>NC_135093.1:19165000-20602500 GCF_051107435.1 Chaetodon auriga | reverse complement strand
AGGGAGAAGGAGAGGAAGTGTGTGTTGGCCGGCCCTGCCTCTGTCCCTCCCTCTCTCCTCTCTCTTCCTCCTTGCGTCAGCAGCAGTTAAAATGTCGGCTGTGTAGCTCGTCCTCTGCTCTGCTTTCTCTCCCTCTTGGCCATCTGTCTTTTCTTACCACAAGGAGAAACCACACTCTCGCACTGCCTTTTTTTACTCTCGTCATCTTTTCTTTCTTCCTGCCTCTCCCCTGCTCCCTGGATCAAAGCTAGTTTTGTCAAGTGCTTTTCTTCAGAGCCATTGCTCCTTGATGTTGCTTGGAGACAGAGGGGTGAGGTAATGTTACAGTTTTATATCCTCTGTTGTTGCTCTAATCGCTGCTGAGTTGAGTTTGATTTGGAATAGACTGAAGTAACAAACTGACTGGGAAATGTGGACATTTCCCAGAATAGAATGTATGTTCATTCTAATCTGTTACATCCTAGATGTCGATGTGTGTGTGTGTGTGTGTGTGTGTGTGTGTGTGTGTGTGTGTGTGTGTGTGTGTGTACACCTTGTAGCAGTCGCTGAAGGTGATGATGATCTTTCTGTTAAGCTGGTAAATCATTTCATGTGATGGCAAAGTGTCTGATTCATAATCATACAGGATATTGCTCACTCAGGGCTTACAGTGATGACTATTTCAGTTTCTCTGATAGGCATCTGTTTGCTTGTTCCTCGGCTTTCAGAAGTCAAAGACAAATCCATCATGTGATTTACATACACCGTCATAACTGATGTATTTTGTGTAGCTCCAGATGTACAACTTAGCTCTGCTCTCATGCTTAATACAGACTTTGAAAGGATAGTCTGCTGAAACCGTTTGTATAATACCTCCTGGAGCTCTGTAGGAGCACTGACAAATGTGACACAACAAACAGGATGATGTCATCAGGGTAATCTTGGATTGGCCTTGACACTTCAAAATGTTAATGGAAAGTCTGGCAACCAACTGTGTGCATCTCAGTCTCATGCCCTTTGTCTGGTTATATATTAATATGCGTGTACATATATAGAGGGCATAGACAAAATTAAAGAAACACAAATAAAAACAAAAGGAAAGTCACCTACAGCTGTGGGTTAGACTACGTTTCATCTCAGTTACCAGTGTTTGTCATGTTCATCTGACAGTTTTGGAACATTGATGAGTCTCTAACAGCTAACTAATTCTGCTATTTGTCTTTCAACATAGCATACTCTATTTGTTGGTAGTATTTTCATAGGTATAAAGTTCAAAATGAAAGTGTTTTCTGTCATTTGTCTGCCTCTATGTATGACTGTATCATATAGGTTGTCAGCCATTGCTGTTACTGTTGAGCTACCAGCTGCCGTAGCTGTTTGGAAGAGAACTCCAGATGCTGGTTGGTTCCCTGTAGAGTCGAATAACTTAAGGGTGGTGGAGTGGCACAGAGGAAAGGCACTTGGCCACCTGTTTGATGGAAGGCCTAGCAGAGGCAGAAACATTAGTTGTATTCATCCTGCTGTGACGTGTCATTCATCCCTCATATAGCTGTCCATCATATTGAGCTGCTGTTTCTGACATTAAAGGCTGGACATGAAATAAAATGTCACTCTTTGAAAGAGTGCCCTGGACTAAGGTTGGTTGTGTTGAATTGTTAATAATTCAATAATTAATAAATGTCAGTTGTTAAAGCAAACTACATTTGTAGAGCTTTTTGGAAGAATTGGAAAAGGTTCTGATAATTCTGTGCTGACCTCTAGTTTTGGTTTAGAAACGTTAACCTTCTTAATAACGTTAACCAGCCAATCAACTCATACCTTTCAGACAGTGTGCGCAGGACAACAGCCTTGGATTTAGAGTTAGTATGCATCAATTGCCCTGTGTGTGTGTGGGTGTGTGTGCGCGTGGGTGTCCATGTGAGCATCTGTGTTTTGACAACTCTGATCATTTACCTTCAAAGCATTAAGCTGATTAGAACACAACCTGTCTGTGTGTATGTGTGTGTGTCTTGGAAAGGAGCTGAGAAACTGTTGTGCTGTGACCCACTTAAAGAACACTGCTCATCAGTGCAGCACTACTTTAGAACCATTCTGCAAATCCTCTACCATTTTGGATATTTTTTTTTTTGTTGGTTATGGAAAAATGTCGCAGGAAATTCTCGTGTGGAAATTAGTTGTTAAGTCACCACACTGTCTGTATTCTGAGAGTTAAACTGTTCCTGTGTAACATCTGGCAACTGTACTCAGGGAACAAAACAAGGTCCTAACAGTGTGTTTTGTAAGCTATGAATGTAAATATAAAACCAGAGACTAGATCCTAGTGTTAAGGGAAACACTGACCCTGCATCTGTGGGAATTAGCCAATTAGATGCCTGCTTTTGGGAGCTGACACCCCATACTGATCAATAAGCCACCCACTGCTGTTTTTCTCAAAATAAGCTTTTCTCTAGTGACAGTTTGATTACACATGCAATCACAATGTAAATCAAGGTGGATGTTCAACCTGCACCACTTAATAATATGACTTCCCTGATTCATTTGTACAGGCAAGGATTTCCTAACATTCTGTGTACAGTACACCCTCATGGTAGATTATTTGTGAGATGACACCAAGCAGCAGAGAAAAAGCTTCCCATGTCTCTCTTTTAATTTGTCAAATATGTTAAAAAACAAAAACACAAACAAACCCTTCTTCTCTGTTATGTTTCTAAGACGTACATCCAGACTGGTTTACAAATACGCTATCACTCTATCTGTGTGCGTCTCTCTCTTCTCTGACCTTCATCAGATAATGGGCTGCTGGATAGCAAAGCTGTAGTGTGGGTATGTGTATGTGTTGGGGTAGGGGGGTGGGCGTACCCTCTCCAGGTCACTTAGTGATGCATGAGCTCCATCATCCCCTCTTTATCTCCTTTACATTCTGCTGCACTTTTCCTTTTCAATTATTCAACACACACACACACACACACACACACACACACACACACACACACACACACAGCAGAGGATGTGTTGCGTGCTCATCTGCTTTCTCAGAATGTTATTGTCTCATGTCCTCTTCAGATGTTATGACTGCCTGGGAGCTTGTGTGTCTGTGTGTTAAAATGTGCTTTGTCATTAGGTCTTCTCTTTATGGAGACATAAGTTTGCATATGTTTCTATGTGGTACTGTGGGTTTTAACATGTATTGACAGTAAGTGAATGTGTCTCTCCTCTGCTCATCCACTGTCCTGCTGCTTGTCTGGAAATACGCAGTGACAGAATGCTGTTTCCTGGCGCACTGTGGCAGATGTGACCCAGTTGTGGTTGAGTGGTGTGTGTGTGTGCGCGTGTGTGTTTACATGTGCATGTGAATGTGTGCATGTGGACAAGTCATTTTAGAGATGCCAGACATCATTTTCATTACCTACTAGCATGTTCTATGAGTCTGGATGAATCCAGAACAGGTCAGATAGTACAGGTCTGCCGATCATCTGCTTCAGAAAAAACAGTTGGCCTTCATGTACCTAAATTAGTCCTGCTGTACCCTTTTTTTGTAGTCTTTCTTTTGATAGCATGAGTTAACACAAGGCTGGTTTTGATGATGTTGGTCTTCATTTGGTTGTTAAATTCCTATTTACAAATTTAAGCACACATACAAAACCAATTTGTCTCCAAAGACGAATATAAAATGACTAAGAATCAAAGCTATGACTGCTAGGTGTGAGTTAAAGTATCCAGTGCACCATAAAGCCAGCCAGGAAGTAGATCATGATAGTGAATCACAGTACTAACTTTTTCTTTGTTGTCCTTGTTGACAACAGACTTAACAGACGGAAGGCCTGTCTATTTGAGTGAAAATTCATTCTGGCCCTTTGAAATGGCAATTGACAATCATACAACATGACTCACAACAGAGATTTTTTCTTAACTGAGGGTCCACTCACTAGCTCTTTCCGCAACTTTCAGCAGTGTCTCACAGACTTCATCAGCAGATCGATACAAGAGGTACAAACTGAAGGTTTTGCAGTGGCCCTCACAGCTCCCCAACCTAAACATCATCAAAACGTGTGGATAGACTTCCAAAGAGCGGCGGATGCAAGGTGACCCAAGAATCTCACAGAACGAGAAGCCTTTTGAAAGGAAGAATCAGTGAAAATCCCACAAACAAGAACTCAAAGACGATTAGCTGGCTACAAAAAGCTTTCACAGGCTGTGATTCTCAGGTATAGGGTGTTACTGAGTACCAGGTATCAGGTTGCCCACACCTTTGCCTCTGGCACTTTTACGTTTTTGTTATTTTGAAACTGTAAAAGATGGTCATCTTTTACACATTTCGCTGTTCACAGTAACAGAAATTTTGACTAAGGCCACCAAGACCTTTGCACACCACTATATGTTGGCATATTTACAACCATGTTTATATCTCCAAATATGTGAGAGGATAGAGTTGAGTCCTTCTCTTTTCCCAGTGTCTGTAATGCATCTTTTCTACAGAGCTTATTGTGCCCTCAGTAGTTGTCAGGGTGACAAGCGTATTTCATGTGTCCTGTATTAACATGCTGTAAACCTTGCCAAGGTCCCGCCATGTATCTGAACTGCCTGGAGAGGAGACACTCGCCTCCTCTGATGGCTGATCACACACATTCTGTGCATGCTTACATTCAGTTTCATTTCCTTTGAAGAGTAAAAGGCCACTCTGTGTGTGAGTAATCAATTTATATGCAGCAGTTCCTCTTGGAAACGTGAAGCAATGTGGCTTACCATTGTGTTAAACAACAGAATCCTGGTTTCAGAACCTGGATAAGCCCTTAGAGGGCACTCAGACCAAAAGCAGCCCTGTGTTAACAAAGAGCAAGGGGCTGTGCCATTGGGGATGTGTTGTTTTAGGTACAGGTGAGACAATGAAAAAGAACTCAGGAATAGTGCTGGGCGGTATACCGGTTCACACTAAATACCGGTGTATATTTCTGTTACGATATGTTTTTTTAATATACCGCCATACCGGTGTATTTGATTACTCAACATTCAGAACACTGCCCCGCACAATACTGTTTCAGACGGGACTCTTTTCAACGTTGCACTTCTACACATGGTGTGAGGCGTGGTGAGGGTAAACTGTAGTGCTCTGGTGTGACGGTGAAGATGGATGGGATAGACATTGAAAGTTCCGAAATCGAAGCTGCAGAACTAGTAGAACATGATGCCACAGAAGAATTTGCACCGAAAGGAAGAGCCGTGTCTGTTATTTGGAGGTTTTTTGGTTTGAAAAAATCCAACATCGACCAAACAACCATTTTATGCAAGTGTTGTCGGGCTAAAGTTGTCACCAGAGGCAGCAACACAAGCAATTTGCTCCACCACCTTAGCTGGAAGCATGTCTTGGAATACCAAGAATGTACGACGTTAAGATCAGCACCCTCCACATCAGCAGGTAACACAGGAAAAGCAAAAGAAAAATCGAGCCAAATGTCACTTCAAGGTGCGTTTGCTAGAGGGACTCCCTACGACAGAAAAAGCAAACAATGGATCGAGATTACAAACTCTGTCACTATCCACCTAGCCAAAGACATGCTCCTGCTTAGCACTGTAGAAAAAGAAGGCTTCAGGCAGATGATCAAGACAGTGGATCCCAGGTATGAAGTATCGAGCAGAAAACACTTCAGCCATGTAGTAATCCCTGACTTGTACCAATTAACCTGTTCAATGCGAAAACCCCTTGTACAGGGGGCAGCATGAGATGCGCGCAGTTCAGATGATCAATGCTCACGCTAGGAAGCACCAATCCTAACTTGTACCATACCAGAATGACGGGGAAAACCTCAGCTAAAAGCCTCTACCAAGCATTGCCACCCAAATGAAACATAATTCATACAGCAATAAATCGCATGCGCATTTAACAAAAAGACGAAAATAGCGTATGTCCATTTAAGAGCGTCTTCTCATTTCACCACTTCATACAAAGCACACAAGCCTGGTGTCATATGAAAGCAGAGAGTCTGCTGCGCTGATCGCGAAGATGTCTGCCTCCTCACTGTGCAACGGAAACTCAGTGAGCTAGCAGCCCAAGAGTAGCAGGGAAAAACTTCGCTAAATCAGAAAGTATGTCTTAGCTTTGCTGTTCTGTTGTCAAAAGTTATATTCCAGCTCGAAAAAATGCTGTTAATGTCTCCTCCTATGACTCTGCGTTAGTTTGAGATCAAACACGAAGGTCCTGGTTGTTTACATAGAGAGGAGGGGGTTTCTAGAGTGAAGGAAGCACTCTTTAAGCGATATACTATCTCTGGGGTTACGTCCTTCTGGATCGTCATTGGTGTTTCTATGATGAATTTGGGTCCTGCCCCTTGATTCTCTTGACACCAACTGATCGATAGAGGTGTCGATCATCAAAATTGACCAATTGGTTGCTGAGATATTGACCAGTGTAATTGCGCTGTTAGTTTCACCGCTCCATCTCACTTGCACATGAATGAGCAGAGCGCTCACAGAGGACTCTGCTGACCAGCCCGAATGTTTTTTACTGTTTTATTTGCATTTTGTCCATTTATGAGAGATACGAACAATAGCAAGCAGAAAAAAATACTGAAAAAGTGTTTTCAACAGAGTAGTTTCTAGGTTTGCTTGGATGAGATAACGGTACTCTGCCCAGATGCTGGACATACCTGTGTTAAAACATCTGTAAAACCGCTCAGGTTCATTTTTTTAGCATGTACTTTTACACAGTGACTCATCCGGTATTAATTTATTAATTCCTGGATGAAGTTGGCTACTACCCCATGATTTAAAGGTGGTTTTCACTCAAAATAATGTTTTGTTGTCTTTTTTTTTTTTTTTTTTTTTTTTTAGGCGGAGATAAAAATTTTAATTTTTTACTGTTTTCCAGATGAAAGAAAAAAAATACTGTCATATACCATTAAACCATTATAATTTTGAAAAATACCGTGATATACATTTTTGGTCATACTGCCCAGCACTACTCAAGAACTCCAGTTTTAGAAAAAGATCCATAAGTTGGAAGATTTCTGAATTGCTAAACACTGCACAGAGGTTTATAACCCTCTGAGACAGAATTTTACATCTCTTGGAAGTTACCATGGCAGTAATTATTTCCTTTCAATCTTTCTTTTAACTGTCTTGTGTTGTGATGATCATGAAGTAAAACATCCAAATACAGTATTTATGTTCCAGAGTCATCTACCAGGAGCAGTGCCTTGCTTGTCAATCATCAGTGTCAATGTGGTGCGGCAAAAATTTGAGTGGGGCTCAGCTTTTTTGAAAGATGCTCTGCTTTTATTTGTGGGAGCCCACTCTGATGCACCACTGAAGCATCGACTGACTGGCGTCATTCAAGTGGATGAGGGCAATGACTTTTTCTACATAGAACAAAGGTCTGAAATGTAGCTTTTTCTGGATATAAGTTGGGATATAAAGTTGGGAAGTTGCTGTGGCATATAAACATTTTCTACAAGTTTATGATCCACGTGTGCTATCTGCGTTCTATGTAGTAATTAGTCAGTAAGACCATATTTTACATAAGCAACTTATTGATGGTCAACATGCTAAAGTAAAAGTCCAACACTGGCAATGCAGAGGATAAACATGATGGATGCTCTTGTGTTCAGCTGTTAAATCCAGTGGGAGATGCAGCATGTAGCCAAAAAACAGTTCAGCCTCAGCTGGTGAGACAACTCACTCATTGCAGAAATAACGGAGATTTGATGTATGTAGAGGAGTTAAAGACAAACCTGCACCAACATGGAGAATCAGAAACCTGGCAGAATCATGTCTGCAGGGAGATGAATAAGCAGTGTTCCATATAATCATGTGCTCCTCGTTATGATCAAAATTGGGCTATTAATGTGCATTTAAACGTAGTCATTGTCGTTGCAGTGTTCTAATCGTGCTCCAGAATGGGACACTGGTTAAGACCCTGTCTACTGCCCAAGGCATGCAAAAGTGACATTTGCACTTTTAAATATATACAAATCATTTCCAAAATATGTCCAGCCGTGTTGCCTGAGCTGCCGCCTGCATGCTTTCAGTGGAGGCTGGAAATGTGATATGTATAGACAGACAGAAATAGCGCTCCACACACACACTATCATGTTTTGCTTGCATACACAATGTACTCCTGCCTCTTATTGGTGTGTGTGTGTGTGTGTGTGTGTGTTTGTTTGTTTGTTTGTTTGTTTGTTTGTTTGTGTGTGTGTGTGTGTGTGTGTGTGTGTGTGTGTGTGTGTGTGTGTGTGTGTGCGCGGGTGGGTGGGTGGGGGGTCACAGCGGTCATGTCGCTCATCTCTAATCTCTCATTTCTCTCTATCAGACTGACCTTGTTATGTAACCGTAAAGCACAGCAGCACCAACCACTGCAAACACACATGCAGACAAACATGACACACAAGCTCCCTGCTCGAACTGTGCTCTTTTTCATCTTTTTCATCTGTTTTTTAAATAATTTGACTGACATCAGGCACTAGAATAGAAAAAATGAAGCAATGTGATGTGCTAGTCAAGAGACCTTAAGACAACCTGTCCAAAATGAGTATAGAGTATAGCAGCTGTAAATACATTCTCATCAGTACGTATAGATATGAAGCGGAAACGTGGAAGCCGGTGCAGCCTCCTTTCTGTGTCGTATGTGCAGTAACAGCTGAGCTCAGGCCGCAGGCTGACAGACATCACCAGAATGTGTATGTGTGTGTAGTATGTGTAAAAGAGGCAACATCAAAGTGAAGTGTACTGCCTTTGAACTGTCAGACTTCCTCTACTCATTAATTTATTCATCACTCTGGAGCTCTCCTTCTATCCCCAGCTCTGCCTCTTTCTCCTCCATCCTTCTCTGCCTCGTTTCATCATTCTCCGTTTGTGCGTTTCCTCCCTCTAATCTCATTCATACAGTCATTCATCTCTCTTCCTTCATTCCTGTTTGCTTCTCTGTGTCTCAATTCTCTGACATTAGATTTCTAGTGTTTTGTCATAGAACACTGCAGTTTCCAAATACATTCATTCACATATTGTGTATTGTATCTGTGTTTTAGGATTGATGAATTCTACAAATTCCTTGACCTAGATTGATTCTGCATCAGATTCTCATAGAGACCAGCAGTCCTACTAATATTAGAATCATGGCATTGTGTAATTGTTGCTGTGCTGTTGTTGACCGTGTTTTATGTTTTGTGTGTGCAGGCGTTCAAGCCAGTGGTGGGGAAGAGCCTTTTGTCATCAGTAACAGCAGTGGAATTCTTATTAGACCGACAGCTGGACTTCCTGTCTGACCATTCAGCCTACCAACCATATCAGGTAATAATCACACTCAGTCACACAACATACACTGAATGATCATCAAGGCGTGTTTATTACTACCTTTTGATAAGTAATTAAAGAAACAGTAGGACGTTTCGGAAAGTATGCTTATTTGCTTAGAGTAATAAGATTTATAACACTCTCACGTCTTCAGGTTAGTTGACCTTAGTACAAAAACTGGATGTTGGGATACCACCAGCCTAGCTCTGTCCAAAAATAAGAAATCCACCTGGCCAACAGCTCAAAAGCTCACCAGCTTATCACAAATTCATACGTTTTAACTAGCTTGAACAAATTGGAAAAATGACATATTTACAGTTTATTAAATTTCAGTTTGATAGTTTAAACCAGTCAAATGTGACTCCTTCCCAGAAATAGACCAGAAAAAGCACCCAAACAGTTCATTCTTGTGTGCTTTGTGTGACTGTTTTCTGTTGCTTCAGAGACATTGTCAGCTAGCATTACTGGCACTTAAGCACATACGCTTCAATATCCTTGCACAGTATTACTTCTAAATTCGAGTCTTAGTTATTACTTTGTTAGAAGAACTAATTTTGCTGCATCCCCAAGAACATTAAGGCTTTGACCCCACGCATAGGAATATTTTTGCAAAACAAACTTCTGGCCTCGCCTTCATATGCAAACAGCATTTTAGGTCACTGAAACAGATTTTTTTTAAATGTCTAAGATTTATCAAAACTGGTGCTTCTGTGTATCCATGTGTACAAGACAGTGTTTGGGAAATGATGCTGTCATCACCTCAATACACACATGCCCATTGTTCCTTTGTGTAGTGAGCTTGTACCTGAAACAACAACAATAGAGGACGACTGCTTAGATCGTGTTTAGTTAGCACTACTAGGCCATGTGCCAGAAAGGTGTTAAATAACTACAAATAAATAGGTAGCAACTATAAATAACTATCACCAAGGGAAATTGAGCTAATTAGTCAAGCTCAGAGTGTTCTTCTTTGGTATTTGACTCATCATTGTAGTAGATTTTATCACCACTTAATTGGCCTGGCATACTTGTTTGAGCACCCTGTGCATATGGACACATTTTGTATTAATTAAGGTTAATGTCTGAATCTTACAATAATGTCTTTCAAGTGTCACTGAATATATCCAGGATTTCACCGAAACATCAGTTCCATTTTGCTGTTTGTTGTGCACAGCTGGCTGTGTGTGAGATTTATGTCTTTAAGTCTGTTAAACACCTGCAGTATCACCCAGCAGCTGAGACGATAAGTCTGTCTTTAAATTGAAAGACTGCGCACATTTATGCACATGGCACAGCGGCTGTAGCTTTGATCGGGATCTGATGGAAGCTAATTTTCTGTGTTCTGCTGCACATCTATGCAGGTCAGCTGTTACGCACAGACTCCATTTTATGCAATGGAAATGTTTGTAATAAAGAAGCCCTTCTGGATGAATGTTAACGTCTGTGAGAGCTGTCAGGACTTTTTTTATTTTAAGTAGCGAAAAGACAGCATGTGCTACAGAAAGCTGACAGAAACACTGAAGTGTGGGGAAGTTGCTATAGAAATGATACACCTTCCCGTCTATTTGCATAGGTGTAAACTGGCTGGTCTCACTATCAGTCTTTGATGTAAAATCGCTGAATAAAATGTCCTCTTTCACTTGTTTTTTTTTCATAATTTGGTCATGGAAAACATTGCAATCAGGAGATTAAGATAAAAAAGTAATGTGACTTAATGTGTTATTTCTCACATTCCTTTCTCTCATTCAAAAAACCCAGTTGCATTTGGGTGTACCTTTTTGTTTGCACTCAATAGTTGCTTAAGAAAACTTACATTACTGTCACTGTTAATGCAGAATAAATGAGAAAAAATAATTGTTCAATGTGATCATTGCTCAGTAAATACATACTGGTATTGGGAAGGTATTGATGATAATAATGCTGAATTTTGCGGAAGTATGTCTAAAATGATGCACTGGACTCCCAGTGGCTGGAAAATGCCTGGGCGCAGCAGTTCTGAGTGGCTGATAATTTCAGAGCAATTGACACTATAATGTGGGGGAAAAAAATCAAATCTACCTGTTGTCTTGATGTGAATAAAATGTTTCTTTTGTTTAAAAAGAAGAACCAAGAGTATGTTGTTTTTGACAGACACATTGTAACTGGGATCCCATGGGCTAATGAAGAGTTAGTCATTCATAATTAGTTCAAGGCTGGATACTGCAGCTATGGAGTGCTGTTGTTCATAGAGGAGCCAGAGTTGGGCACTTTGTTCCATATGGATCTGACACTGCCAAGCTTTAATGTAAAACCAATACGTGCAGCCACATTCTGGTCTCTGTGAGGTTTTACACGAGTGCTCACTACTGACTGATACATTACACACATGCATCCACATACATTAATACTGGCTGATGCACAGACACATGATCGATACTGCAGGATCTGAGTTTGATGAGTGTGTGTTGTGTGTGTCAGTACTACGCAGCTGAACACAGCTTGTTGTATTGTGCTGGCTGGAACACTGTGTTCCACTCAGTGTCAACCAGATGGGAAGGCTGTTCTGCACTCTCACCATCAGTCATCAGTTTGTTCAAATACCGAGAGAGAGACTCTATTTTTATTTTTTTATTTTATTTGCAGCCAATCAGAAGTCAGATCCACTGTTGCCGTGTCCTCCGGTGACTCATGCTTTGACTCTATGCAATATTTTCTGTGGCTGACTGTGGCCGATGCACTGACTTGGTCATAGTCAGCTACCACAAATGTTCCACACTGTCTGAACAGCTCTGATGAACGTTGTATTCTGGTGGTAGCAAAACATTTATAACATTCTAGGAGCTTGTTGGTATTGCATGGTTAGTTCTCTTTCTCTGGACTATAATGACACCAAAATGATTTCCAAGTTTGAGTTTGTATTTTTTCGTTTAAATTGTTAAGTGTCAAATGTTTGCTTTTATCTTGGGTCAAATGTGGACGAATGTTCACAGATTGTTGGGAGGTGTTGTTCGAGTGCCCTGCTGCTCTCTTGGGCCAGTCTAGTTGCTAGTGTTTGAGCATGTAAGCTGAACTGTGTGTGCTTCATTGTAGGATGATGCTTCAGGTGATACACTGGGCTGACTGTATATCTTCTATTTGTTGGTGTTATTTACTAGTTAATGGTGTGAGTCACCACTCTGTTTCATGTTGGACATTTGGTCACAGATGCTATGATGCTGTGTTGTACTTGTGCTTGCAGAACTTAAGTTTAATGCCTTCTGTTCTTCTTTGATCGGATTCATTTCTGAATAGCAGACTACTACCACGCAATCAGGTTTGTGTTTTTTCATTCACTGTACAGAGACAGGGTTGCAGTGAGCTGACTGTTTGCCTGGGAGCTGGTTTTGTTAGATGTGTGTTAGTGAAAAGCAGCAGATTACTTAGTCTTTCTTCGACTTGCTTCATGTTGTCCTCACTATCAACAATCTCTTCCAGCATCTGAAACTTGTAGGAGAAAACACAAGCAGTCCAACTGACCAAACATAGTTTTTGTTCTCTCTACATGGTATCTCTGCAGCATCTGCAGCCCTGACATGTACTTGCACTCAAGAAGGTACAATGTGTAACCTACAACATAGCTACAGAGGCTATGCATGCAACCCCTTAATGCAGAACTATCAATTAAGTTATCTTGGTAAACACTGGCGAGCGCAGTTTGCAGTCACACTCAGCTGCCGTACTACCTCTGCTACAGACACCTCTTACCCCGTACAACACCAAACCATGGCAAAGAGTTCACTGTTGGGTTCAATCGCATGCCAATCACAGGCTGCATGGGTGGTCATGCTGTCCCACTTCAAAGAACTATGTCGTGCTTACAAAGGCCAACTGCACTGGGTCTCATTGTGTCACAGCTTACAAGTGGCATTTGGAAACACCACAGCAACTACAGCTGATAACGAGCTGACTTTGAAACGCATTTTATGCCTGTGTGTATTTATTACAAAGTATTGTACTCCAAAGTGGGTCGATGAAAAGAACGAACTAGCAGCTGAACTGTATTGTTCTATCCTGCATGGCTCTGTAATGTTTTACTTTGCTGTGCACTGACATTTTGAGTCATTTTTGCTGTGGTAGCATTAAGGTGGATATTGAACAAAAGAGCCATTTACTGAAAAAATCAAGTAGACATTTCTTGTCAGCCCTACAATCAAGCCTTTATTCAATTATAAACTGATCCCATATACTTCATATTATTGTTGTTTTTATGGTAGAGCTCCATTTCAAAATAACAAACACACTACTCAATCACTACTTGCTGCCAGACCGCACACCCAAAATATACATTCCAACACTTTCCCAGTACCCCACATCAGCAGTGACTGCAGCCATCTGAGTTGAAGGAAAGTGGGAGCCTCACTCTCGTCCTGGCACTACTAAGTACACAACACACACACACACACACACACACACACACACACACACACACACGCACACGCACACAACACAACACAACACACACAGACAGACTTGAGCAGCAGGCTGGCCCACTAAACAGTGACTTCATTGTACAGTTTATGCCAAACAGATTGTAGCCCCCTCCCTCTCCCTCCCTCCGGTCTTCCTGTCCAACTGGAAAAACAGAGAGGGGAGTGGCCACCACTTCACTGCTCTGAGTGTGTGTGAGAGAGAGAGTCAGACTGTTTTTACTGCTCTGGGGGGTTCAAAGGTCTCCAGAAGAATAGGCAGCTCTGTGTGGGCATGGGTGATTTAAGAATGGAGGAATCTCTCTGTGTGTGTGTGTGTGTGTGTGTGTGTGTGTGTGTGTGTGTGTGTGTGTGTGTGTGTGAGAGAGAGAGAGTATGAGCGTGAGTGTGAGAAAAGAATGGTGTGTGTTACGGCTGAGGGACAGAAGGGAGAGAATAAAACTGTAAAAGTGCTGACTCAAGAGTTTGACCAAACTACACACACACACTGCTCAGTAACACAGCAGTGTGTTTTCCTGAGTATTGTGTTGGTACAAGCAGCAGTTTCCAATCTGCCAGTGGACTGTGTAGACTGTGTTATTCTTCGAAACCAACAGTATTAGTGGTGGAAACATTCAAATGACATTATTTTGTTCTTCCTACACAGATGTCTCTCGGCTGACTGTTGACAGTTTAAAATGTTCTAAAAGAGAACCCATAACCTCTGAACACAATTAATGTTGATGTTTCATCAATTTGCGATTGCAGCTTCATTAGAGTGAGGGTTAATAGAAAAAATTCTGCACCTTCAGAAAGCCTGCAGGGTCCAGTCGTAGCTGTTGAAGTGATTTGTTTCTGGCTGGAGAATGAGCTGTGGCATGTGCATGGCAGAGTGTGACTGATAGGGTGTGCAGGCAGAGCCAGCTCCAGTGCCCCCCCCCCCCCCGCAGATGACAGACAGAGAGCTGCAACAAAACAAAAGAGAAGCAGCTGCTCACCTACACTTGTTGACCATAAAAAGGATTTCCCACACTTTATCCAATGCAAGAGTTCTGTAATAAACACTTAGAAATGAACAATTTATATTTAGGCACACATATTGACCGGCACATGTTGCCAAGCGCTGGCCGGCGGCAGTGGAGACGGGGATGCCACTGTCCCCTGCTATGTCGTGGCTCTGTCGCAGACGGGCGATCCTTGGCTTCGTCCGGGTGCCAGGCCTAAGGTGTCCATCACCATCTTCACAGACAAATTTTTGAAGGATCTATATACAGGACCCACACCTATTAATAGTGCTTATATTTAGCCTGTTAACTACACTTCTCGGTTCACATTACAACCTATTTCTAGTGATGTGATGTATCTTATTACATTTTGAATCACTGATCCAAGGAAATCAACTGGAGCAGACAAGTTCGATCCATTTCGATCCTTTTTAAAGCATTCTACCCACTCACTAAGCAAGAAACACACATATTGAATCTTTCTCCCAGTATCTGCAGGTCTGCTTGTGTGATTTCCTTTGTTCATGGGAGGGGACAACGACGATTTTAATAATTATTGGCTGATATAAAAACTCCCCTGTCTGGCAAAAACTGGTGAATAACCAACTAACCAACTATTTCTCTCAAAATATTTTGTTTTGAGCCCTCACCAGCGTAGTTTCAGACCTATGCATAGCACCATCTCACATTCTCCGCTTATTCAGACACGGACACAGAGACAGATGTAATTTTGGGTTTGATTCAATGTGTCGAAGATGGTTCCAGAATTAGCTGTCTGAAGAATTGTCCAATCGACACTGCTGCTTCAATTCTCAAACCCCTAGACTCAGTTTATCGTTCTGCCCTCATATTCATTACTGGCGACGCCTATGACACTCCCTGTTGTATTCTGTATAACATAGCTGGTTGGCTTGATAAACACTTGATAAACACTCATACATAAACTGCTTATTGGACATTAGCCATTCCCTATTGCATAGTTGCTGAACTGGACCACAGGACCAGTGTAGCACCACCACAATCTATTCAGTAGTTTGGTCCACAGGGTGATGCTTATTCATTCACTGTGAATCCGTCTGTCCCTAATGGCTTTAGACAGATTAAAAGACACTTGTCTGTTAACATGTGACAACGAGTATATCCTATTAACAAGTATTGTGTGTGTGCATCAAAGCCTACCATAGAGCTCCATTGTTGTCCAAAAACTATTAAAAATCCATTCATGCACCACCCACTTTACTGGATGACATGTTCCTACATTACCATGAACACACACATTATAGTTTATTTTGACTCAATCAAAAATATTAGAGCACCAGATTCTGTCACTGAAAATAGGCCCCAACAAATATACTGTTCCTCTTGTTTGGTTAATTTATGTTTTCCTTTCTTGAAATAAAGTATGTTTGTGAGTTAGTGTGGGTGATATGATCAAAATCTTTTATCATTGTATATGTGATTTTATATCACAGTAACGATATGTATCAGGATACAGTTAAGAAATGGTTTAACCCCTGAACCCCACAACCTGCTGCCAGGTTTGAAAGGCATCAGATATCATCAGATTTTCAAATTTCCAACATTCCCTTAAGTCGTACTATGAATGTCTGTTAGTGTTGTCACTGTGTTATACTGCACAGAAGACAGTTTTGAGTTCTCCCTACTTCTAGCCAATATTGTGCTATTTCCATGGAGGTGCAGGACTTCTATATTGCAGCGAAAAATTAGCCCACAGTGTGGAGCAAAAAACGCCCAGAAACTGCTCGAGGGTTCAGAGGGTTGAAATAACCATACCGTGTCAGATATCCTAAATCCAAAGCTTGTCCTCACAGAAGTTGCACCCCTTTTAATAACAATTTCTTCTCCCTCATCTTTGACCAAATGTGCTTTTTTCCCATTCAAAAACACAAACCAAGAATGTGGTAGACCATCTCTCAATATTCTCTGACAGTGAGAAAATTCTAGATCAATACCAAACTTAACCTTTAAGTTTCCGTTTCCTAAGTTGACTATTCAGGTGACCATGCAGGTGGAATCACTTTGTTTTATGTTATTCGGTGCACAGGAGGACAATATCAAAGAATGACACGTTTTTGTCCAATTGTAATTATGTTGAAGTAATTCTGATGGTTTTATTATATATTATGATGAGATAGTTGAGTAGTTAAGTCCCAGTGAAATGGCAGTGTGTGTTTAGATTCTATAGTCCGCCATATTTGTGATTGAAATGGAATATGTGGACAGTTTAACATTTTGAGAGGGATTTGACTTGGCAAGCATGGAGTCTGTGGAGAACCACAGTGACTTGGAGCGGGACACCACCAGCTGTAAAGTTAGAGGAGTTGGTCTCCACCCACACCTCCCTCAACTGGGTTGTTGGATCAGTGGCTGAGAAATAAATGAATTAAACCTCAGCCATGTTTTTCTGAAACATAGCATTTTGCCATCTGATATCCAAACACACCTCTTGAACCGTGATATTGCTCCTCTAGTGCCTATGTCCCACAGTCTTTTTAAACTGTCAGAAGGGTTGCGGGCCATTCTAACACCTTTATTTGCTTCCACTGGAACCACTTGACAGTTTCCTTCTCAGTATGTTTTGGATTGCTGTCCTGCTGAAGTTTTCCACTTGCATCTTATCCTCATTGTCCGGGTAGATGTCAACATATTCTTCTCAAGAATTTCGCAGTATATGGTCTCATTCATCCTCCCTTTGATAGTTTGGATTCTGCCAGTATCATGACAAGAGAAACAGCCCCATACCATAATGTTTCCGTTTCTGAACCTCACTGTGGGTATGGTATTCTTAGGATCATATGCAGAGCCATTTCTCCTCAAAACACGGCACGTTGTATTGTTGCCTAAAAAAATTTGTCTCGCCTGGCCACTTTACGTTTTCACAGTAATCTACAGGCTTCTCTAAATGTTGTGTAGCAAACTTCAGTAGAGCTTCGACAAGCCTTTTCTTCACTAATGGAGTTTTTCGGGGTGATTGTGCATGGTGGAGTGCATTGCCTACTGTTTTTCTCTGTGACAACTGTACCTGCCGCTTGTTAGGTCTTTCTTGAGCTCTTTTCATGTGGTCCTTGTCTCGTGGTTTTGTGCTTTTTCTTACTACGTTAAATGCTTTTTTCCTGTGTCATTCCGCTTTTTTGCACACATTTTTTTATTGATTGGAATGTTACGATTTCTTTATCTGTGTAGTTCTATTAACTTAATACCAATCTCTGGCCTCAGTTTCATGTGAAAAGCTGCATCAGATGTTGAGGTGTTGAATACTTATTTCCTCCACTGTATTTTAAGGTTTTACCAGAAGCAGAAAGAGAGGGATTTAGATAAATACTATTTGGTAGCTCTCAAAACTCTTATACTATTTTTCATATCAGAAAAGACATCAGAACAGCTAAGGTAGGCACACAGGATGAGAAAATGTTTTAATACTATGAAAAATGCCTCATAACGTTCATATGTTCAAATGTTCATACCTTTTCTGTTTGTCACAGAGATTTTTTTTGTGGTATCCGCAAAGCTGTTATGTGTCTATATGCAAGTAGATGAAGCCAAGAGTAGGAGTGCAGTGAGTTTGACTTGGGGTGGAGGGAAAACAGCAGCTGACACACACACCCGCACGCACACACACACACTACACACACTCCTTTAATGCTGTTCAGCTGACAGTCCTGCCTCAGTGGAACTTTATGGCTTTATGCCCTGCAGTGCCCCTAACACAAAGCTCTCTCTCTCTCTCTCTCTCTCTCTCTCTCTCTCTCTCTCTCTCTCTCTCTCTCTCTCTCTCTCCCTCCCTCTCTCTCCCTCTCCCTCTCCCCTTGCCCTGCTCCCTCCTCCCTGCTGTCTCTTCCTTCTATATTCATCCCAGTGTCAGGTTACTTTGACAACATCTCCTGTGCTTACACACACACACACACCAGAACACATGCTTGCACAGACACCTGTGATGTTAGTTCACACTGATGTTAGATAAAGAGGGATTGCCTTACCTTTGATTTCTAGCTCTCTAGCTACCACCAATAGGCCTCAATTGACAATTGATTTGGCCAACTGTAATGACATCTGTTAGTGAAATAACAAAAGAAAAATCATGGGTATAATAGAAATCATCTTAACTCAAGATCCACCAGCTTTTTCCACACCTTTTGATTTCTCCTCATGCTCTTCCTCAGTAAATTAAGTTTGCTTGGTTATCATCACAGGATCTAAGCTACTTTGGTCATGTGAAAACAGTTGAAAGCTCAGGCCTGGAGCGGATCAGGGGCCTTTTTCAGAAAGCAACTTTAACAAACTTTGACTCAAAATGAATTCATGGAAAAAGCCATTATCAATGGAGCTCTGATACTATGATTCACCATGACAACAGGTAAATAAAGAGCAGAGCCTCCATTTTAATCCAGTGGAGCAAGAAATATGAATCCATGCCAATGCGGACCGTGAAATTTATCTTGCAGAAAAGAAGTGAAGAAAAATCCACTCATTCATCATTTACCACACTAGAATTTCCTTAACAGAGGATTTGTTTTTTAACTAGCATGTATTAACTCAGCTGTAACCTGCAGGATCCATTAGATAAGACAGCATAATGACTATATTTCAACATGTGTAAACTTAAACGTAGTCACTGAAATGCTGTCAAAGCACATTAAGACTACATATAGCCAGCCTATATTCAAAAACTCACTTTTAAGTACATTTAGTCAAATTTTGGTTTGTCTTTTTCATTGCACCACAATCATGCTCACTCAGAAGTGTTCATATAATCTCCAACATGATGTGCTAACTATGATATGAATGTTCCATCACTGTAAAACAGTCAGAACATGACAACTGATTTTTCATTGATCAGTGTTTTATTTAAAGAGTGATTACTACAGTAATGTACGGTAAATGTTTCAGTGAAGGGGAACTGACAGCTGCCTCGATGTCACAGTGTTATAAAGTAGGGCTATGTATAGGTTATTCTAATCTGATGATTAATCCACAATGTCCAGAGATTGCTGTCTCTGTCCTTAATTGATGACGGATTGATCATATAAGCGGTCATGTTAAAGATAGTCCTTGGGTAACGACCTGATATCGAACTGGGATTTTGTTGTTTCTATAGATGTAAACTTCTGCAAATGAATGCTTTCCGATATCGTCCTATTGCTTTAGCCCCCTGGCCGCTCCTGATTTTTAACTAATTTTTTTCAGTTACTTGACTGATGACATTGCCTGCGAGATGATGGGCAATGTCATCAGCTCGCTCAACACGGATCAGATTTCACAGAACTGACTTGGATTTCTTCAGTATACACACTTCCCACCTACTGTGATCATCAGCCTGTTTTCATCCTGCACCTCCTCTGCTTTTATTGAATAAACTGTGTCCGACTGCTGACGAGGCTAAACGTGGCTGCACTGTGTGGTTGTGATCTGAAAACTCAGTGCCAGGGTGGGTTTTGGTTTTGCCACGGCACATCTCCAGTGCTCTTATTGGATGACCAGAGTCATAGGATTGATACGTACCATGTCGCTGCTCTTTGCTGGCCCGTGTTTGTCAATTTTGTGTGGCACTGAAGGAAGCCTTAATGGGACTGACAACTACTGTGCAGTACTCCCAGTTCCAGATGCAACATGCCGGGCAACGTGCACATCTGGCTGTGCGTTCATAACTCCTGCTTCTGTTCTTCTCCTCTGACTCTGTGAGCTTGGTCCGTCTGTTCAGTGTCATGGCTCTACGAGACAACTTTTCTATTTCATTAAGCTGTCGCAATCACTTTGCACTACAGGTTAATGCAATAAACCACTTAGGCTCAGGTGTCTAATTCCTTGAAATACTGATTTCAAGGAATGTACATCCAAATCCAGGCCAGTTTCTGCTGTAAATGTAACACTCCAGCTGATTTTAAATCAGGACTGAACTTGGTTTCATCCATTTAAATGTACACAGTTTGATCTCTAAAATGGGTATGATTCATACCTGGTTACAGTCAGCTGATGCTGATGTAATTGTTGTATTTGAATCTTGGCTAAGCATGTCTGTTCTGAACAAGAATATTAGCATCAATGATTATATGTAGGACGGACCAACCCATAAAGGATGGGTTGCAGTCTTTACCAAATGTAAGTTTCACATGAATGTGCTTCTCAATTTAAATTTTTAGCTTCTGAGGTTTCTAAATCTCTCCATATTACTGTTGCTGGTTACCACAGGACACCTTAAGCTGTGGTGCACTTCAATTCAAGTTCTACCTGTTGTTGCATTGTTAAGGACTCAAAATCTCTGATAAGGCCAAATGCTTGGTTGTTTTTAATGGGCATTTCATTGCCCCAGTTCCTTGTTTGACACAACATCACTCAAGGAAATCCCCTGCTGTTTGCTCTGACAGCCACGTGGGTCAAGCCTTTAGTTTTAAGCCGATTAAGCCCTCACACTTTTAGACACTAGAAAATTGGCAGAAAGTTGGAACCTTACTTTTTAAAGCTAGCATCTGACTTTACCTGTGACACATCTTTTTTAATCTCTCTCTTTGTACAAATGAAATTCCCTCATATGGAAACCTGCATTTGTTCTCCCTCTGTTGAAAGAGAGTAAGCTTACTTTCCTAAACCACTACAGGCCCATCACCTTACCCTTTCTTGGGTAAGGCTCTGGAATCCCTTGTGAGTGAACAACTGATAAAGTTCTTATGAATGAACAATATTTTATGTGGTTTTCAGTCAGGTTTTAGGAAAAAACAGTGGCTTTAAAAGTAGTAAATTGTTTTAGTATGGCTCTGTTCTTGCAACAGCCGTGGCAGGAGGCCTTATGTTTTTTCTGTCTGTACGTACGTCCATCCATCCTATTCTTGTGAACACAATATCTGAGGAATGCATTGATGGAATTCCTTCAAACTTGGCGCATATTTCAACGAGGCTCAAAGATGAACTCATTAGATTTTGGTGGTCAGAGGTCAGGGTAACTATGACTGCTGATCTGTCCCATTTTCATGAACAGGATATCTCAGGAACGTCGTGAGGCAATATCTTCAAATTTGGCACACATGGTCACTTGGACTCAAGGATTAACTGATTAGGTTTTGGTGGTCAAAGGTCCAGGTCACTGTGACCTCCGTCCCATTCCCATGAATGCGATATCTCAGTAATGCCTTGAGGGAATTTCGTCACATCTGGCACAAACGTTAACTTGGACCCAAGAATGAACTGATTAGATGTTGGTGGTCAAACGTAAAGGATACTGTGACCACACAAAACACATTTTTGACCATAACTCAAAAATGCATACGTTAATTATGACAAATATTTTAAACAAATGTCTAATAGGATAAAATGACATTTTTTATTCAGAAGGTCAAAGGTCAGCTTCACTGTGACGTCATAATGTTCCGCAAAAACACTTCTGTGCTGCCGGGTTGATAATGTGTGTGAGGCATCCACGTTTTACAATTTGTAGCTTTTTTGCCACAGCATACATGTTTGAAGCATTATAGTTCTCCACAAGCTGATTGGTTCTGCTGATATTGCTTCAGGTGATTGTCATTGCACCATATGATTAAACTCTCTATCAGTCCTCTGGACTCCTAAACACTGGAATTGTATGTCAATATGGTTAGAACTATAAAAAAATACATTTTTTACAATACGTTTATGAAATTCCTTCATCCAGACATGGATGTAAACTGCAACTTGACTGGTTGTTGGAGGCATACAACTGCAAGGCAGTAAGTGTAGTTAAATATTTAGACAACAAGCAAAACTGTGCAGTGCACACTGTATTCTTCGTACCTGAGAGAAATCTTTCTCACATGCATATATTTCCAGGATCAACAATATGACCATCAGTGCTAAATGAATGAGAACATCAGAAACTCTCCCACAGTTTGTTCCCTCTTGTCTCAGCCTCAGCATCTCCACAGCAACGAGCATTGTCTCTGAAAGAAAGGATGTTTGAAGTCCTTAACAAGCCATCTGTCTTTGTCTCCACATACATGTGAATGTGTGTCATTGTTGTTACTAGTAATCTGTTGCACAAGATGTCCTCGTGTCACACTGTGGTGTGTCTGCCTCAGCCTTTTGTTGTATTCATAGCAGGGCTTGAACAAATGACCTTGAGTCATTGAAATAGTTAGAGGAAAATGCTGAAGACAATAATTAAAGCTGTTTTCCATAATGTGTTTTAATTAGCAGATCATTAAGTCTCATTCACTGTTGAAAGGGCTCTCTTCATACTCATCTTTTGAAAAATGTCAATCAGCTTGTTCTCAGTCCTGACTGACATCACCATCTAAGTCTGTTCAAAACAACCAGAGCTCGGTCTCACATCATGGTTATTTTTGTCATTCATTAAATTCAGCATCACAGGAAGGTGCTGCCATACTGCAGGAATATCTTTTACATTTTGCAGTCGCTGATTGAAATAAGCAGCGCAAAACTTTCCATGAGCCCATTATCATCAGTTTGCACATCATTTCACATACCTGTTACCACTGGACAATCGATCCTGTGCTCATATTCTTTTTCTCTCCAGCCTGATGAAGATAGACCAACCAATGGTCGTGGTGACCATGTTGCCATGGTAACAGTGTCTGTGTGTATCGTGTCTAAACAGGCCAACAGTAAGACAGAGTAGATTGCTTGGCGATAGTAGAAATAGACTCATGGGCACATATGTGTGGTATTTTCTGTCAGTGTAAAGCTAAACATGGTTACTGCAGGACAGTCAGGCTTTATGAGGTTGTGCAAAAAGTCCACTCGTGACACAAGTGTAGGTCGAAGATTTTCCAGCTCCAGTGTTGGCAGTGTTCCTCAGCGATAACACAAGTCTGCCACCCTCAGTGTAAAAAGTGTTAGAAAAATGAAATGAAAACATTTGGTGGACATGTTATCAGTGAAGCTGGTTCTAAGTGTTTTCTCCTTAGATGTAATACCAACATTAGAAGATTGACTGTTTTAAAACAGGATGATCTCTACTGGCCCTGATATAAATTGCAATTGTAATACTGAGTGTGCAATAATGTAATATAGATATTTAGAAACTGAATATTAAATGTACATATTAGAGCTTTTATCTTTTACATTGTAATGACAGTGTTTGTACTTCATATTTATGTGTCTGCAATGAATCCAGGGTTAGCAGTAGACAAGGGTAGAGTCTTTTGGTAAAAACCACAGATGTCCATCAGATAAATCAAGATACTGTCTGCACATACATTCTTTTATTGTTCGTACAATCAACTGAATCAATTCAAAGTTTCAGCTTTGTGTTTTGATATAAACAGTGGTAAAAGAATGACAAATTGTAAGAATATATGAGAGAGGTTGATGCTGACCTCTGTAGCACTGCATTCCAGTGTGCTATTTTTAGTCTGTATGCTGGTTTAATTTAGAGCTGAACAAGGCTATGAAACTAGAACACTGCAGCAGGGAGAGAGAGAGAGACAGGGACAGAAAGTGAAATGAAAGCTGTGTCCTCATCACATCTCCTCCTGGCCTCCTTGTTTCTGTTTGACTCCTGCAGCTCTGTATCATTAGCAGACATTTAGGTTCCACTGATATCTGGAGCCTTTCACTGCAGTATGTTCCATGTCTGTGCTAAATGAACTGCTGAAGGGTGCTGTCTTGACAAAAAAAAAAAAAAAAAAAAATTATATATATATATACACACACACACACACACACACACACACACACATACCATGTTTACATTTTTTTTAATTGTCTTAAGTAGTCAAGCACACCACTGACTTCTAGGAAGTGTCTTCTTTTTCACTCCACCCTGCAGCACAAAGAAGTTTATCTATGTCTACACAGCCGCTGCTATGTATTAACCTGTCATTAGAATATAGATAGACATCTGAACTCATTCACTGGGGGAAAGACATCCTGCTATGTAAATCCATTATAGATGCAGTGCTGTTTCTAAGTAATACTTGTAATATGATATTTGAAACCTTTCAAAATGGACAAATACAACTACCAGCAGTGGTGGTGTTTGGCTCAGTATGTCTTTGATAAGATGAAAAAAATATTTTCTGTTCAGCCATGATTCTCGTGTGATGCGTCATCTTGAAGAATCCCCAAAATAACTCCAATTGAACTGCACACACACACACACACACACACACACACACACAAGCACACACCAATATAGCCACACACAGAACAAAAGCTCAGTGTGCTAGAAGTATGGTGACTGTGGTTTGGTTTCCTCTCTCACACTCAGTGTGGTGTATATTGATGCTTTGTGTGTTGTGTGTGTTTGGGTGATAAGGATGTTTTGTGATCCTTGTTATCATTTCTGCTTCTTTCTTGATTCCTCCAGTGTATTTTTCTTATACATTTTTTTCTTATGTATGTGTGTGTGTGTGTGTGTGTGTGTGTGTGTGTGTGTGTGTGTATAATTATATCCTGACCAGTTACCGAATTCCATGATTTGTAGAATTTCCTGTGACAGGGATCAGAATATTTTTCCTTTTTTTTTCCAGAGTATTTGTTTGTGTTCATATTTTTGTGACCAGTTGGTCCATGGTTCAATCCCCATACTTACACGATAAATCTGGGTGGGGAAACTGAAAGAGCAAAGCCTGGCCCCTCCCTCATTACCACCACTGAGGGTCTCTTGAGAGCACTGAACCCCCCAACTGCTCCAGTGGAGCCTCTCAGAGATGAACAGATCAGACTGTGGTAGCACTGGGCAGCTTTAATCGGTGCAGGCCTGTGAAACAGAACATTGCTCTGAGTGAGAGTTTCCTAAATAAACATTTACAATAAATTCAGTTTACAGATTTTTTGAAAGCCACAAAGAAAGCACAATTTTCATTTAGTTATATTACAACAGAAGCAAATGAATATAGCACATTGTGTGTTGATGGAGAGCAGGAGGGCACAGAGCAGAGGTTTAACCACACACTCACCAGGGCGTGACATGCCCGCTACTGGTTAGTAGCAACCTGCAATGTACAACTTTGTTGTGAGTCACTTGAAAGAGGAGAATTATGTGACTGCAATGTTGGAGACAGCGTTTTCAGATGCATCTGTCATGGACTACTTTGAACAAGTGTTAAGATGCTGATTGTGTATGTGTCTGCACATGTGTGTGTCTTTCAGGATGAGGTGGACAGTCAGAACCCAGTGTTAAGAGATAACCATCAGCTCCATGAAGAAGTGAAGGGCTGGCTCAAAGACCAGAAGGTGCAGGAAATTTTTATGCAAGGTAAGCTTTTTATTACTCTCTGTATATTGTATCATTGTTACAACCCTGATCCCAAAGAAGTTCACTGAACTGCAAGCCAGTGGCACCCAGCCCATAAAACAGTGATTGCGAACTAGCGACCTGTGGGTCACATCAGTCCCACATAATATTAATGGATTCAAAACATATGCATATGGGTCGTTTGTGAAGAGTCTGAAGATGCAGTGTAGGTGTTTGTTTGGTGTAAATTGAGCAAAACATGTGGGAAGAGATGGGTTTTATTAGTTTTCCACTTTTTGAGGAAAAAACTGTGATGAATTTCCTAATTTCTACCAGTTCTGTGTGAACATTTCTGCACACTGGGCCTACCTTTTGGTGAAAGTTTTCAACTTTGGACGGCTGCTGTAGTGCAACCAATAGAACTAAGAGCCCACAATGCCAGCTGAGGAAGTTTGGCATACCTATGATCAACATTTTGTTTATTCTCATGCATGGGAAAGGCAGATTACCACATAGGAAGAAGAAGATCAAGATACATAGCATCAGGAGTGTACAATGTGTTAAGTGTGGCTGTGTAATGGTTATTTTGTTGAAAGTTTTGGTCATCATGCTCTGGTGACTGTGTGCTCAGTCATCTCTTTACTGTAACTAGCATACCTTACTGTATGGGGAACCTGCATTTAAGTTTTCTACTTCTGTCCCAGCAGCAGGTCAATTACTCAGTGAGCAAACTGTTTCCTGTTGCTTCCAGGTCCCTATTCATTGAATGGCTACCGCGTGCGTGTGTACAGACAAGACTCGGCCACCCAGTGGTTCACTGGCATCATCACACATCACGACCTCTTCAGTCGAAACATGGTCGTTATGAATGACCAGGTACACCCACACACATGCACTGTTCTTTAAAATGTATGTGTACAGTTTATATGTGTGCGTATGTAGTATAATGTATAAAAGGGAATGAAAAGAGGGATATAAATAGAAAAATTAGTGTCTGTGTGGTACCCAAAGGAGTTACGGTGATATGCTTTTGACATAATTTAGTTTTAGTCACAGTTCAGTCATTTGAATTTTGTTTTCTTGTTTTAGTCAACAAAAACTTTAAACACAGCACTAACAGTGAATCCATTTGTCATTCCCCAGTTCTGGTTATTTGAACAGAGTCGCATTATTGCAGCTACCTGTGCTCTTCACTGCAGTGCAGCAGGATCATTTAGTAGCCATATTCAGCCCCATGTTGTTGTTTAGCTTAAAATGAGCAGCTCAAACACAAATTGGAAGATATTGTTTGTGGACAGCATAAAGTGAATCTGCTTTGTGTTTAGGTGCTAGAGCCTCAGAACGTAGATCCATCTATGATCCAGATGACCTTTCTCGATGACGTGGTCCACTCCCTGCTGAAAGGAGAAAATATCGGCATCACTTCCAGACGAAGGTCACGATCCAGCCAGAACAACAACACTGCCCACGTGAGTACATACAGACACAGAAGATACGTAACAGCACGTGCACAACTGTTAAGAGCTTTCTAACAGCTGATAGTGGTGTTGAAAAGGATGAACACATTTAAATATATATTAACATATTTAATTGTAGCTTCATCTACAGTCAACAGAACAAGCTTGGGTAATGAAATATATTTGGGGGTAGAAGTAAGTTGAAGAATGGCAGCGCTGCTCTTGAGTACAAATTAAGCCTCAGATGAAACAGAATTCCATTTGCCATCAACAATTCCTGCAGGTGATATCATTTTGTCACCACAGCACCATCCATGCTCTGTGGGAAAAAACAGAAACTGTCTATATATACACTCCAGAATTGAAAAATGTGAACATAATGGAGGCAGACAACGATATAGTGGACATTTCAAAGTGTCATAACAGCTAGATGAGATGAATGCATTACTGACATTGTCAATTACAAATAGGTGAATGAAGGTAAATGATGACTTTGCAAAAAAAAATCCAGTAGCCAACACCTTTCTCCATCAAAGTGCAAAGAGTTATCGCCTGGGTGATGGCGCCTTCACATGACCAAAGAAAGAAAACAATGGCAACATAAACACATTAAGAGTTGGAGCAAAACACTCCACGTTTCGCATTTTTCACATGTTGCTCTAGATTTCAAATAAATAACATATTTAGGCCTGCAACTTCTAATCATTTTCGTTATTGATACATCTGCAGATTATTTTCTCTATTCATTGATTGGTCTATCACGTGTCAGTACAGGATATGTCAAACTGCTTACATTGCTCTATTGCAGCCAATAGGTGGCCATTGTTGCTGTGTTTTGGTTGATGTGCATACACTACGGCTCGTTTTGATTTGCCAACCATTCATTTGACCTCAGTATTGTCTGCATTGCGTCTGTTTATCTGTTTGTTTCAGAGACATTGGTCAACACAGCCTTCTAAACTATCCTCAAATCTTTTATTATGCAAGTTCCAAACCAGGAAAATCCCACGCTATCGCAGATCTTTTTTGTTTTTGAAATTGGGCAATAAACTGTGGTTATCTGAATTCTTTCTCAGAACTGTTTTGACCCATGTCTGCTGTCTCATTTTCTGCCTCCTCTCTGTTGAGATAGCTTAAAAACAGAAGAAGTTCTTGTTTTTTGTTAAGCTTTACATTAAAACTCAACACACAGACATAAAGTACACTGTTGCACTGGTTACCCGTCAGCTCCTTTCATGTGATAGCAATGTCAAATACTGTTTATGTTAAAATTCATGAGGCACATATGGAAAGAGCTCATTGGTGAACCAGTCTGTTGAGCAATCAGCCAGTCATTTCTGGTCCCGCAGTCCTTAACAAAATCTCTCCTTGTCCCACATTTTCTTTATATTCATTTCATTTTGTTATTTTTCTCTTGATTTTTTTTTTCTTGGTGTTGACACATTAAAGATGGCGGGAGGGAGACCCGGCGGGACCACTGGCAACACTCAGGTACACCCCCTACCCCCCCACCTCCACCTCCACCACAACCCTCAAACCCCCCAGCCCCACACTTTCCACAATAAACTGCAAATGAAGAAAACACAAAGTCTATTTAAGTGTAGGGTCACAGCTGATAGACATGATCTGTGCTTGACTGAAAGGAAGGCCACCTGATTTTCCTTACAATTCCCAATAAGCACCTCCGAGCCCACTGTTGAGTTTGTGAGACATAACTGCAAAGTGCGTTGGTTCAAAACATCATGACTGAGCTGCAAGAAGATTTTAGAGTTGTGCGCTGTAACAAAATTGGAGAGTGCATTTTTAAACTCATGGAAAGAAACTTTTGTGTATTTGTGCTTCTGTGAACTATATGTATATATACTATATACTATATAATATTTTCACTTTGACGTGAACTGTGTCCCTCAACATTTGTTTCCCAAATGCATGCACCAATTAGTGGAAATGAGTCTTCCTTAAGCATTTCCAAAGAACCTTTTGAAACCACCCAACATAAAATATTTAGGAAAACTGGAGATGAAATGTCAAAGTGAAATATACATTTAAAAGGATAACTTCACCCAGGCCAAAGATTCTGTCTGCACTGCCATCTAGTGGTTGTTGCCACACACTGTGTGGTACAGCCTTTCCCTCTGTACAAAATGCCACATCACAGTTTGTAGTGGTCACACGTGCTCAGACCACACCAGACCACTCTGAGCTGTGATGGTGGGTGTTGACAGCAGTGAATAAGCCCATAGAGATCAGTGCACCAGTGCTTTTTTACCAGTGGAGTTGCTCTTTAACTCGCAGCTGTGAAAATCCAATTTGTAATTCTGAGAAACAGTGACGTCTCTGCTGTTTGATTGTTGGTGTTTATTGAAGTTGCAGTTTATTTTTGTGGGTCGGAGCGAACACCCCATAGCCCTATCTGTCTGCTTTAACAGCCTAGTGAAAGATCAGACTAAGTGTGAAAGGTTGAGATTACAATGAGAGAGGGGGGTGCTCTGCCTGTCACAAATGACCAGGATTAGACTGGGCTGAGAAATGAATCTCATTGTCCCAGGCTCTCTGGAACTGGCCAGGATATTTAACTGTCCTGCCCAGGTGCTCACAAAGCAGTATTTACCCCACTGTTATTCCCACTTGGACATTAGCTGAAGTCACAGTCCATTTACTCTTTAAAAAGCATGTTAGGATGTTGTGTAAAACATTAATTAAACAGATCGTGATAATATGCTCATCCTTCAATTGAAAACAGTACAAAGACAATATATTTATTGTTTTACCTCATCAACTTCATTGATTTTTGTACATATATACTTATTCTGAATTTGATGCAGCAACATTTTTCACACAAGCTGGAACAGGAGCAGCAAAAGACTGGGAATGTTGTTCATTTCTCAGCTGGAGAGATTGTGGCCTCTTCCAGGGCTGTTCTTTCAACCTCTCCCTTTACCTCACTCATCTCCAACCTGCACTTCAGACAGTGCATATGAAGCATATTTGCATGAAAGTTGCTGTTTCTTGAAAATACAGATTGGACCTTAAAGCAAAGTTAGCCCCCTCCACCTCATCTCATGATTCAAGTCCTATTTCACTGTATGGGCTTAGAGAGCAAACATCTCATAGCCATTGGAAAATGTCAGTGCAAAACGGTACTCATGCAACAGAAACCTAGACAAATGGGATACCATGGTTAGATCCTTGGTTGTAAAACATGTAGGTCCGGCTACATGTGTGTAACATAGCTCTGTGGTTAAGGGTGTGATTCCCACTGGTATCACCCCCACTAATAATGATGTATACATTTTTGCTACTCAGAGGCATTTTGTTGAAAAAAAGGAAACAAAATATCCTTTCAAAATAAAATCTTGAAGCCTGATGGTCTAGATAAATATGGTCTTGATAAATGTGCTGGTCTAGATAAATATACAGTATTGCACCTATGTGCTCTCTGCAGCACAGCTGAAAAGCAACAATTCTTGGACTCTGGGAATATGTTCACATACAGTGTAACAGGCCGTAGGATTTCTTGGACTGAACAGATGAAATGGAACAGAAGTATCGCATTGGTCTCTCACACAGTGCATTGTAGTGTTAGGACAGTCATGCATTTTTTGTTGTATTGTCTCTGTACAACTGCACATTGGATTGGCAGTGAAACAGAACTGGTTTGAGGTCAGTTGACTGGCTTTGACAATCAATAACATCCCACTGTTTGGCCATTAAAAAGAATGCTTGCTTTATTTTTTGCCTAAAATTGGGTGGCTGCATGAAATTGGCTCACCTTCAAGCAACCTTAAGATTTCCCTTTCAAATCCAATTTGCAAAAGTCGAGACAGTGAAAACATGTTAAAGTTGAAATACTGTCAGTCTGTGCTGTAGATATCCAGTTGAGGTTTGTATATTATTTGTTTGTGTTAGTCATTTTGTGTCTGTGATAGTGTTTCTGTAGTACAATGTTCAGATAGACAAACAGGACAGCATCAACACTTTGCTAATTTATCTGTCCCAGTCTCTCAGTGGCTGCCTTCTACCCTGTTTTGTGAAGAAAAATGAAGTTTTACAATTTTTAAGTGTAGTAGAATGCTCATAGAGAGTGAAGACCATTGCAGTACAGCTTTCCAAAGCACTTATTCTATGGCTCAGATGGAGGCACAGTTGCTGGAAGACTGATGTCATCTAGCTACACTGTAAATCAGCAGGTAGTATTGCACTACTTTGCACTGAAATGTGTCTAATTTTGTCCATTCCCATTTATGTACAGCAGGGGGCTTGAATACTAATATATCACAATATACCCTTCCATGTATTATAGGTTTTTAACACCTAGTGCAAGCTAATGCAGTCCAGTATGACAACCCTGCAAAAAATCCCTGCTTCATGAAGGTTCTAATTTTTTTGTTGAGACTGTTTTTCAGAGGTGTTCATTCAACTTTATTGTCTTTTTGTGTTGTTATTGAATTGTGTTATACTGACAAGTGTTATTCATATTTAGTCTACCTGAAGTGAAGTTGAAGTGATTTAAGAATGTTAGAAATACTTTTGCCCAAATGATGTCACACCCTCTAGCATGTTAATTATTACTGATGACTGAAGTAGCTGGTTTTATGTGAGCTGTTATAAAATATGAAAATTTCCTCTATCATGGACACATTTGTTTCAAATTGTTATGAAAAGTGTTAAGTGTGTTTCTAGCAATAAATGTCACTGAGGTTCTTGGACATCAGCAATTGAAAGGCAGCAGGGCAGGGGACACAGTAATAAATGAGAGGGCGCCACTATTCTATTCAAACTCTTAGCCCTAAGGCTTCAGAAGATTTTGTTAAAAAGGGTGAATTTCATAATTTAGACATTATTGGTTGACCCTCTTTAAAAATCAGCTTTTGGATTAGAGTTTGACTGGAGTTATGTTCATAAGAAGCATGGAGCAGAATGTGATTTGTAGTGATATTGGTCTCATTCACACATTAAGACAGGGATGGGGCTGTGTTGTATGGAACAAACCTGAAGTCCTGTTGATACAGATGAGAGGTGGGCACGTCAGTAACCACTTATTATGTTTATGATTTAGTTTGTATTTATTTTTCTTTTCCATTACCTCAGCAGTGTGCAATGATTGTGTTCCATGTTGGTAGATCAAGCAGTCGTCAGAGTTTCCTGAGGTTGTGTGAGGATATGCTGCTATTTTTAGGCATATAAAGAACTGAGGAGGTTTGCTCTTAACTCCCTTATTTTACTATTGTATCCACAGTACCTGCTTCTTTAGAGCTAAGATGAGTCAGGAGGTTCACACTGAACCTCCTTACTAAGAGGTTGATGAAAAACAGTGAACTACCCACTGTTACTTGTTTCATGTGCATTGTGTCTGCCCTTCAGTATGGCACTCAACACTAGGTGGTGACATCAGTGCAGGACCTCCATGAAAACTTCCGTTTTTACTGCAGAGCTGTTGGATTAGACTGCATTAGTTTTAACTAGATAGATAAATATACTGACAACAGTTCATAGTTTAAATCCAATAAAATACCAAGAAAATTGGATTGCTTTAAACTGCACTTAATAAATGATAACTGGGTGTGTACATTCATAGTGCTTGAGCTAATGTATGACTTTGTTTATTCTTACAGAGTCATTATACGCGAGCCCAAGCCAACAGCCCCCGCCCCATCATGACCTCATCAGGCCCCAACCCAAAAGGTTCCCAGGGGACGATGGCCTCCCAGCAGTCGAGCCAGTCACAGCAAAGCCAGCAACCCACCAGCCAGTCACACAACTCGCCTGGCGGAAGTGGGCGGGAGCAGAGGGAGCAGCGCAACTCTCGCTCTTCCAGGAGGAAAGGATCAGATAGCAGTGTTCCAGAGGAGGACAAAGACAGGAGAGAAGAGACAATAGGGAGAGGTGAGAAAAGTCACCATCAAACACTCAAATTTGACATCAAAAGATTCTATATATGCACATTCAAGGCAGCCCTGTGGTTGTAGTGATTTTTCCATGGCAGTGCTTGGAATGATTCCTTTTTGTCTCAGATGGCCTGTAATTGGCACTTAAGCTGGGAAACACGATGGGACTGCAACATTTAGCCTTGCCTAGTCCAACATCACATGTGATTTCAAAAGCATAGAAAATGAATCTTTTACAAGTATGTTAGCTAGGCTGCTCTAGGAAAAATGTGGGAAATTGGTGCAATGTTAGGCTTTCCTTTCACTATTTGAGTTGTCCACGAGCGCTGCTTGGCAGTGTCTGGGGTCATGTCTGTCACTGACTCATTTCATCACAGAAGGTGAACGGGATGTTCTGTTCGACCACTAAATTACCCATCTTAGTCTCAATATATACAGCTGCATCTGGTCCCCTTTTACCAAGCAGAGCTGCAATGCTTTGCTGGCCCTGTTCACTGTTGTGGCCTTCTTATGTTTGTCTCGATGATGATTCACATCAGTGCAACTCCTCTCCTCGTCTGAAATTTGCTGGAGTATTTCTTGCTCTTACTCTTTTCTTTCTTCGTCTCTCATTTACTTAAGAGGCTGAGACGTGAGCAGCCCTTCGGCATCAATGCTTGCCAGGAAACAACATTTGGTACATTCTGTGTTGTTGTCTGAGTGGAAACAGTCGATTTTTAGAGTCGTAGGGCCTATAGATGCTGTACAGTGCCAGAAACGCATAGTGATTATGAAAAGGAACAGAATGTGTGAGAATTTGTTGTAAATCAAGAGGAATATCTGAGAATTTTGACCCCTAGAGGAAACTGGGAGAGGGAAATGAAAAATGGGAGTCTCCCGGGAAAATGGGAAAATGGCAAGTGAAAATGATACTGTGATATTGTTGCACCAATTAATACCCACTAGTGAAGTGGCTGTCAGATTTCCTGATGCCAGCTCGTCCATGCTCGTGTTCTGCTGCATGCTGTGACACCATTTTCCCCACCCCCTCCCACCCCCACTGCCCTCTGGCAATCAGGTGGCCTATCAGCGATCTTGAGTAATCACAATTAGAAATACAAATTGAACTGCCCAACCCGTAAAGGTAATCAAACCTGTGTATGAGTATCTAAAAATGACTTTGTGTTTTTTCATTTTGTCCAGAATCCAAGTCAAAGGCCAAGCAGGCAGTGAACAAACGCAGGAAGGGCGAGGAAGATGAGAAGAAGGCCGGTCTTAAAAGGCTGAAGACTGACATGACGTCTGATCTGTCAGAGAGCAGTGACTCAGAAAATCCACATAAGAGGACTGGCCACTCGTCGTGCTCCTCTTCCTCCTCCTCATCTTCATCATCCTCCTCCTCCTCCTCCTCTTCCTCCTCCTCAGAGCCCAACTCTGAGAATGAGCTCAAGACTCGTAGCAGTGATGTGAAGCCGAGTGGTGTTTCAAAAAAGGAGGAAGAAGAGAAGCCGCTGATGCAGGGCACCAAAATTAATGATTCCTCACCTCTCATTGGTCGCCTGTCCCCGTGGGTGGAGCTTCAAGCAGCAGAGGACAACAAGAAGGGTGTAGTTAAGGAAACGGGCAAAATCATAACAAAGGAGGAGGAGGAATTGGTTGCGGTAACACAGATAACCCAGTCTCCACGGCAACAGACACCTCTGATGTCTGATACCATCCAGGGAAGCATTATTGAGAGCAGCAAGAACACTGTGAAAGGTACAGTCCACTGATGCATGGCAACTGTCATATATGTGATAATTATCAGTAAGTCCAGTCTCCTTATAGTATAATGTTTTTGTTTTTGTTTTTTTTTTAGCGTCATCTCGATCCCAGACGCCGTCATTGTCCCACCTCCATGGCAGTAGTGTGATCGACATAACAGATGACGCCCAGGCGACGGTGCACCAGGAGAGCTCAGAGGCAGTGTCAGCGCTCCTCGCCTCCCAGAAGGCCGAATCCACATCCCTCTCACCTTACCTCCCCCTCAACCCCTCTCCCGTCTCCTCGCCTCCTGTCCCACCGTCTCCCTCTCCATCGGAAGGAGGACGCAGGACAGATATTGAACCTCCCATGCAGCAGCAGCAGCAGCAGCAGGGCAATATGGGAGGTGGTATGACAGCAGCCAGGAGCTTAGGCAACAAGATGGAGTTTGCTCCCTCTGAGGTCATCAGGTGGGAATAGAAGGCTTCACATTTTGTATTAGCGTAGTGTAAGTCAGGTTCACTTTGCATGAAAGATTGTGTCATTTTGTCTGTTCAGAAGTAAAATCCTTTTTCTTTTTTTTTCTAGGCCTGTCACATCAATGGCTGAAAATGTGGTGCTGGTGGAGAAGGAGAAAACCGTCCTTCCTCATCATCTTCTTCATCATCAACAGCAGCAGCAGCAGCAGCAGCAGCAGCAGCAGCAGCAGCACACACAACAGCAGCACTACACATCTATCCACCCCAGCATTAAGAGCCCATCTCTGCCTGAGGACACAAGAAAACACCCACAGCAACAACCGCTCCCCCACAAGATGAACACAGTCCTCCCCCCTGACCTAGCAAAATCCAAAATGAGCCCCAACCCAGCTCAGCTCGACTCCCTGAAACAGAAACTACAGCACCCCAACAACTCTCAACACCATCCCTACCCCAACACAAACCCAGCTGACCTTCTCAAGCCTAAGCCCCACCCGGGCCTACTGGACATCTCCAAACCTAAACCCAACACCTCCCCAGAGGTGTCTAAACATAAAATACCCAGGTACTCTGATACCTCCCCTCCTCCGACAGGCCGTTTGTCCGCTAAAATAGAAATAGCAGAACCTCCACGGTCTGGTTTCAAGCCAGTGCCAGCGCGGTCGGAGTCGGCTGGAGTCAGTACGAGCAGCAGCAGCAGCAGCACCAAGAGCCCTCTGATCATCGATAAGAATGAGACCTTCACTGTTTACAGGGACCCAGCATTGGTCCGCTCAGACGCAGAGAACTCTGCCTCTGCCACTGTCTCCTCCAACCACGTGGCAGCCTATCTCCATCCCCACCTGCACACCCTCCACTCCCCCTCCCCTCACTCCCCCTGTCTCACCCCTGCCTCCCACCCCCACGCTGCCTCCCACCTACTCGCCCCTCCTCACACCTCTGCCCTACCTCACCCTCACCTTTTACCCCCTGGGGTGCTCCCAGCCATGCCTCCTCCTGCAGCATCTCTTCTTGGAGGCCACCCTAGGCTTGACTCTCCTGGTGGGTTGGGCCACCTTGCCCTGCCCCACCCAGCAGCAACACACCAGCAGCAGTTCCTACAGGTCTGACTCCACATACATACACACCATTTAAAGCAGCACAAAGCAAAGACTGTTGATGTTGTAAAAAGTAGCTGGGGGTTTAAGTGTGGGGGGCAGATGGGGATGGGATGAGCATAATGTTGCATCCTCTCCCAGTTTATCCAATGAGGATATGACAGTTTGAAGCTGAATATAATTTACACTGTTCTCTTAAAATGAAAATCGACTAAAAATATGTCTTTGTTTTCAGGGTCAGGGCCCCCCTCCGCCCTCTCTACTAGCCCAGGCTCACAGCGGGGCAGCGGGGCTGGGCTTATACCCCATCCTCTGGCAGTACCCCAATGGAACGCCAGCCTCCTACCCCCCAGGACTCAACCTGCCCCCTACAGCTAAGTGGGTCCACCCTGAAAATCCTGTCACTGAGGCCTCTCTCAGAAGGGTAGGTGTTTACATATCAGCCTGTATTTGTGTGTCTTTGGAGGAACTGTGTATGCACATGGATGACTCTTTGTGTGACAGTTAGCTGCCTGTTTGTCTTGGAACAAGGCGAACGGTGGGGCATGGATGGAGAAAGGAGATTTTGGCAGGCAGGAGAAGAAGTAGATGAGGAATGTGGAAAAGTACCCTGAGACCACATCAGATGAGGCTTGGCTTTTAATCAAATAGTCCACCTTTTAAAATGAACTGATATCATGTTCTTTCAGTAATTTATGGCATGAAAGTTCTATATGATGACTTCACATAGCAGGATATTTATTTTCAGTGTTGAGTGTTGAGTTGACTACATAATATAACAATTGTTTAGCTTAGTTTAAACAGCCTCAGTCTTAGTATGGTTTACTGTATAGTGGAGATGCACATATCCACTTTTCTTCCCATACCTGAATTAGGATATCTGCAGATACTGACTGAGATGCTGATAACAGAGCTCTTTTTTCTTTAGTAGTATTATTATTAGTAGTAGTAGTGATATTATTATTACTATAGTATAATTATTGATATTGTATAGTAATAACAATGTTGTTGTTTGTTTTTCAAAGCTTGTATTTCCTAAAGAACCTTGTTTTTGTGGTTTGCTTTACTGAGATTACTGAGCTTGACAGCTTTGTGCTTCTCTTTGAGGCACAGTTTTTTTTTTTTTGAGGTGAATTTGTGGTTGGGATATTGTTTCATTGTTTTGACTGGTGTAGTAGTATTTATGCAGATATTGATATAGTCTGTAATGGCAATGACCCTATTATTCAAGTCTTCATCAAAGATGTCCCAGTGTGTACATGCCAGGGAGCTATGGAGTAGTTTGATGGCATCCTCCAACCATTGTGGGGTGCTGTAGGATTGTGACATTTAAGTCCCTGCGTTATTAATAAAGTTAAAAAAAGGAAAAGAAAAAGTCTGGGTGGTGGGTGTCTGGTAACAGACAAGAAACGCCTCAGTAATGTTGCCATTGCATTGGTTGGAATGTCCGCATACTTATATGTGGACATATGTGTATAATCCCCCAAGACAAACACCAGAGGTCTAAAGGACTTAACAATTCAATTCAATTCAATTCAATATTCCTTTATTAGTCCCGTGAGGGGAAATTCCAAATTACAGCAGCATCAATAAAGCGGATAGAGTAGTGTAACAATACAGTGTTAGCATCTGTGGATACCATTTTCAGGACAGATGTGCGTACCTTGTATTGCATTATTAGGGACGGCCCAGATTTCCCATGATGCACTAGGTATGCTGGGTGGCGTAGTCTTTTAAATTTGCTGTTTTATGTCCCAAAATGCAAATGTTCCTTTTTGTTAATGTTTTTAATGTGTCTGTTCAGAACATGGGTTTTTAGAGCTTCTACACTGTGTACTTTGTCAGCATCTACCAACACAAACAAAGCTGTCTTTTTTTAGCTGTGAATCAGAACACTTGATGATGACATTGCACTGGATGGTCCACTAATGCTGAATAAACTGAAGCTGTGGAATATTTAAAGAAAACACAAATTTGTTTAGGCATAAAGGAATTTGACGGTGGCTTTTAGTGGCTTTCAATGTACTTCCACACAGTTCCAAGAACAATTTTCATGAAAACACACAGACATACAGCAGTCAAGGACATAAGGAACATAAACATATATTTGCTATTTACATACAAGTAGGTTAAAAATAGATCATATATAGATTCATAAATATATTAAAAACAAAAATTCACATATTTTTATTGAAATTGCTTATATAAATTTCAGGCTTCAAGCTGTGAACCTGAAAATGTGCTGTTTTCCATTTAAGTTGGGGGTTGTTCCAAAACTGCTGTCTAAGGAGGACATCCAGGATTTGTTCTTATATGAACTCGTCACTATGGTCCTGTATGTGTCACCTCAAAGAGAGGTTCAAATGCATTCATTTAAACGGGGCTGTACACTCACTAGGCCTGACCTTTTACGGATTGGGAAGTGGAGTCACTCTGTATTTGTAATGTATTAAGGCCATGAAAGGGATAATCGACAAAAAGCTGTGTGTTTATTAGAAAATAAGCCTCCATGTAGTGTTATTTTACATGTGTGTGGAGGTTGAGGTTGATTATCCCTCTTATACCATTTATACCACTTCTCATACCAGTTAGTGTCCAGATGAAAGACAGATTTGTTAAATGAGCATGTACATGTAATTTATGGTGACATTAGCTTGACCAGGTGTTGCATTTTCATTTTTTGTACTATGACATGTATGACCGCCTTTTCTGTGTTTGAGTTACCATTTTATTGATGTTGTTTCTCTGTCTGTGTTGTGTTTGCAGAACACAGCCAGTCCGTGGCTGCACCAGGCTGCTGGTAGTGCTGGTGACGGTCTGGGTTTGCTGAGCCATGTTCCCGTTCGGCCCGCCAGTGCCGATGCCCACCGCCCCCCTGTCAAAATCAACACACACACAAGCCCTCCCCTTTCAAAAGCCAGCGTGGACATTCATAAAGAGTGAGTAGAAAGATCAGTGACATGAAAAGATTTCTTAGATTTTGGATTGGCTTCAACAAATAATTTACCATCACAGTCTCACACCAACCAAACATGAATAATCGGCCAATTCCTTTAAATGTGTGTTTTACTATTCAAAATATAAAATATTCAAAATGCATCTCTAGGATGAAGATTATACTTTCATTAAAGATCCCCTGCAGATAACACTGTGCTTTGACTAATAATGTGTTTCTTCCTCATTAAAAAATCCTGAATCAATGATTATGCAAATATGTGTGGTTTCAAAACTACTACACAGGAGATGTCTCTTACTTTACCGAAAAGGCCTTCCTCGGTGTCAGTGCATTGGAGGCTTCCTTTTTCAACATCAACTTGTGTACATTGAATATTGGACCAGGATTGACTTCCAAGGCCTGTTTAACAACAATTTTCCCAATTATTCACACATTCATGACATCAGTTGGTGTTCTGCCCAGTTGCATTCAAGCTAGTCAGTGAAGCTCTCCACTTCTTCTGGTCTCATAGCTATCCTGGAGTCAGTAGGAACACAAGGCCGTTCCCTTTGACTTAAATACATTAAAAATAATGTGAGGAAAACCAAAAGTTTGGGGGAATTAAAAGGAAAATAAAGATAGAAATAATAAGTGAATAAAATAATAAAACAACTGAAGAGATTAGATGAAGTAAAATCAGACATAAAAAAAAAAGCCAGATTAAAAAGGGAGGTCTTAAGTTTGCTTTTAAATATCGCAACACTCTCAGCAACCCTCAGGTGTTCAGGAAGGCTGTTCCAGAGATGAGGACCATAGAAACAAAAGGATGCCTCACCATGGGTGTTTGTTTGGACTTTTGGTATAATTAAAAGGCCACTACCAGAAGACCAGAGGGTTCTAGTGGATTCATAGGTTAAAAGCAGTAGGACAAAGACCATTAAGAGCTTTCTAAACCAATGAAAGGATCTTAAAATCAATCGTGAAGTGAACAGGTAGTCATTACAGAGACTTTAAATATTGTGAGCTCTCTTTCTGGTCTTCATCAGCACATGTACAGCTGAGTTCTGAATTAACTGTAATTAGTGTTGCTTTCTTCAGTGAGAATTATGACTAAATATCGTCGTCAACGAACCTTTATCACATGACAAAAACGAGACGCAACGTAAATGCTGGTCATGTGACGATAACTATAATTAAATATATGATGCAATATTGTTGATGAATAAAAACGAGACTAAATGTGGTTTACAAAATAAAAACTCTGCTAAAATGTCTCTTCATTTTTGTTGACTAAAACGAGACGAGACGAAATGTTATTACGTTATTTCGTCTCGTTTAGTTGCGTTGTTATTATTATTTTGCAGTATTTCTGTTTCCTGTGTCTCACTTCAGGGGCTGCATCAGGTCGCACTGCGCAGTCGCAGGCGACGTCATTTTCTCAATCCCCACTCGCGGCATTATTTAGAAGATGCAGCTGCGGTAGGTTAGCGTTAACGACAGACAACTGACACAGAGAACAGGACCGATGGCCAGCCAGCCGGGGTTCATCTTTGGGAGAAAAAGAAGAAACGACATTTGGACACACTTTCATTACATAGAAGTGGAAAAGAAAACGGAATGTGTTGTGGAAAAAGATGGGGAGAAATGTGGCCACAAAGTCACAGGAAAAAACATTGACTAAAACTAGGCAAAAATGTCATCAGTTTTCGTCGACTAAAACTAGACGAAAATGGTCATGTATAATTCTGACTAAAATAAGACTAAAATGCTCAGACTTTTAGTCGACTGAAACTTGACTAGACAAAAAAGAGTATGAACATGACTAAAACTCCTTGTGATGTTTCCAAGTGGCAGCATATGAAAATTAAAAAAGAGTACGAGCTAATTGAACCTTGAGGAACCCCACACTTTCGTAGCTTTTCAATGAACATTCATCAGTTTTTACAAGAAATTCTCTGTCACTAAGAATTAAACCAATTTAGAACAGTAAGAGAGATGCCAATCAAACTGTGAAGTCACCAACCAGCACTGCAGAAACAAATGGACCACAATTCACTTCAGAAAACAAGCAAAGTAATATTGTTGAGTATGTGAGTGAGTGCATGTGAAAGACTCGTCCCACAGTCTCACTGTTCAGTCCACTCGGTAAAAAGTCTGTGTTGTTTTCCCCACAGCTCCAAAACAGTTCAGTCTTGTTCAGTTACAACCACAAAAAGAAAGACAACTCCAAAGTCTGCTCCAGGTTTAACTGCGGGTCCCCACAAAACCAAATCAAATCAGGAAATCAAGATTGAAATAGCAGTGTTTATATTCGCAGTTCAGTAACAGTGATTATTTACAATTCATTCACTGTATACACCAGGTCCTCACGGCACTGTTGATCTGTCTGTCAGTCAGTATTCAGTCAGGTTTACAGCATCAGCGTAGCTCCGCCAAGATCAGCAGTGAAACTCTGACTGGGAATCACACAAATCCAACTGATTATTCCTCCTCCTGACACAGACTCCAGAGATAAGGCTAATGTTTTACCATGAGATGGCAGCAGGTAAACTACGCTGTGTCATCTTTGAAGTTTTGTGATACGTTTTTTTTCTTTGGATGTGCAACTAGGTTGGCACAGAGAGGGAAAAAAATCAGAGATCCTGCTTTTTATTTTGATTACTGAATTTGAAACTCATTTCAATTGATTGTTGATTCAGAATTGAAATCATGACACCCTAATTAACAAATGATACCTATGAATCTACGCTGATGTGATTGACTGTAACCAAAGGAGCCATCTGATTGGCTGCACATAATTACTTGTTCAAAAGAAACACATTTCTGATTTTGATGAAAATTGCAAACACCTTGAAATACATGTATTTCCTCCTGGTCCTAGTTCTGCAATTCTTTTGAGGGACAGATATAGCTTTTTGGTGATTTTGATTTAAAGTGTTTTTAGCATAACAGGAAAGACATGAAAGGACAACTTGAACAAATCAGAGATGGGCAATTTTGTAGAACAAACAATTAGCTGCCATTTCCAAGTTAGTTTGTTGAAGTATACGGTGAAAAGTAATGACTTTATGTTTAACTTGTCTGTGTGCAGAGACGTGGATAAGAAAGGCTTTGTGGACCCAATAAGGACGTTGACGTTGGCCCAGCTGAAACAGGAGCAGACAGACAGGAGTCGAACCCCTACGGGGAAAGACATACACTTACACCGCCTCTACCTAGACCCCCACAGCAAGGTTCGCTTGGCAAATACACAGGTAAACTACTCCACTGTTATTATTGTTGCCATTGTTATTAGCATGAATGAAATTATGTAGCACCTCCATGTTAAATATGAGCAATAGCTCAATAATCAAAATTAAAAGCATATTTTAAATAGATAAGCAAGAATAAATACTTGCTAAAAAAAAAGGGATTCACAAACGTTCCTAAAAAGAAAAGTGTTGCTCATTAGCGTATCTATCTAAAAGTGTGGTTAAAAGTGGCTCATATATCGGTCAGATTACCGTGAAAATGTAGTGCTGTAATCTCACTGAAATTGAGAAAATCAGACCTTGCATTTTCTTTACAGGATGCAGCTCAAGCAGCAGATCGAGCCAGTAAATATAAAGAGGAGAATCGGCAAATCCTGAAAGAGAGCATCGAGGTTGCTCCCTTCACAGCTAAGATCCAGCGCTCCAGTGACCCAGGGATGGACAGGGACAGAGAAAGATGCAGAGATCCAGCCTTCCCTGTCCGGATACCAGCTCTCGCCTCCCCAAGCCCCAAGGCCAGCCATGCCCATCCCCACGTCATCCAGTCAGAAAAGAGCAACTACTTCACCACACTGTCCAACAGTGTAGTGAATGAGCCTCCAAGACTTTACCCCTCCAAGGAGCTCAGCTCTTACTATGACAAAGTGTCTGCGGGGGCTCCAGGAGTTGTTACCAGTGTTGGGGCTGCTGTGCCAAGCCAGGGAGCTCTGTCCCTGGGCAGCTACAGCTCCAAAGCCTCCCTCTCCAAGCCCCCTCCCCTCATTAAGCACCAGCCTGAGGGAGGAGAGGGTTTAGCAGGGAAAATCACTGAGCAGCTCAGCCAGCAGGTGACACTTGTCCAACAGCAACATCCGCACCACATGGACAGGATAGAACGCCGCAGCCCAGCCATTTCTCCTTCCTCTTCCTCTACATCTTCCTCCTTCTCTGCAGCCCCCAATCACCATCATCACCACCACCAACAGCAGCAGCAACACCAGCTCAGGGCAATGCCATCTCTCCACCGAGCGCCTGTCTTCCATCCACCCACACAGCATGCGCTGGAACGCAAAGAGGCTGCAGAGCGGGAGAAGGAAAGAGAACGAGAGAGGGAGAGGGAGAGAGCCGGTTACGGTGGACGCTTGTCTCCACCAACCCTCACACCCATCCAACCAGTTAGCTTAGCGGCAGCTGGTAACAAAACATTAGCAGAGCAGCAGAAGCCCCCCACGCTGCTGCCGGAACTCAGGGACGTCAAAGGTCATGGAAACACTGCCGTTGTCACCTCTGTGGCCTCAGCCATCAGTGGGGAGATTATGACTTCATCTACAGACGGGTGGAGAGGTGGAGAGGTGATTCAGGAAAGAGGAGGCTCCTTTTCTGGAGACAAGGGAGTGTCAAGGGGTAAGCCCCAGGCTGCAATGGCATCAGTCATTGTGCGTCCATCGACATCTATTAAGTACGATAATCCTGTTGGTGCTAACAAATCTGGTGCTATGATCCATAAGGAGTTGCCCCAGGGGAGGTTATATCCATCCAAGCTTCATGGGGAATGTCCTAGACTAGGGGAGAGTGTTAGAGAACCTGGAGCAGGCAGGATTATTCAACCCAATTCCAACCTGGATGACATGTGTGTCCAGTATAAAAAGACTTCTATGCGTGGCATGCAGGGAACTTTTGGAGCCAGTACCATAAACTCAGTGTGCAGGACTGCCGTTTCAGCTGCATCAGCTTTTGGCATACAGATTAAAAGTGGGGCATCTATCCCTGAGCTGGGCTGCTCAGTCTCAGCACGGGTAGAGATTTCAGCCCATAAAACTGGTATCGGTGGCTGGGTCCTGAGCCACTCTGGACCAGGAGAGCAGCAGGAGGGATTAGGCTCATGCACCACATCTCCGGGTGGGTCTCTACCTCCCCCTAGTCCAGCAGGGACACCCCAGCCCAGTCAAAGCCTGACTCCAACCCCTAGCTCCGTTTCTAGCTCCAGTCAGTCTTACTCCTCCTCCTTTGTCCACCTTAAGAAGCACAAAGCTGCCTTGGCTGCAGCCCAGTCCAGAGGCAGCTTCTACACTGCTCCCACATCCATCACAACTGGAAATTCCTTCCTGACTGTGGATTCAATTGACAAAGCTCCCATTCACAATTCGCCCCCTCCACCCTCTTCCAGCCAAGCCTCATCATCCTCAGTCGATAGCAGTAGCAGCAGCTCAGCAAGTGGTTCCACAACACCAGGCAAGTCCAGTCCCCTGCCTAACGGCCATACTTCTGGGTCAGCCTCGACAAGCAGTGGACAGCCCAGTAACTACCACAAGCTGAAGAAAGCCTGGTTAACCCGACACTCAGAGGAGGACAGGAACACAATTGCTAGTACCAGCTCCACCAGTACTAAACCCAGCACCACCACCAGCACAAGTAACACCACAGCCATGTCAGAAATGATCAAACCCTGCACCGTCAATCTCAGTGCCTCCACCTCCAGTGAGGTGGAAATGAGCAAAGACTGCGGAAGCAAAGTGGAGAGAGAGAGGCAGCCAGAGGAGAAGGTGGGAGGAGCAGCAGGAGGAGGGGAGGAGAGGAAATCAGCTACTTCATCAAGGCGCGGGAACAAACGACCATGTGAGTCCGCCTCAGAGAGCGGGGGAGATGATTCTGACACCAGTGAGAGCAAAATGGAGGGCCGCGCCAAGCGTCAGCCTAAACCAACCTATAAGAAGAAACAGAATGACATGGCCAAGAAAAAAGGAGACAATGAAAAGGAGGAAGATGACGTGAAGCCCAATGGCATCTTCAGATCAGCCCGAGAGAAGACTAAACTCAAACTGGCCAGCAGCAGTAAGTCTTATTGTGATTATTTGCTTTACAGTCTTTTCTGAATAGTTAACTTGGCAGCAAGACTGAACGCATTAGTGGCAGCAAAAGTTACTCAATCAGGAGGAAATAGTGCATTTGTTGAGGATTATTTTCAGTCGCAGATTAATCAACATTTGGTGCTCCAGTGAGTATTTCTTGAAGTGTGTGTGTTCATGGTTATGAAGGAACTTGTCACCCAATGCAACAGTGGGTTTTTCATAGTTTTTGGACACCAGTGGACCAATGTGATACAGAGGAATAAGATATATCAGGCTTTGGATACACACACAATACTTGTTTGAAGGTTACATTTATTGATGGTTAGACTGCACAAGACATTAGTTGACAACTAGAAGAATCTTCAATATCAACATTCAGTCTAATGCAGGGGTCAAATATGTGGCTTTTTAGCCAGGTAACAATTTCTGTATCTTTCATATCACCCTGATGGCTTCCATTTGAGGCAATGACTTAATATTTATTGCTTGTGAAACAAAGCAAAGAACCAGTTTATTTATTGAGACTTCCTGGTTAAAGGCCACCAAATTTGCTGCTGCTACCTGCCACAGTCACAGTTTCGCTTCATCAAATCATTGCAACAGAGCAGCAAAAGCCCTGAGGGAATAGGATGAATCAAACTGTTGGAGTGGAATGTTAAGCTATATCATGCAGGTTTCGGAAACCAAGGGCTTCTTAAATCCTTTTCTACCTGGATATTCTATGAATGAAACTAAAATAAATGACCAATTTATCAACTATTTACTACACCTACACAGCATGTGATGACATGTCAGTGTTTGCCCCTAAAAGCTGTCTTGCTTAATTAAACATTCCTGGTTTTTAAAGAAACCAAAAAGTAGATTGCTGGTGTATGCTTTCTTTTATTTCCATCCTTTTTGCTGCTACGGTGGTGAGAAGAAAAAACTTTCCAGATTGATCATGTCAGGTGTAAAAAAGAGTGGGCATGGAATTGTTACATAAACAGTATGGGAGTGTTAAATGTAAAACTTAATTTACCAAGTGCAACGAAAAGACTAATTTTCCCTCATATGATGTGTTTTCAAGCCTACATTGTGATGTTTTATTGCCTTTTGACACCAAGGTTATGTGCAATTCTTTATCAATCACATAATAAAATGGAGGTACTGTTAATGACTCAATACTGGACACTCTTCTCAGATGGGATCCCTCGATCTGTCCTGAAGGACTGGAGGAAGGTGAAGAAGCTGAAGCAGACAGGGGAGTCTTTCTTGCAGGATGACTCGTGTTCAGAAATAGGACCCAATCTGCAGAAGTGTCGGGAGTGCAGGGTGATCCGCAGCAAGAAGGGTGAAGAGCCTGCACATTCCCCCGTCTTCTGTCGCTTCTACTATTTCAGACGGTAAAACTCTTATGATTTCATATTTATTTCCTTTCTCTTGTGTTTTTTTGGTATTTTCATGTTGTTACATGTGGTTTCCTTTACTGTAATTATTGGACATTACTACACTTACAGCTGCACCCATACATCCTACGTATGCAATAAGCCCACAGTTCATGCTTTGCTCCCTTCTTGTCCTTCAAGGACTAACAATTGCTCCATGATGCATTGTCATACATCTACCTTCACTGGAGTTTTCTGTAAAGAGAGCAAGCATTGCACCTTTTGTATAAGAGCCTGCATGTTGAAACAGAATAACACAGATGGAGGGAAGACAGGAGAAAGGAAGGAAAGTCTACTTTCATCAAGCATCTGCCCTAGCTACAACACATATAGTACATTATTAATCATATGGCTTGTTCAGTGTGTACTGCCTCTGTCTGTGTTTCTCTCTCTCAGACACGTACATTTACTGTGAATGCTCATTGAACATTCTCTCTCTCTCACACACACACACACACACACACACACACACACACACACACACACACACACACACACACCCACACACATTGAGCTGGATAAGCAGCAGCTGCAGTCTGGGGTCGAACAGGGTAAATCTGCCAAAGAGGATTTTCTGCTCTATAATCTTTTCCTCACTGCAGAACTGCTGCTGCTGCAGTCTCTCTCCGTCTCCCTCTCCCCGTCTCTGCATCTTTACTTCTAATTCTTGCTCTCTCTCACCCTATCTCCCCTCCTCTGTCTGACCCAGTAGACTGAGATTTTTATAAACAACCTGAGCTGACTGGGTTGTTTAAGGACATCATAGACAATGGTGGAGTCATTCTGTCACTCATTGCCAGTAAATAATTGCATCTACACTACGATTTGATTTTGACATGTGAGTGTTATATACTGATGAGGATAACTAATTCACTTGTCATATAGAGCAGGTCTAGACCACATTAGAGACCCAAGATCCAAAAACTTCCTATATAAATCTCTATCTATCTATCTATCTATCTATCTATCTATTGAGATAAGGAGAGAGAGAGAGACATTGAGAGAGACATTTTTACCAGGTCATCATTGGGGTGTTGTATTCATATAGTAGTGTTTGCAGATGCCATCTCCACTGTATCCTGTGAAAGTGCAGCAGGAGTAAGGATTATTGGGACTGTCATTTGCACTTTTTGTGACTTCCAGTGGCTGCAAGATTTTGAAATGTAAAGGGAAACCTTTCAATATGTGTGCTGTTGTCTCTGCCTTCACTTATAATGTCCAGTGTCAGATTTGTCAGATTTTGCCTAATAATCTGTATCAGGCGTCAGGTCAGAGTGGCAAAGTGATAGATAACTCAGCAGCTACATTCAGGACTTACCAAACTTTGAATGATAGCTTTTTAAATTTCCCTTTCTAAAAGCAGAATAAGTTACTCTGCCTTTCTTTCTTATTTTTGTGGATATTAATAAGATGTGTGGCACTATTAGCTTTTCAAATTTAGCAGCCCTGTGAGGGCTTCCCTTGAGAGATGCTTATCATAATTTATCTGACCAGACCAGACAAGCTGGTTATACAGGAATTCTGGCATGCACTCATATCACAGTAGTAGTACAATTTCCTGCAAGTAACCTAGTTTCTTGTGTGCATGTAAACATACTGAAAATGTATGCAAGCTTCCTCTGTTAGTTGTTCTAGTAACCATTTCCTTCCATTCAGGCTTTCCTACAGTAAAAATGGAGTCATCCGGATGGATGGCTTCTCCAGTCCAGACCAGTTTGATGATGAAGCCCTGGCCTTGTGGGTTCCTGGGGTGATGGAGGAGAGCCACCTGGACCAATCCACAGCCAAGTACATCCTCAGCTTCATAGGAGACAAGTTCTGTCAGATGGTTGTGACTGAGAATACTGCAGCTACCTGGGTCAAGAAGGATGGTAAGGTGTCTTCAAAAATGATTGACGTTTTGATTAAATGAGCCTACCTATGTTTTTACATTGAGGAAATCTTGTGTGTGTTTCAGCCAAGCTGGCATGGAAGCGAGCGGTGAGGGGGGTGCGGGAAATGTGTGATGCCTGTGAGGCAACACTCTTCAACATCCACTGGGTCTGTCAGAAATGTGGCTTTGTTGTCTGCTTGGACTGCTACAAGGCCAAGGAGAGAAGGAGTTCCAAAGGTCAGTTGTGTGTATGTGTTGACAGTTTGGAGCCAAATGACAGATGAGACAAGCTGGAATTCTGGCATGCACCCATGTCACAGAAGTATTACACTTTCCTGCTTAACCTTTCTCTAAGTAACCTAGTTTCTTGTGTCCATGTAAACATACTGCATATGTATGCCAGCTTCCTCTGTTAGATAAATCAGCATGTAGTGAAAGTCCAGCAACCATTGAGCTGGTTCTAAGTGAAATGATGCATCAGTGTGGAAGTTAACAGTATTGTTTTTCCTTCACACATCAGTCTGGAATCATGTGTACTGTCTGTAACAAATTAATACAGTGTCTGTGTGGTAATTGTTTCTTTTATTATTGTGTGTGCTGTTGTGCACACACACGCACTTGTGGGTATTATTACAGCAGCTGACTTGTATCTCTCTCTCTCTCTGTGATCAGATAAAGAACTATACAGCTGGCTGAAGTGTGTGAAAGGCCAACCCCATGATCACAAACACCTGATGCCAACACAGATCATACCTGGCACAGGTACAGCACACACTACGGTGTACTCTTTCTCATCCTGTTTACACCATGGATGAATTCCATGCCTCTCTTTATCTCTTACTGTAGCTGCCTTGTCTTGTCATGTCTTGATCATACATACAGTAGAGTGTATGGCTGGTGTGGGTGAAATACTGATAGTGATATTAGTGGACTGAGGTCGTCAGTGACCAAAAAACATCTTTTCATTTTTCTTGTCTTTTATTTTGGGTCATCCCTACTGGCTGGGTCATGTTCTATTTTTATAAATGTTCAGTTTTTTTTCTCCCTTAAACTTCTTCCTGAAATATTGAAATTCTGCTGCATCTCTTTGACGTTTCAGTGCTGACAGAATTGGTGACTTCCATGCACTCTCTGAGAGAAAAACACAGCATCAAATCCCACTGTCCCTGCACCAACAAACAGAACCTCCTCAACAAACTACCGTCCACGAACGGTGTCTCACAGGTATTATTCCAGTTCCTGAGCTGGGACACTGTGTCTCACAATTATTTATTATTGTTTTTATAATTAGCAAATGTGTTTGGAATTTCCTGTCAATGATGCTATAGACACCTAACGTTTTGATTTCTAGGGGGGCCACAACAGACATTATTTTGCGAGTTCTTGAAACTATATAAAGTCCTAAGTACAACAAACGGCAGATTGACTCAGTTTAAAGGGGCATTTTTTTAAGAGATTGCCAAAAAAAAAAAACGTGAAAACAGTTCTGATAGTATGTCAAAGATGTCTGTGTATGTGTTGCATTGACATCTACTGAAGTTAGTATGCTAACCAGCTAGCCTTGGCTCCTCCTTTCGTGCCTGTTCTCTGTCTGACTTTCTTTTACAAAGGAGCCACTGCCAGTTTGTATAATAACATGAAATTTTCAATGTTCTGTTAACCTTTAACCCTCATGCTTCTGTGACAGGTTCTGCAAAATGTCCTGAACCACAGTAACAAACTGTCCCTGGTGAAAGCTGAGCGAGGCTCTCAACAGAACTCTGATCAAGGAGGAACCAAGGCAGAGACGAATGGAGGAGGTGGTGGAGGAAGCAGTCCAGGCAGTGATGCAGGAAGTGCCCCTGTCACCCCACCAGAGTCCCAGTCACCTCTGCATTTCCTGGCTGACCTGGCAGAGCAGAAATCTAGGGAGGAAAAGAAAGGTGACAGAAAGGGAGGGGGAGAGATTTGGATTGTGTTATTTTGTTAAATGGAATCAGTAGAGTTGTAATTATTGAATCAGTGCTTCTTTAGTGATTTCTTTCATATGATCATGTTCCCTTTTGTATATTTCACTGACAGAAAGTATTTTGGTCATTAGTAACCTTTTTTCCCCCTACCTTCTCTAACAGAAAACAAGGAGTCAGTGCTGCTGGGTAAATCAGTGAAGGAAGATAAAGAGGGGGACAGCCTGGAGGTCCTACAGCAGTGCAAAACCACCTCACTGGTGGCTAACAGTACGGAGCAGGGCTCCACCCTCAGAGATCTGCTCACCACCACAGCAGGGAAGCTGAAGCTGGGCTCTACAGATGCAGGAATTGCCTTTGCACCAGTCTACTCCACTGCTTCACAGGTACACAGATTGACACATTTGTGATGTAATCCAGGATTAAACATTATTGGTTCAGAAAGTAATTGATTTGTCTCTTTTTCATCGGTTTTACTGCCTATGTAAAGCATACCCCCACCCTGAGTATGCTGTAAATCACTGATTTGTGATATGTAAAAATAATATATTATCACCTGTTGTACCACCTTGTCTTGTTAATGCCCACTGCAGAGTTGGGCTTCAGTTTCTCAAATTGAGAAAGAAATTAGGTTTGAAATATTGAAATCTTATTTTTCCTCTTTTCTCCTCTCTTTCTAAAGACTGGAAAAGGTGGGCGGACCATGCCCAATATCCTTGATGACATCATTGCTTCAGTAGTTGAGAATAAAATCCCAGCCAGCCGCCAAAACATCACCACCAAACTGTCAATCAAGCAAGAGTCTGGCACCCCTGGCAGCAACAACAACAACAACCCTGCCCCTGCTGTTACTGAGGATGCCAAACCAGACAGGAAGAAGTCAGCGCCTGTTATTGCAGACGTGCCAGAAGAATCAACCAATCAGTATCCAGATATTTCTCACTGCTGGTTAAACAACAAACGGTTACTGTGGCTGAAAGATCATCGCAACCAAAACAACTGGAAGCTGTTCCGAGAGTCCTGGAAAAAAGGACAGGTACACACCAGTCTCACTAACAGTAGCAACTGTAGTCTTCATTACAACAGTACTGTACTAATGGTGCAAAGTAAGGTCATTAGTGATATCAATAACCATATGAATGGTTTTGTTTTTGTCCAGCCTGTGTTAGTGTCAGGGATCCATAAACGACTGAATGCCGGTCTGTGGAAAGCTGACTCCTTCAACCAGGAGTTTGCAGACCACCAGGGAGACCTTCTCAACTGTAAAGACCAGGTGGTGTCCAATTCTGGGATCAAGGAGTTCTGGGATGGATTTGAGGACATCACCAGTGAGTTCATCTGCATTTGCTTCACAGTTGTTGTTTGATTGATTATATAGCTGCTTCCAGACATCACTGATGTTAGATAAAGGTCACCATGAACTACTGAGAAATGATAGTGATATGAACTGGATTTATTCAGTCTAACCAAACTCTTCTTACCTTTTCAGAACGGCCCAAGTCCAAGGATGGAGAGCCCATGGTCTATAGACTGAAGGACTGGCCTTCTGGAGAGGAGTTCATGGCCCTCATGCCCTCAAGGTACGCATACACCCACTTAACCTCTTTTTTTTAACTCCATTACCTCTGTGCTGCTGAATCTCAGTCTTCTACATTGCTAAAAATGCTGATGATAATTCACATACATTTCATGAGCGCAGGTCTTAAGATGCTTAAAAAATGCAAAGTGATTGCAAAGTGATTGTGAGTCCATCTCAATTTCGTGTTTTTGCAGATATGATGACTTGATGAAGAACTTGCCCCTGCCAGAGTACTCAGATCCAGAGGGCAACCTCAACCTGGCCTCCCACCTTCCATCTTTCTTTGTCAGGCCAGATCTGGGGCCAAGACTATGCTGTGCCTATGGTAGGAGGGAAATCAACAGCAGCAATGATTTAATTCAGTTCAATTCATTTCACTTTAATTCTTTGTTCATGCATGCAAATGAAAAATGTGTGATTAGATTTGACTTTTTGGGCTTCATTAGTGGTTATTGACTAGTTTACCAAGTTGTTGACCATCTGCTTGTGACAAGCATTTGAATACTGCCTTATCTGTTGGCAGTTTGAAATATTGGATAATTGTGTGCGTTTACCCCTGGATTTGTATTCTAAGTGAAAATGTATATTTGTTGTTGTATATTTGTTTGTATGTAGTTCAGAATAATTTTGAAGTTGTCTGATGACCAAAGATCCCACTTAATATCAAGTAAATTTTCTGTCCCACTGTTTTACTGCTGTTGCATTATGCACACATTTTTAATGTTGTAGTGCATATTTTTATCATGCTTTTGTTCATTTTTTTCCATTTAAAAAGTTTTATACATATAGAATCCCCCTCTGCCCTTCGTCTTCTGAATCAGTTGTTTGTCTCCCCGTAGGTGTGGCTGCGTCTCAGGACCAGGACTTTGGAACTGCCAACCTCCATGTGGAAGTCTCAGATGTTGTGTCTGTTCTGGTCTATGTAGGCGTAGCCAAAGGCAATGGAGTCCTGTCCAAAACTGGTGAGCTTACATCGTCAACTTAAAGATTTGGTGGACTTACATGAAAATATTGTCAATTAGTGAGCACAGGAGGGAAAGAATACAAACAAAACACAGAAGAAATAGGAGGAATGAATAAAGGTGTCAGACGTCATCACCCTCTTAATCTAAGTTGGAGTAGCCAAAGGCAGTGGGGTCTTATCCAGCTTCTTTAACAGTGCAGCTAAATACTGCTGTCACCACTCATTGGGACTGCTGAAGCTCTATGAAAGAACCTTGGCCCTTCTCTCCTCCTCCCCTACTCACCATAATTGACACTGGGAACTGGCACTGAACACTAATACTGTGTCAAGCTGCTGCTTTAGCTGTGTATGCATCCGACTGATAGAAAGTAACAGTCTCGTGTTGACTTGAAAATCTTGTGTGCAGTGGTTTTATTCTTGTCAGCACACTGTGATCAGGGAAATACAAAAAATGGATGCTTAAGGAAATGGATGCTTTAAGAACCACAACTGCAGCCACCGTGGTCTTTATTGGAGGATAAATTAGAACTTCATACACAATTGAAAGATGAAAACACAATTGAGTACTAGGTAGATGCCCAACTAGCAGCCACTTCTCAGTTTCTTCTGGTGTTCTCATTTTTTTCAGCCTTGCCTTGTTAGAAAACATTATGCATGCATAATGTATAAATCATATTTTCAAAGACTCAAAATCTTTGGGGATAGAACAGTTACTCTAAGTGTGGTATTGAAAAAGGAAACTTTTTTGGTTTTCAGTTTCAACTTTCTGTCACGTTTTGGCATGGAGAGGAGGGGTTTGAGGGGAGGGGCAGAGAGAGAGTGGTATGATGATTAGCTAAGGTTAGAGCTTGTTCCAGCAGACCACTCTCTGACCAGCACAACATCGGTTAAAAGTGAGCTTTAACCAAGACACATTTATGTGGAAGAACAACGGCAGAGTGAAACACACTTAAAGTACTTGCGGTTTGGTAGTTTCAGGTGAACTCATGGAAGCCAGTGCTTTATGCTCGGTGCATGGTCGGTCCAGAGGAGGGACGTTTTGTCATTGTTATACAAATATGTAAATCACACTCTCTTTGCCCCTGTTCCAACCCCATAAAATCAAGGAAATATGTCTATTTAGGCAATTTATTCAGTAAAAAGCCTCAACATGGTAAGTTACTGAATGAAGTTTTGCTTTCTTTTCTATGTATCATCATTATAAACTAAGTAGCTTTTTGAGAGCAGAGAAGAGCAACTAGCTAATGAATGATTATTTGGTAAATTAGGAAAAAATATTTTTGAAAATGTGAAAATAGTGATTAAATGCAGCCTTAGAAATATGATTGTGTGTCTGCTTGTGTAGGAGTGTTGAAGCGTCTGGAGGAGGAGGATCTAGATGAGGGGGTTCGGAGAAGGCTCAAAGACTCCAGTGAGACACCGGGGGCGCTGTGGCACATCTATCTTAACAGAGACATGGACAAAGTCAGAGAGTTCCTGCACAAGGTCAGCACTCTGAAAAAGATACTGAATAATTGCAACAGTTTAAAATGTTGTAAGCGTCAATACAAATACTGACCTCACTAACACTTCCTTCTTCCCCCACTCACCTACCACCACCTTAGCTCTGCAAGGAGCAGGGATTGGACGTGTCACAGGACCAGGACCCAGTCAGAGAGCAGGGATTGTACTTGAGCAGGAAGCAACGTCAACGGCTGCTGGATGAACATGGAGTTCAGGGCTGGACTGTAGTTCAATTCCTGGGAGACTCTGTACTCATTCCAGCAGGGGCCATGCACCAGGTATATACAACCCCCATTCAGTTGGGACACATAAATAAAACAGAATATGATCATTTGATGGGACAGTATCATGATTGGGTATGAAAGGAGCATCGTTGTCAGGCTATGTCAAGCAGAGTGCCAGCAAACCTGTATGTTATTGAAGTGATTCAGAATAATTTCAAAGCTGATAGGTATAATGAATTCTGCATATGTTGTCTCTTTGGAAATTGTAACCTTGATAGACGGGGTAGGGAAATCAGAAAGTATTGAGAGATGGACAGCTACGTTGGTTTGGGTTTTTGGATGGAATTAAAAATAAGAAAAATCTAGAAAAAAACAGGTATTCTAGAAATTGTTTGATTAAGATAGAGTCACTTAACATGCATTGTCACTGCCTTTTTCAACTTTTTTACATAAATTTAAACCCCATTTTTGCACCAGTAGATGTCACAAATCACATATTCTTTTACTGTAGCTTTCACTGAGTTCATATTGAATGTATTTCAGATTTCGGGGGTTTTTTTGTAAACTGATGTGATTCTGCACAACCTCATAATGATGTCCTTCATGTTTTTATACCTTTTTTCACACATATTGTTGAAATTGTTAAGTAACACCATTCACAGTCTTTGTCATATTAATATGACAATTTGATTGTGTCCGGTTATTATCTGAGTCCAGGGGTCAGTGAAGTGTCCTCATATCCTCTCTCCATCTCGTCTGTCAGGTCCAGAACCTCCACAGCTGTGTTCAGGTCATCAATGACTTTGTGTCACCTGAACATGTGGCCAACTCCTTCCACCTCACCCAGGAGCTCCGGCCCAATAAAGAGGAGGTAAACTACGAGGATAAACTACAGGTGATGAATCAGAGTTCTTTATTTAATTTAAAAAATGAATGAATGTCTCACATTGACATTATTAATGTTAGTTTGGCAGTGCATCAGTGTAACTGGCTCTGCAGCTTAAGGCAACATCTGTCATTTCTATCACTGATTCATTGACTTTCTCCTTCCTCCTGTCTCACTTGCTGTAGCAGCCTGCCTTTCACTTTTCTTTAGAGAACATTTGTGTGTGTGTGTGTGTGTGTGTGTGTGTGTGTGTGTGTGTGTGTGTATCACTCAGTATGAAATAAGGGACGACAGAATGAGTCATCATGAGTGATGTTCTCTGGACATCAAGTCCCTCTGCTCTAAATGCACTCCACATTGTAAGCAAGGTGTGAGTCAGCGTCCAGCTTCTGTCTGTCTGTCTGTCTGTCTGTCTGTCTGTCTCTCTCTCTCTCTCTCTCTCTGTTTGTGTGTGTGTGTGTGTGTGTGTGTGTATGCGCTCTGGTTGTGTTCACATTGACAGACTGCAAGTGAGGAAAAAAACAGAGATTGGCTCTGTTGGATGAAGGATGATCGTCTGGAGGAGCCACAGTGCAAATGCAAAGAATCATGTTCATTTAAAGTCCATCTAGAATGTGCACAAATGAATCCTGTATCATCATAACTATAAATTGTAGATTTGTGTGTAATTATTTATCACTGCTGTCTTTTCTGAAGCATAGCTCCACTTGCAGGCACCACCACACTGTAAACAGTATAACTTTAACCAAAATGGAGTGGATTTGTGTCTGTCTGTCCTTTGATTTTCTCGACAACCATTCATCTGATCAACTTCATACTTGACAGGTGTCTTCTATGGAAGCACAGTGTTGAATGTGAAGTAGTTTAGATGAGCGGTTCTTGAGAAGAGTTTAGATGACAGTCAGTGGCTACATTATACCCAGAGCCACGTAGAGAGAGGGTCAGGGTTAAGCTTTTCTCTCAACAGTGTTGGTTAAACCTGATGAGGCCTCAGCTAATTTGAATTCGAATGTTAATGTTGTGATAACCCCACACAGTGGTTAACTTAATGTTACTAAGCTAACGTTAGTTAGCTACCGTCAATGAATGTCAGCCTATCTTTTGTAATGCCCTGAACCAGTTATAAAACTGTGTATCTGGAACTGTGCTGGCTCTCCAGCGCTACAGGTTGATGATGTTGAGAAAGCTGCGAGCAGCAACTGTAGGCCAAGCAGCCTGTTCTGAACAGATGTGTTGAACGGGCACTGCACCAGTGAGCACTGATAGATATGTAGCTGGTGTCGCAGATGGAACTAAACCTCGCTTCTAGAGTCAGTAGGAGGAATGAAAAAGAATTGCTTCTCAACAAATCCCTGTTTTTTATTCATTTGGAACTGGTTCCATCGTACAACTAGTTTTCCATACCCAATTGTACAATTACATAGTTTTCACTCAGGGATGATGATGCCTGTGTAGACATGCAGAATCAGAATCACAACAGCACAGTGCTGCAGAGATGCTTTTTCTGGTGGCAGATTGTCAGTGCAGAGGAGCTCTGAAGCTCTGTCAGAGTGGATTCTTCCACTCAGTCCTGATGGTTCCAGATGTCTTATTTGATTACAATGATGGAGTGTTGTGACATTTTAAATGGCTTACCATTTTTGAATATATTTTTCTGATGCCTGATCTATATGTGAACACAGCCTGTACAGATGCCTGCATAGAGTTTCCTGGACTTCATGTCTCAGGTTTTCTTTCAATGCACTGACTGTGGGAGTGTATGAAGACTTGTGTGTGTACTGTAAGAGTGGATGAAAATGGCTGAGTACTGTATGTGTTCAAAATAATGTCACTCATCATCACTCATCTCACATAAGTGCACTCAAATCACATCCTAGATGCAGCTCAGAGTGTCACACTGCTGAAGCCTCGTTTTAGCACCATATTCACTTTTGAATGCATTTTTGCACTGAAGAGGACTGTGACTTACCCTCCATCACTTACATAGGATGAAGGGATCACTTAATGTCCACTATGAACAGGAGGAGCAATTCCAGCAAGCAAAAACAGTGTCAGTGTTCCTTTGGACACCTGACTTTTATTTTAAGACAGCTTCAGTTGTGAAGCTGTCCTTCAAGCAGTGTTACCGTCTGTTCACTTGTGATAGACAACACTAACAGCAGCAGCAGCCAAATCATTGATGTTAGCAATGAAACTCTTGTGGAATAAGTGCAGTTGTGACAACTCTTTCTCCTCCTCCTCATCCTCAGGTGAAGAATATCTTGTACCACTGTGTGAAGGAGGCGGTGAGCTCTCTGAAGAGAGGCAGCTCTGAGGAAGACAACGAGGAAGAGAACTCATGACACCCCCTTGACCTCGTCCACACCTTCCAGAGAGGGACACAGCTCTCATCAGCACCTCGCTCTCGCCACACCCATCTCGTCATGTGGAGGACTGCGTCACGTGACCACAAGAGGTGGTCAGGTCAGAGCTGGTCATGTGACCCAGGGGGGCATCATGGTGTGAGGTGCACCCATATCACACATCCAGGTGGCCAGTGAGAGGCACACCCACCTCCATCAACACCCCAAACCTTTAGTGCCAAGAAGAGACAAACACAAGACCAGGAGCCGCTGGACTGACAGGGATTAAACCTTAGATACCACACCTCTGTGTTCCAGAGACTCACAGCACAGCGTGTTGGATGGGAGCTTTAAAAAAAAAAAGCCACTAAGATGGAGTGAAGCAGCACTACAAGCCTCCACTGAAACAAAACTGAACTCTTTAGTGTGACTGATGGTGCATCCCGCTAAGATCCAGTTTCCATAGAGACTCAGACTGTCCTGTAAGATAGAGTTCACAGGCTTGATGGCAGCAGCAGTGATGACGGAGACACCGCTGCTCTCTCACTGTAATCTTCTGTGGATTATAAAGGCCAGGAGGTTTAATCCCTGTCTGTTGCAGCAGCCCACACAATGTCTTGGACAGAAGATATTGCTGATCCAAAAGCATCACCAGCAGCAAGCAGCATCAGGATCAAAACTGTCATCTCTGCTGTTTAAAAAAATCAAGAAAAAAAAAAAGATTTGAGGGGAAAAAAATGCAAAACAGAAATCTCAGATGTTTCAGTCAGCAGACAGTGAGCTCTGCTGCTCCCTCGTTTTGGTGTTCCTTCTGTAATTTGTCTGTTCTCGTCCTTTTTTTCTAGTTCTGTCTGTTGCTGTTTTGTTCTTAAATTTCTTTTTCATACAGTTTTATTTCCTCTGTGAAGATGTATTTATTTTATAGCTCTATGATATGCGATGTTATTGAGACAAAAAGCATTAATGTAAATGTGACTTGTACAGTTTTTTTTTTTCTTTTGCTATGTGATTTTCAGTTGTAATACGGCTCTACTGTGATGGAGAACACACACACATACGCTCACACACACACACACACTCACACACATACGCTCACACACACACACACACACACACACACACACACACTCACTCACACACACACACCAGCTAATGCCTGTAACTTTGGGAAATGTTGATGCTCTACAGTCCTCATGCCATAAATAAATTTTTTGAAAATGAACTGCCAAACTATTGTAAAGACTGTTTAAAGATGTATTATGTAAAGAAAGAACAAAAAGGCTTATACACTTCAGCATTTTATGAAAAAAGTATTTGCTGTAAAATTGAGACATTTACATAAAAGATGTAATTTATTTAAGAAAAAGGATGAATTGTCTTGTTTTTGTTTGTTAAGATTTACTATGGTGAACTTTTGAAGTTAAAAGATGAAATAATGAAAAAGTTTACTATAATGTGTAAATATATACATATATACATTCACTGAGGTATTTTTTTAAAACATGGCTTGCTTCAATTTCAAATTTTAAAGTGCAAGTGTTACATGCTTTGTACATTGAAGTTCAAAAGGGTTTTACATTTTCCATTAAAATGGATTTATCAAACATTTTGGTGTTGTGTTTTTGATTCTGAGGATGGAGTCCCTCCTCGAACATTCAGACAAGGACACTAGAAATCCAATGAATTTGATGAGTTAAGAAATGGTTCTTAGAATGAACAGTTTAACAGAACATTGTTTGTTGTTTCATTTAGTAGACTGGATGACGATAGTAGACAGAAAAAATACACCCACACACACTACAGTCAACATGGATTTCCTGACATACACTAATAAGCTGAATTTCTCAAAACAAACATCCTGTAAATACAATACATGAAGTGTTTTGCACATCACAAAAATCACTTTCAAAAAGGAATAAATGCCTTTGATTTTGTGTCAGTAATTGAGTTACTTGCGTATGATTGGCTCAGCACCACAAGTAAGGGTGTAATTATGGAAAGCACATCACACAGCTGACAAATAAATAACAAGAAACTATACGTAGAGGTGATAATGGCCTTAAAAATATTTTTAAAGTACATGGGAGTCTCCTCTCATCTTCAACCGCTTATCCGGGGTTGGGTCGCGGGGGCAACAGCTTCAGCAGGGGACCCCAAACTCCCTTTCCTGGGCCACATTAACCAGCTCTGACAGGGGGATCCCGAGATGTTCCCAGGCCAGTGAGGAGATACAATAAATAAATGGGAGTAATTTGTAAAATTAAAAAACAAAGTGTGCTATGTATTGAACATGTTCATGAGACTCGGACTGTGTGCTCATCACCTTTAGGTGGTGCTGTTATTCCATCTTATGTTAGAGGTGAGGCACCATCCTTCCTCCACCAGGTTCGGAGACACAACATCCTGGTAAACTGAACAAAAGAAGAAAAAACAAAATCAGAGCTGACTTCTTAAATCAAACTCGGGGTCGAGTTTGGTGATGCCTCTGCCAGATCCAGCAGTGATTGAAGGCGAGTGCAACCAATCAAAGCCTTCTTTTCCCAGATTTAGAGGACACCACCATTCTTTTACACCCCAGAGTGTGTCCTTGTGACTTTTCAGTGACAAACTGAAGTGTACTCATAGCAGACAGCACACTATGAATATTTAATATGGTCAGTTTTGTAAGTTAGCTGTTGATGCGCACTATTCTCCCATAATGCAGTGCACAAACATTGGCAGAACTGGTTTCAGTTACTAAGCACCTTTTAAATGGAAAAAAGTGCTAACTGTCTTCAAACTAGAGTCCTACATGGACATTTTCAAGCTTTTTTGTCTGATTTTCTGATTTTTTAGGATTCTGGAAAAGAGATCTTCATCAGTGAGACTGCCTGAATACATAGAGATGAAGGAAATGAAAAAACATGTTATAATAAAGACAACATAACAGTAACGTGACTAGCAACAGATGAACACATATGTATCTGAGAGAGCTGCTGTGATGTCAGTGTGGAAGTATTGGTCTTTTATTTTTAGTGCTACTGCGCCACCATCAGGTTTGGATTAGAACTGACCTTACATGCATTACTCAGACTTCACCAGATGAGAGAAATGCAGAACAAGCCAGAGATATATACTCTTACCACACTCTGAGTTTATAGCTCACTGTTAGATTAAATGCCAGGCCTGAGTTTATTTTCTGTCTACATATCTGTTAATACAGACTTGATTTGTAGACCTGGGATCAATGAATGCACATGACTCAGATTACTGCTGAACTGACACCAGACACATTGACACTAATGCATACAGCCACTGTCAGGACAGCTTATGGTGCTTTAGTTCAAATGAGTGAAAAGTCATTTTCAATGAAAAGACCACAAACTAGTTGACACACAATAAGACGAGAGTTTGCAGGGCCCTTGGATTTGATGGGTATAGCAGGAATATTGCTTTCTTTTTGTCAGATATTACTTTGGGTTGTGTCTTGTAAAACGAGAATGGAAACATTGTCACTCAATGTCCAAAGCTCTGTCTGGAGATAAGACCTGATCTTCGTAGCATCGGGTGCCAACAACAACTCAGATATATTGTATAAACTTCAGTTTAAGAGTTAAGAAATGGATACTGACATCTTTATTTATTAGTCATTTGTCTCAGTTGCTTACTCACTGATTTCTGAAGCACACCTGTCACCCCAGCTCTACGATAAGGTTCACAGTTTATGCTCCTCAGTGACATATGAGTTAAAATGACTTCATCATCAGGGAGTGACAGACACTCTGCCGGTTTGTCTGCCTGGCTTCATGCTTTCCTTGCTCTGATGTGTTTGCTTTGAAAACTTGGAGGTCACGATTGGGCTGTTGTGTGTATTCATGCTTGTGCGTTTGTATGTGTGTGTTTGTGCATGTGCGTGAGAGAGAGACAGGAGCCAGTGCTGACATGACTAATGCTGGGATCAGCTCCCATTCATACGTCCAAAGCTGAACTGGAAACACACATATTATCCTCCTGCTCCCCATTATATAAGCTGAAACTGTGCCTCCTGGCACTGCGTGTGTGTATGTGTGTGTGTGTGTGTGTGTGTGTGAGAGAGTGTGTGTGACAGGTTAACTGGAGTACACTGAGGCAGAAGTTCACCCAGTGAGTTCAGAGAGAGGTCACTCTCCTCTCTTTCTCTTCTCCTTCCTCTCTATCTTTGTTTTCTCTCTGTCTCTCTCAGTTGCCTTCCGTTATTGTTGCCATTCATTTTATTTTCTACTTTTCCTCTCATTTTGTTCTTTCTGTCTATCTGCCTTTCTTTCTTTTTCTTTCTGTCTGTCTTTCTTTTGCCTCTCCTGTCTCAGTATTTATCATTCTTGACCTTTCTATCTCTCTCAGTGATAATGGCTTTTTAACAAGATTCATTATTTGCTGACTGCTTGTTTTCAAACCACAGCTCCAATGTGTGTGTGGACATGTATTACTCATGTTGTGGGGACGTAAATCTATTTACACAGTCACATTGTTAGGGACTCACCTTTCTTATGGGGACAAAAGTTAAATCATTAAATTTTAGGGTCAAGACTTTGGTTTAAAGGTAAAGTTAGGTTCAGGTAAGTCAGGAAATGAATGTCTATGTAATGTCTCCACAAATGATAAAAAAAAACCCTAACAACCATAAGCATTATGTCAATCAGTGCACTCACACGGATAGAAATACAAACGTGTGTGTGTGTGTGTGTGTGTGTGTGTGTGTGTGTGTGTGTGTGTGTGTGCCCTCCCTGTTAAAGTACAGCTAGAGGAAGTGTCTTGAGGGTTCAGCCATAGGTCACTTGTGATGTAACTCCGCCCACACACACACACACACACACACACACACACACACACAGACACACACACACATACATATACTACTGTGTTCCAAGACTAGACCATATAAGTACAGTTACTCTAATATATCTCATGATGCCACCATATTTTTTTTGTGTGGCACTACTGAGGTATTTTTTCTGACAGAAAGTAGTGATAGCAGACACCTGGTGCTGATATTCAGGCTTTTAAACTGTGTGTGTGTGTGTGTGTGTGTGTGTGTGTGTGAGTGTGTGTGAGTGTGTATGACTGGTTGCAGCAGTGTGTGTGTACAAACAGAAGCCATACTTCAAAGTGAGACGAGGTGTCATAAATCGAGTGCGTCGACAGCAGGCAGCTTCCTGCTGCTCCTCCCTGTCTGAGGCTGCAGCAGCAGAGCCACAAACAAGTGACATCTAGGACAATGCACCACAGAGTCCCACATGTACCTGCAAACAAGGTCAGACCACACAGAATGCTCCAACTGGGCAGAATTAGGATTTGGATGAGAGCTATAACTGCTGTAACTCCAAACACTTTAACGCAGCAAGCATGAATTGAAGGCCTCGCGTCACAGACAGTCACCACCAGGAGGGGGCAGCGCTGTTCTGAGGGGTAGAAAGGCTTACTGGAGGGTTGCTGGTTCAATCCCCAGCCAACTGGATAAGTCTGAGTGGGAAAAGTAAAAGCATAGCCCATCCCTCATTAACATGCCTGAACTGCCTTTGAGCAAGGCATGTAACTCCCAACTGCTACTGTGGAGCTGCTCAGTTCAGGCGGAGGTTGTACCAGACAGCTTCAGGCGTGACTGTGTGCAGCTGGGATCATCTCAGAGAACCCTGGACAAAAAAAGGTTACAGATAAAACACTGGGGAGTTTCCTGTAATATTACAGGAAATAGATTGATATAATTAGCCTGTTTCTTTTTCTAATGCAAATAATGATGAATGTCAATGACTTAATGAATGTGTCAGAGCTTTACATGGGCGAACACTGACACCTCGGCAGCTACAATAGTAAAATGCTGCTTACACATCAGTGAATTAACAATCTAATGTCACATATGATAATTCATCAGACACAGGAGACACTGTGCTGCAGCACCGAGTACTTCTACTTTTGATACTTTTAGGGCATTTCAATACTTTCACAGGCCTTTACTTATAGTGTGGTATTCTCATAGTGTCGTATTGGAACTATTTCTAACTTTACAATTTTAGTTGGATCCTCCATCCTCCCTGAAGACATCACTCCGGCTCCTCCAGAGCCGCAGACTTCATTACACAGCTGTTTTCAGCAGATGAGTAGTCCTACTCGTGACTAATAAATTGCCATGTAAATCAGTGGACTGTCCCTTCAGTGATTTCAGAAGTATCTGCTGAAGCATTTTAAACTTCCCTTTGCTGCCAGGATCTCTGAGGCTCAACGTATAGTTCAACCTCAGACAGAAGCACAGGTCTCCCTCCCTGATTCCACCATCGGATCGCTGTGTGTGGAGGTCACAGGCTCCTGCTGTGTCTTCACCAACGTGAACTCACCCAGGGCTCGCTAATAACAGCTGGCTGTGTGTGTGTGTGTGTGTGTGTGTGTTTATATGTGTGTGCATGTGTGTGTGCAGCATACCTCCATTTGGCTGGCTGAGGTTTGCTCCCAGTAAAAGTGAACCACAGGTGCTTGTCTCTCACACTCCAACAGACAAACCAGATCTCCAAGACTGATTTCCGACCTCAGCCTCACACCCCTGCTGCCTGTCACTTTGTTCCACATGTTTTAACATTTCAACACTCAAGATGCATGAAATTGCATACCTGGATTAGTGAGAGACTGAAACACAGAAAAGGGTAAGACCTGTGGCTGTGAGGCAGAGCGTATTCATTTACATAAACAGAGAAGATGCACCACGGTCCTCATATCACAGCCCTTTTACTTTTCATGAGCGGTGTTTGGCAGCTTCATCTTTGCAAAGGCTGCCCACTAATGCAGCAGCAGAGACAGTTTGTATTACTGAGAATTGAAACCACACCGTGTTGTTGGGAGTGTATTATTTCAGGTACTGGAGAGATGATGCAGGGATGGCAGTTTGAGTAACAGATCTATGAGTATGGAGTCTTATCAGCACCAACACATGTCACAGAGGTTTATAATACTCAGAGATAGGATTTAACAACCGTGGAAAATTATCAGGGTGACAGTCATGTTATCCTCTGCCTCAACAATCGCCATGTGAACAGAAGAATTACTGTTCTCATATTACAAAGTAATCTACTAGAATGTGTGCTTGCAAGTTGGACTGGCCAAAGCAGTGCCTTGCTGGATGAGGCTGTACGTGCTGGATGAGGCGTTGCAGTCATACTTGGATCAGGTGTGACTTCATTGCTGAACGACTTTGTGTTTTTCACTGGAACCTCAGCGTGTAGGTGGACTGGGATCCAGTTTGGACTTGCAGACTGAGCCTGAGAGACAGCATATAAGATGCTATGGATCACACTTCTTTGGTAACATTCATCATATCTGTAGTGGGATGATCTGCGAGAAATCTGGACAGTCTGAGCTCGAGTCCCATGAACAAACAAGCAAAACGTCTGAATATATAATAAAATATCCAAGTCTCTGCAGTTACTTAAACTGTAGTGAAACACTAACTGGAAGATCAGAGAAAAGGAATGTGTTTTCATCTGATATATACAGATATCACCAAGTGAGATATGTTTCTCTCTCTCTCTCTCTCTCTCTCTCCCTCTGTGTGTGTGTGTGGGGGGGGGGGGGGGGGGGGTGGGGGGGGGGGTGGTGGTGGTGGTGGTGGTGTTGGTGTTGGTGGGGGTGGGGGGTTGATATGGCAGAGGAGGGGGCAGGAGAGGTAACGGTAATTGAGCAGTGAGTGTTGGGTGGGGGTTAAGGCTACGTGGAGAGGGCTGGGGTAAGATTGGGGTGAAGGTTTAAGTTGAGGGCAGAGGGGAAAGAAAGGAGAGGGGGCAAGTGTGTGTGTGTGTGTGTGTGTGAGGGTTTCAGTGAAGGGCAGACGAGAGACTGCCTGTGTGTTTCTGTCCTCTGAACGACCCCCTCTACTTCTACACATGAACGAGAGGCTCCCATCTTAGCGTGTATAAGTGTGTGTGTGTGTGTGTGTGTGTGTGTGCGCGCGCGTGTGTGTGTGAGAGAAAGAGGGGAAAGCAGTACAGGTGAGAGCATTGTGTGTGACATGCATATGTGTAGCTGAAGTATAGAATAACAAAGCTGTAGTCCACCCTGTCATACTGAAATATAAAGTTTTTCATTTTTTCATGTCTGCCCTAGTGTGTGTGGTCGTCTAGACTCAAGGAAAGTTTAATTTAAATGACGATGATGATTTAAATGATGATATTGGGAGCAAAGTGAGAAAATCAGTTTACATCTATCTATCTATCTATATAGAGATATATCGATAACGATATAGGTATAGATACATATATATAGTAATATAGGTGAGCTGACCTGTCAAAAGGTCAAAAGTTCACACTAAGAAAGGTGTTACCGAGAAGCCCTGATTGCAGCCTCTGTGTGTGTGTGTGTGTGTGTGTGTGTGTGTGTGTGTGTGTGTGACCCTGATGTTATCAAATGTTTTTACAGAGGAACCACGTCAGCTTGTCTGGCTGTGATTCAGAGTTGATCATTGTCTTTGATATTTTGATCTGTCTGATCTGAAATGTCATGTTTGAAAACGATAAAAAGTGTACCACTGAAAAAACATACTATTTAACTCCTCTTCCTACACTATTTATGGATAACTGACTTCAATAACTTAATGAGTCTCAAGCCATGGCAACGAGAAGCGTGTCATAGCTGTGTTCATCACAGAGCCAAAACATGTCAAGTAAGTTCGATGGAGTATGTGGAATATGTTGAATCAGTGTTGAATCAGGTGTGTCCTTCTATCAGACCGTGCTTCTCTACCTAATGTGCAGTAGAGGTTATTGCTCTAATGTAATGAGGGATTTCATTTCAGATTAAAAAACAGATCTCTGGCCATAGATGTTTTTGTACTGAAATAAGTGCATGTTAAACTGATCTAGCGACATATCCCGAGAGTAGTCTGTCTTGAACTGTGTTTTGGAAGCAGAGCAGCAAAGGAAGGTGGGGAGTTATTGTTTTGGATCTGAAAGTAAAACTTAATGGCTTTCTGAAACATCAGGACATTTGAATGTGAAAGTGCAGCGCAGTGGTCAGTCCAAGAGGGAAGGTTGATCTTATAAGCTCTATTGTATAGTCTTGCCATTGGTTCAGTGGTTTCCTGTGTGGTGAGGGTCCAATTTGGGTGGAATGATTGAAAGAATGATTGCATGTAGGTATGTGTCTGAGACGGTATGGCTGAGATATGGGCTGATCCCAGACGTCTGTGAAATTTTGAATGTAATTTTGATAAGTGAGATGGGAATGGAGGAAAAGATATTTGCAGGTTTCTGAAATGGTTAGTGTTTGATTTGCAAACTGAATGGGGGCAGACATTGCCAGTTGTGGGTCTGGATTTTTTAGGGGAATGTTTTTCTTGAAGGTTTTCTTGAAACTGATAGTAATGAAGCTCAGAAGAGTTTTCAGTTTATAACATCAGTGTTTCAATTTGAAAGAAAAATGACAGTGTCATCAGCAAATAGCAGGGTAGGAAGGCCATTTGCAAATAGGTTTTTTCTTCTATCCTTGTGAGGACACTCATTGACATAATGCTTTCTTAGCCTCTTAGCCTCTTACCTCATCCAACCCCATTTCCCCCTTTGGAAGTAGGGTTGTGTGAGTTGCTGATGCATAGTCAGAGTCAGTGTCTTACCTCCAGTAGATGGCGGTTGGCAGGCACGGTTTGGTGAAAGAGAGGGTAGGATTAGCACAGAAGCAAAACAAAGTACTGCTGTGGACAGGGTCAGCAGCAAAATGTATTTTAGGCACCTAAAAAAGGCCTACCTAAAATAATATCAGCACCTATGTCCAGTTGGACCAGAAGGTTGCGTTAGGGGACTTAAACTTGTTCTCTCCCGTCTAGAACCTTGCCTGAGATGTATGAAATCTCATATGTATGTCGCTTTGGATAAAAGCATCTGCCAAATGACAAATTGTCATTGTAATTGTAATTATGTGTACACTATATTTTTAATATTTTCAGCACTTTGCGATCAGACAGCCCTTTGACACCATGTTTTCCCAACAGTAGAACTTCCATATTTCTACACATAAGTGCCACCCTGCCTCGCACTGTATGACACTGCAGGGACAGACTTTCAGCAGTTTGTGGACGAGACAACAAATGCAACAAAATGAAAATGAGGGATTATGACAAATGAGGGATTATGACAGCAGCAACATTAAAATGCCAGTATACAGAAGAAGACTTTTAAGAGATGGAGACTGAATGGGCCCAAAGAGAGAGAGGGGAAACCTCTGAGACTTTCTTTTCTGGTTGTTGGGTAAGTTGGTTCATTTATTTGTAGATATTTAGAGATAGTTGAGATAGAGATCGTTGTACAGTACTAACACACATACACACACAAAAACACACACACCCTCCACAGTCCCACCAACACCTGCAGTGCTGGGCTGGCAGCCATGGAGCAGACTGTCGGTTTCACGCTTCACAACGTTTTACCGGAACATTCTGCAGGAATCTGACTCCAACTGGCAGCGAGGCCAGGAAGGACAGGTGTGGCAGAGTTTGTGTGGGTGGCTGCGTGTGTGAGAGTGAGACAGAGCACAGAGGATTTGTAATTGAGATGTGCATGTGTTGTAAGGTTTGTTATGGGTCTGTTATGAATGTGTTTGACAGTAAGGCAGAGGGTGAAGTAGAGTGTGGGTGTAGACCTGATCTCAGGTGAAAGATTTTTGATCTGAGAGTACACCACAAGAGATAAACTGAAAAGTTGAGTACATTTTTCTGTGTATTATAACCCTGTTGATCCAGCAGTCTGCAGACATATCAGATTCCCCAGAGCTCCTGTTTGAGCAGTAAGTGTTCAGGAAAAACACAGTGCCTCATCATGCAGTATTAACTCATAAAGGTTTGCTTTAAGACTGAAATTCATACTTGTGAGCTAACAAAGTTCTCTTTACATCCAGTGTTTCCCAGCAAAATAAACTGCATGTATTCTTGATCTTTAACCGAACTGTGTTTTCATGTTAAACATGTTCAAAAACTGACAGATGGACACATAAACTTCTGTGCATGTGACATTGAAAGTCTGTCCTTGTTTTTAAGCCTGCTAACTAGCTAATCACTACATTGTCCACTGACAATGGTAGTGTTTCCTTCAGCGATAAATAATGCTATCATCCAGTTTCACCAAAATCAGTGATTAAAGTCATAAAGTTGTGTTTTTGTACAGAAATCAGTAAAGCCTGGCCCCCAGAAACACTCGTCGTTCTATCGATTTTCCAACCTCGTTCTTGTCTCAATTGTAGTCTGATAAACAGTAAATTCATCATATTCATTGCACCATATTGTTATTTTCCAAGATACTGTAGCTGTCATATGTCATCTCAGCATTTGTATAAGGAAGTTGACAGTTTGACTTCCTTCGGGCAGTAATATCATGTGGATATTACAAGAACTTTTCTTTCAGATGAGGATTTTTTTCATGCAGTGATTGGCCAGCTGTGTGGAGGAAACACTATATGTAACTCAAGCTTTCTTTTTTTCATTTTTCAGCCACTTTTCAACTAGTTATGTGAACAACCATGAATGTCTTTGATAAGAGTATTTTGACAGCGTGTGCAGTCAATACCCACTTGAACGATTGATGTGTCTCTTCCCTATGACAGCAGGCTTTGTGCCCCACCTTCAAGTGTAGCCAATCAGAACAGCTCTAAACATTTTTGCCTTTAGATGTGGTCCAATGAGACATCACACGAACATGTTAGTTTCAAGTTCTTCTTTAGGGTCTGCTTGGTAACATTAAAATATACCAAGAATAGGAAAAAGCTGCAGGCTTAAAAAAGAATGTAAACACATAGGCAGTACAGCAAGACAGAGACATCATGAGACCTGACGTCCAAGTACTCCCTTTTCCAAGCACACGGAGTAACGACACTCTTCCTTGTGTGTTGGTAAGCCAAATGGACGGGGACGAGCAGCAGGAGGTGCTGATTACAGTAACGGAGACTAGAAGAAAGGGGGGAGGGCTGACAGTGGTGCTTTGTAGCTATAGCCTGAGCAGCTATGCATGGTGAACATGGAGGAGGTGACTCAAGTTCAAATGTTACATAATCTCAGTGGACTCCTGTAGACACGCTGTTACACATACACACAAACACACATTAAAAAGACATTACACCCTAAAAGTGCAGAAGTCAAGACAATGGTTCTGTCTTCATGCAGAAATGTAAGGACTTAATTCACAATTTCATAGTTGTACAACAGTCTTAAAGGATGTTGTCTTCTACACTAAAACAAATCCATTGATCCCTGCAGTATATACATTAATGTCCTCTCAGGATAAATTGTAAAAACTTTGGCAAGCCCCTGATTTTTCATCTATCACCACGTGGGTCAACATTTCAAGCTGACTTAGTTCATGATCATACCTACAATAATGATGACTTTCCCACCAGCCTCAGCTGTACTTTGTGTTTAATTCTAATTAGCGCTTTTTAGCACGCTAAAATGCTAAACTAAGGTTGTGAACATGGTAAACATTATAGCTACTTAACACCAGCATGTTAGCATTGTAATTGTGAGCATGTTAGCATGCCAGCATTAGCATTTAGGTCAAAGCACCGCTGTGCCTAAGTATAACCTCACAAAGCTGCTAATATGACTGTGGACTCTAGTACTAGTACTAGTCTGGTTATGTTAAGGCACTCAAAGAATTTGGTTAAGGTTTTTGAGGGCCCTACCCATGCTGGGCCCTGGAATCCAATCACATGCTGGACTCAGTTACCCCAACCTGGTGTCAAAATCCTGCACTTTGAATGCCCTTCATCCACCGTAACTTCCACCTATGACTTGAGTGTAGCTCAAGAGCACTTCCTTGACAGGAAAAAATGTTACCAATGAATGTAATCCAGACAGCAGATTATGTTTCCCATTAAAAGTAAATGAAAAAGCAAATGAGTAGGATATGGAAGTAATTTCAAAGGGACGGGACTGTGACAGAAACAAGTTATATATTTTAAAAGTAAACGTCCAAGCAAATAAAATAAGAACACATAGAAGGTCCTGTTTGTGTGACTTGATCTGATCTGATCTGATCTTAACACCTGTATCTGACATAGAGAGCGCCACCCCCTCGCATGCCGAACATGATGACCATCAGTGATGAGTTCATGGATATCAGTGGAAAGGATCATTAGGACAATGAAATCTCAAATTTGATGTGGATATTCATAGTCTGCCTGAGGCCAATTTTGACCATACGACACTTTGTCAAATTCTTTACCTCCTTGATCCAACACCTCACTGACAGTATATAATGCTCTACATTCAAACCAGAGTAGCAGTTTTGTTTTGGGGGCAGATTCCATCAAATGAATATGTCCTTGGTATCTTTGTTTTTACACATTAACCTACAGTTAATGATGAAAGTTTAAGAAACTGTCACAATTCAAAATTATAATTCACAGAAATATTTGACAAACCTTCCAATAAATTGATAAAATTTCATTTATCTATTAAGAGTCCTTAAATTTAAGGATTTCCATGTACAAACCATGTGTGTGTCTGACAGAAAGAGCAGAGGAGAGAGAGCTGTGTGTCTCCCTTCACCCTGTGTTACCCTGGATGAACTGCTGCTGAACTTTGCATGACCACAGTCATGCAAAAGTCACACACACACACACACACACACACACACACACACACACACACCAAAAGAAAGGCAGGCATCAAAGGATTCCTATACACCTTTGCTATCCTACATACATGTGTATATGATAAATGAATTCCCTGTATCACAGTATCTCGGTGATGGTGACATTCTCTGTGGCCGTTTATCGGTCTGTCATACCTCCACATACCTATCCATCTATCCACACATCCATCCATGTCTTGTGTAGCCTACCTGCACTGGGCTGTAAGTGTGTGTAATGTAGTAACATGGTGTGATGAATATGCCTATAAATCAGAGTAGTCAGGATACGAGTGAACTATGGCCTTTAATGGCCAATAAATACAGGTTAGCAGGACAGAGGTTGACTGCGGGTCATGGGGTGGAGGTGTGTGTGAGATTGTTGTTGAAGTGGGTTTACAAGGTTCACAAAATGGGGCTTAAAGAGAGCAAATTACAATTGCTAATTTAAATCACAACTTCAGTCGAAATAACTCTAAACAATAGAAAGCATTCTAGAATCACCAAATTATAAATGCAAATCACGCATGCACCTCAATAACGTGCCTTTAATTTGGACATTGTATTTTACCAGGGAGTTATTCTACATTTAATATGTTTCACACTTCAGCCATCCTTTTCAAAATGTCTCCATAAACAATTTTTTGATGGAAAGCATTTTTTGTCTTCCTTCTATCTCCTGAACTCTCGGCCTTCCTGTCTGACTGGTATTCCAGCTGGAACCATCAACAGCCTTCTCCTCCTCCTCTCATCTGTCCACGTCTGTCTCAGAGAGACAGCGGTCACCTTTTAGCCTGTAAAAGGCTTGGCCTTCAGTCCCACCTCCCACCGAGACGATGGGGTCAAAAGCGATCCACCCAGGAAGTGATTTTACGCCCTTCACACATGTGAGGAGCTTTGAAAGAGCAGAGGGAGAGGACAGGAGGCTGGAGGTGTAGTGATAAACACCACAGGCCTCAGATCTTCTAACTACCAGCCATTTAATGAAGACACATTTATTCTTCATTCACGTCTCATCCCCCCCTCTTCTTTTCTGTTTCATCCCTCCGTCCTTATACTGCCACAACCCCCTTTCATTCCCTCATTTCCCTCCCTTTTTTTATTATTATTTCTTTTCCTTCCTCTTTCTACTCCTGTTTTTATCCACAGGATGAAATGATAAAACTTAGATAACAACACGATACATCAAGGTTATATTAAAATCATGCAATTGAATTACAATTTTAAAACAGGTTCAGTAAAATGAAGAAGAAGAAGAAGAAGAAGAAGAAGAAGAAGAAGAAGAAGAAGAAGAAAATCAGAAAAATCTGAAATATATCAATAGGGGGTTATCAGTGTGTTACAACTGATCAATCAATCTGTATTTTAGTCTTGCATATCCACGGTGTTACAGTGTATACATGTACACACACAGACACACAAACAAATTCGGTACACACTAGTCTGTTGTACCAGTGCATTATACTAACAGAATAACAAACTCAACCAGGTTAGTTTCTAGATGAGATGTCCACTGGCACTTCAGAGGGGACTGATCATTTCATTAAAATATTCCAGAACAGTAATACTTCGGTAATATTTTATTATTTCAAAGTTTTTACTCAACGTCTGTTCTGTGTCATCCCATCATCTGTAAATTAGTACCATTAGATGAACACTCGTCCCTGCTAGGTCTTATCCTGGTTTTAATGATATTCAGGATATAGAAGATGACCTGGTAACAGATGTCCTTGTATTTTCTAACTATATGAAGGATTCTGATCATCTGTGCAGTGTCTTGGATGCCTCTGCATTTCACAGTCTGTGTCATGTCTCAATCAGTACATGCAAATGGCCAGACTAGGGAATATCAGTTGAAAGATTTGTTTTGTAAACACATTCGGTTGAAGTCTGTCAAACTTTATTCTTCTTTCAAGGAAGAAATATTCAAGGCACGGTTACTTAATTTACATAACATGATTCTTACAGAGGGTAAATTCAAAGTAAATTCACTAACAAAGCAGAGGGATATGGTATCACCTTGTGTAATGCTTCCAGTGCAGGTCTGGCAACATGATTAATTTAGTGTGAAGATAAGATGTGAAGAACGGCTCAGTTTCACATTGGATTTTGAATTGCACATGAGAAAAATATGAATAATACAATACAGTGTGTTTGAGCTATTGCCCAGTAAAAATATGTACGGAATGGAATTTTAGCATATGATGAGATGTGTAATGGAGTAAGTTTGTGATGTGATGTGAAACATCAACACAGTGTTATGTTAAATGATGCTGGAGATGAACAGTCTGACAGCCACTGGAATTAAGGGCCTGCAGTAGCATTCTGTCTTACACTGTGGGTGCAGTACTCTGTTGCTGACGGAGCTAAATTAAGTTTTATTGGTGGGATGTCTAAATTTGAATCTCATCAAAATCATTATCCCAGTGATTACTTTGCATATTAACCCCTGCCCTCTAAACAAAAGGAAAAACAACAACAAAAAACAAACAAACGATGAGCTGGCTCTCAGAAAGGAACGGAAGCATGAGATCCGGCTCCCTTCAAAGAGCTATAATTTCTATCATTAGTGACCATTAATGATTGGCTTTTAAAATCCATCAGTGATGCAGCTTGTGAAAGAAAGAAAAACACTCTCCTTCCTTCATACCATTAAACTATCAAATTCACTGCTGTTCTCAGCAGTGTCAGCACAATGTCCAGCTTTGTGGCTGTACATTTGTGTAACGAAGGCCGAGTGTGTGTCTGTGTCTTCCTCTTCCCATACATCTCTCTTCCCTGTCCTCTTTCCTCCACTTCATTTTCTTTTCCAAACCACCTGATTTTATCCCTCTGTTCTCCATCCATCCATCCATCATTCATCCATCCATCCATCCATCCATCCATCCATCCATCCATCTCTCTCTTCTCTCTTTTCAGTCCATGCTAACCTCTGCTTTACCTTTGTCACTCTGTTACCTTTGTCCAGGGCTATGTATGTTTGGCATGCAGCACACCTCAACTTCACTGTGTGTGGCCATATATTACTCATGTGTGCGTGTGTGTGTGTGTGTCTGTGTTTGTGTGTGTGTGTGTATGTCTGTGTATGTGTTCAGACAGATTAACAAGGCTTAAAATGAACTAGATCTGTTCTGTCTCTCTGTGGGTGTGTTTAGGTGTCTGTGTATGAATTGTTATGTCCAACAGTGTGTCTTTGTCTGACTATGCACATGTATTGTAATGGAAAGTAAGTGTGGGTGTTTGTGTGTTAAAACAGCAGGGCATCACCTCTAGACTTAAACCCCTGTGTGACCCCTGGATGATCATCCCAGTGTTGAACACACAGCCCCAGTCCACATTCCATTCTGCTGTGTGTGTGTGCACGTGTGTGTGTGTGTGTGTGTGTGTGTGTGTGTGTGTGTGTGTGTGTGTGTGTGTGTGTGTGTGTGATGGCTCACCATTATACATAGTTACATTTACATGTCAGCCATTATTAAGTGATACTACAGACACTCTTGAACAACACATAAATTCAGTAGAAGAAGGCTGCATTCCTCGACACAACACACTGACACACGTGTGCATTGGAGGGTATATGCTATCCGCTGAATGCATACAGAGTTGAACAATAACTGTTAAACACAAAAATACTCATGATCATGTAAAGAAAACCTCTAGTCTTTGGCTCATACTGCAGGCAAATCAGATTTGTTTATCAAATCATGTCTTTAAGACAGATTGTCCGCTCTGTGATCAGACTGGATTTGTGGCTCTAGACATCACAACCCCCTTTGCATGGGTACAACATAAGCATCAGTAACTATGTACACAAGTGATGTGACTTTCCACTGTAAATGGCGATCCATCCTCTTGCCCTCCTAACAATCACGTTAGGAGTTGTGGTGCAGAACTCCTCTGTCGCACCAGACAAAGTGACAGTGAGCGAGGAGGCTGGTAAACAGCTCCTTTGATGCACTTCCGTCACTCCGGATTTGACGTTCATTGTGTCCCATTGTGAGTGACACAGAAGACACTCTGAAATCCAATTTAAGCCGCCAGAGTGTCTAGACTGAGGCACATCTGTAGAAATCTGAATGGAATCACATTTCAAAACACTTCCAAATGTGGCTTGGATCTAATTTGGAAAAATCACATTTGACATGGTTTTTGTTTTGTCTGGTCAGCCTTTCTAAATATCACTTTGAACAACGCCTTACAGGAATAGTTCAGCGTCTGTCTATGCAGCATCTACACACTGCAGTGTGTGTGTATGTTGTGTGTGTATGCACATGCGTGTGTTGCAAGTGTTGGTTTTATGTAGGAGGATGCTGGCCTGAAACGGCAGCAGGGTTCAGTATTTACTGTAGGAGAAATGCTGATAGAGCGATTGGCGGCTTATTTAAAGCAGCAGAGGACCTTCAGTCTAAAACTAGAGAACTAGCTAAAAGCCAAATTAGCTGGTAATCTTCCATGTTTTGTCCATTATAACTCCAGTAAGCATGTACGGGCTGGTGGTATTTTGGTGTGAAACTGGCCACTGCACTCTGACACTCTGACCTTTTGACACTTCACTTGACCAATTAGGTCCACAGCTGACAATAGCCAATGGGAGTCTGTGATGAAAGGAGGTGCCTCGTTCTTTTCTTTCGTGTAAACATCAAGCCAGTTTCAACTGATTGTGCAGATGACTGATGCTTCGTACAGCCAATGAAATTCTGAAATTGACTATATGTTTCTTCTGTGGGTAATTTACTGCCACATCGAGGAATTCTGTGCAAATACGGATATGTTCTCCCTGTGTTCACCTGGGGTATCCTCCATAAAAATACCCCCACAAAAAATAAAGGAGATTGTCCCTCTGATTCTTCTTCTTAAACATGATTCTGAAATGATAAATATAGTAAATGCCCTCAACATAAGACATATATAGCCTAAATATAAGTATAGATACCCTAAATATCAATATAGATGGCCTAAATCTAGATTTCTGAATATGAATACAGATCATATATCTAAATGATTATAGTAAATGGCCTTTTTTTGGGGAATGTCTAGACGTACTGTTTGAGACATGTGTAAAATATTAATTTCCTGTGGTACTGTTTTCATTTTTGATTGAACTTGGACTCTAGGGTAAGGCTTCATGCTATGGCCCCATTGTGGTTTCCAGCTAATAAGTACCAGATATAGTCATCTGTAGGCATCTTTTGGTAAAAATAAAACATTCAGTGCAAATAATTGCAAATACTCAAAGCCAGTAGCAGTTACAGTGATTCTGACAGTTTGGGATAAAACTTCAATACTACATTTCAAAAGAGACCAAAACCATGCTTGTACAGCTATCAATTTCCTTTTGGTCTGCTTTGGACAGGTATTCATTTTACAAGAATTTACAGGAATGTAAGATGGTCTTTGACTGACTGAGAAGACTAAGATGCTCAGACTGTTAGTCAACTAAAAAAAAACAGGATGAGGTCAACTAAATATGATTTAGGACATTTTAAATTGGACTAAGACTAAATAAAATGTATCGAACAAAATCAAAACTACTATAAGATAAGATAAGATAAGATAAGATAAGATAAGATAAGATAAGATAAGATAAGATAAGATAGGACTTTATTGATCCCACACTGGGGAAATTTTGTTGTCACAGCCAGCAAGTATTACAGAGAGCAAGCACAGTGGCATAAAGAGGTCAAAATAAAAAAGTACACAAAGTAAAGAATAGAAAAAACAACTATGTATATGTAGATTTATACAGATTATAAAAAAAATAGTAAATGCCAAAGAATCCTACTGCCATAAAAAAGTACTGAGGACAGAGAATGCTTTTTGGTGTGTCCAGCATTTTCATATCAGCATTTTGTAACACTTTAGTTAATGGTGCTGATACTGCATCCTAAAGCCCTAAAGTATTTAGTTCATGTAAGATTTATTGTTGGACATATAACAACCTGAACACACTGATGAATGATGTGTTGTGACTGCAGGGTCAAAGCCTCTGGATCAGCAGTCCAGGGCAGGAATGACCATTTGCTGTACATCTAAACACTCACTTCACATGTACATAACAGTCACACACACATTCACACACCCACCTATCCATCCACACACACACACACACAGAATGACTGTGGACATGAAAATGGCAGATGTCCCAGGAAACCCAAGAATATGTGCATGCCTCTCTCTTTGTGAGTGTGTGTGTGTGTGTGTGTGAGAGAGAGAGAGAGAAAGAGAGAGAGAGAGAGAGAGAGAGACACCTCTAAGTGGTCAGCCATTAGATAGGAGTCAGGTCGTCTGGTTACTTCTATTGTTCTCTATTTCCTGATGACTCTAGAGGAGGTGTGTGTGTGTGTGTGTGTGTGTGTGTGTGATGTAGTAACTTACTCTTTTTATGTACATCATTTAGGAAGTGTTTCCCCCAACAGTTACAGAGACCTTAAATCCACTAGCCTGGCCAATCCAGGAAAACTAGCAGGACTCATTTATCAGTGTTCTTCACCCCTTTTCTACCACACGGTCAAGACTTTTTTCTCTTTTTTACATCCGATGGTTAAACGGGTGTTTTCCAACAAAACACACATTTTGTTCAACTGAATTCTCTGGCCTTTATTTAATCAAAAAACCGAAAACGCAGAATGCTGGCTAACCATAGACCTAGGTTTAGTCTTTCACATATAGCTGCTGGTTGCATTAGCATTAGCAAGCCTGACACACAGTGGCTGAAAAATTATACCATACATGAACGAGGTTTATAATTCTGCAGTGACAGCAAACACAACACATGGACAGGCCAATAACTGTACAGTATTCAGAGCTTAATTAGATATTTAATGCTGGAGACCAGTTAAATTATAGACGATAAACAGATGCAACGATTTCAGTTCAAAGCTTGCATAGAGTATTTTGCATATTTTGATTTACTCAACTTTCCTACAGAAAGGATGAACTGAAACGTCTTGATCTTCTGCTACCGAGCCACTCTCTTGTGTTGTACATTGTTTCAACTGCATTACTTTCTCCTTGAGAACTTTACATTTCAGTGTGATATATTTACTTTATTTATCAGGGACAGCACGCATTAATGAACATCAGTAACATCAAAGCACATGTGTTGTGATACGACATTAAAAAATTAAGAAGTTGGGAAGCTGTGCAAAACAGATAATAACAGAATGCAATCTTTTGCAAACAAACTGTCTTTACCAACAATGTTTACTACATGAACTCATGTAGTCATACCCTTTATACAATCACGTGTTCACAAAGTGGTGAACCTCTCTCCATCCTCGCTTGTGATCGACTGAGCCTTCCCAGGATGCCCCTTTCATACCCAATCATGAAACTATCACCTGTTACCAATGAACCTGTTTACCTGTGGAATGTTCCAAACAGGTGTTTTTGGAGCATTCCACAACTTTCCCAGTCTTTAGTTGCTCCTGTCCCAACTTGTTTGAAATGTGTTGACGACATTAATATCAGAATAAGCATATATTTACAAAAAACAGTGCTGATGAGATAAAACATTTCAGTATATTATCTTATACTGTTTTCAAATATGTCAAGAAGGATTAGCAAGTTATCACATTCTGTCCTACGTTCTACGCAGTGTCCCAACTTTTTTTTTTTGTAATTGACAAGCAAAAAGTATGCTTCTGCTTTTAAATGAAACAAAAATCAAGACAGACAGAAAGACATTGCTTGGTTACACTCCATTTAGATAGCTATAAGGCTACTATCTAAACACTTTCAGCTATGAAAGGGATCTGTGCCTCCTCCATTACACAGTGACAAGGAAAAGGCACTTAAATTTCAAAAACCTTTACCTGTTAGTTTGTAAGATTTTGGTTCAGTTCCATCACAGTCAACATAAATCTACACTTTGTAAGAATAAAGCAAAGTACAAACAACAGTGATCAATGAAGTTATGACAAAACTCCTCCTCTGTCTCTCTCCCTCTCTCTACAAAGAAGAAGAGATGGTCCTTTGAAGGTGACAATGAAAGATGACCCAATAGCAGAGCAAACACTGGGACTATGATTGATCATGGGAATACACAGAGCCAACAGAAAGTGAAACTAGACAAATGTGTTCGCACAAATGTGCATTTGTGTGTGTGGGTTGGTGGCTTTGCATATATACGTGACTGTGTGTTTGTGTGCGTGTGTGTGCGTGCATGCATGCATGTGTGTTTGTGTGTGGTTGAGTGTGTAAGGATGTTAGGGAGCTGGCTCCATCTTCCCTGTTCCTGAACCTGAGGAAATGTAAGGTCCTGCTGGCCAGGGAGTCAGAGCTTGGACTCAAACTCAGCAGGAAACTTGACACCCACTCTGTTGGTTTTGGGGTTTGGCCGGACTGGCCAGATCTGAATGATCTTTGTGTCCAGACCCGAGTGTCCCTGGAATGGCTGTGGTCTGACTCTGGGACTGTGAACGGTCTCAGAAGACCTGATAAGTGACCCACTCACCTCCGTCAAGACAACAACGACTTCGGGTGGACGCAGTCACCTGCTAACACCCACAGTTGCCTGGCAAACTCTTATGGATTTATTCCAACATCAACAACAACACTGGACTGGACTGAAACTTGAAAATTTGCATGCCTTCCCTCTGCTACTCTGTCTCACTGGACTCAGCCTTTCTATCTAGTTTCCTACTAATTATTTTTTGCATCACCCCACAGAACATTTCACTGAAACACTATGTCATACACCTTGAATGACTGTTAAACTTACACGTGACTGTACAGTCACGTGTAAGTTTATGGCACGTCATAACAAAATAGTGGACCTCATAACAAAAGATCAAACCATTTTACACCCACAGTGAGAATGTACAAGCATTCCTTTGTCAAATTGCCCATGTTACATCTCTGCAATAGAAACCCAGATAATTATTCACATCTTTCTGCCAATACAGCAGATATTGTAGTGGTCAATGACGAGTCCTAGCCAGTGTTTTGCTAGATGTAGCCTGCACCTTTGATTCTAGCCTAAAGGAAGCCTTTATGACCAAGGTCATTAAATACCAACCACTTCTAAATACCATCTCGGGCTGGGTTATAGTGGCAGACTGCTTGTTTTCATATTTGGCAGTCTAGGACATAGTCACGGGTCAGTCTCAAGAGTGCTTCAGCAATACTGTGCTGTCTATGCTATCATTGGTAGCCTTCATTTATGATGGAGACGCTTCTATTTTTACTGTGATGACCTATGCCACTGGTCAATGATCTAGTGAATGCATTCTACTGGACCTTGAATATTTGTCATTGTACTGTTCATTTCTATGCAGACATAAGTAAATTGTTCGAATGTGTGTGTGTGCGGTACAGACAACCTGCCAAACACTGCTCAGACCCATTATCCTGTTTTACATTTTCCAGCTCTGAGTTAAACCTTACCTTTATAAAAGAAAACATATAAAGGGTGTTTAAGAAATCAGGTCACTATGGGATGATAAACAGCTGAATATAAACACACCGACACATTCACACATGCTACTGTCACTAATGTCACATGATTCATACACAGTTCATACAGTATATGGTGTCACGTTGTATATTCTTTACAAACATTACACAGTAAAGTCCTAAACATGCTGTGGATGAGGTTTTAACAGCCAGTGAGACACATCAGCCTGAACTGAACAAACTCCACTGTTGAGGGCTGTGTGATGTGGTTGAAAGCTCTAAAATCAGGCTTGTGGGTGGACCTTGAGTTGGTATTGAGTATTTCCAAAGTTAAGAATGAACTTTGATGAATGTTTTCAGTAAATGATTACCAGTAATTGCGAAATCAAATGATAGCTTGCAGCAAGATTTATTATTATTATTATTACTATTATTATACTTTTAAAATGTGTTAATTCTAGGCCTTATTGTAATTTCTTCCTCTTTATTTTTACCTGTTTATTCACTCAGCTGGTGCACCTTGGGTGAACTGTAAGCTTACACCAGACTTGTTTTCCATCTTAACGCTCTCTGTCTGTCACCAGCCTGCCCTTACACCTTCAGTAAATGTAGCTAAGTGCTGGTCTTGTGGAAAGTGCCTGGATGGTAACCTTTAAATGCATTCCAGACCTGGGGATTCTTTCACGCCTACTCTGTCTTTCTCTCCCTGCGTTCCTTTCAGCCTTTGTTTCACTGTGTGATGGTCATTTGATGTTCACTGTTACATGCCCCCTCACACATTCCCCCACATCAGTGTTTGTTGTGATCAAACTTTCTCTTTGTCATCCTCATTATCTGTGCAGAAACTGACAAGGTTCACTTGAGGGCATAGGGAGAGTTTGTAGTTACATCTTTTACATCTATGGTGTGTTATGGGGGCATTCATAGTGAATTATTATGCATTCATGATGCTTTTTGACGACGACGACGACAACAACAACAACAACAACAACAACAACAACAACAACAACAACAACAATAATAATAAACTTTATTTGCATAGCTCTTTTCATAAAGGAATTGCAGCAGTGGGTGCTTTACATGAAAAAGACAGAATGGACATAAAAATAGATGAAAATGAGTATAAGATTATAGATTTAAAGATTTAAATAAGAAATAAATTAAAATAAAGACAATGCATAAAACCACATATACATATTCTAAGTAAAAATAGAGTAGAATTCCATTTTAAAAGAAAGGCAGCAGCGTGTAAGCATGAGGCAAAGCACAAAAGTTTCAGACTTACATCAGGAAGTCACAGTGAAAGGCTGAAGTGAAGAGATACGTTTTTAGCTTTCTTTTGAAAAATATTCAGTGAGCTGCTTCACAATATCTGTAGGTCTTGTGCTTCAGAGCTTTGGGGAGTAATGGCCAAAGACTGCATCTCGAATTTTCTTTCGACTGTTGCTGGAAACCTCTAATAAACCAGCAGCAGATGATCGCAGTGTTCTTGAAGGCAAATAATAAATAAGGGAGTTAGTGATGTAGCTTGGACCTAGCCCAGTATTCGAGTTGGCTTGACATAAAGTTATGAATCAGTTTTTCACCATCTTTTTGATGTATAAATGGTCCTGTTTTAGGAATGTTTCTGGAGAGAAAAATTGACTTGAATCTTAGATCTGAATCCTGGATAACACCAAGACTTGTAACCTCAGATTTAATCCAGGGAGTTAATTTCCCCAGATAATTCAACAGCATTTCTTGCTTTGTTTTAGAGCCGACTAGTAGGATTTCAGTTATGTCCTCATTTAACTTCAAGAAATTATTGCTTATCCATTTATTTATTGCCAAGAGAGTTTGTAATGGAGTCTACAGCTGCAGCACCATTTGGTTCAGCGCAGATGTTCAGTTGTGTGTCATCCGTGTAACTATTGAAACATGTCTTATGTTCTCTAATGACGTAATGAAGTGATCCTCAAGACTAAGATAAACTTCCTCCCTTTGATATTTTTTTGAAACCAGTTTAATAAAGTCAGAAAGACCAACCAACTGTTCAAGATGATTGATTGAGATGTCAGGAGCAATCATATCAAATGCTTCACTTAGATCTAAAAGGAAAAGAACTGAGACCTTCTTTTCATCAGAGTTTAGTCTGAGGTCACTGATTATTTTAGTCAGAGCAGTTTCAGTGCTGTGGTTTATGTTTGAGTTCATTTTGCACTGACACTATATTTTCCAGTATTTTACTGATGAATGGAAGGTTGGATATTGGTTGGATATGCTTTAATAGTCCATGCAGTGTCATAAGTTATCATTGTATGCATGCTTTATCTTTGGCAACTCATTAATACAAGAAAGCAATTTTCTTTTTTTTTTTTAGCAACCAAGAAATGAATATTACATTATTCAGTTTTTCCAAACCCGTTTCCTTGAACACAACACGCACATGATGGTTGATAATCAAGCAGGGGTGCCGCCAAGGGGGGTCATGGCCACCCTGATACATTTGCTGCCCCCCAAGTGAGCAAAAATGTCTGGGGCACCACTGAGTTTGTGGTTAGTGAGATAATAGTTAAGAAGCTGAAAACTTATTCGGAAGGAGAATTTGTGAAGGAGTACTTTGTTGCTGCTGCAGAGCTGCTAGCACCAGATAAAGTAAAATTCTTCCAGAGCGTCTGTTTACCTCAAATGATTCATAGAGATGAGGGAAAATCTGCTGTGGAAACTCTGTGATAGAAAGTGTCTGTGTGATTTGGCCTTCATGGTGGACATTACCAAGAACCTCTCAGAGCTGAATCTCAAGCTTCAACAGCTTCTCAGCTTCTGCTTTCAATTGTGAAATCATTTGAAGCTAAATTAAAGATGTGGCAACTACAAGTAGAAAGTGGTAACAATGTGCATTTTTCTGCTCTGCAAGAACAAAAGCCTGCGCTCACGTCTGAATATGCTGCTGAGTGTGAAAACTCCTTCAGGCCTTTGGTGAGAGGACTCAGAACATGAAAAGGAAACAAAAGGAACTGAACATGTTTAATGTGAAACCAGCTGATGTGCCTGACAACCAACAACATCATTGAGCTGCAAAGTAATGACCTACTACTGAAAGAAGCTCTTTTCAAAACTGACTCATGTAAAGACTCAGTTCATCTCACAACTGACTGACCTAGACCTGGAAAAACCAGCTGTGAATAGCATCATGATGATCACCATCACCACCATCTGGCTTTTGACTAATCAGTCATCACAGACGTTAAGCCCCAAGAGACAGACTGATCTGGCCCACGAAATAATCATAAGAACAAAAAAGCAATTACTTTTCTTCAGCAACATAGAAAACAACATAAACTAGTAGACTAACATGTTTTTCCGAATGGTCCCTGAACAGGTACACAGTTGATATCATGCAGGGGTGATGTCAAGGGGGGCTCGGTTCTGCTTGAGACTGACTGACCTAAACCTGAAAAACCAACTGCAAGTAGCATCATCATCACTACCCTCTGACATCAGTCCCATCAGCCATCACAGAGATTAGTGTGATATACGTGTTCAATAATTTAGCGTGGCCTCTTTTGGTGTTTTGACATTTTATTGTAACATTTGATTATGTCCATACACATCTTATTTTATTTGACTTTATTTATTTTTCTATTTTACTCAGAAAGAAAGACAAAGACACAAACACATATCACTGTATTTGAGAACGTGTTGTCATAAACGAACTCAGGACATGCAACAGGCAATTTTCACATTTGATTTTCATCATTAAAATATTAAAGTCAGAGTACTGATTTGAATTAGCATCCTTCAGCAGTTTCTGATACTGCATTAAAAGCCCAATAACACACAAGGTATGGGTGTGTATATGTATGTGTGTGTATGTGCGTGTGTGTGTGTGTGTGTGTGTGTGTGTGTAATGTAAGTCATTAGATTTTAGGGTGAAGACTAGGGTTAGGTTTAGGTTAAGGTTAGGGTTAGGCAAAGTCCCCAGGAAATTAATGTAAGTCTATTTAAGTGATGAAGTGATGAAAACCTAATGTGTGTGTGTATGTTTGAGTGGGTGTGTACACACGAGAGTGTGTATGTGTGTGTGAGAGAGACTGTAGGTGTGTAAAAGGATTTCTGTCCTTCCTGACAGTTTGATGAAACAGTTATATTGAGGTCTGCTCACAGACAATAGCCTTTTTCTTTCTTTGTTCCTCATCAAAGCACTGACAGAGTCTGAAATGTGACATATAGATGTTAGATCCTTTGGCCTCTCCATGGCCTCCAACCTCACCATGAGATAATCTGATGTGTGTGTGGAAGTCTGTAGCATATGAGCACATATAAATGGCTGGTTTCAGAGTAAAATATAGTAAATGGTAATTGGTATGTGCTGTGTAATTTGCTAATCGTATGTGTGCATTTGTGTGTGTGTGTGTGTGTGTGTGTGTGTGTGTGTGTGTGTGTGTGTGTGTGTATGTGTGTCCTTCTGGCTGGAGACATCAGAGAGTCTCTGCTGGTCTATCAGTGTTTATGAGACAGGGTGTTGCATTTGGATGTAAATGATGGTGGGGAGACGTTAACGGCACTAAGGAATGGGTGTTGTTTGTGTCCTTTATTTCCTTCTTATTGTCTTTTAGATGTTTGATTGCTCCTGGGCTCAAGGGAATCCTTGTAAAAGTTTAATGATGTGTACCTCATGACCTCCTCACCTGTTCTATCCTCACTTCCAATTCCTGCTCAGCCTTACTTAAAGTTTAAATCAGAGAGCAAGAATGCTCACACTGTGTCCACTGTGGACCTTCAGATTCATTCATTTCAAAGTCGATCAGTTGGGACTCTTTTTGATGTTCAAATCCAGAACAGTCAGTAGAGTTAAAGGCCACTTTTTTAGAACTTAATATTTATATCCTTCAAAATGATGTGTTGCAGCTGCAAACACCATCTCCCATATCTGCAACATGGTTTTCATTGAATTAGGTTACTACATTAAGTTGTATCAGTGCATCAAAGCAGGTATTTCATTATATTAAACATATTAGAAGAAATTACCTTTAACAATTTGCAAAAAACAAACAAACAAAAAGCGTATCTGTGTGAGAGAGTGATTGTGGTAGACTATATTTTCTTCTGCCGGGCTTCGCTTTGCTAAAAGAACATTAGTGAAGTCCTGTGCTGATGTTGGGTGATCAGGTCTAGTTCACAGTCAGCCGTCCAGCGTTTCATCTCTTGTCAGAATAACAAGACTATTTGAAAAGTAAGATTTATTTGATGTGAGTAGTTGCAGTAAAGATTTGTGGTGGATTCTATAAACATGTAGAGTTTAGGGTCACTTAAAGAAATGTTACAAATGCATTTAACCTCCTAAGACCTGAACTCTTGCATGGCATGCATTTTTAATTTCTCTTTGCTATTTGGGCTGACCTGATGAGTTTAAAAACAAAGAATTATCAGTATATTGCAAAATTGTTGTCTAGACCAGAGTACTAGGTCTAGACAACCCAAAGTGTGATGTCCACATATGTGGACGCCAGATCCTAAGAGGTTAATCAGAAAGTAACTGCTAATTGGTGACATCTGTGAGGTTTTTGCTGATGGTGACAGCAACTATGAGCTTAGAACAGCCTAATAACTAATAAATAACACAGGAGAAAACTGAAAACACCAGAAACTTGCTAAACTCACGTCTCCTACTTTTCTGGTAAGGGTCAACAACTAGAATGTGAATAGTTAACTCAAGCATAAATAACAGAGGTAGTTGTTTAGTGAAGTCTTTAGAGCCTCATTTCCCCTAAGGAAGAATGGGACATTGCAAAAAATAATGTTAATGCTAGATCACTGTAACAACATGCAAAGGAAAAAAATCTGACTAATATGTAATCTTAAATTTGAGTGTAGAAGTACAAATCAGGGATCAGGGATTAATATAATCAATCTAAATTTCTCATTAAGATGTAAGTACACGAATGTGTATATTTGTATATATTCATTGGTGTGCTGGTGGTGTCTGAGTACTGAGTATCATATATGGTAAAATACAAGTCTGAGTGCTACAACATTCATAGTAAAGAGCAATGATGCTGTGACAAATGATGAACGCAGTTGTAAAGAGTTTGCTGCGGTCAGAGTTAAACAAATTCAAGTTGCAAGCCTCCACTGTGACTTCACACTGAGTATTCATTCAGTACCAATAACTGGCTACCACGGCACCACTCTTATGCGTGTGTGCGTGTATTATTGCTGCCTCCTGCATGACCTCTTTGTTAAGTCATTAGTGTCACCCTCACCTTGGCCTTAAGTTGTAACTCCTCTGGTATCCCAAGCATTCCCAGAACATTACTGGGAATAGCTGTTATTTGAAGTACAGGCTAACTCAGAAGAATAGACTGCCTGCCTCCTGCCTGCCTCCAGAGTCCCTGACAGAATTCAGAGCTGTTCTGAACTTTTGAACTTGGCAAAGTATGTTTGAGCGCAATAGGCAGCGAGGAAAATCTGCACGCTGTAATCCCTGTGGACTTTGACAGCAGTGAAATAGAGAGGATTTCCCCATCTGAGACCAAGAGAACTGCTCTTGTTCTTGCTCTCTCTCAGGACAATGTGCTGTAAATGCCCGCTCTGTACATGCTGACACGTAAACCATGTCAGAACCATTAAAATACTTCAACTAGATCAAGATGATGCTCTCACACAAAGGTGTTCCTAAGATAGCACTAAGATAATAAGATAACATATTAGTATGAGTACTGAGAATAGTGACATGTATACAACTACTAACCAGTGATATTCAGCAAACCCTTACAGCAGTTCACTGAAATTTGTACATTTCCAACGAAAGCTGAAATTTTGTATAATAAAATATGAATTTACTTTTTCAGAGAAAAAAAAGCTCTCAGTTCTTGGTCAGGATTTTACTAATGATGCTGTAAGAAGCCACCCTGGTTAATTCACATCAACCACAATTATTCATACAAAGACAATCTATGCAAATGAGCCATGTGCCAACATAATGAGACATATGAATAGCAATGCACTGTTAAACACACTAGGCGCGTCAAGACAAAAAAATTCTGACATACTAGACTTGTCAGGGTGTCGTGGGCCATCGCAGATGCTGCACGACAGGTCACGTAGCATGTCACACACCCGATTGTCGTTCATGATTGGGCATGACACTGGTAACTTGTTGGCCACCCTAAAATCGTCTCGAAATCAGGCTAGATTCATGTGGTCTGATCCTGGCATAAGAACGCCTGTTGAAATAAATGAGAGATTTTTGAATTTTAAAAATATAGAAATGATTGTAAGGAATACAGTAAGGAATAAATACAGAAACAATTCTATATTGAATGCTTAGTAAATATATAATTATATAACAAAATGCTTAAACAAATGAATAATCATGCAATGTAATGCTTAAGTGTCACCACAGATAAATAAACATTAAATGTTCAATTTATTTTTGTATTTTTTTGGTTATATATTTAGTTTTTTGTTTCATTCATTCATTCATCTTCTTTACCCACGCATCCCATTTCGGGGTTGCGGGGGGCTGGAGCCTATCCCAGCTAGCAATGGGCGAGAGGCGGGGTACACCCTGAACCGGTTGCCAGCCGATTGCAGGGCTACATACACACACAGACAGACAACTCACACACTCACACTCACACCTACGGACAATTTAGAGACCAATTAACCTAACGAGCATGTTTTTGGTCTGTGGGAGGAAGCCGGAGAGAACCCACGCATGCACGGGAAGAACATGCAAACTTCACACAGAAAGGCCCTGCCCGACCCAGGGTTCGAACCAGCAACCTTCTTGCTGTGAGGCACGCGCACTACCTGCTGCGCCACCGTGCCGCCCTAGTTTTTTGTTTATTCATTAATTTATTTTCATGTATATTTATTCTTTTATTTATCCATAGTGTAACTTGCTGCAGTGAAATGAATAAATCTGTCAACTTCATCCATCAAAAGTCAGGGGGTAGGCTCTGCCCTGCAACTGGTGGTTGAACTTGAATCTACTGCTTTCAACTAAGTCAAGAAGGCAGCACCCGGTGCAGATCAGCAGTGGTAAATATGTTGGCTGTAGCTGAACAGATGGAGGCAAATGCCAATCCCTATGCTTTTTGAAGTCAGACTGAGGGCTTCGCTGAACAATGGAATGATGTTGCCCCTGACTGACACAGAAAGTAATGAATCTGTAGTCACAAGAGATAGTCCTTGCAGAGATAGTACAGCAACTGAGGCTGCAGGGTGATATGATGGAGGGCTGCAACAGCAATGCTTGTCGACCTGGCCGTCCGTCCTTTGATTTACGGCTTTATTGCATCATCCCAGAGTGCTCACAATATGAACCTGTTAACAAGCAAGTGTGCAAAGTGAAATGCTGACATGCCACTTAATAAATAAAGTCACTTAAAGGTTTCACGCCGCAGTCTGGACATCAGTCATTTAAAGACAAGAAGAGAGGCCTCCTCCTCCTCCTGTGCATTTCTTAAGATATTGTGATTTGGAACGAAACAACATGCAGGATGTCAGTATCCTTGGCCTAGTTTCGGCTGGGTGGGTGGATGGGGACTCTAATAAGTGCATTAGAAGTTTGTTCATACTTTGACTAGGAACATGTGCAAACTGCTGTGGCATAGCAACATCTTACTGCTTCCCTTCTGGATTCCACTATCTGGCATGAAATGCTGAAATGAAACTTTTTGAGATATTTTTCCCTGATCTCTCTGTTTCTCTGTTGTTGGCCTCTTTAGCATTGAAGATGATAGAGGTTGCTCTGTAGCTGTCAGAAGTTCTATGCTCTGCTGTGAACAGTGGAATCATCTATAGCAGCTAATTATGGAGGCACTGAATCACACTGACACCTCCAGCTACAATCACACTGAAGCATGACAATAATAATTTATTGGAAAGAAAGAAGATAAAGAAAATGTTATTCTATTCCTTAAACAGAAAGACAGGAAGCAGGGGAAAACTGCTTGGAAAAGTTGGTTTATGTGTAGTTGTACTTTTTTAGCCTCCTGTTCATACCTCTGCAGTTTCTCAGAGTACAACAACAAAGCAAAACTTCAACCTGGTGCCTTTACTGAATGTGAGTTTCAGCCACTTTAAAGAGAATTTTTGCCTTACGGATGAAACCATTCTTCCCCCTCAGGACACTTGTGATGAATAGATTGTATGTGTATATGTGCACACAGGTGACCTCACACTTTGTGCATGTGACTTTGAGTCTGAAAGGTGAACCACTGACAACTGAGACACTTGCATGCATGCATGAATGTGTGTGTGAATTTGAAAGTGATTCTATCCAAACACAAGTATTACTTTCACAGTCTCTTAATGGCTCTGTTGTTTGACAGGGAGTAAATGAGACGTGACCTCCAGACTCCAGACTCCAGACTTGGACACTTACTGTAAGTTAGAGGTGGCTCAGCTGCTGTGAGTCACCTGCTTAGAGAGGATCTTAGCAACTATGATGAGAAAAACAAATCAGCAGGGATCAGCAATCTTAGACCATGTATTGTATTGTATGGCCTGAGCTTCATCTGATGAGCAATGCTGTTCTTGGCCAGCACTAGATGTTATTTCATGTGGGGACATCTCATAGTACTTGGTGTAATTTTCATCTTGACATTGTCCAGAATGACAGATTCAATCACTGGACTGCTCGCACAGGAACAGCCTAGCGTGTTTGCTTATGGTTGACATGATCCTGAACAAATGAGGAGAACTGAGTGATATTTTAATGGGAATGTGCAGACAGCACTGGGGTGGAGATCCTGCTGATGCTTGCTGCTGACATCCTAGTGAAAAAAAGCACGAAAACTGCTAGCATATCAAGATTTCAGCGCCTGAATGACATGATGAGCACACTGAACTCCACGTCCACTGCATGCAATTTCATCACATCTGCTTTTAGATACTTTATGGCTGTACCTTACTCGTTTTATTTACTGTAAGTAGAACACTGTCTAATCCTTTGGAAAAATCATAGCATTCCTTCTCCTACTTCACAGACTTCAGAGGAGAAGTGACAAAAACACTAGTTTAGCTGTACATGAGGACAAAAAGGCATCCGAATCTGCTTTATTGGCTTGTATGTGTACACACACTATTAATTTGATTGGTGTATATATAAATATATATAAAAGCAACAATGACCAACAACATACACTGTGTTTATACAAGTCAGCTGTTTCTGTAAATTGTAAACAATACAAATAATACAAAGAAATAATGTAAATGTTGAGTAGCTATACATTAAGTGGGTGGTTATGTGCAGCAAGTATGCATCGTCTATAGGCCTATACACTATATACAGCGTGCATCATTTATATTTCACAGTGATGGATGATATGTACATGTTAAAAAACAAGTGAAACCCACCTGCCATGCAGCCAGTGAACACACTGACTGGAATGGCAGCATATCGTCAGCATCCAGTGGGCATTGGGTTCATCAATCACTAGTTTATGGTATGTCTTTTGTCCATGGTTCAGGGTTCTCAGTCAAACAGCTAGATCTAAACTGCACCAAATGTTCATCATTGTACAAAGCAACAGGTGTATCTGGTTTTGCATTGACCTCTCAGCGGCCTCCCAGCCTGTCCACAGCATAAAGTACAGTGTTGGAGTGTAATGGCAACTCTCGGATGATAGTACAAGTTAAGCACACATCATTGGTTGTGGCGGAGGAGATGTCATGCAGATTGGTTCAAAGCCCATGCTGTGCCCTTAAGAAGGTGGCTATGTTGCTGAAATGCCAGACTGTTCTGACAACGTGTTTGGTACAGACACCTTCTGTGTTACAGGTTTGGGAGAAAGAGGAACAGCTAATATGACTTGAAATGATGTGACTTGGACTGTGATTATTTCTGTTGTCTCTTCTGCTTCCCTTTGACCTTTTTGCCAGCATTTTTTGCCTACATTCTTCACTGTAGTAACAACATTTAAGGCTTTTATTTTGGAAAAAGGATGAACTGGATGGATACCACCTGACAATGCTTGTTGCCTTCAAGTATAATCTGACATGCAGTACTGTAAAATTTTAGGCCCCCAAAAATAATTTGTGTAGAACAGTTACAATGATCGGCTGCTGCCATTTGTAGAATGTAGTTGCTCTTTAACATTTAAGGCATTTCACCACAACAGTAGTCTGTAAATCTGGAAGTGTTGATGTAATAAGCACCTCTCTCCCAGGGTGCTGAACTCTATCTGACCTGCTGAACTTGTCAACAGTCTCTCAAATTATGAATAATCACAGTGAGCTACCAACAGCCATGGTAATGACGCTATTAGCATCTCTTATTGGGCACTCATATGACTCCACAGCAGGGGCTGAGGAGCAGGCAGACGCCGTGCAAACACAGTTTGAGGAGTTAACGCTCCCATTGACTTACATTGACTTCCCCAGCACAGACACCATAAGCCAATTGACTCTCAATGACCTTGGTAATCAGACCAAATAGCTGCCCATTGAAGTTAAAGTGCACCCTCACTGTGCCTGATTAAGCATACATGATAGCATTAAGACGAGTAACTTTCATCTGATAAGATTATATCCTTCTGCTGACCATTTGTTTGATGTAAACAGACATTTTTAGGGCGGTGATCAGCTTGCATACAGTTCCATGTAAATTTGAAATATGAAAGAATAAATGCTGGAAAACATTCTGTTGGCAAGTGGCCATGGTGTAAGTGGATTCATTCCTTTCGCATTTGGACGTTCAATGATCATAATGGATTTAAATCATGCTTTCAAAGATAGGACTCTCCTGCATTGCAGTCGTGTTTACCTTGTTTCATTCTCTGTGATAGAGAGCAGTGATCAGACTTAGACTTGGACTTAGACTGCTTCTTTATTGATCCCAATTTGGGAAATTATTTTGTTGCAGTAGCAATTAAACATACAGACATAATACAGAATGTATACAAGAATTGTTTAAAAAAGTAACAAAAAATATAAACAGGAATAATAATAAAAATATAACTAACTAAATAAATAACTAAATATATAGTTATATAATATGTATTATAATGTATAATACAGATTATATAATAATAATATAAGAAAAAATACAATATAACTAAGTATCTAAAGTATACAAGTATTTACAGCAAAAATTGTGCAGTTTCAGATGATAAATCAAATATAAACCTTAGACTGTATGTGCAATATTGCAGTAGTGCAGATAATATGTAAAATATTGGGGTTTAACTGTTTAATTTTCTATTGTACAGTGTGATGGCTCGTGGCAGGAATGATTTCTTGAAGTGGTCCTTGTGACAGTGGGGCTGGAGCAGTCTATTGGAGAAGGAGCTCCGCTGTCTGTCCATGAGGTGGTGAAGAGGATGTTCAGGGTTATCCATCATGGATAACAGTCTGTCCAGTGTCCTCCTCTCCACCACCTCCTCAAAAGTGTCTAGTTTGCAAGTGATTGCAGTGAGCAGAAACTTTGCAGTGGTGACGGCTTTGCTACAAAGGATGATTCAATCTTGCATGGTGCACTCAGCTACAGGATAGCTTCAGCAGCATGTGCGTAAACTCTGAAGCTATGAAAGAGTCTATAAGAGAACATTCCCTTCATGGTGCATTCTCAAAAAATGCAAAGCACAGGATTTAGAAAACACAAGAGTTGGCTGTAGGAAAGCACTGCAGTTAAAAGACAAAAGAACAAGAGAAAATAAAATAGAGATGTACAAGGAGAGAAGTAAACACACACTAACCTCAGGAACATGTCCAGACCTCAAGAACATATTGAGTTACTTCACTTTAAAAATGGTCCCAAAAAGTCTGTGTTCTTGAGGAAATAGCTCCATCACCAAACTATTTTCAATTTCAAAACAACATGCACTTTTTTCCCCCCTTTTTCTCCATTTGTTATAGCGCACAGTGTGCGAGCACATACCCTGGCATTCAGTCCTTGTACTTAGCTCGTACCACTGTTATGAATACAGAGAGATAAAATAAATGTTATTTTACTTTGCGTAAAATGGTACACAGGCATATTATCCTAAAGGTTAGGCATTTCTAGTAGATTCTGTTGTAAAAGAGATAGAGGAAGAGATGACAGGCAGAAATGGTTTAGAAAAATCAATCCATCCATAGTGCATGGGGGAGATTTCATTTGCACCAAGACACTTATATACTGTAGTTTACAATACACAATGCACTGTTCCAGGGATATTTCAAACCTGGAAACCAAATACAGACAAAACTTAAGAAAGCAGGCCTGATTTTGGTGTCCTTTTCCCTCTTCTTTCATTTCTGTGGTTGTCTCTGCTTCCTCCTGCCTCTACCCCTCACCTCGCTCATGTACTGTTCATGGCAACAAAGTGGTTTGGTGTATAAAAGTTCTGCCTTCAATAACACTACTTCACTAGCTATTACAATGATTTACTTTGGACTATGTTCACGCCTGAGGATCTAATTGAAAGCAAGCTAGTTTCAATACTCTTTCAACACTGTGTTGTAAATTCACTACAATGGTCACAAATTTAGATGAAAATGGCCTTGGCCATGCAAAGTTTTGTCTCCACTGGGTGATGGTGAACAATGGAGGGAAGCAGACGCTCTTTAGAATGAGCAGAGGAGGCAAAGTTCAGAAAAGTTCATTCACATCGTTCGAGGGCTGGACCAGTGGGGATAGGATGGCCAGACATAAAGGTGTCAGCTACAATTTACTATTACAATTTGGCCATTAAGCTGAAACTCTTATCAACAGTGACTTACAATTAGTACAACAGTTCAGCATTTGTGGATCCAATAATCGCAAGTAGCACAGTAATAAACAAGCGCCAGGGACAACAGCACAATGCTAAGAAGTCGACGAGGAGTGGAGGGAGGCCGGGTGTAAATCAGAAGGGCACCAAAAAGAGAAACAACTTGTGAAAGAGGCCAAAGCACATCTGCCAGTAAAGCTGCCACTAGCCCGCAGAAACACTGGCTCTCAATTACCAAGCTAAGTAAAGACTTAGAAGAAGAAGAAGAAGAAGAAGAAGAAGAAGAAGAAGAAGAAGAAGAAAGTGTTTCAGATACGTGAAGTCATAATATCTCATGTGGCTGATTAGACTGAGGACAGTTTACAACATTCACTATCAATCCATGCATTTACATGCATAAGTAACCAGGTTGCTCAGAGAAAGCAGGTTACACAGCCAATCAAAGAACCCGTTTCTATGCACTGTAGTGACCTGGTTACTGTGAATCTGCGTATACATGCAACAGATCAGGAACCAGATTTCTCTCCTACCACAGACCTTATCTTGGAACCACAGCATTCTGATTTTACTGTATTGATTGGTCAGTTCTGACTTGTTGCTCTTTTCTTGTCTGTGTGTGTGTGTGTGTGTGTGTCTATGTTGGACCATACTGGCAATGCAGTGAGGATCGACAGACAGACTGACAGACAGATAGCTGGAGCACAGCTTTTCTTTACAATGCAAATCTTGTATCACAATAACCAGGTTTCTTTTTTGAATGAGTCATGGATTCAGGCAGACAGTACACCTCCTGAATAGGACGGGAAAAACAAACCCACAATCCAATGGGATGGGAGGATGGCACAACGAAACATGCACAACAATATATTGCTATGGTGATGTTTACAAAGAAGGGAAAAAAAATAAGATTCTATTATTTTGTGTCTATTATTTTATGCAATTATTATTAGTTTTCTCTCAATATTTTACTGTAAACTTAAAATTAATGTCAAATTCCCTCCAAAAAGTATGGTCATTCATTCATTGCCAACATGAAAAGTTATTTATTTTAATATCTCAGTATTCTGATCATATAACTTTAGGTGTTGTTGCACAAAAATTATATATACCTCATGATCAAAATCAAACCTGTTTTCTCCTCATGTGAGGGAGATCCGTAACATCAGGCTGTAAATTCTGTTGCAGATCATGACAGAATGTGAAAATATTTTATCTTTGATGGCAATGCCGTCAGCTGTTACTGTTGCCGTATTTTCTGCTGGCCTCAGCTAATTTTACCTGTATATTCTCTCAGTGATTTCTGGTTTGCCAGTTTGTCTGCTGTCTACCTCAATTGATATGAATGTAACATAAGAACTTGTATACACACTGAATGTTTCTCAGTTTATTGTTCCAATAATATGGCTATCTGCTGCATAATAAAGGTAAAGATAATGTGGTACTCGTGGTTTTGAGTGCAAAAATGCCGGCGTAACCACTAAAATGAGATGGGCTATCAACCAGAGCGTAGTTAGCCTAGCTTAGCATTTGACTGGACCGCTTGCCTGGCTCCATCCAAAGTATACAAGAAGTCAATATGACGATCACACCTGATTGCTCAGGTGTGTGAAAGTGTAAAAGTAGGCAGGGTTTGAACTTCTCTCTCTCTCTTTTGTCATTCCTTACATGACCATTTCCATCAACATCGTGTCAGCCCTGTGCACCATATTGTCATTTGTAAGATTCAAAATAGCCAAAACCACTTTTACCGTTGAGGTCAGTATCAAACGCAGCACAGCCTTCGTACATGGTGTGTGTTCTGCCAGGTGAGTCACCTGGGAACCCCACACATAATGCTTTAATAATGTAGCCTAATTCCAGCACCCATTGCTACTTCAACTTCACCTGCTGAGATACTTTTAGCAGTTAAGGTGTCCCTTTTTCAAGAGTCTCACTCACTCTCACTCATCTGAAATTTGAAAGAAATGTTAATAATTGGTTTACAAAAAAAAAACAACAAGCAACAGTCTGAAAGTGAAGTCTTGACCATGAAATTTTGTCAATGAAAATATGTGGGAACCCTGCATGAGCAGGTGGCTCATTGGCTGATAGGTGTGTGGATGCACATGATTGATTGTTTCTTATATTTTTAAACCATTTTAGCTTTGTTTTGTAATGTCATGTCATTTGTAATGTCTTTTATGATGACCCTGCTGAGGGCGATGAAAGCTGAAATCTGTTGGTTTGACATTAAAGTTGTTAATACAACAAAGTCACTTGAGTTTTGACGTTTCTTCATTTTCTCCCAGCATTCCATCGCTCCCTCCATGTATGGCACCTTGGTGAAATGGTGTTTGAATAAAATTTGAATGCTAAATGTTTGAATGATGCCGGGCAAGTGTACATTTAATGTTTCATGAATCTCTAATGAACAATTCAAACTTTGGTTAGAACCCAAACAGAAAAATCGCCAAAGTGCGAGATCTCTTCAGACAAATGGGAGTGACACTATTAGCACTCAGCTAGTATTAGCCCTTTAGAGTTGATATTTTTACAGCTGGTTTTCGTCACATATTTATGAAACCTTACAGTCACTTGGCAAGTAAATTAAGCCACCCATGGTAGTCTAAGTCCATTTATTGCATGAACAAATGCTAGCAAACTTGTTTACTCATTTGTTAGCTACATCCATACTAAGCCAGTTGAATGTGGAAACACTAGTTAATGCTACTTGTTTTCAGTTCATGTCAGTGGACAGAAAATGGCAAAATCTTTTGTTGCTCCTCTTTAGTTCGGCAAAGAAACAAACAAGGAAACTGCTGTTGAGCAGCCAGTGTCAAGAGTTTCTGGCAGGAGGTGGCTGGCAGTTTATTGGACCAATAGAGGAGCAGCTCAGCCGCACCAAACAGAATCCCTGCCCATAGAACATTTGTCCATTGACTGTAAAGACCAAGCTCAGAAACACTGAGAAGCACAGAAGCAAAGAAAGACTAAGATGTTCAATGAAAAAATGAGAATTGCAAACTAGAAATAAGAATAAAAAACAAAGAATAAGCCATGAAACAGTCATGTTAAAGAGTTTCAGTTATTGTTGGATAGTTTGTGGTCCCACATTTCTTTGTTTTTAATAATGGCCAAAATGAATCCAGTGCACTTTGTATGACTTTGTTTCTAGCATACTTTTTTTCATCTGATCATCAGCTGATCTCTGGAGCAGCTGCAGTCTTTTTAAACACATCCACACTTTTGAACTGCTGTTCAGTGACCACCTCAACATAAACACCTTCAACAGTCATCCATTAACTGTTTGTTACTCTAAATGTGAGGAAAGAATCTTATCTCTGACCCCGCAGTAGTCATGTTTCCAAGCTATTGGCCTACTTCCACTGTTCCACTGGAGGTCAATACTGGTTCAGTGGCCTGAAACTGAACTGATCAGTATGAACTCTATTTCACCCTGTCTGCTCATCTGCCAGGGTCATCAGCCCTCTGCTTTGCTTTCCTTCCTTCTATGGATTCTGCTATTTTCCCTTTCCCCTCACAACTTATTGATTCTATAAGGATAATGGAATCTCTCTCTCTCTCTCTCTCTCTCTCTCTCTGTGTGTGTGTGTGTGTGTGTGTGTGTGTGTGTGTGTGTGTGTGTGTGTGTTACGACCACCCACTGTCTATGTGTACAGAGTAAATACATTAACTGTCATCAGCAAACTTTACCTGGTGTTTCCAAATAAACCACAGAGAGTTGCTCTTTATCTCGTCATTTCCAATGTGATTTAAGGTGAACATGAGCACAGCAGTAAACCTATTTATTCACACTTTAGCAGTGTACATACAGCCTGTTTTTCCTTCAACTCTGTTTTGTCAGGTTGTCTGAAAGTAAGAATATTCTTGATGCAAGAAGACCAGTACATCACGTTTTAAATCAGTATTATATAAAAGAGACTTATTTGTTTTCATTCTGAGAGTGAGATGGTAAGATTGTATCAATATTTTATGTGTTAAGCATAAAAGCATATTAACAGTGAGCAGGGGAAACAGTTAGCCTGACTGTCTAAAGTGAAAAAATACTTTAAAAAAACAACACACCAACAGTTCTAAAGGCCACTAATCAGCATATTGTATCCTGTTTGTTTATCCATACACAGAAAAAGAAATGCATGTGCTGGATGTCTTGGCAAACTACTGCCAACATAGTCACTGCACCTTTATGAAAACCAATAATAAAACTAGTACTCAATGACCACATGTGACAACCTGCACTATAGTCAGAACAGAAGTGCAGGGTGAGAGGATAAACAGGTTTATGAAGAAATAGTTCAAGCTTGTCATGTTTTTAAGAGTATTCCACCTATTTGGCATTGCATCCATATGACCCACCCATATGAATTGATGCAGCTGAACCAGAGATATTGTCTATTTGACTTACTGGTAAAACCTGACCAATAATGCAACGCAACCACCAACAGTTCAGAGATGTGCATGTTATAAATGAGCTTTAGTCTTTATGCTAAGCTAAGCTAACCTGACCACAGCTCTGCACTTAGCACGCTTTTGATTTATCTCAATCTTTTCCATAGACTCAGAAAAAGGGCAAATTGGTGGATTTCTCAAAATGTTACATTATTTCAATAAATTACAGTTTAACCCTTCAAATTAAATGAAATGACAGAAACCAAGATTCTCCACAAAACAGTTTTATTAAATAAAAAGCCCATACATTATAACATAAGTCACTTAAATAAGTTGGGGTAAGATACAAAAGTTATATAAACAACCTCTACATTACATATGTACATAATCCTATAGATACACCTCTGAGCTGATTAAAGTGTTCCACATCGTGTACAGTGCCTCGCGTTTAGTTTATTCATATCTTTAAAAAAATATATACAAATCCAATGTATTAACAACATAATATAGCATGTAAAATACGTTCTTAAATCATCTACAATATGTACAATTTATGTCATGCATTAAAATCCACATTGACACAAGCTCCAAAAGCTCAGAATTCCAAACAGGTTTTCATTTCATGTGTAAATGTGGCCTTTGATTTGTTTCCTAAAGAGAATGAATGCTTCCAAAAACTCTCTAAGTACCTTGATTACACTGTAGCTCCCATGTGGATTGAGAGGTAAAACACAGATGATTTGAGACTTTTGGGAAACTTCACATTCTGCTCTACATTGCTTTAGGAAACAACCCTTTTTCATCTCTGTTTAATTTTGTACATAGCTGGTAAACTTGGTTGGCAGATTGTCCACAGGATATACAGTAGGTCCTGTTTTCATAGTGGGTGGACCATTTAAAAGAGTCCAGTGGCAATTTGTGACCACTTCTACAAGGAAGATTTTCAACAGGACCTTAGCAAACTCCTTCCCCACACACATTCTGGAGCCCCCTCCAAATGGGATGTACTGGAACCTGGAGGAGTCGGTGGAGGGTTTGGTCATGAAGCGCTCCGGCTGGAAGTCTTCCTTGTTGGGAAAGATCTCTGCAACATCATGGGTGTCACAGATGCTGTAGATGACGTTCCAGCCTTTGGGAATTTGGTAACCCTGAAGTGGTTAGGGGAAATGATCAGTTAACAGACAGGTTAATAGGAGATTTCAGTTGTATCTCTGCAATCTCCCATTTACACATTTATGTTGTTCGTGGAGATATTTGTTAACTTACATTGAGTTCAAATGTCTTGAGGGCCACTCGGAAGCCTCCCGGAACAGGAGGGTTGATCCTCAGAGTCTCTTTAATGACACAGCCTGTGTATTTCAACTGCTCCAAGGACTCGATGTTTAGACTCTCGAGGTCCATCCCCTGCTCCTCCTGAATGGCACAAGAGGCAAGGCATAGGAAGATATTAACCAAAGTTGAATTGTAGTGGGTGAGGAATGGAATTACACTAGTTTTAGAATGATGATTTTGTATTGCAGTAAAAATTTCAGTGGTTGAATCAAAGAATAATGGTAGATGCTACAAACTGAAAATTATCAACATCACTTGTTTACTGTAGGTTAGCTCATTAGCCCTACTAGCCTTCCAATATATAACATATCTTGCACTCATTAGTTTCACAGAGAAAGCTTTAATGTGGATGACTACCTCTGTGGCAAGTATAGGTTACACAAATCCCATTTTAATGAAGTAACTATATAACACCAGACAATTGAGCAAATTTGATCTGCTAAGGAAGACCATGACATGTATTGAAAACTCATTAAAAATAGTAAGCAGACTGAGCTTGAGACCCTTTTTGGTAAGCTACTGTTTGCAAGGTCAAGAATGACATTTTCCTGCTCATAAATATACATTCATACTTCATAAAATGAATGAGATGAATTCAAAGTTGCTATGTTGAACGTTCAGTGTAACGAAAATGCAGCAGCCACTATTTAAGCTGCTGGAACAACAATTTATAGAACTAAAGCTGTACAGTGTAAATTACCTTGCCCAGCAGTTCCTGCCTCAGTCTATCCACAACTTCAGGGTTCAGGCCCAGGAACATGACCAGAGAGGTGGCTGTGCTGGCTGTGGTTTCATGGCCCCCAAACAACAGCTCTGTAGCAGACTCCTGAATGGCCTGGAAGCAAAAATGTGTACACAGAATCAGTTTAGGCTCTAACCAAAACCATGGCTTATACGAAGAATAGAGGATGCCTGAGATGTCTTGTTTGGTGTTTCATAGATGGAGTTTGATTCAGTAGCTGTAATGTGATTGTGTCACTACCTGCATGCTGATAGGTTCCCCGTTCTTCTTGCTGCTGTCTATGAGCTGCTGCAGAGCGTCTCTGTGTTTGGACTCCTTGTCCGATTCCTGAACCTTCTTCTTGATGTTCTCCTCTATCTTGGAGTGGATGAAGTTCCTTGCCTTCAGACCCTGGAGGGCAGGAAAATGGAAGAGGTGGATTGAAGGGAGAAGGAAATAAGGCTGCCAATATTGGAAAATCCCTGCTGCTGCTTAATTTTGAAATTTGATACATGTTAAAAGCTCAAAAGAGTGAGTGTAGCTACATGGTGATGAAGTGCCTCTCTTACCCTGTACAGGCCGCTGAAAGGCACATCGATGGGCAAAGAGAACAGATTCTTGATCATTTCCTCAAAAGCTTCCACAAGCTGCTCCTCGTCGGTTTTGATCTGCTCCGGCTCGAAGCCCAGGAGGATCCTCATGGCTATGCGGAACATCAGTCGCTTCATCTCGAGATAAACCAGCACGCAGGAGTCTTTGGCGAGCCACTCCTTCACTGCAGCCCTCACCTCCTCCTGGATGACAGGGATGTAGAGCTCTAGAGCCTCTCTGGAGAAGGCCCGCATGATGGCCTGGAGGACAGGAGGGAGGTTGGATACATGAAAACATCATCTAGTATTATCCTCCACCCAAACTTAATTCCCCCCCCCAAAAAAAAGACTCAAAAGATACTTTTGGCACTTTCTGGTCTCCCACTAGAGTAGATCTTATGTTGTCTTAGTGCAGTACAAAAATCTAGTATCTGTCTGTAATTCAGCCCATAAGGTTGATTTTTTTTTAGAGCAAGTTAAGCGATCTGCCAGTGCATTAAGAATATTTCAACCTGGTTCAAGTGTAAATCTACCAATACTTTTTTATATATATATATTCTGTATGATTTTAGAGAAAACTCTTCAAAAAAGTAGATTTCTATTGAAGACAGGTTGAGATACTTGAACTGCACTGGCAGATTTTTTTTTTTGCTTGAGCATAGGCTTCGAGGATCCACTGATCAGATATTGGCTATTTATTTGCTCAGTGTGTTTAATTATCAGACAAAGTATTGAACAGACTATTTATTATTTAAAGAACTGAAACAGTCACAACAAATGTTATTTATTGTGCTCCATATGATAACTTAAGTAAAATTTAAAAAAGATATTTGCTCCTCATTTTACTGATAAATATAGGAGCAAATCAAAATGTACTGTAAGGATACTATAATCTGAGAAATCATTTTGTTCTTGGAAAGGACAATGTCTCAATAACGAAGGTTATAATAAAAAATTACTGAGAGTTTCAGACTAAACTGAGCAAATGAAGTGGATTCTAGCCACTACGATACGTTTCACATCCCACTGTAAGTAAGGCAAGCAGGGTTTCAAATGAAGGAACTAACCTTCTTCTTGGTCTTGTGCTGGGCTCCGTGCACGTTGGACAGTGTGTCCGAGCCCAGGATGGTGCGCACAGAAGCGGGCCACTGCACGGACACGAGCCTGTGCTCCCCCATCAGGATGTGCCTGACGTTGTCCGCGCCGGTCACACGCACCGTGGGGTTCCCGAAGAGGTGTGTGCGGTAGATGTAGCCGTACTTCTGCCGTTTCATCCGCAGAAACTTTCTCCTCTGCAAACATGAGCACACACACAAACCGGTGAGTGACGAAGACACACTGATACAGATCAGAAGCTTACACACATGGTGACATGCAGCCCACTACACTTAAAATACGCACACAAAGCTAAACTGATCAATAAATACTAAGTTGAATGAATCAATACTACTACGATGGCAAAGTCGCAGATTAGCTGCAAATCCTTAAGATTAGATTCAGTATGGTAGTCTAGATTTAAAGTGCAATCGTTTATTTACTCCAGTTTAACACGATCTTTAACCCTGTATGTGCCATTAGCGCCTCATGGAAGCGCACGGAGTTTAAAGCAGTACTATTTGTTTACCAATGTGAGAACCCTTTGCCTTGGCAAAAGTTCAAATCTCATTTCCTCATGCCTGAAGCACCCTGATCCACGTGAGGAAAGAAGTGTTTCCGTGTGAAAGGACATGTCAGCAGCGGTGTGCGGCGCTTACCTGGAGGATGAGCTGCAGCGTCTCTCCGATGAAAGGTAAGCCCATGGATCCGGGGGGCAGCGGGCTGGCGCAGCTCGGATCTCTGCCTCGGATCAAATAAACCTCCCACAGCTTCACCGCCACCAAAAACAGTAAGAAAGGAAGCACGATGGTGCACAGGAAAGTGGCCAGCAGTGTGCTCAGGGCCATGATGCAGCGGCTTCAGTGACAGGCGGCGTCTTGTACGAGGTGGAGTGGCTCAGGTGAAGCTCTGTCAGCGATAGAGGCTCTGGGCTGCCCATCCTGCGCTTTTATAGGCTGCCAGGACTGCGGGCAGCCCGTTACCTTCTCCTCCCTCAGATAAATTAGTTCACTCAAAGTTCATCTTTAATTGTGGGTGTCGCTCGGCCCCGCCTCCGGCCTGTACTGGCTGACTTGCCTCACCATTTGTTACAAGGGCCGCATCTTTAATCCCTACCTCCTGTTGCACGCAGACAATCCGCGGCGGATTTCACTGAGAAAAGGTGATGATTCCCTCCGAGACAATGGAAGCGCAGCCTAAGCCGCCTTTGTTGGCACTAAAGCGGCTAGTTTACACACTCATTACCTCGGCTTAAGCCCCGCTTGTAGGATCAGTGATCATACCTGCAGGGCGGCTTGCATTCAAGAGCAAAAAGCTTTTAAGCAGCACATTTTCAGATGCTTCAGAAAATGGAAAGAGGCTCCGGGTTGAAGAATGTCTTAATCCCTCGCCCCGTGGGTCTCACTGGTGCCATTCAAAGTCCCAACGCTTCTTAGTTTAGTTCAAGTTATAGGCTGCGCACTCTTTAAGGTTAGATTGGGATGATGTGTCAGTAGAAGCACTGACCGAGAGAAGAGACTGTGATTAACAGGTCGCTGCCCTCTGCCTGACTCCGCTTTCTATCAGTCTGCTTTCAGGTTAAATGTCTTTCTAATCTACAACAAGACTTTAACCTGCCCTGTGTGTGTGTGTGTGTGTGTGTGTGTGTGTGTGTGTGTGTGTGTGTGTGTGTTATAAAAATGATATCTCTCAGTGGGTTCAAACTTGGGTCAGCGGAGACAGGCGGAGGGAGCGCACACGCACATACACACACGCACACGCACGGAAGGTTATCCCCGGGCTACGCCGCATGAAAAGTAAACACGGAGCAGAGAAGGCGCTCATCAGCCCAGTCACCACATCCTCACCCTGAATCTGGACTCTTGTTTTTTACGACCTGCTATAACGTCAGTGCGTGTGTGTGTGTGTGCGCGCGCGCGTGCGTATGTTTATGTGTGTGGCAGGGGCAACCGGTCGGTGACAGTGAGGCTGCTGTTTTTACAACAGCACATTACATGGATGGATCTGTCTGTTCTGGCTGACTGTGTGCGTTTTTTGAACAGGGTGCCCCGAGGTTCATCCTGGTGGGAAGGCAGGGCAACTGTCACTATTCCAGTCACACAAAACCCAACACATATAATCTAATGTCCCATCTTGGCTTGCATGTAAAATTCCATGACTTTTGACTGACTTTCTGCTGGTTAGCAGCAGGGCTGAGTCTGTAGCAGTGAGGACACTGCTGTCTGTATTTCTTCTGGACCTGTGGAGTTTACGTTCTACAGTTTGGACTCAGTAGGCTATTTGGCTACTCTTAGGGCAACAATAACTAACTAAATAAATAAATGATTTATCCATCAGCATTTTATTCCAAGCATACAAATCAAAGGACTGATTCACCTGCTAAGAGTCCCTCAGCCACAAATTAGCAACAAGACTCTAACTGACCCCTACTTCCTTTCACTCTCTGTACAGCTTCTCTCAGACAGACTATTACCTGGTCCTGCATCCATCATATCAGATTAGAGTGTGTTTTATTGGTACTTATTCCCTTTATATGGCTAGTAAATCAGTAACACCGTGTTCCTCATAATTTCCTAGAATGTTTCCTTGAAGGAACTATGTAATAATCATAAGGAAAACAGAGTATGTGCCAAGGCAGAGTCAGTTAAATGAAGATAATTTTAACACTGTAAACAGTTTAGAAAAAATGGAAGTTTCTATTGAGTGTCAGCACTGGGGAAGAGGGTGAAGGGTTTGTATCATGACCTCAGTATTTGTAAAATCCTGACTATTGCTCTGTATACAAGTCATTCTTCGTACTTTACCCTCCGGCTGAATGTGGTGGTTGTGCACACTGGGAAACTCCGAGCAAAAAACAAGGAGTGAACCCAATGATGTAGACTGCAAAAAGGCCAAGAGCAAACAGTCCAAATGATTTATTTAACAAAAATAAGGCCAGACAAAATCCAACTACATTAAAAAATCCATTAACAAGAAAGCTACAGGGAAACAGGACACAGATCAAAAACCACAAATACCAAGGACTAGACTAGGAATTACTAAGAGGAATTACTTACAAGAATCACAAGGAACAAGGACATATAAGGCTTGATGCCACAAAGACAAAGGGAAACACACTGACTTAAGTAGACTGAGAGGAGAACTAATCAGACACAGGTGATGCCACAAAGTCAAACAATTATAAGGGTGGGAAAAATACAGGAAGTAAAATCATCTTAGACACATGAGGGATGGCTACCAAAATAAAACAGGAACTAACCACTAAATAGTCCAAATCCTAACACACTCTGCTTCATGCCTCTAGGGGTTCTCAATGTAAAATGTCCTTGTTTTCACACACTTCCACAAATACTTTTTAAAATGACTGATTTGTTTCGGCTTGAATACTTCTCAGAAGATGTGCCATTCTGGCCGGAACAGAACCACAGAGCATTTAATGTAAATCAAGTTATTTTGACTATACAGTATTTTTGTCTGTTTGAAGGAAGGTTTATGGGCTTTAAATACAGAGTAAAGTGATGAATCTGAGCATGACAACAACGGAAAAGGTCTGATGATAGAATATGATCATTACTGTATTTGCTCAACAGTACATAGGCCACTGAAAACTGAATCCAACATCAGCCACAATATTTATGTACAAATCCTTGTTTACTCTGTGTTCAGACACACACCAGTGGGTGATGCATGTTCAGGGTGGATGGGTTTCCAGCTGGGCATGCTGTAGCTGGTGAGTTTTTCTCACCACAGCGTGAATGTGTGAAACAGGATTCTGCTGTTCAGGTGTGATGGAGCAGGGCGGAGGAGGTGGGTGGGTGAATGGAAGTTCAAGTGTAGAGAATGATTTTTAAGTCTGCACCTCACCATGCTACACCACAAACTCACTGTAAACCTGCTGATCACCTGCTGGACCACCTCAGTGAGCTCTGAACGCATAGATTTGACTGTTCTCTCCATGAACTTCCTTCTAATAGTAACTGCATGACAAAATATCAACTTTGCACACATAATCTATTTTAAAAGTTTGTAATTAACGAACCGATCCTGTTCACACTCTCCTGAGAATGAACCTCTTTGATTTAAACGACCCCATGACATTTCCTCTAGCACCACCATCAGGACAAGCTCCCATGCCGTGCTTCCATGACAGACGGCCAAGAGGTGTTTTGTCTTTTGTTTTGGTTCATTTGCAGCATGCATGCTACGTCAATACTAGGGTCAGTTCAAAAGGGACAACGTACATGTGCCACTCTGAAAACAAAATGTGAGCAATCAAATAAAAAAATAATAAAGAGTAACACCTGACACAAATAGACTTTTATTGGAATCATAAGAAGGCCCAAAACCAACAATAGACAATAAAAAGTTATCACACCAGTATAAAATAGTACAACATAATACACTAACAAATACCATTGTGTGTAAAGCGAAATATAAAGCTTTATACTTTTCATTCAACCCCAAATCAGCTGGTAAAAAAGAGAAAAGCTTTATTTTTTCCTCTATCTCCAGTCAGTTGATAAAAAGAAAGAAATACAAACTTAAACAATTTTGCTCTTCTTGATATATTTTACTATTTTACTAAAAAGTACTAATCCTTTACTCAAGTAAAAAAGAAATAACAGAAAGTGTTTATTTACAAATTGACTTATGAATATTACTACTACCTCAAACACTTTGTGTAATTGCGTGACTTCAGTGTTTTAAAGGGTTAGCTCAGATTCACCAAAGTCATGCAATAACACAAACTAATTAATGGAGGCAGCAGTGGACCAGAAACTCCTGTGTTCTGTGAGGTAAAATGACAGATTTTGCCAAAGGTGGCTTTGGAGAGAGTCATATAACAGCTTCAGCTTGTCTGATGGCCCTGGTGGCCAATGAATAATTCAGATACTATTGCGTAGGCCTAAGTTTACAGCAGTACATCATATTTATGAGCTTGTGAGCTTATGTGTTTTGTAGTTTAAACTTTGGTCTCCATATAATGTCGTAGAGTTGTGGGTTTATTACATTGTAAAAAAGCACATTACCTCTGAAATGTAGTGGACTAACTATAGATAGAAACTACTGAAATAAAAACGTTCCTATCAGTAACATTAAACTGTGCTTAAATATATTACCTGAGTAAATGTGTGTAGTTACTTTCTCTGTTGTGATGATGGAAGCTCAGGCAGCTGAGAGGCTGATGATGAATTCACTCAGACATCTGTTAATGCGTTTACTGTTATCACTACTACTACTTAACTGCAAAACAAGCAGCTCAATAAAACACACGCACACACACACATGCACTCACACACACACACACACACACACACACACACACACACACACACACACACACACACACACACTGCAGAGAGTGCGCAGTCAGCACAAGTGCCAGCGCATGTTTGAATCCCTCCTCCCTCAGCTCGCGCTGGCTGACCTGCTTGTGACCCTGACATCTCAGTGAACTCTCTCTCGCAACCAAGTTCACTGGCCGTCAAACAGAGACAGAAAGAGAGATGGAGAGAGAGATTGAAAAGAGAGGGAGAATAGACAGAGAGAGAAGAGAGAGAGAAAAGAGAGGGAGAGAGCAGCACGTAAAAGTGCTGAAGACAATTGATCTGTCTGTTCAAATATCACTATTGAATAATTGTTGAATAATTTTAGAATAATTACCTGCAGAACCCACTGACTCCGCTGTTCCCCTCAGCGCTGCGTTTTAGCAACTTTCAGATCTTTTTTTTTATGATCTGCAACTTTAATGTTGCTCTTCACTCTCATCACTCTTGTAATGTTGTTTTTGGCCACAGCAGGCAGCTATTGCCCGTGAATAACCCCCAAAAACCCACTGTATATGACCTGGCCTGCAGCAAACAGCAGACAGACACAGAGACTAGTAACCCTTTTCTATTCACAGTGCTGGCTTGGCTGTACAGTTGAACTCAGCCCAGCGTGGAAGGGATTTTCATCTCCAGCACAACAGGGCTGTCTACTTGAAGGCGTGTCTTTAACTGATGATGGGCTTATCTTGAGTCAAGGAAAAGACAAGCAGTGCCCCATTTATTGCACTGTGCAAGAGTTGTTGGTAGCCAGCTTAATAGCATGGATTTTCAGGCTGGTGTTACAATGTTGCTTGGGATCTACCACTTATTGCTGGAAAAATGAAGATGGAATCATTGAAACTGATTAAGTATCTGTATAGCCTGGCAATAGCAGCAGAATCTATTTAAAGATGCTGCTGAATCGTTCCTGAAAGTTGATGTAACCCATCTGACATCACAATGGCGGGTGTGCTTTGACCATACTCTGGAGATGATTCATCTCGGGCACAACTTGGCACAGCTCAGTGTGTTTAAAAGGGTTGCCCTTTGGTGGTTGGTGGAGACCAAACCAGAGCTAAAAAAAATAGAGCTGATTAGATTTGTAATCATCAGGTGGACACAAACATGACTCTGAATGAATGATAATTTCGCTCTGTGTCTGCTGTATATATAAATAGGCAGCTGTGTGCTAACATGCCAGCCATTTAAATTATATAGGGAGATAATTTGCCATTGTTGTGCTAACAATGCAGCGTTAATGATAACAAACATATGTCTCTTGGTGTCCCTGCCATGAGTTATGGAAGAAAATTGTTTATCTACTGACATCACTGTCGAAGAAACTCTATAGGTTTCAACAACAGACAGTTAGTATTTTCAAATTTAAAAACAGTTTAGCAATCAGCAGAACCAGCCAACAAGGGCTTTCCACTCATAAGTATGTAAGGGTATAGCTGAGCGAGTAACACCTAAAGCTGCAGCACAATATGCAAACCAGCTGCATTTGCAATTTTTGGAAACATGCTGTGGTAAGTGGTAAGGGACTAATTAAGCATGCTGCATCAAAAGAACATGAGGTGTGTGAAGCTGGGATGTAGACAGACACACAGATGGGGCAAGAGATCTCCACTCATTAAAGCAGATCAGCTGATGCACACTCAGCACCACCTAACATCATCTACTGATGTTGTTGAATTTGTTGTGGTGAACCAGCTACCACTCAGAGGAGCTCACAATTCATTTGACAGTATGGGTGAGGGTGGAAGGGGATTATTGTTCTTATTTTAAATACACTTTGAGCAAGGATCAAGCACAGAGACCTTTGGTGATGGAGCAAATAGTCAACATCATTCCACATCACAAAAGTTGATGGAACATGTGACTTGGGTTATTATTATTGTTATTAATTCACATTGTGAAAAGGTCCTCCATAAGATATTATGCAGGCTCAGTAGTACTCTGTGATGAGTGAACTAACTTGAGTGCACCTTTAAATTTAACTACAAGTGGAGAACCCAGACTTAATTTATTGATTAGCTGTAAAAAGATAAAAAGTCTGATATACTGTAAGTCTGTAATACTGGTAAAGTCTGTGTGGGGGTTCGGACCACGTGAATGTGTTCGTGCACTATTGGAGGTATGTGTCTTCTCTTCCTCCTCGTCTACCTGCTGTATTGTTGAAGCAAATGTAAAAGCTGTTTACTGCCTTGTTTAAAGTGTTTGATCCTTGCACCTAAGTACTTGTCACTCCTGTTGACATGCAGGAAGCAAACTCTGACCCCACCTCCTCTCACTGCATCGACACAGGAATGCAATATCTGCTGCTTCCACCCAGACATAGAGCCCAAACTTGCTGTGACTTAATGGTGATGTTGGAGAGCCAGGCTTGTTTTTATGAAGCATCTCAGGCTCCCACCAAGAAATAAGTTGTGGAAAGAGAGAGAGAGAGAGAGAGAGAGAGGAGGAAAGAGAACATACAGTACAATGTCACATTGCACAGTAGAAAATATATAAAAGTAAAAACCCTATAAGCACTGTAAAAAAAACAAAACAAAACAATAATTAGTGGTTAGTTATTTCTTCTTCTTCTTCTTCTTCTTCTTCTTCTTCAAATAATAATAATAATAATAATAATAATAATAATAATAATAATAATAATAATAATAATAATAATAATAACTGTAGCAGTGGGTGTTGAGCAGGACCCTGGGGGCAGTAGGTGGTTGCAATCACAGATCCAGTCTCTGCAGCTCTGGAGGCAGTAATATCTGCAGAAAGTAACAGGAGGAGAGAGGAGGGAGAAGACAAAGCACCAAACTACGGGACAGAGAAGATGTTCAGTTAGTAACATACATTAATGGCTGAAGACTCTTGCTCCTATTCTGCTTTGAGACTCTGAGCCACAGTTTAGCCCTGCGTTCCGGGAATGCAGTGTTCCAATGGGGTAATAGGATACCATGAGCTCTTTAAGATATGATGGTGCCTGACCATGAAGGGCTTTGGGGGTGAGGAGAAGGATTTTACATTGTATTATGGATTTTACAGGGTACCAGTGCAGAGATGGTAATATTCTTGTCAGTTAATGTGCTGCAGCATTCAGGATCAGCTGCACAGTTTTTAGAGACTTGTTGGGGCAGCCTGATAATAAGGAATTACAATAATCCTTTCTAAAAGTAACAAATGCGTGGACTTTCTCTGCATCTTTTTGAGACAGAGGCTGCTTAATTTTTGTAATGTGATGTTGGTGAGAAAAGGCAGTTCTTCAAGTTTGTTTTAGGTCAGAGAAGTAAATACCCTGGCCAGGGCAATGCCATCGAGAGTAACACGGATCTTTAGATCATGTGTTGTGAAGGTGTTTGGGACAGCAAAGTATCATTATTATTATTGCCAAAATGTTAATTTTCAATATGCTAATTATCACAAAAGAAAGTCTCTCCACAGAATGTCTCTTAGTGACCTCCATCTCTCAGTAACTCCTGTTAGGACTCAGGTTAGGACTCTTCTGCAGCTCTCCCAACAGCACAGTCATTTGTAGATGTAGTGAGATGGAGGACATGTATATAGAAGAAATTTTAGTGTTACACAGGAACAGTGGCAGAATATAACAAGACAGGGGAGCTGAGAGTGCACAGCAACCCCCTGAGGAAAACAAACACATTTCTGTGTGTGTGTGTGTGTGTGTGTGTGTGTGTGTTGGCAGGGTGGCTGCTGTCCAGTGATAATAGAGCTCTCCAAATGTCTCTCGCCTCATTACATCTGTGGCGACAGGGATCCTCGCATTCAAATGCTGACCCAGGCCAAAGTTCACTTGCTGTTTCCCAGTTAGCGTGTGGTGGGATACAGCAAGGCTCTCAGGGTGAGATACATGATGACAGAAAACCTTCACAGAACAAGTGATGCTTCTGTCTTTGTGTGAGTGTGTGTGAGGTGGTGGTAGTAGTGATGGTGGGGCACCCATATCTAGATTAAAGATGAGGCACCATCTCTCTGCACTTTTGTTTCACTTCATGGCTTCAATGCGTATAAACAAAACAATATATTTTCTGTTACTCCTGCCTATACAATGGGTAAGCCCATGTGTACCGCTCATAAGGTGAATACAAATGAGATACCAGCTGGAAGAACCTCCAGTGTCATTTAGTTCTATTGCTTGGAATCATTATGGTTTCCCAGTAAGTTAAAGCAACACTAGTTGAAGAGTGGGTTGTATTTAAAGCCATGTGCCAACATTGACCATTTGCAACAGTGTTACTGAAACTCATCTGTTATAGGGCTTGAGTCCTGTGGTAATATTCCTTCACATGTACATCATTTAGTTCATTTCCCCCTCCTTTACAAACCAGCAGAAGCAGCAGTCATCCAGGAATTATCCAGTGCCTTGGCAGTTGCTCTTAACATGGATGGATGGACCTCCAGGGATACAGAGAGCTACTGAACTGTGTAAAACTTCAATAGAGAGTATTGACTGTGCAAAGAATGAAGAAAAGTGATACATTTCATGTCAAAAATCTCTACTGCTGGCTCTAACAGCCAATTGAAGTTAATTATAAATACTTCTCTTGATTGTCATTTTTAAAACTGACTTCATATGTGAGGACATGCAGGTTGGAAACCACGGAACTTTTCATATTAACATTTATTTCCACTTTTATGACTAACCATATTGCAGAATTTGAGTAGCTTTCAGTATGGCCAGTGAGGTGACTTCATGTTTACATTTTTCAAAATAAATGACAATGTATGTATGCACCTATTTTTCGTACCTATTATAGAAATGACGTCCAAAACTACAAAAATGAGACATTATTATAAACTGGAATCATTCTTTAATTTCCATGACATATTGCATTAAAGTCTGGAGTTTTGTTTTTGAGATGCCTTGTCATGGACCAGCCTCATACGACAGAGAACATCATGGCATCACAACATCATTCAAGAATGCCCAGGGGTCTATGAATACCCATGCCAGTTGCTCAGATACATCTTGGCATAGAGAAAAATGCTGGGCAGTGTTAACCATGTACTGTCTACTGGACTGGACCGAACAGCATGCTGAACAATAAGCAGACGTTACTGTTGAATAAACTTTTATTACAGCACACAAAATAAAAACAACAGTTTTGTTTAGGAAAACAACATCTCAGTCAGGGTGTCTTACTGAGAACAATGACAAAGGTAAAGCAAGGATTCCTTTGGATATCAAAATGTACCCTCTCTCCACTTCTGCGGAAGGCAAGAAAAACCAGCTCGTCTTTCTATTCCACTGGAAATAATCATTGGCTTACAGCAGTTTGATCTTGATGTTTAATCGTGACCTGTGGTCTTTTTATTTGGCAGCATTGATGAATTTTGTACTTTTATTAGTATTAGGTGTGTATCTGAATCTACTACAGTCACTAATTTCCTTTAGTCATCTGACATGAGATTACGTGGCACATCATATATTAATGAACATACTAATTTAACACAACTAATTTGCGCAGCACATATGCTGTGAAGGTTATCTTCTTTCATAGGAGACAGAATTGGGTTGTATATGACTGAGAGGTCTACTTGTTTTCTGATCTGCTCCTGCTTTAGTTTGCTGTTGATGTAAATTCAACATCCTTCCAGGATAACCTCTTGATAAGTACAAATTACATTTCAGCATTAACAGCAACAGTCACACCATACTTACTATTCTGCTGCTATGAGTTTCTCTTTTTCACACATACTGTTTTCATACACTGATTTTTTTCTCCTTTTTCACCTCCCATTTTTTCAATCACTGTTAGATTGCTGTTGATGAAGCTCAAGACTTCAAAAAAGCTGCCTTTTGGATTTATGGTAAAATGGATCATAATGAATGGCAGGTGAGGGAGAACTGAATGACAGAAGCCCTGTTTACACCTCCAAACCAGGAGAAGCAGTTCACACTCACGAAACCCCCAGACAGGAAGTGTGTGCACAGAATCCCTTTGACTAAGACCTCATTTGGAACTGTCCTTTATTTTGGATAATATCTATGCGCAGTTAGTTGGAATATTTAGGACCAGTATTTACATACTTCATACTGGGATGTTATACAGGATCCTTGCTTGAACATACTATATCATTCATGTTTCTTAACCATGCAAATGAGTGGAGAGAAGGTACCAATGTAAATCACTGAGCTCCTCACACTGTACTGAACCGTGTTCACCAAGTAAGCAACAAATGCAAATTCAAACTCTATTAATTACATATTTACTTTTCGTGTTGCTGGAGGTGCATTTCACAATGACAACCTCCAATTCTGTCTGTAGCAGACAAACTGCTGTAATATTTTCTTTACAAAATATGCAGTATATACAGTGTCATTTACAAGCAAATTTTAAAAAAGGCAAAACATTAATCTAAAAGGAAAAAACCTCAATCAGTTTCAGTGCAAAAATGCCTGCTGAAAGTGGAGCACAGACCCAAAACATAAACAGAATAGAAACAGTCTCAATACAAAATGTTTGTCATCAGGAGTCATGTGCAGGTTTTAGGTAAGCATCAACTTGCTGCGAGGCTGTAAAGGAACCAATTCATTATTGCTGTGCTTTGTGGATATATGTGGGTTAAGAGATTCTAAAGCTTCATTTCACCCTGAGGAACAAAAGAAAGAATTTAGAATGCAAGTTATTGAACTGTTAAATATATATATATATATATATATATATATATATGTATATGTATATATAATCACTAATAACATACAATTCCCCAAGGGGGACTTGTTTTCTTGCAAGCATGAATCAAGTAGTTTGAGTGGGTTGTAAGACAAAACTGTAGTTAACATTACACAAATAATGTCCTTTACCCTACAACTGACAGGATTTACAGAGGGAGGAAGAGGGCATGCACGGATGTCACTTTCACATGAGACCTCCTGACCACCCTCAAGACCACCGAGTGGCTGAACACTGCTGTGGCTGCTATGAATGAGTACAGGTGTGATACTGGGAGGAAAACAACCTTGTCTGTAAAAGCCTTATACAAGGTCAAAAGATTGAATGATGTGCACATGTCTGTTGGCCTGTGGGTACTGAAATGTGCTGGAAAAATTGAAACCCTGTTACCTGGTATTAACATGTATCTGGATAATGACATCTGCTCATAGGCCAGTGTATTTCCACCTGGTATTAAGAGGTCTTCTCATATAGATTCTGTCCACACTGTGATCACATCTCAATATGCAAATATAGGTACGTGGAACAGGCAGACATGTCGACAAACATGGCGCGCCCCATATCATCTTAAAACAATATGGGAGGCTCTTGATGAACATGTCACATGACAGGTGGTGATCCACAGAATACCAGCTGAGTGCTAATTAGAGTCTGCATGTTGTAGATTTCATCATCTACCTGTGTCTATGAGCAGCCCAACATGTATGCATGTGTACAGTGCATGTGTAGGTCACATGATCCCACCTGCACGTGTGAAAGTGTCTGTCTACGCAGACACTGAATGTGGTATAAAGAGAACCATGTGTGCATTCACTGTGCTCTGGAGTGTACCTGGCTGTCAATCATTCACGAGTTACAGGCACTGACAGCTGAAGGTGTGCTTCCACATGCACAGTCATAACTTTTGAGCTGGACCCTTGCAGACATGGCTAAATGATGAGATTGAAGTCACAGGGACAAAAAAAGTGTTGATTATAAGGTAATTTACACCTAGCTGAGATCTGACTGTGATACACCTCATGGTACAGAGGTGGTCTGACTGATCCAATCACATTTCATTTGCTATGTATTCTGCTGCATGTCAATACCAGGTCTAAGTGTCCTGTAACTGTGGTAAATTTCTCACATGGTGACATCACATGCAAACCCTCAATAAGGATGGTTTCATGCAGTGATCACTGACACTCAAACCCAAAATCCTCATCAGTTCCTTGGAGCCTTTGCTGAACAAACCCAGATGTGTCCACCTGTACAATCTAATACAATTCAGTAGAACAACCTGCAGTGAATTTGTGTGTTGTTGTAATGGACTGCATTATCTGATAAATCATTTAAAAAGCCACTTTTAGGATTTCACCCTCATTTTTGACATTCTCAAGTGCAGAGAACATGCGAAGATTTTAACCACAATGAGAGTGTGAAAGACTCATCCCCACAACCACTCTCTGCAAAAAGGGTTCATCATGGTTCCTGCCTGTGACAGCGATGCGTCATGTTCAAGCAAACACTGAACTCCTCCATGTTCAGTCACTGTGCAGCTCTGTCTGTGTTGTCTTCAATGTACAATGTGAGCAAGAAAAGAAGACAAAGAGCAAGCAACGCCACAAAGTTCAACAAAACGTCACTTTTTCATGAACATCAGTCTTTCAAGACGTCATCATCCATTCATCTATTCTTCCATCCATCCATGACCTCAGCGGTACTTTGTTTCTGCACACATGCATACACAGTAAAAGTTGAAGTACTGGGACAATGAGTTTTACTTGGTCAGGACCATCTATGGCAACATTTCAATCCCCCTAATTCTGTGGAAAAGTGACAGATGGTGAAACCGAAACAGAAAAAGTGGGATGTTTTCATGTCAGAGTAACCATCTGAATATGGTTTCTTTTGAGATTAGAGCTTACTTGCACATATTTACTTTGCCCCCATGACTGAATCCTTTGAGAGCAGTGATTCCATTGAAATGCACTGATTATAGTGTGATAAATCTGCTTTCCATACTAAGGGTAGACGATAAGAGAAACAGGATCATTTTCACCAGCTAGATCTCTCCTAGAGATCATTTTTTGTTTATTTATTTCAAACTTCAAACTTTATTTATTTATATGGCACTTCCTTTTTGTTGTGTAATGCGCAACTGGGGTTCTGAGCTCACACTTATTTCACACTTACTATGTACTCTGTATGTTTTTTCCATCTTTTCACATGAGACCCATGTTAAAAACAGACTGGTTAAAGTGGAGATGTTCCTATTTTGCCTGTAATGGTGCAATGTGTAAGATATGGTCCGAATTGTATTTTAAAATGTTCAAAAAATGAGCAAACATGATCAGAAGAATGTTAACCTTGCACATTGTATCTTTTAACAATCATAGTTTCATTAAATCTATAGGACCCTCATCTGACACAGAAAGAAATGATTGTTTTCAATGAATAACTTGATCAGTTGAAGACCAATAGCTTGTTTTCTCTAGATTAACAAATCAATGTCTTATTCTTCAGACTGAAATCCAGGAAAATACATCTCACCTTGATCAATGGAGGACAAAAGTGCTCTAATCTAATTTTCAGTAGAGGTGTTTTCATGTTGAATGTATCCCCTTCACCTGTGGTGATGACCTTTGACCTTGTCCCAGTACTCATGAGTGCCACTTCCTCTGCTGCACCAGCCTCCCTCTGCAGCTACAATCATGACACTCTCACAAATGTACAAAACATAGTTTATCTTATCATAGCCATTAAAAATACTTTACATTTTACTGTTAACTCTTGTGAGGAGTCCAGTAAACTGTTTCGTAAGTTTTTGTGTGTGTGTGTGTGTGTGTGTGTGTGTGTGTGTGTGTGTGTTACTTACATTGAGTATTCAGTCAGGTATAACAATAAGAACAGGATATGACTTTGTGTGTGTGTGTGTGTGTGTGTGTGTGTGTGTGTGTGTGTGTCATATTTACTAGGAATCCCCTGCATGCCTTGTACTGTGTGTGTATTGCTGTCCCTTTTGTGTGTCTATGTGTGTGTAAATTCCCTGTGTGTCACTGTCATGTTGTGTGTTTTCACTTCGTTCCATGTGTGAAAATCTCCTTCCTCTGGGAGTGTTCTGGCAGTTCAGTGTGTGCATGTGACAGCATGCATGTTTCATTCTTCTCCTTGTGTGTGTGTGTGTGTGTGTGTGTGTGTGTGTGTGTGTGTGTGTGTGTGTGTGTGTGTGTTCAGGAGGACATGCCGTTGACCAGGCTCCTCAGCTGTTTGACCACAGTCTCTATCAGCTTCTGTTTGTCTCGGTCATTCTTCCTGAACTGAGAGAAGATGTTGTTCTTCTTACTGGTGTCCTTCATCCTTGACACAGAGAGAGAGAAAGAGAGCGTCAGAGACACAAGTAACACAAATGTATTCTCTTAGTGGTGTACTTGCTGGCTAGCTGTTATTTAGGTTTGGTTTGTCTTACTATACCGAGTGTGACATCAGACACCGACGTATCGGAATTCAATTTGGAAGAGTGAACTAACAATTTCTCAACTATTGAGGATGGAAGACTTTTCTTTTGCAAAGGGGCAACTATGAGCACATTTAGGGCCACACCGAGACCAAAGCCACCAGAAAGATGATGATGCAATGTCATTAAAATAATGGGATAACACATTTTCAGATTCGCAAATGGAATCAATTCTTAGTGTTTCACTCAGTTGTACACAGAAAAATTCTGTTGTCATTAAGTGTGATGTCATTTTAATGCAAAGTTGACATTGTTTTAGATGCTTTTCTTATGACAACTGGGCATTAACCAAGACAACGTCACCTGTCATAAACATACCAGGGCACCTGTAGAAACAGGAAGCCAGGGAAGGACTTGTTACTATCAATGGTGTTTACAGTAACCGCTGAACGTCCATTATGTCCCTTTGTGTCTTTACAGGAATCACGTGAGTATTTGAAATCAAATAGCATTCTGCTAACTCCCAGTGAATGGCCCAACCAGGACGCAAATTTATGACCAAACAGAGCTGAGACTGATGGAGGTCAGTTTGATGGCGGGGAATATAGTCGCAAGGTGGTTTGACCCCCCTGAGTCAGCTACCATTTATAGCATCGCTATCTAGATGGCTAACCAAGCTAACTAGCTAACGGTAGCTACAGTTAACAGCATTTAATGGTTAGCTTACTTAAGCAACAAGTAAAGCTATCTGTCCATCAGGAAGCTCCCTAAATCACTTCCGTGCTGAACTTCCCTGTCGTCAAACTGGCCTCCATGTCTAGGAGGCTGTGTTCATTCCCAGTCCGGCTGTTTTCACTGGGAGGCTGCTGAGCCTGAAGCGGTTAGCAGTTAGCTAACTTTAGCAACAAGTAAAGTTACTATCTGTCTATCAGAAAACTCTATAAATGGCCTCCCCACACTGGTTGGAGCGATCACCTGCAGCACCTTACTGAAAGTGTCTATTTAAACTGTTTTACCAAATTAGCTGACTATGACATGATTAAACCAGATGCAATAAAGATAACAGTTCTCTTATCAGACTGAGGTCTGGGCTTAAGATGCTGCACTAAGCTTGAAAATAGAGCCCATGCAGCATCAAACCATGAGCCACTAGGCAAATTTTCACCAAGATTTCCAGTTTAACTCAATTATGTGCACATAACTATGGTGAAGTAAAGTGGTGCAAGGTTCAAGCAAGAAGTCACTAAAAGTAAAATGGATGTTTATTGTGTGTAGTTTGTGTGTAGAAATTTAATTACATTATGAAAAAGTATTATGCTTTAAGTTAGTCTTTCCACTGAGATAAAGAGGAGACAAACTCTGCACCTACCCCCTGTAGACTCTGAGCAGCAGCAGTTAGCAAGAGCAGGAAGAAGAGAGAAGAAGATTTAGAGGAACAGCAGGGCAAAAAAACAAAACACAAGGAGAGGGCGAAAACAGACAAAGAAGGCACATTTACAATAACAGGCCACTTCAACAGTTACACCTTGTTAGAACTGGGTTGGACCCCCTTTTGCCTTCAGGGCTGCTTTAATTCTTCATGGCATAGGCCTGAGAAATTTTTGTCCATATTGACATGATCACATCTTGCAGTTGTTGAAGATATGTTGGCTGCACATTCATGATGAGGATCCCCCATTCCCAAAGGTGTTCTGTTGGACTGAGCTCAGGTGAGTGTGGAGGCCATTTGAGTACAGTGAACTCATTGTCATATTCAAGAAACCAGTTTGACATGATCTGAGCTCTGTGACATTGCGTGTCATCCGGAAGTAACCATTACAAGATGGATGCACTGTGGTCATAAAGGGATGGACATTAATATTTGCACAATTTACTATGGTGCTGTGCTGTGCCCTTATTTTGTACTGCCTTAAGATGTGCATTTTTTTTCCTACGGTTCTACCTGTTTTCTGTTCTATATGCATGGTGGTGATCAGTTTCCGTCCTCTGGAATTAACAAAGAATTTTGAGCCACAGCCTACAATACTCAGGTAGGCTGTGGCATTCAAACAACGCTCAGTTGGTACAAAGGGTGCCAAAGTTTGCCAAGAAAATATCCCCCAGACCATTACACCTCCACCACCAGCCTGAACCGTTGATACAAGGCAGGGTGGATGCATACTTTCATGTTGTTTCTGAAAATACTCAAACCAACAACCATTCCATGTTCAAAGTCACTTAAATCACCTTTCTTCCCCATTCTGATGCTTGGTTTGAACTTCAGCAGATGGCCACAACCATGTCTACATGTCTAAATGCATTGAGTTGCTGCCATGTGATTGGCTGATTAGATATTTTCAGTTTAGTTTTAATGAGCCATTGAACAGGTGTACCTAAGAAGGTGGACAGTGAGTGTGTAACTAAGGTTGTCATATGTTCTATTCAAAAAATACTGTAATAAAGTGCAATAAATGTAATAATAAAACCCTAACCCTATACATAAAAATCTAAAATCCATGCATTTAAAAAAAAACAGAAATGAAATGTGAACAAAAAAATAGTGAAAAAAAATTGAAAAAAATTGTGAAATATCACAAAAAGTTTTTATGTTTGGAGGTGGAAAAGTTGGTGTGTTGATAAAAACAAAATCCAACGAAGTGCAACGGAAACAGACATTGTGCATAAATCTTTGGATGAATTTGCCAATATGTGAACTGTCAGTGCTACCTGGCCTTTAAAAATGATGCTGAAATATTGTATACATGTGCCCAGCAGTGTCCACTCACTTCTCCAGGAGGGCCAGGGCAGTGGCTGGGTTCACTCTCAGGTATTTGGAGGTTGGCTGACCATAATCTGCCAGGTAAGTCGACCAGTCCCACACCATGAACAGGTCCAGGAGCTACAAAACACACAGAGATACAACAGAACGTCACTTTAGAGAACTTCAGACAGAACCTCAGAGAGGAAAAGAGGAAAACTGAGGCTTGTCCTGGATGCGAGTTTGATGGGAGAAGTTTATGAAGAGACAGACATCATAATTTTCACATGCACGTCCTACAGTATCTTTGATGTGGCAAAATGAATAGTGCTCAGGCCAGTTTTGTTTGGGAAGCGGTCACAGGCTTCATCCACCAGAGATAATAAACAATACTGTGAAGACTGTAGACTTATACAAACAGTGACTTTTACAAAATGATCTTAAAAGTGAGAATATATCAGAATTTATAGATTTTTATAAAATCAGATGGGTTGATCAACAAAGAATCTTATTTGAATCAGTATTTTACTTAAGTTAATTTCAAAGAATTTCAAAGTTCATCTGTCTTAATAAACAAGACCAATTTATTGTACTTCACAATTGGTGATAATAGCTACAACATTGCAATGCTTAAAAGTCCTCAGGGGGCTTTTATACTGAGGTGCAGCCTGTCCTTAACTTGACATGACAGACACTAGCACTGACTATATGGTCACAGTTTAGCATAGGGGTTTGATCCAGCTGTAAGGCAACTCATACATACAAAAAAGTAATTGCTTCTTTTCAGCGATAAAGAAAAACACATAAAATAGTAGACTAACATGTTCCTTTGAGTGGTCCCTGAACGCAACATGCATGTAGTGGTTGATTTCGGGCTAATACATCATGCTGACTATGTTCAAAAGAAGAAAGTAGACAAAAGGAACATGTTTGCTAGGCAGTTTAATATGGAAGCAGCTGGTGTACCTGACAACCAACACTGAACTGCAAAGCAACAACCTTCTACTGTGAGCAGCTCTTCTCAAAACAGACTCTTGCAAGACTCGGTTCATCTCAAGACTGACTGACCCAGACCTGGAAAACCAGCTGTGAATAGCATCATCACCATCACTACCATCCAACATCAGATGCCTTGACAAAGAATGGTAGTTCTAATCGGCACCGAGGTTAGTATGATACACATGTTCAGTGATTTAGTATATAACACCAAGTCGGCCCTTTGGAGACAGTTTTGGAAAAGCCACATTTATAGAGAAGAAAATGCTTAAGTCTGTTTTAGTCTGAACAGAGGGATGACACAAGACAAAATGGTGTGCTTACAAGTTTACTTGCATGTAATTGACACTATACACTGCAGCGACCACTTAAAAATGACCATACAAGATAAACTGTGTAATTTTATGTATGAGAAGTTAATGCAGCAACTTGCATTCTACAATCATATTTGAGTATCTTAAATTGAGGACAAAGGGCAGAAGTCAACCTCACCCCTTCCTGTAAGTAATCCCTAAACAAAGCATCAGATACCCTGTGCATGCAGTTAATACATAAACCTGCGAACATATGTCTTGGCATCAAAAACAGTTGTCAGTGACAGAGTGACAGCTGTCTAAAAGCCAGGTCAGGGTCAGGTAGTGTGAAGAGGGTAAACACTTGTGTATCCTGGGCTTACTGCGTCACTCAGACGCAGAGAAAAGACAGAAGAGTGAGAGATGCAGAGAGATGAAGGGAGGAGGGAGGGGGCTCTGCTGCAACATGATGAGTGTGAACAGGAACATTTAAAATGACCCCCCCACGACCTCTGGTTAACCTGATGGCGATAACCCCCCTAACCCACCCACACACACAGTGTATGCTAATGTCATAGGGTGAAACAGCTGGGTGTTTGGGTCAAGCTGAAAGAGCAGTGAAAGAGCAGCTTAGTGATAATAGCATTATTCAGTTGATTGAGAGACTCTGACACAGAGAGAGGCTTAGCAACAATGCCATTATTCTCACCTGGAGCTAAGTGATGAGCCACAAGCAGCCAAATCCCACTCAGTTCACAACAACGAACACAGTCTAAGAAGAATTCCTTATGGGGAAAACTCCAGTTTATTACACCCTGGATTTTATTTTCAGAAATTTGGCCATGTTTCTATAAGGTACAGCAACGTAGTTGTGTGCACATGCAGTTTTCCTGTTGACAGTGACATTTCAGGTGCGCTCAACAGAGCCCAGCGGATTCTAGATTTTTGAAACGGATACCAATACTGAAATGTTTGGATAATAGATTGGCCAGTATGAATTTTTTTACATAAACCAACACTGAACAAACAATTCTGATAAGGGTCCCCTAAATCTGGTAATTAAACTAAGATTCTTAGTGAGCAGGACATTTCACAGTGTAAAAATAAACTTGTCAGTGCTCTCTGGTGGACAGACTATGGAACGGAGACACAGTTTCAGAATCCAAGCTTTAGCATTTGTTGACTGACATATACACCTATACCATATGTATGTGATATACTGCTGATACCTATCTGCTGGTAAGGCTCTGGCACTCACTTTCAGTTTGACCTCCAAATTAAGTGGTTTAGATAATCTGATTAATCTGTTTGCTTGTTTAAGAGCGGTCTGACTGTTCATATTTGTTGTCCAGAACTCAAAGGTTACTGGGACAACCGATGGCCAAACCAACGAAAACAAAAGCCAAGATGACGTTATTCTTAAGCCATGTTTAGTCATCTCAAGGCATGTTAAGTGTGAAGTTCAAGTTATCATTCAAATATGGAGGAAAAATATTTTCATGCAGTGCTTCAATTTAGAGGAATCATTCATGTCTTTTGTAAACCATAGCCACACTTTTTAGTGCCTGCTCTAGTCTGCTATATTACCAACACTACACAGGTGCACTGACACATGAAATACCTGTTATGTAATTGAAAAACAATTGGTCCAAACTTAAATTTCAGGGTTAAAAAAAACAACCATTTCTCAAATTCTAACCCCATCCAGTGAAATCTCAGTCACATCACACTCCACTCTGTCACATAAATCTGACAGATGACCCCAAATGCAGTGAAGACAACAATCAGTGTGAGCACGGAGGATTCTGCTGGGCGAGCTGAGTCATGTTATCATAAGAGTGGAATAGTAAACACTTAGGGAAAAAATTCTTTTGGCATGGTGTCTGTGTGTATGCATGTTGAATGTCTGTCCCAAATTCCGATGGCTCTGAAACTCAAATTTCCCCTGTGAATGTATGGAAATGCATGTTCTTATTGGTGATTGACATGAAATTAATATTTGATTCTGTAATTCATTTGTTATTGACTTTGTTTTATGTCCTTAAGTTTTGAAAAACTAAACATGGGAAATATGTCTTCACTGTTGAAACACCTCCAGTAAACATGTGAACTGCCACAAAGACGTGACGAGGCTACATGCAGCTGATGTCCAGGGTTAGGCTGAGGTGAATGTTTATGATTAACAGAAAGAGCCTGAGAGAAAGAAAAAGCGAATGAGATGTGTGTGATTTCCCTAAAGGATGGTGTCAGATAAATCATGTCCTCTTAACATGACTTCATGGTTTGTTGTGAAACTCCCTGGCTTCACCTTTACATTGAAACAATAAGTCAGGTGTAATGCTCTGAAACTCTAGAAATGCATCTCTGCTTTCCTTCCCTTTATGCACTTGCAACGCTTCACTTTGGACGTCTCCTATTAGATTCTATTGTCTCACTGACTTGTATTATTTGGTAGAGAGTAAATTATCATGGAAGACGAAACTCTTTTTGGTCACCATGGGCTTGTCAGCAGAGACTTATGGTCCAGAGGTGAAAAAATGTAAACTCTAGGTGCGACTCCATGTTTACACCTTAAAAAACTTGTATGAATGGATGATGGCTCTTTTCAAGGCATTAGGGCGTTGCATGAAGCCCTAAACTGCATATACAGCTCCTGTCATAAATGTCAGCTTCATGTGTGAAAAAGCACCAGCTGTTCCTCTGGCCATTCAGCCACCACTCAAAAGTGAGAAAAACTAGCAACATTTTTATACATACAGGAGCATACATGAGCATATGGCATTCTTAATGTGTGTATCTTTGTACAGATACAAAGAAACAAGCTGTCACTCACATCTACAAGCCTGAAACATGTTTGTGTTGAGCAGGTAATTTTCATACTCATAGTATGACTGGAAACTCATTGTCTCACACTAGTACTTCCTCAGAAACATTTTCTTCATGCATCATTTTCCTTTTCAAGTCCTGGTAACTTGTGAAAGTTACATCTTAGACAAGTGGATAGCTGTTGCATGTCAGGAGACACTTCTTTCAGCTTCCTCACATCTTCACAGCTGTAGTAGTAGTAGTAGTAGTAATGTAGTAGTGGTGGGTGAAGACAATATATTTTTAGTGGTTTAATTTACAAAAATGGAAATATGTTGCATCTGTATTGTTTGAGTCGGACTTGGAAGCAAATTTTCAACTTTGACTACTAGGCTGTACTCATGTCCAAGTTGATTTGCCACAAACAGCCAATGCTGTACAAGACGTTAGCTGTAGCTCACAGTGCACCACACCAATTGTGTGTGGGGAACAATCCATTTCTCCTTTTGCCCAGCTCACACAGATGCATCTTTGCCTCAACTGCCCTGAGTAAAATCTTGTAATCTTCTATTAACTTTGCATGTAATCACGGGCAACACAACATAGTAGCGTACAAACCGTAACAACTTTTTCAAAACCAAAATTTTCAAGCCTTTTTGCATCCCAGTCTGTTGTTGACATCACATCAGCCGCACCAAATATTTGACTTTCAACCACTCTAAATCATTACAGGGTAACAATCTAAACGCTGTTACAGCTACTAAAATCAGCAGCGCAAAGATAAACGGAAAGTAAAAGGATGACCTCAGTGTAACCTCAGTGTGTGGATGTCTCCCAACCCGTTTACCTAAGGCTAGGATTAACATGTCAACCAAGCCGCCTGTATAAAAGGGAACATGGACACATCTTGTCTAATGAGCTGCATTGCAGGAAACTAAACTCAGAGCTCGGCAGGTGTGTAGCTACCACTGAGGTCATGTTTTTAATGATTGCTCTGTGATGTTTTCTAAAAGGCTTGACAGTTTCTATTCTATTTTTATCGTATACATTTCACCATGTATGCTGTGAAAACATGCCATTGGCAACACATAAGCGATGCCCAGAACCTGTGCATGCTATGAGAGACACCTATTGGCTGGACGCACCTTGCCTGGGCGCACCTGTGATGCTAACATGCTTTATGTGGAAACATTAATTGTTGCACATGATTAAAAGCTCTTACTCTGCCCATGATCTCATCTTTCCAAATTCTGCCTAGTTGTCTTGTTTGTTGAGGCACCAGTTTGTACTTTAAGTTGACTGATGTGCAGACATGTTTTCACCTTCACCTGCCTGTCCCCAACTCTCTATGTTCAAGTCTTGTGATATGATTTAAAACTAATAAATAAAATGGGAAAATGCAAAGCCATGTGTTGTTAAATTTTGACTGTGGGATGTTAGTTTATCTCCTCAGGTTCAGAGGTCCTATGCTACTGTAAAAAATCTTTTAGTTTACTGCAGCATATTGAACAACCTCACTCAATAACACTGCTGTGACCTGGACTGGATACAGAGGCAAGCCTCCACCTCAGGCTCAGATTAACAGGTCACTCCAGAAATGAGTTAATGAGACCCAGAAACACTTTACATACCACTGGTGTTTACACCAAAAAGGGAGGCAGGGGGTTTGTGCTTGTGTGTGAGGGAATAGGAATTTTCTTGAGTAGGTGAACTATAGGACAGGTGAAAGTTGAAAAGGTTACACACAGACACGAGTCTGCAAAATACATGGCCAGTGAAACACAGTATTGTTGGATGTGATATAAGATAGGTGAGATGTGGGACAGCTGAGAGGTAAAAAATGAAGTGGAAAAAGATGGAAACAGACTAAAGCTACATGAATTCATTTGTAACTAAATATAAATCATTGCATTTTTATCAGCTCTAAACAGAATGCAATTATTTGCAAATGAACTGTGTTTGCGGACAGCAGTTTAACAAAGTGTTCCTGAAGTGTAGTAATATCCTTTATACAACTAAGCCTTGACTGTTAGAGTAAGAATTCTGGAAAATAAGCCACTGTTGACTGTTTACATTTTTCAATAAAAAGACATAAACGTTATTGTCTAAATTTTTTCTGTTTGCCCTGCTGGTCAAAAAACGTACTGAAAGGACAAACCAAACCAATTGTTTGTACCTTTACACCCCTTAAAGATTCTATCAAAGAGAATGAAAGGCTGAAAAGTACCACGGACTGCAACAATTTACGCCAGGATTGTCTCATTATTCTATAAAAAAAAAGTGCTGCAGTATATGAAGCTGTTCTAAAAGTTGTGCATTATACACAAGTAAATGAATTTCTTCTATATTGCTCAATGAGATGGTTTACCTGTCGTAGGTCGATGAAGGCCAGCTGGAGTGTGTCTCCTTGAAATCCAGGGACTGGCTCTGAACTGGCAAACACTGAGAAGAAACAAAAATAACACCGCACAACAATTACTTTAAAATGACAGAATAAAGTACGCATAGTGTCCACAACTACGGATCCACTTACAGCGCTGGGACCACATATCAACACAGTGGACAGCATGGAGGTTTACAGTCATTCAACTAAAAGCTGGGTCAAAGATAGACTGACATGCAGCTCAATAAAAGAAACACAATCAGACTCTCTCACTTTGTTGCTGTGTGAAAAAAGACCACTGACTGGCAGGCTCACAATGCTTTAATTAAAAATGCAACAAAACAAAGATTTATAAAAGACTGCATGGATTCAGCAAAAACTGTAACCTTCATCAAAGTGCCAACTTCACTTTGATGAAGTATGGGCAGCTTGCTAGTCACTGGAGCCTTACCGGTAATGGATTTTTGCCACAAATACAACTTTTAATAGTCAAGAGTTTAAAAATCTCTTATAATGACACATTGGTTGGTCCATTTTTTTTAGCATAAGCACATAACTAAAAAGCAGTGTTGACAAGGATTCCTTTCATTTGATAATTACAGAATTGTGACCAAGATATCCACTGAGCGGAGCATTTTCTAGGCTTACAGAAAACTTGATAGTGCTCTCTGCTGGAGAAACTATGGGATGGTCCCACAATTTACTGGCTGATGTATATGTACCAATACAAATAAACGGGCGACAAGAATTAAAAGTGTGATTGCACTGAAATTGCAGGAGCATATTGTATATTCACCTTCACAAAGAGTAAAGGTTCCATAAGGTGTACCTATCAAACCTCAAACTTTTTGATGGTGATGTCAACTAATTCCGTCTTTTCTGTGGTCTGACACCCACCTGGCAGCATGGATTTCTGTGTGTCTAGCTTTTAAAATGAAAAGTAAAGCTTGCAGTAAATTCAAAAATTCACTGGTAACCGGTGCATGACATGAAAATTGAAGTAATATGGCGTGTTTTTTTTACATTCGGTGAGCAGACAAGAAATTATTGCTCATTCATTTATTTATTGCCAAAAGACAGTTAGCAATGGAGTCTATAGTTGCAGCATCGTTTGGTTCAGCAGAGAGGTACAGTTGTGTGTCATCTGCGTAACTATGGAAACACACATTGTGTTCTCTAATGATGACGCCAAGTAGCAGCATGTACAGTGAGAACAGTAATGGACCGAGAATTTATTTTGTTTATACTCTGTTTATTTATTAGACAACAAAAGTGAAGAGTACTTGTGAAGCATAGAAAAATCGCTGCTCGCATACAGGCCCCAGCTGAAACTATGGGGGAACTATACTAACATACTATCACCTCTTGAGGTACGAAGTGGTATTACGAGACAAAACGGGCTGTGGTGCACTGGTTAGCAGGTTAACTTCACTAGATATCTGCAACACAATACTTAGACGTCTTTGACGTACCGTCAGAACTGTTGCGTCATATTCTGTTGATAATGTTAGTTTATTTAGTTTAACATTTTAAACTAAACTTCATCTTATGTCTTACATATGACCCCTTTAAGTTGATCATTGCATGTAAGCCTAACCCTTATAATAATTAGACATAATCTGCCTTCTTTTTCAAGATAATGAGATAAATTAAGCAATTTTCACGAGAAAACAATTTGTTGTATTGAGATGCTGAAATAATTCACACGTGACCTCAGATAACAGCATTAATAAAATATTTGCAGCATGGCCATTCTCTGCTTCTGTATGTATATACTTCGAACTGTATGTTTTTTGTGTACAGTTATCCTGTGAAAAATTCTGTAAATCTCCATAAGACTACCTGTAAGCATGAACTATGTACTACTGCCAGTGCTGGGCAGTAACACGTTAGATACTAAGTCTGAAAATAATATCAAAACAATATTAAAATAGTTTTCATTTCTCAGGTCTTCTAATTGTCCATTTGCCAAGAATTCATTTGGGTGGGCTTTTAGGAATAATAAATAAATAAAAACAAATGTTTTGACACCGTGACTATAAAATGTAATAAATCTAAAAATATGTTACATCTACTAAACAACAGAGATACAACTGAACAAAAACACAAGACAAATGATAACACAGTACATTGCAGTCTGAGAGTTTGAGTTAAAATCAATATTATCTTAAATGATCAATAATAACAATATTAGTAATATTACTGTTATTTTATATATGTTGAAAATACATTTTCTGTATTCTGTCCACTGTGTAGAAGACTGAACACAGACTTCCATTTTTTTTTTTTTTGTAGATATAACATTAAACTATAACGTCAATAAAAATGAAAATTACATTTAGTTTTTACTTACATTCACACTGAATGACATCTAAGTTGAACTGCTGAATGGCCCCCATACTGATCTGTTTGAGTTCTGTGTCCAGCAGCATCTGCATCAGTGATGTGGACAGATGCTTGCACGCTGACATACAAGCTGTTTGGGCCACTTTACCCTGCAGGGAGAGGGACAGTGAGAAGGAGGGAGGACAAGGAGAGTGACAGAGGAAGAGAGGACACAAAAGAGGAAGGAAAGATGGAAAGGTGGAGGAAAGATTAAGATGGGGATGAGGGGGACAACGAACAAGGACAAGAAGGCAGGGACAGAAGCGTATGAGGTCATTGTAAGAGGTTAACATGAATAAAAAGAGAGAAAAATTGTGTACAGAAAAGATTGTTGTGTGAGAAAGTGTGTAGGAGAGGTGAATAAAAGGAAGTGAATAAAAACAGATTGTGCAAAGCAATCAGCAAGAGAGCAGAAGGTTAAATGGTGAAAGAACAGAAGGAGGGTTTGTGTGAAGAAGATATGGGAGTAAAATAGATGTGGGGGATAGAGAACAAGAAGGGCATAAAGATAACTGTCGTTAGCTCCACCTTGAATTCTGGATAAACAGACACACAGATGCAAATATGTATGTCAGAGCAACAAGCACAATCATCTATCGGGCCCAGGGGTCAGGAACCTATGGGTTGTGAGCGATAAAGCCTCTTCAAAGATACCTGATTATTAATTTTTCTTCCATTTTCTAAAGTTGGTGAACAAGAAATCAAGTGTCTTTCTCTATAGAGAACTTGACAGCTGTCAAACCCCACTTGGACAGAGTGGAAGACATGTAAATGAGCTCTGTTTAACACAGAGCTCATGACATATACAGTACATCACTTGCATGACCAGAAGTACATAATACACAGAAATACAGCTATTAATGAAGTTATTCATGATAAAATGTCAATGCATGTTCAACCAGTATACTGGAGGCAACCACAAGTTTTGGATTAGGTTGCGTGTACTTTTCCAATACCAACTAAACTGTGTCTAAAGAAAGGAAACTGTCAATTAATCAATCAATTAATTATATTGGAATTGGTGCTATCAGTGGAGGAAATACATTATTTCAGTCAAGTTCAACTTCGGTGAACTTTGACACAAATGTGCAGTTTTCACCAATTGCATACCATCCTGGCAATGTTGACAGCTGGAGAGCCCAAAGTAGAGGAAGTGAACAGCAGTTGGCTAGTTCTGCATGTACTCATTATTCCAAGAAGCGACTAGCACCACCAATTTTGTAAGGCTTCAAAGATGAACTCTGCTGTGCCACTTTCTGGCTTTAAGATGTGCTCACAGTGAACACAAAACAACTCTTTGTTGAGTGTGACTGCCCTAATCAATGTTTTTTGCCTATTTGGTAGAGACCACTTGTCTTGCAGGGGAAGATTATCTGAGACTGCAGCATACAGGCTGCACAACCTCTTGGTCTGACCAAGAGCAACACAAGACTGAAGACTGGCAAGGTGTTTTTGGAGCATTCCACAACTTTCCTAGACTTTTGTTGCTGCTGAACTTAAAACATTAAATAAACTGTTTTCTAATGAGTCAAAATGATTTAGCAAACCATCACATTCTGTTATATTTATGTTTTACACAGTGTACCAACTTTTTGGAATCGGGGTTGTACCTTCTCTGCACCTGACCCTATCCTAATGTTTATAGCAGTGCAGACAGAAAAGCGCATGACGCTTTGAACACAGTGATGATTTGTACCAAAACATTAATGATGACGAATTGCAATGGAAACAATGTCAATGAATTATTTATATAGAGGCAAGACACAAATCACAAACATAGACAAAAGGACTAAGACGGAGCATGTGGGTGTTGCTAATGATTTTCATTACGACATTATCTGTTATTAGAGCTCTGTTATTGAAGCAGGAAACACTTGTGTGTAGTTGATGAGTGACAGAGAGATGATGTATGTGATAAGACGCAGAAAAAGACAGAAGAATTCAATAGCAACAAGTATTCGCAGACACAATATCCCAGTTACAGAGTTATCCCAATTATCCCAATATCTGATTACTGCTCTGAGTATGGTTTTCACTGCTACTTTCTCTCAAACAACAGTTAGGGAGTCGGATTAAGGTTTAAGTGCTGTTGAGTCATTGATATTTGTTTTTTAGCCTCACTGTATCAATGGTACTGCCTTGACTGACAAACACAAAAGGAGATGACTTTGTCTCCATGTAAACTGTCCATAAATTGATTCAATTACGACAAGCCATGTTCAGACTTAAGACGTAACTGATGACAAAAGTAAATCATCATCTGCATATTGACAGTTGATAGGAATATATAGGTCACTCATAGAAGAAAATTAAAAGGCTACAATGAATTGGTTTGTGGTATATATTGTTATAATGTGCTGTTAATCTAATGAATAACAATACCTTGATTGTTAATTAACAATTTACAAGATGAAAAGGTTCCCAACCCCTGATTTAGCCTAATACAGAAATACTGGGCAATGGAAATTCTTACAAGTGAAAAACAATTCTCAACTATACTGGACTCTTTTCTATTTTAAGAGATTTTTATGTCACTAACTCTCACCTTCCCGTGAATATCTGCTAAATCATGCTTTGATTACCAGGAAGTCAATTTATCATTGTGTCATACAAAAAGTATTAGAGCATTTAGTCTGCTGTTTCCCAACAGGAGTTCTCTGCAAAACATCAAGCATAAAAAAAAAAAACACAGAAGGCTCAATGCATGCAGGTTAGGCGCAACAGAAGTTCAATCAATAACTCTATACATGGAACACTCTACATACTCTACACAGCATCACCATTCCAAGTCCAAACCAAGTAAGAATTGTGAGCGTTTCCACCAATTGAGGTGTTCTTGGCTTCTTTTGAGAGCAACTTTGTTTTAGCTGATCATCCACCTTGAAACAAGAGGAATTGCTATATGTTAAACCTTCTCTCAAGTGTTTGAAACGCTGACAGTGACTTTGAATGGATCTGTAATTTACAGTTAGTGTTTGTGATAAACAGGAAAAGTACAGCAAATCAGCACAATCCATTCACACAGATACTCATGCAAAAACTCTCCATCCCAGGGATGATGTGGTGACCCCAGTGTCAGTCTTACTGAAATACAGACTTAGATAAGGAAGGACCCCTATTAAAAACAACACTGAAGAGACAATCAGTGACCCCTGTAATAAAAGATATATGCGAAAAAACATCAATCACTGATGGCACTTTACAAATATTTTTTTCCCCACCCTAGGGAGCCGCAGAGGCTTTATATAAGAAAGTTAATGTGAGGGGTTTCACTTGCAAAAGCTGTCCCTTGTTTAAGTCCCACAACATCCCTTTTAACATCTTTCATGCAGACAGACAGCAGTGATAGATGGTGTAGCAGCAATAAGGGCTGCACATTCACTCTGAATGACTGCAAATTTGTTACATCACACAAGCAAACTGCTTACTCTGAATAGACTGGCAGCCAATTTAGGGACTGCTTAAACACCAAAACACCAAGGCACCACTGAGGAAAGGGCTTTAACTTTGTGCATGCCGACAGAAAGAAGTGACTGCTCACACTCAAAGTACATCAACACTGAGTTGGCTAAATTTGAAAATGAAGTTTGAAAACTCTATTTTGGCCTTCCATCTGCAATGAGTTGTTGTCTTTGACACCTGAAAACTGAGCTTTTTCAAAATGGTCTTCAGAATGCCAATGGTATTTTAGTGTAGATGTTGAAAATGAAGCTTCAAACAAACAATGCAGTGAGCCTGGTTGGGGCTGTATCGCAGTAAAGTTAGGAAGATAACTTTCAGCCAGGTTTTAGTATACCTCACATAAACTAGATTGTGTGATGTGTCATCCGACCACATCTAAAGGCTCAAAGCCAAGGAAAAAAAAACACTGACATAAAAAGGGGAGATAAAATAAATTGTACAAATGGGGATATCATAGCTACATACATTGATACATTGCTTTATCTTGTCTTAAAAATTCCAAATACCATTCCAGTAAAAATGAGCATATGACATACTCAAAGTAATTTGATGTGAATTGTAATTTGAAACCTGAGACTCCAAAGAGTAACTAGAGGCAAGATAATTTCCCTCTGCATAAATTTAGGGAAGTTGTAACTCGGTAAACACTGAAGACAACCAAAAGATGAACACATAGCCTTCCTTTTCGAAAGGAGAAAAAAGCTTTCTGTTGATTATAATCTAGTTTTTGACTAAATATTTTTATTGCAGTGGACTGTGCGGACCTTTGAGGAAGTTACTAGACCATTTTTGTCCAAGTATTATCTATCTGTGGATCACAAAGATGTTAATTGCATCAATTTTGCGTTAATTTTAAGTTTGTTGTTGGCACTTATTGTGCCCCTTGTCGATTGTATTTAGAAATGGCTTGCATCTATCGATTCATGAGAACCTAAGCTTTCTATCAGTGTATGAGTATAAATGTGAATGTAGCGTCTGTGTCAATAGAAGGGAAGACAAATAAAACTGTGAAATATTCTGACAGCCCACATGATGTTGCACTTGCTGAACAACTGAAGACGTGGACGTAGTTGTATGCAGACTGAAAAAGATAGGTTGTGAGAGAACTTTAAATCTCTTCACAACTATATCACCTTCAGACCGGTGCTGAAGACACCTGGCCAATCACAGCATAAAGTAGGCGTGTTCATAGGATAGTTCGAAAACCCAGCCCCCTGATTCTTCCGTTAGAAGGACTGTTTCACACAATCTGCTGAACATTTTTTCAAAGCCTTTTTTTAAAGCACTGCTTTGACTTGGACTAGTGTCCTTTTCTACTTCGACTCACACGAACAGGTCACTTTAAAAAAAAGATGATGCTGATGATGTTAAAACAAAAGACAGAATTAAAAATGAATGTGACATAAAATACAGCTCCACAGGTGTGCAAGAGCTAACAGTTGCACGTTGTCCCACGGGCTTGATAGAAGCAAAGCAGTGAGGGGAGAGAAAGTATACTGAGGCTCATTAAAGACTTCCTGTCATTCAGCTGGAGCAGCAGTTCACAGACTTGCTGCGAAATGGTATTGATGTTGCTCCAACTTCTACAAAACAAATCCAAAGTAAAAGTACATCCAGAATTCAGTAATTAACTAACAGTAATCAAAAGAGAACAGAATGAATTGTGTCCTATTCCTGACATCACTTTTTAGGAAATCAAGACAGAAACTTAAGCCCGAACATGTCAGATGTTTATAGCTCACTAACTCTATGATCATCCTGAGGGGGATTAGAACCAGTGCAGGTACCAGATTACCCAGAATTACTTTCGGAAAAATACAACAGTAAAGACAAAAATGAAACCTAAGGTTAAGTTCCAAAAACAACCAACTGAGCCATGTGCAAATGAAAATGCTGAGTGAGATGCAGTTATCAAGGTCTCTGAGCACAGGACCTGGATGCCCTGACATTTGATTCTAGTGAAGCATGAAGATCATTCTGGAAGTTGGGAACAGTATGTGTGACAACATAACTGAAGACTGAGAGATACAGTTGAAAGCTCAGAAAGTTACTCAATGGAATTTTGAGTTGAGATTATTTGTTACCCATAATGACAGCTGCTATCATCCCTGTTACATGCATATTCTACAATTCCACTTTTATCTCTTTTCTTCTGAAATCATGCCCGCCTCCCAACGAAGCAAGACACAGTAAAGAAGTAAGAGACAGGATGAGATAAGCAAATAAGCTTGGCTAGCATGTAACCATCATTAGAGAACCTTCTCCGGCTTTCCCCCCTCTGGCTTTAGCTTTCAGTATGGCGGTTGCTGCTTGGTCTTCTCTCACTCAAAGTCCACTCGGATCAAAGTGTTTATTGTTAAAATGCAAATGTGAACACAGTCTTTCAATGCCGTCACAAGGGTTACAGGTTTCAGGAACCAACAAGCCTGGAGTACCGGAGCTTCCACAATCAAACATAAGCATGCTTTTCATCTCCCCTCTGCCTGTAGAACGGCAGCATATTGTTGTATCAGCCAGGCAGGAATACTCACCGACATCGACGCATGGTCATTGTTGTTATTCTGAGCAGAGACACCCCCAAACCAACCAAAAATGGAGGAGGGGGAGGGAAAGAGGGAAAGGACAGGAAAAGAAATGTGGCAACAATAAATGGACAGGAGGAGGTAATTTCAACTAGAGATAACTTGCATGCTTGAGAAGTAAAATTAATCAATAAAACTGCTAGTAAAACAAATTAGTTACAGCGCTGTTTATTACAGGGGTGTGGATGGGAAGACAGGAGACATTCTTGGAAAACAAAATAAGATGAAACTCATTTAAGACATGATAAGGGATGCTAGAGAGAAGAGCAGGCAAGTGGCCTACAGAGTGGAACTGAACAGGCTGTAGCTGTCAGCTATCTGGGCCAAAACACACACATTTACTGACCAAGTCCTTACTTTGATACCACCAAATGTGTCATGTTGAAGATAATGTCAGTATGTTCAAAATCAGTCTATGAGTCAGTAACAACACAGTTACCATGCATATGGACAGATCACCAATGCAACACATACTCAGTTCAACGTTAAAGTCACAGTGGAACACAATTCACTTTCAGACAGTACGCGCATTTTAATAGGGATGTGATGAACATAAAGCAAAACAGCAGACGACAGTTGGAAGTTTGGAAAATGGAAAGACAAACAGAAAAAGGAATTATGATATCCCTATTATCAACAAAAACATAGTCAACACTGCCACACACCATTGGACAGCAGCTAAAATGAGTATAAAACCAGGAAGACAATGTCCCACAGTTCCAGAAAAGCGGTGGGTTCAACGGGTCAGAAGTTAGTAGGTGGATCAGACTCACCGGAAGGTGTGTGAAGACCTGGAAAGTGGAACGCAGGAAGTTGATCAGGTCCATGAGGTATCCAGAGGCACGACCGTCCGACTCAGCCATGCCCCATTCGTAGTCAGCTAGCTGGATGAATTCATCAATCTTCTGGTTGAGTTTGGTATAAATCTCTCCCTCTGCAGCGTGACGAGCATCCTGAAAAACAGCTTTTATAAGTCCCTTTGACAAGACTTAATAAGAAGAAATACAGGTAATATAGACTTTTATCTGCAGTCATTCAGGAATAGAAACACAAATTCACAATTTGCAAATTTACTTTGCAATTTGTCAGACTATGGCCATATTTCTTATGACTGGATAACTGAGTTAGCTTGACTTGACTGCTGATGATTTGATACAAGCCTGGGTTTTTTACTTCTTCAAAGATGTCTTAAAGTGTATCTGGAACTGCTGTCAGAGCAACAAGTCCTTAAAAAAGTACTCTAGTGAATTAGCAGCTGCCAACAGTTAGGTCGCAGATTTGGGTGTGGTGGTTTTATTTAGCATGCTGTGTCAAAAGATACTTGGCAACAATCCAATATGGTAGAGTTTACAATGCTTTCAATAGGAGCAGACAATACTGTAGCACTATATGCAAGAGCAGTAGAGCCTGTCATCAGGTTCAAGGAGTGGGTTCTAGCACAAGGACAAGAAAAAACTGTGTAATTAACAAAGGTGACACCCAGGACACTCTCTATTCACCAGCCTTCCCACTGGCAGACTCAGAGTCACACCCACACCCACTACTACCTCCCCAGACTACTGACTGTCTTGCACTCTTGATACAGACTATTAAGGTCTGTATCTGTTGCGTTGCAAATATTGTAAACTGCACCTTTTTTTTTTTTTTTTACTAATTATATATATTATATTTATGACTAGGACATTGTAGCTGCTACAGTAGATGTTGCCAAACAGAATTTCATTGTACCCCTTGCAATGACAATAAAGTTTCTTCTTCTTCTTTAAAAAGAAAAAAAAAAAAGACACAAAGCAGAATCCACATTACATTCACATTTTACCTTGAACGTAGACAGGCCATAGAGTCTGGTGGTGTGCACTGTTTCAGGGGAGACATTGGTGATGTTTGTTATGAACTCCTCCAGATACCTGCAGGCTTGCTCCAGGTGGGTGGTGTTAATGATGATCTGCACCAGCTACAGAAAGAAGGTTACAGTTTAGGACAAAATTAAGAAATTCTTGGTCTAGATGATGTGTGTGTCATCAGCAACAGCCATCATGTTGTTCCTACTTCAGTCAGTCCTATGTGGGGTTTCTTGATGAGGTTTTGCAGACAGCTGCTGAGTGTTCTTGTCAGCAGCAGGTTGGTTGATTTTCGCAACATGTCATCAATCTCTGTTGAACTGGATACACAAACAAAGTTTATGTTTAACAAGTCCAGATATTTTACAGTTGCACAACAAAGAGACCAACAGCCAGGGAAGATCCGAGCTGTACAAAATGTTCTAGTGTCTACTTATAACTCACAGCATAGAGTAATTCAGCAGTGAGACCAACCTGCGGTGTAGTGACTCTGAGAACTTGAGGCTGGCGTAAATGAACTCTTTGACCTGTGTGTAGATCTGAGGGACAGACTGGGACATTGGCAGCTTCTTTGGAAAGTCCTGCTGCTTACACACACACACACACACACACACACACACACACACAAACACAGACACACACAGTTACAGTCACATTACAGGACTGACTCATCTAATATATGCCCACGTTAACAATTTAAAGTCTTATTCCTTTGATTCTGGACAAATGCTTTTCATGTTCACATTAACTGGTACAATTAACTACAGTTAGATTCTTTGCAACACTTGCACCCAGGGTGGTATTGCTGCATAAATGAAACTTCAAATGTCCCACAAGAAGGCAGATCAAACATAATCTGTAACTGCAGGATTATTTTATTGACTGTTTATCTGTTCCCTGTTTCTGATTCTATGAATATAAATGTTGTGGAAGGTTAGAGGGGGTCGGAGGGTGTGTCTGGAGGGGGCATTAGTGAGGTATTTTCAGGGAACTTGCATGTCAGATGGAAGAAATGTTCTTTTGTGATGATGATCATTTCGCACACTTTTCTAATAACCGTTTTGGGAATATCTGCTGAGGACCAGCGTTCTAGAAACCTCTTTTATATGGTTATCTGCATGCCCAATGAAGGGATGAAATCTTTGTAGTCTTGCTTTGGATATACTGGTTTGTAAGGCTGTGGTCCATGAATTGGGTACCTTCTCTATCTCAGCATCGTGGAAGGGAAAGCGGCTGACCACCAGTTTATACTCCTCCTCTGTCTCCACTGGGATGGGACTGTAGTTGTCCAACTCAAAGATCTCCCTGTGGAAAATAACACAATTGCATACTTACATTTTTGGTACGAGCTTTAGAGCTTTGAAAATCCCTCTCTCTTTCACACAAATGTTCTCCTCAGATTTCACCCAAACATGACAATATGCTGTAGCTGTATTTGCACTTATCAGAAACAACATGCACTCTAAAACACCAAATAAAGGTCACAATCATCATGGAGACTTGTACATGTGTTATGAAAACAATTTGATATTTGGATGAAGTAAAATGACTAAATATAATAAGTTACCTAACCTGGACCAATAGTCCGGGGTTTTTCCACATTTTGTTATGTTTCAGAAATATTCAGACTGGCTGTGCACTGACATTACCCATCCAACCAACCCAACTTCCAAAAGAAAGGTGTGCCAAGCTTGTAGCATAATTTCCAAAAAGGCTGGAGGCTGTCATTGCTGCAAAGGGTGCTTCAACCAAGTACTGAATGCTGAGACAGCAGTACATGAGATATTTCAGTATTTAATTTTTTGTAAATTTACAAAACTCTCCAAAAACCTGTTTTTGATGTGCGATTATGTGTAGATTCATTGGAAAATAAATGAACTGAATCCGTTTTAAGACGAGTCGGAAACATAATGAAACATGAAACATACTATATGAGCAAAGCCCACCTGAAAACCAGTGCCCACTTCTTCAGCAGAGTTTCATTGTACTGGTCTCTGACCTCAAACAGCAGGTCAAACAGCCGGTTCACTGGGAAACCATAACCCTGTACACACACGCACAAAAATCACACATACAGAAAATCGAGTGTGTTCATATCAGTTGCTCTCCACACTTCAGAGTTACAAGCTGTTCAAATGCTGTCGGTGCAGCTCTACACCAACCTGTAGTGTGTCAGCGAAGATGACTATGAGGTTCTTTAGCTCCAGGACCAGGTCTGGGTCATCACAGTATGACTGGGGACAACAAACATAATAATCAGCAAGCAACAACACCCTGATTTCAAGAGCTAAATCGTCCACAGTTATCACTGCAAACTGCAAACATGAAGTTCTAGAATAGAGAGTTTGACAGGTGTAGCAACAGTAACTGAAGATGCATTTCCACTGCATGGTGTGGCTCGCTCTTTTTTCTTTTTCCACTGTGGATAGTGCCTTGCTGGTACCTGGTATTTTTTGGAGGATCACCTTGGTCAAGTGAGATGAGTCAATACTACAAGGTGTAATATACCATCCATTCCTCTGTTCTAGTGTAAGAGAAGTGTAGCTTCTTTGTGAGTGTGTGGTTTAGCAAGTGAGACAGAGGGGGTGGCAGAGAGTCATGGTGAACGTGAGTGGAGCAGTAACGTTAGATACGATGATCCTTTATTATCCCACAATAGGGAAATGCGCAGTGTTAGAGCAGCACAGGGGATTGTGTAATAGTAAGAAGCATCAGTTCCAAAAGTAAGATATGACAAATAAGTACACAAAATAATGAGTAAAACAAACTATGACTGAATTCACTTAACTGCACATAGGAAATATTGATATTGCCCAGTTATATATAGAGGTTTAACAGTAAATGCACAGTGTAGGTTACAGTTTGTCAGTGAATAAAGGCTGCATCTTCTTCAAGATCAAAATGCAGCTCCCTTGTGTTGTTTCCAGCATGTTGGAAACATAAAGGGGACATGATGTCGCTGTGATGATCAGCTCAGAGTTCCGCCTATGTTGAGGGAGCACTATCTGCAGTGGAAAACGAAGCAGAGAAAAGCAACTGGAAACAAAAGCGAGTTGAGCAGAGTGAAGAAGCACCATGCTGTGGAAATGCAGCTTACGGGGGGAGGGGCTTAGCTAAGGGTCAATCAACATCAACAAAGTCCCTCCATTTTTCTGGAGTGCAGAGTGATTTATGACCCTGAAAGCTGCACAGTTGAGTCCCTTAACACTCAACACAGGAGTGCGTAAATCAACAGAGTAAATGAACACAGCCAGAGATTTGACATAAAGCAGTGTCTGCCTGCCTCTTTGTTTACTCAGAGACACACATACACACACAAACAATCAGCTGGAGACTGGACTAAACAGCAGCAAATCACAGCAGTGGCAGGAATGTACCTCACCAGTTAAGACAGGTTTATTAGCCTGTATCTATCAAGCTCTGATCCATGCTAGAAGTGAATCTGACGTGATGTTTTAGACTTGCAGTGTGTACGATTATCCAGAGTGTTTTCTTTTAATTTGTTGTGATAGTGATGGTGAACAGAATTGGTAACATTTTTATTGTGAGGGATTTCATTCAAATTTTGTGAGAACTAACAGTATGAACATCTTTCATTATTTGCCATAAAATTGTGGACATTTTTACATTGAATTAGAAGTGGACTGGCTCATGGACAGGTTTGTGAAAAAGACTTAAGATAGGTTTATGCTCAACACTGTGTCCCCTGTGTGAGAGCGTGCACGCAAGTTGCAGCATTGGTATGTTATACACCTCCAAATTTTTGAAACTAGGTACGTGAAGTGTTAATATTATCACGTTTTGTATTCACAACATTTGTGGCTGTGGCTTATCTATCTTTATACTGTGAACATTTGCACACTCATTTTTCTAAACACTGTACTCTTCTGATTATGACACATCCAGAGTGTCGCTCTTTACTGTTTAGCCCTAAAAGAATCAATGCATCTTTAGAATTGAGCAGCTGTAGGACAATGCACAGATATGTTCCTCTGGTTCTCCTGGTTTTGTTTGTTCGCCTCCTGGCACTTCGGAGAACTACTGCAGCGAACAACACGTTCAGCATAAATACTTGCATGCCATCTGTGGAGGCCTGCACCATGGTGTCTTGTGTGAGTATAAACAAAGCTTGAAAACCTGTGGGCTGGCCACGCAGTCACTGTAAGGGCAGGACCACGGCAGTGTGGAGCTGCCTGTGCCGTGGCCCAGCAGAAGAGCTGGAGGCCAGGGGGAGACCAGGATCTTTGTTAGTCTTCTCACCCCACGCTGTGCGGGCCATTCTCTGGCCTGTTAGCATAATCCTCTGGGTCATTTACAACTGACTGGATCCCAGCAGTAAGGAATATGCCTTCTTAATCTGCTGTTATTGTTGCAATCTGTCTCTCATTAAGGCCCCAATGACCTCCTCTTTCGCTGCATGCGTATGTGTGTTTTGACCTCTTAAAGAGTGACATCATTAGTGTGTTTGTGGGTGCAATGACCTCCATGGTGTGCTGTGTGTGTGTGTGTGTGTGTGGGTGTGTGTGTATCAGCCAGTGAATGAAGGTTCTTCCAATATAAATAGATCCACAGCAGGCTGTATATTATCTCTGTTAACTCTTAACAGTCTTCCTCTCATTCACAGTGCACTCCCTGCTGGCTGTGTGTGTGTGTGTGTGTGTGTGTGTGCGCGTTCATGAATGTGTGTGTCTATGTGTGTGTGGGCTTACAGAGTGTGTGCGGAGCACAGCAATGATCTTGGACAGGGCCATGTTCCACAGCTCATCAGTGAAAGCTCTGGTCACCAGCCCCTGTGTGGCGTGAAGAATGTGGTCCTCCACAACAAAGAACCTAACGGCACAAACACAGAAAGCACATACATCTCATGCTTTATGTTCACATTGAAGATAAGAAAACTTACAGACAAACTTGGTGAATGAAAGAGAGTTTTAAAAGTTAGCAGAATGTGATGTTAAAGCCATTGCTCTGTAGTGTGACAATGAAGTGACATTAGGAGGAACATCTTACCCTACAATCTGATTGAAGTATCTTCTGTAGCCTTCCACTGTCTCATGCTGGACACACAGACACAAAGCCACATTTATCAAAAGTACATGAATGCATGAAATTCAGTACGCAGTGTTATCACTGTGCAGCACTGCATTGGTGAGCTAGGACTGTTTTACAAATTGTCACTCTTGGTGTGTTAAGTGAAATTGCTTTTAATTTTGATACTTTGATTGATATGATATGATTTTATCCTTTTATGCAATACTTTATGCTCTACTTAAAGTTGCTATGTTTCAAAATGTAAACTTCATCCAGACTATCTTCTCAATGACCCCTGTCCAACCAACACCCAAGTGGCTGAATGCATTTGACTCGCTGATCACAACATTTTATGGGAAAAACAAGCAACCTAGAATCAAACACACAACACTGCATCCAAACGTGCATCCAAACAACAAAGATTAATGGAATTAGAAATAACATACTTAGGATTAAGAACTACAACAAATACTTATCAAACATGAGATAATCAATCTCACACAAATATGTATAAAATAAAGTCAAAGACAGACTGATTTCAACAGACTGATCAAGTTTCCCCATTTCTCTGTGGGGTCAGGTGAACATGGGAAAGATTAATATTCTTCCTACAGTCAACTACATTCCTGTTACAATACAAAACACTTAGTTTGAAGTTTTGCTCAAGCTATCCCAACATTTCTATGGCAAGGCAACATGATGAGGTTAAACAAAAAGGTGGACTATAGCAACTTCTTTCACTATCATCTATCTATTGGTTGTCAGAAAGCTAGTGAGTTATTTGATCCCACTGTAAGCAAAGAGTGAAAACACATTGAGGAGAATGTGTTACAAAACTTTAATGCTGACATGAAATGCCTACATTTTATGAACACTTTTAACATCTTAAAATCATGTACAACGATCCTGGGAATGAACACAGCTACGTCAAGAAATCAACCACTATTGACAGACTTCAAATATGACATTAAAAAATAAGGTTTTCTGTTCTAAAACTTTCAATGAATTAATAACTGAACAGAATATTCTTCTAAAAAATATAGTTTGAATGTTTTACACAATATTTATGTTTTGTCACTTAACAGGCTATTTGTCTTCATTCAAAACATTTTACCATAAAGAGCAGAGCTGAATTCAGGAATATTCACTCCTGTTATAGACTACAACTTTAATGAGGTTCTTTGAATTTCAAAAAGACGCATTACATGTGTGTTCCATGATACTGTTTTTCCATCAGTCACGCCGCTCACCATGTTAGCCTGTGGCTGCAGTACTAGTCGGGCCTGTTTCTTCCTCTGTTTCCTGTAATAGTTCTCAAATGTTTCTCTGTCACCCTGGAGACACAGAGAAAAACAACAGACTTTAATAACCTCTCCAAAATCTATTGACAATGACAAGTAGTTAAATCGAGATTCTTTTGCTGTTACAAGCCAGATGATCTTAATTATTAAAATAATATATATAATAATATTGCTAGAGAAATTCTTATACTTAATGCCCATTTTGTGTGACCACCTCGTATTGACCTCATATTATTATCTGTGTGAGAGTTTGTGCTACTATCTCATGATGACAGAGGCTGCGTCCAGGGAAGTGAATACCAGAGAGGAACAGAGCAGTCTACTTATCTTATCCGTATGGGTGCGTGTGCGTGTGTGTCTGTGTGTGTGTTTCTGTATGTAGTTATGGGGGCGGGAGGGCTGGGTTTTCTTCTCTGTCATTTTTAACCTCTGTGAGGCACTTTGTGTTGCTTTTTAAGTATGAAAAGTGCCATATAAATAAATAAAGTTTGAAGTTTGAAGTTCTGTTCGTCTCCTCAAGGCCATCTCACCTGTTTGCTCCTGTATGACAAACAACAAATTGTCTTCACCATGAGTGTGGCAAGAATGCAAGCCTCTGCCCATTTGGCATTATAAAAGCCTCACATGCAGGGTTCTAAATTAACACCCGCCAACCCGCCAAATGCGGGTTAAAATTCATGTTGGCGGGTGTAAATAAAAACTTACTAGCCAATTTGGCCGGTAATGCATTAGGCAATCATGTCAGTCAGAGCCGCTCTACAGTTCTTGGTCATTTGTCCCCCGGACAGTCCGTCCTACATTTCCCATGAACACTGTTCTACGTGATGACGTACAAGACGCCCATTGGCTGTGCGCAGGCACACTACAGTTTGTAGTGCAACCGGCGCGAGAAACCACGGAAACGCAAACACAAAGAAGCGTGAACGTCGGCGTATGAACTGTAAAAAAGGAGACTTAGCTAGCTAAAAGAAAAAGTAAAGTTAAACTAAATGCGTGGCTGGGACAGACGTCTGGGGGCGAGAAGAGGAAGGAGGCAGGGGATGAGAATGTCGACAAAGCGTGCGAAACGAAGAAAAGAAAGTTTAACGCTAAATGGCTGACAGGTCGTGAATGGCTTGTGTTTGATCACGAAAATGCCGTCATGTTTTGTAAGGACTGCCGCATGTACACGAAAGAAAAAAACAAGACGAATAATTTTGTGGTGGGGACTAATCATTTTAAAGTCGAGGCAGTAAAGGACCATGAGAGTGCCCGAAGTCATCAGGAGAGCCTAAGGAGTCTGCAATACTGACTGCTGCACTATTTGTGTTTTCTAGTTGTACATACATAATTAAATTTATTACCAATGCAATTTTTTGCAAGTGTTTAAGTCATGGCTGTTACTTATATATATTTCTTATTAAAGAAGGAAAGCAGATACACTTGAAGTTGAAAGGAAAAATACATTTTATTAGGAATGTAATGATACTAAATACTGGAAAAATGTCTTTTATAAATCTGACAGCATCATTTTTTGTTTGTATAAATTAAATGTTTGCACTTTCTGTGTATATTTTGTTTCATGTGTTGTACTTTCTGTGCATTTTTCATGCCAACAATGTAAATAAAATGATCAAATGCATTCAGTGGCACTCACAATCTCTCTTATTTTCACCGGGAAAAAAATCTGGCTAGTGGAAATTCTGATTGGCTGGTAACTTTAGAAGGTCACCAGCCACATTGGCTGGTGATCAAAAAAGTTAATTTAGAACCCTGCTCACATGAACTATTACTATTAGTATTATTGAACATTTACACTGCAGGTTCTCTGTAGTGACTTGTTCCCTTGCGGCAAGAACAAACAATCTACTCTTATAAATTTCAGTCGGTGTTCCTGAGTCTTCTTTAAAACTTTTCCTAACAAATATATTTCCACAATAGTTGGTGTGGAATAGAATTAAAGATCATTGTGCAAACTGGATACGTGTGAAAGTCATAGTGGAGAAAGTGAAAGAGAAACACTTTCCAAAGCATCTACAATTAAAAATGGAATCATGTAGCTTTTCAAAAACATTCTCTCAATCTGAAAACATCACTCTCATGTTTTTGCATCAAAAAAAGAAATTTAAGATTTTCAAAATGATGACATGTGCCTACAGCACCCTCCACTGGGCTAGCTAATAGGAACAGTGTATGTAATATTTTCTGAGCTTTGTATCCACTGTCTCAGCAGAGCTAAAGGCAGCTGAATGTACAATTTAGTATGAATAGGCCTTGGATCAAAACTATGTTACTGCTCTGTTGTGATGGACCCGGATTTCAAACTGTTTTTGCTCGAGTCCTCCAACATGTGTGTGCATGCTGCCTCATTAGAGCAGACGTCGTACGAAAATGGTCTGTGAAGAAGTCATTTATTCATTGTGTTAAATTCTGGAGTTATAGTGCTGCTATACCAAATCATTACCATCACCCAGCTTGCAGATGAGTGTGTATATGTGTGTGAAACAGATTGAAACCTACCAGCACAGTGTAAATGTGCAAACACCTGTAGACAGGTGAGAAGTCCACCAGGTCCTGAGCTGTGAGAATCTGTCAGACATGGATGAGGAAACATGATTTTTGTCAAATTTTCCTTTAACATTTTCTATACATTCATTCAGCAGTGATGAATACATGTAGCTATGAAAACATGTAGACAACTATAAAAATGATCTACCTTATTCACAGAAAATGATTACGTTCATGACAGTTATAGAAGAGAAAAACTCAACTCCAGCTGGATTTTCAACTCTCTGTAGTCTGACGCTCCAAATAAAATGAACTTCAGGTAAAGAGGAACACAACACTCAAGTACACACAATGTTTCCTCACCTCTTCATCTGCTTCCTCCTCATCTCCTGTGTCGTCATCCATCATCAGGCCGTTGTGAGTGTGAGTGTGTGTTCGTCCATTGAGAGAGTACAGAGGCTTGGTGTAGTGGCCCATACTGGCCTGCTTGGCAACTGCACTGTTAAAGGTCCTGTGCTGTTGTGCCTACAGGCACAAACAACACACACACACACACACACACACACACACACACACACACACACACACACACACACAGATCAATGAGCAGATAAATACTTTTTCACAGCTGTTAAAAATATATACTCTCATACCTGTCTCATGGCAGTCTCTCCAACCTTGTCGGAGTGTTTTCTGATGCTCTCCAGGAAGTCCTTGAGATCTGACATGGAGATCTCCTTAATCTCCTCTCTCAGTCTGGGCAGGTTTTCAGCCATGATCTGACAGAACCTGTACTGACTGACTCTGCAGGGAACACAACAGAAGTGTAATGTCCAATTTAAGAAGCACTATTCAATCTAACAGCATTATCTAAATTTACATGAAAAGAATGCAATGCAACAATTGGTAAATTAAGCAGATCCAATAACGAGACATTCTACCAATCAGTGTCATGCTACCAATACCCACACTACATTACTGACAGCTATATTAGTAACACTTTGAGCATGCCTTCTTCTTTTCTGTATAAATAATACAGTGAGCATCAACAGCAGTGAACTGGATTATGTTGCAGTCGTGGTTTGAGAAGTTTCTATGGACATCTTATCATCTTCATGTGTTTTTGCCATTACTCTGAGTCACTGATGGAATATTATAACTGTTCTAAATCCAACCTGTCTAGAACGAGGCTACAAACTTTTCAGAGCCATCTTTAGAGCATTTCTACCAGAATTTTGATGGTATAATCCTACCTGGGGATGTAGACCTTCTCCAGCTGCTCCATGGTTTTCAATGCAGCATAGTATCTGCAAACAGTAAAGCTTCAGTTAGGATGAATCACAGGTATGGTCCTTTACTCACAACCACTGAAGGACAAGTTCATAATTTTGAAGTCTGCCTGTAAAGAATAATCCGGTGACCATATGAACATTAAAACAGGTTCTGCTTGCTGTATCCACGCCTGTTCATAATGGCCATTACGAGAACCCTTTCCAATCATTTCCACTGTAAGTGAGACAGGACAGGACAAAGAGCTTGTTTTTTCCAATTAATCACACCGATAGAGACTACTCTAAATTCCCTTTTAAACTTGAATGTAAGGTATTCATATATCTAGGAATCAAAGTCATTCTCACAGTGGCTAAGAGAGGTGCTGACTTTCCCTTCCAGTGACTGTACTATTTATCTGGTTGTAACCACAATATTTATACAGATGCATGTGAATACTTTTACTCTGAATTGAAATGAGATGTACCTGTCTAGTCTCCTGTGATTTGTTTTTGTAATTTTCTTTTTTATTTTTGTCTTCCTATTTGAGCCTTGGAGGGAGGGGTGGGGGGAGGGAGTGGTATGTGTTTATATACACTTGTTATTTTGGTTGTTTATATATTGCATGTGACCATTCTCATAACTTGAAAAATGTAAAATAAAGTTTTTTTAAAAAAAAAAAAAGAAGATTATTACTGTACTTCAATTTTACTTAATTATATAAATACTTTATTATATCATTCAAACACCCACCAATGTAGGTAGTTTCTTTTATAGTTCCCCAATGCCAACAAGAATTCTTTTGGTTGTAGCCGACGGGATATTAACACTTCTTCTGTAAGATGACCACTGTATGTAAGCCTATCCCTTACTAAGCTGTAATGTAAATACTCTCATATCAAATCACAAGGGAAAACATTCTTACAGTAAACAGCAAAATTTCGTGAAAAGTTCAAAAGTTCACAGAGATTGACAAGGTACAACACCAGGGGGAGCCAGGATGACAGGTCAGAGGGGAGGTACAATCATCCTCCCCACACTCCGAGATTGGGTTCCAAGACCCAGCCACCGACACCCTTAACCCACACCGTTAACAGTTCTGTGTTAAGGGCAAATGACCCAAGATTGAAGATCATGGCTAAGAATAGCACCCGCCACCCCTGGACCAGACTACCACGACTGAGTGATAAAGTATCCTCTGAAAGTTTGCTTGAAGATGTGAATGCAGCACTATGACCTATTCTTACTAGGACAATTACAGAGACCAATCAGCTGTTGTAAATCATACAAACAGTGATTCTAGAGATGCTTGGCTATAAGATGAACAACATGAACAGCCACAAGGAGCCATACTCCCCATGGAGAAGGAGGCTAGAGGCCAAGATCAAGGCAACAAGGAAAGTTAGTCAACTCTCAGAGCTCTAGAATGGTGTGGGGAAGAAAGGGATTCCCAGGAAGTCCCAGCAACTGTCCTTAGGCACTACAGACTGCTAGGCAAAGACTCACAGCTCTGTCTACGCGCCTGAGGAGATACACCAGAGAAGCATACGCCAGGAGAATAAATAGGACGCTCTCCACCAAACCATCCAAAGTGTACTCTCAGTGGCAGAGTAAGAACGTAAGAGTACATCCACCAGGAACTGAAACTGAAAGGTACTGGTAGAGCACATGGGAAAAGGAGGCATCACATAACATTGATGCTCAGTGGCTAGTGGGTCTAAGAGCAGACCACAGCAATCTCCCAGAAGAAGAACCGGTAACCATCACAATGGCAGACATCCACGAAAGAGTGTATGAAGAGCTGGATAGCAGCAGACCCAGACATAATTCACACTTACTGGCTAAGGAAGCTAAGTGTGCTCTGTGAATGCCTGGCAGTACAGACACTTCAACTACTGATGGATGAGACCTACCCAGGGTGGTTGACCCAAGGGCAGACTGTCCTGATCATGAAGGACCCCCAGAAGGGTGTGATCCCATCCAATTATCAAACAATTACCTGCCTTTGTACAACATGGAAGCTCCTGTCAGTCATCATTGGGCATACTGCCCAATACATGAGCAGGGTCCACAAAAGAATTGGTAGCAATACCAGGGGAGCCAAGCACCAGCTACTGGTCGATAGAGCAGTCACCCAAGACCGCAAGACCAGACAAAATAACCCGCGCACCGCCTGGATTGACTACAAGAAAGCCTATGACTCAATGTCACACACAAGAATGCTGGAATGCTTAGAATTGTACAGCATCAACAGGACACTAAGAGTTGAACTACCAGAGGGCAGCACTGCAGATGTTCAGGACAGCTACAAGTACCTTGGGATACCACAGGCAAATGGAAGAACCATGAGGAGGCTGCAAGGAAGTCAGCCAGAGACAAACAAAGGCAGGTCCTGAAGAGTCAGCTGAATGGAAAGAACAAGGTCCAGGCTATCAACACATGTGCACTGCCAGTCATCAGATACCCTGCTGGTATAATCAGCTGGCCAGAAGAGGAGAAAGAACCCACTGATATCAAGACAAGGAAGCTCCTCACACTGCATGGAGCGTTTCATCCCAAGTCCAGCACCCTGAGACTGTACACTAAGTGGACCAGGGAGGCCAAGGACTGGTGAACATCAGAGCTATTGTCCAGGAGGAAACAACTAAGATCCAGGAATACATTCTGAAGATGCCCCCCAAAGAGGTGCTACTAAGTGAATACCTCAGGCAACAGCAGAAACCCAATAATACAGAAGAGGAGCACAGACAATAATGAAAGGACAAGCTCCTTCACAACATGTACCAATCCAGATAGAAGATGTGGCTGATATCAAGAAATCTTTCCAGTAGCTGGAAAAGGCTAGACTGAAAGACAGCTGCAGGCTGTGCAAAGGTACCCCTCAGACAGTTCAGCACACAGTAGCAGGGTGTAAGATGCTGGCCCCCAAGGTCAAAATGGGAGACACCTCCTAAAGTGGTGGAGAATGACCTAGCCAAGATCCTGTGGGACTTCCAGATCCAGACTGGCAAAATGGTGGTGGCTAACCAACCAGACGTCGTGTTTACAGACAAGGAACAGAAGGCAGTAGTGATAGACGTAGTGATCCTGACAACAGCAACATCAAGAAGAAGCAACGAGAGAAGCTCAAAAAATACCAAGGGCTGAAAGAGGAGCTAGAGAAGATGTAAAGGCAAGTAAAGGCAACAGCGGTGCCACAAGCTTGAAAATAAAAAAAAATGTGAGTTCGTTTGGCTACGTTGCGTCGTGGGTAATGTAGGCACCAAGTTTAGAGAAGGAAGAAGAATGGGTGGAATAAAGATGGCATCTATGGTTCTGCTGCATCAATTCTGATCTTTCTTATTAACTGCCCATTGAGAGAATGACAAGATTATAAGAGCGTAATGAAACTGGGGTACTCTTTTAAGAGCCAGTATGAATAGAAGGAACAGAGCAATTACAGAAAACAATGATTGATTCAATGTACATATAGATACCTGACAAATGTATTAAGACAGACTTGAAAAATTAGTAACCCATCCTTTAAGCAAAAGTTTACTTTTACATTTGGTTCACTGAGCAATGTGCTGCCAGGTTACATATGAATACATATTGAGTACATGATGAGAAAGTTCTGAGAGAATTTATAGTGCTTCCAGACAACAAGAGAGCACCTAATGATTGAAGAGTAAGGTATTAAAATTGTGACCAGTGTATGAAGATATGGTGGGGTAGTGCTACCTCCTTTAAATTACCTACTGATGGGCAGATGCTCACATTCTAAGGCCTTACAGGGGAATCACTGAACTATGTATTATATGTTTTATTCACTGCATGTGGTGCAGTGTGATATTTTATTCTCAATGGCTATTTGGCACCTGTGTTTTAAGGATATTGTGGTCTTTCATAGTCTGCACACATCAGTGGGTTCAGTCTTGGGTCAGTGTGCTGAGCTCCCATCATTAGGCTGATAGGCAGGCTGTGAAGGGATCTAATTGGTCGGTCAGTGAGTGTAAAATGTGTTGTATACACATGAACAGAAGACCGCCTCATAAACTGTACAGTGAAAAGGTTTGTCAGAGTGACGAGCACCAGGACAGAGAACACAAAGGCTACAAGTGGCTGGACGTGAACAGAATGTGACCTGGGCATCAGCACATACAGTACAAATAATAATGTGCATTTGAGCCACACAAACACGTTCCAATTTATAGTAAGTGTATAGGGTAAGTCATTAGTGCTTCCAGTACAAACCACACACAAATACCACAAGGTGGCCGGCATGGTCTAATTGCCTTGGATTGGCTGTGGGCCGTGACAGAGCTGCAGTGAGGGGGCCTTGTTGTGAACAAGGGCACACTGAGGGTCAATTGTCCTGCCAGTGAATGGCCTTTTCCTTTGGTACACAGTAATGAACAAGAAAGGGTCATTATTTTCCTGTCCAAAGTGAACCCCCCCCCCCCCCACCTCTTTAGGCAGGCATGTAAATACGGCCAAACATGAAGTTCATGGGGTAAAAAGGAAGTTCAATCAAACCCAGATAGCAGTGGATGAGCTGAACAGTTTGCAGACTGGTTTGATAAGATGTTTGAGCACTGGGCTCTCTCTTTCTATCTAGGATGAAAAACACTTCTTTAGAATAGACAATAAAAAAATAGAGTTTTAGTATACTGTTTAGTAACACTTTCAATTACTTAAATGTAACTTAATACCAGGATACAAAGCTTTTCCCTGTCAACATTGTTTAGTAACCAGTAATGTACTGTTGTGATATTGTACTGTGTTACACAGCTGGGTGTGGTCAGGTGGTGAGATATACTTGCCACCACAACCAACAGAAATGTAGCATGGCACTATAGCACTTCAGTACATCAAAGCTTCACAGGCTGGAAGAAAAAAGATGTTCTCTAGCTGGCAGAGTAAGTCAGACTACTAGATTGGGTGAAGAATCTGGGAACCTTCAGAATTTTGAAATTCTTGTTAGTTGTTTTTAATATTGCAGTTATACATCAGTCACATTGTGATGAAATGCTTTGTGAGATGGATACCTTTTAGAATCCAGCTGCTCCTTTAGTTTGCTGTACATTTCTAGCACTGCAAAGGAAGAGAAGACAAGAAAGAGGATCTGTAGCAGGGTTTGTTGGTTCAAACATTTCATTCACTTTTGCTCCTAAAGAAAAAATTTCCAGTGCATACGAAGACCATAAACATCATTATGAAACATACTGGACTATCCAGATTACAAACCATAAAATATCGTCCATATTGCTACAGCATATGGAGTCATAAGTGTTCTACCAGTGCAATAAATAAAACTGGCCTCATACTCCTCATACTCAGCTTCCAAAGGTTATATTAACTAATTTCTTTATCATTTTAAAACTTTATCTATGAGAGCATACATTAACAGTGTACCAACAAAATTATTTGCATAGTTTTTACCCAAAAGACTTCATTATCTTCAAGCCCAAAATATCTGAATTTAACTTTCACAGCCCGACGAATATGAGCTAGAAAAAACGGAATTACAAGTCTTCTTTTGCTGGAAGAAGGATATGTGGGGCAGCAGTATCTTCTTTCCATTCATTAATAATATCTCTGCAATACCTAAGCTACAAGAGAAAGAACAGGAAGTACTATAAAAGCTTTCCTCAACATTTAAAGAATTGCACAAGTTCTTATCACAAGTACAAACTATATGTATCTATTTGTCTAGTATCTATTCATCTAGTTAGAAAGACTTGACTGAACATGCCCAAGATTTCTGCCAAGTACATGTAGGTATATGCACGCCAGTGGCATCCTGAGGTCACGCGGGTGACTAACACTAACACTTCATTATCTCTAGGATTACAGTAATTATCCCACTGACACACAAGCAGCAGTGGTACCTGGTATACAGAGCTGAAGCTTCTCCACAGTCGTGACCATGTTCCTCTGCTGAATCCGACAGCGAATCACCTCCTCCGTCTGAGCTGTCACCTGAGGGAAAGAACAGGCAATTGAAGGAGACAATGAGAAAGATCACTGTTAATGCAAATCTGTCTTTGCAGTTAATGAGCACGCATATGTTTTTGTCTTCTGCATATTGATGCATACACGCATGCATGGACTTACCTCCCTGCCAGCTTCTTGTAGTCTGTAATTAGTGTCTGTCACTTGACCCTTTCAAAACAAACAAAGACATCAGATTAACTGTACAGCCTCAGCATCTCTCCTATTTTCCTCTACTCATGATTCCTACAAATTTTTGTTTACTGTCAACAAATCCCACATGTCTTATTCCACTGTGCTACAGAGCTTAACTGTTGTCCAAAAACTATTAAAGACACATCAATGAGCCACACTGTTGCACCGTGTGACATGTATTCTCCTTACCATGAACACACACACTGTAGTTTATTTTGAGTCAATGAACTGAAATGTTACTGAAATGTAATAAAACCAGCATCATCTTTCAAAACTGCAGTTGTACCTGATGCATAATGAAAACAAACCAGGAGCGAGGCACAGGTCCAAGGTTTGACCTTGGAAGAAGGTCCAGTTAATCCTAGCTGATCCCAACCACTCTGGTTGCTTCCGTCAGGCCGCAGGACCAACAGACTTACAAATTCATTTGTCTCTGCTGCCATTGATCTTTTGAATAACTCAATGTGATAATTTGTTTGTGTTGTATTGTAACATATTGACTGTTTATTATTCTTCTGATTGTTATGTGGTTACTGCTGGCTGTACAATAAATTGCCCCTCAAGGATAATAAAGATACCTTGAGCCAGATTTGAATTTTGAGAACTTTAATATTGAGATATCTTGCAAGTTGACTTCCACAAAATCTGTCAAATCTTCTCCATCGTTGCCATGCTTAGGCTTCTGTGGCAATTCAGGTTTAATTCTATGACATGCTTTTAGGAAGCACTTTTTAATTTTGTCAAGTTTTTCAAATTTTCAAACATAAATCCAACTTCAGTAGAATGTATGAATACCTTGGTATTGGTTCAGCCATACGTGCTGTCACATGTCTATCCATCCCTCCTCTCCCTGTCTTCTCGCCCTCTTCATGCCCTCTCTTTTCCCTCTCTACCTCCCTCGCTGCAGCTGCTCAGCCTTGTAATCAGCTCATTGTCCATGAAGGGGCAAGGACAAAAGCAGGCAAATTCAGATTAACCAGGCAGCGGGGACCTGAACCCATCGTCGGTGCACTGGGCCTTTCATGGGGTTTAATGGCTTGTGACAGGCTCTTTCTCACAGATTCAGTGACAAACTTCTCGATTCTGGATGGGGATTTTTGAACTCTCGGCTCTTGTCACACGGCTGAGAGCCATGACCCAATTGACCAGTCGGCTTTTTGATGACAATCCTTTCAACAGTGAAGCTTCCAAACAAGGGGGACCGACTACATAATAACTGCCCCTTTTATAATTCAGCTGGGGTGCAGTACCACAGCAAGAGTGCTTGAGACACACAACCAAGACTGTTATCTAAAACAACATAATGCTGCACTGGATAGCTACCAGGGAGGACAACCTGTGACCTACCTCTTTTGAGACAGCATTCTCATCAGCTATCTTGTCCCATTACAGAAAAAACCCTTTGTTTCTTTCATTGGGTTTGAATGAGAAGTGAAATGTGTTCAAGAATTTACAGCAGGAGAAATCACATTTGATTTAACACTTCTGGATTTTCTCTGGATGACTGCTAATCCCCACAGAGCCCTGGCTAGCCCTGTTGGGGCCTGAAGTGCTAATAGAGCTTGTAAACTCTAAAGATGAGCTAATTCAAACATAATTCCTGTAAAGGCCATGGAGATGCCTCCCAAGTCATTAGTTTGTAGCACTGTCACTTGAAAGCAGATTAGCCAAAAGCAGGGTTCTCACTCTTTTCTACAGCTGACTTAGCAGGATTTTTCCAGGACATTTTAATGATGATACAGCTAGTATGACAGACAAGTAGGGTACCATACAATAATGCATTCCTCTGTACGGAGGTCTGATTTAAAAGACTATATGTACATAACCTTGAGATGTTTTAATGTTCCTGTGTTTCTTGCCCTGTTTCAATATTGTCATTATATTTAAATTTTCAATTTTTTATAGTACTCCCTCATTGTATTATTATTGTATTTTGAATTTTCTTATGAATTATAATAACTGTTGCTGCCAAAACACCAATCGCCTGAACAATAGCCTGAACACCAGTAACTCAAATAGTAGCAAATAATTTTGCCTACTGATTAGACTGAATTTTAAAGATCTAAATGTACAAATAGAGTCGAGTTTGCCTGGATTATTAACTGCAACTGACTCATCATCAGTTTATCACACATACTTTACTAATTACTCATTTTACTAGGCCCTATACTTGTAATGTTAAGTGGAGTCTTCAGCAAAGCTAATCACACCCAGTCTGAGCAATCGTTTTGGGCACCTCAGACAGATAGCAGAGTAGTTGACTCTCAGCTAAGGGAAAATAGAAGAATGTTGAAAGAATTTTTCAGGACAGCACACAATTTTCCAGGACATTTTACATTTTCTCTTAGTTTCCATGTGTTTTCCATGGGAACCCTGCAATTTAGATGGCAACTATGTTATGTCCCACCTGACTAGATGTGATTATATTAGGGTTGAGCCAGATACTCGTTTCAGACGAGTATCCGGTACGGATAAAGAATTTTTGAGTAAAACTCGTCACTATCCGTGCTCATGCTGAAGGAAAATCCTCATTGGGTAACTAACTGTCTTCACGCTCTGCTTTGTTCTCACGATTTGTTCCGTAACGTACGCGGTGCATTTGACAAGACAAAGCTGAAAACGGCTCGTGTCACGTCGGTCACTGCCTCCACTCCTGTCAGGTTTTTTTTTTTTTTTTTTTTTTTTCCATCTGCTTGCTCTTAGTTTAGCTGGTGATATAAAGTCAGTTGGAAAACTTTGCTGTTTCCCTGTTTGCCATCACTGATGTTTGCATAAATCACCAAGTTCACACAGATCATTAAAAAATAAACAGTCTTACAGACCACATACACACATATAGCTGAACACACAAAGTAGCCTATATTAATATTTTTGTTGTATATCAATTTCAGACTTAAAATAATGTACTGATTTAAGCCCCACCCATATCCGATTTCCGATTTACTACCACACCCACTTCCGGATTAGGCCCCGCCCACTCCGAGTACAGATACGGATACAGATACTGGTGTACTCGCTCATCCCTAGATTATATGCACCTCTGAAAAACTGAAACTGCAGCCAACAGTGGCTACAGAGATACCACATGTACATGTTTAGGTATGAGGGGGCATTCACGAAAAGGCTCTGTCATTCACAAGCAAGGATAGGGTGAGGTCTAACAGACATTATGTCACACAACATACTGTATAATGATATGGTGATATGACACTATTTAGACTTTGATAGAGGATATTTTGTCTGTCAACAAGCCCTATCTGCTACGCTTGAAAAACACAACATTACCTTCACAAGTTTGGAGGACCATGCTACAGTGCACTGAAGTAAGACAAGATGATAAACAGATCTTTTGATCATTGTAATGTAAGGGGCGCATGCACACAGGCACACACAGACTACCCTGTAAGGACAATTTCACTAAAGCACCCTTCCAACTAAAAAGTCCTCTAAATGTGTCTGAAATATGATTTTGGAGAATTTTCCAGAATCAATTTTTTGACTACTAGCTCTGCAGTGATGTAATGAATTATTTCAGAAAAAATTCTAGTTGTCTCTCTAAAATATCCACCCCACCAGACAATACTACTACAGCAACCCATACTTTATTAGGTTCTCTTAACAATCTAGTTTGTCCATTGTATTGTATGATTTGGCAACCAGTGTAGGTTGCAGATCAAACTGCCTTGCTATTGGCTCTTCTGGCCTACAGTCCTTTTTACAGCAGTCTCTCTTACCATCAGTTTCTCTGCATCAGCACGGACTTTGAGGAGCTCTGTGATGGCATCCACAAAGCCTTGGTGGTGGAAATTGCACATCTTCTCAATCTCACGGTCATGGTTCCTTATCCGGGCATCCAGCTTTTCCATGAAGCGTTTGTGGGCATTGGGCTGGTCATCGTAAATGGACCTGAGAGAGACAAATAAGTAAGGAAATGGAGGCAGGATAGGAGTGATGGCACAACAAAGAACTGTCAGAACAACTGTTAGAATGAGGGGCTGAAAAACAAAGCCAATGTGGAAATGCTGAAAAACTGCACTTCCATGAATGGCCACTTGATGTTGACTCAAAAAGCGAGTCAATCCCCATAGTCCCCATATTAAAATGGCCAACTTTAGAACAGAAATAAACATGTTTACAGCCTCATACAAAAACCAGTTTTGGTCTCTACTACAGACCACGAGTTGAAATCACCCATTACAAGAACTACTGAGTTTTCCATGGAGGAAATTTGTTGAACAGGCAAGTGCTATACTTCTCAGATGGAGGCTTGTGGGGAATGAAGACCTTTACAAAGGTCAAATAAATTCCAATACAATTTTTGATTGCGGTGCTCTGTGCGACATGTCACACTGAAATTCACAATGCGTCATTATGTGTCCATACTGAACAACTATGCTGCAAAAATACTGAGAACCAACATTGCTAAGGCAGCAAGGAGGCCTAGGTGGCCAGTTGTTAGCACATTATTGTAAAGAACCATGCTATGAATCACTACATGCCATCTAAAAACCACACACACATTTCACTCAGTTCCACCCTGGCCTGGCTTCAACAGGCACAGATGGCCTGTGTGTGTATTTGTGTGTGTATTTGTGTGTGTGTGTGTGCGCGTGTGTGTGTGTGAGAGAGAGAGAGAGAGAGAGAGAGAGAGAGAGAGAGAGAGAGAGACACCGGAGACAGCTTAAGTGTGATTGTGTATCAATTTTGAGTCATTGCAAGTAAACGCCCATAGACTGAGTGTCCATAGACTGTACAAAATGTGTGTATTTGTGTATAAACAGGCACCATTAGCACGGACGTTGGCCAAAAACTAACATCCATATCCACTCATGGAACTAGTGAGACACAAAAGTGTAAACACAAAACACTGGTCATTCATAAATGGTTTAAAAACTATATTAGCTTATGAAGATGGGCTATTATTGCCATTAGCTGAACTTCAGAGTTTGAAGTTTGAAGTACATGTTACACCCATAGATTATTGAATTGTGAATTAGTTTGATATCAGTCCAAGAAGTGTTTACAGTTTGTCCTTTTTTGTTTTCCCCAATTCCGTTGAGGATACAGCACAAATGCTGGAGGGGTAACGCAGTCATAGGTGAGATACAGGAGAGGTCTTTAAACACGACCTAGTAAGAATATTAGAATCACTGTAGGAAACCATAGTCCCTGACGAGATTTTGTTTCATTTTTTGGGGGTGGCTTGATTGACTTAACTTGGTGTGGCAAATAAACTAGTATTTCTCATAAGATGAAACAACTTTCATAAATAATATTACTTCAGAATGTTCATTTGTCATGTGCTTGTGGTTCATTGATTCATGCTTTTTCTTCCCTACAGATATTTTTTAGAATCAATCAGCATTATTACTGGTGCCTGTGCCTGTGATGTGAAAACATCATTTTCAAAGTCACAGAAAGTGAAAGTGTGTGTCCTGATCATAGTTCAGTTCTAAAATCAGACAGTGAGCCCTGAAGCAGAGAACTCCAGAGAAGCCAACAGACACAGGTTGCATGGTTTCACACTGTCCAGCTTTGGGCTGCTCCCTATTTCATTAGCCTTCCTTACTTTTGAGGTTAGGTCATTTTGAGAAAAGACTGTTTATAAAGTTTACATCCTGCCATGTTGTTGCTGCTGCATTCCTGTGTGCAATGGCACAGCTACGAAGAAAGTGGAGTGATTCAAATGGCAAAATGCAAGTTCACTTGGGTTCTTGACTTAAATCACTGACTTTTAGAGGGCAGGCCTGGTGGGGTTTTAGAGGAACTGTGGCTGAAAATGAAGATCCTGTGAGTGGATCGGCCCGTCACTATGAGCAACCCCTTTCACATTGTCACTTTGTTATCACATTATCATTCGATACAATGTTATAATAAAAATAAGCCTTCACTTAAAATCTATTAGACTACATAGTAAAATATACACCTGTGCCCATCTTTTCCTTTCCCCATCTTCTTCTAAATATGTATGTATTTCTCCTGATTGTAGACAGCACCCTGCATTATTCTTACACCACATGTTTCTTGGAGCTATGTCACTGAATTCCAACACAATATTTTTTATTTTTGTTCTTAAAGGTTTACCCTAAAGTTACTCTACAGTTTGTGTGTGTTTGCATCTGTTCCATAAAACAGGTAGCTGGGACATAATGTGAGAAGCTCCAGAAAGAATAATGAAAACAAATAATGCAGTGTGTCGGAAACAGAATGTCAAAGTGTGGTGACCGGCAGCTACTGTACATGTGTCTTCAACGGCTCATTCTACAGCCATAAAACTAATTTAACAGCAAGGATAGAAATTTAAAACATGACATAGGTTGGTAAGTTTTATATGCGTCTGAGGTAGGCAGGGTTAGAGAATGATGAATGAGGATTCCAGACTGACGAAATCTATGAGCCCATCACCTACACTACAAATAACCACAATTTCTTAGAGCTGGAGTAACAGCTCCATCTAGTGACACTGTAGTGAAATGCTCATAAGTGTTCATATTTTTTTTGTATTTGAAAGAACAGTGTTGTTTTGGGATTTCTGACAGGCCTACAGTTTACTGTATTAACACTGTCACTAACAACAAATGCAGCAGGATTCTGTCATTTACAGAATAACAATTTTAATGCAATTAAGGTAGAGTCAGTAACAGACACATTACAGAGATATTTCACTCTAGACACTAAGGTCAGTGGACAGTCTCCTGTTGGCTGCCCCCGGCAGCAAATTCTAACCGGAGCCACTGCAGGTTTATTTAAAACACACCTCCATCTAGCTGGACAAACCCAGCATGCTGATACAGCCCACAGTGAAGATGAGGTGAAGGTTAAGACTGAAGTGAGATCATGACAAATGATTGTACCAATTAACCACCTTAGCTCCTGAAGCTTTGCCTGCTGTATTTTTATGCAGTTTGAGTTGCAAACCCAACATTACAGCAGCTAACAACATTCATTTCATCTTTTCTTTACTCATGATACTTAACCTGTCATCACGAGAAAACACCAAGACAATGATATTCTAACCTCAAGATAATAGCATTCATTTAATGCAAACATCCATATTAAGACCTATTTAGCATTTATTTCTTTATGGCGATTGTATTTGACCCAAAATCAAGATCCCTTTCAGATGTTTTCGAGACATATAAATATAAAAATGCTTGGAACAAGAATTTGTGTCTTGGTTTAAATTCTTAATATAACACCTCGCCCTTTCCCAATTGAAAAATCCAGACTCTATGAATCTGCAAAGATTTTTCATTCAAAGAGTTTGACTTCTGGAGACAGGTGTCTCTAACTTCACAGAAGTCCATTCTGAGTGTATGTACACTGGTGACTTCAGGTTTCCACATCACACTTGTGTAAGTTGTATATGAAACCATGACTGGTTTCTAAACTATTTGTGATTTCACAAAATCGTGCTTGCAAGTAGAAGTACATGAAATGATTCTGCAGCTATTCTGAGAACTGAGTAAGTCCCTTTTTTCAACAGAGACACCAATTTATATGATTATAAAGTGATTCTTTATGGATATGGAACTGTTTGTTGGATACAACAAGCAATTTGAAGGCATTTTTCACAAACTTCTGACATTTTGTAGACTCAAGCCCTGTTTACACGTACATGGATATTTTGAAAAATGGAGACATTTACCTTCGTTTGTGCCCTTCATTTACACACAAGTGGAGAATTCCCTATGAAAACGATGCTTTCTAAAAACTCCGGTCAGAGTGGAGATTTTGGAAAACTTCGGTTGCACATTTGCATGTAAATGGAGAAAAGTGGAGAAAAACAGAGTTTTAATTAGCCGACGTCACATTATGCGCAAGAACTTGCACCTGCGCCAAAAGTGTGATCTATGTTTACATTTTCATTTGGTTATAGTGATCACGGATGCATTCAAAGTAGCAGTCGCATTTATGTTGGTGCAAACCCTTCTCTTATGTTTGCATTTGCAAATACAGCTGCTCTATCATATCGAGGAGCAGAGATGAATGAGTGCTCGGAGGTCAGCAATTTTGCAACCCCACCCCCCAAAACACGGAGCGCCAGTCCGCGTCACCACCAGCGTCGATGGCATACGTACACGGGTTAAACGAAAAGTTTTCTGAAAATGTGTGCGCAATGTTATTTTTGAAAACGGAGAGGGTGAAATGTCCGCTTATGAAAATAGCCGGCTACGTGTAAACGTAGTGTAAATCCATTAATGACAGAGTAATTGATAAAGAAAATGAAAATGTTGGTTGCAGCTGTGCAAGCCTTAAACTGATATTCAAGGTGAGCACAGAGAAACTTTCCCTCATCAGCTGAGGGATGTGAAACAAACTCTGTCCATCAAAAATCTAAGTTAAGGAACAACAAACAAAACACACTTTTAAGTGGAGTGGCAGTTTAATAACATAATTTTTATAAAATGCACCTAATATGATAGACGTTTAATCCACTGAGAGTCCTACTGTTTTTCTTACTTATTTCTAAATGCAGGCTAGACTGAGAATGACCCTGAACATGTCCACTATCAGTCCCACAGTCCAACACCCACACAAGGAAACTGCCAAACTGTTCATGGGAAAAATTCAACCACTTGATGAGCCCACCTGTTAACCACCTTTATGATAATGACAGAACTGTGGTCACAGGTGCTTGTAACGATTTTCAGGAACACACCACTGGGGAGGAGCTGGCCATTTTCATGTTTTACAATGAGCATATTCACCGTGGGACATCATCTAATAAAGAATTATATCAATGCGGACAAAATATATAATAATGAAATTGTGAAGTAATCCAATTTCTATTGCATAATACCTACAGTTTATTGTAGGTGATTTCAATTTTATTGTAGTTTTCTGTCAAAAATGTTTTTATGATTACTGTATTTCTGTATTTGTGATCATCATGATCTCGATCAAGGCAGAGTCAGTTACGTGAATCACGCAATTCATTGAATTTACAGGATAACTTCAAGATGTAATGGCATATTTAGTCTACATCTATGCCTAATTATTTACAATACTATAGTCATCTTTTTCTTTATGTAACAGAGAAAACCTTCAGTCACCATAAAATTGATCTTGACATCCATTCTGATGAATTGACTTTCATCTATTAACCAAAAGAAGCCCAGTCCATGAAACTTATTAAGGGAAATGGAATAATCTGCTAGGAATGACTGTTTTTGGCTCTTTACTTGCAGAATAACATAGTACCAGCTCAGATGTAAAATATTAATCCAGCAACACTAGCAGAACAACATCACATGACGCCACCAAGCCCTGATGTCCAAACCAAGAATAAATTCTATTTGTAGAGACAGATTTTTCCATCTGTGCATACCACTGATGATCAGTTATAAAGATACAACAGCCCTCTTCTGCATGGCCACACCAGAATTAACCAGAAAAATGGCTAACATTCTATTTTGCAGCCTAAATATATTCTTTCATTTTACAGTACTATCCTTCAACATCATCATCATTAATTAGTGGTTCCATTTAAAACAACAAAAAAAAAGCAACAGCAATGTTTACTGTATTGAGTACACAATTTGAATAAAATATGATAAATTCTGACATATGACATGTATGTTATATACAATCTCAATGAATATCAAAATGATTAGTTTAGGAGAAGACATTACATACAGCCACTTTATATTATTAATATTCCCAAGTTGAGTAATTTTTATGTTTGGACACCTGAATTCTGCATTAGCAAAGAAAGGAAAATATTGTCACTTTGTAGCTGGACAAGTTACTTTGGTGCCTGGACAAGTGAAAGGTAAATGAACTGCCCAAACGGCAAGTGCCTCAGAAAGTTAATGTCAAGCCCTGATGGGGTTCTGTGATGTGTCATTACACATGACACAATGGCTGACATGGAACGCTTATTGCTTCACTTCATGAAGCAGGTGAGCATTTGTGCTTGTGGTACCGGACAGACCTAACAAGGCATGGACCATACCCTGTTTTGGCCTTATCCCACAAGTGATAGTTAGAGGGCAAAGCCTATATGAAAAAGAATTCTAGTTATGTACTATAACTCCAGATTCTGTGCTCTATTCCGGCCCCCACTGGCTCCATGTACTGCTAACATTTTTTTTATTTTTATTTTTTCCAGGAGCTGACTGTTCAGGTTCAATGCAATTCATACACAAGATGAGAGCATAAGTGGGGCCCTCATTGCAAGTGGGTGTGGATGAAAGTTTTTTCAGTTCTGCGTGGGTGTGAGAGGGATAAACCCACTAAAAACAGTCATAGAGGACTGCGTCTATACTCATACAATCTAATCTGGAGTTGCAATACATAAGTAATAATCTTCTCTTTTACTGTCTAATTCCAGGGCAGGAATTACACCACGGTCAAAAGGCCAAAGCTGTGGATGCCCCAGGGTGTGGCTGTAACACCCCTTCTCCCACATGGCTAGTTTGGCATGGTTTTGAACTGGCTGCCTCATTCAAAACTACATGGGATACAACAAATAAACAAACTCTTGTTTCCCAGTGTTTCTTATCATGCTGGACATCAAAAGTAGATTTCTTCCACTCCATAAAAATTAACAGCTAACCCGCTAGCTAACAATTAATGTGATAAACACAAGCAAAAAAAACAGGCGTGGATGCGAATTCTGGCTGGCACGGACAGACAGTATGGACAACTTTTCGCCTCTTTCGTTGTGCCACCTGACAGCATCCCTCCTCCTCCTCCTCTTTGCCATGTTTTGTTACCTGACTGCACTCTGGAGAGAGCATGTGATTGGTCACTGCTTGGGAACACGTCATGAGAGATGTCACACTAGGCGCGTCAAGACAAAAAATATGCTAGACTTTTCGTTGGGGTGTCGTGGCGCATCCCAGCGGCTGCATGATAAGTCATTCAGCATGTCAAACTACTCGGGTATAGATGCCTGATTGTCATTCGCAATCAGCAATGATGCTGATATTTCATCGGCCACAACAAAATCGTCACAAACTCATCCTAGATTCGTATAGTCTGATCCCGGCTTAAGAGCAATCAAAGTTTAATTTTACAACTGCTTAAGTTGATGGTTGTGTGACAGACCCAAATCATCACTGTTGCAAAGCTGAATTTTACACCACAGTCTATGGTTGCAAGGAACTGATCCTCACACTAAAGATCATTTCTATTTAATTCCAGCAGTTTTTATTTCATAATCCATTTTCATTTGAAAACACCATTTTTCCCAATGACACGTAACCTTTTTCTGTTCATCAAAACAAACAGGCCTAAAGCTCCAGTCTTTTCGTTCTGCCATGCTAACAAAACCACAAACAGACAAACAGATCCACATAAGGAGACCTCTACCTGCCTAAGATGTATGTGTACGTGCGTGTCTTGTGTAGGTCTGAGCAGTAAATCTACTCAAGAGAAACTTAAAAAGCATTTGTCAAAAGATATTTTATCTGGAACTGCAGGTCATTGCTGATAAACATTCACAAAAATCTGCTAAAGACAGGTGCAGGGAGCTCCTGGGCTGTGTATTTACATACACCTTACAGAGCCAATTCAAACTAAAATGATGACCTTAGGGTCATCTGAACACCCTGGTGGTTCTGTTATATATTTAATACAAAGACTACTGACAATATAGACACTGTTGATAAGTATATTTTCAGACTCTAAACATCATCCGGAATTGCTGAATGTCACAAATACACATAAAATGAAATGCGTTCAATTCTTCAAGTAACTAATACAAGCTGTGAAAAATGAATAACTGGACAAATGAACTAAATAGTCTGCTGTTTTAATGCACAGTCTGATCACATGCATCTGCAGAATCACATACTCTATAGCTAAAACAGTATCATTTACCACCCAAAACATCTCTTGTTCAGAGTTTGATGTAGCAGTCTGAAATGTTATTCTGTTGTTAATAGGAGGCATCTGGCATTCAGTGATGTTCTACCTCTATCAGTAATGTTATCTGATGTTAATGGTTCTTGGAAGAAAGCAATTTATAGAGTAAGATGGTCCTCAGTCCACAGTCTGACACGGCACCGCTGCTTCAACAAAGCATTGGGACAGTTTGTTGTATCATCATAATCTGTCACTCATGATCCAGTAAATCAAGACAACAGGGCCACTTTTTAGCACTTTGTACCTCAACAGGTGATGTCCGATAGTATAGACTTCTGTAGTTTCAGCTGGGAGATATAATGCATTGCTATGTTTTGCAGGTGCTCAAACCGTTTTGAATATAATACACAAAATAAATTTGGCCACGGTGTATACACCAACAATCCCCCAGTTCTCCAAGCTCTTAGTCGGGACACACTCCAGTCAGCTAATAGGGCCACTAGCTGCAGGGCTAACTGAGCTAACTAGCTAGCTAACAGCTAAAGCCAAAGACATCTACAGTAAAGTGTATAGTGAGCAGCTGTTGGAGCAGTGGTGACTCTGGTGATATGCTGCCCCATACTTGTTTGGTTGCCAGTTCTTACACACTGTACCTTCAAGGGTTGATTTCAACCAAACCAGAGTTGGTGGTGATTGTTGGAAAGACAAAGCAAACAGGTTTTGGTGAGTGCGCTCATCTCACAAAGTTAGAACATTCTGTTTGGTAGTAATTACACAAGCACAACTAGTTACACTTCATTTTCTTGTTTAATTCATTTTATTTGAGTAATTTTAGAAATTGTTGAACAATTTTCTCAATATTTTGACTGCCCAGTTTCTTGCTCTACTTTGAGCCCATATAACAAACTCCTTAAACCCCATTGTTCTGACAAACCAGTATCATACAGCCAACAAACCCTGGCCATGAGACTTGACCTCTGTGGAGCTTTCCAGTGGAGACATTTTGTTAAGCAAATCAGATGCTGCCTCACTTTCACATGACTTGCAGGAGAGTTTGAAATCAGCATCATCACAGTCACTGCCTTTATCTTTTACAGCTGCAAAGACTGATTACTTTCATTGTTGATTAAACTATCATGTTTTTTACATCTCATCTAAAGAATGTTCAAAATAAATTTCAAAAATTGCTTCAGTTTGCTTCAACAGTCCAAATTAAACCCCAAGGTTTTCAGTTTATAGGGATATGATAAAAAGAAAAGCAGCAAATCCTTATAATGGAAAGTTAGCACTATCTAGTGTTTGGTGTTCCTGATAAATGACTGATTACCACAGAACTCAATGAAATGAAGCTAAGAAACAGACCCGATGTAACGAATGGCACAGCACTTACAAACTGAACATGTGCACTTCCTTGCAACCCAGTAATCATCAGTCTTTATTAGGGCCCTATGCAATTAAGTTACATTTTGTCAGGTCCTGTTTTATTTTTTTCCTATATTCTGTGTTTGCCGATATTAGCACATTTTGTCATCAGGAATATCTTATCGGGTGGTGTATGAATAAAATTTCAGCAAACTGAATGAATATCAATGAATTTGAATTTTATCATGGATCTTCTGCAGGACAGCCTCCTTATGCAGCTTGAACACACTGGGTAAGTGGGTCTGACAGAGGTTAGTCTCACGTTCAGGCCACACTCCTCCATGTTTACGATGCTTGACCAGAAACGGATGTAGCTTTTTCGTTTTTCACAACAGATAATCTGACTCTACACATACAGCCACAAAGTCTTCAACAAATTCAGGTCTTGTATCTGGTGATGTGATTGCACCTCTGAGAGTTGAAGGGATAAGCTCTTGCAAACACGCTGGACCTCTTCAAAATGACTGTGTGTGTGTGTGTGTACGTGTGTGTGTGTACGTGTGTGTGTGTGTGTGTGTGTGTGTGTGTGTGTGTGTGAGAGAGAGAGAGAGAGTGTGTGTGTGAGACACCAAAGCATAGTAGGTTAGTTTTTTCATTCGCTTAGGAACAGTGAAAAAAATGCTTATAATGGTAAGAAAAACATAATTTTTTCCAAGATATTCTGCACATACCAGTTGATTCAGTTTTTCTGATCAAATTCTGGGATTCAGTCTGTGTTTTCTGCGTCACAGAAATAAGAGGGCCTTACTTCATGTTGCCATATCAGGCTCCTCCTTCCTGTTATTAATAATTGAAAGCAGGTGGTTGCTGACACAAATAGGCTACATGTGTTCCTGCTTCATGCAGGGCAAGATGTTTACTTCAAGCAGTACAGTGGTCTTCGGGATGCAAACAGTATGCGTCATCATTCTACCTTTCAAAATGTTTCTAATTGACACAATCAGAGAGTAACTACCACCCTGCAATTTTTGTATTGTTGCTAAATTAGATTCAGTGAATTTTTTTGTCCATTTTGCCAAATGCAATCACTAGTCTGTTAAGTCTTAAGTGCTGTCATAGGTCGGGTGCCAGTAACCCACATAGATAAACAGATAAAATAAATGTGACATTCTCACATTTTCAACCCAGCTGGTCAGTTACTGTTGCACTTCCTTCCTCCTTCTGTGGCCTGGAAATGAGCCAATTTTTGTGCTCTACACTGTACATTGCTTCAAAGCAATTAAGATTTGGTTATAATAGAACTGCCCCCTAAAAGTGCGTGTTTCAAATTATCAGCTGCATCATTGTAGACAGAGCAGCAGGCTATAAACTTTAACAGTCCCGTCTCAAAACTGCCCAACTACAAAACTAACTGCAATAGGAACAGGCCAGTAGCTCACCTGGTAGAACGTGAACCATATGCTAATATGGTGCGTACTCAGCCAGGGCCCAGCCTGCATGTGCAACTGAATTTACAAACACGTATAAATACACATAATGTCTCAATTCATGACTGTAGGAGTAAAGAGTACCGGCCTGAGAACATAGTATTTTACCATACAATGATAATGTTTCCCCAGATATGCTGAAAGCCAACCACGGGCTACAGGTATGTCTACGGAACAGGTGTGGGTGAGAGGAGGAGGCCTTCAGCAGAGGCTGAAGTCCGTTTGTGCACAGCTTGTCAAACTAATGTCATTCATTATGGCCTCGGAAGGAAGCTTGGTAGCTAACATAAGCAATGCAGTGTGCTGGAGAACGTTAGCTTGAGCAATTCCACATCCCGTTTCACCGCTGTCAAGCTCTTTGGCAACCACAAGCAAACCGCAGGGGGTCAAGATGACTTCTCAAATCATGGTGTAACGGAATGTCAGTAGCGTTACTTTTCAAATTTCTGCTGAGCAACTAGCCGAAATTGTTAGCACCGTTAGCTAATATTAGCGGCATTAATGATAATCTGTGGAGTCCCACAGCCACACCCACAAATGATGTTTACATTTTGACAGGTCATCAGCCGTCCATCAACACCCAGAACCAGGAAAATCCCACATAGACGGAGTTTACCTACAGCTGCAGTCAACGGACAGACACATTGGTCAGTACTGGCCCGTTAGCTAACAAGCCAGCTAGGCTCATGCTTCATTTCAGCATCAAAATTGCTAATGTTAGCCTGCCGGTGGCTAGGGGAGCTAAGCTAGCTCTTGAACAAAAGGTCTGATAACGTAGGAGATGCAACCAAGCACACAGACATTCTGATTGTCACAGGCTTTTTAAGAAGCGATGTATTCTTACCGAAGAGTGGGACCGACACAAGCCGTGTCGGTGCTCTCAATTTCCTGTAAAATCCGCTCGTGCTCCGTTATATACTCCAGGGTTTCATTCTCCGCCATGATTGTTGTGTGTATTGTGGCTATCACTGCAGCTACAGCGGAGCGGCTTACAGGTCAGTATGAGGTCTGGCCTGTAGGAGGCGCACTGCAGCTCCAATGAATTCAATATCAGCAGCTTTGCTACCACATTACAGGAAAGCTGGTCACTGGAACAGAATTAACATTCCCAAAACCGTCCTCCAAAAACACCGTGGCCGACAAGGAAAACCATGATGTTGTCGCTGCCATAACATTGGCTGTTGCCTCAGTTGCTTAAATCTCTTATGTTTTCCATAATCACAAAGATTGTATTTGCATCTTTACTTAAAAGGGGAACAGTGATACTGCCTTGTCTTTCATGTTCAGTTCTAGTGTTTTTAAGAAACTCTAATAATTATACATTGTCAGCTGTGAATCAAAATATAGATTTAAAAGACAAGCTTCACCAAAACCATGCAGATTTCGCAGTGGTATTTGTTTCAAAAACCTGAATATTGCACGAGTTTACCTTAAGGTGGTTCCCAGAGGCAGGTCCACAGATTCTAACTCTACAAAAATATTCCCAAAAGCCTTCTCCTCTTCTTTGTTCTCCTCCTCTCTTTGACTCGGAGGGTCAGGTAAAGCAGCATGGACCCTGTCACTGGCCATTTCTCTCTGAGGACTCTGAGGACTAAATATCTGCATATATGAAAGAGAAGGAAAGCAAGAACTCTGTGTGTGTGTGTGTGTGTGTGTGTGTGTGTGCGTGTGCGTGTGCATGCGCGTGCACGCTGAATTCCAGGATACCTGCTATGGTCAGCAGAAAAAGAGTGAGCAACAGGAAAATAAGACCTTGTGATTCACCGGACTTTGACGCCAACAAAACTAACTTCAGCTACTCCCTCTGCATACATTTATCTCATCAACTGTCAACCCAGAGGTAACACTATGAAGAAGCCTGGTCCTTTTGGCTGTACTCACTAGTCCAGGTTCAAAACACAGTCAGCAGTCAAATTAGATGTTCATTTTCAGTTCTAGACAATGAATATATGAATGAATGATAATCAAGAGAGTGAGGAAATTCTGATTGTCAAAAAGAAGTAGTTTAAATCATATATAAACTTCTGATAACACACAACCTGTCTGAGGTCAAATGTTTGGATGTCAGCAGAGAATGAATTAAACATAAAAAGAACACTGCAGTGTCACTGACAATGCCTCCTCTCACTTGAACATACAGCACAGATCAGATTGTATGTGACACAGGCTTAACTGCGTGACCCAAGAGGTCTGCAGCTAGATTAGGTGGAGAGAACAAAATTTTAGCTAAAACACATAAATGGAATGTACTGTATGATATATAACACTTGCGTCTTAGTCACTGTGGCCTTTAGAAGTTATTAAGGAGCTCAATTATTTTGCACCTTTGTATAGAGATAACTCTTCTTTGTGTATACCCAGTTACTTCTGATGAAAGTGGCAGTGATGAAAGAAACATTCAGTTCTTCAATCTTCAACAATGTAAATGTAACAATATTACCATGTAAAAATGTGAGTCCTGCATTCAAACTAAATCCAGAAATATGATTTTCATTAGTGCACTTAGGTATTAAGGAAATACTTCAAAAAACACCCATGTTACACTTCAGTAGCCTTTGATAGACCATCTGCTGAGTCAAACGTTCCAAATCCACACTCCCACTTTGTAATGCAGGCTTTATGAGTGTTAAAAATGTGTTCTCTGCAAGCCCAAACCAAATTTACACTTACGATATTACTATGACATCATCAGGGTTATTTTGTCAGTGTTGTATTTAGCAAAATACAGGACCCAAAATGCCATGATTGAGTGCAGCTGCGCTCAGGGAGGAGGAGACCAAGCCCACCTTGTCAGCCACACCCTGCAGGGAGACACACCAACAACTGACATGGGAGAGACAGACAGGAGACAGAGGGAGAGGGAAACACGAGAAACGAAGGGATAAAAGGAAGGGAAACTGCAGATCCGCACAGTCAGAGTTGACAAAGCTGTATATAAAATCTAAATCCTACAACTACAGCTGTCAGATATGTGCACTGGAGCCCATCCATCCAAATACATCTCTATCAAACCATCTTGTCTGTACCCGCTTACCCTTTGCTAAGTCACAGGTTGCTGGAGCCTAACCCAGCTCACGCTGGGTACACCCAGACAGATCACCAGTCTCACACTGACACACATAGACAGACGACCATTCGCACATACAGTAGATGGCTACAAATTTGCATCAGACGGCTTTACAGTTAGGGAAATACTAGTTCATTATGGAAATATTCAAACAAAAGCTGTTTAAAAGGGGAAAATGGTGAAACTTGAGGGAAGAAAAGGGATCTGTCTTTCCCATCCTTCCTGTTCCGGAGTCAAACCCACGACTGTGTTGCAACTGTGCTAACCAGAGTAAAAAATTCCATTTTCCTCTGAAATGTAGCAGAGCGGACATATAAAGTAAAAATACTGCATACACATACAGTATACATCAGATCTGTATTGAAGTAGTACTATAGTACATTTTATTTTTCACATACAGAAGGTCTATACAAATATTTAAAAGTTTATTGTTGTATTGTGTTTCATGTTTGTGTTTGTATGTGTGTGTGTTAGTATAATCAGTTAGAGACCTGGGTTTCCTCATATTCACCGAATATTTAGTAATTGTAAGGTGCAATAAATAACATTTGATACATCTGTCAAATTATGCCAGTGTACAAGTGAGCCACTTGATGGGTGTGGATAAAAATAAATGGTTACATACACCACGTTTTCTGAAACTGCATTGTGAGTAAGGCAGCAGGCCTTCACAAGCTTACACAACCACTTTCTATTTCCTGCTATTCTTCTCAAAATGGATTGGGCCATTAGGAGTGTGGATGTAGTAGTTAACAATAAGCTCTTTACAAAAGCCCTGACTATGAGTTTCCTTATTACTCCACCAAAAACAAGAAGTGGGTCCCACACACACACACACACACACACACACACACACACACACACACACACACACAGTCATATTTCCATCACTTTTGGGGGCATTACATAGACTTACATTCATTTCCTACTATTTGTCTAACCCTAATCCTTACCCTAACCTAACCCCAAACTTACTTTAACATTTAACCACAGTCTTTACACGAAAATGTAATGATTTATGTTATGGATACTTTCATTTTGTTCCTATAAGGAAGGCAAGTCCCCACAATGTGACTGTGTAAATAGATTGATGTCCCCACAACAAGACTAATACATGTCCACACACATTCACATGCATGCACGCACAGATGCATGCACGTACAGATGCATGCACGCACGCATGCACACACACACACACACACACACACACACACACACACACACACACACACACACACACACACACACGCACACACACACACACACACCAGCACTATAGGAAATGTGTCGGAGTTGCAGGAACAGACACACAGATGGCTTGATGCTACACAATGGGGGCAAGAGAAGCAGGAATATATGTAAAGATATAAGATGACAGATGGGTGGAAAATACAAATAACGCTGCCCCCCACCCCCCCCATTCTCTCACACACACACACACACACACACACACACACACGCTGACTTGTCTTTCTTGTCCAACACATTTCATTGCACAGTTGACCCTGTGCAAACCAACATATGATCATAAAACCTACACTGAACATGTCTTTATCAAGATTCAAATTTCAGTGTGATGTGCTACACAGCCATCCACCACCCCCACCTCCACACACTTATTTTCCTCCTCACAACATGAAGGACACACCACTTCCTGCATTGGTGCTGAATGTAAATCATCAGGTGTTGAATTGACCTATATAGATGTAGTTTCAGGGAGAGGGAGATTCCTAATCTCTTAATTCTTCCTCTCACACATAGCTAGCACTGAAGACACTAACTGTGGGCCATGTCCAGACCCAAAGTTATCTTCATAATAGTGCAGACTAATAACAAGTACATTTGTCTGGATACAAAGAATTCTGATTTCACCAAAACAGTTTGGATCTTGTCAGTGTTCAAACAGTTATGAAACAGCTTTATAGTTTTCGAAATCTTGGCTTCAAACATTAAGTTATTCAGAAACAGTGAAATGCTCTCATATAAAAACTGCCTGGTATGAAGATATATCTTGTCAGACAAAAAACAAACATATATTACCTTGATTTAATATCTTACTTAGATTCCCCATTTTGCTGTGTATTACCAAGCACCAAAAATAGCCAACTGTTACAAACTGTCTACATCAGAATGTTCTCAGTAAACTCTGGAGAACGTGATGGCGTGTAATTCATATCAAGTGATAAATCTGTGTGCATGTGTCACTTCTGAAAAAGGATACATGGATCACAGCAGTGAGGGTCTTCTGTGAACTGTCACTGTGCCTATTTTTCTCTCCATGTGCTCTTCCTTTCCCTGCTCTGCCAGCTTCCTGCCAGCTCCCCACGTCTGTCCGGAGCACAGGCTGCTATACAACTGCTGACCTCTCATTGTAAGTTACACTCCAAACAAATAGCACTGAAGGACATCCTGGAATGGAGACAGTCCACTGTTAAGCCAGGGAAGTTGTCCAGATGTTTCAGACAAGGCCAGGGGCCAACTAGACCATTGAAGACTCAGTTTGACATTTTGGCATAGTTTGCAAACAAACCAAATAGAAAACTGCCTCCTGGATGTATTCTTCTTAGCAACAAGGACTGGAAACAGGGAAAATATACTATGAATAAAAAAAGATGATAACAACAAAGATGAACAACTACAATTGGCCTGCTAAGGCTACATGCTACAGTAGCAAACACCTATACACCAATATATGCAAGAATTTCCTCAAGTCTGCTGCTCTGAGTGACTAATTCATATTTTTATAATAACAATGTATCAAACATGGCGGTTCGATCCCTGATTAAGTCAGATCCATACATAAATGGGGCTGAAGCTGATACACTTTGTGTACTTACTATTCTGGGAAAAATAACTTCAATGAAAAAACTAATGAAAATAAAATGGTAATAAATGGTATAAGGTAATAAAAATGTTCTAAACCTGCTGATTTTGGGATACTAAAATTACTGAATACCACAAACACTTGTTAGTGGTATTTGTTTGTGTATGTTATTTATACTTTGAACTCACCGTCCACCAGTTCAAGCAGCACTGACTGCTGCTGGCCTGCAGAGGGAGCCACAGAGAGTGTGTTGTGGCCTCTGGCCTGCTTTCTCCAAACTTTTCAACTCTTCTCATTTCTTGTCATGTGTTTTGCAGATTTGTCTTACGAAAAGTACATGTTTTTATTTTTCCTAAAATACTGTCCATCAGAATATTTTTTATGGAATATAAGAAAGATGTTTGATTCACAGCTCTTGTGCCCATATGTTATTTCACCCTTACTCCTCCTTATCCAAACTTCTGCACTTTCATTTACACAATTGTCTCTCTTGCTGCCTGTTTATTTTTTCATCTTCTCTCTTCTTATCTTTTGTGCTCTGCTGCATACTATCATGTATCTAACGTACATTCATTTACACACACACAGCACAAGGTCACACACACCTATACATGTAAGAATGGTTTAATTATTCAGTAAACTGGCACAGAGAAATCCTCTGCAGCACGACAGTCTTGGAACTCTGCTGTAATTGTGTCTGTGTGTTGTTGTCTAACATCAGTTATTATCATGGGTATTATGTCTCATTTTTTCATGTTATTCTTTTGTGTCTGTACAAGTTTGTATTTTTTCCTTTGCACCATGTTACTTTTTAATAGAGTTCATTTAAAATCAAAGATAAAGGCAACTGTTGCACACTACAATAAGCTTACATGCAGAGTTCATATGTATTCAGCCGTAATTTCTACTTGTTAAGAAAGTGGTCTTGGCAAAGGATGCTTTGACTTGTAACCAGGAGGAGTTAGGGATCGCACTGCCAACCCTGTATTCAGTGCACAACCTGTTCCTCTTCCCATTGAGATAGTACTGAATCAGCTCCAGTGCCCAAACAGCATTTTGAGATGTCTACAAAACAGTTCACTTGACACCTCCAACTACAGTCAGTTGTGAATCTTATGAAAATTTAGTATTTGTTTTCCAGAACCTAGAACATATGTGCATCATCTTAATATAAAGTTTATGGGGCAAGCAGCAACATCAGTGTGTGCACAGAAGTAATCCAAGAAAAGAAACAAAATGTGTGTGTATGAGCTGGGTGAGCAACCTTCATTGGAATGCATGGATGTCATCTGAGAGGGTGGTGTCCGGTGCTTAAATGTATCCATACTCTGGTCTCTTTGCATTCAGATTCAATCAGGTGACCTAATGATGGCATCATCAAGGGAAAATTAAGTATTTAAAAAAATTCAATGGCCACTGTCATTTAGTTAACACTTCTGACCACAGCAGTGGTTCATCAAAAGCTACGCGCGCGCGCGCACACACACACACACACACACACACACACACACACACACACACTTTAAAAGACAAGTTCAGTGTTCCTTCAGGTATCACAAACCTGTAGAAGACATTTAACATAGCTCACTAGTTTAACATGTCCATTGTAAAAGTGGATGTTAACTAAAATTAAATCCGTCAGTTACATTTATACTGACTGAAAAAAAAGACTGTCACTTACAAACTGATCAATAGGTTCTTTCTAACAAAGGCTGAAAATCTAAAACAACACAAAAATCATCAAACCCCCCCCCCCCCCCCCCCCCCCCCAAATCACATCATTTAATCATTATTTATATCAGACAACAACCAGACAAAGGCTGTACCTGTTTAATGTGCTTAAGTTTTGCGTGGCTGGTAATGTCTCCCTCAAAAGTAGTTGAAAGTGGTGAAGAACAACTAAAAACAGTAGCAACATTCAAAGAGGCTGATGATTTGAGGTGATCAGACAGTGAAAATTCTTTCACAAATCAATACTGCACAAACCTGCAACATACTGAATGCAGCTTGTTTAGAAGGGAGCTGCCAGTTTCTGCTGTTGGAGATAACAGTCATGGACAGTGGGCTTGGCTTTGAAAGGCTGCTCTCGGTGGATGTTTGTCTCTGTGAAGAGCTCTTGTCAGCAAGACAAAAAGCTCTGATGGGTCTTTGAGTGTCTCTCTCTCAGTGTCTAGTTTACTCAGCCACATTCGCCACTTACACTGGCACCCTCACACACATATAACATGGACAAACACACTCTCCCTTACACACACAGACATGCATGATTATTGCTCAACAGACATAAACCTCTCAAAGGCTGTCGGCTGTCTCTCCTGTCTCCTTCAAGTGGGCAGGAACCAGGAGGAATGTTAACATATGTACACACACTTCTTCCTCTCTCTCTCTCTCTCTCTCTCTCTCTCTCTCTCTCTCTCTCTCTTTCTCTCATTCACACACTACAAAAAACAACAAGCCTGAGAGTGTTTGCTTCTCTTAATATATGGGTAATATTTCGGGGTCGGAATCGTAAAGCACTGGCAGGTGATTTTTCTGTGCATTCAGAGTTCACCATAGACAGTTAGTCTTACACATTTCTCTTCTCAAGAGTAAATCCTAGAGTTTAAAAGATCTTTGTCTCATGAGCAATTGAGTTTAAAGACCAAACGTTCCTCATGCTGGAATTGTCCAGTATAAGTGGCCATCAATGAAGAGACTGTGATTTTATTGTGTAAGTGAATAATTCAAATTGGGTTTTCTGAACAGGCTGAATTACTTTGGAAAAGAAATATTAGAAAGAAGGACATCATTTTAACAAAGTATCCTGACGCTAAGTAGAGCAGCAGTCTGCAGAATTGTGATTATTTGCAGTGTAGTCTTTCTGTCTGCGACTGCTGTGGACACCTCTTCACCTCTGTTTGGGTGAATGAAGGGGTCAAGCTCATCCTGCTATGTAGATTTATCAAACACTAAGAAGAGGAAGTCAAACAAAGATAATGGTCTCCTTCAGCCTTCTGTAGGTTGAAAATTCTCAGCTTGTTGATGTTCAGACTCAATTTTGAAGTCAGCTGTATATCACTGTTTGTGAACATACAAAAAAGGTTTATGCAAACACAAATTTGCAAGATGTGAAAAGTGTGTGTAATAGCACTTGCAGGTTATTTCAGCTGTGAATAGAGTGAACTGCTTCATAGAACCTTGCAAAGGAGGCATTGGGGTAATGAATTCAAGGGTGACGTGCGCCCAGGAGAGACTTGGAATAGGGAGACCCGCAGGTGGATGATGAAGACTTTCCTCAAGCACAGACAGTGCATGCCGAGACAAAGAGGTGAGTACCTGCCTCCATAGTGGGCCACCAGAAGTGTTGTTTGAGGGGGGATAGAGTGCAGCTTATTCCTGGTTGGTGGGCAAACCAGGAAGTGCACAAACACTGGAGAACCTGAGAACATACTCAAGCACAAATAGGCAGATGGGAGGACCATTACCAGGATCAAACTGTGTCTGTGCAAGAGCACACATGCATGGGCTCCTCTTCAGAGGAGATGGGAGATGAAGAAGCCTGCGCTATGGGGACTAAAGGGACTCCCAGTCTTACGATAGGTGGTCGGGAGAGGCAAAACGTGAGTGGAAGCCCATCTCCCTGCTTCCCTCCATAGAGCCTCGTCTTTCTGCCTTAAGTCAGCTGCCAGCATCAATGCTCCACAGAAAAAGCAGCCACACTCCTAAAGCCTTTGTGGTGATTTAGATGTCTAGCAGCATTTCCACAGTGATCAGGATGATCAACAACTCCTTTCCTTTTTGACATGAAATCATCACAAGAAAGAGTGAGAAAAGGCTGATTAGTGATAACTGTCTCTGCCTAAGCAACACTCTTCTTCTCAAAAGTCCCATAGCGTAATGTACTTCAGATTGATCCAAAGGAAAAGTTAACGGCCACTGAACACCAGAGAGCACTGAAGGAGGAGACTCCCCAGATCCCCAGTGAAGGGTTCTGCTTCAGGAACCTTCGACTCCCTGGGTGGACAAGATGCAGGTGGTGGAACTGGTACATGCTGAATGGCTTGCACAGCAGATGCTGATGAGGACAGTTACGAAAAAAACATTGTTCATTATTATTCAGTAGATAATTGAGTGATTTCATTTACCATAACCTGGTTGCTATCAAAGGAGTTTCTCATAATTTCTCATGTTGACATTGGCTTGAAAAAGCTTTCTGAATGTTCACTGTTTCTGAGTCTGAGTATGCATTGGCCAGATTGTTCTGTCGTGGGAAACTCATTTTGGACCCAAACGCAGGACTCACAGCAGGACTCACAGACTTTGGAAGCCTTAGAACTGTAGATCAATATGAAATTGTAATAATGGTTCAGATTGAAGGGTGATTTATACTTTATACTATACTAAATCTACTCGTAGGTTAGCTCATAGGTAGCCACAATCCAACCGTAGCCTGTGCACCTCCTTGGAAATCTAACTACATGTTGCGGCATTGCAGACTGTAACAACTTTGATTGGTCTGCTTGGTAGCATCTCATTTCCTTCTCTGATGTTTATAGGCATATTCAGGGTTCTAAATTAACTTTTTTGATCACCAGCCAATGTGGCTGGTGACCTTCTAAAGTTACCAGCCAATCAGAATTTCCACTAGCCAGATTTTTTCCCGGTGAAAATAAGAGAGATTGTGAGTGCCACTGAATGCATTTGATCATTTTATTTACATTGTTGGCATGAAAAATGCACAGAAAGTACAACACATGAAACAAAATATACACAGAAAGTGCAAACATTTAATTTATACAAACAAAAAATGATGCTGTCAGATTTATAAAAGACATTTTTCCAGTATTTAGTATCATTACATTCCTAATAAAATGTATTTTTCCTTTCAACTTCAAGTGTATCTGCTTTCCTTCTTTAATAAGAAATATATATAAGTAACAGCCATGACTTAAACACTTGCAAAAAATTGCATTGGTAATAAATTTAATTATGTATGTACAACTAGAAAACACAAATAGTGCAGCAGTCAGTATTGCAGACTCCTTAGGCTCTCCTGATGACTTCGGGCACTCTCATGGTCCTTTACTGCCTCGACTTTAAAATGATTAGTCCCCACCACAAAATTATTCGTCTTGTTTTTTTCTTTCGTGTACATGCGGCAGTCCTTACAAAACATGACGGCATTTTCGTGATCAAACACAAGCCATTCACGACCTGTCAGCCATTTAGCGTTAAACTTTCTTTTCTTCGTTTCGCACGCTTTGTCGACATTCTCATCCCCTGCCTCCTTCCTCTTCTCGCCCCCAGACGTCTGTCCCAGCCACGCATTTAGTTTAACTTTACTTTTTCTTTTAGCTAGCTAAGTCTCCTTTTTTACAGTTCATACGCCGACGTTCACGCTTCTTTGTGTTTGCGTTTCCGTGGTTTCTCGCGCCGGTTGCACTACAAACTGTAGTGTGCCTGCGCACAGCCAATGGGCGTCTTGTACGTCATCACGTAGAACAGTGTTCATGGGAAATGTAGGACGGACTGTCCGGGGGACAAATGACCAAGAACTGTAGAGCGGCTCTGACTGACATGATTGCCTAATGCATTACCGGCCAAATTGGCTAGTAAGTTTTTATTTACACCCGCCAACATGAATTTTAACCCGCATTTGGCGGGTTGGCGGGTGTTAATTTAGAACCCTGGGCATATTGTGTGGAGAGTGATGCGAGACAATGAACCAGATTGTCAAATCTACCTGCTGTAATCGTCCATGTCTATAAGTGGCCTTTTAAGCACAGAAAATTCACCTTTCTTCGGGTCAGTGGCCGTAATAGTCAGTAATTTCAGTTAAACTAACCCTTGCTCCACTTGTATAAGCTCATACTCAAACATGATCCACTCACTCTCAGTCGCCATTGTTTAACTACACATAGGAAGTTCAAAGACACTTAACACAGTGACATAGAAACATAGGTTGTCCCTTTTTGCCTTTCCATCCTTTACACTTTTTCCTTTTCTTGCTGATGGTTTGGTTGTCAGTTGTCTTTGTGGTTTTCAAGTGCTTAATGTAAGACTTGTGGTGATGCAAAGCATTTCATCAGTCATCCTTAGATCAGCTTGGTGTGTCAGACCTTTCAAATTATATGTCCTTATCATATGCCAATGTCTAATCATCTGGTGCTGCTTCTGCATCTCATACAGTTCTCTCTAAAAATATTCTGTTACAAGTACTGCATTGAAAAGATCATCCAAGTATTAACATATAAGTATTGTCAGCCATTCATTTGTGAAGTAACTCTAGCTGTTCAGTAAAGTGCAGGTACCTCATATAATCAATGTTTATTTTAATATACTTTAATAGTCATGAAAGCAAAGCCGTCAGGCATTGTTGTATGATCATACTGCAAGAATAAAGCCATAATAATGAATCAATAAAGTTGTAACGTTAAAATGTAAATATTTTAAAAAGAACAAGTTATCATGAAGAAAAAATATAGTAGCTGGTAAGAACAAAGACAAGAGAGCAATGAGGGATGTGAAAGCTGCCTGAAGTGTGATCTGATAACTGAATCACTGTGTAACTAGCTGCCATAAGAAATGTGTTCTTGATGCATCAGCTGAAGGCCATGAAGTCATGTTGTTATCATTACAGTCAATATAAACAGTGACCACAAAAACAACAGGTGATAATCTCAACACACACACACACACACACACACACACACACACACACACACACACACACTTCCGCTTTAATGGGTTGATTGCCTTATTATGATCTTAACCTTGCCTGTGTGTGTGTGTGTGTGTGTGTGTGTGTGTGTGTGTGTGTGTGTGTGTGTGTGTGTGTGTGTCTGAGTCTGTGCTCAAGCTAATCCAGTCTGTCTGTCACGGTTGTGAAATTGGCTTGTTCATTTAGAAGGGGGAACTGAAAGAGAGACAGAGATATGTTCACACACAGACACACACGCACTCACACACACACACACACATGCAGGGTGTTCAGTAAAGCAGTGCAGTCATACGCCCTAACAGACACATGTGTGGTCTTTGATAGCTTGTTGTTTTTGAACAGGAGGACATGTGCAGTTACTGATAGGCAAATCCTCTGGGTACCATCACTGACTTCAGAGTGACTTCAGAGCGTGGAGAAGGAGCTTCCACTCAACTCAACAGACACAGAGACACACAGAGACAGAGGTCAAAGGAGAGTGTCAGGGAAAAACGGAATAAAGAGCCTGAGACCACATGAATAAAAAAAACACATTATCTGAGGTCACAGTTTGGCAGAGAAGCAGACCTGCTGTCTGCCTGAGCAGTAAAACCTACGTCTATTAGTGTGTAATCAGCAATATGATGTAGGTTTTAGCAATCGGTGTTAAATCAATGTACACTAAGAATGACAGTACACTTGACAGAATGATCCTACTGACACAAAACTTGAGGATGGCACTGGGAACAGGGTTAGATGGCAAGATACTTGACATGGTTTTGCATGCAAACTGGAAAGTTCTTTTAACCCTGTCTTGATTATTTGAGTGCAAAATCAATGAGATTTCTTTTCATGTATATTCAGTGATCACAGAAACTCAGCCGCCTTCACTTATTCCATACACAATACAATACACACAATACAGTGAGCTTAACGAGCAGCAGCAAGCAAGACTTTCTTTTTTTGGCCTCTAAGTACATCATGCCACCCCTGCATAAGTCAGTGTCCCACTTGTGCCAGACAAAAAAAGTCTGGACACATTATTGCATCAAAGACAACATAGTAAAGCACAATGCCCTTTTAAACATACAAATACAACATAATCTATGATAGTTGTACACATCTACAAAGGAAATGAGAAAGTATTTTCAGCAGGATTGTTACATGAACAATACTTAAAGCATTAGGTTAATGCAACATTTGTTTTTTCTTGTACTGCCATCATGGAAGGCACAATAATCAATTTAGACTTTTTCACCTTAACCAGGCTGAGGTTTATCAGACTTATTTATTGGACAAAATAGTTTTACAGTAGCTATCATGACGAGCATACAAGAGGAAAACAGTGTTGTATCAAGCGTAGCTTTATATGCTCACAGTGATGGCAGATTGTGAGCAAGACTGGGTGCCATTGTCACACATTTAATAGATTCAACCTACAGACAGCAGGAGATCCGCCTGACTTGAATAGCTGTTTATGGAGATTATGCTTCACTGGAATGTAAAATTTGCTGATGGTAGACACACACTCTTGGAGTCTGTGTGGATTGTTCCTTTTTTATAAAATAGTGGTGTATCTGTTGTGTGACACGACTGAGTGGCAGACATCATAACACTTCAAAAATGCCCCTGGTGTGAATTACTCTTTAGATTACAGTAAATCAAACAAAAATGGCACGAAACATAAAAAGAATACAAGTATAATGTCTGAATTTCTGTCACGTTCGCTGTGGATGATCATTGGAATGAACCCTGCTTTGATGATTCCATGGCTTTTCCTCTGGCACCATTCTCTCACTAAGTTAGAAACTCATGATATCTGATAACCTCACAGGCACATTTCAATTAAGTGATTCTCTAACTTGTATTGCATAGCAGTCCCCCACACAGCCATATAGAAGTCAACTATTTTTAACTATGAGGTGGTAAGACTCTGAAGTAAGCAGTGTGGACGCAAAACGCACAAGACAATTGACCCAACATTTGGAGTGCGAATAAATACCTGGATTTTACATTTTAAATCTACTTTTCAGCCACTAATCAACCAACTTCCGATTTACCCTTTCAGTTCTGTAGTTTTTCTCCACCTCCATCCTCTTTTCCTTCACTCACCGTGACGCAGTTCTAAACAGAGTGGGACTGGGAGGAAGTGATAAAAAAGCACATCCTGTTACCCTCATTGTCTCAGATAACACTTTCCATGGATAAGAAGAATGCAACAGGGTCCATGGAGAGCTTGTTTTCTTACATAGAATCACTAGAGTCACTGTGCATGTAGACAAACACCTACAAAACTTACTGGTCTACAATGCCAGGATCAACTTTACTTACAAATTGCAAAGAAACCAATAATGTGGCATAAAGAAAATGGTACTCGCTCCTGGCCCAATGTAAAATGTTCTTGTGAATCATTATTTGAAACATTAATTATTTGACAGAGGATCTATTTCTGAATTATTTTACAAAGCAGGCTGTGAAATACAACAATGGATTTCATGTGCATTTGTTTCCTCAGCTGGTGTCCACCGACAAAAACATCCCAATAAAACCACCCTTAGTCTGCCAAGCAGCCTTTGTATTATTCAGCCATGCTTTTTAATTCAAAACATGATAAGAAATGTTACACATTTACATTTTTTTAATGGGGTTTCCATATTTCTTGCCTCTCTAAACAACACATCTGTAACTGTTATTATTGATCATCATGAGAATTCTTGAGGTTAAATCAGTCTCTGGATAAAAATTCAAGCTCTGTTTAAAGCATTGTACCTTATGAAGTGTATTAGTACTCACTTTTATAATCTAATCTACTGCAGATCACTTCAGGATCTTTGGAGTGATCTACATGTTACATCTGCCCCTGTTATGTGATCATACACTAATATTCATTACATATGTGCAACTTATCCAGTTCAATATTCAATATTTTTTACTGCGCCTATATATTCTCACTGTGCTATATATTCTTACTGTGCCAGTAGCAGTTGGACATGCCTGGGAGGCACCCAGGAGGCATCCTGATCAGATGCCTGAACCACCTAAACTGGCTTCCTTCAATGCACTCCAAGCTCTGATAGTGCACCAACGGTTCGAGCTCACACTGCATTTTACTCAAACCACCTCAGTGTGTGCTGAAGATCATGGTCTAATAAGCCAACAGAACCACATTATCTGAAAATAGTAGACAAGCAATTTTGAGGTCCATATAGAGATCCTATCCATCCTATTAGCCTTCACGGATAGACTGAAGAAACAACAGCATAGAATGCTGAATGGTCTCCTGGTGATGAAAACCACTTTCATGACTTCCTGGGATACTTAATAGGCCTTTTTGTCTTTTAACATGTGGCAGGTGGAAAAGTAGCACGTAAATAATGAAATGACTGATGTCTGATTTCCATTTAACAGCTCAGTTTCAAAAACCCGGTTTTGTTCATGGTGGATTTACAGCCACACTTGACTTACTAGGACACTACAGTAGAATATAATTAGACATGCTTTTCGTAGTAGGTCAAGTCAAAATGTCTACTGTGACAAGACCTATAAGACTTTCTAAAAGCAGAGCTCCTCATCAGTGATCATATTCCTAAACACTGGTCTCTGTTGCTGTGATCAGAGAACACCGAGCTAATTGCTAATTATTACTTGTACCTGCATGTGCATACTAATCATTCTGTAGAGAGGGAGAGAGAGGGAAGGCAAAATGGCAGGTGGAACCACAAGACTTAAACAGATAAATGAGAAGTAATACAGGGGGACATGATTCACATGTCTCTGACAACAAGATGGCCTGAAGCCAAGCTAAGTTATGCTACCACACTATTTGAGCATTTAAGTTGTGTGTATGGATACATGTAAAGGTGTGCAGGTGCATGCATGTGCAAGTTAGTAAAGGAGTTAAAGGGAAAGACACTCAGAGAGAAGCAAAGAATATCCTAGCTGTCAAGGAAAAACAAAATGGCCTGTCCTTTAATCACTCAGGAACTTGGCATGCGAACTCAGAATTGTCAACCATGACACAGGTCAATTAAACAATAAAGTTAATTGACATTTATACTGCTAGTTAAAGTATAAATGTTTGATTAGAAGGAAGACCAACTGTAGCAACTTGACTTTGAAGTTGAAAGGCGAGGTGGAGTGGGCTGTGTCAGTTTTTATATTCTTGGTGAAGTCATTGCCGTGTTGCAGGAACTCCCCTGAGTTCTAATGGGTCTCTTCCAGGAAAGGTGGGTTAGATGCGTGAGGCCACTGACCACGTTTCATGGTTCAAGCATTTTACATGCAGGCCTCTCATTGTTCATGCATTTGGTGAGGTCCCAACAGAAATAAGGCCTAAAAACAACCTGGTTATCCTGTTTCTGAACGTAAAGTAAAAATGAAAATGTCAGTAAAGATTTTTTTAACTGGTCCAATCTAATCCTGATTTCAGGATCTGTTGAGCAGTAGTGTAGTGAAATTTGTGTACTGGGACAGCTGCCAATGTTGGCTGCTTGTAACCATAAATATGATCTGTCCAGTCAAGAAGTTTAATTATCTTAAACCTAACCATGGTCCTGACAAACATATGTGGCCAACTGGGGCACCAGATCTCAAAATGATCACATGATGACTGAATTAGCATAATCCATGATATTTACAACCTGCTTCATAATTTACTTCTCTACTGCCCATCCATCAGTATGTTCCTAACGGTTATGTCTTTGCTAAAAAAAAAAAAAAATTAGTAATAAATTTGCATTCATTTCTGTCCTGCACACTATCATCCAAAGCTCAGGAGCTGTGGTGTTCATTGGTTTGCGCTTGTTAAAGCATCTGTTCTTAAACTAGTCAAGATGATTCCATCCTAACTCACGCCCTGGCTTTGTAGTAATTCTGGATTTCACTGGACAGGAGTCATACAATAAAAGGATGCTTTAGGCTGCTTCTCCTGTCAGCTAATGAACAGCAGGTGGGTAAAAGTCCAAAATTAGCTTTGGTTGAAGTTTCAGACAAGAAGGCCAAACACATATACAGTACTGGGAGGCTGATAGTGCCATTGGGAAGTGGGCAGACGGCTGTGTTGGACAGGTGTTGTGGAAAAGTGGGAATACACTGGAGACAACTGCTGGACATGGGGGGAATGGTAGGCTCTGAAATGATAGGATGTTTGATTTTGTCTATTCATCTGTGAATACGTATGTGAGTATGTTTCATTAACATATGAGTAACAAAAGTTCATTTATGTATCGTGTAGAAACCAGCTGAGAAAAGCAACTGAAAGTGCTGATGTGGGGATTTCACACAATATCTGGTCTGTAGACCAATTTTTAAAAGAAATTTTAAAAACATATTAAGGGGCTGTCAATGAAAAAGTCACAAAAACAAGTTGGTATAAAATCTCTTTATATATGAAATGACTGTATTATTCATGCTATTTTATAACCTTGAATGGCTCTATAATAATGATTGATTATCACGAAACATTTGTGCATTTTTGTAGACACCTGTGCCATTTTTGTTGTATTTTGGGTTAACTTCCTACTTGGTTAAATTGAAAAAGCAATAAGTCAGATTTATAGCTGAGCATGTGCTGAAAGAAAGGATGCCTGCCTTTCAACTCTCTCCACTGTCTTTTCCAGGTTTAGTTCTTCTGACCTTCTCCTCTTTGTGATCTTATCAGATTCACCATCCCTCTCGCTCCCACTGTCCCCTGCCCTTCCACACAGAATGGACAGCTAGCAGACCATGAGGAGATATTCACTGAACATGCCAAAAATGTGTATTGGACTAGAACTGCTGACTGTACCTGTAAGATAAAGGTAAAATAAAAGATTTTGCCGCTGTTTGTCAAGGCTCCTATATGTGAGTAGAAAGATTAGCATCCTTAAACTCTATCTCTCATTGATCTAGGATTATCATTTTATCATTGAACCCAAACACACAAGCACACACACAACCTGCCCAACACATTGCTGTAGACTGGCAGTTTCACAAGGGGGCCTGCTGTTTACACAGGCAGCAAAAATCAATGGTGTGGGATGGGAACAACAGCACAAGCATGTCATAAAACAACCTGCAGCAGATCGATGAAAGCTTATAACCGGATCATTTAGGTCTGTTTGTCTCTAGGACGGCATGATAGGAGCTGCTATTCACACTGTAAAACTAGATACAATCTGTGTGGATAGTATTCACACATACCTCTGCACATACATCCATACACACACACAAAATTCACATTTTACGATGACAATTCTGCACCTAAAGATTTAGATCCAGTGCCAATGTTCAGTGCCAGTGCACACATCTGATCTCCTCATGCAGGAGACCAGACTTTGCATCCTATCACACACCTGAAATGAACCCTAACTGTGATCTTTTCCAAACTTTTAGTTGCCCAACCAGGTTTGATTGGTTAAACCACAACCTCAGCCTTTCCCTAGTACTGTAGTTACCCTATACTGTAGCCAGTCAGTCTTTCCCTATACGTTGTACCACTATACTGTGGTACAATGCACAGAGGTGGACAGAAGTGATAAGTGGGGAGTATTGGGTGGTCAATAGGGGCCCAATAGCATCAGGGCTGACAAACATGTTAATCCTGCTATGACCAACAATAAATCAGGGTTGATTTCTGACATTTTTCCTGATCTTAAAAGAGACACACAGTTTTGAAGAAAGTGTGAGAGCGCATGTCTTTTATATGGTGAACTTTCAATTTAATGTTGAAAACACCTTTCAAAGTTGTCAGTTCATTCCTTATTTGTTTGTTTGCTTTTTTGTTCTCATTTCATTCCATATTTGACCAGGCACATTACAAAACATATCAAAATCTATGCACAGATGTTTTAGAAAGAAAGAATTAGAAAAATGTTCGGATTGGATGTTATCCAGAATTGTTGACTTTTGGACTGTGTGTTTTACACTGTGATTTTTAAAGTGTAACAGCTGTAATCAGTGTCACTGTACAACAATGACTGGGGCCAGGCTGATAAGCCTTGAGCCACACTTTTGATCTATTTCCTCTGACATTCCATGAATCCAGACATTACAATACTGGCATTGTGTATCCAGAGAGGCAAAATGACATTTCTGATTTGACATTGCTGCAGTAATTGTGAAATGCTATATTTCAGAAATTTGATGTGACATTCTTTGACAATAACAATTTACTGAAATGTGCTTCAATTCAGTGAAGTGAGATGCCCTCTGATGTGCAAAACAACCCCAACGTGACTAAACCACACAATCTATAGAGGTATGCCTCATGTCAGTATCCTCTCAGTGAATATAACCAAGTGACAAATCACATCTTTATGACTGGGCTTGACTTCAAGAGATGGTTTAGATTTTTTCACACAGAGTGGTCAATGACTCACTGGTAACAATATCTGTGTGCATTGGATGGGAATCTGGTGAGAGATTACATCCTTGTCAGTACACTAGTACAGCCCACTGGTTTGTTGAAACACGTTGCAGCATGCTGTTGATCAGATACCGGTGACAGGTGTATTATGATTGGTAAACATGGCCATAAGAAGCTCAACCTGTGCACGCTGCTGCCTCTTTCAGGTCAAAAAGCTGCCTTTTTCACTGTGATACCTATTTCATTTGACATAGTAGTTCTCTGCATGAAATCTGGGCAGCTGTGCTCTGTTTGTTGGATTACCAGCCAGGCAAAGTGGGCAGTCCTCCAGGCCCCAGACTCCCAAAAGGCCTCAAAGGTTTCAGCTTAGTTATGGTGATTTGGTCATTTGGAAATGACTCAATCAAAGTACAGTATCAACCATTACAGTCATGTTGCCCTGTCCTGTGGCTCCCTGTGTGAAAACTAGTTTTATTATTAAATCAGCACAAACTATTCATACACTATTGAAAATAAGTAAAACATGGAAAACCTGGAGCAAGAATTACTTTTCTTCCAGAGTACTGGTTGATCTCTAGATGTGGGCATCCCTCAGCAAATAATCAAGTGTCCGTAGTCTGCTGTGTGCATTGTGCTTAATGGAAGCATCATGGTACAAAGCACAGAGGTGTACAGAAGTGATAAGTGGGGAGTAGGATTTGGGTGGTCAATAGAGGCCCAATAGCATCAGAGCTGACAAACATGTTAATCCTGCTATGACCAACAACAAATCAGGGTTGATTTCTGACATTTTTCCTGAGCTTAAAAAGAGACACATGGTTTTGAAGTGTGTTAAAGTGTTGAAGTACATGTCTTTTACATGGTGAACTGTCCATTTAATGTTGAAAACACCTTTCAAAATTGTCAGTTCATTCATTATTTGTTTGTTTGCTTTTTTGTTCTCATTTCATTCCATATTTTACCAGGCACATTACAAAACATATCAAAATACCTGTGGCGGTAAGGTATAATAAATTAGTTTCTTGAAATAATGGAAAAGAGAAAAGATAATAATTATTCTTCTTCACCAGCAGCTTTTCACACTTCATGGTCTTGTGGGAAAGCCTGACTTTTCTAATCGTATCACAGTGGAAAAGTTTCCATTTTCACCAGCAACCTACCTTACTTCAGGAAATATCCTTTTACATTGTTCCTAAAATGTCATTTGTGAGCTAATAGCACATTAATTCAGTCGGATGTGTGCAACACTTGGCCATAACTATTTATTATCAGTGTGTGTGCTCTGCCAGGGCAGCTTGTTTGAGCAGTTAATCGTTCAGATGGACGCTATCTAAATTGGATGGTGAGGCAGAAAATCCAGTACTCTTTTAACTACCATGTGAATACTTTTAAAACCTCCCTATCTTCCATTTGGATATAGCCTAATTGAAAAGCAAATAGTACACTTGAGTGCACCCATGAATCGGTGAGTGATATCTCCTTAGCTGCCAGAGGAATGAATCTCCCCTGCCGGGCCCCCTTTCCCCTCTCCTGTTCTCCATTGTTTCAAATGGCCTCCCTCACGCATTATCTATTGGATTATTGTTTGGCGGATGAATGTATCGATGTGGATCCTTTTCACACACACAGTAAGTGGTTTCTGGGACAACTCTAGGCCTCACTGTTGACTCACCAGATGGGACTCTGAACAAAGGCAGGCTGCGGTGAATGTTGAGAAGATTTTCCAAAATGAAATTGGAGAAACCAACTTGAAAAAAGCGATGATCAAAAAGTGATGTTAAAAGTTTTAGAAGATAGAAGTTTTACTTCTTATTGAATTGGCTGTAGTGCTTGAGTGCATGTAGTCCATGAAATTACTTTTTATAGTATTTTTAAAGAATAAGTTTACCATGACTTGAACTTTTTCACTGATAATTTAGATTTCTCTCTAACACCTTTTTCAGTATTTCTTATTCATACAAAACTGAAAGAATGTGGAACTAAGTGTTTTTGTAAAAAATGTAAAGTGATCATTTACAGTTAAAGGATTTAACCTGGACCATGCTGGTAGCTGAATTTGCATGCCACAGTGCAAGCCACATTGCTGTAATGTCCACAGTTCCCCTATGTAGCCTAGCTCCATTGTCCAAATGTAAGGGGACCGATTCCCCATCCTGGCCACAGTCTGCCACTTTTACACATGAGATCTTGTGAAATACTGAACCATATATGCTGACATAAGTCATGACATAAAGAAAATAATCTGGCTAATTTACATTATTGTCCTTGCCTAACTGATTATGATGGAAACTGTGGCTTCACTTACTCTGCTAACTCAAGTCCAAGTGAAACTTTATGTTATGTCACAGCAAGAAGGCTGTGGGTTTGATCCCCATCTGGACGGTCTTTCTGTGACTTTGCATGTTCTCCCCATGTCTGTGTGGGTTTCCTGTCATGGTTTTGGGTTTTAGTTTAGTTATTTCCTGTATTATGCTGAAATAATTTCTCCTCATGTGTCATGTTTTGTTTTACTTCCTGCCTTTGTCTCTTTCCCGCCTTTGTGATTGTGGATTAGTTTCACCTGTCCCTCATTAGTCTTTCTTCTCTTGTGTATTTAGTCAGTGTATTTTCCCTCTCTGGATTGTCTGAATTTGTCTCCTATCTGTGCCATACCAGTTTGTTATTAGTTAATTAGGTAATTTGTATTTCTTTCTGTTTCTTTAATTTTCCCCTGCCTGTTCCTGTAGTTGTAGCCTGCCTGTTTTGTTTGTCTGGACTCAGACTTGGTTATTAAAGCCTCCTGTTTGTTTGTAAATGCCTGAGGGTCGTGCTTTTGGACAACAGGAAATGGTCTCACCAGACATCAGCTTTCCACCAGAGCACTTGACTGACTGAAACTATATATGCTGAGGTACTCAGTGTCTGTAACAGTGTTTAATTGTTAAGGCTATGGGTTCTCTAAATTGCTACATAAATGTATTGTGAATATGTTTTAACCTGTAGGTCACTGGGTCCTTCTGCCCTTCATTTAGACAAGTGATTGAAGTCTGTCCTGTCTGTTCCACACAAAGGGATGATGCAGAGAGCTGGCAGTTAGGTCCAGTCAGGGTTTGGCAGTATGGCTCAGTCTCCCTATGCCCTCACCCTCTCCACTTCACCTCCATTTATTCACATGGAGAGTTTGTATAGTAAGGGCTTTCCCAAACCAGTTTGAGTAGAGGGGCACGATGATGCAGTGAATATAACATGTTCTGTCTTTCATTAGTGTTATTTTGGTCACATAAAAACCTATGGCTAGTCTTCTCTATCACACTCAACACTTTTTTTTTCTTTCTTTTTTTTTGCTTCAAATTGGCAATCACCTCAGCCCAGTACCCCTACATTCATTCATTCATTCATTCATTCATCTTCTATAGCCGCGTATCCCTACAAATTACCATCATATTGGGTTGACTCAAGCTCTCTCTTCCTGTGCTTGGATTTAGACAATCGAATCGGATTGTGCTTGCTAGCAGTTCCTGTATTCAGTCAAGGAAGAGAAGGGAGAGAAAAAAGAAAAAGGGTTTTGGGTGGAAGGATGCAAAAACTGAGTCAAAGGGAAAGGGGATGGATCAGGTGGTGTTAAATCCCTTTGTGTGGAAATGGGAGGTGTTCAAGGTGTTCCAAACCTAACTACAAAACATCATTTAATGTGGCTGGGAGCTGGTTCGTGGCCTTTCTCAGCATTACCAGCATTTGCTGTTCTTTATGATTCCTTAGGACCAGTGGATGACCACTTATTACTATCATTTTCATCTGGCTGCCTAAGCATCCTCTACATGCCTCTGCTTGATTCATAATGTCTTACAAGGCTTGACTTAATGCACCAGCATATTCTGTGTTCTGTGTTCTGTGTCTTCTGTGTAGTATACATTTGTAAAAAGTGTGCATGGGCTGCTGACATATACAATACTGATATCTTTGGAGTGCATGCTGGTTTCACTTCTTTGTTTTGGGAACTGGTACCGGCAGTGTCTCACTTGAAATTCTGTCCACTCAGCTTGCACTGTTACACAGAGGACAGCACTGTCCTGTCTCATCATGGTGTGTCTTAAAGGAGAAGTCTACCAACTTAACACATAAACATCAGATTACTGTTTATCAGGAGGACTACTCAGCCCGTGAAAACAGTTGTACAATGTCTTCTGATGATGTCATAGTGACAGTTACCTCAGTTTGGGTTTGGAGACCATGGAGCAATATCAGGAAGCCTGAGCTGCCAATTGGAGACACTGACTTTGAATGACATTTACCAGGGAGGACTGTTAAACAAAAATATTATTCAGCATGTGTTGAATTGACCCATACTACAGAATAAAACTCAGCATGTCTCGGCATCTGCTACTTTAATTCTAACCATACTTTCTTTAATCTTGTAAGTCCCCCACCTTTACAGACATGCAGTACTAAAACACTGAGTTCTGCTTCAAAGGGCTCTTGGGGAGTTTCCTTTGGAAAGCGCTTAGAACTACTGATGAATCTTAGAGCATCACGCTTATCACTGTAAGAGAATAATAATGATGATGATGAAAGTGGTTATGGTGGTAATAACAATGATGCTAATAATTTTAACTTTATATATTTTTAACTGTTTATGATTTTACTTTCTTCCTTGTTTTAAATGTATTTCAATATTCTATCTGTTCAAATTGCCTGCTCTTTGACGTGCATTTTTGTATGAAAAACACAAGGTCAGTGCATACACAGTCACATACAATATATACGCATGATACAATTGCATAAATGTACACATCTGTTCTATCTGTTCTGTTGTTTTTTCCTGAATTGGTCTTGTTTAACTCATTTAACCTCAATTTAAAAGCCCAAAGCCAAGAATGAGGGCTGCAAAGTAGCTTTGGCTGGATGCCCTTTATACATTACATAACTCCCTCTCTTCTTCCTATGTAAAAATTATTCATCTGCATTTTTCGTGTTTAATCAACAAACAAATAAATAAAAAAGAAAATGTGACTGATGAGCAAATTAACTATTTCAGATAATTAATGACATACTCAATGCAAAGGAAGTAATTAATATAGAGGTGAACAAATGTACAATATGTGAACCATAATGAAAAACAGTCAACTTGAAACAATTTCATTAGAAATGAATGGCACTAAAGAGTAGCACACTGTCCTAATGGCGAGTTAATGCTAAAGGACGTTGTGGTCTTCCACTCACTCTTTTCCCCATGGTGCACCCAGAAACATACATTTGTCATCATTACAAGTCTTCAGAAAGCTGTTTGGTTTGCCACTCAGCAGAGCACATGAGCCTCTGTTTGTTCTCTTTCAACACAAATCAGTACACAGCCAATTTAACTCCTAGTTCCTCTGCACTGAGACGTGTAGACATGACTAAATGGTCCCAGGCGGCAATAATAATTGTGTTAGCTACTCTGTTATAGCTGGGTCCTGTGTGTGTGCACGTTTGTGTGTTCACTTGCAAAATCTGTTCACAGAGTCTCATTATGGTTGCTGGTGCCCATGAGGCCGACTGTTCCATTTTAGACTTTGTTTATGATTAAGGCTATGCTTAGTTGAAGATGAAACTGTTCCTGACTTCTCTTCAAAGTGGCTCTGTTGCACATGTTCAGAAGCCTACAGGAAGTCAGTGGTTCTCTTGTCTTTAAAGGTAAAAGCTAAATGATGAACAAGTTTTGCATATGCTGCTGCTGAAACTGCCTTATCGGAAGAGGCTTGAGTCCAGGTGAAGTATTCATCAACTGGTATTAATGTAAAAAAAACAGCTGAAGGTCAATTCAGATTTTGTAATTAAATTCATGACTTGAGTCATGTGACTTGGGCTCTGATTTTTGTCAGTCAGTGCTTTTTCAATGCTTTTTCCTGTCAGTGTGAAATGTTGAGGGATGAAGCTCCACCTTTTCTGTCAGTTCAGTTACTCTTAGTCGTTGAACTGAAAGTCTTTTGAGCTTTTATCTTTTATTAGTAGATTTCACAGTCGGACATTGAAGGATGGAAACTGCCTGAACTGTATTGTTAAGATCTGTTCAAACATTATTAGAGTCATACAGGAGCACATCTTAACAAGTGAACACTAATCGCTGCTGTCAGGACATCACTGTGCTCTTTACTGTTTGTCAGAGTAAGCAGTATTCAACGTCCTTTCCCCTGTATTTAACATTACCAAATCCACATGCTAAGCAACATGTTACAGTAACATGTAACATGTTAAGCTTATAGCCTTTTATCATTTCAGTTTTGTAATTAATTTTCTTTTCTCTATTTATTCTGTGTCTACCTGCTGAACTAGATGATGAACAGAGTTGTTAAATACATTATTGCACGCTTGTCTAAATCTTTTTCCATTTTAACCAGCTAATACAATGCTGGAAGGTTAACAATACCAAATAGTTGCTGTTTTTCAGTTTTCCTCACCTTGCCTATCTGTGTCTCAGTGATGTTTGTGTCTCTCGGTGGCTGCGTCTCTGTTTCCTTTTGTCCCTCTCGCCCCCTCCTCCCTCTGTCTCTCTCCTTCTCTGTGTTTCTGTGGCTGCTGGCGACACTAGTATCGATGTAAGCAGTGTTTTCTCTCATTAATTTATCAGCTCAGCGGAGGAAGGAGGCCTCGGTGGGGGGAGATAATGGCTTCCATTTGGCCAAGGTCAACAGTCAACACATTCCTCAGTCGTTCAAATATAACCACACATTAACTTTTGTCCACAAGGGCACACACACACACACAGAACTAATAGATTGTTCATGAGCTGTGCATACTGTCCTGCTTGTCTATGAGGGTTTCATCCCATTAAAAGGGTAACACAAAGTCACTGATCCCTGGTCAGAATATCAGCTGTGTATCAGAACAGCTAACTTATGATAACAGCCACAGAGAAATAAAGTACTTTGCCCCTCCAGATGACACCTGATCGCCATCTGTTTCAGAAGACAGTGACAGTGGATCCAGTTGTGATGGAAACATGACTCTGTGTGTGTGTGTGTGTGTGTGTGTGTGTGTGTGTGTGTGTGTGTGTGAGAGAGAGAGAGAGAGAGAGAGAGAAAGAGAGAGAGAGAGCATGTGAATTGACCAGATCAGATGGGCACTTTGGAATCAGGCAGCTATCTACTGAACATTCACCCACCAACTGTGTGTGCTATTCCTCCAAATGTTGACTTTACCCTGCACAATTTGTGAACCATTACACAATACAGAGGCTGAGATCAATGTGCTTACTGTTGGTTTTGGAATAGTCTTGTATGGGTTAGGCCATTGAACTTCAGTAATGTAACTCAAACAAGGTTATGAGAGCAATGAGCATTCATCCTAAAAAAAATCCAAATCAGCCTCATATGATCTCACTACATTCAAAAACAAGCAGCACAACTGTACTCATCTCTTCAATTAAAAAGTTCTGTGAACATATCGTATGACTATCAATCAGTCCGCTGCTATCTCTCTGCTGTCCCTGCCGTTCTGAGGGTTCACTCAATCATTAACCTAATCTACTTACTGAAAAACTCCCACTCACAGTGTTTGCATGAGAGCTCAATGATAAGCTATTTGAAGTTGAATGTGGTGATGGGACAACCATTGACAAGGACTAAACTGTTTGCTAATCTGTGGCTGCCTTTGATTCCTCAGGAAATAAGGAGGAAGTGAAACAGTAGAATGAAGAGCAGTTGGGTTTGCATCTTTGAACTGGACCTTTATGGATCCAGCTTTTATGCTTCAAACAACAACAGCAAGCTTTGTGTTGTTGTTTTAATTAGTTTAGCTGGTCTTGTCCTACAGGCAACTTTCACAGTTGTGTAAAGCAGTTTGAGGTTCAGCATCTCCCTAAAGACAATGCTGAGTGACTCTTGTCATCTTTGAGGTGAAGTGTGACAGGAGTGAGAAGCCCTGACTCCTTGAAATTAAGCTAAGATTATTTAAAACTTATTCTAAAATACATTCTGATGAAATGTGTAATGTAATGTGAATTAAACACTACATTTTATGTACTGCACTGAGATGCAGGGAGGTGGTCGGGTTGATGGTGGGTGCACAAAGGACTGTGACACCAGAATCCAGGGTTCTTGTCCAGACTGTGCATTTAGGTAACAAAGGCACTTTGATTAAAGTCAGACAATAATCATACTTGCTGCTGACCTTTTCTATGTTATTATAGACCATGTTCTTTGCAAATGGATAGTGCATTGCATTGGTGAAAGCCATCGTCAGTAAGCCTTAATTCAGGATCAACATTTTCATTACTAACCAAATAGGCTACATTAATTAATAACATTTCTTCATTATGCTAACACAAAACATAATTCCTTCACCCCTCCAAAACATATTTGCAGTTGCAAAGTTCTAAGGCTCCCTCAGGGTCATCCACTGTGTGTGTGTGTGTGTGTATGTGTGTGTCTGTGGGAGAGAGAGAGAGAGAAAGAGAGAGAGAGGTTGGATGTGTATTACGTTGTGGGGACATACAACCCAGATTCCAAAAAAGGTTGGACGCTGTATAAATAAATAAGAACAGAATTCAATCATTTGCAAATGAACTATGTTTACTGAACAGCTTTACAAAGTGTTCCTGAACACATGTATTAATATCTGTTATCCAATCATGTCTTCACAAAGTGGTGAACCTCCCTCCATCTTTGCTTGTGCATGACTGAGCCTTTCCAGGATGCCCCTTTCATACCCAATCATGAAACTATCACCTGTTACCAATGAACCTGTTTACCTGTGGAATGTTCCAAACAGGTGTTTTTGGAGCATTCCACAACTTTCCCAGTCTTTAGTTGCTCTTGTCCCAACTTGTTTGAAACATATTGCTGCATCAAATTCAGAATAAGCAGATATTTAAGTAAAACCAAAGAAGCTGAGGAGGTAAAACATTCAATATGTTGTCTTTGTGCTGTTTTCAGTTGAGTGTAAGTCAAAAAAGATTATCAATTTATCACATTTATTTATGTTTTACAAAGTGTACCAACTTTTTTGGAATCGGGATTGTAAATCTGTTCACACTGTGAGGATTTTCCTTATGGGGTCAAAATGCAAGTCCCCTTAACCTCAATCATTCAATTTTAGGCTGAAGGCTTGGGTTAAGGTTTGGTGAGGGTGATGGTTATGGTTATGGTTAAGGTCAGCCTCCAGCAGTAGTATGAAGTGTAAGTATGTCCCCAGAAGTGATGGAAACATGACTGTGTGCATGTGTGTGTGATTGTGTGTGCAGGTTTGTGTGTTTCATTGTGTCTATATGTGTCTATATGTGTGTAATATGTGTTTGTGTGGCTTATTGTTTGAATCTGTGTTTTTGTTTAGACAGCACACTCTGATATCCTGTTATGTGTGGAACCTCAGTCACTGGTAGATGTGACCTCCTAACTGTCTCTCAAACCTGATTGGGGGATCCAGCCTTCCTACCTGTCCTCACTGTCAGGGGGAATGAGCCTAACTGCTCATCATGTTCCTTCTGCCCATGAAATGTAGTTGTGTCCATTTCCTGTCAGTATCAGTCGATAGAAATTCAAACATGTCCACACCTCAGCATGATCTGAACTAAAGTGGTCTAACTGCACAATGTTGCCCCGAGGTATCGAACAATAAAATGTAGTTATAGTATATGAATAAAAGCAGAATCAGTCTTTAAACTATAAAACATACATCTTTACATACTGATACACATGCGTGTATATTTCTAGAAACTTACTTCAATCTAAACATGTTGAGAAGTGATACTTCTCTCACCAGCTGGTGGCACTGTGTCCCCTGCGCTTTGCTTCCTGACAGGATTACTCCACTACTTATTAATTAATTAATTAACTGCAGAATAAGTACTCTGAAAAAGGGGCCAAATTACATTGTGAGTAACTTTAGCACTGATATTTTGAATACAGTTTTGTTACATCTGGACTGTTATTTAAATAAAATTTGAAATGCAGCTTTTACTTTTATTTTCTAATGTTTTACTACTTTGATCTAAGTAACGCATCCAGTTACTTCTTCTCCACCATGGCTCTTTCTATTGATTTTCATACGGTAGTAAAATAAATGTAACCAGTGGCAGCTCAGGAACGAGCAACAACCTCCAAAACCTCAAACGCGACATGTGTTCTAATATGTGTTAATAATTACAGAATATATGCGATAAAACTTTTGAAACAGGCTCCGATTAAATCAGTGGAAAGGGCGGGAAAAAGCATACACCCAATGACAACGAGAGCTCAAATGATTTTCTGATTTAAATACGATTTTAGGCTGCTAACTTCATTATTTCACTCTGCCGTTTGAATTCTTTGCTGAGAGATAAATGCTCTGTAATTCAAAACATTGCGTAATTTATTGATTTCCTTTGCAATTTAAAGAAATACAGCATGAGAAATCACAGTCAAAATCCAGCTACATCCAAAAGTGACAAATTTATTCTTACCATAAAAAATCCACAAAAATAGTTTATTAGATATGTCCAAACAAAACAAAATTTGCGCTACACTGATTATTAATGACATATCACATTTGGCAACGGCCCATACACTTAAGAGCGTTTATCATCCAAAACCACATACAGCACAGGAGAAACTAATCTAAGCTTTAGACCTGCTGTTTATTTACATTGATAGACATAACAGCAGGCCTAACGATCAGCACAAATACAGCAGAACACTATGCTTCATACAGCCTACGACAAGACAAAAACATCCAACTGAGATGACTTTCCTGTGTGAAAGGAGGATGGCGAGCGTCAGATTCTGGGAATTGATTTTTTTCCTAAATATTACAGCAGGAAGTAGTCTGTCATCCTGTCTGTCATTCTGGCAGAACCACCCCCGTGTAGGTGAAGTGTCACATGAGTCCTGTGATCTTCATCACCTCATCAGCCAGCTCCTGATGTCCGAGTGGATCCAGTGTGAATCCAGAGAAGAGCCTGTGCTTCAGAACTAGTTATTCAGTGTGAAGTCGGCGTCGTCCTCTATGTCCAGGTCCTGGTCTGTATCATCGGACACGTCAGAGTCCAGCTCTGTGTGGGGCTGCTGCGGGGACACAGAGCGCCCGCAGCGGCCAGTCGGCGCCAGCTCGGAGGCCGGGACTGTATGTCGGTGCTCCGGGCTCTGGATCCCCGAAGGCTCGCTCAGGTCGTCTCCTTTGGTGCTCCTCCCTGCAGAACTGTCATCCTCCACCTCCCTCTTACCTCCCTGGGGATTTTCCTGATGCAAATGGAAATAGTTTTATGAATTAAGAGGCCTGTGCGGTCGCCCTTTAAATAAATAATTATTCAGTTTCTAATGAAGGGATATAATGCGACATTAGTCAAAGCTTGGCACCTGTTTTAGCCTCCGCCACTTCGCTCGTCGATTCTGGAACCAGGTTTTAACCTGAAAAACATCACGAAATAAATAAATAATAAATGAATAAACCAATAACTGTGAATTTTATTCAGCTGAAGAAACAATGCAGGTGGAACAAAGCTAAGATAAATTAATAATCTGATAACTGCAAAATAATCCAAGCAGCTGGACGCGCACAGTCTGCTCGCTGCAGCTTTGCCTGCACAGTAAACTATGGTGGAGTCCAGCTGGGGGACAGTGACTGTAGCCGAAAACCTCGAGCAATCATTAAAATGGAATGGAATGTGCTTAATTCTGCGGAACATTACATTACACATTAGGAATCGCATTCCATTCCATTTATTGACTGATTCGTCAAGGAACATGCATTGATCATGTGTATTAGGGGCTAATAATTTTAATTATGGGCTAAAATCCGTCAGTAGATAATTCCTTATGATGTCACTGTGGAGATGATTTGGGCTTCAGCAGAACTGATGAGAATCTTGTTTAGCGAAAATGACGGGAAATTGCTCAGCATTGTTGAGTTTCTCCTGAAGCAACAGTTTACCTGGACTATATTTTTAAGTCGAAGCCCTAAATATAAATTTCACTCCACACTAACTGGTTGAAAATGTCCATCTATAATGTGACCACATACCCGCACCTCGTCAGGCCTGTAGCGCACATCAGGAAATACAGAAGCGCTCATTTGTTTGATGATCGATGAACTTGAAGCAGCTTGTGACGAAAAGGCGATTTCAAACACAACCTCAGTTCATAATATGACAATATTTCAATCAGTCTTTCTGGGTGGAATATAATCAGGCTCCTGTATGCTTTGTGACATGGTCATGAAGTCGTAATGACGGCAGATGACACTGCCCCTCGGCCACGCCATCCTCTGCGCGCGCTCCGCAGCCAGGGACAGACCAAAAAGCTCCATGGGATAATTAAAGGCCTAAATATGTGAAGGACAGACAATCCCCGCCGTCTCTAAAGTGAGCGGCTCCCCTGCAGACACAGCTTCCATGCTCACCTGTCTCTCGCTGAGCTGCAGCATCTTGGCCAGCCGCTTCCTCTCCGGAGGCGAGAGGTACTTCTGCGTCTCAAACTTCTTCTCCAGCTCGATCGTCTGATCGTTAGAGAACCTGACCTGCCCACCCTTTCTTTTATGTAAGGGCCGCTGGATGAAGGGCGTCCACAGCAGAGGTTTCCCTTCAGAAAGGAGGAGGCAGACACAGGTCAGGCCGACAAGTCATTTCGAGTCCATCAAGCCTCACAATATGCTTCTAATACTTCTAATTAGTGAGTGGAGTAGGCTAGAATAAAGTGAAACAATACAGGAAAAGGGAGAAAATATCGTACTCAGCTCGAATAAAATAAATGAATTGCGTAAGGCTATTTAAACTGCAACAGTCTAACAAACATGATCCAATTAACAGCGTGTTGTTGTGCATGTTGTTTCAAAAGAGCAGCGATCAGATTTATCTGAGAGAAGCGGCAGAGTCTAATCAGGGCTGTGTTTGTCTTGTCTGGTTTCCTCTCCAGTTAATAGCCTGGAACAAACAATGGCCGAGGCTGCGGCCGCCACTCGGGCCTGCTGCGCGCTGTCTTTTAAGGAAGGTCGTGACAGAGTGAAAACTATGGCCAAATATCCGCTTCATGTGCTTCCTGCTTTGTGGTGTGATTATAGGCGATGGCATCCACCAACAGACGTTCATGTCCTCTGCTCACTGACACAATATAAATTTGTTGTGCTCGGAGAGCTTATTGCTGCACTTTTCCAAAGGAAGTTAGCTAATCCAGCCCCATGAGGTCAATTCTGAAAAAAAAAAAATATCATGAAAATCAAGCTTTAGTCGAATAAAGTTATGATTGACCTGAATTAATGAGCGAAAATATGAAGCCATTAGTGCTTTTAGTAGAATGATATTTATGCGGCAGCAGCAGCAGCAGCCTCGTCTTCTCTTGTAGGATTACTTTGAACTAATTATGATTTCCCATCCATGTTTCCTCGGTTCTTATTACAAAAACATGGGTGAGCAGTTTTTATTTTCCATTCACATTTTGTTTGCATTGTTCATGTGCTTTAATAGAATTGTAACAGCCTAACTATAATATACTTTAACAGAGCAAAAGGTGAATAAGTAGGTTAAACAGTCGAATACAAACAGATCAATGCACATGTACTGTGGGCTGATTAAACTCATGTATACTCACAGGCCTGATTTTAAACTTTTTCAATCTGATCAATCCAAGCAAGACACGATCAAGTGCTGGCCTCAGAAACTGACGAGCAGGCTTTTTGGAGCTTATTATTTTGTCGGATAAAACTGAAAATCATAAAAATCATGTCTTTTCTCTGTCGGTCGGATCTCGAGAAGGTCATTCATGCTTTTATTTCCTCGCGATTCGGTTATTGTCTTTTGTATTCAACATTTTTCGAGGTCTCTCCTGGCTGATCGTCAAACTGAAAGGAGCTCCAGACCTGAGGCTGCACAATCCTGTCAATCATCTCTCAGAATGAATATTAAAAAAAAAAATCCCAACATGTCTTATCTGTATTATTATTATTATTATTATTATTATTATTATTATTATTATTATTATCTATGTTGTTTGCATCTATTTTTATTTTGTATTTCAAAGTGTCTGATTTTACTTGTCTCAGCCCTGAAATATATTCCAGTTTCCACAATGTAAAGCACTTTGTAACTTTGTTTTAAAAACTTCTGTATAAATCACGTTTATTATTATTAGCAGTAGTTTGTTTTTATTTTCCACAGACGTCACTTGAACGCTTCATTTTTTTTATTGTACTACTAAAAGCTCCTCTAAATGAGTCGTTATCTTTTCTGTTAAGGTCCCATTAGCCTGCGTGCTGCCCTGTTTGCTTTATTTTCTTCTCGCCGCCAACCATAAAGAAAGTCAGCCACATCCTCGCTGGCCAGGCAGAGGAAGTGCAACAATATGTGAAAAACGGATCCCGGGCTATCAGAGGCCGAGTGTTTCCTGAATATGTCTGTATTGAGGATGTCGATAAAATAATCAGCAGCGTGCAGCGAGCTCCCGAGGAAGCGGCTGGCCGGGGTGAGCCAGGAAAACATTTAACAGCTTCTGAAACCAGATTTACTCCTATCGACAGGCCCACGGCTTCCGCTATGAACGGAAAAAGGCCCGGCTTGTTCAGTGCAACACAAGTCAGACGGTTCGCTTGCTCCACTATACTTCAGAGGACCATCGGCCACAGCTTCTACCCCAAACACAATCTAATGTGGACTCAAATCCTAACCTCAAAAACTAGTTAATATAAACTATTGAACAACAGATACGCCACTGCATCAACCTGAAATATTTAAATTCTGCATTACCTCAGAATTTAATCTGAGATATGTGTAATAAAACAACTCCAGGATGATGAGCAGAATTTGAAATAAGATAACTTGAACGCAGCTTAGCCGTGCAACGTTTGTGCGTAATGATGGAGCCGATGGATGTGACCAAACTGGAGGGTTTCATGTCAAATACAACAGCATAGAACCACATAACTGTATGCATTTCGAATTCCATTTGGTGCTCAGAAGTAGGCTATGTGAAAACACACACACACACACACACACACACACACACACACACACACACACACACACACACAGAGCAGTGAAATAACAAGTGATTTAGAGCCGAGCTATGCTTTAGTCACCGGGCGACTTGCTCCTCTGATGTTTCAGAACAATGGGAGTCAGGAAAAAGAGTCAAGGTTGCCATACACCCCCCACCCCCCCCACACACCCCCTATCACCACCACCAGCAGCACACTGAATGGATAAGCCTGCTGCTATTGTGGCCCCAAATATGTCTGTCACAGTACAATGTGACTCATATGTGCGTGGTCAGGCATCATGCAGAACTTTCGGGCTGAGATGGGGTGAAGACTGCAGAGAGAAACACGTCCAGAGTCACCCACTCTGCAAACTGTTTACGTAGGCGACATGTAACTGCAGACTGTCTTGAGTTCGACATGCATGCATGACCAAGCGTGATATACTTATGCAAAAATGGTTTCGTTGGCACTGAAACGAAGCTTGCGAGGACAGAAAAGTTTTCATGCAAGGTGTAAAAAGTGATTTATTGCCACATCATCCAAGTAAGTTTGATTTCTTTTGCGCTGAAGTGGACAGTGTCCCCTGAATGTCACACACTCATCTAACGTCCAACAAGACATGAAAAATGCAACATGCAAACACGAATTTATGAAAAGATTTTCAAAAGCAACCATAGAGACTGTCAGTGTCACAGCAGGCCAACAGACTAGAGCCTTTCCACACAAGGAAACAGACATGATTGTATTGCCCTGGGAGATGCTGTAAATTACACACTTGTCCAACTCACCGAGAGGGTCGTGCCTCAGCAGCGCCTGTGCGTACTCCCCCATGGAGCGGTGGTGCTGGTGGTGGAACGGGTAGATGGAGCCGGCGAAGGTCCCGGCAGATGCGTACGTCGCCGCCGTCAGCGCCGCAGCCGCGTGGTGAGACAGTGCGGGGTGGATCGGTGTGGGTTCATAAATCGGCGTCCGGTACGGTGAGATGAGACTGGTAAAGGAGGAGTTGGGCGACGGGAGAGTTGGAGTGGGGATGATCGGAGTGGAGCAGGAGGAGTAGGAGGAGGAGGAAGAAGAAGAAGAAGGAGAAGAAGAAGAAGGAGAGGATGAGGTGGTGGAGGCAGTCTTTCCCAGAATGTCCTCGATGTAAAAGGGTGTCGGGTGAGCCGGCTGGATGGGAGTCGGTGCGTAAAGCGGGACGCTCATGGTGCCTTTTGCCGTCGCTGCGCACTGGAGCTGAGTTAACGGAAGGCTGCGTCCCTCCTTTCTTCTCCCTGCGGCCTTCCTCTTTATCGACAGTATCTCAGAAGAACTTCTTTACATACTACTAGACATCTACTGGAACTTCAGTCCACGGACTACCCGAAGCCCACTGGAGACAGTCTGTCAGAGCTGCGGGGGAGACCGTTTGGGTGTTTTGGTGGCCATCAGTTTGCGGTGGTGGACTAGCTGGTACTTGATCCAACTGTTGGGACTGTTATCTGGCTGCAGGCGGAGGAGGGTGGAGATAAGTGCACGGTCAACTTCCTGCAGGTGGCCAGCGGTCGTTTCTGATTGGCTGAGTCGCAGCTCCAATCGAGCCAAACAGCGATCAGATGACAGGAGAGAAGAGATAATCGTATTTCAGGAGACTCACTTCTCTGCAGCCAATCATCTGGTAACTAGCAAGCCGAAAAAGCCTGTGGTTTGAGTGATAGAATGGTTCAACGATGACTGATACTTGGCTTGTGTTTTTAACAAAACCACCTCAAGCTTAGGTCATTCTGACCAATCACACATTTTGAAAAGCAGGAATTGTGTCAGTACATAGCTCCGCTTGAAAATAAACGCCCAGATATCAAGCAAATATATAAAAAGCAAATAAGAGGGTGTAAGAAAAAAGTAAAATAAATCAATGGAAATTGTGAGATTTTATCTGCATTAAGAAACATGGGGAAAAGATCAAAGTGAAATGAGAACTTCCTTTTACAGCATCCCCTGTTGTGATTCCTGTAAGGTTTTTTTTTTTCTCGACTGATTTTAAGTAGATCTGTTGCCAAATAGTTGGTCATATACTAACATCGGCGAGATTTTATGTGAATGAATCTTGATACTGTAAGTTGTGAGCCTTTTGGCAACAAGGCTGATCATACAATTGAAAGATTATACCTTCATTCTCTAATACTCGGTGGTGGAAGAAGTATTCACACGCCTCACTTCCTTAAAAGCAACACTGCAATATAAAAATACTCCATTTTAAATACAACTTCTGCATGTAAAATCGTACTTAAGTAAAAGTGCAGAAGTATTATCAAGAAAAATCTGCTTAGAGTACACTTCAGCATAATGGCTACTTTTAGAATTTTATGAAAATGGATTATTATTACTGATTCTATTTTGTTAAGATAGAGATGAAGAGAGACTACTAGATATTGTAAAGAAAGAAAGAAGGAAAGAAAGAAAAGAAAGAAAGAAAGAAAGAAAGAAAGAAAAGAGAAACAGACAGAAAGAAAGCAAACCTGGTGCAGGTACGATTTTCTTAAAGCAAAGCTTTGCGCTGTCAAACATTAACACTGTATTACTAATTTCAATAATGTGGAACACACCCACAGTGCAGGTGTATTAGGACAAAACGTGCAGAGATAGAAAAAGACAAAGCTGTATTTCTATATCAGATACTCAACATTAAAGGATCATGAGGAAAAAATATGTCAAGGAGAAGTTTTATCAGAGCTATTCGATTTTTTAATTAAAATGCTTTTTACAGGCGCTTCTTGTTTAGGCTCCTGCTCAGGGACCCGTGACACCTTTGGCCCCTGGCCTTGTGCCCGGCACACCCATAGGCACGGAACCTGAACATGAAATCATTCTCCTCAGCTCCTCTTTACGTTTAATACACGGCCGTTGAGTTTTGGGGCTGCCTTCACTGACATTACGTACATTCACGAGCATGGGCGTGGTAGTGGGGGGAAAAGTGGACCTGACTACCCAGGGCCCGAGTTGGGAGAGGGGCCCATGACAATCCTGATTTTTTTTTTTTTTTTTTTTTTTTTTTTTTTTTTGTGATGTTTTTATTTCGAATGAATTGGGCCCTCCAATTTATTGGTGTCATAATTTATTTCAAATATATTTATAACATCAACTGAGAGAATGAACTTTATGTCACAGTCCTCCCAACAAATTGGACATTCTGGGGGCCCCCCCTCTTGGACGCGCAAAATGGTTTAGTCCGCCCGACAGCGACCGGCGACAAGTGGAACATCAGTGAGCCCGGATTGAATGACTTGGGGGTCAGACAGCATGCTGCCCAAAAAGCAAAAATCGGGGTATCAAAAGAAGAAAGAGCGGAAGGCAAAAGAAAAAAGGCAGAATGAAGGGAGGCAGCTGTTGGCTGCTTTCTTTCCAAAAGGTGAACCGAGTTTGCTTGTTATGCAAAATCCAATTAAAGTTAACGTAGTCCACTACAGACAGCTGCTGCTGATGTTGTATGCTCATGTGAAGTCTTTAGCTTTGCTAGTTTCCAACCAGGCTGCTTGCAGCTTTTTGCAGCTTTAGATAACGTTAGTTGTCACTTTACATCTCATGTCAGCAAGGCTTTATTTCTTTTTCTGCAAGCTGAAGAACAATTTGACAGTCAACATTTTGTACTATCGCAGGCTCTGTTGATAAAATGACATAGGCCTTTAATGTAAAAAGCAGAAACCAGTCACAGCTTCTTTTTTTCACATTGAACCTTAATATTTTTCTGTTCATTTATACTGTACCATCTCATTACAAAAGTAATGCAGCTTATTTGATTTGATCCTGAGTGTGCAGTTGTCTCCTGTTCTCCTGTTCAGGAATAAATGTTTTTAAATCAAAATTTGCAAGAGTGTCATGGATCAAAACGTTAGTACAGAAACCAGATGTAGCCTAATGTTTTAGGTATTTGAGCAGAAGTAGACCAAATGCATCAATTCAGGTGGTGAATGAAAGAACCACTCATCAATATAATCTGATCTGGCTGTAGCTTAAAACCCTATTTATGCTTTTTTAATTTTAAATAAATACCCTCTTTTTGTCTTTTTCTTCTTCTTCTTCTTCTTTTTTTTTTTTTTTTGCCCACGCGCCTCGTGCACTGGCATGGATAGGGGCCCACTGACATTGAGAGTGTACAGGGCCCAGAATTTGGTGCTACGCCCCTGTTCACGAGTCACATGTTACCCTTTTTTTCTATTTCTGTGAAGTGGCTTCTCAGTGTCATGCTGCCTTAAACTAAATAAATAAAATATTAATAGATTAATATTTGTATTTTATTGTGATCAGTTTTCACCTTACTAGTAGTTCCTACTTCTGACCAACAGTTCTCCTTATAGTGAGATTAAGGACCGTAAATTCCGTAAAGAGAAAACCCAGATGACACGAGTGTCACGACCCTGGTTTTACACACAGGCCAAATCGAGTTAAATGGGTCTTTGACTAACAATCAGCTTTATCTTTAACAATGTAATACAAGTCAACTGCAATCCACATCCGTAACGGTACAGCTGAATGGCGAGTGATTAACTCATAATTTGAATGTTAGGAGTTTTCCTGGGAAATCCGCCTATCAGTACGGTTGAGGTGATATACTTATGATAATGACAATAAATGCAAATCGATCTAATGACTCACTTAGTCAATGTTTATCCCTCCACAAACGTTTCCCCAAAGTGTTAAACAATAACTGATAACTTCTCTGTTTCAGCGCTGCAGCACGAACAGAAAGGCTCCAGGTGCACGTGTGATGCTCATCATTTTTATTACCAGCTGACTTCATTAAAGACATGCTCACCAGTCACGCCTCGGCGTCGTGAGGAAGCCTGTCCTAGCTGATAGGCCTGCACGTGCGCACTAATAGAATCCAATAGTTCGATTTTCTGAAGCGACTTAAAAGCGCGCGACGCTAACTGCCAACTTTCCAGCGGCTGTAATTTAGATAAAGTGGACTCAGAGAGCAAACAGGGATATGAGCAGCCTTGAAGGCATGAAAGAAATCACCACACGGCTAATATTTGGACAGAGACAACCAGTGCAGCTCATTGATCCGGCTAGCTCCCCGCGGCGTCAGACTCCTGTCCACCACGATTGATAACTTCTCCGCAGAGGCGCTGCTGCTGCTCCGAGGCAGCTGGCGCCACAGATGTGACCATTAACATTTCCACACACAGAAAAGTTCGTGGAACGAAATCTAAATAGAGAATTTATCAGAGAAAAAATTATAGAAGTTTCACTTGAATATTTATTTGTTTGGCAAGTGCAGCACAAACTAGACGTGTAGTATATACACCATGACTGATGCTACAACATTTCAGATGTACACCAGAGTACACCAATTAAAAAAAAAAACAAAACACTTTGCTGTTAATGCTCCAAACAGCATGGCTGTTCCATAATACAGGGAAAATGACTGATATATTTTACCTGCTTTGCAAATGCATTTTCCAGCAAGGTGTAACTTCTAGTGTGTCACACAAGACCATCCAGATCAAGATGGTACAAATGGAAAAAATATTCTAATATTCCTTTTCATAACAGTCAAGATTACATCACAATTTAAATTAAGTTGATGTTTCTGCTGATTCCTCATAATTGTGAAGGCAAACAGAAATTATTTTAAAAAAAGAAACTGTACTAAAGTACACTAAAATATCTTTTCAGCAGTGTGAATGTTTTTCTCTAATGTTTGCTCAGTATGCACTGTCTGTTTCATACTCGACTTCACATCCCAAAAACTGAAAGCTGCGGTGCGCATTGTCAAGCAAGTTTTCCAAACAGTTTCCTATCACAGTAACACATTTTCATATTGTGGAAATCATTTTTGAAATTGTGAGAAATATGTATAATGTTTCTACCACACAGCTCTCCTGGAGGGATGAGAACAGATGAAGACCAATTTAACTCAAACTTAAATTGCAGATGAGACAGAAACAAGACAGAAACCACCAGAATGTGGACTGGAAATGACGAGCCCACTGGAGAGTCATTACTCTGGTCTATTAAGTTGCAAAACAACAGCGGTTTTGACATTTTGTCTCAACTTGTCACTAATAGCACACTTGAAGATATCCTTGACAGCCTGATGCGTTTAGATAGGATGTTTTCTTCAATGGAAAACCTGAACAGGTGAGTCATGACTAATCATGAAACAGACAGCAACTCCAGCTCATCACTCTCACTTTGAGTCCTGCTCAGAATGTGTTCCTCAGGTGTCACTCAGGTGGTTTTGTACAGTTCACCTCCGGCTCTGACTGTGAGCAGGGCTGCAGAGAGCGCAGGATATGTTCCAGTGTCCACTGCTCTTCATGTAAGGCGTGCTCATCCAGGGTGAACTGGCCTTGCTTGGTTCGGATCAGCTCCTTCACATGAGCGCATGATGACAGGGCTGCAGGACACACACAGATTATTCTCACGCTTAAGTGTTAACAGGGTTGAATTCTGATTGGTTAGTTCAGTTTATTTACTTTTCCAGAAACGTGCTGATGAGGAAATTGTGAAATGGATTGAATTAATCTCACCTTTTCCCAGGTCATCCACCAAGCTTCTCACATAAAATCCTCCACCACACTCAATATCTGTTGCAGAAATACAACTATTATGAGTGTTTGAATGTCTAATTCAACATAAAAAGAAAATGGAAACAGTAGAAAATGACATTAAAAATGCTATTTTAAATACCAGAAATTCAGAAGTCTTATGTAGAGGAAGAAAGAAAAACTGCATGAAGGGGCATATGCTAACCCAGAGTGAAGAGAGGAGGCTTGAACTCCTGCAGGCTCAGGTTGTACACATGGACTGGTCGGGCTGGTTTGGCCTCAACCTTGTGACCTTTCTTCAGCAGGACAGACAGACGCTGGCCATCCTTTTTCAGTGCTGAGTAGCTGAAATGACAGAAAGTCAATAAATCACAGCATACTGAAGATGGTAACAACAACAATAACAACAACAACAACAACAATAATAATAGCAGTGCCACTGATTACCAGGATGACAGCATGAACTCAAACCATAGGCCTAGTTGAACAGGCAGGTTTTCAGGTTTTTTTTTGAAAGTCACAATAGATGCAATGTTGCATGTCTCTGCTGGGATAGATTTCCAAAGGGTGGGAGCTGCCAACTGAAGGTCCTGTCCCCAAAGGTTCATAGGCTGGTGTGGGGATGGTGAGCAGACCCATGTCCAAGGGCCGCTGATTCTGGGATAGTATACACATGGAAGCAGTTTGATAGGTACTGAGGGGCAAGGGCAAGAAGGGATTTATAGGTGAGGAGGAGGATTTTGTATTCAAGTAGAAGTATGAGAGTGATGGCCAGAATCTGGAGATGTTTTTGAGGTGGTAGAAAATGGATTGGATCGGGGGATGGGCAGATGTAGGCAGAGTAGTTGTCCACACCAAGGTGAAGCTCTCCAGCCTTCCAGAGGAGTGATTTAATGTGGCGGTGATGAGGAGGTGATCTGTGATTCTGATGAGGGGAAGATGCCTGTCTTTTTTACTTGGAAAAATAAGCTGCAGTAAGAACTGTTATATACACACATCACACCAATCCTACTGTTCCATATCAGAGTGACACTGTAATGTTGCAACTTTAGGCTCTTTGTCTACTTGTTGTGCCATGACCACTGGCAGGAAAGCCTCTTCACAGGCAATGTGACACATGTACATGTCTAAAGCCCTGCTAGCGACCTCTAGAGGCTGAAAGGTTCACTGCACCACAGCTGGTGTTGGCAAGTCATCCAACTATTACATGATTAATGTTGGTTGCCACAACCTCTGCCTCTGGATTATGACTGCAGACTACAATCATCAGTAACGCTTTATTTGAAGTGTGCATAGGACTGACATGACACCTGTCATGACCATGAAGGATACTTGATGAATGTTCATGACTGTGGTCATCAAGTGTCATCCAGTCAATTATGTCATTTTTAATGCAAAGTGGACATTGTTTGAGATGTCTGTTACAACAACTTGACAGGAACCAAGACAACATCACCTGTCATAAACCTGCCATAGCAAGCCTAATTATCAAACTTAAAAAAATTGTTTTTTTGTGTTAATATTACATTAAACTGTCATATGTTACATTGGCTGTCTTGACACCAATATAATTTAATATTAATATTTTTCCTGAACTCAACTATAGTGGTACAATTTGGACTTGTCATTAAGATGACATTCAATATCAAAAGGGCAGTTTCACAACAGAGATTAAGTTTATTGAGGTGACTTATGGCTGATTACAGAGTTTCCTGTTGGACAGATATTGTAATTGCTACTGTAAACGCCAATCAATGTATGAAACAAGTCCTTCCCTAGCTTCCTGTTTTTAGCTAGCTAGCTCCGAGTGAATACGGCCAGACCAGAAGTGGAAATGGAACGGAAAAACAGAAATAAATTGCCAAAAAAAATCACTGGAAGCTATTTAAGTCCTTTACACCCCTGAGTACTGTGACAAAAAGTGGTTCAACAATAACAGATAGCAACTTAGAACAGAGAAGCAGTTTTGTGAGCTAAAAACTCTCATTCTAAATTATACATAGTGCTTCAGATACCATATAGTTGATAATGATATAATGGTTTCATGCTTTAACAACAGTGACAACAGAAACTCATGGAGTGTCCATGAAGACGTACAGTACATTTGAGATTTGTTTTGTGTGGGTATGAGTGGAGACTGGAATGATTGGACAGTTTACTTTCACATACACAAATGTTATTGTGATGATACCATTTTCTTAGACTGGCTTTACTCACAGTGGAGGAACTTGCATGATGTCACCAGTGAAAGCTTTCAGCTTCTCCTCAAAGTCCAGTCTGGTTATGTGTTCTGTGGGCAAAAATCACACAAATAACATCCTGTAAAGAGATAAAACTGCAGGGAGAGAGGTCTACCTCAGAATGGTATGACAATATGAAAGGACAGCTGGGAAGACTACAGACTAGAGAAACCACCTACCGTTTAACCTGAGATGCCAACAGCACAGATTCACACTAAACAGCCTCCATCACCGAGTAAGGACCAAAACATCACTACGCTACTGGCTGATAAAGGAAAGTGTGTGGTGGTCGTAAACACAGCAGACTACCACGCCAAGGTCACCACAGTACTCAACCACAAGACAATATGCTTAACAATAGAGCCAACCTCAGCCCAAATTTGTAAAGAGCTGGACCTACCTGCAATACAATGGAGGGTTTTACAGTCAAAACATGGCTGAGGCATGGCCTTACCACTATCTCCCATTTTGGCCAACCTCTACAAAGTTAAAGATGAGGGCAGAGCCCTGAATTCCTTAAGAAGAACAGTACAAAGCCACTGGTTTAGATATTTGGATGACACATGGGTCAAAATCAAAACTGGGGAAGTACAAGCCTTCATAGAACACATCATCTCAGTGGACAGTAACATCAAGTTCACACGAGAAGTTCTGTTTGATCAACTGCTCTTTTTTGGACTGTGCTGTACACAAATCTAAGGGATACACATAAAGTTTGTGGATCTGGACACCGTAAGACTCAGGAAGAACACCAACACTGTCCATCCATGTCTGGAGAATTGGAGAAATTCAAGAGGATTTCAAACCCAGCAACACTAAGATGGAAACTGCTCCACCTGAAAGGCCGCACACCCAGACACAATGCATGCAGTCCAATGCAGTGAGGGATGCAGACTTGTGCATGAGGGAAACTAAAAATTCACACCTGGCTGCGGGTAACTCCAACAATGAATGACTGCTGTTACACAGCCAGTAGCACAAGTGTCCCAAGTGTTATCAAGGTCCCTATTGGGACATGCACACATGGGTTAGACTACTGAATGGTAGGAACTGCTCAAATGAAATCATGTAATTCATACTTCAATATTTACCAAAGTCTTTCTCCAGAATCACACTGCCAGTGGCATCAAGAGTATCTGTTGCCTTCCCCAGTTCCCCCACGGCAACATATTTCTGAAAAACAAACATCACGTTGTTGTGTCTGTGTAAGAAGGACCATTCATATGGAACTGTGGAAATCTGAAAATATTTATGCTGCTCATTTTTTACATCAAGCGCCTCATGTGGTCAAAGTATGCCCTGACCTCAGTGAAATATACCTAAAACATTAAAAAGATCGTGTTGTTGTGCCTCCTAGAACAAAGACTAACCTTCAGGTCATACATTCACAACAACCAAATGAACTATGGAAGTCCAGGGCACTCACCATCAATATCAGGCTCTTTAGCTGCTATATGCTCCACCATGTCCACCAGCTAGTGTCTAACTGTGTCTGTCTGCTGTTTGTTGCTTTGCAGTGGATTTATCAGAGCTGTCTCTGTGATCAGTGGTCATTAGACTAGAGAAGCTCTATACAAATATAGAGCTTTAAAGTGACAGTCAACTCTGTTAATGTTAATGCAGTATGCAGGAGACAAAAACTCTCAAATACTGAAACATTACATAAAACTAAAGTAATTAACCCAGTTTTTCATTTCATGCATATGATTAAGTGCATGAAATCACTGGCTGGACAATAATACACTATTCCAGTTTGGTTGATATACAGTAGTTCTGTATAACTTCATTGTACATCAACTGACTTTCACTGTTTACATACTGTAAATGCAAACAAACTCACCTTAGAGCCAGCCAACATTGTACTGAGCATCTTTGTGCCATCGCCAACACCAACAACTGCAAGAAACAGAGACAATGTTAGAATCTCTTCTCTAAAGTCCTGCTAGCATCCCCTAGAGGTGTCAATACTCATTACACCAAATGATAAAAAGTCCCACAAATCAAACCATATACTGATGATTTTGCAACATTTCCAGCCTTAAAATTGTCCTATTTCATTACAATCTCATCCATGTTGTGGAGGATAATGGTATTGTTAAAATTTGAGTCGGCGAGAAGTAACTCATTGAAAAACATTTCTTTCCTTTGGATGTAGTGAAAAACACATGAGTTTTTATTTAAGTATTTTGTCCAAATGTGTATCGTTTAATAAACCACAGCTGTTGCTACGACTGAGGACAATGAGGAGATGGTTCAGATCTTAAACAATACTGACATGTGCACATATACATTGAAAGAGTTACTGGTCATTGTAATTATGCTTCTTGTCCATACTGGCTGCACGAGGATACCTTTCAAAAGTGATTTCATTGTGAGTGACAGAGGACAAAATTCACAGTCTTCATCATTCTGTGTAAAACAGAATTCTTAATTTGAGCCAGAGAAAATATGAGTCTTCTGCAGTCTGAGTTAGATCAATCAAAGTTACCTTAAGTTCAGATGCTAAAGTCTTTTAAGTTCCAAGTTTGCTTGTGTTTCCACAGACAGTGACCAATGACTATATATGGGCATGTCACTAAGGTTTTTGCAGTATATGGGCATGTGAGTGCTGTTTTAAGACAGACAGGAAAAATATTGATGTATTCCTTAACACCATTGTTGATCAGTTACAGCAGGCAAATGTGCATTTTTTTTTTTTTTGTACATAATTATCCATAACTTCTTGCTTGCAGCAGCAATCTCTACCAGCTTCATAACGTTAACCAAACCTACATCCCCAGTAGGCCTTTGAATAAGAGGTTGAGTGTTTGGGTGAACTGTCCTTATGCACCTGCTTCACTTTCACCAGCCAAGGCAGAAATGACAACAGTCGCACGTGGACCCGCACCTGGAAGTAAACGCGACACCCCGCCTACCTAACACCCCGCTGGCCGCGCTGTCCAGCGTCCCTCCGTGCCCCATCTTCAGGCTCTGCTTCTTCCTCTTTCGCGGGTTTGGGTTTTGTACTCCAGCTTCTGAAAGATAAGTGAGGCAAAAACATTTCACTGTTAGCTTCAACAAATTACAACAGGCGTACTTCCTGGTTCCGGCCCCTATTGTATTACCTTTGAGTAAAGCTTCTTTGAGCGTATTTAACACGTCTGCAGATGTCGGTCCTTGTTTTTTGTAAATCGCAAACAGTCCATTTAAAGACTGCAGTTTAGATAGAGAACTAATTATCGGACCAGCAGTATCAGATATTTTTCCTGCCATGCTTGTTTTTTTCTTCTTCGGCCGATTCGACTCTTCTTCTAGTCACATATTAGCCATCTGTGGCCAAGCGACCTGTTTTTGTATTCCGCCATCTGCTGGTTCCTTAAGCTCTTGTACATATTTTTCTAATATGGGCTTCAAGCCAAAATTGCACAACGGTACAACGTTAGAGCGTTATATTAAATAAGCTTATGTGCTCATAGACGTTTTGACAGATTAAGGGTGACTGCGTGCAGTTTTAGTTAGCTGTTAGCTGTCCTCTTCCAGGACGAGCTAGAAACTATGACCAAGATGCATTGCGCCGAAAAAACACTTCCTAGTTACTTTGCCGCTTGGCTTCCTCTTCCTGACAGCTGTGTTGTCTACAACAACAATAACTGCCAGGAAGATATTTGTACTGCAGTCGTTGAGGTTTGTGTTTTTTAAACTTTATTTTATTTTACGTTTGCTGAAGGTACCGTCATTATTTTCCCGGAAAACCGTCAAATACTGTTTTCCTTTTCACGGAGGTTGACCATTCGATAGCCATACACAAACCTTTGACTCGCACTTCGACACACGCGATTCCACCAAGTTGCATTTATTTAATTCAGTTTTCTGCTTTTGCGTCTCACTCACAGCAAGCTGACACGCCTAGCAAAAGTTTGATTTTCTTAAGTTGGATGATGCCAAATTGAAGAGGTGATTCTAGTGGTGTTAGTAAGATCGAACGTTATGTTAAGACGGCATGTTGTGCTTTTGTTGACATCTTGATATACTCTCAACTGCTATGGTTTTTATGGCGTTTGGCACAATGGAGTAATTGCAACACCTAATTTAGATCTTCTAATTTACTTGTTATTTTTCATGATGCTGGTAGCCAATGAGTTTGCTCTAGCAAATGAGTGGACCTTGTGGCTGCAGTTTTAGATCTGAAAAGAGATCTCTTGGGTTGGATATCTCCAAATGATCAGCCATACTGTCCTTTACAGAGACCCAGGGCACTGCCAGCGTCTAACAAATCCTGACCTGATTAAGCTATCATGTATTGTATTCCTAATCAGAAACGTAGATGAACCTGGTAATTGGGAAGCATTGACAGTCTGCCACACAAGAGTTTCATGCAGTTCAGCCTCACAAAGGCAGTTCATTACTGCAGTTTGACTTTGGTCTTCTGCAGTTCTGCATCCAGTTCCACTTACTGACTGACTGATGGTAATGGGCTGCTTTTGGATCTCTTTAGATAATTAAAACACTAGTAGATGCAGTTTGGATGTACTTGATGTAGGACAGACATATTTACAATAATAATTACAATAGTAGTATATAGTAGCAAAATTCATTTTCAATTTGGCAAGAGTTTGCTAAACACTGTTTTAGTAATAGCGCTACAACTAACAGTTATTTTATCATTATTGAATAATCTGACAACAGTATTTTCAGTTCATACATTTAAGCCGTGGTACATAAAATAGTAATGCGCATCATGATTTCCTAAAGGCCATGGTGACATCAAATGTCTGGTTTTGTCCAATCGGCTGTCCAAAATCTCAAGATATTTCCTTTACAATCACGGGTTGAAGAATAGCTGTAAATCCTCACAGTTTAGAAGTTAGTACTGGGGAGTATTTGGCTTTTTTGCTTGGAAAATGACTTCATCCAAAAAAAAAAAAAGACTAATCAATTACCAAAATAGTTGCAGCTTACTTTCCTGTTAATCAATTAATGATCTAGTCCTTTCGTCCCTAATCTTTATGTTCAGTCTTTTCTTCTCCAGTCAACGGATCACAGAAGAAAGACGTGAAGGCAGCATTGTACATCTCAGATGAAAAGGAGAAACTGTGATTAAGAATGGAGGATTTCAGGCGGACATACCTGCGTCTGTGTAAGGAGGGAGGAGTGGAGCCTCAAGAGGGTGTTGTGGCTCAACTCCAGGAGAACAGGGCTGCTCAGGGCACCAGACTGGACCTGAATGGACAGAGCCTGTCTGTAGATACCTGTTCTGTGCTGGCCAGGGCCCTCCAAAAAGATACCGTCTTCACAGAGGTGTCACTCAGTGACTGCATGCTCAGCGAGGAAGGTATGTAAATCCACAAACAGACTACAGTATATATACCCTGGTGTATTATGTTGTATGTTGCACAGCAGAAGATAAGATAAAATAAGAATCCTTTATCCAGCAGGGAAATTTGCAGGGTTACACCAGCAAAGAGGATAGCGCCATAGCAAGAAGCATCAGTAAAGAAAAAGCAAAGAATGATAAAAAGTAAACAATATAAGTAAAGCAGAGTAAACAGACAATGGTTGAATTTAACATTCTTACATATTGCACAATTCAAAATAAATAGCAGGTTCTATGAGAATACAAATAGGTATCTGAATGCAGATATTTGTTTGATACATCTTTTGATTTTCCACATGGATAACCTTTACTGATGCATTGGCTTGTACATTTACTTTGGCCATAAAAAAAAGCTGATTTCTGAGGAGAGAACTCATTTCAGTGTGGTTGTGGGAAGTACTGCAAACTCATCTAATGCTGTTCAGTTAGGCTGACATTTAAAGGGGAAAGCTGGCGTTATTCAATGTGTTAGTCTGTCTCTCAGTGCTTTCTGACCTTCTCTGCCCCTCACTGTGGGGCTCAGTCTCAATCCCATTGGCTCCTACTGCAGATATAAATCGTAAAAAGTTTAGATTTTTGGACAAGAATGGAGCTCTGTGGCACAGAGGAAGAAAATATACCAAGTTTTGATAAACTCACAATACTTGTTGGTAAGGTAAATTCATTGTTGGTGTTGGTCTTGGCTCTGCACATGAGATTTGATGACAGTAAATATAAAATCACATTTAACAATATCAGCTTTCATGCTCATGTATGACTCTCAGGTGCCAAAGTACTGCTGACTGGACTGTTTGGCAACACAACTGTGAGAGTTCTGGATCTGAAGGTAACTCTTGTCAGATTACACTGTCCACACTCTAACTCACTAATGATTTAATTTTTTTTTTTTTTTAATGAGACGTGTATCGATAGTCAGTTGATGCAAAATATTGTTCACAGGGGAATAACTTGAGATCCAAAGGGGCTGAAGTGCTGGGAAGGCTGTTGGCACATAACAAGACTCTGCGTAGGTGAGAACGATGCTTTGTGTGATGACGTTTTCTGTTGTGGCAACAGCAGACATGACTTTTGAATGTATTTTAGTGTGCATTATAATTTTTGTTTCATAAAATAACAAATAAATAACATGAATTTGGACAAAGATTCTTAGTTCAAGGTCGACTTACTGGCTGTTCCCAGTGCTTTCATCTACATCTCATGGTCTTTGAGTTTGAGCAAACTCTATCCACTGTTTAGACTCCTATTTCCAAGGTCAAGACAGAACTTTACAACTAAAGTAACATTTACAAATGTGTTTTTTGGAATTGAAATAAACATATAGATAATAAATACATAAAATTGTATTTGATAAAATAATTGATTAATAAATCTGTTTCCATTTTGACATATCAGATGTTGTTTGTGGAATTGGTACATTTATTTGATAGGTTCCTCACTGCAAGATGGTTGAATTATTATTATTATTGCTTTCAGTGAATCTGCTTCAGCCAATCACAATCTAAGACATGCTCTTAATGTAGCCAATGTAGGGTGAACTGTTTGTTGGTCATATGCTTCACATAAATCGCTGTGGAAAGAAACCATGCATCTACTAATAAAAGATATGATGCAGCCAGTATTGATAATGCTGAAGAAGTGGTTGGAATAACCATTATTCCCCTGTTGCCCACGTTAGTCTGACAAATAATAGTATATGTTTTCTACTTTAATTTAACCAACAATCTTGCCTAAACCCATCATGCCTAAAACTTGTAAATACTTTTTCTAGGTTGGTGTTGGAGTGGAACGCCTTGGGCGTGTGGGATGAAGCCTTCTCACTCTTTTGTGAGGGTTTGGCCTCCAATAGCGTGCTGACTCAGCTAGACCTGCGCAACAATCAGATCAACCACCACGGAGCATCTGAGCTCGCTCTGGCACTCAAACGCAACAACACAGTGGAAGTGCTAGGTGACACAATGAAATACAATCTGACCTCTTCACTTTGTAACAATCTAGCATTTACAGAAAACGGTTTTAGTAATATCCTTTACACAATCATGTGTTTCACAAAGTGGTGAACCTCAACCTTCATACCCAATCAAGATACTATCACCTGTTACCAGTGAGCCTGATGCTGAGATTACACCATGAAAATACAAACAACAAACAAAATCAGTTCAAACAGTTACAGGCTTGTAATGGTTGGTTGTTAAGTACATGTTTAAAGTGTTAAATAGGTATATGAGTATTCAGATTTAGGTCACATTGCAAGAGATTCCATGAGTCTGCCACACTAACTAAAAGCAGTTCCTCCAAAGTCAGTGCTGAGATGATGTACCTGAAGAACCAGCCACTCCCTGGAGGAAGTTAAATATTGATCATGGTTCCAGTGTAACATAGAAGTAATATATGATGGTAGTTTTCTGACCAGGCCTTTATAGACATACTGACACCAATGCTTAGTGCGTCTGTCAGACAAATGATGAGTCTGATCCACATCTTCGAGTGTTAAAGAACAGATTTTTGTTGTATTCTGGTGTATATTGTGTGACTGACTGATGATCTCTCTGGTCTTTCTGCCTGACTGCATTCACAGATCTGAGGTGGAACAACATTGGTCTGCTGGGTGGCAGGTCTCTGCTGGAGGCGCTGCAGAAGAACAAGACCATAGTGCAGCTGGAGATGGCAGGAAACAACATACCTAGTGACACACTCAAAGCACTTGGTAAGGTGTGTGTGTGTCTGTCAGAACATGGTTAAGCATGTGTGTCTGTACAAACGTACCCCTGTCCTTTCTGCTCTGCAGTACTAATTGTAATTTATTTTCAAAGTTGTTGTTTCTGCATTTTTTGTGTGTTACACCCCTCACAAACAGGCAGCTACATTATGTCTGCCTCCTTAAAGGGGAGGTTCAACTAAATTAGAAAAATCCCAAAACATATTTTTTCACTCTGCTGTAGACGTAACCCTCCACTCAGATAGTTTTGGTTTTAGTTGTCCAGGTTTTGAGATGTTTGTCTCTGAGATTTCTTTCTTCACCCCACAGCTACTGAGGTGGAATTTAGTTTATGCTGCACACAGCACTGAATATGCACTCACTGGCCACTTTTTTAGGTACACCTTGGACCCCCTTTTGCCTTCAGAACTGCCTTAATTCTTCGTGGCATACCTTCAAGAGGGTGTTGGAAACATTCCTCAGAGGTTTTGGTCCATATTGACATGATAGCATCACGCAGTTGCTGCAGTTTTACGGCTGCCCATCCATGATGCGAATCTCCCGTTCCACCATATCCCAAAGGTGCTCTATTGAGATGTGGTGACTGTGGAGGCCATTGGAGTAAAGTGAAGTCATTGTCATGTTCAAGAAACCAATTCATCCTGCTGGAAGTAGCAATCAGAAGATGGGTACACTGTGGTCATAAAGGGATGGACATGGTCAGCAACAGTACTCAAATACTCGTGACGTTTAAACGATGCACAATTGGTACTAAGGGGCCCAAAGTACGCCAAGAAAATATCCCCCACACCATTACACCACCACCACCACCAGCCTGAATCGTTGATACAAGGCAGGATGGATCCATGCTTTCATGTTGTTTACGTCAAATTCTGACCCTACCACTTGAATGACACAGCTGAAATCGAGACTCATCAGACCAGGCAACGTTTTTCCAATCTTCTATTGTCTGATTTTGGTCAGCCTGTGCGAATTGTAGCTTCAGTTTCCTGTTCTCAGCTGACAGGAGTGGCACCTGGTGTGGTCTTGTGCTGCTGTAGCCCATCTGCTTCAAGGTTCGACATGTAGTGCATTCAGAGAAGGTATTCTGCATACCTTGGTTGTAACAAGTGGTTATTTGAGTTACTGTTGCCTTTCTATCATCTTGAACCAGTCTGCCCATTCTCCTCTGACTGCTGACATCAACAAGGCATTTTCATCCACACAACTGCCACTCACTGGATATTTTCTATTTTTCAGACCATTTTTGGTAAACCCTAGAGATGGTTGTGCGTGAAAGTCCCAGTAAGATAAGCAGTTTCTGAAATACTCAGACCAGCCCATCTGGCACCCACGTTCAAAGTCACTTAAATCCCCTTTCTTCCCCATTCTGATGCTCAGTTTGAACTTCAAGTTGTCCTGACCACGTCTACATGCCTAAATGCATTGAGTTGCTGTCATGTGATTGGCTGATGAGCTATTTGTGTTAATAAGCAACTGAACAGGTGTAACTAATACAGTGGCCAGTGAGTGTTGAATTCTACAGTGAAACTCAACGCCAGCTTACTACTAGGAAACAAACAAACAAACACCATATCATGAGCTGTGCAAGGGTCTATAATTATTTTGTCCAAGTGTGACCAAAATGTTTTAAGCTAAGTTTGACTCAAAACACAGCCAATAGGTTCTCAATAATGTTACGAAAACAGTGGCCTTAGTTTTTCTGGGATACAAGTTTGGATGCTCCACACATTCATCACGATGCACAGTTTCTTGGCAGAATATGATCACATCCTACAGTAAATAAGACCTACACCACGAGGACTGCTGCTGGTGGGATATGTTTTTTGTTTTGCCTCAACTTCGGCCTTATATTCATAGGAAGTAATAATTACCTGTAACAGTATGGCTTCAACTTAAATCACGTTTTGTTACATGTCATTACTTGGAAAATATTAACACTACCATAATGTGGATTTGAATGTGATTCAGATTATCACTCACTCTGATGCCTGCTAGCATGCTGTCCTCTGCTCTGGACCCATGTTTCACTCATTACCCTTTTTGTCCTGTTGTTGAACAATTGCAGAGCAGACCACAGGGCACAACTCAGACAGACAGTCCACTATGAGAGAGAACCACAGCAGAAGCCAGGTCCTCACCAGGGAGATTCATACACTGAAGGAGGAGAAAGGCCGGCAGGTAAACCCCTCACTGAAGAATGAAACAACTCTGATGCAATACAGGAACACTGGTGGATGAAGACTGTTAAAAGGAAATCATAAAAAACAAGAAGCCCCAATGAAAATCTGGCCATGCGGGTGGATACAGAGATTTTCAGGTCTGTTTGTCCACCACTTTGACCCAGACTGACATATCTCAACAATTATCAGATAGATTGCCATGAAATTTTGTTCAGACATTCATGGTCCTCAAAGGATGAATTCAACCATGTTGTTGATATTTTTTGTGAAATACCTCAATAATTATGGGATGGGTTGCCAAGAATAAATGCATGAAACTTAATGACTTTGGTGATCCCTGACCTTTCCTTAAATGCCACTAACAGGTCAAAAGTTCACTTTTGAAATATCTGAACCCCTGATGTTGAATTCCCCTGACTTTACCTCTACTCTTGGTTTTTAGTGAACTACCTTGACAGCTATTGTTTGGTTTGCCATGCAGTTTGTTATAGTTATCCCTCAAACCACCAGCAGGTCAGAGTTTTCACTTCGTCTGTAAAATATCTCAGCATATTTTATTTATTCTTTATTTGGCATGTAGGTCCCATTTAGATACAAGGTCTGTTCTTCCAGGGAATAGTGGTCAAGACGGCAGTTTCACATATAAAAAATACATAAAAGCAGCACAAAGGAAATAGTAAAAAAAAGAGAGGGATACAGGCCATACCTGCAATATCCATAACACTTTCCTCCTTAAGTCAAGGGTTATGTGAAACAGCAACATGTTGATGCATTTGCATAAAATTTTTGTAAAGCCATTTATGGCTCCTACACGATGAATTCTACTGCCTTTGGAGATCAAAACCAATGATCAGCCTAAGATTTAATATGTTTTATGTTAATTATCGAATTGCTGATTGTGATTAGGATTATATTTTGTTGTAAGAACTTAGCTCAAGGCACCATTGTGTCCAAGTGTAGCCTCACAGAGCTACTAGCATGGCTGTAGAATCGTAGTTCAGTTAGATATTCACAGACCTTCCCATCAGTCTTCCATAGAACTACTTTCTGCTAAAGGAAGAGTGTCAGCGGAAACTGCACAATGAGGTCTGTGATTTGTTCAAGTGAAAGTCAAGTCAAATCTGTTCAGTTAAATTCTTCTAATCTAATCTAATCCAATTAGACTAGACTTTGGGGCCTTTTGTTGATACACACAACATTTTGGGTGAAATATCACTTTGAATACAGATTTAGGTTAATGTTTGTGGTGATGACTGTGGTTGTTCCTCTGCTGTTTCAGTTCTTAAGCCTGATGGAAACCATAGACAGACAGAGGGAGGAGATGGGACGCTCCAGCAGGTGAGTTTAGGTGTCACTCTGTACAGTCATTGGCCATAACCATAGTTTTATAACTGAGAGGCACATCCACCACATCTGCCTTTAACTCAATGTATTTGCACTAAGGAAGTAAATGCAGCGAGATGTAGAACTCATCTAAGCAGCGAATACCTACAACGGCTCTTCACCTTCCACATCTTGTATCTATGACCTCATGGCATTGACCTTGTTACCCCTTTTCTGTTTGATTAGGTCCACCTCTGTTCAGATAGGCCAACTCCAGGAAGCTCTAAATGACAGGAAGTCAGCTGTCAACTCTCTAACTGCAAAGTAAGCATTTCATTTTCCTTTATTCCATATCTACAATATGAAAAACAGCACAGTCTATGTCTAGGTATTGTAATATAAGTGTCTAGTAATTTTCCAGTCAAGCACAAGGTTGTATGAAGGACTGCAGTATCTTTACACGTCTTCACTGACTCAGCCCTCCTGAAACACACTTAGATAGTAAATATTTAATCAGGCAGTTGAAGGGGCAGCTACTTTTGGTTACTGAAGGTTCTCAGGTACACATACAACCCTAACCCTAACTCTAAGCTTCTGTTCATTCAGCATGACTCGTATGTTATTGCTCTTTCTGCTCTGGTTCTGTTCAAGAGCAATACTGACAGTCTGTAGGCCAGGGGAGCGGGAGGGGAGCGGGCACAGGAAAGATGAGACAAGCTTCCGAAAAACCTCCAATCACAGGAAGTCTGGATGCGACCCACACTTTATTTTATTTATTTATTTATTTATTTTCATTGCCTCCCGTTCCACAGGAAACCCTGTGACAGCATCAATCCAGCAGTCTAGTTCAATTTTAATTCTACTGTATCTGGTGTCATAATTATATCTGTCTTACATTATATTGTAAAATGTGACACTGTAGTGTTTGTACCATTATACACTTCAAGAATAAAACATGAAAATGCCACTTTTGTAGTAAGGAAAGTTGGAAAGGAGTCAGTGCCACACAGGATCAATGAGCCTTTGTAAAGCCACATCTCCCACATAAACAAGAGTCATTACCAGACTGGTGACTGAGGGACGTTATGCCAGAAACAGTCAAGGCTCTCAGTGCAAAGTCTAGAGGCATAGTCATATTACATTTCTGTTGAATGAAATTTCCCTGCAGTCTGCCCTGAGAAAGGTCATGTGAACGAGAGCGACGCTACAGTTTGTAGTCTGACGGTGTGATAATGAATTAAAAAAGGTGAAGGAACAAGCTAGAATATTAATGCCTACATTACCAAACACAGTGCAGCAGTGTTTCAGATTTGAATAAAGGTGAACTCTGACCTGCCAATCCACTGGAACTGGCTGGAGATCCCAACACAATAGGAGTTGCACGTTTGAATTTGTCTATCGTTTGGGCTTCAGCAGAAGTGAATTGGAGACAGAGCAAATATTTGTGTACTGAAAGCTAATGTCCCTTGAAGATCCAGTTTCCACCAAAACCATGAACTCCCCTTGTGCTGCCTCATTTGAATGAACCTCCCACCTGTTGGTGCCTTTCCTCCCATCTGTGCACCAAACACTACACACATGTGCAGGAAGATGACAAAAAGAGTGCTGCTTATGTTGGTCCTTGAGATGCCAAGTAAATATGGCCATGGTCATCAGGTTAGCAGGACATGCATGGGTCTGACAGCAAACTTGTTTTTAATACTGCAGGTGTTTGGACAGCTTTTCCTTCTCCATGCACCTTGCAGTTTTATTGATGCTGTGCCAGAACGTCTGCTGACAAGTAATATACTAAAATGCGATGTCTCAGGAGCCTCCTCAAACATAACAAAATGATTTTGGTACAGTTTGGTTATGAAAGCAGATTATTTCTTACCTGTCCTGATATCCTCTCACAAAGGTGACACATCCTCTTTCTAGTTCGGTGGGGGTATATGAAATAATGTTGCACATTCAGCAAGAAGAAATGCTGTTTTGGCTGGCCTATGTGTGGGTGTACATGCTAAATTCTATATTGAGTAGATGTCTTTTCACCTTCAAATCATCAATGCGCTGCTCACTAGTGTTTCTTAAAGTATGATAAGAAGTACATACAGTAACTAATCACATTATGTTGTGATGTTGTGCAGACTGCAGATGACAGAGGCTGCCCTTGCCCTCTCTGAGCAGAAAAACCACAACATGGGAGAGCTGCTGACACGAGTAAAGGCTGAGAAAGAAGAGCAGAGGGAACGACAGAGCAGAGAGAGGAAGAAAGAGCAAGAGGTATGGACAGATTGGAGCAGACATAACGCTGCAAATGTTATTGTCCAGGAAACGAGATTTCAGCAGATTTTCCACATGTGATTCATCCTATAGGTAGCCCATGAAAACTTTCACATGTGGTGATGAATTGAATCAACACCAGTGAGGAAAATGGCTTTTGTTACTGGCTGTTTTTTACTGTGTGAGGTCACATGATTGTGAAGGGGGGAAATATTCAACCTCCAGAGACAAGCTTGTTGATCTTATGATGATCTCAAAATTGCTATAGATTTTCTAGGTTCCCTACACATCATAACTCCAACTGTCATTCATTACTCATTTCTCATGAATAGTTTTCTCCATAAATGCAAATGTTGTTACAGTACTGGGAAAACTCTTCTGTCATGTGATGTAGCATATGTTTTGTCATGGCATTATAAGAGCATGCACATGTTACAAGTGAGATTCTGGTACAAAATAATTTTGTATATGCCCTTGTTATTTGATCAATATTTTATTTAACAAGTAACAAAACAACACAAACAAACAGATACACAATAACAAACAACACGTTTTTTCTATCTATCTATCTATCTATCTATCTATCTATCTATCTATCTATCTATCTATCTATCTCTATAAAACAGACAACTTTTGATAATAACGAGTTGAGTTTTAATAATTTCTTCAGTTATTGTTTCATTTCTGTTATTCACCTCACATATGGACCCAGGCAGTATTACCGAAATCAACCTTGCAATACCAAGAAGAACATCACTTTAGACTTTAGACTTTAGACTTTAGACTTTAGACACAGGCTGACATCAAATTCCTGCAAAACAGTAACACACTGACAGGTTGTCAAACACAAAATCCAAATCATTTATGCTTGCTGAGATATTGCTGTCTTGAGTGAATGTACCTCATGTGTTTCCATCGTGTAGGACAGTACACTCAGAGAGGGAAAACTACTCCGAGAGATCCAGAACCTGACAGAAACCAACATCCAGCTCAGGAATAAAGTAAGAGTAATGTCTGTTCAGAACAGTGTGGATTTACTGTATGTCAGAGTGTTTGTACCAAAATGGTACATGCCAGTCCTGAGCAGTACACACACAGAGCAAAGTTGCATTATGACCAATGTTAGGTGGAGGAGATGGAGCGCAGGTGTAAGTCTCAGCAGCAGCAGATCTTTGAGCTGAAGCAGGAGCTGACCAACAGCACAGCAGAGCTAAAGCTGCGACTGGCCCAGGCAGATGGTAACACACACTCACAGAACACACACACACATTCTTTATTACAAATACAAAGAGAATGGCATTTTTTTCACCTGTAACCCAGCAAAGATTTCATCCTCTGACAGAGCGTCTGGAAATAGAGAAGCGAAGGTCCAAGCAAGCTCTGGAGGACATGGATAGTCTGCGCCAGAAGGAGGTGCTCTTTCTCATACATACACACAACTTTCCTGTTGTAAGAGCTGTCCTCTCCCCTCTGTATAGAAGAGACAGTCTTCATTTGAACATGCTAGCTAGTCACATGCTTGCTGCTAATTTGCAGCATGCTGCTCCATGCTCCACACATGATTTGCTGTTAATATCACACTCGTGCCTCCCTGAACATCCTCTATGCCCACAGCAAAGACTGTCACACCCTTCGCTCGCAGCAGCTTCCCCTTGTGGATCAACCTGCTATTCAACCCCTATCTATTCTTGTCCGTATCAGCTATAGACAGCATTATCCTAGCGGGACAAGAGTTTCAAAATAACAAAAAAGGAAAAGTGCCAGAAGCAAAAGTTTGGCCACCCTGATGATCAGTACTTAGTAACACCCCCTTTGACTAGTATCCCAGCTCATAAAGGGTTTTTGTAGCCAGCTAAGTGTCAATTTAGTTTCAGTTCTTGTGTGGGAAATTTTTGCACATTCGTCCTTTCAAAATGCTTTTAGTTCTGTGAGATTAGTGGGCAGTCCTGCATGCACTGCTCTTTTGAGGTCTATCCACAGATTTTCAATGTTGGTTAGGTTGGGGGACTGTGAGGGCGATGTTCAACACTCAATCAGCAGTAACTCCAGGAAGTTACAAGAAATAGTCCCACCACATACAGTGATGCCCTGTAAAACAACAGTCTGCTGTTTTTTATACTTTGGTTTTTGTATGGATTAAATAAACAAGATGTATTTTGCTAGTTTGTTCACTTTTCTCTATTTTATATGGAAACTCTATTGTAAGAGATGTAGACTAGAGCACATTTCTGTACAGGTGGAGCATGTAAATCGACACCTAGAAGAGACTGAGAGAGCTCAGCAGGAACGCATCTTCAAACTGGAGGGGCAGCGGATACAACTGGAAGAGGTCAGACTATGGAGTACTATGTTTAAAAGATAAACACATAAAGTAAGACATACATTTAGTCAACAAAGTGCTAATAACAGAAAACAGATCCAAGATATTTTTTTAGCGTAATGCCAGATTTCCTGCATTTAGTGGTTATGGTGTGGAGCGGCCACATAGCGTTGTTGACCAGTTAAGTAAGACCTGAACATTTAAGAACTATGCCAGAGAAAGTGACGCAGTGGAGACCGTTGATAGTAAAGGCGACATTCATGAAGTTGAAGGAAGACTGTAATCTGCTCACAAAGATCAACGCTCCCTATCACAGGGAATCAAGGAATGTGAACACAGTTACTGTGGGATCTATGATTACAGCAAGATATGCCCTGATTATGCACATCACATCCGTCTAATATTGTGAAACTGCTATCTGTGGGCCCCTTCAGGCAAATTAGGCTTTGTGACACAGGGTGAGGTAAAAAAAAAAAAAAAAAAAGACTTGAACTATGAATTAATTCCAGCATCAGATGGTGGTGGGATGCCTGTACACTGTGCCACATAATCCCACATTTACATACATTCATCACAAACAGAATTCGTTCAGTGCCAAAGACTGAATGGGCCTGTATTTATTGAAGGGGGAAGTTGCCCTAACTGTAACTTTCCAAACAGTGCAGGTATTCAAATTCACAAGTTGGCATCTCTCAAACTGGGAATTTCCCACTTCTCAGGTAAAGCTGGGACTGAATGTGGAACCTTAGTCTGGAGAGTTGAATTATAGTGTCCACTCTGGAGAGGTACAGTTGGTGGACATGGTCAGATAAACATCTTCACACTACTGTGATCAAATACAATAGTTGTGTATTTTAGGCTTATTTATTTGGGATGAAGTTGCAGTTAAAATAACAGTTGTTCCTCTTTTGGTTTGGATGTTCACTGACACCTTCAGTACAGTGTGAGAAGCACTTCTGAAATCTCCAGTCTACCAATGCTCTATGAAATGTCATATTCTAATGTCCATCTGTTGTAGGAACTTAGCAAAGCTAAAGCAGCTTGTGTGACTGAAAGGGCCCAGGCAGAGGAGGAACTGGGACGAGTGCGAGCACAAGTGCGTCTGGAGGAGGTGGGTTAAAAAATCTCCATTTTCAGTTAGTAAATGTTAGTACTATTACAGCTCTACACTGGCAAAGGGACATAGATGAGGTAAAATCCTAGCCTTAATAGATCCATGAGAAGCCTTTGATAACAAGTCCTGCAACATTCAGTTCTGTGTTCCACCTGACACAAGTGTCACAAGCAGGGATTCAAGTTAGATTTACCATTCAAGCTTTTATTGGCTAGCAGGAGAAATCCGAACTGAGATTTGCTAATGTCAATGAGCAGTGTTGATAATGAGTGGGTTATCAGTCAGTTGTTCTCCATAATCTTTGTTTCCTCTGAGCAGCAGGAGCATGTGTCATCCTTGGAAGAGAAGCTTCGTTCGGTGCGTTCCTCCCTGCAGGAGGTCCAGCTCCACTGCTCCCAGCAGAAGCAGACCATCTCTGAGCTGCAGGTCAAGAACAGCCAGCAGAGCATTGAGATGGATGGTCTACGGCGCCGGATAGATGAACTCCAGCAGGTCAGGACCCACCAGCTGTCAACCTTTTAGTTTCATCATGTGACGGCATCTTAATTATGAGCATCTTAATTCCATACGTGACTCCTGTGTATGAATTAATTATGTGCAAATCACCATAAGAAATCTTATGTGCAGTTAGTCGGATCAGATTGATGTTGATATGTGAATGTTGGCCTGTGAAAACACTGGATTAAATGGGGCTTTCTCACAGAGATCAGAGTGGCTGAGAGCTTGAAGCTAACTGGCCAGCTAGGGCCTGTCTGTTTGCAGCTTATATGCGTTGGCTGTGTTCCCTGTCACAACATAAAGATAAAGATATTCACTTCAGTCAAACTGGAAACTCTAAAGTCATTTTAGGTGTGATTTTTTTAAAAAAAATCTATTTGAATTTTCTTTTGTCTATACTGTATGTTGACTTTTGAGTTTTAATGATTTCCACAGTGTTTTTCAACATGCTGTAGAAGCATTGGAGTCTTGTGGAAAATCTAATGATGCTGTAGGTTTATGTTATTGCAATTGGTTTGAAGTGTTTCAAGTTTAATTTATTTAATTCAAAGATTGACTGATTTAAAATGCAGTGCCTACTATCACATTTATATAGTGTGCCATCTTTAGCCTCTGCTTATTGTTATTGGCTCATACATCAGAATTTCAAACTTGGTGATTGGATGTTTCTTTCTCAAATGTGACTTGGGAGTCTCCTTCACCTTTTATGTTCACAAACTTGTACTTTCGCCTTTTTGTCAAAGAACCAGATATTTTCTGATACTGCTGTTCATCTTTTGTATTTATGATTCAACTAGGAAAGTTTCACGTCCATCCAAAATGAGAGAGAACTTTCAGTTGCCTTACATTGCCTATGAGAAAATTAATGGGACCTTTGTTTGCAGGCAGATGCTGGACACACAAAATAACACCCAATATGCAACTCTGTGATACACTGCCAAATGTCACTGCCTTGGGTGTTGAACAGGTTCCGTGTTGTTGCAGGAGCTGTCGGGCAAGGACCAGGAGAAAGTGGCTGAGGTGAGCCGAGTGAGGGTGGAGCTGCAGGAGCAGATTGGACATTTACATGCAGAGAGGACGGCACAGGGAGGTCTCAAAGAGAAGATCAGTGCTCTGGAGAGAGAGATTAAAGGTGTGCACTCACTGTCTCTTTATTTTTATTGTCTTTATGACGTTAGTATTTTGTCCTGTACCCAGGTCAGACATCGTAGATTTCAAATCATGAAATATTTTCTCTGCTGCTGTATTTCATTCCTTTCTCCACCTGCGGTTTGCCGTCCTGCAGTACTGAACAGTAACCACAGAGAGGTGCTCCTGGACAAAGAGAGCGAGATGTGTTCCATGCTGGAAAAGTTGCGGCTGAAAGAGGCAGAGATTCAGAGGATGAGGGAGGATGCCGCGCAGAGAGCCAGTTACCTGCAGAGCGCCATCCTCACCTATGTTCAGGGGTCTCCTCTAGGACACTACAGCAGCCCCAAGAAATGACCCAGAGACTTCAACCTCTCAGCTGTAACCTCTGAGCCTTGACTGGGTTCCTCAACAGGTCAGGACAGTCCAAAGGATTAATAGAAATCATCAACTTGTGAAGTAGAAAAGACTGGAAAATCAGGAGTGAATAGGAACATGGAGGAGATAATTGGTGTTGTGCAGTATGACTGATCATCCCTAACACAATGTTCAGGTCCAGTCAGGAAATTAAGGGGTTAAAAGTCTGCAGTTTTAAAAGCAAAACTGTAGGAATCTTGTTCTTACTCCCAGTCAGTGCACCTCATCAATACAAACCTAACTTCTAAGGAAGAAGTGCTCCTCTTAACAAGTAACTCAATCTGGTTTCATCATCAGTCAAAGTTTAAAGGATAATTCTGGTTTATTACAACTTGAGTCTTATTTTGATTGTTCTGCGCATCATTTCTGTCTGTTATGATGTGGTCACTAAAGTAAAAGATGAGATCAGCTACATCACAGAAATGACAACAAACGTACACACAGCTTTACAAGTTGTTCTAAATCCACTTATAGAAATAAATCGTGACATATTTCCTCGATTGCTGCGAAAAACATCAAACACTACTACAGTGTGTGCTGACTGAAAAGGACATCAGCTGGAGAGATAAATCACTTGCTACTGACTGGTTAGGGTGAACCAAAACAAAATATTAAGGTGTCATAAACCAGAATTATCCATACAAAGCTATATTACATTTCCTGACGTTTGCAGAGTGGGTCTGCCTGTCCATCATCAATCCAGTACTACACTTCAGTCCCTAGCTTGTCAACATGAAGAGTCTACAACCATGCTAGTGGCAGCCATGCTCAAAGCTAACATTTGCTAATTAGCAATAAACAAAGAACAGCTGAGGCTGATGGGAATTTCATTAGTTTTGCAGGTATATGGTCATGAACCAATGTGGACACAGTGAGACTTTGACCTGAGATGAAAAGTCACAGAATGACCACAATCATTAGGATTCATCATCAAGGAGTGTTTGAACAAAATTTCATGGCAATCCATCAAATGGTTACTGACATATTTCTGTCTTTCAGACCAAAGTGGTGGACTGACCACCGTTACCACCCCCAGAGCCATGCTGCTAGCATTTGCTGTGGACATTGATGGTCCACAGAGGACAGATATGACATGCAAGATATCTTCAGATACATGTCTAGATGTTTAGATAAATTTCTCACATTAATGCTCTTCAGGGGACCAACAACTCTGTGACCTTTCATCTATCTCCAGCCTCAGAGCAAAATGTGCATTTTTAAGCCCACTACTAGTGAAGTCCTCCAAATATCTCAACACCTAATGTCATTTAATTGAGTCCAATGAGTTCATGTTGTTGGTTGCAATGAACACTTCGGCCTCTAGGGGTCACTACCAGTCCATTAGACTTTTACCCCTTTGTTTGTTTTAAAGCAAACTTTGCCAGCTGGATGAGATTTTTACCAGTTACAAAACAACATGTTTTATCTCTTTTTGGGGCCTAGTGTCAGTTTTTAGTCACACATTAATAGAGTGATGGTCCATTGTTTCAAGATGTATCCTATCTATCCTCTTTTTAATGGAGTGACACAGAAAACATCTAAAAGAAGAAAAAGGGTCAAAATATTATCAGGGAAGTTCTTTCTACCTTGATAATCAAAATCTCTCGAATTGGAAGAAGTGCTTTTACATCTCCATTATAGCCTTTTAAGAGAAAATCCTGCTGGACATGAGATTTAACTGCTGCTCTCAGGACATTTTACTTCCTATGGTCACAGCGCTGTCTTAGTGTTTTACACATGCTCCAGTCATTGCCAAATAATGTCTTCTCTGCATGTTTGTCTTTAGCCCTCCCATCATCTGTTTGCGCTTCAGTTCAGTTCATTCTAGTTCATCTCCTAAATGAATTGAAGGCAATGTAGCACTGTTAGTGTTTGCGATTTAGTCCAAGTACGCCTTAATATTGTATCTGTCAAACCAGATGGCTGCCCCTTAAGCTTCTTTTTTACAAATCAGATTTTATGAAGAAAGTCTAAATTAAACTCTGAATGCAGTCTTTCATAATACAAATGATTGTTTTATATCTTGACTTTGTCTCAGATATGTGATGAATATTTGTCATTTTATTTTTTCAGGTGTGTTTTTACCATTTTAATGCGTTTTTAATGAGGTGTTTTATATATATTGAATGTGGTCATTTCTGAAATAAATTTTTAGCAATGTGTGGATAATGCAGTGGTTGATTTGGATTAGTTTATCTTTCTATTTAACAGATAACATGCAGGGTGTTCAGAGGTGGTGTGTTGGTGGGTTGGAGATGTATGAGGTCACTGGGTCTTGAAATTATAGCCAAAGATCTTCAACTGCCAAGATAGTTCACATACATTTCAAGCCTATGAAACCGTTTGGCTATACTGTTCTTCCTACACTTTATTTCCTCATGGAATCATGCCATTATTAATCAAGTATATTCTACTAGTCTAGTAGTGCACCTATCTAAAATGAGAACATTCATGAATGGACCCTGGCATGCTTGTTAATAACCATGTGTTGCCCTAACATAAATCTCTAAATACAGACTGCAATGACCACACTCATTCTGGATGTAATCATTATACTTTCAAAGACAGCAAATTAAGTCCCCTCAAAGGATGTAATGGAACCTCCTTGGCACGGCATGTTTGTTTGTGTAGCACAATTCAAATACAGAGGCAATTGAAAGAGTTTTATATAAGGGACCGAAATAAATTTGGGCATTTAATTGATTTATTTTCCTATTAATTTTGCTTTCAAATGGAAATAATAAATACTTTCATTTGAAAGTGATTATGATTAGCAGGAGGCTTGTTCTGTCTGTGTGCATCATGGGAGATGCCACCAGCTGACTATTTGAAGATTTAAGGGACCTCCTGGGTTTCTATTTTTAAAGCAAGGACTCGCCAAAATAAATATACACATGGTCAGTCAAAGTTAGGAAAATATTACGGCCAAATATTGACCTGCTGGCTCAAATTGTGACATACTGAATCAAACATATTATTACTGTGTCACAATTGTCAGATAGTAGGCTTATAAACATCAATGTCATAATTTTGTATTCAAAAATAAGAATTCTTTTTATTTGTGATTCCTGATATTTCATCAGCAGTTTCATTAGCTGGCAGACATGGACTTCTATAGTAATGTATTTTGGTGCTATAGGTATTAGTTATCAAAATGAGCAGCATCACTTCCTCTATACTCAACTGCCAGGCAGTGCAAAGCTTTAGCAATACGTCAAATGTGTAGTAATAATAATTATCCCAATTATCCCGAAAAGAATTAAAACGAAGACGGAAGTAGATGAAGTGAATTCTCTCTCCCTCTGCTCGGATTCCTCTTTTTCGCTCTCTGTCCCTTTAAACACACTCGGTACTTTCCGGACTCTCTCGGCACTGTTCGTCATCGACCCCTTTCACTGCGGCTCCATCGCCGAGCGGACTGGCCCGGTGCTCTCATCCGAGACCTCAGCGCAGACTGTTGGATCCATTAAACCACCAGCGCCGGCTCCTTGGAAGCCTCCAGTTCCTGTACAAATGCAAGCTATCAAATGTGTGGTGGTCGGCGACGGGTAAGAGCATGCTCCCAGACACAGAACACCAGCACATTTTCTCGTGTGAGATTCAGTGAAGCGTCCACGGATGGATGGATGATGGAAGGATGCTATGTAGGAAAAGGGGTTGGGGCTCAACGATCTGTCGGTCGTGCTGCTTTTCTGTCTTCTGCTCCCCGATGCTCGATAGATTTCCTCAGTTCTCTGCTTTGTGATTGCATTCGGTTTGATCGCATCGTGGCCTCCGGTTCACTGTGACGGTAGCAGCGAAGAGCCTCGGGATGCTCTGCGGGAACACCTACACGCCTCGTAGGCCACTGGAGGCAGGCTGAAGTGCTGATGCACGCTAAGGAATTTGTGGCCCTGTCAGTGGCAGACAGGCCCCGCCGCCCTAGTTCTGCTCTCACTGTGCCTTTCTTACTGCATCCACACCTCAGTCAGCTTCATTTGGACTGAAATTTGTAGCAGGATTATTGGGATTTCTGTTAGAAAATCTTAATATCATCGCTAGGTGTAGATGAAGGCCAGGGAAAATGAACTCACACATTAAAGTTATATCTTTGGAAAATCAAGAATGAACCTAAGATTGATGTCGTGTTTTTGGTTTTTTTTTTTTTTTTAAATGATAGAAGTCAGAATGCTAAAACTAAAACAGTTCTGTTAGAATCAGAGAAGACTTTGCACTTTCTGTCCTGATATCCATCAGAATTCTAAAATTAATCACAAAACTCTGGGGAAAAAAAGTTTGTGACCTTAATCCTCCTCTAGATTAATACTCTATCAGATGATATGTGTGAAAGAGATTATTTGGAAGTCACTTAAAGGAGCATTTTGCATTTTACTTTTACTGATGTCATAAGGGTAATCTCACCTTGGAAAGTCTGCATCACAAATTGGGGTTGTGGCATGGAGGGTCTGAGGATGTTGTGACTGTATGTGAGTGTTTGCCTTTTCTGCATACATTTGTAGTGTCAGTTTTTATTCATTGCAGAAGCCACTGTACAGATGGTGCAGCCATGGTGTAGCTTGCTAAAAATATAGATCTTGAGTATGTGTGGAGTGTGCCTGTCTTTTGTCTATGCCAGTTGACCCCTGGACTGTTTGTGCAGTTTATGTTTGTTAGCCCAAACAGCCAATATGAGGCCACAGGCTTTTTAACAGTTGACATCTCAACATGTCACAGAAGGAACAGCACGAGTGTAAATAAGATGAATGAAGGCTGAATCCTGTTTAACAGCTTCACTGTTGGGATCCTGGAATTGTTCATGCTGGTTCACTTGCATGATTATTGCTAATGTTATAAATAGCTCCGGAGCTTTTTCTATTATGATGAATCTGGATCTGTTGTTAAAAAGGCCTGTGTACCAGCTGCACAGACATTAGCTGCAGCTACCTAGCAGAGGACACACTTTGGAGACCACCTGTGGGTGTTTGTGTACCAGCTCAGACTCTGACTAATCTCAGAAACCCAAATTTCTCTTATTTTCCTCCAGTCTGTCTGCATTCCCTCTTGTTTCCATACATTCATGGATTGGATTCATAAAAGCCTTTTGAGATGTGCGTGAATTTGAAACACTTTCAACTCACACCGTATCCACTTCTTTGCACAAATCTCTGTCCACTTATGTATTGAACTTGATTTTCTATGCAGTAGAGTTGTGAATGGGAGGAGTAATTTGTGGCTTCAGGGTCCTGAAAGTAAAGGTCATGATCATTTCTTTAATAGGCAGTGTTAGCTGACAGTTGGAGAACTTCAAGTCTTCGATGAGTATGAAAATTTCCTGGTTGAATCATCAGTACAAAAGATGAACAACTGTGTTAGAAAATATCTGGTCTGAGTCTGCAAAGGCTTTCAAAATTTGTCACAGCTCTGATTAGTGTCCTCTCTATAACGAGGGAAACCAAGGCTTATGGGTGCTTAAGTACAGCGACAAGCAGGCTTTCTTCCTTCTGATGAACTGAAGCTGTTCGTATCAGGCCCTGTACTTTCATCTCTCTTGTTATTTTCTCACCCTGTATACCTCTCCGTCCCGCTCTCCATCGCAGCCAGTGAACCTCACTGAACTCAAATCAGTCTCATGGCACCCTCACACATATTGGTGCTATGTGTCACCACCATTTGCTGAGTCTATGAAGACATGTACACAAAATTGCTCATTACCTCATGCATGAGCACACAGCCAATACCCATCTATGCCACCGCCAATCTGTGTGGCATCCTGCAGCTTGTGTCAGTACAGTACAGTACTCGGGGGATGTTATGTTTATTGTATGTGAGCAGGAGAGGTAGGTTGTGCCTGTGCATGTGTGTGTGTGTGTGTGTGTGTGTGTGTGTGTGTGTGTGTGTGTGTGTGTGCGTGCGTGCGAGAGAGAGTTGGGGGGGTTGTATCATAGGGAGGCTACAGTGTCCCTCAGGCAACATGAATGTAGGCCAGTGTCTGTGTGGCACAGTAAAAGGTAATAGCAGCCTGCCTTTTCACTCATACATACAGTATAGTCATGCATACACACTTACACACAGTCTATACAGAGTTGTTTTTGGTACATGTAAGTGTGGAACTGTGTTATGAATTTGTACTTATGCATCCTCTGCTGTCCCTCTTCTTCAGGGCTGTGGGTAAGACCTGTTTGCTGATTAGCTACACCACCAATGCCTTCCCCGGTGAATACATCCCCACTGTGTGAGTAACACACTCTGCACATTACTCTATTTGATATAAGCAGTAGGTCCATGCTGTAGGACCATATAACATGAAACCATGTGATATGACAATATATACCTTGAGACAAAAGAAATGGTGAGTGGGATTTTAATACTGTTTATACCTTGACAGCTCTCAATTTAATATCTCAGATTTGACCATAGAAGGCAATAATCAATGAGCAAATCTCAAAGTTGACTGAAAAGTCAATAAAGCTGTGTGCATGGAGTGCACTCAAGAGGGTAGTCAACTTAAAATCCTTTAATATGTCATAGCTATTGAATCATAGTACCAGTAAAAACATGCCTATGTGTTTCAGTCATTAAGGCCATTCAGCAAGTGGTACTTGCAATGAACAGGGCTGGTTTATGGTAATATTCTTTAAGATTTTTACATCAGTGCTTTGGTTTGTCAGCTCTTTCATTTGATGGATTAGCCATCTGTCCTCACTGGGTATTTTAGCTCTAATCATTAAGCGAGAAAGTTCATTCTTGATTGTAGAAAAAGCAGCTTGGAAAAAAAAAAAAATCACTTAAGGTTGGCTCACCAGAAATTTAAACCATATTTTCATCACATGAACCCCATCATAACATGCACGAGCAGATAATACATATGACCAGACCACCTTTTACCACGTGACCAAAGTTCCACATATAGGTCACATGATGATAACTGAGCCAACCCTATTAAAAACTTAGCAAACTCCATATGCTGATGAAGAGTGTGAGATACAATTAGGCACCCCAGAAAAGCTAGCAAGTGAAGCTCATTTTAAGATATCTTTTGTCAAATTATGTACATTAAGCTAAATTAAGCTAAGCCAAGCTAACCAGCTGCTGGTTATAGCAGGATTGTTTTGTTGTATAGAAACACAACAAAATCTCTCACCTGCATTACACTCAGTGTGGTATCTGCCTTCCTGCAGCTTTGACAACTACTCTGCCAATGTGATGGTGGATGGGAAACCAGTGAATCTGGGCCTTTGGGATACAGCAGGACAAGAGGACTACGATAGGCTCAGACCACTGTCTTACCCACAGACGGTATTCAGGCCCCGTCCCCCAGGCCACAGCACACACATGCACAGACTAATGCACGAGTATTCAGACTTTTGTATTTGAGTGTGTTGCACACCTGGAGCCAGTTGCACCAGCATTTCCAACCTTAGTCTTTACAAAGTGGATAATTACGCTTCAGAAATAATGATGCGTTCAACAAAACAAACTAGTTCTTAGTTAGAGATGGGTTTTTACCAAATGTTAGGACCTACTAACTGTTAGGTGGAACATTTAGCAACTGACTGAACAGACGGAACTAACATATAGGATGTATGCCCTGTATAGATTAAAGAGGTAAAGACAGAAAACAGAATATGGTGAACATACATAATTAATGAAGCTGAGAACAGAAGCTGAGAGCATCCTGAGATCATGAGTGAATTATTTCATCAACGCAAGAAAATGAGCTTTGTTATCTTGAGATAATGAGATGATCAACTCATTAACATGAGAAAACAAAAGGCTGTTTCCTCTTATTACTTATAATGTTTCTCAGAGGTAAGGAGTACCAGCCTGCATGGATGGCGTAGTGACACCTGTAGCAACTGATTTATGCTGAAAATGTCACATCAAGGAATAATTACCCATTATTGATCGGCGCATCAGGCTGTAAGTGAATCAAGGTCTAAGTCAGGCACAAAGAATACATGTAGGACAGATCAAACACACAGATGCACATATAGTCACTACATGTCTTCTAAGACACTAACCATGGTGAACACATCAGACAGCCTGTCTGGATCAATGTTTGCATGTTTTCATTCAGCTTTCTAATTTTGGCACATGAAAATGCTGACTGTGTCATGATACGACTTTGACTGGAACCAGTGTTTTCTTGTGACAGATTATTGTATTATCTCGACATATCAGCCTTTTGTTTTCTTTGGACAACAAAATAATTAACTTGTGATCTAGAGATAACGGCATTTAAAAAAATAGTTGCAGGCATGTCTGTTCTTGGCTTACATACATAATGATGTAAGCTCTATAGTATAACATATTATGCTTCACTCTCAAATTATGACTAGTGTCAACAGTAGCCCTAATTAAGATCATCTAGATATGCCGAGAATGTTAAATACATTTGTTATGTAAATATCACTAAATTCCATTTCACAGAAATCACACATTGTTCCTATAACGTTAGCGCAAATAAGGCTGATTAGATTGCTCATTCAGATATGTCCCTTTAATTTTAAAGTACATGAAGACCACTAGGTCTGAAGCAGACATATTTCTCCATGTGTTTAAGTAAAACTAAGTCATACACAAGCTTTGTGATATTACAAAATAAAGTGCTACGTTGTTTCAGTCTGCTAAAAAGAAGAATTAAGCATGTAGTTACAAGTAGCATCATGGTTATCACAAACAGGCTTTCATCTTTAATGAACAGTAGATCAATCAGAACAATTAATCAATCGGCCAGTTGACTGAAAACTTTTCAAACAACAGATTAAAAAAGAAGTGTTGGAGGCTTTTAAGAAAAAACAGACTTTAACCGTCACATTAAGGAGGATGATTGGTGCGGCTCCAATAACACACACACACGCACTCAAACACACACGTAGATCTTGCTCTCAACTAGCCGTCTCTCTGGTTCTCTCCCAGGATGTGTTCTTGATATGCTTCTCCCTGGTCAGTCCGGCCTCCTTTGAGAACGTCCGAGCTAAGGTCAGTACGCTGACTGACCGCCTGCCCCCTCCCTTTGTCCCCCTCCATGCCGAGTCTGACCACAAGGAGGCACATCTATGGCTCCACCTGGCTAATCACACCGCTGCCCCACCCGTTCAGACCTTGGTTTAGAACAGTCTGGATTTGAGCTGACTCTCCCAGGCAGTGGTGCAGAGACATGTTGTAAGGCGAGGTCTGATCGAGTCCAAACACTCTGCAGAGGGAGCGTGACGGCCGGCTGTGGTTTGGTCTGCTGAGCATCATGAGACGCTCTCATATGAAATCACACGTTCCTGAAGGCCCACCCTACCTCTGTAGAGTCTGTATGCTTCTGACACGATTCTCCCATCATGTGATGTGTTGGAGATTTACTCTGCCTGAGGATGTTTTGTGTTCATACAACTATGCCTCCATTCAGACAGATCTGTTAAAAACAACTTCTTCTAGTTCCACAACTCACAGAGTCTGTTGTGTCGTCTAAAGGCGCTCATCGCTCTGCCTCTGTATCCAGCTAACTGTTCTCTTTCTCCTCTCTCACTGACGTTGTCCTTTGTATATTCATATGTACACGTGCATTTGTGTGTGTGGTGCCCCAGTGGTACCCTGAGGTGAGACACCACTGTCCCAACACACCCATCATCCTGGTGGGCACCAAGCTGGATCTGCGAGATGACAAGGACACCATTGAGAGGCTGCGAGACAAGAAGCTTTCCCCTATCACCTACCCACAGGGCCTGGCCATGGCAAGAGAGATTGGTGAGGCTGTGTTTGCCATGTGCACAACTGGAGATGTTTTAAATGAGCATTCAACCCTTTATTGGCATTTTTTTTTCTTGTACAAATGATGAGTGATACATATTATACGAGCTTTGCAGAAAGTGAGATCAAATAAAGGAAGCAAGCTTTTATTGCCACAAATCAGGTGAAACAGAGTGACCTTCATACAGTAAGGTAGTCAGAAATTTCCTGCATTTATATCTCAGCCAAGCTAGATGAAGGAACCATACCCAGCAGACAGTACAGGCAGCAAATACATCACATTTACTATAGTTATTTCTTACTGAGGTGTGACTGATGAGCTGAAGAGGCATCAAGTCAAAGTCTTACAGAAATAGTTGTGCCTTAAGTACAGAGCTTGAGTCAGGACATGGTTAGCCTGCCTTAGCATGAAGACGGGAGGCTCTGAGCAGCACCTTCAAGGCTCAGTAATGAACATGTCTGTCGTTGGTTTAGTATGTATACACAAACAAAATGTAAAAACCACAGTTTGTGGTTTTAATTGGACTTTGGAGCCTGATCTGTTTCTGGAACCGTCGCGGTGTGTGACTGCTTCATGAAGTCTTGTCATCACAGCTGCTGCGATAGAGAAATCAAGGAATCTTTCCAACACCGAACAAACAGTATGTTAATCAGTGAGCTTTAGAGTTGCTGGTACTGTAGGTGGATTTTTGGGCTTCAGACAGAGCTAGGCTAGCTGTTTCCTTCTTCTTCCAGTCTTTGTGGTAAGCTAAATTAACAACGCCCTGACTCCAGCTCTGTATTTAACACACAGACTTGAGACTGATATCCATCTCATCTCACTCCTAGAAAGCAGCCAAAAATGTTGAACTCTTCCTTTCAGCCAGGGAATCTAGGGGACCTTTGTGTAACAACAGTAATAACAATAAACCTTGCATTGCTGCTGACCATTTTCCCAAAGCATACTGCTAGCCATCCAGGCAGCCATCAGCACAAACAGTCACACTTGAAGGCAGTGAGAACTCCTGCTGAGGTAGCCTTCTCTCAATACCTCCCTGATCTCTCTCCAGACCACCAAGTCTGTCCATGTCTTTGTAGTCTCAACACAATGAATCCTAGTCAAGGAGATAAGGGTGCACATTTTTGAACAGTTTTCACAATCCCACCCTCACCCCCACCTCCCACCCCCCTTCCACACATACACAGACCTACACCTCTGTTCTCTTACTGCACACACACCAGCTTTTCCTGCTCCACCTCTTTCTGCTTTGTTGACTTTCTTCATCAGCAGTATGTTTCATAAAGTCACCCAAAAAACACAACTCGCATTTTGGATTTTTTCACCTGCAATTCCGTTTTCACAACAGCAGGTGAGCCGTGTGTGGAGGAGGCTTATTATAAACGACCTAGCCTATCAAAAGCAGTGTGGTATGGAATGACGTCAGCACCAGCCAGCTGCACTTACGGACTGTTACGAAAAAACTGCATCAGTAGGCCTAATTTAAGCAGGAAAGGTCACACCACAAACAGTGCATTTCCAGGAGGGATGTTTACCAGAGAACATCTCTCTCTCTGTTTCTCTGCATGTTCTCCTGCAGTAGACGGGAGGGACAGAGTGAACGATTACAGATGTCGTCATTCTTTCAGTCGTAAAAAAAATTGAAATAAAAAAATGCTGAAATGGGCCAAATATACTTTGATGGTTGTTAATACACCTGGGTGGCCTGCCAAAGTAAAGTGCGTGTGTGGGAAACACTGCCTCTGCACACCTGGCCAACTGCTGTGTGGAGATGTGCTCATCAGATTGTCAGATTCAGAAACTCACTGTTTGTCAAAGCCCCGCAATTAGTCAGAAAGGTTTCGAGGGATGTTTCAGTGCTGTCCAACAAGCAACATTTAAAGCAACCGTTGAACCGTGCTACACTTGAGCACTAGAAGCAGTGTCACTAAGTGTCACAGAGCAGTCTTCTTCACACCATGCGCTCTTCCTCCGTCAGGGGCTGTGAAGTACCTGGAGTGCTCTGCGCTGACCCAGCGAGGCCTGAAGACGGTATTTGACGAGGCTATCCGAGCCGTTCTCTGCCCTCCGCCCGTGAAGAAGAGGGGCAAGAGATGCACCATGTTCTGAGGAGGAGACACTGCTAAAACACTACACTACATCACCATGAACAAGAACCACTACTTATCTGAGAGGATGAGAGAGAAAACTAGCGAGCGTGAGTGTGCACTGCTGAGATTGCTTTCTTTATATTGATGTTTTTTCAACGCAATATTGGTAACAAGACCAATATTTAATCTGATTTTTTTAACATTACTGAATAGATTCATAGCTTCTTTGTGAAAGACATTGACTGTCCACCTACTTTGTACTCATAGAACTACATGGAGTTGCCATGAGGGCTGACAGTGGTTTCTATTACTTGTCTTCATACTACAATATCTCATCTCTCTCAGCCATGCTTGCTTGAATTAATGTAGTGTTGACTAAATAGAAAGTGAACTGTGAATACGCCTTCAGGTCAGAAGTTACCCTCAGCTCCTGATCTAAGATCAGCATGTGGAAAAAACACATACTACTGACATGCACACAGATGTCTGTTGGAATTGACAGTAAAAACAGAATACTACTGTCTGCACTTCACAGAATTTCACAAATAGAGCACAATGTCTTAAATGGAAATATGTTATATGGTTTATTACAACCTGGGTCTTGTTTTTGGAGTTTCATTCCAATTAGTAATAACGTTGTACTTAACAAGTTAATTGCTGAAATTTAAGTCTAGAAAGTGTTGAAGTGCTGTAGAACAACTCCAGCATCAGCCCTGTCAAGTAGAGGGCCCCTGTGTCAAATTCTAGTTTAAGACCTTCATTATTTCAGTTTTGAACTAATATGTTGCATATTACTGGTGTATTAAATCAAATTACCACAGAAAATCTGGGGCCCAGTTGTTTTTTAGCTTAGAAAAACTGTAACATTAGACAGAGTCAAAGGAATGAGAGTTAATGGGGTCTGAGTGCTGATGTCCGTTCCCCTTTTGGAGATCTCAAAATGACTGTAGTGAGTACAGTGTTGTTGAAACTGATAGACAAATCTATAAACATGTTTTCTAAAAAGATTGTATGGAAAAGACGTGGCCAAGAATTAAATAGCAGTCAGAGTGGTGACTTGTAACTCCAGTGGCTCTGAACTCATTACACGTTTTCTTCATTTTTGGCTTTTCTCATTTAGCCTTGCACAAATCCTCAACCCTAAGCTAACCTGAAATTTGACTGTGAAGGCTCATTATTGGCCCAGTGAAGAGTAGTTTGACAAAAATAAACCCTTTCACTTATGTGGTCCACTTACTTGGTTTCACCTGAGCTTTCACACTTGATGCCTGATCAGTGGAAGAGTTTGCTCAGTCTTTGACTGAGGCTAAAAACGGCTATTTCCAATGACAGTGATTGATCTCATAGCTCAACATGTGAATATAATAAGAATTTGACAAAATAATCTGAACTCAAAGTCCACCTTCTAGCTGTTTTGTAAGCTTTCAACCATATCCCATGGTCTTCATCAAGGAGAGATGATGAAGACTTCTGTGGGTCATTCACTGGGTCTTTGCTCATGAAGCACATGAGATGTGGTTGATGGCAGTCAGAAAAGCTAATAGCTTGAGTTAACATCATTTTGTCAAGTTATTTTACTAATCGAAACATTTCACTGTTAGCAAGTAGAAATGGTGAATCCAACCCGCGCAATCCTTTTATGGTGAAAAAAATCTGTGTCTGTTCCTTGAACACGGTTGTGTTCTTACTTTCAACAAGCATCTGATCTTAGTCAAGTGTTTTTGGGTAACTTCATCTAACTGTGAACATGTGACAGATGAGCATGCCAAACATGGGGGCTGTACAACCTTGCTGCCTGAGTTCTGCCTCTGGGGGTGGAGGAGCTTGCATGGGTCTTAAAATATTCTGTCTTAATTTATCCCATTGTTTAGATCTTGTCTCTGTTTTTCTGTGTGTGTGTGTGTGTGTGTGAGTGAGAGAGAGAGAGAGAGAGAGAGAGAGAGAGAGAGTGAGTGAGAGGAAGTGAGAGAGAGAGTGAGTGTGTGCATCACAGCTCTGTATATGGACGCTGGTGTTTGTGTGTGTGGATGAGCATGTGTCGGTATCAGTGAGACAGCTTTGTTTGACAGTTTGGGATAGTGCATAAAAGACAGTATTGTTTTAAGCCAAGTTTTTTAGTGTTCAGTTTTTGGTACTATTTCATATTGTATTGTAGTAATACACAAGACTTTTCAAAAATCTGTGGACATAAAGAAAGAAAAAATGAATATTAATGACATCCACTGATGTACAGAATAATCCTTGGAAAAAGAATGCGTTATGAATATCTATCTACATGTACCTGAATATTTAGCTCTAAAACAATTCAATCTAAAGGGATTATAGTCGCTCATGTTGAAGTTAGAAGTGTTGCTAACAGTGTACTATAAAGGGGCCAATCTTTGTGGAGTTTGTCATTGTGGCAAACAGTGCAGATTGCACCTTTATGAAATGCATTTCTATATGATTGCAGGCCTGCAGTGTGTCTGTCTCCCTCGCGTAGTGAGACGCAGCACCGCAGTCCACTCTGTCATGCTGTCTTTGGTTGGCATAGCAAACTGTGTGGTTGAATCATGTTGTGTGGTCCTGCCTAGCTAAGGTGTCAAAATGTATCTGAGAAATGCAGCGAAAAATTCTAATCTACTATTGCATGGAAGTTCTCTGGTTATTTGACCCACTATAATTCTTAAGAGAGGTTGTATGATGAAATGCATTGACCATGTATGTATGTAATGTAAGATGACTTGTATACTTGTTCCAACTGTTTGTCTTATTTTTTATTACTTCACATGTCTGTGTGGTGAAATATTTCAATTTTTTGTATACTAAATACAAATGTATATGTCAGGTACACAGTGTAGTGTCATGATTTGTTCTTCACTAAGCCTTTTCTTTCTTTATTCACCAACAATCCCTAGTTGCACCTTAGAACGCAAAAGAAAGTAATGTTATTGGACAGCAACACTTATTGCCTAGTAATTGAAAATCAAACTCTGGACAGTTAAATAAACAAACATGTAAACAAGCAAACACCGATATTCAAATAATTATTCAATAGCTACCTATTTAACAGTGCTTGAAGTAATCCTATGCTATACTTATATGACACTTGACTTCTTGATCTTCAGTCAAACTGAATGGCCTTGGGACACAGTATGTAAATATCTTTTGATTCTTTTTGATTGGTAGATGCTTAATGTAGAAAGACTTTTACAATATATACACATAGTGGACCAAGTGGATTTTCTGATAAGTCAATCAATAAAAATGACAACTATTTTGATTACTTCTACTTAATTTTTCAAGCTAAATTACCAAACATTCTCTGGTTTCACCTCCACCAGTGTAAGAATTTGCTGCTTTCCTTTTTTTTTTATGAGATTTGGAGTGTTCCTGACATAAAACAATTAATGTGACGATATCACTTGAGACAAAAGTTACAATATCATTTAACTTGTTTAATCCAGGAAATAATTAGCTGCAGCCCTACACAGGCCTTAGCAAGAGATTTTATCAATAACAGAATCAGGATTAAACAGCCTGTAGTTATGGAATTATTGTACCTCATCATGCTCATCCTGAACATCCACATCTTTGGGTGCAAGGTTAACGGGAGACTTCATGTATACTGGATCAACTCTAGCCTGGTGCCAGACCTCTAAATACTGCCCACATCTCTGATTTGCTAACTGATTCAAATCAAATGAATTGCAAATCTGTCTGATTATCAAGCTACGATATCTCCATAATCATACCATCATATGACTGATCACTGTCATAGAGGTTCTGTAGCAAAGCACAGAACAACTGTTTTTGGAGGGCACTACTCTTTAAACATATACACGTTTGGTAGAAAATATGTTTTAATTCTCTCCTATCCAGCTTTTCATTGTATGAAGCCCTGAGTCCTGACCAGGATGGGAAATGCTGCCATCGACAACAGAGTTTGCTGTGTTTCTGTGTATTATGTAGATTATAAAAATCCCATGAATCACTTCCAGACAATAACTCTCCCAGGTGTCTGTGGTGACCTCAGTCTGCAACTTTGTTCATCAGAGCAAACACTGGCCTCCTAGTTTGTTTGATTCACTCAAAAAAGCCATTATATCTAAATGTATGGCTAACTGCCACAGCCAAACGAGTTTTACAACAATAATACACAATCTTTCTGGTGTCTCAGCCATCACGATTGTACCATCTGCATAAAGCTGTCCATATAGTGTTAAGTAAATCTACTGTACATCATCATTACTCAGATTTGTTTCTCACCTCATGTGCAAACATTTTAAGCCTCTGTAATGACCAATAATCCTCAAAATCATTTACATAAACAGAAATAAACAGAAACGTGCCCCATTGTTAGATATAAATACAGACAAATAAAGGAAAGTTAGAGGTTGATTGCACAATGGTTGAGTTTAATTACTGACAAAAAATGACCTCTGTATAATGCAGTGAGGTGATAAGACAGGAAATATGTGTTCTTTTTCATCTGAGAAGATGGGCGGTGTTCTGAGACGAGCCTCATTTCGGTCAGCAGGCCAGGAAGCCTCCGTCCACCGGCAGAGTGACTCCATTAGTCATGTTGCTCTTATCACTCAGTAGGAATAAAATAGTATTGACCACATCCTCCACCTCTGCACACAGACACACAAGGAGCTCAGTTAACACTTAGGTTAACACATTTATGAGGTGCAAGTATGTGCATACACTTCATCACTGAGACATTTGGTCTATACTCATGCTGACAAAGATTTTCTTTGAATTTGACTGCAGCTATGGATTCTGATTGTCAGTGATACCAATAAACAGAACTGGTAACAAGGCTCAGTCTTGGTGGAGTCCAACAGTGACCATGAACATGCTGGACTTCACTGCAGAGAATACGAACACAGCTCTCAGCCCAGCTATAAGGACATAATGAACCCTATACACGTCTACAAAACACATGGGATGGGCAGGCAAGGGTGAAGAGCTGCTCCATTGTTCCACAACCAGGATGGAATCCACATTCCTGAATCTGAATCAACCAGCCTCCTTTTCAGCAACCTTGTATGAACTTTCTGAGGACACTAAGTGGTGGGAGCAAACCTTCTTTTGCAAAGAGGAGGACAACCTAAAATCCAAAAAATAGTTCATTATTGAAATTATTATAAGCACGAGATGAGAAGAGCGTCTCACGCATTTACACTACAACTAGTTTAGCATAAAGACTTGAGACAGAGGAAAACAGTCAAGTCTGACAAGTTCAAAAATATATCTAGCTATTAAACAAACACATAAAATGTGTATTTATCCAAATCTGTCTGTAGAATAGGCAGGCTTGGTTTGGTATATTGACATTTTGAATATATTTAGAATGTTAAAGAATGATAAAGCCCTGGACTTTTACCTATTGTATACCCATTGTCTCTGGTAATTTACACAGTCCACCAACCTTTATCAAGACAGAGACTGACAAATTAGAAAACTCCAAGATATTTTAGAGAGTAAGAACAAAGTGAAATTACATAAACTTACCAATCTTAGACTTATATCTATAAAGATTCGCTACACTGGCTCTGGTGTTCTGACTATGAGCTTCCCACGCCTTCTTAAAATAGCTGTAAATGTAGCTGGGAGCAGTTCTGTGCAAAATCCTAAAAACACCATTTTGGGATTGATATCATTCATCTCATCTCTGTGGGAAAGAAAGCAAATAACCATATGTTGAACTGCTATATCCCCTTCCGATGTGCAGGTAGTAACCAGATGGACTGCTGACTATGTATTTGCACCTTGCCTTTCACCCAGTGCATTTTGGGACAGGCTCTGGCAGCATATATAATGGATGGGGATATGAAATACATATCATTAAGCTGTACAGAAAGAGGGTGGTACCAAACAGTGACCTGAAATTACATGTTACTGTATTACAGAGTGGAAAAATCAAAGGAGGATCTGTTCTGTCCTGCTGTACATGCTGATCAAGTCAATAATATGTGTATATAGCCTGTGGTATCTGACCTGCAAAGCGGCCGAGGGGGATGCGGGAGGTCATGGTCTCGGCTTTTTTGGGGTTGCTCCAGCCCAGGCGACCCATCTCTGTCATCACCACTGTGGGGTTCACACTGTTCACACGGATCTGATCAGAACATAACACCGGCACTGAAGTTAAAACAAGTGCAACATTCATCAATCAGAGCACCATTAACAACCATTATTCCTTATACTTAAAGGTGGTGTGAGTCATTGTTGATAATAATGTCTTCTCAGGGTCCACTAAGCTGTCTGTTCTGTCCAGTGTTTGTACACAGCCCTGGCTTTGTAAATGGGAAACCAACAAAGTGGCTTGGACTGAGCCACAAACACTATTCCAGCCAATCAGCAACAGGAGGCGTTTGTCCGCATGCACAGAATAAGGGGATGGGGAGGGGAGATGGGTGAGCTAAAGGGACGGAAAATCTGGTGGGCTAGTGTTGTGTAATTGCATTGTGAAGAGGGGGCGCTGGCAATATGAACAACCTTTCTCCAGAATGATTCACCCCACGTTTAAACATCTCATTACTTTATCTTTTTCAATGTTCTTGAATGGCTGAGTCAAATTATGGATTTAATAGTGCTTTATTAGAGGTAGTCATGGCTAGAAGCACAACTTCTTTGACTATTTACAAACTTAATAAAAAAATGGAATCTATATAAACATCATTTTTCCAAGTGCCCCCAACTTTGGGGAAAAAGTAAGGGCTCCATAGGTTATACATATTGAAATATTTCCATTCTTACAAACTGTACAGTCTCCCGTGTCTTCTACTGCAGTTCAGATGAATTCTTGCTGAACTATTGTCACATGACTGTAGGTCTCAGCCTCGTCATCAAGACTTCACAGTTTCTCTGAAGAGTGCAGAATTTGATGTTTTTTTACAGGATTAGTAGTTTAGTGCAAATAGTTGGATTTTGGTGAAATTTTAAATGAGATGTAGAATAGTGATCTTGGTGAAAAATTATTTTTTAAGGTTAAATTTGGTTAAGTTTTCCTTAGGAAGCAGTGTAATTTAGGCAACATTTTTAAAGAACCCCAACTTTCTGACCTGTCCTCCCCAGGTTGTAGGGTTCAGAGGGTTCATTGGTAACAGGTGATAGTATCATGATTGGTTATGAAAGGAGCATCCTCAAAAGACTCAGTCGTTCACAAGGATCAAGGATGGAGCGAGGTTCACCACTTTGTATAAAGCAGTGATTCTCAACTGGTGGGCCGGACCCATTTTCAGTGGGTTGCGGGCCTTTGCCTGGGCAAAAGAAAATGTTAAGAAAAAAAATCCAGTGCTTTTTGAAGGATATTTTTTTATGCAGTGGAGTGCCTTAGTGTTGCGGCTTGGATCGTGTCTTGTCATTAAGGGGTGAGGGTGTGTCCAGAAGCCAGACCAGTTGAGAACCACTGGTATAAAGGGTACTATATGGGCTCAGACACACTTCATAAAACTGTTGTCGGTAAATGCAATAATTTTCTGTTTTTTTACATTTCACATAGTGTCACAACCTGCTAATAAAGTACATATGAGTGTTCCATCACATTAATATACAGGGACTCCTATTTTTCTGATTGCTCAGTGAATATAAACTAGATGCAGCCTTCTGTTAAAACTAATGAGCCAAAATATGGTGAAATGATCAAGGGAAGCTGCCATGCTGTGTAAGCGTGAGGGTACCTGGTGGGGTCCCAGCTCGAGAGCCATCACTTTAGTCAGCATGTCCAGGGCTCCTTTAGTGGCACCTGAACAATGACAGGAACACAAAGACTGATTGGACAGAAGCAACAGAAACCTTAAAGTTACCATGGTTACAGCATTAAAACCTGGGCCCTTATGTGCAGTCTCAGTGCTGCACCCCCGCCACCTCCGCCCCACACACACACACACACACACACACACACACACACACACAGTCAATCACAAATATACAGTCAGCAGTGCTGTTTTCATGGGAAAGGCTCTCTCGGTCATGGCTGCCATCATCACTGACAGAGCCAGTGCCAAGAAGCCCCGCCATGTTATCGCCCCCAAAGCTGTGATTGGACAGTTGATTGTTTTTCATTTTGGCATGATGATGCTTCCTCCTCGTAAAAACAAAAACCTCCCTCCTGAAAACTAGTAACAGGTCCATGCTGCCTTCTGCTGGACATCACTGAAATGTAATACACCTCTTTCTGTTTTTTTTATTCCAATGTGGCATGGGCATTCATATCCCATTGAAAAAAAATTCATTCAGTTGTTAAAGACAAAAAGATGAATAATTTTTCTTTTAACATGTCGTCTAAATAAATATAAACATAAACAGTAAATACACGTATCAATTTACAGTAGAGCGTTAACAGGATATGAGGAAGGAGATGAGGAATAACCCAACTGTTTAGAAAATTAACAGTACAGCAGCTATTTGGAGTTATCACACTAGCATGTTTCTTTGGCTTGGCTTCTAACAAGCTTTTAATCAGGAAGTGTCACACTGGGTGTCACAGCTGAGCTAACAGGTGAGGAGCTCCACTGCTAGAGGCCACAGGTTCAGTGACAGTGAGTCAATGCAATCAGTTCAGCTCAAAGACTCTGTTTAAGATTTGTTTGCACATGTTCTGAAGATCGAAGCTACTTTCATTTCAGAGCTCCATAAACTGAACTCTTGATGAATGTTAGCACAGGGCTGTTCCTCTGTTACTCACAGTAGACAGCATGGTCTCTCAGGGCACACTGTGAGGCCTGGCTGGACACGTTGACAATGGAGCCTCCTGATCCTCTGGCCTTCATACCACGAGCCACAATCTGACCAGAGAGACAGAGCTTTGTTTGATTCAACACAAGCTGTTTGAGGAAGCAGACATTTGAAATGAAACTAACGGTGTTCTTAAACACCTTCCGGTACCCCACTCTTCCATTCCAGAAGAGATATGTGTAAAGAGGCCGTCTGAGTTTTCTTGTACACTTTCTCTGACAGCAAAAACTGAGTTTACCATTAATGTTTATATTAGCAAAACACTGCTGCTGCCAAACAGCTTCAAAGTTGCTGAAAATATCTGGACATCATTTACATTTGGCCATCGTACAGCAAAAAGAAAAAATCAAAGAACAAATGAAACATGCAAGTGCAGCCATTTTGGAAGAGCCATTATTGTACCTGGGAGACATGCAGCGCAGCTTTCACATTCACATTGAATGACCTGAAGATGAAACAGCATAACAAACAGAACAGGTCGCCACCTGATGAAACAGTGAATTTTGACTCATGTGTTCTACACTTTGCTGTATTCTGTGACCATTTGCTGCTGCTGCTGCTGCACCTTCCTAGTTAGAGATCACGAAAGTATCTGCATTTTGTCTTACTGGTCAAACTGGTCAGGTGTCACCTCCAGAAACGGCTGCAGGCTGGCACAGGCAGCGTTATTCACCAGTAGATCGATGGGGCCGAAGTCCTGCAGGGCCAACTCTGTGGCCTCCCAGTCTGCCAGGTCCACACACACTGGAGTGATGGAGGCACACTGTGGGAGGAAACCAACACTAGACATGTCAGTGCAGATAATACATGAAGAAGGCTTCCATAAACAACCACATAGAAACCAGCATGCAATAGAACATAATTATATCATGTTAGTAGTGATTTTGTGTGTACTGACTCACAAAACAGTACACTATGAAAATCAGTATGAAGTACATGCTGTGTATATTATTAGTATTTAGCATGGAACAACAGAACAGGTTTGTGGATATATGGGAGTATAGTGTTTCATTTATTACACCTTTATATCTATATAACTGCAAGTCAAAGCAGTTTAATGTCTGTACATCATATGTGTATGTGTATGTGTAGATCAAGATGGCGCCGCGGACGGCTGCCTTGGTGTGTTGGTGCGCGTTGTTTTGTTTTGTTTTGTGTTTTAACTCTGTTTTTTGTGACGGTACCCGGAGCTCTTTCACCAGAGAAGAGCTCATGAACATCAGGGGAGCAACACCAGAGGATTTATTTCCTAAATTTCTGCTCCCAACAGTGGAAATTTTGGACATACAGGTCAAAGGTGCGCTCACCTTTGCTCACGCAGTGAAACGCCGGAGGAGAGGAAAACGAGCCGGCGCGCTCGTGCGCCTTCGCCAGCGCGGACTACGCACAGCGTTACCGGGAATATTTCTTTCTAACGTGCGTTCACTGCCCAACAAACTGGAGGAATTACAACTGCTGTTGGGTAAAAACTGGGACTTTCTGCAGTTTTGTGCTTCATCGAGACGTGGCTCTGTGGATTAATACCGGACTCTGCGCTGCAGCTGGCTGGCTTCCAACTCCACCGCGCGGACAGAGACACGGAACTTTCCGGCAAAACTAAAGGTGGAGGAATCCGTTTCTACATCAACAGTGGTTGGTGCAAGGACGTGACAGTGATCCAGCAGCACTGTTCTCCTGACCTGGAATATTTCACCATTAACTGTAAGCCTTTTTATTCACCCCGTGAGTTCGCTTCATTCATTCTGGTCGGCGTTTACATCCCGCCGCAAGCCAACGTGCAGGACGCACAGCGTATGCTCGCGGACCAGATACTGCGTGTGGAGCGGACCAACCCGGACTCCTTAGTTATTGTCCTTGGCAACTTTAACAAAGGTAACCTCACCCACGAACTCCCTAAATACAGACAGTTTATCAAATGCCCGACCAGAGAGGAGAATATTCTGGATCACTGTTACACCACCGTCAGGGATGCTTATCACGCCGTCCCCCGTGCTGCACTGGGCCACTCTGACCACGTCATGGTGCACCTGATTCCTGCGTACAGGCAGAAACTAAAGCTCTGCAAACCTGTAGTGAGGACATCAAGGAAGTGGACCAGTGAGGCTGTGGAGGATCTCCAGGCGTGTTTGGACTCAACTGACTGGGATGTGTTCAGGACTGCTACCAACAGTCTGGATGAGTACACGGAGACTGTGACGTCCTACATCAGCTTCTGTGAGGACTGCTGTGTTCCATCACGCACCAGAGTGAGTTACAACAATGACAAACCCTGGTTCACAGCCCAACTCAGGCAGCTAAGGTTGGCAAAGGAAGAGGCCTTCATGAGTGGGGACAAAGACAGATACAAAGAGTCGAAGTACAAGTTTAGCAAGGCGGTGAAAGAGGCTAAACGGCTGTACTCTGAGAAGCTCCAACACCAATTCTCAGCTAACGACTCTGCATCTGTCTGGAAAGGGCTCAGGCAGATCACTAACTTCAAGCCTAAAGCCCCCCACTCCATCAACGATCGACGCCTAGCCAACGACCTGAACCAGTTCTACTGCCGCTTTGAAAGACAAAGGGACAGTCCAGCAACCATCCCCCACGACACCTCTGAACAGCTCCAGTCACCTCCACCAATGCCAACCTTAAAGGCCCCCCTCTCCCCCTCCCCACCCACCTCAGTGACGACTCTTTCCATCCATGAAAGGGACGTCAACAGACTCTTCAGGAGACAGAACCCCCGGAAAGCAGCTGGACCGGATTCTGTCTCCCCATCTGCCTTGAAGCACTGTGCTGATCAGCTGTCTCCAGTATTCACAGACATTTTTAACACCTCATTGGAGACATGTCACGTGCCAGCCTGCTTCAAGTCTTCAACCATCATCCCTGTTCCCAAGAAGCCAAGGACCACAGGACTTAATGACTTCAGACCCGTCGCCCTGACCTCTGTGGTCATGAAGTCCTTTGAGCGCCTTGTGCTCTCACACATCAGAGACATCACTAACCCTCTCCTGGACCCCCTGCAGTTTGCCTACAGAGCCAACAGGTCTGTAGACGATGCAGTCAACTTGGCCCTCCACTTCATCCTCCAGCACCTGGACTCCGCAGGAACCTACGCCAGGATCCTGTTTGTGGATTTCAGCTCTGCCTTCAACACCATCGTCCCAACTCTGCTTCAGGAGAAGCTCTCCCAGCTGAGCGTGCCTGACTCCACCTGCAGGTGGATCACAGACTTCCTGTCTGACAGGAAACAGTGCGTGAAGCTGGGGAAACACTTCTCCGACGCTAAGACCATCAGCACCGGATCCCCCCAGGGCTGTGTTCTTTCTCCTCTGCTCTTCTCCCTGTACACGAACAGCTGCACCTCCAGTCACCAGTCTGTCAAGCTCCTGAAGTTTGCGGACGACACCACCCTCATCGGACTCATCTCTGATGGCGACGAGTCCGCCTACAGGTGGGAGGTTGACCATCTGGTGACCTGGTGCAATCAGAACAACCTGGAGCTCAATGCTCTAAAGACAGTGGAGATGGTTGTGGACTACAGGAAGAACTCAGCCTCACCAGCCCCCATCACCCTCTGTGACTCCACTATTGACACTGTGGAGTCTTTCCGCTTCCTGGGAACTATCATCTCCCAGGACCTCAAGTGGGAGCCGAACATCAGCTCCCTCATCAGGAAAGCACAGCAGAGGATGTACTTCCTACGGCAGCTGAAGAAATTCAGCCTGCCAAAGACAATGATGGTGCACTTCTACACAGCCATCATTGAGTCCATCCTCACCTCCTCCATCACTGTCTGGTACGCTGCTGCCACCGCCAAGGACAAGGGCAGACTGCAGCGTGTCATTCGGTCTGCAGAGAAGGTGATTGGCTGCAATCTCCCATCTCTTCAGGACCTGTACGCCTCTAGGACCCTGAGGCGTGCAGGAAAGATTGTGGCTGATCCCTCTCACTCACCCTCTCTCTTTGAGTCACTCCCCTCTGGCAGGAGGCTGTGGTCCATCAGGACCAAAACCTCACGCCACAAGAACAGTTTTTTCCCGTCTGCTGTCAGCCTTACCAACAAGGCCTGGAACCCCCCCTGACACTCTTCACATTCCACCTCGGACTCATTCTGTCACATTGACTGATATAAATATAACTCTATGCGTTACATTAACGCTCAACTTGGACTTCTTTCTGAAAAACAGAACTGTGTTTCCGGTAATAGCAACAACAAAAACAGACTTGTGTATATATATTTAAATTGTTATATTCTTATGCTCTTACTTTGATAGATGTGTCATGCACCAATTTCACCAGAAAAAATTCCTAGTATGTGTAAAAGCGTACATGGCAATAAAGCTTTTTCTGATTCTGATTCTGATTCTGAAACTACTCCAAATACCAACATAATCAGCCAGAGGAGAGCTGGTCTTCACACCTCATCCACTGATGAAGATGGAGAGGATGATGAGGAGAGACAATAAAAAAAGATGAACAAAGCGTTGGAGTGGAGAGTAATGCAGACACCTCAGATGATAATGAGCAGAGAGATGGAATGGGAGCACAATTGGACAGAGGAGGGTGTGGAGGGGTCAGAGGTCGGGGGACATGGGGCCCTCAGATGGCTGACAGGGTGTGCGTGCGTGTGTTTGTGTGTGAAGGAATTTACCTCCTGCACCAGACTGTTCAGGTCAGCCTGCGTGCGTGTGACCGCCGTGACCTTTGCTCCGCAGCGTGCCAGAGCCAGAGCCGTGGCCCTTCCAATCCCTGAGACACAAAGCATCCATAAACACAAAGACTTATTATTGAGTGGAGCTGCTGCTGTGACACCAGAGCTGACACGCACACTCACGCACACATTCCACACATGTCTCAGGCTTCGCCACACTGCACTCCATGAACAAAGCTTTTTTAAATTCCATTTCATCACTGTGTTGGAACTGACAAGACTCTGAAGGTATGTGCAAATTCATCAAAAATGGCTCAGCGGCCCAACAGCTTATTGTCATCAGTCAGACTTTAAGTCCCAGCATTTATAAGCAATACACAAAAAAAATGAATAGATGGTTTATAACAGATTATAATGTAGTTGTAAGCAGTTAAGGACAATTTAAAGTTTTCATTAATACACAGTATCTATCAGTAATTATAACATCTATAGTTTTATATTATTACTGACCAATATTGTCATTTATTGTGTGTTTATACAGCAGCCTCCACTGATGGGTGACCACAGAACGAGACAGTTGCTGACAAATACATTAAGAAACACTTGTATCTGCTTATGACTATATTATTGTCTGTTTTAAAGCACTTGTACGTGCTTGTGAACAAATGTACGTATACTGCTCACATACTGTATGTTAAAGGGTTGCCTTGGTACTCAGCTCCTCCATGTGTGGAACTCAGCATGAACAATTCATTGGATTTAGTTGTTAAATTATCAGTTCCGATAAGTTTAGACTTTAATTTAACCACAATTCTTGTAAGCTGGTTGTGTTTAGACACATTTCACCTTTGACAACTAGGGACTGAATTAAAAAAGGATTTTGTATAAATATGTAAAAAAGCTAATGATGATTTTCACACAAAAAGCCATCACTCAGTTTTTCAGTATATTCCTCTTGCCTTCATGTCACATGAAGACTTTTTAAAATAGTTTTTCTGACTTCCTCTTCCCATAGAACTCAATCTGGTTGATCATCTTCACTACACTGTAGTTTCAACTTCTTTAATGCCACTTCTTTCTTTTCCCCCAGACCATAGGAAGCTCAAATATCTGAATGAAACATGCGCCCACATGCATTCTGTAAATATGAATGCTACACTGAAGCTGTATCTGGCACTTACATTGTGTGAAACTAATATTTGAAGTCAAGACAGTGGTGGCACTGCTGCATCAAAATAAATATTCTAGATGTCTTGTGCATCATTTTAGATATATTTCTCCACAATTCAGCCTGACATATTTGACATCTTTGGAAACTTTATGAATTCCACTAGAATTTGAATAACATTCTGTGGATTTGAACAATGTTTTGACAGTATAGGTCCAGAGCTGTAGCTGGACACTCAGCTCATGTTCTCCCAGTTATTTATTTCTTGTTTCATGTGTCCTATATGTTCAAGTCTATGTTTTGCTCGTTCAGTGGACAATGAAGTTGAGTTACATTTGAATCGCATATGAATATATAACAAAAACATAAATAAATGATCTAAAACCCACACTGATTAGATGAACCACAGACAATCAGCCTGTGTGTGTCTGCAGGGATGGACAGATGGCTGTAGTTTTGTAGTTTTTAAAGCAGCCTGCTGGTGTCAGTGTGGCCTCTCAACACTTCTTATTTATGTATATTCGTGATAAGTGTTATGTTTACCTTTTCCTGCTCCGGTGACCAGAGCTCGTTTGCCAGCAAATGAAATCTCCATGTTGGCTCAGTTTCGAGTTCAGCTGCAGATTGATAGACAACAATACACGTATAGTAACAGACCGAAGGGAGGTCACATGCACAAGTCTGTGAGTCGTTCCTGTCTATCGGCGCACAAATCGAGCTAAACTCTGCTTTAACTTCCTGTCTTTCTCCTCCGCGTGCCACACATTTGTCTGCATGCAGACACTAACCCTGAATCATTGGTGTTTTAAGGTTCAGAGTGGAGGAGCTTACCCGCTGTGCCGCAGACGGAGCGCTGGATCCGGGCTGCAGACGGCAGGAAGTGCCGTCTGCGCTCCGCTGGGCTCAAAGAGTAAACTCACAGCAGCGTTCATGGTCAAAACATGTTTGCCTAACAGATCAGTCCTGCATAGTCACTGTGAAAAAGCAGGAAACACTACAGTCAGCTGTCTGTGTCTTAATAAGTTAAATGGTCAGTTAACCCAAATAACAACACGTGCAGTATTTTCTCCCTCAAACACTGCTGAGATCTGCCTCCGCTGCAGCATGGCGGAGGTGAGTGGACTGTGGTTTAAGGTCTGAAAAAAGCATTTTCTGTGTCACTACTGAGCAGCCATCGTGTAAACACTAGTATCGAAAAACTTCACGTAAGTCATCATTGACTTTTTCCAAGTGTTCAGGTACACTGAATGAACCTCTGGCTTATTTGATTAATTGCAAATTTGTTTGCACAGCCAAAGTATTAGTGCCACAATCAGTCTGTTTCAGTTTATATTGTGCATGTCCTGAAATAAAGTTGCGTTTAGACAAAGACCACAAATGAACTTTGATTGATTGAATATTCTGATTCCTGCATATCTGAGTGTGGTCAGATTAACCTGCTTGTGGGCCCAGAGGCAAAAATGAGTTGCTGTTAACCCTTCATTCCTCCCACTATTTGTGCATCCTATGTGTATCTGTGGTGGAATACTACCTGTGTGGCAAATTGATAACACAAATGATCACAGATTAATTTGGTGATATACAACATCTCAGAATGCTACATAAATAATGTAGATCTAACTAACTAGATTTTGACACAGGATCAGGTTTCAGGATCAGCATGACTTACTGACACACTTGACATGGTTTTCAAAAATATTTACAAATAGATTCAAATATTCCATGTCTCATGGAGCACCATTAAATCCATCATTAGGAAACAGAAAGAATGTGACTCAACAGCAAATCTACCAAGAGACAGCAGTCTACCAAAACTGATGGGCCAGCCTTAACTGGCCCAGTAAAGACCATACTTCAGTCTGATTGAGAAGACTTTAAAATTGCTGCTCATGTCCTATACCCATCCAATCTGACTGAGTTTAAGCAAGTTTGTCAAGAATGGGCAAAAATTGCAGATCTCTAAATGTTCAGAGCTGGTAGACATGCCCCAAAAGACTGGCTGCTGTAATTGCAGCAACAGGTGGTTCTACCAAGTATTGACTGAAGGGAGTGAATACTTGTTTATCCAACAGATGTTGCTTTTGTCTCTAACTGTGTCACAATAAAGTATTTCGCACCTTCAGAGCACTCTGCATGTTGTGCTAATCAAACGTTAAAGAGCTATTCCAAGTTGTAACACTGTAAAATGTGGAGAAGTCCAAAGGGGTGTGAGAAACAAGCTCCTAGAAGTCTGACAACAATTCCATTTGACTTATACAGGATGGCATTAAGTCTGCAGTAAATACAGTACTTCCAAAGCACTGGTTGACTCCATGGTGTTCTGTTCAATAACCCAAGCAAAACAGGTATACACATCAATTCTGCAATATGGCAGCAATAAAACAGTCAAACACTTGATAATGCAGAAAGGTTTTATTCTCATTGAATCAGCACAATAATACATCAGTGGCAAAGGGTTTACAAAAACACATCTCTCACTCAGTCTCACCCACTGACCTGCAGTGGGACACATGCTCTGGATTTTGGATTCTAGTCTTGTGTGCAAAAGTACAGACAAGTGTTTTACACAAATACTATATACAGTCAGAAACACTGACACTGGTTGGTGGAACCGGAGTGGGTGGGGCCAAAGAAGCAGTTTATTGGAGTCAAATATGAAGTCTGAAGAATTTATTGCAGTCTTAATGTTGAAGAAAATGTCTGCAAGAACTTCCTTTTCCATTTTATCATGAACATTTATAATAGAGTCAGCAGACCAACTGGCATACTTAAGATGTGACAGTGCAGCTGTGGCTAATAAGGAATCTTCACTGAACTTCAATGTAATGTTACTTTGCTAAAAATATGACTACGCATCTACACTGAGGCTGTACTTCAATGCCAACATACAAGCTGATGTTTTGCAGGTATGTTCACTGTGTTCAGCATATTAGTTTAGCTTGTTAGCATGCCAACATTTTAGAATTATGAAGCTAGCTAAAACTTCAGAGGATCCCTAAATTTATTCCAATTCATCCTGAGGGGAACATGAATGTCTGAACCAAATTTCATCCCAACCAACCAACAGCTGATTAAATATTTCAGTCTGAACCAAAGTGGTGGACTCACTGCTATGGCTGGTACACCACACTAGATGTCAGCTGCCATCGTGGTTAAGTGGTTAACACACAGTCTTCCTAACCTGAAGGTCATGGGTTGTCAGTGTTCAAGCCTTGCCTCAGTTTTTTGCCATCTAGAAACAAAAATAGCACAACTCCTATTTGAGTGATTTAATCTCCTGGTATTTAGTATTAATTGGCTTACACTTAACGGTAATTTATAAATTAGTCTCTCTGATTGCATTTTATAGCTTCTTGCTGCTTGGCATCCTGACTTATTTCAAGACATCAAGTTAAAATAACGTACACATTGTTGGTCAAAATGAAAGTTTGAACTAATGGCAGTGACCAATAAAAGGTCAGGGGTCACTTAAATTAGGCCTATTAACAACCTATTAGCAAAGATAGCACCCTTCTTCTGGGGACCATGAATATCCATATCAAATTCCAAGGCAATGTGGTTGAGATATCTTTGGCTCTATTGAAATCTGACTCCAACAAATCTTGTTATCTTTGCCTCCTGAGTAGCACTGCCTCAAAAAAGGGTATGCAGAGCTCAAACTATAACCTATGCAAAGTAACAATACGGAACACTGTTCAGTCATATTTACATCAACACTGTAAAATGGAACTCTAGTTAGTTACATACAGGAAGTGACAAGATCAATGTAGTGCAAAACTATAAAGATGGGCCCATAAGAAAGAGGCTGATACAAGGAGAAGGCATTCAGTGGAGAATATGAAGATAGTAGAACAATTACAACAGACTGAAATACACGCACGCACGCACGCACACACGCACACACGCACACACAGAGATTTTCTGTCAGTTGCTCGAACATAATTTCATACCTGGTCATATAAATCATCAGTTCAGTTCATGTTTGACACCAAAAATTACACAATACAATAACATTGATACATCTTACTCAGACTCTTTAAAAGTACCTCAAACAATCTTTAATTCTCAGGAAACTATCTGGCTTCTATGTGAACTCTGGGCTTAAAAGTCAACAGTAAAAGAATTAAGCTGAGAAATGAAATTTAAAACAATTGAAGTCAGTGGAAAATCAGGTCTTTGATTAAACACTCCCTCATAACTGGAGCAGAGAACTCAAAGCAATGATAATACTGTGCTGTCCTTAAAATACTGTGTCATTTGCATGAAGAGTTCTCCACTCAGTGGAAGGAGTGTGGCACTGACATGCAGAGTCACTGGTTGAGCCAAAGAGCCACTAGATTTAGTGGAAAGCCTCAAAGTAGAAGTTAGCTGTCTGGAAAACATGACTGTCAAAGCAGGAAATCGAAATACAGCAACTTCTTTTCTAGTCATTTTAGGATTATTACTTATGTATCCTTGGCCAGTGAGCTAGACCAGCAGCTACTGGTAAAGTTAAACCACAGTGGATGAAGCCAAGGAATCAGGCTAATTGTTCCTTCACTGAATCAATGATAAAGGCAGGAAGTAGGAAGTCTTCTACTGTCAAAGTGTGCACTGTAAGACATGGCAGACAACATCCACAGTCCTTGTTTGGTTTAAAACTGGATTCTAGTCAAGTCGTTGTCTATGGAAACACCGCTGTACTAAATGGTGTCCCCTTAGCTACAATGCTTACATTGCTAGTTGTAGGTCACCATGTTTCAGTTTTCTGACGGCCATAACATGAACATGTAATTTGTTTAAATTATCAAAAGAGGCTGTTTTTCTGTTGAGGAACATAACGGCTAGTGTTAATAGATTCTTCTAATGGATTCTTTGGCTCCACCCATTACTGACTTGAAGAGTTTGTTGAATATCTCTGCCTCTGAGGTGTGAAAAACTATCGATAGCTTGTTCAATGCATTCATGAAGCAAAAGATGAGGCTGCTTTGGATAAAGGTATTCACCAAATGACATGTGTAAAGTATTTCCAGCGAAACATAGTTTTACCCAGACATGGCAGGGTGAGGCAGTGGCATGAAGGTTCAGCAAGTGGCAGTGCTGCAGGATAAAAACTTAGTTTTTGTGGTGACCTTTGAGCTTTGGACACCAGTCAGTATCCGCATACAGAAGGCAGTGGACTGTCTTAAACCTGCAGGGTGGGAAGAGAAGAGAGTCAGTGACCTATTAACACCTCTTTCAAAGTTCTCGTGTACAAACCTTAGGAAAATCTATGTGGGTAAAGGGATGAAAAAAATGCATAGCACTGATCAACTAGCAAAGTGTGTTTTAAGGATGTCCCAAACAGGTTTTTGACACCAATTCTGTCCTCTGTCCACATTTCAAGCACAGATCATGGGCAAAAAAAAATGTGGACACATCCCTTTGAGTAATTTTGTCTGGGTGTGTTTTTTTTTGGTTTGATCTAGGCCCTGTGGATCCAATGAAGGAAAATCTTAATGTTCTAGCATAGTACTGCTCAGATTTCCCACTTTGCTGTGGAAGAATATGAATGGTGAACTCAACCTCCTCTAACACCTGTGGAAATAAGTGGAATGCTGACTGTGAGCCAGAACTCATTGGTGGCTGACCTCACCAACGCTCTTATGGCTGAAATGCAAATCTTTGCAGCTAGGTTCCAAAATCTGGTGGAAAGTCTACCCAAATGAGTGGAGACTGTTCAAGCAACACATTTATGCCCATGACTGGAACACATACTGGTCTACGCACTGGCCATGTTATATACATTGCAGTTACTAAAACTCATTCTGCTACGGAAACAGGCAGAATACTAAATCTCCAAAATGTTAGATGTTTTCCAGCATAACTAAAACTGACAGAAATGTCATAAATAGCTCTTACAAATATAAAATCCCAGAACAAAATGTTACAAGTGCCAGTACCAACTTAGTGCCACATTACCATTAAAGAAAAACTTTGCTAATTTCATACTAATTGTTAATGAATCAGATGTAATTTTTAATAAAATTTCATATTTGGCTCAGTATTGTAGTTTAACCAAAGTTTGTCTCTCAGATACAGTATATGATAACAAATGTGCACTGGAGAAGCAGAGGGGCCATATTACAGTGTTTCATGATTAATATGCTTACCTTGTAGGGTCCTCAGCCAGTGAAAAGCCTCCAACAACACTGACCACATTTCTTCTGTTCTCAAAACCTCCATAGCTAAGAGTCACCTGTTGCAAAACATAAAATATACACAGTTCAACTTCGGCACTGAGAGCAAATTATCGAAGGAGCTCAGGGAAAACCCCAACAAAAAATGTTTTGGATGCTAATATGATACTGACATTTTCATATAAAAGTGGGGGCGAGAGCAAGTATTGAGTCACTGCCAAAAATATGCCACATCTGAAAATGTAACGTGCAGATTCATGCTCACAGAACTGTATCTTTGAGCCACCTCAGGGAACGTGTTAATTGTGTTGCTGCTCTTCCACTCAATGCAAGAAATATCTGCTGAATTGGTTAATGAACTCTTTATTGCATCCATGCAGTTTAACACACTCACCTGCTCCAGCACAGTGTCAGTGGGCAGCTTCTGCAGGTTTTCCAGGTGAGAGTGGAAGAGGTGTGTGTGTGTTAGGGTCACCTCCAGCAGCGCTTCAATGATGTAGCCGATGGTGCAGTCGTCCGGTAGTCTAATCTTTTCTGCCGTGCTGATGAAATTCCCCAAACTGTAACCAGAGGGCACAATTTCAGCCTGTCCAAGTGTGTTTTCACACCAACAGCAGCTGTTTACTTCAGCCATTTCTAAACTCACTTTCCTCCTAAGCAAGTGGAAAATAATGACTTTATTTCTGTCTCCATCTAAAAATTAAAACAGACTGGAGTCAGTCCAGGTGCATTCTTTGAGGGCTATCTAAGACATTCTTGCAAACATTTATTTTACAATCGTTCTCCAGCTACTTCAGAGCTGACAGACAGGCTTGCTGTTACTGTACACAGAAATCCAGGGTATCGAGCACAAAATGCAGCAACATGGGTACCCTGATTTCAGAAGGTATAACAGTTCCAATTTCAGAGGAGACCATGACCAACCTGGCCCATGGGCTCATTTTCAATGCAAGACCTCTGCTGATACAGAAACCTGCTCCACCTGTGGCAAACCAGAACTTGACAGACACCTGAAACGAGACAAAAACATCCAGATCAGTCAGTTGTTAGAGAACTTTCTTTTGTTACATTACCAAGTTTTCAAGGAACACCCTGAAGCCTGATTTCATTGCTCGCTGCTATATTTGTCAGATAGTGGAGCTAGAAACTTCTAATAAAGTGTAAGCTGACTGACCGATCCGTCACTCTTGACCCTCTCTGCAGCCTCTATAGGATGATCGAGACTGGGCCGTCCCAGGTAGACATCTTGGCTATGGTGGTAGGAGGAGAGCAGCCGCAGCAGGCTGGGCAGGATCACATAGTTATCATCATCCACGTGGCAGAACCACCTGACACACACACACACACACACACACACACACACACACACACAGTCAGACAGTAAAGTAGTAACTTATAAGTGTAAATGTGTTAATTGTGTTGGTGGCCTTGCAACTGACTGCTAGAAATAACAGCACTGTTGGTTAATTAACTGTTTTTATTGCATCTCTGCTGTTTAATCTGCTAAGATCAGGTACAGATCACTTCTCACTCACTTTTTCTGAGACTCTATGAATTTGTCGTACTCCACAGACATCTTGCAGCACAGAGCCTGTCGAGTGTGAGCTGCTGAGCAGTTAGTGTTGATGATGTTAGCTCCTGGGAAAGAGATAGCAGCACAGTTCAAATCCATATTGCTGTATGGTCACAGCACTATACTGTTCCAACACCTGTGTATCTCACATGTTGATAGCAGATGATTCACATACAGCACATAAGCACTAGAGACAATGTACATCATAAATGTTACCATTCTTCTTCCATCTGCCTTTACACTATATGTCTTCTCTGTATTCTATTCTTCATCCTGACCCAAAGGGTTATTAAAGTTTATTCTGATTTGCTAAGTCACCACATACTATGGCCACACAAAAACAATGAGGAACCCTTTTGAACATCAGTCTTTTTTTTCTGTGAGAACTGTCCAGCTTCTTACCTGTTCTCATCTGCAGCTCCTTGTCCTCACCGTCAGTGAATATGTAGGTCTGAAACAGACAAAGGCACATTGTTGAAAAATGTTGCTGCAAGCACACACGCATATTCATGCTCCCCTACTCGGACACAATGAAGTGCTCCATTGTTTTCTGTTGTTGATGAGGACGAGAGCAAAAGACAAACATGACACACAAACACAAACACACACAACCGTGCCAGAAACAATTGACATAAAAGAAGTAGAGGAAGAGCACATTTCAAATGACCCCTTCAAGTACAAGTACCAAATGAGGTGAGTATTTTCCAGAAATAACATAAAGACATTAACTTCTTTTCACCTTTTCACTTCTATTTAGGTTCTGCTGTGCAAATAAGATCCAAGTTAAACTAATCAAAATGCCAGAGTTTTACAGACAAAAGACACAAGGTTCACCTGCTACACTGACACAGGCATGCTGAGGGAGTCTCTTCAGAGCCCTGCAGGTAGGCTTAACCATCACACACCCTCAAACCGCAAGGTCAAAGGGCGTTAAACTTGACCGTGAGCTTCTGTTAAATAACCTGAATGTGAAGATATCTTCTCTACACACCACACAGACTGCTGCAGTGGAAGAGCTACATCGACACATTCACATTAAATACAAAGTGGTATGACAAGCTTTTAATTTTACAGGCAGTTGTAAACACGAGGGTCAGGTTTTACTGACCTATGAGCAGTAAAATAAAATGGCAACAGACCTGTATGTGATAGTAAATGGTTAGTTAAAGCTGACAGCTAATACAGAACAGACTCACAGTCGAGCCCCTTCACAGCAGACCTGCACTCAGAACCAGTATGAGCCAAGCTGTTGATACTGGGAGCACAAACTGAACTGGAACTCCTCCACCCTCTCTGACATTTCTGGGTGAAGTGGGACAGAGTGTTTCTGCAGTCAGACCTCCCTCTCTCCACACTGAGACCCTTTGTCTGGCAGTGGAACTTACTAATTGCTTTGAATAGTGCTCAATACTGAGCTACTCACAGTGTTGTCTGTGTTGGAGACTTGAAACGTTATATGAGGTACATAGGGCTACTTTGAACTAAAGCCTCTTTTCATTCACATTTTAGTTTGCGTGTAAAAAACATTTAAGGGTGAAAACTGGCCGTGTCACATTGGCTGACTATTAATGACTTTTTTTAAAAGTTGTAATGGACGCTCCATTTGACCAGCCTGTAAACTAAAGCTGGACCTGCAACTCTCAGCTGCTCAAAACAGAGCTGAAACAATTCATTGCTTAATCAATTAGTTGATCAGTCCATTGACAGAAAATCAATTGGTCAACATTTCAATCATCAAACAATTGGAGTAATTCTTCAGGCAAAAAATACCACACATTCTATAAATACAGCTTCTAAAGTGTGAGGGATGCCTGTTTTTGGAATAGTTGGACAAAACAAATAACTGGCAGATCAATCAGTAATGAAAATAAATGTTAACTTCAGCTCTAATTCAAAGTTTGAGTGTTAAGCACAATTATTTTTCCTACAAGCCTGGTCAGTGGAACAAAGTGTCAGCATATGGCATCTGCAAAGGTTGCTTCACAGCTGCACCATATTAGAACAAGCAGAGAGATTCAGTATGTCTGACGCCATAGAACATTAAAGGCTGAACCCACTCACACACTCTTGCACCGTTCCCACAGGTGTTATAATTTAGTCTAAGTGACGAGACCTCTTCTCAGAACTGTGAGGGTGTGTACAGACAGACCATCCTTGACTGACATGTCGCTGGCTCCCAGGGTGTTAATTCATTTTGCACACCCTTGCGAAATAAGTTGTGGTGTCTGAGGTTTGGTGATGGAGTGACTGCTTGCTCTCTTGGTCACTCTCCAAACAGCAAGTTAAGTCAGTTATGTGCTGTATTTGCAGCCAACACAGTGACTCCTGTCTCACCACTGACTGTAAACCATGCCACATCTCTGTTGTGGAGGGTTAAACAAGGATATTACCTGACAAGTTTCAAAGTATGTTCCATGAATGTGATAGATGATGCAAAGGCAAGGAACCACCTGACACAATGCCTTTACAATCATGGAATGTACAAATTGGAAGGCATTATTCCACTTAAACCAAGGCAACAAAATTCCATGTTGTTCACTTACTAAATATACTTCGTTTATCACCCACAGCTTTGCAGCAATTCCATGAGTTAATTCACTGTTCATAAACTAAATGCTAGTGTGACCAGATCAAGTTTTCTTGTACCTGCTAGGGCAGAACAAATTACACCTTGACATATGCATAAAGCATATGGACTTTGCTGACCTAGCACATTTCCCACCATAAATCCACCCAACCTCAGCCTGCCATGCACAGAAGTCCAATCTGACAAAAACAAGGAAAAAAAAAACACTCTTTTGTTTTCATTTATCACATTCACTATATGGATTTTGCTTACTTGTCCAGGAACAGTGGAAGTTAAAGCTTTCATGCGTTTGAGTATATTTAAGATGTTCAGTTGAAGGTTTACTTTCTCAACAGTTTCTGATTTTGGCAATGGACTGTCAAGCTCGAGTATAGAACTGTTCTGTATACTGGAAGACAGTCAGAGCTGTGGGGTGGTGAGTGATATGTGTGTGTGCGTGTGTGAGAGAGTGATTCCACAATGTCCTCGATAAACATCTTGGTCTGACAGTGGGGATTCTGAGAGCAGCTGAGGAGTGAAGTCAAGATTTATTTTCTTCTAAATGTCCTGTGGCTCCACTAAATGTCTGTGAGGACATATTCTCACCGCATCAGCGAGGAATCTCTGGTGGTGGTAAGGCAACACCCGAAAAACCACCCAAACGACAGACACAGGGTGTATGCAAGCGAGAGCCAAATCCATTAGCCCTAACATTGTACAAGCCTTAATCCAAATGTAAACTAGTGGACACATGGTGGTGAGGCCCCGCTGGTTCCTGTGTCTCGCCTCACTCTGTCACCACAGGACCTGGTACATGCTGCAGGAATGTGTTTATACAAGAGCTGCTTATTTATATTAAGATGTGCTCTGTATGTTATGACCTGCTGTCATTATGCAGCTGATAAGACTGAATGATCACAACTCATGAATTATTATAGCAGGCTTTCACCACACCCTTGGCGAACATATTGAATGGTTCAGGTCTTGGGTGACAGGGGTTATGCAGAGTGGCCATATTTCTAAAATCCCACAGAATTTAGCAAACACAGATTGTTTATATAGCATTTTAACATGGAGCTGCAAATAAGTAAGATTTATTTTGTGTTGAAGTCATGTTAAGTTGTAAACTAGCCAAGCACAGTATTTTAGGGCTGTAACTAAGTTATTTTCATTATCAATTAACAGATGTAGAAAGATTCATCTCTACATGGCAGAAAAACAAATATAACAGTCAGAGATATGATTACACGAATCCTGAGTGTGTCTCTGTGAGTGTGTACCACCTGTTCACTAGTTAAATATGTTCTCCAATCACACACGTGCTCCATTGAAAACAATTCTGTCAAAGTCTGTTATGGTTAGGCACTGGACGGATGAGTAGTTGGGGTTAATTCTGTGGTCTTTGTCAGACTGAGTTTAGGTTATTCATGAGTGGCTGGGGTTAAGGCTGGTTGGGTTCAGGTAAGGGGAAGCACAAACTGATGAGGAACTCCAACTCACAAGCTCCCTTAACTGATCCTTTTTGAAAGCAGCTGCTTATTTGGTAAGGCTCCACTTTAAGTTTTTCTCCTGTAAGCAAGTCGCTTTGGATAAATGTGTCTGCTAAATCAATGCAGTGTGATTTTGTGTGAGGTCATGCAAATACTGAAGCCATGAGATGTTTTATTTTACAAGGACATGTGCCCACACAGCTTCGACACAAAGGCCAAACTAAGATGGATGCCACTGACCCTGGAACAGAGGTTAGAAATACTCAGCCAGCAGCATTTAAATGATAATGAATTCTTCTGGGAGAAAAAAGCTGAAAAGCTGTGTCACACCCTATGTTTACTGTCACTGGTGAGGCAGTAAACAAAATGTTGTTCAGAATTTGTCCATGTCCTCGTCCTTGAATTAAAATTTAAGGAAACATTTATCTTTTTTATTTAGTTACTTCAATTGAATAAACTTCAATCCTCTTGAGTATTAGCTGAAAAAATAGAAATCCCGGTTGAACAGACTCAAATCAGTTTTGAATTGCAATTAGAGTTGTTACAAATTCAGCTGCATAATGACAACATGGACCTTTTAGATACACACTGCATCGGGAGAGAGCTACACACCTCTATCAACTGATTGACTGATTATTTTCAGATTGATCATTTCATAATTTCTATAAAACTATTTTTTCTGAGCCCATCCTGATGTCTTCAGATTGTTTGCTGGGTCTGACAAACAGTCCAGCTCTCAATCAAAGATACTCAAAGGCAGCAAATACAAGAAGCACAACCAGCTCATTTTCAGATTTGGATGGATAAATGACTTATTAATCAATTATCATAAATGTTTATCAATTTCTGTCATTCAACTAATCTTGTCAGCACTACAGTATCTGATTCACTAAGTGTCACTGAGAGCAATGATCAAGCATTCAGAACAGTCCAGCCCAAAAGTGAGCACAAGCTCCAAGCTCCATTCAAACCCTTAAATAACTCCACCTCTCCTCACCTGTTCTTTAGCTTGGGAAACCCAGGTCTGAATCAGCAGCTCCAGTCTGGACTTGTGGTACTTCCTGGTGGTCTTCACTGCAATAAAAATGTCCTTAAACTCCAACAGGTCCCAAGACCTAGACCCTAAAAGTCCACCACCCTTTCCTCCAGGGAGAAACTGTCTTTTGGAGCCTGCGGCCCTCTTGGGACTATGGTTATCATTCCTGGTACCATCAGTCTCGATGGATCCCCCCTGCCCTGTGGAGCTCCTGTTGAGCCCTGTGGAGGAGTCCATTTCTCCTGCGTGGACAGAGACTGCCGGAACCCTGGCATGGTGTGATGGGCCTGCCTGTGCAGCTCTGACTTGAGGTCGGGGCTGAGGCAGGTCCACTTGGCGTGCTGGGGGCTGGAGGGCAGGAATGAGCAGAAGCAGGAGGCTGCAGAATGCAAGAGAAAACAGGAAGCAGAACTTGCTGACACCCACTGAAGCTATGTGCATCCTGACTGGCCAATGGAGCAGGTTCATCAGCCTCCAGGGCTGCAGTCACTTCCAACACCACCCTGTCCCATCCTCACACTGTTACATGGAGTCCTGCAAAGAGAGATTTAACAGTGTATTTAGAGGCATGTTCACTTAAGATGAATTCCACACGTCGAACACTTCAGTTACATGGCAGGCCTTACTAAGAGAATGAGAGAGCTCTGAACAGGTGAGAGAAGCTCTGATTTAAAGGAGATCACATGGCATGAATTGCATTATTGAGGGTCATTTAGGTATGGTCACATTAGCCTTCCATCAAATGGAACTGCCTTGCACAAAACTATAAAACATTATGATTTCAAGAATTCAGCGTTAATATTGATCACAAGCTGCAGCAGTTCTACTCTGACAGTATGATAGTGTACAAACAGATTGATGGAAAACACTCATCAGTGTTTTAACTGGCCAATCCTGCACATCCATATGGTCAAAGCTGAACAAAGCTGCATGGCTGCTGCAGGCGACCGAGGATCACACTGAAACAGGAAACACTTCTATCATGCAGGATTCATTTATAGTGAATGAGAGAATATGCATTATTGTGGGATGGAAGCATAATGTGAATGTATTTTTAGCAGTAAATTGATGCTGGTCCATAAGCAAAAAAAATTCAGTAAACAGCCAAAAATATGATTGATAGGTGAAAAAACAGGAGAGAAACTGGACTCTATTGCACAGAGATTCAGTTACAGACTGTAAAGGCATGCAACACTGACCACAGTGCAGACAGGCTATTAAAAACAGCTTTGTGCTTTGTGTCAGGTCAGCAGCACAAACACATGTTGAACCATCAGTTTCAAGTGAGGACACAGATTTGGTTTGAGGAAGCAGACCATCTCAGGTTGGCCATGGTCCGCCCTGCTAACAAGTACGATCATAGTGCTAGTTGGTGCGGTTGTCCTCAGCTGTGTGTGTCAGCAGTGGAAACACATGTAGCCGTGACCCTGTTTGGCATGGCATGCCTGAAGTGGGCAATATGGCACCCACAGAAAAATGGCAGTAGACACCTGTAACCAAGCACCTCTGAGAGTGAAACCAGGGTATCATGCAACATAAAGCATGTGCATGACGAGCGAGGAGGAGGTCTAAGAAGTTATTAGAACATTACAGACCATAATATAAAACATTGCCATTACTTCTAAAGTACCATTTCTGATGTATGTTACATTTCCATCCAAAGGAAGTAGAAATCAAATTGTGCTTGCTTCATAGTTCAGGTCTTACACTGCTTCATGTCCCTTTAACCTTTTAACCACTGTGCAATTCTATTTACAGTTTACTCTTTAAATATATTCAAAATCACTCACTTTCATACATTTTGTCAACTTCTCACCAACTCATTTTGTTTTTGTGAGGAAACTTTTTAGTACCCCATTTTACAGCTCGCTGGATCCCATTGGCTTGTGGCCCCCAAAATAAATGTCCCGGACATCTGTTTCCAATACTGGTTTCTGTCCATCACAAACAGCCCACTGAGCTCCACCAGCACCAGACAGGCTGAACTCTTACTGATGTGGTGGGTGTTCATACTGGTCTGATTTAGGTGAATCATCATTCAGAGCCAGCAGTTCACCAACAAGTTCACAGGAGTCACATCTGAGAGCCAGGCTTCAAGCAGATTTACTGGTTTCTATTTCAGGAGAGCAAAGCCACCCCAACCACAGAGAGGCTGTCCCTCAAAGCTCAGGTCAGGGGATGAAGCCCAGCATTTGCCCCGCAGAAGACCATGTCCACACTGCACCAAAACCACCTACCTGAAACCTGACAACTAGCGTCACAAAGTCCCTCTGCTGTGGGGAAAACACATCTGCCTTCAGTGTTCATTGGTGTCGATCGCACTAAGATCTTTGAATACAGCTCATCAACCAGAACACAGTAAATAATTGTTTAAATATGTGCCACATGTGGCCAGTGCTTTCAGGTGGTTTTTGTAAAACTCTCTGTCCACACTAAAAAGCCCAAACAATCAGAAGCATTGAGGTTTTGGGCTGCTGGTCAGACAAAGAGAGATATTTGTCACCTTAGGCTCTTGTAAATTTTGATGCGCCTTTTCAAATCAAGTCAAAAAAAAAAACAAAAAAAAAAAACGTTGTTTGCCATTGTGAGGACAATGATCTCTGCAACATCCGCAACTGATGCAAAAAAAAAAAAGAAAAAAAGTGTGGATTCCAGCATTGTTTAAAGGGCGATGTGAGTCGTGCACTGACCTAGCCTGCAGTGGTCTGCTGGCTCATGTGTTTGGAAAGCAAAGCGCTCTCCGTACCTGATACGAACACACGTCGCTTTACAGGCTTTAATGCCAACGCTTCAGCTAGCTCTGAACATTTGGATAGCAAACAACTACGCTACTTCCGCTTAAAACACCTACATTTAAGAACGACTTATTTATACTCCACGTTACATTTCGCAGAATTATCACACAAGTTGCTTTAGGAGTCAAATAGGCACACTGTTCAATTCGGCATGATATAATTTACCAAGCAATTGTCATCTCCATTACATTAACAAGTTTACATGTGGTTACAGCTTATTGTTGTGCGACATTGTCTGGTGGAAATAAAGGTGTTGATTCTGAGCGAGAACATTACAAAGGTGGAATTGTGATCAATTTTAAGATTGAATGAAGAGTAAAACATGTGGATTTGAAGATTAAAGAGTACAGTCCCTTGTACTCCTCAGCCTCTTGTCCTCTGAGGCACAAAAGTCCGTATGAGACGAGCGAACTGCAAAGGAAAGATTTCCAAGTGGAGTTAGGCGAGTTCAAGCAGCTTTGGAAAGAACAGCACTGGAGCGATACTTACCACGAAATATCAGAGGACGCATTTGGCTTCTTTTTTCACAATGGCTGTTCGGTAACTCGGGAACCCACAAGGAAGCTTACAGCTCTCACTGAAACACGACTATCTTAGAGAAAAAACAATCCTCACTTTCGACGGTGTTGAATGAAGAATGCCACCGGATCCACTGCTTGACTCGTCGTCCTTTTTGTTCCGACGCGACTTTGAATTTACAACAGTTTTCAGAGCTCCTTCCTTCTGCCCTTTCGTCTCACATGGTCGGTTATTTGGCGTTTAGAAAGCTTTTAAGGAGACGTATACAAGCACAAACTTTCTTTCACTACCACACTGTCCGTCTTTACTTAACCTAATACTCGACAGACCACCAAACTAATATCGGACAGCCGTGCCAATGTGGGTACGATAACAACATTGCTATTCCGGTCAGGTCTTTCAAAATAAAACATTAATTGGAGCGCGACATTAGTGTGACTTTATAAATGACCGGGGGGGGGGGGGGGGGGGGGGGGGGTGTTAAGTGTTTCAGTTACTCGCAGTTTTTTTTTTTTTTTGTCTCATTTAGTTACAGTTTCAAACATGTTCCATCACAGCTCTGATTGATTGATTGAAATTGTACCAACAAAAAAATGTAGCATTTGTCAGAGCTGCATTTTATCAGTCGTATTGCCCATTTATTGAACATCATGTCGTTTGCCCTCTTTTATATGTTAATTACAGCCATTCATGCATGTGGAAAAACTGATAACGTTATTCAATCATTTTCGTAAATTACCTTTTATTAAAACGTATTGCTTTTATTCTGAAAAAATAAAGATACTTCTGGTATTGTTCGGGCTAACTCTCCTCAACTTGACATAACTCTCAGTCACTGCTCTGCTCTGTGATTTTGGTGAATCTAAATTTGACTTCTTTCAGTTGCTGCTTAGCGGACTCTGCCGGTCGTGATCACGCAGTGCTTCAAACAATGACAAAAGCTGCTTCACTCTGTAAACATGACATACAGTCGAACAGCCTATCACAACAACGTTCAGTTCTCAGCACAGACCTTATCTGTGATTGAATGATGAGAAAATATCTGACCATAATTCAAAAGGTTGCATAACAAATCAACGAGACAGTTTTACTGGGCACATTGTATTGAACATATAAAAGTGTATAGACACTAATGTCACTTCTACCTGAAGGAATCTGTTTTTTACAGTCAATGAGAAGAATCCATTATTATCACATCTCCACTATCCCATGGTAGTCATTATTAACCATCCATTAATGATCAGAAATACTACATATACAGTACATAACAAATGAAAATGAGAATAACCCAAAGTGTGCAGTACTGAAATCCATTTATTTGGAATTAGTTACATTCATGTAGGTGTTAAATCATAATGTAATGTTCTCACAGTAATCATGAAAGATTGTGTATTTTTCTTATTCAACAGATCTTATTATTATTGTGAATGTATCCAAAGCCTGATTTATTTCACAGTATTCCTCTATGCCATAGACCTAACTAAAGTCAATCCCACATACACTGTCCTGCTTCCAGAAATACTCGCGAGAGCACCAACTGTGGTTTAATCCGTGAGTGAAAATAGTACCTGACGATTGCTCAGTTTCCATTGATTTGAGTAAAAATTCCAGTGGCCAGCTATTTTAGGAGACGACTGATCTTAAAAAATGGCTATGTACTGTATATGTGAGGTGTTTTTAAAGATTTGTGTCTTCAGGAGGATCTGAAGTGGCACGGTATACTGTATGACAAGCAACAAAACTCCAAACCAGTGACACTGGAGGTATTTGGTACGTGCTGAGATGACTGAGCAACCGGAATGTCCAACATCTGCTTTTTTAAAACTAACAATAACCATCATATTTCCCTGACATCTACCATACTATAGCTGTCGTGAACAGATACTGAACACGGCAACATCATCAGTGTTAATTTAACTCGCAGAGTGTTAAAATTAACACTATCTCAGTGTTATATAATCCTCACCGGTTTTGAGTTAAAGTTAGACTTTTGATAGTGTTAATTATTCAACTCTTTATAATGTTAAATTTCTAACACTCACAGTGTTACTTTATAACACATTAAAGTGTTATTCCTTTACACCAGGAGAGTTACTGCCCAACACTCAGAGTGTTATTTTATGGCATCTGAAAGTGTATTTTTTGATACTACATTGAGCAATTCTCTTCCAATAGTTTTATTTAAGACTTACTGTAACATTTCAGTTCATCTGTAGTGCTTACCATCATTTTAATGCATGCACTTGCCACCATGAATGTTTTCATCAAATCTGAAAATGCTTCTAAACTCAGTAAGACTACAGAAAAGCCAGCAGTTTGCCTACATACCTTTAAATGTTTTTACCCCCAAGAGTTAAAAGTGAGCAAGTAATAATAAATCATTCAAACAAACTGTCACTTAGCCAACTCTTTTATTCTGAAAAAGAAAAATCTTTCAAGCACCATATGGATTGAGCATTTACAAAGGAAAAAGTGGTACAATATATAGGCTCTCATTTTCACCATATGCACAGTGGCGTTGCTAGGGTCTCTTGGGGCTCCAAGCAAGAAATTCCTGGGCCCCCCACCCCACCCGTGCATGCCGCAAAAATTTGTTTTTTGCGCACATAAATGCACAATTTCTGGGACGTTTGAGATGAAAACTGAAAAAATAGATTAGTGGTTCTCAAAGTGAGGCCCAGGGACCAACAGAGGTCCCTGAAAGCCCAGGCCTATTAATAATTGTTGTTGTAAATAAGTGGCAGGGGCCTCCCTAGTGCCTGGGGGCTCCAAGCAACTACCTGGCATGCCTGTCCGCATGCCCCGCCCCTACATATGCACTTTGTAAAGCCTGGTTCATGCTTCTGCGTCGCGGCGACGCCGTACCTATGGCGTACACCCGACGCCGTCACTGAGCATTCATAGTTCTGCGTTGAGGGAACGCGTTGCTCCACAATTCACCGCCAAGCCGCTAGGGGGGTGTGGCTGTGTCTTTGTATGGTTTCGGGGGGCTCTTGTCGGATTCCTTGGTTTTCTTCCGGTCAGAGACAACAATGGCGAGATGGGGCGGTTGTTTTTGGAGATGGAGCTCATCGATATTGAACAACAAATGTTGTTACTCCATTGAAGCAGTCGAGGATGAGAACCATTTTTTCTTGTAGCTCTCACCACAGAAACTTTGAAAATGGCGGTGTTGTTGTGCTGCGACCATAGGGCTGCGACTGAACCGGAAATTCCGTTCTGAGCGGACCAATCACAGTCCTCGACGTTCACGTCACGACGCGTCGACGCGACACATAGTCAGGGGTCTACGTCGACGGCGTAGGTACGGCGTTGACGTGACGCAGAAGCATAAACCAGGCTTAAGTCAAAGGGCTTATACATTACAAGATTGTCTGTTTTGAACATCTTTTTCATCACTTTCAAATACTTGGTAGGCATGAAAATGCTCACTGAAATGGTCAGCCAAAAGGTTGTCTACTAGGAAATGAATAAAACCATCAAGTAAAAGATTCTTTTTGATTCTGCAAAACACAGGCATTTCATCTTCAATCTCAGTGCAAATGATTAGTCCTGCCCTGTACTCTGTCCCACTGATTTTAACCCAGTTGGTAGAGAAAATGTCTTTTGGCACAGCAGCATTCAAGGCTTGGGTAAGCATGTCACTATCGTTCTCACTGTCCAAACTAAATGTATCAAGGGTCCATATTCAGTATAGTTTAAAGGTGATGTGTCCCAACGGTATCCTATGGACATTTGATTTTTTTTTTTTTTTTTTGCAAGTGATTTAGTGATGTTCTTAAAGTTTTTCAGAGTGTTTTTGAAAACCCCACATTTCGAATCTCAGGGTCTTATCTTTCGTATACAAGCTGGGTAGTGTATCATAAAGTGATGTTTTGGGATCAGGTTCCTATCTGGATACAACTTTTTGAACAAGTCATGATGTTCCATTATTAAATGTCTCAAGTGTACAGTCATGCTGAGTGTAACAGATGGAGATTAGAGATTATCTGTAGTAAAAGCAACAGCAAATTCCAGTTTTGGTTTCCTTCTGGCACAACATCACCAAAAAGCAAAGGGATGTTTCTTACAAGACAAAGAGTCTGGATAGAATTTAGCCCTATAATACCAGTGTTGTCCAGGTTAATCCTTGTAGGATTATACTTGCACTCCAGGTACCCATAGTCAAAAGCATAAATTCTGGACAACAAATCAGGTTTGGACAAAACATTATCTGAGAGATACTCCAAAAGCAACTTTGTCTCATATTGGGCACCAATTCAAGAATGTCCGTGAGGGAAGATAGTGCTGAATTATCTGAAGGACAAACGTCTTGAAAAGTAAAATGTAATGATGAAAATGTGTCAAGTTCAAGCAAGACATGCTAGGAACGTGCTATTCAGGGATAGCCTGACACTACAGTAGAGATGATGCAAAAGGTGACCTTGCGTAACACAAGCATGGGACAATCACAACCAACATTTTAAAGCTATTCTTACAAATGGATGCTGATATGTCTTCCAATTAAAAATTGTTCCTTTATTCACCTACTTTAAATTGTCATAGTAGTCAGACTAGAGCTGCAGCGGTTACCACATAATAGCAATAACGCAATCGAGGCCACCAACAGTCAATCTTATCACCGCTTCACTACACGCAAATAAGCAGAGGCGAAAATAATTATAAAGAGTCCCTGTATAGTTGGTTAAACCAACAACAACAAAAACCCCAAACTCCGATTTGTTCCTCTGCAGTGTCCAAAAAATGATCCTGATAGAGGGGCTTTGGCTCCAAGCTATATGAAGGGAAGACAACAGGAAGCTATGGAGAAAACTGTCAGTGCCTGTCATTTGCTTGTGCGTTTGTTTACTGTGTCCCAGCTTCTTGGTTGGGTAGAGTTTTCCATTTTTAAGCACTTATTTATTTATTAGCAGTTTATTTAGGAACCAACTATTTCATAACATCTGAGGTTTAAATTATGTTCTTTTATGGCGGTTACGGCGATGGTTTGAATAGCTAATTTGTATGGTAAGGAAAAAAATCGATGCTGTGGCAGCACTAAGTCAGACAGTAAGGTACATAAAGTAGTCTCAGGTTTAATAATATTGAAAGACCTTCATTTGAAATGCTCTTACGTGTTGTCAGGGACAGGTCAGGATTGGCCTCTATCAGTTCAAGAAGGATGTCTTCCTCCACACTGTTGGCCCGGATTTAATATCTAATTAAATTATCTAATTACAATGCACATAAATGGTTTAGTTTTATGACATTACTATAAAATCCAAGTATATTCTACTAATTTACAGACATAGTCGAATATGTGAATGACGCTAAGTTAAATGGCCTCAATTTACTAAGTTTTAGTCATGACCACGCCTCTTTTTCTCCATTGAGTTGTGAAGGAACTCCAAGTGGCAGTTGCTTCTTTAAACCAAGTAGTGGACTATTTGCTGTTTGTTTTGAAAGTGTGTATAAAGTTGTATGCACTTTGCACTGTTGTTTCTGTTTGCAGATTTGAGCCTTGATCTCGTGCCTGAAGAACAGCATCCCCAGCTGGCTGTGCGAGGCCTCGTTCATGTGCGAAGAAGAGTAGGCTTTAAAGTAATTATATCAGCATGCATCCACCACTGAGGAAAGACAATTTGATGCGTGACACTGTGTTGGGCAATGGACCATGGGAGCGTGATTGCTCTTGACCGCGTCAAAGCGTGCACTGCTCCTCAATGTTGATACCTGCAACAGAGTCAAACAATGCATTTTTCTGTGTAACTGTTACGTGGATTCAAGTGGCTGTTGTGGGACTACAACCCAGTCTCACAGGAAGTCGTGAAATTGTCACGTTAATTAATCTATTGTTTCGTGCGTGCCAACACGATGTTCTCACTTTTTTCGTGCTACCCAGAACGCATTTCAAACTAATGTATTTCAATGGGAAGTTTATTTCGTGCGTCCAAGCACGGCAATCACATGCCATGGCGTACAGGAGGAGTTCGATTTTATTGAATTTTTGAGCCTTGAGAGCAACTAAATACGACATTCTCCATCATCAGGTAGGCTATTACTTTTTTTTTTTTTTACGTCAAGCATGAATTCATTGCAGGCTTCCTCGTCATATGATCTAATGCTTTTATTCTTCTTTTTTGCTGTGGATTCAGGTATTGTGATCAGACAACTCTTTTGTGGTTATTTTTAATCTTTGCTTCCTGCCTTTTTCCTATAGCCTGCAATATAGCTCAGGCCCGGCGCCAGGATGAAGTTATTGAGGGGGCAATTAAAAATTGCGAGGGGGCAAATCTTCTACCTGTAGTGCAACACGCCGCACCATTTCAGAACCAGGGACAGCGCAGCGCAGGTGTACAGATATCCATTTTCAAAGTAAAGCTTGTTTATGAAAACTTGTCAGATTTATTGTTCGTCCTGTCCCGGCACAAGCGGCGTATCTTGATGTCTGTGGACAGTTGTGGAAAACGTCCCAGTGCATTAAATCAAACGCACTGAACTCCATAGCAACCGCTGTGTTTCGGAAGTAGACATGCATGCACTCACGTACTGCTGAATGCGATCTCCGGTCGTTAGCTCATAAGTATTTTTTTCCCTGAGCTTTAATATAACTTCAAGCCTGTACATTTAAGTCCCAGGTCCCATATTTATGATCTAATGCTTTTATTCTTCTTTTTGGCTACAGGATTCAGGCATTTTGTGATTAAAAAAGTATTTTATTGTTATTTTATTTGTTATTGTTAATATCTGTATCCTGCTTTGTCCTAAATGCATTTATTTTTCATAAACGGCAAATACACTACGTTTTTTAAGGTACCACTACGTTTACAATGCCATCTGATATTAGTTTAATATCTTATTTTCTTACTCTTATTGTGAAAGTATACCTTAATCCATTCTTATTCTTCTATGTGCTTATTTACAGTGTCACAGCCTCCAACTGAGTGCTCCCTGTCATCCAGTGTGGAAGATCTGCCTAGTTTACCTTCAGCAAGTCCTCTGACGACATTAGGTAAATCACAGTGATGAAAGAATATTAAATCTTCAAATCTCTGTGTACAACTGAATTTAAGATTGAAACAAACCTTAACACTTACAGTTGAATATGAACACTAATGATTAGAGCCAGTTTCATAGTGAAAATATGTGTATACTATGTGTATGTTTATTAATTATTTTAATGGTTGTTATTTAAATCATCTTTTATAACTCAAGTTTATATTTTCTTTACAGAGAAAAATATGGAGAGGCTCTCTGCTATTTTGGCGTCATGCCATTCTGGTGAGCCTCAAAAAAGTTCAGCAACATCCTGGTCTTTTCGTCAGCAGAAAGCCTCAGAACTCTGGAAAGCGTCGAGACCACACAATCTCCAATGCCTCATAGAGAAAGAGGCTGTTGGTCATCCTTTGTGCTGCCTCTGCAATAAGCCTGCTGTCATTCGGTTGGTATTCTTTAGCTGGTAGAAAACCTATAAAATTTCAGAAGGGGAACTGTAAGGGGCTAAACCCTGAGGCACATATCCCAATTTAATAAAACTTTGTATCCCACCTAATTCAGAATATCTTAAGTTGAATTTATAGTACTTATCACTAGGGGTGTCAACGTTTACAATTTTTTCTACTCGTGTACACGGGCCTGCTAAACGTTGTGTACCCAGTTACACGTCGGGGATTAATGATTTCTTTCTATCGCAGTTGCGCTGTAACCACTAGAGGGTTCTGTCTCCATTCAAATACCTCCTAATCCCATTAAATCAAAGCCATTCCAGTAGTTATCAGACAAAAACGTTATTCACCATTATTCAAATGTTTATTCAAAGCGAAATCATCCTGACATCCTGAGGGATTTTACAAAATGTAGTTATTAGTGTGAGCAGTGAGCACTGCACCGAGTAATCGCTCTGCACCGCATACAGGCATGTGCCGTTTGCGCACATCCTAAATCTGACAGAATACACAGATCATTCAGTAAAAACATTCTCAGCAACATGGAACTTAACTTTAAAAACTGCCACACAGTGCTCCACTTCTTGTTCGCCGCCATCACATCCTCGAATCAATTTGACTTGAAGTAATATTCTTCTGCCCTCAGCTAAGAGCTTTAGCCTATGCAGCGAGCTAAACATATGGCTTCAGTAACCACACGTGAAGCATTCTTCAGTTTACTGATCCATTTTACTTGTAAAACTGTGAGAACAGACACAGAATAAACAACATTCAGTTTCCGTGTAAAAATGTACATTCACACTTATTTCTGTGTGTAGAATAACCAACCTGAGGTCTTAACATTAGCAACACATAGTATTTTGAATAGCAAGCACAATGCTAAATGATAACAACAGCTACACCGAGTAAATGGCGTACCGCCTTCAATAACACAAAACACAAAATGAAAGCACTCACAAACATTCCTAAATAAGCATGTTTGGTTTAACTCACAGATTATGCCTTTGACAAGCGCAGAAGTTGAGGAAGTAGACAGACACGACCCAGGAGCGACATGTTTTTGGACTCTGCTGCACTTTCTAGCTCCTGCTTGACACACTCCCTGCTTCCAACATACGCCACTAGATGGCAGTGTAGGATTAAAAACAAACTCAAAATCACTAGCTTCTCTTAAAGGCGCAGTAACCAGACTAGCTGTAGACTGAAACAGCTTAAATCTGTTAGAAAATAAACCTCCAGACAAGGAGTAAAACAATAACACAAAACTGAGGGACAGAATACTCCCCGTCTGACATCAGGAGATGTCATACTAACCCACACCCACTGTTTTCAAAGGATATGAGGAGTCTTTCAGTTGTGGTTCCTTGGAACCAGCAGGATGACCTCACTGATAGGTCTCAAGTACAGTCTCTGTTCGCCATTGCGGGTTATCTTGACCTGGATCTTCCTTACCCTTTCATCTTGGCTAGGAAAGGTCTTTGCCACAACACCAAGAGGCCAGTCGTTCCTGTGCTCTTGTCCATCTTTTAGCAGGACGACATCTCCTACTTGTAGGTTGGGTTTAGGTGTTCTCCATTTTCGAAGAGGTTGTAGTCCACTGAGGAATTCCCTCTTCCATCGTCCCCAGAAGACATTGGCCAGATACTGTACACGTCTCCATTGCGCTCTGAACAGGTCACGGTCATCAAGTGGCCTGGGATGACTGGGGGCGTAGCTGCTTTTTGCGTGAGCAGCATGGCAGGAGTGAGAATCTCAGGATGCTCTGGGTCAGTGGAAACTGCTGTAAGCGGCCTTGCATTAACAATAGCAGTCACTTCCGACATGAACGTCACCAGCACTTCATGGGTGAGCTTGGCCTTTCCGTGCTGCAGCAGCATTGCGTCTAGAATCCGCCGACTGATGCCGATAATGCGCTCCCACGATCCAGCCATGTGGGAGGCGTGTGGGGGATTGAAATGCCACTCACAGCCACTGTTTCCAAGGTAGGTGTTGATTTTGTCATTGTGACAGCCCTTTTTGTCAATGTGAAGTTCTCTGCAAGCGCTCACAAAATTTGTGCCACAGTCTGATCTGAGCAGCTTGGCAGCGCCTCTGATGGCGAAGAAACGTCGCAGTGCGTTAATGAATGACAAAGTGTCCATTGACTCTATTACTTCAATGTGGATGGCACGAGTACTCATGCAGGTGAAGATTACAGCCCATCTCTTAGCTTCTGCCTGACCTGCTCGTGTTTTCCTGACTGTGACGGGCCACGGACCAAAAACATCTAAGCCGACACATGTGAAAGGAGGGTCTGTGCACATTCTGTCTTCTGGCAGGTCTGACATGATCTGTTCTTGTTGTTTGCCTCTCAATCTGCGACATGTAACACAATTAAAGACGACACTGCTGACGGCTCTTTTCCCGCCCACTATCCAGAAACCCGCAGCTCTGATAGCACCTTCAGAGAAGTGTCTGCCCTGGTGGCGTATTTGTGAATGAAAGTGTCTGATTATGAGCTGAGTGACATGGTGTTTGCCGGGGAGGAGTATGGGGTGTGTTTCGTCTGCTGTGAGTTGACCCTTTGTCAGCCGACCTCCAACTCGGAGGACCCTGTTAGTGTCCATGACTGAATTCAGTTTGCTAAGTGGACTTTTCTTGGGAACAGACTCACCACTTTCCACGTGCCTGATGTCATCTGCATACACCTCACTTTGCACTGCACGGATAATGATGGCTTTGGCCTGCTGGAGCTGTTCTTCAGTGACGTTCTTGTCACACTTGTGCCATCCATGGCATCTGCTCTCAGTGGCAGCCTTGAAGCATGTGACGATGTGGAGCAGCCTGGCGATGGTCCTTAACAGACGACTCCAGCTGGAGAATCTTTCAAACCTTGCAGCTCCGAGCGTGCCTTTTGACAGGGAGGTAGCACAGGATACAACCTCTGGACGCGGTTCAGTGTCATGTTCAGGGTTAATGAGGTCAAAGGGCACTTCCTGTGTTTGACTTTGGCTTGAGTCAGTAAGGAAGGGAGGCCCGCTCAGCCATGTAGAGTGGGCAAGATGCTCAGCAGGCAGTCCACGTGTGGCGTGGTCAGCTGGGTTTAAATGTGTGGGCACATAATGCCATTGGTGGGCCTGAGTGGAGCGCCTGATGCGTTCTACACGATTATGTACATACACATAAAAGCGTCTCTTATCATTGAAAATGTAGCCCAGTACCACTTTAGAATCTGTGTAGAAGTGTACTTCATCAAATGTAAAGTCAAGCTCTTCTTGGACCATGTCTGCTACTTCGACAGCCAGCACCGCGGCACACAGCTCTAGCCTGGGAATGGTGATGTCTGGTTTTGGAGCTAGCCTGGCTTTGCCGAGGAGAAAGCCCCCGTCACTGTGTCCATCGGCAGCGGTGAGTTTCAGGTAGGCGACAGCCCCAACTGCTTTTGTGGATGCATCGCAAAACACATGCATTTCTTTTCTCTGTGTTTTGGACAGTGAGATGGATGTATACATACGGGAGATCTTGAGCTGTCCCAGGTGCTTTAGAGAGTCTTTCCATTTCTGCCACTTGTCCTGTTGCTCCTTAGGCAGTGGAGTATCCCATTCACTGATGTCTTTGGAAATCTCTCTCAAGATGGAGCGTCCTTCAATGCTGACTGGCACGGCGAACCCAAGCGGGTCGTACAAACTGTTGACGACTGATAACACGCCACGCTTGGTGAAGGGCTCATCATGGATCTCCACTCGAAACGAGAACTGATCTGTAGACAAGTCCCAGCCCAGTCCGAGGCTGTGTTGCATGGGCGGGGCATGCTGTCCGAGCTCAAGTCCCTGCAGACCTGTGGCGAGATCCTCACCGGGGAAGGTGCTGGTGACTACAGGACTGTTGGACGATATCTTGTGGAGACGGATATTGGACTGAGCTAGCATTTTTTGTGCTCTGATGAGGACGTCGATTGCTTCGTCCTCAGAGGCGAATGACTTTAGCCCGTCATCTACATAAAAATGGTGCTCAATGAATTTCCTCACATCACTGCCGTACTCACTCTCTCCCTCCACAGCGGTTCTCTTGAGTCCATAAATGGCGACTGAGGGAGATGGACAGTTTCCAAACACGTGCACTGTCATTCGAAACTCTTGCACTTCTCCATCCAGGTCGTGATCTTGGAACCAGAGAAAGCGCAGGTAATCACGATGGTCCTCACTGACCATAAAGTTGTGAAACATCTGCTCCACATCAGCCATCACAGCGTATGCTTCGCCTCTGAAACGGAGAAGCACACCTACAAGATTGTTGTTAAGATCTGGGCCTTTAAGCAGCACTTGATTAAGAGACACATTTCCACACTGAGCACTTGAATCAAAAACAATTCTGATTTTGCCCGGCTTTTGTGGGTGGTAAATGCCAAAGCTTGGGAGATACCAACATTCTTGGTGTGGTTTAAGAGGAGGGGCCTTTTCTGCGTGTCCTTTGCTGAATGTCTTTTTCATAAACTCCACGAAATGCTCTTTAATTTCCGGCTTTCTCTTTAGTGTCTTGCGTAAAGACATGAGGCGGGTGAGTGCCTGCTCCTTATTGTTAGGCAAGCGGAGTCGGGGATGACGAAAAGGGAGGGGGGCCACCCAGTTATTTGCCTCATCTTTAACAAACCCATGGTGCATAACGTTCAGGAACGCCTCATCTTCTGCAGAGAGTGTCGTCATCTGCTGTGTTTAAAAATGTGTTTGCTCAGCTCGTCTTTGGGTTGCATGCTCTCAAAAAGGGGATTGTCTTCTGTGAACTTTACCTTTGGGTAGATTCTGTTTTCACAGGGAGAGAGGAAATTTGGGCGGCCGTTATCAAGTATGTTTGTCTTGTAGGAGTTCACTGTGGGTCTGTGGGCTCCTGAGAGGCAGACATCTCCAATAATTACCCACCCGAGATCAAGCTGTTGGGCGTAAGGAGCTTCGTTTGGGCCGTTTATCTGTCGGCGGACCTTGTGAACCTGAATCACATCTCTGCCCAGCAGGAGAAGAATGTCAGCTGATGGATCAAGTAGCGGTATTTGTGTGGCTACGTGAGAGAGGTGAGGATGTGCGGCTGCAGCTTCAGGGGTGGGTATCTCACTTCTGTTGTCTGGGATCTGGTTACATTCAGTGAGTATGGGTAGTGTTATTGACACATTTCTGTTTATGCCCTCGATGGCAAAGCCATGAGCTCTGCGCCCTTGTGTGTTTACTGTTCCTGAGCATGTTTTCATTGTGTATGGGAGGGCCTCACCATGCAGGTTGAACATGTCAAAAAAGGGGGACCGAGCTAATGACACATTACTCTGATCATCTAAGATCGCATACATTTTCCTTTTCTCGTTGGGGGCTGAGCAGGGGTACACATTCACCAGGCAAATTTTAGAACATGACTTCCCCCGTAGTCCCTGTCCACATACCTCAGTGCAGCTAGATGTGGTCACTGTGGCGCTTGGGGTATCTGGCTCCCCGCCATGGGCCAATGGCAGGGTGTTAGGGCCCGTATCTGTCCATGGGGGTGGCCCAGCGTGCATGGCGGAAGTGTGTGAATCACTGCTGCACTCCACACAGTGAATAACAGCTTTACAGTTTTTAGCCTTGTGTTCTGTTGATGAGAGACACTTGTAGCAGATTGACAGCTCCTTAAGCAGACCTCTCCTCTCATCCAATGTCTTCATTCTGAATCCTCTACATTTGGCAAGAGAATGTGCTTTCTTGTGTACTGGACACTGTTTATTGGGGTCGAGAGGGGGAGCTTTAGGTTCACTGTTAGCTGCACCGACTTGTGTTTTGTTTGTTGTGACAGGAACTTTGAACCGTGTTTGTCTCGCTAGTGTCATTTCTGCTTTCATGTGTGCAGGGCCGCAGTTTTGCAGGATGAAGCTGGGGTCTGTTCTCATTTCAGCGTGGTTGTTGACAAACTGGACGAAATAGGAGAAAGGTGGGTAGTGAGCTTTGTGATCTCTTTTATATCTTGACCCCTCTTTGACCCACGCCTCCTGCAGGCCACCAGGGAGCTTTCCCACAATCGGGTTTATTCCTCTTGAAGTGTCGAGGAAGCTGAGGCCTGGTAGATACCCTTCATTTTTCGCCGCCTCGAGCTCTTGGAGAAGGTCTGCAAGCTCCTGCAGGAGGTGACTGTCTTTGTGGCCAACTTTGGGAAAACTTTCCAAGCGAATGAACAGCGAAGCCTCGATGGCTTCTGGTGAGCCATAATTTCTGTCGAGCCTTTGCCATAAACGTTCAAGACCTGCTTCGGGGTTGCTAACGTGGACGGCTCTGATCCTCAGAGCATGCTGGAGGGACTCACCGCTCAGCCATTTGGTTAGTAGATCAAGCTCTTCGCAGCATTTCAAGTTCAAATCTCCAGTGGCGTTGTGAAACATAGATTTCCATGCTACATAGGTCTCTGGCCTGTTATCAAACACTGTGAGTCCTGCTGTCAGGAGATCACGACGTGAGAGGAGCACAGCGAGGTCTGATACATCAGTTTGTTGGCACAAAGATGGAGATGGGACATTACATGCTCCAATGTAGGTGGGGGAATGGAATGGCGGTGGCTTGAGTTGTCTGATGGGTTGACAGCTGGGGGTGCGTTCACATGCATGTGTCATAGCTGTTGGCCCGCTTGGCTCGACTTTGACGGTGTTGTTTATGTCCCGCTTTTGTTCTTTATCAGGCTTTGTCTCACCTTCCATATTAGCATCGTTATGAAAGTGAGTGTTTACATATTCTTGAGTGCGGCTGGCAGCCATGGCTATTGTAGCAGGAACCTCTGGTGGCTCTTCCAACTCTGTTTGGTCCAAAACTGCAGCCTCAAGGACCCTTGCTGCTGCGAGCGCTGCTTTTGCCTCTCCCTCTTGTTTCAGGGCGTTCATAGTAGCTACCAGCCGAGTCTTTTCCATCTCGATGCGTGCCTTTTCGACCTCCATGTCTATTTGGCGCTTGGCGTACTCTGCTCTGGTGCTGGCGGCTTCAGCGTCGGCTCGTGCTTTTGCTACAGCAAGGCAGGCTGATGACCGGTGTGATGAAGCTGAGCTGCACTTTGATCTGACTTCTAGCTGGGAGAGCGGTGGGGTGTCTCCGTGGTTAGACATGTCTGCTTTCACTGGCGTGGAGAGTCTCACGACCCCGACGATGCACTTGATGCGTAGAGAATCTTTTTACTCTTCTGCCCTCAGCTAAGAGCTTTAGCCTATGCAGCGAGCTAAACATATGGCTTCAGTAACCACACGTGAAGCATTCTTCAGTTTACTGATCCATTTTACTTGTAAAACTGTGAGAACAGAAACAGAATAAACAACGTTCAGTTTCCGTGTAAAAATGTACATTCACAATTATTTCTGTGTGTAGAATAACCAACCTGAGGTCTTAACATTAGCAACACATAGTATTTTGAATAGCAAGCACAATGCTAAATGATAACAACAGCTACACCGAGTAAATGGCGTACCGCCTTCAATAACACAAAACACAAAATGAAAGCACTCACAAACATTCCTAAATAAGCATGTTTGGTTTAACTCACAGATTATGCCTTTGACAAGCGCAGAAGTTGAGGAAGTAGACAGACACGACCCAGGAGCGACATGTTTTTGGACTCTGCTGCACTTTCTAGCTCCTGCTTGACACACTCCCTGCTTCCAACATACGCCACTAGATGGCAGTGTAGGATTAAAAACAAACTCAAAATCACTAGCTTCTCTTAAAGGCGCAGTAACCAGACTAGCTGTAGACTGAAACAGCTTAAATCTGTTTGAAAATAAACCTCCAGACAAGGAGTAAAACAATAACACAAAACTGAGGGACAGAATAAATATCATATCACTGGCTGTGGCTGCGGTGTTTTTTTTATATCAACGTAACATTGCGCCCCATGCATCTATTATGTTTGCGGATAACTTCACTAGTGGGAACATTTACAGTAAGTGTATAGTTAATGTTATTACCTGAAGTTTTCAGGCAATATTATCACCCCTAAATACTATATAAATAAATAGGTGAGAAATGAACGAGGAGGAGGAGAAAAAAATTACATGTGCACGGTTATTGATTTTTCTAAACGGTTATGATTTGTTATCCGTGTACCCGTTTACACATGTAGATGTTGACACCCCTACTTATCACTATTCTCATGAAATCATTTTATTTATAGTCATTTTGTCTTTCCCTCCTAGGTGCAGAGATTGTCTTCCCGAGGAGTGGTTCTGTGGCGACTGTGATGTACTGCATCACAAAAAGCAGCCACTCCACAACAGGGAATCCGTTATTGATGGGTTTTTTAAAGCAATTCCTCCAACTACCCACATCATTAAACAGGAGGGTGGATATTGCACTCATGAGCAAGGTCTTCATCATGTCTTAATCTAAGTCTTATTTTTTCCATATGTGTTTCTAGCTTGTTACAAATAATGTAATGGAGTGGTTTCTTGTTTTTGTCAGCATGCATTTTGCCAGCTGTGAAGGCAACATGCTGTTCTTGTGAGGGCACAAATGTCATCACATCACCTGGGAAACCAGTGATTTTAATTACCATCAATGGTAAGAACAATTTACTACGCTACACAGATCATGTGTATTAAGTATGTGGTTGGTATGTATTCATGATGTTGTTTATTTGCTTTATGTTCCAAGGGCGTTATGACTTGCATCAGCCTCTATATACATGTGGAACATGCGAGAGGCAGTGGACTCCTGATTTAAAGGACCACATTAGGAGTGGATATTGGCCGGCCTCTCTTAATGTGTGTACTTTGTACACGCTGGACCTTCTGAGCTCCTTTAAGGAACTGAGGGTCATTTCTCCTGGTTTTGCCAGACAGGCCTTTGCAAAGTTGCTGGAGCATCGCACAAAGTGCGGAGGAAGAGTAAGTTTATTTGTTCCTAACCATATTAAAAAACTTTATTTACATAGGCAGACAACATCACAAAAATGTATAATTCTCTGTATCTTCTAGTCTGGACATATCAACGGAGATGCACTGCAGCGCAGCTTCTTAGAGTTTTCATACTCTTCGTTTGAGGAAAATCAGCTGTGCTGTGGTGCTGATTTCACCTGCCCAGCCTGCACACCTGAAATCTTGGCTGTTTCTGCAGATGGAAACAGAAAGCTATATCGCTTTGGCCAAAGTGGAAGGTGATTTTTTCTCCAGTGTTTTTAGTGATTAATTGATATTCCCATGTGTTTAATGGATCTGTCTATTTTTCTTTCTTATTCAGCTCTGATGACCCTGCCTTTTTTGACGGCCTCTTTGTGGCAAAAGACAGTGAAGTGTCCACATTTACCGAGACCATCCAAAAAGCAGTGAAAAATGCAAGTATTATTGATAATGTGACAAAATAGCTGTATTACTGAAATATTACCGAAATTGAATTGAGAGAAACACTGGCCTCTATAGCAGACCCAATTACATTAATTTTATTTATGTTCGTTGTGTATGTCATAGACACATGGAAAAGGGAAATGTGGAGATTCCCAGTGGACAGCGGCAAGGGAGACCTCAAAGAGGGCTTCCAAATTGGATGAAGAGGGGATGGAGGTTGCTGTCTGTCGCCATGGCTTCCTTTTGAAAGCCCTTAATATGTACAGGGGGGAGATATTTGCTTACCCCCTGTACCTTCAAAAAGAGCTGATGCCGGCCAAGCCTCAATTCTTTGCCATGGATGTGGCCTGCAAATATTGGCCCTACCTAGAAAAAGCTGCCAGTGCCCTTCCTGCCCTCCAGGAGCTGACAAAAATGAAGCCGTTCCTTAGTGTTTTGCATGCAAGGGCTCATGCAACATGCTTGCATGCAAGTGTGAGGTATTGGTAATATTTTTGTGTTGTGTGCATTTTTAATATTTAAAAGCACAGTAATAACATACAAATTAAGCCTGTGTATAACTATGGTATGTAGCCTTTTGCATTAATATTAACACCTTTACTTACTTATAGATCAAATGGAGTGGTAGGAACCAGGAAGGAGCAGGGACAACTGCTGGTGAGGAGGTGGAGCAAGTGAACAGCTACCTATCTCGTTGTGCCCTGACGACGAAATATATGTCGAAAGCAGGTGATTAATCTGTTTACCATGTCTTTGCACCCTTTATTAGATTGCATTTCCTAAACTCATTATTTGTTTTCATCAGGACGTGGACATGCTTACATTGCATGCTTTGGGGTGGAACCACAAGAAAAGGGCCTGTCTACACCAGGCACTTTCCACCAGATATGTAAAGGTAAGTCTGTATTTATGGATTTGTTGAGTCATTTGTCGACACATTTGTTGTTCACTTGGCTTGTCAATCCCAAAGAGCTTTAACCTGATTATTGTACAACACTGTTTATCAGACATGTGAAAGGCTCCAAGATGAGACTGCAAGGCTAGCTGTGCTAAAAACAGAGCTCCATTGCTCAGATGAAATGGCATCACAGTGGATCTCTGAGGTGAATGAATGGGCAGCTGGAGGTAAGCAACACCAGATAACAGAAATCAACAGTGTGCAGAGAGTGCACATAGCATGGTTTACAGCCAAATGGCTTTTATATGTAGACCAAAACAAACACTTACATTTAGTGTTGTGTGTTCTGCTATACTGAATTCACTTTAACTTTTATTTCTATAGAGACACCAAACGCACCTCATACCACTGAAGGCACCACACGGACCGAACTTCAGCAGTCCATTGTGGGACTCTACCTTAGTGTCAGGCAACGGAAGCAAACCCTCTACCGCCAGAATGGTATAACAGTAAAATAAGTTCATAAAATCATCTGCTGTATTTAATAGTGTTAATATTCCACCAACAAAAGCATGTACGTGCAATTCATGAATTACTATATCTGTCCATTATTTAAACTGCCATAATTGATTATGATAATCTAGATTGGGTTCTTGTTTTTAATGTCTCTTTAGACAGCAGCAAGCTTCGCCACCGCCTTCGAAGGAAGCTGGGAGAAGACAAAAAACTGCTTCTTCAGGCGATGCAGAGGTACAACAGCCTCGTATCAGGCTCTGCAGCAATTGATGTGGCTGTTGTGGACAATGCATTTGCTGGAGAAAGCACTGTGTCCCTTCTGTGGCCCTGGGAGGTTCATGGCAATGGTATTTCAGTTTTGTAAAGCTTCATAAGAATTGATTTTGAATTCTTCTACTTAGAACTGAACGAAATCATGCTAATAACATATTAAGTGTTTTGATATTCATTAGGTTTGTGGATGTATTTTAATTTTACTGTGTTCAGCAAACATCACGATAAAGAAGAGACTGTACGACCAGGTGATGCTAACAATGCGACTGCAAGAGGAAAAGAACATTTTGGTGCTGGAGATGGCGCAACATTGCACATGGTTGCAGAAGCAGGCAGAGGAGCTTGAGAACAAGGTGGCTGAGAATGGTAAGCTGAAACAAAAAGGTATTTATTGAAAGCGTGGCTTTTAAGATTTCAAGATTAAAAGAAATAAGTCGAAGTCAGTGTCAGTCACAGCAGACAGACATCTGAAGCTGTGTTTCCACCGAAAGTTCCAGGAACCTCTAGTACCCGGAACTAAATGGCTCCTGTTGCCTGCTAGTCCCGGGGAGAGTATGCAAATATGGTCGACGACGTAAAGACAGTACACCAGTGTGTGGCAGGAAAAAGAAGACGTGACAGTAGCCATGTCGTCTTAATAAAAGCGACGAACCACCAGGCATCATCATTATGTTTTAAAAAAAAATGCTGATTCAAATGATTTTCGAGACACTTACCATAGTTCCTGGACCTTTGGAAAGTACCTACCTACCCCTGACTAGGAGCTTTTTGGAGGGTTCTTTTCTACCCCAGAACTACATTTTGGTTCCTGGTTCCTGCAGTGGAAACGCGCACGGTTCCTGGAACAAGTTCCCGGAACCAGGAAGTAGTTCCTGCAGTGGGAACGCAGCTTTATTTTGTAGTGCATCTATAATGTGATGTCTTGTGTCCTTTGAAATTTAGAACAGGGCAACAAAGGACTTTGCTGTCTCTTAAAAAAACAACTTTCCGAGGTGTCAGAGCAGCTGCAAGTGGTCCTCCAACAGTACAAGACTGCTTTAGGTCCTGAGGCCTCTGCCCATCTTCAAGTTGAGGACGAGGATCAAAGTGCCCTCAGCAGTCCAGACAGCAGTGACGATGAAGAGGATATCACAATTTAGGTAATTTACTTAAGTAATTTACTAAAGTATGTACTGTATACTAGTGTTTGTTTTGCAAACCTATTCCTGTAACTCTTTTTCCACACGGATTACTGTATTTTCTGGACTATAAGTCGTGTTTGACAGTGGATGACTGTTGACATACATAGACATGCATTATGTAACATTAAAGAATAAAGTGACTTAGGCCAATTTTCGAACATTCTAGTGTGACTTAGGCAACTTTAAACCTGGCTTAAACTGCCCTTTCATTCAAAACTGAAATTACCGAGTTAAATTAAACAAATGTCAGCATTTCTGTATTTCTTAATGATTTATATTGCTTGTTCATTCTTGACTTCACCTTCTCTTACCAGATTGATGCTGCATGACAGACTGTGGTGAAGGACATGGACTTGGCCTATACCTGCGTTTCACTATATTGCTGAGTTATATACTGTCACCTCTCCTGGATCTGCCTGCCTCCCACTCTACACCTGCCCTGCTGCTGCAATCAAGCCACCTGGTTTCCATCAGTTCTGGTTTCCATCATCACTGTCTTCAATAAAACACTGAAAAAAGAAGTCATGTGTTCTTTAATGTCATACTATTTATTGAGTACTGTACTTCACTATCAACATCTAAGGTAACATAAATGTATGATTGAATTTGTTGTGGTTGAAGAATTGTCTTTTAAAAAAAAAACATCAACATTAACTAATCAACAAAGCCATGTCAAGAAAGCAACAGATTTGCTGAAATACAATTGTTCCCAGTCTGTTGAAAAGGAAGGCAAACATACAGAATCTAAGCTTTCAGCCATTATAGTGTATACCATCTTATTCCTGATTGATAAAATATGCATTATCTGAGTAATATTTTTACATTGTAAAATATTTGGGGAAGACATTTTCCCATTTGTAACTCAGTTCACCTTTGATTGTAATAATGAAACTTTTTATTGTAACTATTCCTTAACAATTTCCTACATCATTTGAAAGGACTTCTAAAGAAAGACATGACAGTTTTAAGAATCTTGGTGGTCCCTGTGCTGAGATTTTGATACTTAAACTTTGTAAATGTATATTATTTTTAAGGAAAGACTTGCTGATTTGAATATGTAAGTGACAAAATAGTTATAACTAATAATACTGAAAATGTTTGCATTACTGTCCACATTGTTAATGTGAAATTTCAATATGGAAAGTGAAAAGAAATTCCTTGCCTTTTGTTCCAATATCTCCTATTGAGATTGTCCCTGCTATCCCTGTGACCTGAACACGGATAAGCGGGAGACGGCGGATGGACAGTTGAATGCAATCCAGGACATAAAGGAACATTCTAGAGGATTGGGGGAAGGGTTAAAATTAAAATGTCATTTATGGACTATATGCATCTCCCTCCCTCAGCATGTTGTGTGGCACAGGCCTACTGACTGTTTTGAGAAAATGTCATATCATGGTCATTTTTTAAGATATGTGTGCAAAATTTACAGTGTACACAGAAAAATACTGGCACTACAATATACTATAAAGTTGATAATCTAGGACCATCCTGTCAGTCTGGGGAAGGGGTTGCAGGGACTATAAACAGCCATATTAAGTCAATGGGGGAATATGCAAAAGAAACATTTACAGATTATGGGAGAAAACTGGGTCTTAATTGGTCCAAATTGAAAAGTCTGACTGTGCATAAGGTATACATCAATATCATGACTACATTTGGCCACTAAATACCCTTTAAAATATGTTTGTCTGATTTTTATCCAGCTTTGCTAAAAAGTGCTATGAGAAATGACATGTCAAAGGGCCTTGGCTTGGAGCAAGTTGAAAATAAAACTTTGTCATAGGACAACAATGAAGACATCGTTGGAAAGGCCTTGACCTAGAGAGTAACCTATGTCAGTATGAACATTATGGTTGGTTCCTGCCCCTTAGGGGTGACCTTTGAACCTTGAACCTGAGACATTTTTGAAGGCATATAGGGCACCAAAAAAATATGCTAGAGATATGGGGTAAACAGTTTTGGAAAGCTCTTGATCTCTACTACCATACCCGAAGGCAAACCAACAGGGGGCGTCACTGAGTAGGGTCAAAACCAGGAAAAAAATAATTTCACCCTTTTACCAATGATAAACATCAAATCTGACCAAACAGATGTGCTTCCCACCCCCCAAAACCTGTAATGTGCTTTCAAGATTTCTGACCACAATTTAACAAAATATTTAAAACACTTTAGAACTACAAAACATATAGCGCAGCCCTCTACTGTGTACTGCAACTCCACGCCAATTGTAGTTCTTGTGTGATTCTTCCGGTCTAGGGTTAGGGTTGTGAAATTCGGGTTTAGAAAACATCTATCCGCTCAGTTTTCATCAGAAAAAGTTTGTCCTTAACATATGAATTTATATTAGGAAAAAAATATGCTGAAAAACAAACATATTTATCTATACGTGCTATTTTAGACGCGATTCTTGCCCCTCTCTTTCACTGACTGAAAAGTGCGCGTTCAATGACACACATGGATTAAGCAACGTTTCCAAACGGAACTTCCGGGCCTCGTCCCTCGCCCTTTTTTAATTTTTTAATTCTTATTTTTATTTTAAAATATTAAAATGGTTTATAATTTGTTTACATATAATGAGGCTTCCAAACATACATATTATTAATAAACGTTAGCAGTTGCAATTAGCTAGCAGTAACTATTTGGTTAGTGAACATGGCATAGCGCTGTGGTTTGGAACGCAGCTTCGGTCTCAATGGATTAATGTATGGTATTTATGGCACTATAACATTTTATATATTGCATGAAAGGCTCTGTTGAATGACTCTGTGATAGCCACATCTGTGCTGTTTTTATAAATACTGCACTTGTAATTGCCTCCCCTGAACTCCCATTCAGCCAAACACTTTTCAACATGAAACAAACATTTGGAAATAGGAAAAATGTGAGACACAGGGATAAAATGAGACTGCTACTTGGTTCCTATTCGGATAACACTTGAATGAATGAATGTTAATGTTAGACAAATGTGACAGCCACAGGAGTGGGGAAAACAGCAAGGAAATGGACTTTAAACACAGCTCCACTACTTCCTGGACTTCAACCAGCTTCAACCGTCTGTCATTACTGGACAAACTGATTAATCCATGTGTGTCTGACCATTGTCGTTGTGACTACTGAGGTCAGGCAAACCTGGATTAATCAGTTTGTCCAATTATGACAGACTGTAAATAAAGGAGCTGGTTGAAGTTCAGGAAGTAGTGGAGCTGTACATAAAGTCAATTGATGAAAACATACTTCAACATACAGTTACTGTTGCATCAAAGTCTAAAAAGCCCAGTTTCTGGAGCTATGCTTTACTTGCAAGGGCTATGTTTTTTTGTATGTATTAACATACCTGAGACAAGATTGTAAATATTATTGAAACAGCACATCATAGTTCAATCACAGTTTTGTGGAGGATGCTGCAGTGGTTCTGTAAGATGGTCATGTTTTTAATAAGAGGCAGGAGTCATCTTGTCCTCTGCTGTCATCTGTACTCTCTGATTAGCAAGGTAAAGGATTCAAGGATTCAGGGAATAAAGGTAATTTATTTGTCATTTTACAACACAGGTCTGCAAAAATGAATCAAAGAGATGTCGCCCCTTCCATACTCTTCACACATAGAACATATATACAGATAATTAAAATTAGAACAAAACAGGAAAATAAAATAAAACATTATATACATATCTGTTAATATCTGGTATATCAAACTACTTTACATTAACCATCAGTGGTCTGTGAAACCTCAGGATTGGAGTGGAAACTTAACTGCAGTATATACATATTTACAAATTTACTACTGAGTCTTTTGGCTGCCAGGACTTGGCCCACTTCTTTCCACTGAAAAGAGAGGAGAAAAAATGGTAAATATCAACAAAGGTTTCTGTATATTAACCAACCTTCACTTATATAACAAACTGCATATACTGTAACTATTTTATACTGATTCTCATCTCGGAGATCTAATTGTAACAGGGCAAAATTGTAATTAGTGCAAATACGAAAAAAAATGAGGAAGAAAGCCGTGAAATGACTTCATAGGAAATCTGGATGGCAGAATCTGTTACAATAACAGTAGTTGGCATGTTGTGTGGTCTGGAACACAGATGGTTCAAAATAATATGGTATAATATACAATTGTGCAAAAAAGCAAAGAAGTGGTTGGGAGGCTGCATCAATAAAGTGAGATGAAAAAGAGAGAAGCACTTTAACATAAACAATCAAATACAGAGGAACTTCAATTGGAGGCAGGGGGGCCTGAAGGTTAGATAACCAAGCTTGTGACTGGACTGAACATCAGTTCAACCCTCAGGATCAGCAGGGTAAATCTGGGCAAGGAAAGTGAAAAAGCAGCAACAACTCAAGTGAAGCTGCTCAGTGGCAGCAGATCAAACTGTGGTTTTACTGGGCAGCTTCCAGTGTGAATTTGTGTTAGTGTGTGAATGTGGTCAGTGCGTTCCTGAAAAGAAAGCACTTAACTCACTGAAACTCTCCCCTTAATAAATAAAGGTGAAAACATACCAAACTGAGCAAGGCTGCCACTCCACCAAGACCTCTGTTTTGCCCTGTTAAGGAAAAGAACCATAAATTTAGTTAGATCATTAATTCTTTTGGCCTATAAATTGGTAGACAAAATTAATTTATGTTGTTATTTCCAAATATTTATGCAAATTGCTTGTATACATGAGTAAATTAAACTTCCTACAGTTAACCCCACATGTGTCACTCTGCCTGTCAAACCTGTCTGACTCTTTCCTTCACGTAGCCGCATATTTCATAGGAATCACGGCCAGTGTGGTAGGTGCAATCTGTCAATCCAAAAAACATGTTTTTCACAACAGAACCATCTATGCTTATCTACTGGCATCATGACTGATAGAAACATCAATAACTGATAATATAAGTGCACTAATTTAGACACAATAGGTCTGTGATGAATACCCATGAAAATAATGTAAATTCCTACAGTACATGCTGATAGAGGTGAAAACGATCTGTCAGTGCTCCAATCATGACAAAACAATTTTGTCTTACCCTTGGGTGAAACCTTCCTCTGGCTTTGAACCACTGTATGAAAGGAGATAATAGTATTATCATTTTCAATTAATAAGACATGTTCAGGAATTTCAAACAAACATTCAGGCAGATCTACCTGACATATTATTACAGTCCTTTTTCTAATTTCTCTCAAACAAATTCAAAACTACCTTCATATTCAAAATAAGACAATCAGGCTATGGTGGGTAGAGACGGTAGTGAATTACCAATTCTCTTTTTAAAATAATATATAATATTTGAACTCAATCTCAAAAATATTCGGTACATACCTCCCCGCTTCCTCTTGTGTTTCACAGCTCCGTCTTGAAGTGGAGTAGAGACAGCAGAGACAACTGTAGGTTTGGAAATTAAATATTACTCATTCAGGCAATTAAGGTGTAGTAGATGTAGTAGGTGTAGTAGAAAGCTCTGCCTGCCACTCTACTTTTGGAGACTGTAGGAACCACTAGTAAGCCTCCATTCTGGGAGCACAGTGTTCTAATGGGTTGATAGGGTACTATGAGCTCTTTGAGATATGATGGTGCCTGACCAACTCTCCAAGAGTTGGAGCGTCTTCACCTCACCTAACCCTGCTCATCACTCCACACCACCAACAGTGTCTAGACCCCGGGGGGGGTTCCTATTCTGCTTCATCACCCCCTCTTTTATACGTGCATATTCTATTCACTGCTATGGGGTCTAACCGCCAAAGACTTTCTGGTTGTGATCTCTTGCATGTGCAATAAATGATTATCATCTATTTCAGAGTCTTTCCTGATTGAAATACAGTTCAGTTAACCAGTGAACCATTATCCAAGTTCCTGCCAAAGAAAAAATATTAAATGATTGGTTTGTACTGTAAGGATAACAAACAGGAATTATTTAAACTTACTTTTTTGTAGCTTCTTCCTCTCTGGCATATGTCTTGTCGCCACTGCAATATAAGATCATAGTTCACTCATATATCTTTTAAAAGATGACACTATTCCTTCTTAATTGTATGTAATGTATTAATAAACAGAGATAATGAGAAATCGATAATCAGCAGACATGAGAATACCAATTTAATACCCTACAAACATTAGTACGTACCCGACTTTTTCGCCGTGTTCGCCTCCTCCACTTGTCTCTCCATGTTCGCCTGTCCCTCCATGTTCGCCTCCTCCACTTGTCTCTCCGTGTTCGCCTGTCCCTCCATGTTCGCCTCCTCCACTTGTCTCTCCGTGTTCGCCTGTCCCTCCATGTTCGCCTCCTCCACTTGTCTCTCCGTGTTCGCCTGTCCCTCCATGTTCGCCTCCTCCACTTGTCTCTCCGTGTTCGCCTGTCCCTCCATGTTCGTCTGCTCCACTTGTCTCTCCGTGTTCGCCTGTCCCTCCATGTTCGTCTGCTCCACTTGTTTCTCCGTGTTCGCCTGTCTCTCCATGTTCGCCTGGCTTGTTCCTTCCAGTGGGTCACAGGGTGTGAGGTACAGTGTAATCAGCTCCTCCCCATTGTCATCTGAATCCGGGGTCCAACCTGTGCAGTTAAACAAGTTGTAAAATTTCAACTAGATTTGTGTTCACTTTAGATTACAACATTTTTTTGACTCTTCTGGTTAAAAAAAAAACACAGGATGAGATGTTGATATCCTTGTGCAAGCATATATAGTATAGTGGATGATAGATTTGGAGAAGCTTTGGGGTAAATTGAATTTATGGAATGCACCATCAGTAGTGCTCCTCTGGCTCATTGGGTGTTTTGGCCTACTATTTTGGCCACTATACACCCTCACCAGAGGTGGCCAGCTACAGGCTGATAAGATCTAAGCTTGCGTCCCATGCCCAATTAGTCGTGAGAGCTGCCTTGTTGTCGAGTGGCAGACATCTGAATCTATTCAATATCACCCTGTCCCTCACATACTCTATGATCAGCGTCCTGTTCTGAAAGCGGATGCTTACAGACTCAAACTCATCAGCTGCTCCTGTCCTGGGAGTGGAGCCCCATTTGGCTGAGAGAGGAGGATACTGAGGAAAACTCTCAGTATCATGGACAGTTCACCATTCACACTATATTCTGTACATACCTTTTCTACTTTTTTTCCTTATATATTTATTATTTTATTATTTTTATTGTCAACCACTGTGACTTTTGAACAATAATAATAATATGGTGTGAAAATGTCCTTTGGGAATAAAAAAAATTCAATTTTATCCTGTCAAGTCTGAGGATTTAAACTAAACTATTTAACTATTTAATGGTCCAACAATCTAACTATTTAATGGTCCATTTGCATCTTTTGCTCTGCTTGTGTAGTAGTAGTATTTTGTTCTGCATCTCATGAAGGTAGACAATCAATGGTCAAATCTGTGCATTATGTCAGTAATTCACTATCAAAATAGACATTATACTGTCATCCCAAAATTTATGCAACATGCTCTATGCACAGCTCCACTACTTCCTGAACTTAAGGTAGCTCCTTTCTTTCCTGTCTTACATATTTGGACAAACTGAATAATCCAGGTGTGTCTAACCTCAGCGGTCACAATGGTCAGACACACCTGGATTAATCAGTTTGTCCAATAGCTGCCTTAAGTTCAGGAAGTAGTGGAGCTGTGCATAGAGAAGTAGTGGAGCTGTGCATAGAGTCCATTACTTTCAAACCATGTATAACTGTACAATGAAAAATCATTTGAAATTATTTGAGTGTGTATTATCTGGATGTATCTAAGGCTAAATACTGGCACAAATTGGTGTTCTGTCAGATTTGGATAATAACAAGCTTTCCAATACATACTTTAATTTAAGCATTAACAATATCATTTGTTAAGCATACAATGCATGCATCTCACCTTCACAAAGGTACTCATAAAATGACCCTATTTTGTGTAGGTAGTCCTGGGCAAAATCAGTCAGTGTGCAGCGTGGGGTGAGGATTTCACACTTGGTCTGCTCCTTTTTTGTCTTCTTTCCAAGAAGAAGAATTGGCTTGTAGCCAATAGCATGGAGTTTCTCAAGCTGCAATGACACAAGTTTGCATTATCAGTTGAAAAAAATGGAATAGCAACTACAAAACAAACTAAACACACTAATTATTGACAAAAAATATGACATTACTGAGGACAGCATCCATGTAACACTCGTTTTTCATTTAGATACTGTAACTAGAAACTAGAGTTTAGAGATGACAAGAAACTTGAGTTTCAACGATGATAAATTTCTAAATGCATTCAAAACAGAGAGAAACCTTTGTGATTCTATGAGTGAATAGGTGAATGTTGCAAATGCATTTATATGTGGCAGTGTCTACATTTTACAAGCTGTAGTAGTATGAATGCAGTCCATTTATCTATGAACTTTACACATTTGAGGTTGTTATTTTTGTTACGAACTCAGAAATACCTGAGGATCACATGATTTTCCATGTGTACTACAGAACTTATTTCCAATATCATCTGAGCAGTTTAAAGTCATTTAAAAATATGTACAAACCATGATGATGGCTTCATCCTTGATGGATGCCACGTTGTGGTTCTTCTTACGGCCAACCACCCATTCTTCTCTCTTTTCATCAAACCTCTGAAGCTTCTTTTTGAGGCGCTGCTTCAGAGGCTGCTCTTTCTTGCAGTGACAGCACACTTTCTGAGCACAAAACAAAACTCCCTTGCAAAAGGGACAAGTCTTCTTGGTAGACCCTCCTGGCATTATGATAGGAACACAAACGGACAGACAGACAAACAAGAAGACAGATACAGACCAAACAAACAAACAAACAAACAAACAAACAAACAAACAGATAAAGACAAACAGGCAGACTAACAAACAGTGAACAGATAGAGATAGACAGAGAAACAGATAGAGGGATAGAGAGATAGATAGATAGAAGATGGCTCTTAAAAGTGCCTTTGGGTTTATTTAAATGGTTCAGATGCGGTGCTGGGGGATGGGTTGACAGAAACTAGGAGGAGAAAAGAGACAAATATTTAGTACTGCAGGCTAGCTATAGTCTACCTGTGTTCCTATTCATACAGAAAGGTTTAAAAAGTGTATGCAACTGATTGGACCATGATTATCCCATCTTTTGAATGAATACAAAAGGTCACGTTTTTTCTAAATCAATACACAGTGTTTAAGGGGGCCTAATGAGACATTATGCCTCCTGTTATTGCATAACGTTAACGTTACTCTTTGGTGATGCGGCACACACGCGGGAATACCGTTACAGTATGTACTATAACTATTAGCGTACACATAGCTGTCTTAAGCTAGCCAGACAAAAGTTACAAGACACGGCTATTTTTCCCCTCACAAGTCAGATGGTCGTTTTCATAGTCTTGTGTTTAATAATGAGAACACTGTTAATCATCGCTTTAATATGTAAACCGTGTGAATAATGGAAAAGTAAGGCATCAGCTCAGAGAGAAACCACACATCTTACCTCGGGAAGGGTTAGCGGGAGAAGGGCAGAATGCTTCCGACAGCAGGTGGCGCTAACCGTGGGGGGGTGGGGGGGGGAAGGACTAGGATACTTTCACAATAAGAGTAAGAAAATAAGATATTAAACTAATATCAGATTGCATTGTAAACGTAGTGGTACCTTAAAAAACGTAGTGTATTTGCCGTTTATGAAAAATAAATGCATTTAGGACAAAGCAGGATACAGATATTAACAATAACAAATAAAATAACACTAAAATACTTTTTTAATCACAAAATGCCTGAATCCTGTAGCCAAAAAGAAGAATAAAAGCATTAGATCATAAATATGGGACCTGGGACTTAAATGTACAGGCTTGAAGTTATATTAAAGCTCAGGGAAAAAAATGAGCTAACGACCGGAGATCGCATTCAGCAGTACGTGAGTGCATGCATGTCTACTTCCGAAACACAGCGGTTGCTATGGAGTTCAGTGCGTGTGATTTAATGCACTGGGACGTTTTCCACAACTGGTCCACAGACATCAAGATACGCCGCTTGTGCCGGGACAGGACGAACAATAAACCTGACAAGTTTTCATAAACAAGCTTTACTTTGAAAATGGATATCTGTACACCTGCGCTGCGCTGTCCCTGGTTCTGAAATGGTGCGGCGTGTTGCACTACAGAAGATTTGCCCCCTCGCAATTTTTAATTGCCCCCTCAATAACTTCATCCTGGCGCCGGGCCTGAGCTATATTGCAGGCTATAGGAAAAAGGCAGGAAGCAAAGATTAAAAATAACCACAAAAGAGTTGTCTGATCACAATACCTGAATCCACAGCAAAAAAGAAGAATAAAAGCATTAGATCATATGACGAGGAAGCCTGCAATGAATTCATGCTTGACGTAAAAAAAAAAAAAAAAAAAGTAATAGCCTACCTGATGATGGAGAATGTCGTATTTAGTTGCTCTCAAGGCTCAAAAATTCAATAAAATCGAACTCCTCCTGTACGCCGTGGCATGTGATTGCCGTGCTTGGACGCACGAAATATACTTCCCATTGAAATACATTAGTTTGAAATGCGTTCTGGGTAGCACGAAAAAAGTGAGAACATCGTGTTGGCACGCACGAAACAATAGATTAATTAACGTGACAGTTTCACGACTTCCTGTGAGACTGGGTTGAATTATTTCATATTGATATATATTAGGGCTGCAATGAGCTGTATAATAATACTGTCATTATCTGGAAGTGGTGGAGGGGCCTGAGAACAGGTGCTTGGAGTTAGTGTTTCTAAAACCTGTTTCAATTATCAACCAGAGGAGGGTGCATGATAACAATTTTACACCGGGTGGCCATTATACACTTAATGTTTTTACTTTACATTTGCAGTATATTATATTATTGTCAGAACCTGTCTGGATAAACTGCACAGTACAGGCCATTAAATGTCAACCAAGGGAAGTACTCCTCATGACTGGGGCAGTACCCCTTTTGAGCCAGGAAAACCCTATCTTGCAACCACACAAAATACTTTTGTAGTATTTACATCCTTTCCCATATAAAATTAAGTTACCTTCATTGCCAGACTGCAGCAAGTCTTCATCTGGTGGGTTGTGGTTTCTTTTTGATGTGTTGGTTCGTCTCTTACCCCGTGTGAATGGCATGACTACATGTAAAAGAAAGAAAGAAAAAAAAATAAAGACTAACATTGTGTTAGTGTCCTTTAGCACATGGACTGTAGCTAATGTTTAGCAAAATAACTTAACACTAGAACCACCCCCAAGGGAGCATTTTTACCCCCCTGGCATTTTCAAATGCACGTAATTCTGTGAAAATAAATTCCTGACATCTGTCAGTTCATGACTTTACCTAATATTGATTTATTAATCATGTAGTGAATTATCAGGAGTGTGAGATATAAAGAAAGAAAAATATGACCATTCATACCTAGAACCGCAGAGGGGTCATTTTTACCCCCATAGAAATAGCTGTATGGCTGAACTCTAGATTGGCGCCATGCCAGGTTGCTTAGCAACGCCTATTGTTTACTCAAGACGTTTCATTCATTAGGAGACAGCACAGCAGCCTTTGCTTGCTATTAAGCTATATCTAGCTCACCAAAAGACAGAAAAAAACAAGAAACAGGCCATATAAAAAGAAGTGGAAGTGTCAGAGACTCTGACAGCTTCAGGACCTCAGTGAGGATGGAAAATCTGATGAGGGAGAAATATCACTGTGACTGACCCCTCATTTCCACCTGATCAATCGTCTTCAACTGATAAAAGAGTAAATATCATAAACACGAATGATTTTGTGTGCTGGCTCTATGAAATAGCATCTCAGGCTGCAGAGTTGCTATGGCTCCAACACTGTACAGCGGGTTTCCTTGGCAGTGTGGGATGGAGAGAAATAATCCGCTCAGCACGTGGCTGCTAAAAAAAAAAAAGTCCCAAATTAAACTGTAACGTCAAAACACATTAGCATAGTTCAAAAAGCGACCCTGCTACATCTTAAGAAAGATTGTACATTGGCTGGCGTTGGTACACAGGGGCTTGTCTGTTAAATGATTACAACAAAAAAAATATATGCACAACAGAATATTAACTTATATGCATCCCAAAGCCATGGAGAGAATCCATCGCTCTGGTTAAGTTTGTTCCCTGTTGCGTTACGTTGTTGCTGAGTTTTGGTAGTCAAAATGCAGTAGGCTACAACGAAGGAATAACGTTATGCATCAAAATTTTCACAAAACAGTTCACTGTATCTTGCACAATCAACATACCTTAGCAAAATGCTCCTTGAAGGGCGCGTTATTCACTCCCCGCCGTCTTCTTTTCTCATCAAATTTGACAGAGCAGCACCACAGGTCTGACGCATCTTCCGGTCTACACGGAGATCGCCAGCAAGTAAAAGACATTTCTTTTTAACAATCTACGTACATGTGACAGTACAAATTACATGTGAATGAATGGACTTGAAAATGTTAAATAAATGTTACGTAATGAAAGTGACTTATGAAAGACTGGTGCTTTGGCGCACTCGTACAGTTTTTTTTTTTTTCACAAGCGACACTCTTATTGTGAAGTATTTCCGTTGTTGTACTCGGTGCATTGGTGTTGATTTTATTAAAGTGAAAAGGTCGGGAAATTCAACAGGAACTGAGGACTGAAGAAGAGGAGAACGTTGCTGATATCTATGGGGAGTTTCGAACCTGGTAAAAGTAGGTTGAAACTATTAAATCAATATATAAAGACAACACGATGATATTACAAATACATTTAATGTTACATCCGTTATATTTTGAATTGTTTTTTTTTTTCTTTCCAGTAAAATGACACTGACAAGAAAATTACTGCAGAAGACAGCACAAGGTGGTAAAAACCTGATAAGATGGCTTCAGAAGAACAGGCTGTTGGCAAGAAAAAAGCGATGCCCTGTCTGCAACAGCAGAATGAAACTGAAAAGAACAGACACAACAAAAGATGGATATAGGTGGTAAGGTCGACGCATCATTGCTACACACACTCATATAAGTGTACCATTACATTGCTGTATTTTTAGCCTTCTTAAAATTGATCAGGTTTCAAAAGAAAATAAGCATTTTGTCATTCAGAATATTGAAATACCAACCAGACCTAAGTGGGATTATTGATATATATCTGTCTGTGTTTTTTGGTCTATACTTAGGGTTAGTGGTTGAGGGTAATTACATGTAGAATGGCATTCAAGCATATTTTGTCTGCACAGTCTCTTGACTAGAGTGGTGACTACAAGTCACCCACTTGAGATGTGCTGTAATCAATGGATATGCAACCACGGACGTAATATGACAACTGTGCCCAATACTACACTTTTGGTGCAAGAAATGTTAGAAACAAGTAAAAATGCTTTGCAATATTATTTATTGGTGAAAATGACTCTCTCCACACAAATATTTTCAGTGCACACACATGTATTTGGCATTTCATATAATATTAATAAATAAAATATATAAAAATACATATATTTGTGGATTCTTATTGCATATATTTAAAACAATAAATATTTGTGTGTGCATCAGAAATACATTTGTGAAACTTTTTTTGTTATTTGTGGATTTTTTTTACATTTATATTAAATATCAAATATATGTGTGTGCACTGAAAATATTTGTGTGGAGAGAGTCATTTATATATAAATCTTAACATGTATTTGTGAATCCTTTTGTGTGCATTTATTAATATTGAGACTAATCTAACTCCATATAAAACTACACTAAATCCTTCAAACGTATCATGTTGAAGCATAAAACCAAAATAATGAAACAAGTCACTTCAAAGACTTTTAGAGGTCACTATGAATGAACAATAGTGTTTCGCCTTCAAAAACACATAAGAAACATAGTAAATTTAATTTATCAAGTCAACACATTAAATTAATGCTTATTTCTCTGTGCCATCTGCAAATTTTGTTACAGGATCTGTAGAAAGACAGCCCATAAGAGCAGGGGCATCACAAGGTCCATCAGGGAGGGCTCCATATTCTCTGGGTCACACATTCCGTTGCCAAGTTGGCTGACAATCATGCACAGGTCAGGGTCCTTCTCCGTGTCTGTCTCTCAGTGTATTTTTTTTTATGCTGTACGAATGTGGCCTATTATTGCTGACCTGTTAAGACCAGATTAGCATGTTTTATGTAAAAATCTAATTAGATTCTTCATTGTTGTTTTGTGATTATAATCAGGCTGATCAGTTGCTAATATACTTTTTTTTGTCTTAGTTTGTCACAGGGTTTGCGAAAGCGGCAAATCGACCTGATAGAGGATGGAGTATGTGGGAGCAGCAAGTCACTGACTCGGGTGACAACACTCTTACGAAAAATATGCGTTAAAGCTGTCAGGCGACTGGAGAGAAGACGAGGAATGCGCATTGGAGGGAGGAGAGCTTTTGTCGCAATTGATGAGAGCAAATTCAGACACAAAAGAAAGGTACTCTTTGTTTTAGTAAAATTGTAATTTATGCTTTGAATAGTAGATTACATGTGAATTACCATGGCAATATAAATACCTATCATCAGTCATTGGTATTGAGATATAAAAATTTCATACTGTTTCATCTCTAGTATGTACCATGACCATGAGGGTGAATCTAACATGCATCATCATCCAACATCAAATGATACATTGCCGGTGGAATACCTTTATATATGACATGCTTATTTTTCAGTACGGACGTGGACGACGAGGACACACCTGGCAAAGGCGCTCATGGGTCTTTGGCATGCTGGAGGTGAAGAGGTCCAGACGACGTCCCATCTTGAAATTGGTGAAAAATCGGTCAAGAGGGCGATTACTGCCAATAATACAAAGGTATATTAGACCGGGCACTGAGGTGATCAGTGATTGCTGGAGGGCCTACAATAGTTTGTCCAATCGAGGGTACATTCACTATCAGGTGAATCACCAAAGATATTTTGTCCACCCTGGGACTGGTGCGCATACGCAACACATTGAACGGGCATGGCGAAATTATAAAGAGGACATCTACAGATACCGGGGCAACTTTTCAGAGGAGGCTTTGAGGATGAACCTAAGGTTCATTGAATGGAATCACTGGCTTGGAAAAAAACACAAAGAGGGCATTCTTGGACGCTTGTTTGAAGATATCCAAGCATGTTACAAAGTATAACAAACATACATAATGTTTCAGCGTTTTTTCAGACTATTATGGTCTGTGTTTTTAGTTCCTGTTTTATTTTGAAGTTCTGTGCCCTGTTTTCCTGTGTCATGGTCTGTGTCTTTTGGTCCGTCTCAAGTTCCTGTTTTATTTTGAAGTTTCGTGTCCTGGCTTCCTCTGTGCTCCCTGCTCGTGATGAAATAAAAAATGATCATGTATTACATAGTAATATATCTGAGCCTACATGGTACACGTTTGTGTTTATTTACCAGTGAGGTGAGTTATCTATTACAAATTATATGTGTAAGAACATGGTAATTACATGGAAACAAACAAGGCTTTCTTTTACAGTACAGTTTTAGTTTACTTACCAGGTAAATGATTGTGTATTACATAGTAATATATCTGAACCCACATGGTACAAGTTTGTGTTGATTCAATGGCAAAGGGAAAGTATCTACAATCTTAAGTATAATTTACCTAGTATACCGAGTATTTCAGCCGTAGATTTGCTGTTTTTACCCACTTATTACCAGTAGTGATTACCAATAATGCTTTATAATTTAGTGGGTAAATACCCAGTACTTTGCCCATAGTTTCATTGTACTTACCTTCTTATTAGAGTGGTTAATACCTAGTAATATCTTTTTGTTACCATATATTCACTGGGTAAGTAGCTAGTAATTAGGGGACTGTAGCTACCTGCTTATTACCAGCTTATAACCCAATAACACACTAAAATGTACCAAACAGTTACGAGGTAAATACCCAGCAATTTGTCCATAGTTTCATTGTACTTACCTTCTTGTTACCAGTTGTAATTACCTGGTAACATGTTTTTGTTACCATCTAATTACTGGGTAAATACCCAGTAATTACTGTACCGTAAAAGAAAGGGTTACCATTTTTTCTCGTTAATAATGAGTTTAATCTCGTTAATAATGACTTTTTTCTCGTTAATAATGAGTTTAATCTCGTAAATAATGACTTTTTTCTCGTTAATAATGACTTTTTTCTCGTTAATAATGAGTTTAATCTTGTTAATAATGACTTTTTTCTCGTTAATAATGACTTTTTTCTCGTTAATAATGACTTTAATCTCGTAAATAATTTTTTTTTTTCCCTTAATGTGGCCCTAATCCTCCGTCGTAATTTACAGCACACTGCATGCCAGAATTGATAAAATTTAGTATAATGACTGTAAGTAGGTTGCATTAGCAGGCAGAGTGGTGGGCAACCTTTTGGGGATCTACTATGCCCTTTTCTGTGGCTATACAGATCTATTATTGCAAGAGTGAAAATCACCACCACTACTAAGGCTGAGTAATTACAGGTGATAATGGAGACATGGTATGGTCGATATTTAACATCCTTCTTTTAAATTAAGGCATGAGTGCTGCATTTGTTTGATAATCATAGGTCATCCTTGCTGGGTGACATCCTGGTTGCATCAAGTAATTATTATTAAATGTGGCAACTAATTGGTTTTGAAATTTAAGACCGATGTCCTTTTCTGGGTTGTTCAGATCATCCAGAGATCTATTCAGATCTAGTAGTAGATCAAAAAGACATGGTTGCCCACCTCCGGTCTACCACACATCGCACAAATTTTATTTTACCAGAACTTGTCTTTCATCATTTTGCTGAATCCTCTCCTCAGCGGCATCCAGCTCCTCCAGAGTGTCCATTCTATTCAGCTGGTAGGCTGACGCAATGGGGTCAGCCCCCCCAATACGCTTCACCTCCTGCATAAGTTCAACTAATTTTTTGAGGACACATTAGGGATGGGTACCTTTCACATCTGAATCGATACGATACCAATACTCGGTACCTGTGAATCGATACCGGTATTTTTCGGTACCTGTTTTCGATACTTTTTTTGGGGGGGATATGTGTTTGGTAATTAAAGTTATTTTGTATATTTAAAAAATAGTCAAAACTTCGGAATTTTGAACATTTATTCAATAACATCAAGTGAAATAACTCCAACATAGAACTTGAGAAAAATGTGTGTGGGGATAAAGTAAATAACTTAAAAATAAATAGATTCAAAATAAATAACTGTATAAAATGTTTCACATTTGCAGCCTGTACTAGGCGGATTTCTTTCAAAATAATGATGCTGCTGAGCTAATTGAAGCTGCGTCGTCGTCTGCCTTTTTAAAAGGGGCGGTTGTTCTCCTTCCTCGAAGCTGGCTGCAAGTGTCGAGCCGCTGGCTGCAGCAGGCTTGCTGGCGGTAACGTTTAATGCTGGCGCCGGGCGAGTAGCTGTGGTAACGTTAGCCTGTGTTTTTAAACTGTCAAAAATCGTGCACTCCTCCGCCTTGAGGAATATTTGGTGTTTAACCAAGTGCTTCCTCAAGTTGGACGTCTTTCCTTTGCTGGCTTTGCACTTCGCATCACAATTGTTGCACCGCGCGTTGTCGGCATCCAGCTTGGTAAAATGAAGCCAGACTTCGGAGCGCTTGCGGTCCACTGACGTAACCGCGTCACCGAGTCCTCCGCTCTCGCCGACGCATAACGTCAAGGTGCGTACAGGGTAAAAAAAAAAAAAAAAAAAAAAAGGTGCGTTCAGGTACCGAAATGTGGTGCCGACGGATTTCCCGTGAATCGATACTCGGTACTTCAGCGGGAATTCGGTCGGTACCAAAAAAGTACCGAAATTCGGTACCCATCCCTAGGACACATTTCTGGAACTCTAAAATAGAAAAATGACATTTGAAAAAGAATGTTATTTCCATTTGACAATTACTTTATCCTCAACTTTGTAAACTGCATTAATTTTATTTTGAACACAAACATCTATGAAGCCTGCAATTCAATCAGTCCACATTTCATGTCTGTCACTTTAAAAACAGTGAGCACTGGCAGTTTGTTTAAACACGCTGTATTAAGACTGTACGAACACAAACACATACATGCAGGGATCTATTGCGCTTTCTACATGTTCTTATATTACTTGAACCACTTTAGATATGACATGATGTCACTTGCACTAAATGAAGCAAACCTTTATATGCACATGCCCCAAGGCCTCAACACAGTTCTGCGCATTGCTACTTACTGTAACACTACTTATGTATGTGCTTTTATTGGATGTTGTTTTTGATCTGTAAAGAAAATAATGCAAACTCAAAATAACCCAGTATAGTCTGCATGCACTTTACAGAAGAAAGGTGAAATAATGGCTTAAACAAAACATGCAAGTTAACATAAAATAAGTTCATGCAATAGCACAAATAGTGTGACTCTCAGCTACTTTGTCCCTAACATTTGGCCATGAATTAGGAAAGGTTGGGAAGAACTGGTCTAGGGAAAGCTTGCAGGAATGGATTTCAATCCAGGTGTGACTGACCATTATGACTACTGAGGTCAGACACACCTGGATAAATCAGTTTGTCCAATAATGTAAGACAGAAAACAAACAAGAAGCCTTAAATTCAGGAAGTAGTGGAGCTGTGCATAGAGTCCATTATAGACAAATTACTTAATGGCTGTGGACATTGGGAATGGCTCCGAAGGGGTCCTTGATGTCTGAGGCAGCTCTACATTTATACAGAGTGTAATAACAAATTCAGGTAAGATAATATTGCTCTGTTTGCTAATAGGATTGAAAATAATATGCCCACACATAGATTTTATGTTGACATTATAACTGAGCAATCTTACCCTGTCTAGATCTGGAATGACGACTCTCACTCCCGTGAGAGGAGGTCGACTTCTCTCTGCTAGATCTGGATTTCTCTGTAACACCCAGGGAACACATGTGACAGAAAGACAGGAAGATGCTCAGAAGATGAGGAGAAAAGGTTAAAAACTGACACTACACATTACATCAAAACCAATTTTGTAACATTAGGCACTGACATTATAACTGAGCAATCTTACCCTGTCTAGATCTGGAATGACGACTCTCACTCCCGTGAGAGGTGTTTGACTTCTCTCTGCTAGATCTGGATTTCTCTGTAACACCCAGGGAACACATGTGACAGAAATACAGGAAGATGCTCAGAAGATGAGGAGAAAAGGTTAAAAACTGACACTACACATTACATCAAAACCAATTTTGTAACATTAGGCACTGACATTATAACTGAGCAATCTTACCCTGTCCAGATCTTGAATGAAGTCTCTCACCCCCGTGATGGGACTTGGAGTTTTTTTTCTTTGATCTGGATTTCCCTGTAACACCCAGAGAATGTCATGTGATAAAGGGAAAGGAAGATGCTTAGAATGCTCAGATCACTCTTGTTATTGGACAACATTCCCACAAAAGCAACACATTAGGTGTTTACACTATGTTCCTGCGGAAGAGCTGGAGGAAGTGTTTGGGGAGAGGGAAGTTTGGGCGTCCCTGCTCAGGCTGCTGCCCCCGTGACCCGGCCCTGATGACAGAGGAAGAAAATGGATAGATTGATGGATGGATATATTACCTTGTTTGGGAGTTGAACTTGCAAGAAGACATGGTATCACGGGTGATAAAGAAGAGACGTGCCCTCTGTCTCCTACTGCACCAACAGCAGCACATGTGGGACATGAGGACAGAAACATGCTGCATGCTAAATATGCACAGAATGTATATAGAAAACATATGCATCTATTAAATAAAATCATAACACAGTTAATAAATAATCTCTCGAATGCTGCGCTCTGATTGGTCAATTGCTGCATTCTGCGGTCAGTTATTTCTGTATAATTGACTGATGTCAATTACCGTTGTCAAGGCCGTTGCTAGGGACACTGCTCTGATTAGTGGAGCACAGAAAAGAGAAACTATGTGGGATATTTACCTTATACATCATTTTTACCATTATTAAACGGCTTTGGGGTTCGGACCAATTGGGATGTTAAGATAACGATTTGTAACTTGTTACAGAGAGAGTGGAGGCTCCTTCCACCTACTGGCTGGAAACCCAACCTGCTGATCAGAGCCTAAGACCCGGTGTCACAGCTGCTCGTCTCAGTGGCAGCTCCGCGACACAGTCGCAACCCTTAATCTCTTGTTCATGTCGTATTTTTAAGTCGTATTATGATCAACATGTAACCCACATGGTTACTAAACCAATATTTGTGATTTAAATGTAGTACCTCAGTTTCACCACTTGGTGACGCACCACCCCTATGCGTAACGTCAGACGCATTGAACGTAATCTCGGTCTCACCTGTGCGTAGTCACAGTCTGCACCGAGCGCCATCTTAGTCAGAGCTGAGCCACTGAGCAGAGCACTCGCACATGGAACGAGCTGACGAACTGGGGAAAAATCGTGTGAGTGTGCGTGAGCGAGAGCGGAGCCGAGTTTCATCGTGTAAGCCTCTGAGAACTCTGACTGGTTTTCCTTTTGGGTTTTGTTGATGGATTAGGACTTCATTCCAATTCCGGACCCAGGAGGTTCGGTGGCGAGCCATAAGGACGAGCGATTCAGACGGAACGGTGCACGGTCTGGCCAGCTGTGGGATCCACTCCGAGGAGCTTCTGACATCAACTCACTTCACTTGTGATACAGATAAGAACATAACACAAAAATCTACCCGGGTAGTAACCTTATGGACTGAACATTGAACATTACACACACAGAACACGATCGGAAACTGAACCGAACTCTAACCTTCTACAAAGAAGGAAGGACGTTTTCTTTTGAACTTTTTTATTGTTTTTTTATTTTATTTTATTATTTTTCTACCATTTTGGAAGAGCTCTATTTTTCGGTATATTTTATTTTCATTCACAAAATAATTACTGTTGTGGCAATAAATTGTCAACTGTTAACCTCATGGAATCGTACTCGTCTAACTATTACCAGCTCTCCGAACCTAGCAAGAATGTTAGTGTCATTTGTTGTTGCTAATCAGACTACAGGCGCTACAAACATTATGTTTCAAATTAATTATTTCACTCGTAAGCTATGTAATAGGCGGGATAATGTATAGTTGGTCGATTGTTATGGAGAAATAAACCCCCTCAGGATGAATGAAACCCCTCTGTTTCGTGTCCGGGTTCCATACATCCTGTTGGGGTTTATTTCTCCATAACAACCTCCGAACTATACTTTATCCCTTACGTATACAAGTCTGTATGATCATCTTACCATGTCTGGGAGATGAATTAGCAGATGAACCCGCAGATGAGGGACTCTGAGAAGTGGAGTAGACTATATCACTCCCATGGTGGGATTGCTGCCCTACAACACCAACAAGAGCAGATGTGGAACAGGAAAACAGGAACACACTTAAATTGATTAACTGAACTGAGATTTCGAAAAAAAAAAAAAAAAAAAGTTCCTTCTTAACAATAAGGAGTCTTCAAATGTCACAAAAAAAGGACTCAGGGGAAAATGGCAGGTAACACACAGGTGACCCCAACAGGGCTGGGACAACAGATAAGCCAACAAAGGACAATGGACACTGGAATGGAGAGTGATAAATGATTGCTTGCTATACAACATATCTTACCATGAGTACTGGAATTTTCAGCTCTATTGTCACTTGAGCCACATGGATCGGCCAACTCATCCATAGAGGATCCTGTAATCAAGTTTCAAATACCATGTATGAAACTTATATTTGACACCAATTCAGATAACGTGAATTGTATCCAAGCTTTAAATTAAGGTAATATACTGGTATGTGCAGTGCGATAATGCAATATAAAATTATCTGTTGTCCATCCCAACAATATCATGCCAAAAGTATGACACTTCTGTTGAACCCTGGCTTATTAGGCCCACTCAACTTACCTCCATCAGTGATGTCATCAATATTGGCATGAGCCTTCTTATTAATTTCCGGAGGCTTTGGATAAGCCTCCAGACTGGATTTTTTACCTAGGTATAATATACAATAAAGATTCATACATCATCATGCACTAATTATGTTGTAAAAAACTGTATATTTGAAAAAGCCTTTCAAAATCTGTAAAAGAGTAAAACAATATATTCATACTCACTTGATGGCTTTGTTGATTTCACCTCATCATCTTCTGACAAAAATCCTGAAATCATTAGATAATTAAGTACTTTTACAAGTAAAACATGAATGACATTTTTAAAGTTGGGAGCATTTATTCAATTACCTTCAATATAATCCTGAAATTTTCTTTTCTTCACCAGCCTCTTGGTTGTCACTTCTGGGACGGTGGTTTCGTTATCCGTTTGGGCAGAAGTGTAATCATATGTTTCACACTCTTTCTCATTTTCTAGAAAAGGTGTCATCCAAAAAAGATTCACATTAATAGAAGTACGATTGTACTGTCTCTGACGCTAAATGACAAGTCAAATGCCAAAACAAACATGGAATTGTCTGCTTCATTATTTTTCAAAGCACTTGTTTTTACTTTTTAAAAATATAGAAATGACATACCTGACGTCATCTTAATTTTCACAAGTGTGAAAGCCTCCCAGTCCTCTTCTGGGTCCATCTTTTTTTTATGTGCAGAATGCACATTGTGCTTGGGCCATCGCAAAACTTTTTGTTCTTCCTCGATCCAGTTTTTTGGGACAACGCCTTCATAGTGTCTGTCCCCTTCTATCCAAACACACCTTGCATACACCATTGTCTGAAAAATATATGTTTATTATAATAGACTTTAGTTTGGACAAGTGAAAATACACATTTCTAGGGGTGCTCTGTGTTATAGGGATGTGCGTATCGATCTTGAAATATATACTTCCGATCTAGACGTGTGTTTTTTAGAATCGATCTTCACATCAAAATATCAATCCCAAGTCCGCTTTCACAAGAAATATTAATGCTCTTATGACACCGAATCTGTAATCAATTCTAAAAGAGTAAAAAGTGAAATCTGTAGTCAATATTTGTGTCGGATAAAAGAACTACTTTTCCTTCAAGCTTCCGCTCTCTACTCAAGCTTAGCGCTCGCGCGCACTGATACACGCACACAGCAGCAGCAGTAGTAGAAGACAGAGATTTTAACGCATTTGTTAAGACTCTTGATCCACACTACAGAATCCCAAGCCGCAAACATATGATGAAAGGCACAATTGCAGACTTGTGCAACAGCTGTAAAGAGAAAGTAAAGGCAGCTCTACAACGTGCACACAGCGTGGTTCTCACAACAGATATGTGGACTTCGAGGACCACAGAAGCATATTTGACTGTGTCCTGCCATTTCATTCACAACTGGCAAATGCAAGACTTTGTTTTGGAAACTCGATGTTTCCATGGTCAACACACAGCAGACAACATTAGTCAAGAGATGAAAAGAATAACAGATGAGTGGGCCATAACTCAGAAGGTGATAGCAGTTGTCACAGACAACGGTGCTAATATCGTTTCTGCTGTTCACAAGGCTGGGTGGAAGCACTACCCTTAACTGAAATGCAGGAAACTAACCTCAGAGCTGTCTTCTGCAGCCCCACCAGCAGCTGCCTCAGCACCTGGGCCAAGCTCTGCCTCACCAGGGAGTCCTGCAGCTTCTTCCAGTTCTGCCCCGGTGAAAAAAGGTATATGGGCTGATTTTGACACTCAGGTTTTGGCAGCCCGACAGCACCGCTCAACAGGTACCGATGCACTTATTGAAATGCGTCGCTATGTGGAGGAAATCCAGTTCCAAGGGACAAGGACCCATTACTTTGGTAGCAAAGCCACAAGCAAACCTTCCCGTCCCTCAGCAAACTTGCAGCCAAGTACCTCGGAATCACTGCTTCATCTGTACCCTCAGAGAGGTTATTTTCCAAGGCAGGAGAGTTGTGAGCCAGAGAAGAAACAGACTGAAAGGGGATCATGTCAACATGCTGTTGTTTCTCACCAAAAACATATAAACTGGAAATGACAGAGAATGTAGAATGTCACTTTTGTTGTTGAAGTTCAAGTTCTGTCAAGTTCTGACTACTGTGTCTGGTCCAAAAAGAATTATATCCAAGTCAGAGCAATTGTTCTTATTTTCATTTTTATGAGAGATTTTAAAAATTAAAAATAACAGTCCAGGATTCATTCAATTTCTTGTAACAAAGGGAAAATGGCATAGCCTCCACGGTGTGGTAGACAAAGAGCTTTCCTTTTCAAGTCCTGAATTTGTAGGACCTTTGTTTTAGCCATGCTGTGGATATTGGCAACAAAAGCAACATGGATGAGTTTTGACTGGCAAGGCTTCTCAAAGAGGTTGGAGGTTCGTCGATCAGAGATCACGCTGCAAACCAATTTGCCATCAGGTCTTTTCTCTGTAACAAATGCCACACTGTCATCCTGGAGTAGAAAGCAGCTGTCCTTCATCTTCACTGACACAAAGGGCAGTGGCCTTTGCTTCTGCATCTCACTTTTTCGTGAACATGCCTGCTCTGCCATACGTTTTGCCACTTGCACCAAAGGGTTGTGGCTGGTCTTCACAAGCTTCTTGATTTTTTGAAGATGGCTCTCAAAGGGAAAAGCAGACACATTGTTCAAGGAGCAATCAAAATGTGCAACATCTTCATGGAGGTATTTTACTGCATGCACATTGTAGACAGTGAATTTGTTTCCGTAGATCTCAGTGCAGTTGTTCACAAAATGATTTAGGAGCTCAGTTGCATATGGCAGTAACTGCTTTCGTCTTTCACGGTCTGGAGTGAGAAGGACTGACATCCCAACTGAAAGGCAGAGGAAGTGGTGGTACAAGTCTGGGCCCACAATCCCACAGAGTACCACAGGTCCAGTGTATAGTAAAAACTGTCTGAACTCTGTGGCTTTCCATCTGTCCAGCTCATGAAGGGATCTGGGTTTCCTCGCCAGTTCACTGACCACTGCATTCCTCAATCCAACAAGTCTATTGGAGAGTTCAGCTCTCTGTCCTCGACGGAGCCTCCGAGGGTTGGGGGTTCGACACAGGTAATGAAGGATGCGTCTCACTACTCCAAGACAAACGAGATGCATATAATCAAGTACAAATGAGGTGACACATGGGATGCCTGCTCTGATCAATGGTGTCTCTCCATTCTGATGTTTTGCTGTGTAGGCCAGCTGGCTGAACTTTTCATCTGTTCTTTTTGGGAATGTATCCTTGCTGTTGTACACTACTTTGCCCAACCATTCACCTCCCTCTTCACATCTTTCGCAGCTTGAGTATCCAGTGTGGTAGGTAATGTTTTTTAGGAAAGCTCTTGCTGGAGCATCACATATAAAGGCTTTTATATCCACATGTACGACTCTTCCATTGTGCTGTACTCCATTTTCCTTTAGCCTCCTAATTTCTTCCACCAAATCCTGGATGTAGTCTTCCAGTGGTTCTGGTTTAGCCGCACCACTGAACAGACCAACAATGAAAGGCTCAAATCCATCCACTTTTGCCAACATGGGTCAGAACTGAGCACCACTTGAATAATGGTACACCATCAACATTTATGCACACAGCAATGTTTTCTGTTGAAGCTGGGCACTGCAGAAGTATACCGCCTATGCCTTTTCCTAGGCCATAATAAATGTACTCCCCACCACATTTTGTCTGGCGTTCAACTACTCTTGGAGTGGAGAGAAGTGTTCTTGAATCAGTAGGTAGTTCATGATGTCCATGTTTCCGAAGGATTCGAAGCAGGTCACTAATTGATTTGTGGGTCTGATTATTGGTGACTGCCCAATCTGCCAAGTCACTGCATAGGTCTAATCTGTCTTCATCTAGGTGCTCATTGACTTCCTCAGTTAACTCTTCAAATCTGTCATCTTCTGAGTCAAGGCATACATAGTGTCTTTCTGGTTCTATTGGATTGATCTCATTATCTTGATCCATTGGATTGATCTCATCATCAAGAATCATGTTTTCGTCACAGGAATCATGATCCATAAAAATCTCTTCATCACTGTCATCCTCAGCTAAACTGTTAACCATAGAATTGATCTTCCTCCAGTTTTTTAGATAGCTTGATGCCATTTTTTTGACAGTAATGTGTTAATTGGGAACACTAACCTCTTGCTCCTGTACCCTCTCAGTATCCACAATCTGCTCTCTGTTCTCTCTCAATCCAAAACCTGTGAAATGAGACAAACAATAACTAATTAAAGCACAATACAATTATAACACACGAGTCATGGACATTGTAATGGACACTATAAATATGCCCCTTTTTGGCAACTACTAAGATCAGTAAGCAAATGTCACACATGATTAAATAACTCAACACACTGACTTCTTATCAGCTTACATTAAAAAAAGCTATTCAGGTAACATTCGGCTTCGCTGGAAAAAACATCACAGAAAAAGAATATGATGCAACTCTTAAATTTGAATCAGTAGTTTAACTTTTCCTGAGAACACAGTCTTTCATTTTTGAATAACATTTAGGATAGTTGCATCATTTTGTGTACCAACTTAAAATAAACAATAAAATCAATAATTATATCCTTCTTAAGCGAGTGGTTGTATATCAGTGTGTGTGGGGTCAGATCTTTTTTCTTTCATTTTTTTTTAAACTTGTAAAGCACTTTATGTTCCATTTGTATGAAAGGTGCTACAGGCTAAACAAATGGGAAGGCTATTTATTGGAGAGAGTGGGTATATCTCAAAATGTTTACCCAGAGTTTTTGTGTTGAATCCCACAACGAATAGTTAAAAGACGTTGTCACAACCTCAACTCTAACCTGCCATCTAAACCTGGACAAAACACACCAGACGTAACGACAACAAAAAACTCTCACTGCGCATGAAACACGTTCTTAAAATCGTCATCGATCCCCATATTGGCACGACCATGGGCACAACAACCCAGTCACCAAAACCTCTGTTAATGCAAAGAAAATTACATTTGGGCACAGAGGCCTACACACAATACAAACACTACAGCTCTTATGCCTGCATTAGGCTGTACTGTAAAATGAAACGTGATTGTTATAACAATTGTTATATAGTCCTATTCATAGCCTATTCATACCAGTCCATAATCACAAAGAAATGCTTTAACCATGCACCAGATATCCCTAATAACTAATCCCATATCATGTACTAAGATGCACAAACCTGAATTTGATTGGTTAAGAACGCAGCAGAATGCCAGAGCGTATTGCCAGCTGACCGCACAGAAGCGCAGAGGATCAGCGGCGCTGTGTCCACACAGAGTGCTCAGACTGGTGTAATTTAATCATTTTGCCACACTATTGTCTGATTTAGTTATATGCCGTGTTCCAAGCGGGATAATGTGCGATGAGGTGGTGATCAGCTGATCTATTTAGCGCAAAGTTGCTATAGAGGCAGCAGGACGCGGTAGCAACAGCTGGCAAAGTGGGAGCCTGTTGCCAGCTGACAGCACAGAAGCGCAGAGGATCAGCAGTGCTGTGTCCACTCAGAGCCAGCAGACTGGTGTATTTTAGCCTAATCATTATTTTGTGTTACATTATTGAATTATTTAGTTGTAGTTGTAATCAGATTGTTTACTTGTTGCACGTGCGTTTGTGAAAGGTTATTTTTTGACAGCTTCTCCTTAACGGAACACCATTTCGGTCCCGAATGTTTTAACGGAACGGCGTTCCCGTCCGTTCCGGCTCATTTTGACCCCTGACAACACCAGAGGGATTATTCTGACCTGCACTTTCTCTCTTTGATGAGACATAAAACAGAGCATACCGCATTACGTTTTCATACCATGATTTAACCTGGTACCGCCAGCCCATGCCTGAAAGCCCCACATTAGCACAAATTAGCAAAACGTTTTGGGCACCTGAACAGCAGTGTAATGTTTGCCTAACATTACACTGACAACGTTAGCTGGGACTGCAGCTGCTCGAGCCTCTCCTACACCTGCCTGGCTATGTCACACGCGGCTTCCAACACAACAGCTTTACCTGACTGAACGCTTTAGCGCTCATAATAATAATAATAATCACAATAATAATAATAATAATAATAATAATAAAGCTATGTTAAATGTACATCCTAAGTTTTTCAGGCAGCTATCAACGTCGCTGTCTGCATAAGATTTGCCCGGAAAGAAAGCTAAATTGGGAGGGTTTGTCGACCTAGTGTGCTAACATTAACAATATAACATATAACACATTTTAGTTGCCTTTTATCCAAATTATTCATAAAATTATGGAAAGAAAACTTACCGTGTGTGTCTCCTTCGCTGCTCACTGACAAATGCGCCGAAATAAAGAACCCGCCCCTCTCCTTCTCCACTGACCAATCACCTTCAGGTACTTGAATTTTTTATTTTTGAGTGACCAATAGCCGCTGCCGTGCATTACCGCCAAGATACCGTAGGTCACTTCACTTCCGCTTTCTAACCGTTATGGGCTCACACGGCAAACTCCATCCATGCTAGACTGGACTAATGGGTGATTTTCTGAATTCGGTGCACTTTGAGTCTCACAACTTTTGAAAAATGAACCACAAATAATTGTATTTCTCAACACTACATCTGATAATGGACCACTTAAACCTCTAAGAAAATACATTTTCCCACCTCAGGCATGAAATCCCAAACATTATTGGGCATTGGTTGGTTACTAAAAATTGCTTTGAGTTCAACCCCGTAACAGACAACTTGATCCCTGTGTGAATGTAATTTTAAAAATATTTCAGGCCAATTCTTTTAGAACCTTAATTATCAAATGTCCCTAGTTTTGAAATAACTTAAGATAAGTATCAAGTAGGACATGAGAACTTTATCTAAAATATGTCTTCACATTTTATCAAAAATATGCAGTAACATATGGATGCGATTAGGCTTTCATATATTTTCTGATTGCCCTCTCAATTCTGCACACAGTTCAACATACATTTAACTAATATTTCCTATTTTCATCCAACAATTAATGAAAACCTATGACGTAACAGGGTTGAACTCACTGTAACAGGGTTGAAAATGATACCAGGGTTGAAGTGACAAATAGTATTCCAGTAATACATGGACTATTACTGACCTGGAAAATTAATGACATAACATTTAATAACATGGAAAACTGATTTTAATTATGTAGACAAACATTTCATTAAGTATTTCACATTTAAATTTATAGTATATAAAGCAGTTGGATTTTGTGTTGTGTGCATGCGCCAGGTGCACGACCAAACAAACACTTTTGGATAGAAGACACATTTTATGCTTCATCAGGTCCAAGAATTAAATATTCTGAAATTTATAGATGGGAAGCAATTTTGTCGAAGTCCTGGCTGATCAGTTAGCTGCAAGTGGCTCTGCTACTTAAAGGGGGAACAGCGGCACCTATTGTAGCAGAGTAAGACATGCTCTGGCCAATAATTAGATTTTCTCACCAGCGTGTATATTGGGACAGCTACCAAAGGTGTGACTGGAGCATATTCCAACCATGGCTGTAATCTGACTAAGATGTCCATGTAAACGTGACTGATTATCAGGACTAGGTGGAGGGGAACTGTAGTTGATTTCAGCGTTTTTCTTCTTTCTTGAGCCTTCCACCACATCTTACACCTTTTGTATTTTAGCTCTGTCATTCAGTTTGTTGAGTGATTTCTTTTTTCCTGCCTTTGTATCTCTTTGCCACCTAAATCTCCAACAGAATCGACTATAAAAACTGTAATAAATTCAACCCCGTAACAATGATTCAACCCCATAACACTGGTTTTTGTTACGGGGTTGAACGTTACGGGGTTGAAGATGTTAGCTTGTAACAACCCTAAGTGCATCATTAACCCAGATTCACGGCACCACATGGCATTAGGAAATCATGAAATTGTTATATTTTTCAACACTATTGTACTATCATATATTTATGTAACACAGTTGAACAGTTAAGCTTGACAATCTCAAACTGACAATAAAAACAATGAAATACAGATAAGAAGAGATGCTAATTCTTAGCACTCTTTACAGTATATTCTTCACAAGATTTGTGTGATGTTACTTCCTCAGTACTGCAGATGTTGGACTGAACTATTATTTTTAAAGAAGGGACTTATGTGTGCTGTTACGGGGTTGAATCCAAACCGGGGGACATGTTTAAATATTGCCATTTCATAAATAATTCATGCATCTTTTTCAGATTTTTCTTTCTTTTTGGTTAAAGTAGACAGACATATGATTATTCTAGCAGAAAAATTGCTGTGAATTGCGATTTATATTTGTTTTATATTCAATGAAAAAGTAAGTTTGGTTACTGGGGACATGCAAATATGGCTGTCATCTACTCTTTAGCAAGCCATGAAAAAAATAAAAATAATTTAATTTCTCTTTTTTGTGTGTATTATAATCCAGAGACACCTAGATCTATCCGTTTTGGCTTTAAAAATGCATTTTTGGTTACTTTATTTGAAATTATTTTAGGTAAAATCTGAGGGACTTAAAGTGCACCGAATTCAGAGAATCACCCTAATAGCTCACTATATGTTAGCCTGCATCCCTCTATTGACTGCAGCATCCAGAACTCAGCATGCCCAGTTTTTAACAGGAAAAAGAAAAAGAGTATAGTGCTGGCATCCCTACACTAATTTCCTGTTAAATGTAGAATTGATAGGGTGGACGTTTGGCGGTAGGTGGGGCGTCTGCCTCATATGCTGGTCCTCTGCTCTGGCCGCTGGTTCGATTCCCACCCTTGACTCTTTGCTGCGTGTCGTCCCCCGTCTCTCTGTCTTGTTTTCTCTAGCCTGTCCTATCAATAAAGGCAAAAATGCCAAAAAAAAAAAAAAAAAAATACGATTGATACGTTTTATGTTTGTTTTAAATGGCCCAGTTGTCACTGACTGTTTTGGGCTAAGTTTTGAACAAATAAGATAGACTACGGTTGAGGGTGCTTGTCGGAGGAAAACTCCTGCGGCCGCGAAGGCAGCGTCCTTCAACCCTCGATTTCCCCTTCTTCTTTTTGTTTTTTAGATATTACACTTTTTTTCTCCATAAGAAATTAAAGAGCATATCCACTTACAGGTAAATTCATGTAAATTTGGACCAAATCAGACAGGCTAAAAGCAGCCCAATATTCAATGTGTATTTTTGGCAACATTTGGACCAAATCAGACAGACTAAACTCAGTCCACCTTTCGAGCTTGATTTTTGTACCAAATCTGGACCAAATTTGGACCAAATCAGACAGCTGCAGCCCAATATTCAATGTCTATTTTTGGGCTAAATTTGGACCAATACAGATGGACTAAACTCAGCCAACGCCAAGTTTTGGACTAGATTTGGACCAAATCAGTTGGGCCAAATGAAGCCCAATCCTCAACGTCTATTTCTGGGCTCAATTTGGACCAAATCAGACGGGCTTAAAGCAGACCAATTTTCAACGTCTAGTTTTGGGCTAAATTTGGACCAAATCAGACAGACTAAACTCAGCCAAATTTTCAACGTCTATTTTTGGGCCAAATTTGGACCAAATAAGATGACTAAACTCAGCCCAATTTTCAATGTCTATTTTTGGGCTAAATTTGGACCAAATCAGATGGGCTAAACTCAGCCCAATTTTCAACGTCTATTTTTGGGCCAAATTTGGACCAAATAAGACGACTAAACTCAGCCCAATTTTCAACGTCTATTTTTGGGCCAAATTTGGACCAAATAAGACGACTAAACTCAGCCCAATTTTCAACGTCTATTTTTGGGCCAAATTTGGACCAAATCAGACAGACTAAACTCAGCGAAATTTTCAACGTCTATTTTTGGGCCAAATTTGGACCAAATAAGATGACTAAACTCAGCCCAATTTTCAACGTCTATTTTTGGGCTAAATTTGGACCAAATCAGACGGGCTAAACTCAGCCCAATTTTCAACGTCTATTTTTGGGCTAAATTTGGACCAAATCAGACGGACTAAACTCAGCCCAATTTTCAACGTCTATTTTTGGGCTAAATCCAGACAATGACAGACCGACCAGATTTAGCCCAAAAAACAACATCCAAATAACGTCTAGTGTTGGGAGGGGTGCTTTTAGAATGTTGACGAACATTCCATTCCAGATTCGTCAGACATTGTTTTTAGAATGTTGGCGAACATTCCATTCTAGAATTGTCAAACATGTGATTTAGAATGTTGACGAACATTCCATTCTAGAATTGTAAGACAATGTGATTTAGAATGATTGCGAACATTCCATTCTAGAATTGTCAAAAGTGTGATTTAGACTGTTGGCGAACATTACATTCTAGAACTGTCAGACATGTGATTTAGAATGTTGACAAACATTCCATTCTAGAATGGTCAGACATTGCTTTTAGAATGTCGGCGAACATTCCATTCTAGAATTGTCAAACATGTGATTTAGAATGTTGACGAACATTCCATTCCAGAATCGTCAGACATTGCTTTTAGAATGTTGGCGAACGTTCCATTCTAGAATTGTCAAATATGTGATTTAGAATGTTGGTGAACATTCCATTCTAGAATTGTCAAACATGTGATTTAGAATGTTGACGAACATTCCATTCTAGAATTGTCAGACAATGTGATTTAGAATGATCGCGAACATTCCATTCTAGAATTGTCAAAAATGTGATATAGACTGTTGGCCAACATTACATTCTAGAACTGTCAGACATGTGATTTAGAATGTTGACAAACATTCCATTCTAGAATGGTCAGACATTGCTTTTAGAATGTCGGCGAACATTCCATTCTAGAATTATCAAACATGTGATTTAGAATGTTGACGAACATTCCATTCCAGAATCGTCTGACATTGCTTTTAGAATGTTGGCGAACATTCCATTCTAGAATTGTCAAACATGTGATTTAGAATGTTGACGAACATTCCATTCTAGAATGTTGACAAACATTCCATTCTAGAATTTTCAAACATTCAAACAACGTTATGGAATTCTGACGAACATTCCATTCTAGAACTGTCAAGCATTGTTATTAGGATGTTTACGAACATTCCATTCTTGAATTGTCAAATATGTGATTTGGAATGTTGACGAACATTCCATTCTAGAATAGTCAGACATTGCTTTTAGAATGTTGGAGAACATTACATTCTAGAACTATCAAACATGTGATTTACAATGTTGACGAACATTCCATTCTAGAATGGTCAGACATTGCTTTTAGAATGTTGGCGAACATTCCATTCCAGAATCGTCAGACATTGCTCTTAGAATGTTGGCAAACATTCCATTCTAGAATTATCAAACGTGATTTAGAATGTTGACGACCATTCCATTCCAGAATCGTCAGACATTGTTTTTAGAATGTCGGCGAACATTCCATTCTAGAATTGTCAAACATGTGATTTAGAATGTTGAAGAACATTCCATTCCAGAATCGTCAGACAATGTTTTTAGAATGTCGGCGAACATTCCATTCTAGAATTGTCAAACATGTGATTTAGAATGGTGACGAACATTCCATTCCAAAATTGTTAACATTTTTTTTAGAATGTTGGCGAACATTCCATTATAGAATTGTCAAACATGTGATTTAGAATGGTGACGAACATTCCATTCCAAAATCGTTAAACATTGTTTTTAGAATGTCGGAGAACATTCCATTCCAAAATCGTTAAACATTGTTTTTAGAATGTTGATGAACATTCCATTCTAGAATGTTGACAAACATTCCATTCTAGAATTTTCAAACATTCAAACAACGTTATGGAATTCTAATGAACATTCCATTCTAGAATTGTCAAACATGTGATTTAGAATGTTGATGAACATTCCATTCTAGAATGGTCAGACATTGCTTTTAGAATGTTGGCGAACATTCCATTCTAGAATTGTCAAACATGTGATTTAGAATGTTGACGAACATTCCATTAGAATGTTGACGAACATTCCATTCCAGAATGGTCAGACATTGCTTTTACAATGTCGGCGAACATTCCATTCTAGAATTGTCAAACATGTGATTTAGAATGTTGGCAAACATTCCATTCTAGAATTGTCAAACATGTGATTTAGAATGTTGGCGAACATTCCATTCTAGAATTATCAAACATGTGATTTAGAATGTTGACGAACATTCTATTCTCGAATGTTGACAAACATTCCATTCTAGAATTTTCAAACATTCAAACAACGTTATGGAATTCTGATGAACATTCCATTCTAGAATTGTCAAACATGTGATTTAGAATGTTGATGCACATTCCATTCTAGAATGGTCAGACATTGCTTTCAGAATGTCGGCGAACATTCCATTCTAGAATTGTCAAACATGTGATTTAGAATGTTGACGAACATTCCATTAGAATGTTGACGAACATTCCATTCCAGAATGGTCAGACATTGATTTTAGAATGTTGGCGAACATTTCATTCTAGAATTATAAAACATGTGATTTAGAATGTTGACAAACATTCCATTCTAGAATTTTCAAACATTCAAACAACGTTATGGAATTCTGATGAACATTACATTCTAGAATTGTCAAACATGTGATTTAGAATGTTGACGACCATTCCATTCCAGAATCGTCAGACATTGTTTTTAGAATGTCGGCGAACATTCCATTCTAGAATTGTCAAACATGTGATTTAGAATGTTGAAGAACATTCCATTCCAGAATCGTCAGACAATGTTTTTAGAATATCGGTGAACATTCCATTCTAGAATGTTGACAAACATTCTAAAAAAAACATTTTTTGTCAAAAATGTGATTTAGAATGTTGGCGAACATTACATTCTAGAACTGTCAGACATGTGATTTAGAATGTTGACAAACATTCCATTCTAGAATGGTCAGACATTTCTTTTAGAATGTCGGCGAACATTCCATTCTAGAATTGTCAAACATGTGATTTAGAATGTTGATGAACATTCAATTCCAGAATCGTCAGACTTTGCTTTTAGAATGTTGGCGAACATTCCATTCCAGAATCGTCAGACATTGCTTTTAGAATGTTGTCGAACATTCCATTCTAGAATTATCAAACATGTGATTTAGAATGTTGACGAACATTCCATTCTAGAATGTTGACAAACATTCCATTCTAGAATTTTCAAACATTCAAACAACGTTCTGGAATTCTGACGAACATTCCATTCTAGAACTGTCAAGCATTGTTATTAGGATGTTTACGAACATTCCATTCTAGAATTGTCAAACATGTGATTTAGAATGTTGATGAACATTCCATTCTAGAATGGTCAGACATTGCTTTTAGAATGTCGGCGAACATTCCATTCTAGAATTGTCAAACATGTGATTTAGAATGTTGACGAACATTCCATTAGAATGTTGACGAACATTCCATTCCAGAATGGTCAGACATTGCTTTTACAATGTCGGCGAACATTCCATTCTAGAATTGTCAAACATGTGATTTAGAATGTTGGCAAACATTCCATTCTAGAATTGTCAAACATGTGATTTAGAATGTTGGCGAACATTCCGTTCTAGAATTATCAAACATGTGATTTAGAATGTTGACGAACATTCTATTCTCGAATGTTGACAAACATTCCATTCTAGAATTTTCAAACATTCAAACAACGTTATGGAATTCTGATGAACATTCCATTCTAGAATTGTCAAACATGTGATTTAGAATGTTGATGCACATTCCATTCTAGAATGGTCAGACATTGCTTTCAGAATGTCGGCGAACATTCCATTCTAGAATTGTCAAACATGTGATTTAGAATGTTGACGAACATTCCATTAGAATGTTGACGAACATTCCATTCCAGAATGGTCAGACATTGCTTTTAGAATGTTGGCGAACATTCCATTCTAGAATGGTCAGACATTGCTTATAGAATGTCGGCGAACATTCCATTCTAGAATTGTCAAACATGTGATTTAGAATGTTGGCGAACATTCCATTCTAGAATTGTCAAAAATGTGATTTAGAATGTTGACGAACATTCCATTCTAGAATTGTCAGACAATGTGATTTAGAATGTTGACGTACATTCCATTCCAGAATCGTCATACTTTGCTTTTAGAATGTTAGCGAACATTCCATTCTAGAATCGTCAGACATTGCTTTTAGAATGTTGGCGAACATTCCATTCTAGAATTATCAAACATGTGATTTAGAATGTTGACGAACATTCCATTCTAGAATGTTGACAAACATTCCATTCTAGAATTTTCAAACAACGTTATGGAATTCTGACGAACATTCCATTCTAGAACTGTCAAGCATTGTTATTAGGATGTTTACGAACATTCCATTCTTGAATTGTCAAATATGTGATTTGGAATGGTGACGAACATTACATTCTAGAATGGTCAGACATTGCTTTTAGAATGTTGGCGAACATTAGATTCTAGAACTGTCAAACGTGATTTACAATGTTGACGAACATTCCATTCTAGAATGGTCATACATTGCTTTTAGAATGTTGGCGAACATTCCATTCCAGAATCGTCAGACATTGCTTTTAGAATGTCAGCGAACATTTCATTCATTCCATTCTAGAATGTTGACAATCATTCCATTCTAGAATTTTCAAACATTCAAACAACGTTCTGGAATTCTGACGAACATTCCATAATAGAACTGTCAAGCATTGCTATTAAGATGTTGACGAATATTCCATTCTAGAATTGTCAAATATGTTATTTAGAATGTTGACGAACATTCCATTCTAGAATGGTCAGACATTGCTTTTAGAATGTTGGCGAACATTACATTCCAGAATCGTCAGAAATTGCTTTTAGAATGTCAGCGAACATTTCATTCTAGAATTGTCAAGCATGTGATTTAGAATGTTGACGACCATTCCATTCCAGAATCGTCAGACATTGTTTTTAGAATGTCGGCGAACATTCCATTCTAGAATTGTCAAACATGTGATTTAGAATATTGACGAGCATTCCATTCAAGAATTGTCAAAAATGTGATTTAGAATGTTGACGAACATTCCATTCCAGAATTGTCAGACTTTGCTTTTAGAATGTTGGCGAACATTCCATTCCAGAATCGTCAGACATTGCTTTTAGAATGTTGGCGAACATTTCATTCTAGAATTATCAAACATGTGATTTAGAATGTTGACGAACATTCCATTAGAATGTTGCCGAACATTCCATTCCAGAATGGTCAGACATTGATTTTAGAATGTTGGCGAACATTTCATTCTAGAATTATAAAACATGTGATTTAGAATGTTGACAAACATTCCATTCTAGAATTTTCAAACATTCAAACAACGTTATGGAATTCTGATGAACATTACATTCTAGAATTGTCAAACATGTGATTTAGAATGTTGACGACCATTCCATTCCAGAATCGTCAGACATTGTTTTTAGAATGTCGGCGAACATTCCATTCTAGAATTGTCAAACATGTGATTTAGAATGTTGAAGAACATTCCATTCCAGAATCGTCAGACAATGTTTTTAGAATATCGGTGAACATTCCATTCTAGAATGTTGACAAACATTCTAAAAAAAACATTTTTTGTCAAAAATGTGATTTAGAATGTTGGCGAACATTACATTCTAGAACTGTCAGACATGTGATTTAGAATGTTGACAAACATTCCATTCTAGAATGGTCAGACATTTCTTTTAGAATGTCGGCGAACATTCCATTCTAGAATTGTCAAACATGTGATTTAGAATGTTGATGAACATTCAATTCCAGAATCGTCAGACTTTGCTTTTAGAATGTTGGCGAACATTCCATTCCAGAATCGTCAGACATTGCTTTTAGAATGTTGTCGAACATTCCATTCTAGAATTATCAAACATGTGATTTAGAATGTTGACGAACATTCCATTCTAGAATGTTGACAAACATTCCATTCTAGAATTTTCAAACATTCAAACAACGTTCTGGAATTCTGACGAACATTCCATTCTAGAACTGTCAAGCATTGTTATTAGGATGTTTACGAACATTCCATTCTAGAATTGTCAAACATGTGATTTAGAATGTTGATGAACATTCCATTCTAGAATGGTCAGACATTGCTTTTAGAATGTCGGCGAACATTCCATTCTAGAATTGTCAAACATGTGATTTAGAATGTTGACGAACATTCCATTAGAATGTTGACGAACATTCCATTCCAGAATGGTCAGACATTGCTTTTACAATGTCGGCGAACATTCCATTCTAGAATTGTCAAACATGTGATTTAGAATGTTGGCAAACATTCCATTCTAGAATTGTCAAACATGTGATTTAGAATGTTGGCGAACATTCCGTTCTAGAATTATCAAACATGTGATTTAGAATGTTGACGAACATTCTATTCTCGAATGTTGACAAACAATCCATTCTTGAATTTTCAAACATTCAAACAACGTTATGGAATTCTGATGAACATTCCATTCTAGAATTGTCAAACATGTGATTTAGAATGTTGATGCACATTCCATTCTAGAATGGTCAGACATTGCTTTCAGAATGTCGGCGAACATTCCATTCTAGAATTGTCAAACATGTGATTTAGAATGTTGACGAACATTCCATTAGAATGTTGACGAACATTCCATTCCAGAATGGTCAGACATTGCTTTTAGAATGTTGGCGAACATTCCATTCTAGAATGGTCAGACATTGCTTATAGAATGTCGGCGAACATTCCATTCTAGAATTGTCAAACATGTGATTTAGAATGTTGGCGAACATTCCATTCTAGAATTGTCAAAAATGTGATTTAGAATGTTGACGAACATTCCATTCTAGAATTGTCAGACAATGTGATTTAGAATGTTGACGTACATTCCATTCCAGAATCGTCATACTTTGCTTTTAGAATGTTAGCGAACATTCCATTCTAGAATCGTCAGACATTGCTTTTAGAATGTTGGCGAACATTCCATTCTAGAATTATCAAACATGTGATTTAGAATGTTGACGAACATTCCATTCTAGAATGTTGACGAACATTCCATTCTAGAATGTTGACAAACATTCCATTCTAGAATTTTCAAACAACGTTATGGAATTCTGACGAACATTCCATTCTAGAACTGTCAAGCATTGTTATTAGGATGTTTACGAACATTCCATTCTTGAATTGTCAAATATGTGATTTGGAATGTTGACGAACATTACATTCTAGAATGGTCAGACATTGCTTTTAGAATGTTGGCGAACATTAGATTCTAGAACTGTCAAACGTGATTTACAATGTTGACGAACATTCCATTCTAGAATGGTCATACATTGCTTTTAGAATGTTGGCGAACATTCCCTTCCAGAATCGTCAGACATTGCTTTTAGAATGTCAGCGAACATTTCATTCATTCCATTCTAGAATGTTGACAATCATTCCATTCTAGAATTTTCAAACATTCAAACAACGTTCTGGAATTCTGACGAACATTCCATAATAGAACTGTCAAGCATTGCTATTAAGATGTTGACGAATATTCCATTCTAGAATTGTCAAATATGTTATTTAGAATGTTGACGAACATTCCATTCTAGAATGGTCAGACATTGCTTTTAGAATGTTGGCGAACATTACATTCCAGAATCGTCAGAAATTGCTTTTAGAATGTCAGCGAACATTCCATTCTAGAATTGTCAAGCATGTGATTTAGAATGTTGACGAACATTCCATTCCAGAATCGTCAGACATTGTTTTTAGAATGTCGGCGAACATTCCATTCTAGAATTGTCAAACATGTGATTTAGAATATTGACGAGCATTCCATTCAAGAATTGTCAAAAATGTGATTTAGAATGTTGACGAACATTCCATTCCAGAATGGTCAGACATTGATTTTAGAATGTTGGCGAACATTTCATTCTAGAATTATAAAACATGTGATTTAGAATGTTGACAAACATTCCATTCTAGAATTTTCAAACATTCAAACAACGTTATGGAATTCTGATGAACATTACATTCTAGAATTGTCAAACATGTGATTTAGAATGTTGACGACCATTCCATTCCAGAATCGTCAGACATTGTTTTTAGAATGTCGGCGAACATTCCATTCTAGAATTGTCAAACATGTGATTTAGAATGTTGAAGAACATTCCATTCCAGAATCGTCAGACAATGTTTTTAGAATATCGGTGAACATTCCATTCTAGAATGTTGACAAACATTCTAAAAAAAACATTTTTTGTCAAAAATGTGATTTAGAATGTTGGCGAACATTCCATTCTAGAATTATCAAACATGTGATTTAGAATGTTGACGAACATTCCATTCTAGAATGTTGACGAACATTCCATTCTAGAATGTTGACAAACATTCCATTCTAGAATTTTCAAACAACGTTATGGAATTCTGACGAACATTCCATTCTAGAACTGTCAAGCATTGTTATTAGGATGTTTACGAACATTCCATTCTTGAATTGTCAAATATGTGATTTGGAATGTTGACGAACATTACATTCTAGAATGGTCAGACATTGCTTTTAGAATGTTGGCGAACATTAGATTCTAGAACTGTCAAACGTGATTTACAATGTTGACGAACATTCCATTCTAGAATGGTCATACATTGCTTTTAGAATGTTGGCGAACATTCCCTTCCAGAATCGTCAGACATTGCTTTTAGAATGTCAGCGAACATTTCATTCATTCCATTCTAGAATGTTGACAATCATTCCATTCTAGAATTTTCAAACATTCAAACAACGTTCTGGAATTCTGACGAACATTCCATAATAGAACTGTCAAGCATTGCTATTAAGATGTTGACGAATATTCCATTCTAGAATTGTCAAATATGTTATTTAGAATGTTGACGAACATTCCATTCTAGAATGGTCAGACATTGCTTTTAGAATGTTGGCGAACATTACATTCCAGAATCGTCAGAAATTGCTTTTAGAATGTCAGCGAACATTCCATTCTAGAATTGTCAAGCATGTGATTTAGAATGTTGACGAACATTCCATTCCAGAATCGTCAGACATTGTTTTTAGAATGTCGGCGAACATTCCATTCTAGAATTGTCAAACATGTGATTTAGAATATTGACGAGCATTCCATTCAAGAATTGTCAAAAATGTGATTTAGAATGTTGACGAACATTCCATTCCAGAATGGTCAGACATTGATTTTAGAATGTTGGCGAACATTTCATTCTAGAATTATAAAACATGTGATTTAGAATGTTGACAAACATTCCATTCTAGAATTTTCAAACATTCAAACAACGTTATGGAATTCTGATGAACATTACATTCTAGAATTGTCAAACATGTGATTTAGAATGTTGACGACCATTCCATTCCAGAATCGTCAGACATTGTTTTTAGAATGTCGGCGAACATTCCATTCTAGAATTGTCAAACATGTGATTTAGAATGTTGAAGAACATTCCATTCCAGAATCGTCAGACAATGTTTTTAGAATATCGGTGAACATTCCATTCTAGAATGTTGACAAACATTCTAAAAAAAACATTTTTTGTCAAAAATGTGATTTAGAATGTTGGCGAACATTACATTCTAGAACTGTCAGACATGTGATTTAGAATGTTGACAAACATTCCATTCTAGAATGGTCAGACATTGCTTTTAGAATGTCGGCGAACATTCCATTCTAGAATTGTCAAACATGTGATATAGAATGTTGACGAACATTCCATTCCAGAATCGTCAGACTTTGCTTTTAGAATGTTGGCGAACATTCCATTCCAGAATCGTCAGATATTGCTTTTAGAATGTTGGCGAACATTCCATTCTAGAATTATCAAACATGTGATTTAGAATGTTGACGAACATTCCATTCTAGAATGTTGACAAACATTCCATTCTAGAATTTTCAAACATTCAAACAACGTTATGGAATTCTGACGAACATTCCATTCTAGAATTGTCAAGCATGTGATTTAGAATGTTGATAAACATTCCATTCTAGAATGGTCAGACATTGCTTTTAGAATGTCGGCGAACATTCCATTCTAGAATTGTCAGACAATGTGATTTAGAATGATCATGAACATTCCATTCTAGAATTGTCAAACATGTGATTTAGAATGTTGACGAGCATTCCATTCAAGAATTGTCAAACGTGATTTAGAATGTTGGCGAACATTACATTCTAGAATTTTCAAACATTCAAACTAAGTTCTGGAATTCTGACGAACATTCCATTCTAGAATTGTCAAACATGTGATTTAGAATGTTGACGAACATTCCATTCTAGAATTGTCAGACATTGCTTGTAGAATGTCGGCGAACATTACATTCTAGAATTGTCAAAAATATGATTTAGAATGTTGGCGAACTTTACATTCTAGAACTGACAAAAATGTGATTTAGAATGTTAGCGAACATTACATTCCAGAATGGTCAGACATTGCTATCAGAATGTCGGAGAACATTCCATCCTAGAATTGTCAAACATGTGATTTAGAATGTTGACGAGCATTCCATTCAAGAATTGTCAAACATGTGATTTAGAATGTTGGCGAACATTCCATTCTACAATGGTCAGACATTGCTTTTAGAATGTCGGCGAACATTCCATTCTAGAATTCTCAAACATGTGATTTAGAATGTTGACGAACATTCCATTCCTGAATGGTCAGACATTGCTATTAGAATGTTGGCGAACATTCCATTCTAGAATTGTCAAACATGTGATTTAGAATATTGACGAGCATTCCATTCAAGAATTGTCAAAAATGTGATTTAGAATGTTGACGAACATTACATTGTAGAACTGTCAAACGTGTTTTAGAAGGTTGACGAACATTCCTTTCTAGAATTGTCAGACAATGTGATTTAGAATGATCATGAACATTCCATTCTAGAATTGTCAAACATGTGATTTAGGATGTTGACGAGCATTCCATTCAAGAATTGTCAAACGTGATTTAGAATGTTGGCGAACAATACATTCTAGAATTTTCAAACATTCAAACTAAGTTCTGGAATTCTGACGAACATTCCATTCTAGAACTGTCAAGCATTGCTATTAGGATGTTGACGAACATTCCATTCTAGAATTGCCAAACATGTGATTTAGAATGTTGACGAACATTCCATTCCAGAATGGTCAGACATTGCTATTAGAATGTTGGCGAACATTCCATTCTAGAATTGTCAAACATGTGATTTAGAATGTCGGCGAACATTCCATTCTAGAACTGTCAAACATGTGATTTAGAATGTTGACGAACATTCCATTCCAGAATGGTCAGACATTGCTATTAGAATGTTGGCGAACATTCCATTCTAGAATTGTCGAACATGTGATTTAGAATGTCGGCGAACATTCCATTCTAGAACTGTCAAACATGTGATTTAGAATGTTGACGAACATTCCATTCTACAATGGTCAGACATTGCTTTAGAATGTCGGCGAACATTCCATTCTAAAATTCTCAAACATGTGATTTAGAATGTTAACGAACATTCCATTCCAGAACGGTCAGACATTGCTATTAGAATGTCAGCGAACATTCCATTCTAGAATTGTCAAACATGTGATTTAGAATGTTGACGAACATTCCATTCTAGAATGTTGACAAACATTCCATTCTAGAATTTTCAAACATTCAAACTAAGTTCTGGAATTCTGACGAACATTCCATTCTAGAACTGTCAAGCATTGCTATTAGGATGTTGACGAACATTCCATTCTAGAATTGCCAAACATGTGATTTAGAATGTTGACGAACATTCCATTCCAGAATGGTCAGACATTGCTATTAGAATGTTGGCGAACATTCCATTCTAGAATTGTCAAACATGTGATTTAGAATGTCGGCGAACATTCCATTCTAGAACTGTCAAACATGTGATTTAGAATGTTGACGAACATTCCATTCCAGAATGGTCAGACATTGCTATTAGAATGTTGGCGAACATTCCATTCTAGAATTGTCGAACATGTGATTTAGAATGTCGGCGAACATTCCATTCTAGAACTGTCAAACATGTGATTTAGAATGTTGACGAACATTCCATTCTACAATGGTCAGACATTGCTTTTAGAATGTTGACGAACATTCCATTAGAATGTTGACGAACATTCCATTCCAGAATGGTCAGACATTTCTTTTAGAATGTTGGCGAACATTACATTCTAGAACTGTCAGACATGTGATTTAGAATGTTGACAAACATTCCATTCTAGAATGGTCAGACATTTCTTTTAGAATGTCGGCGAACATTCCATTCTAGAATTGTCAAACATGTGATTTAGAATGTTGATGAACATTCAATTCCAGAATCGTCAGACTTTGCTTTTAGAATGTTGGCGAACATTCCATTCCAGAATCGTCAGACATTGCTTTTAGAATGTTGTCGAACATTCCATTCTAGAATTATCAAACATGTGATTTAGAATGTTGACGAACATTCCATTCTAGAATGTTGACAAACATTCCATTCTAGAATTTTCAAACATTCAAACAACGTTCTGGAATTCTGACGAACATTCCATTCTAGAACTGTCAAGCATTGTTATTAGGATGTTTACGAACATTCCATTCTAGAATTGTCAAACATGTGATTTAGAATGTTGATGAACATTCCATTCTAGAATGGTCAGACATTGCTTTTAGAATGTCGGCGAACATTCCATTCTAGAATTGTCAAACATGTGATTTAGAATGTTGACGAACATTCCATTAGAATGTTGACGAACATTCCATTCCAGAATGGTCAGACATTGCTTTTACAATGTCGGCGAACATTCCATTCTAGAATTGTCAAACATGTGATTTAGAATGTTGGCAAACATTCCATTCTAGAATTGTCAAACATGTGATTTAGAATGTTGGCGAACATTCCGTTCTAGAATTATCAAACATGTGATTTAGAATGTTGACGAACATTCTATTCTCGAATGTTGACAAACAATCCATTCTTGAATTTTCAAACATTCAAACAACGTTATGGAATTCTGATGAACATTCCATTCTAGAATTGTCAAACATGTGATTTAGAATGTTGATGCACATTCCATTCTAGAATGGTCAGACATTGCTTTCAGAATGTCGGCGAACATTCCATTCTAGAATTGTCAAACATGTGATTTAGAATGTTGACGAACATTCCATTAGAATGTTGACGAACATTCCATTCCAGAATGGTCAGACATTGCTTTTAGAATGTTGGCGAACATTCCATTCTAGAATGGTCAGACATTGCTTATAGAATGTCGGCGAACATTCCATTCTAGAATTGTCAAACATGTGATTTAGAATGTTGGCGAACATTCCATTCTAGAATTGTCAAAAATGTGATTTAGAATGTTGACGAACATTCCATTCTAGAATTGTCAGACAATGTGATTTAGAATGTTGACGTACATTCCATTCCAGAATCGTCATACTTTGCTTTTAGAATGTTAGCGAACATTCCATTCTAGAATCGTCAGACATTGCTTTTAGAATGTTGGCGAACATTCCATTCTAGAATTATCAAACATGTGATTTAGAATGTTGACGAACATTCCATTCTAGAATGTTGACAAACATTCCATTCTAGAATTTTCAAACAACGTTATGGAATTCTGACGAACATTCCATTCTAGAACTGTCAAGCATTGTTATTAGGATGTTTACGAACATTCCATTCTTGAATTGTCAAATATGTGATTTGGAATGTTGACGAACATTACATTCTAGAATGGTCAGACATTGCTTTTAGAATGTTGGCGAACATTAGATTCTAGAACTGTCAAACGTGATTTACAATGTTGACGAACATTCCATTCTAGAATGGTCATACATTGCTTTTAGAATGTTGGCGAACATTCCCTTCCAGAATCGTCAGACATTGCTTTTAGAATGTCAGCGAACATTTCATTCATTCCATTCTAGAATGTTGACAATCATTCCATTCTAGAATTTTCAAACATTCAAACAACGTTCTGGAATTCTGACGAACATTCCATAATAGAACTGTCAAGCATTGCTATTAAGATGTTGACGAATATTCCATTCTAGAATTGTCAAATATGTTATTTAGAATGTTGACGAACATTCCATTCTAGAATGGTCAGACATTGCTTTTAGAATGTTGGCGAACATTACATTCCAGAATCGTCAGAAATTGCTTTTAGAATGTCAGCGAACATTCCATTCTAGAATTGTCAAGCATGTGATTTAGAATGTTGACGAACATTCCATTCCAGAATCGTCAGACATTGTTTTTAGAATGTCGGCGAACATTCCATTCTAGAATTGTCAAACATGTGATTTAGAATATTGACGAGCATTCCATTCAAGAATTGTCAAAAATGTGATTTAGAATGTTGACGAACATTCCATTCCAGAATGGTCAGACATTGATTTTAGAATGTTGGCGAACATTTCATTCTAGAATTATAAAACATGTGATTTAGAATGTTGACAAACATTCCATTCTAGAATTTTCAAACATTCAAACAACGTTATGGAATTCTGATGAACATTACATTCTAGAATTGTCAAACATGTGATTTAGAATGTTGACGACCATTCCATTCCAGAATCGTCAGACATTGTTTTTAGAATGTCGGCGAACATTCCATTCTAGAATTGTCAAACATGTGATTTAGAATGTTGAAGAACATTCCATTCCAGAATCGTCAGACAATGTTTTTAGAATATCGGTGAACATTCCATTCTAGAATGTTGACAAACATTCTAAAAAAAACATTTTTTGTCAAAAATGTGATTTAGAATGTTGGCGAACATTACATTCTAGAACTGTCAGACATGTGATTTAGAATGTTGACAAACATTCCATTCTAGAATGGTCAGACATTGCTTTTAGAATGTCGGCGAACATTCCATTCTAGAATTGTCAAACATGTGATATAGAATGTTGACGAACATTCCATTCCAGAATCGTCAGACTTTGCTTTTAGAATGTTGGCGAACATTCCATTCCAGAATCGTCAGATATTGCTTTTAGAATGTTGGCGAACATTCCATTCTAGAATTATCAAACATGTGATTTAGAATGTTGACGAACATTCCATTCTAGAATGTTGACAAACATTCCATTCTAGAATTTTCAAACATTCAAACAACGTTATGGAATTCTGACGAACATTCCATTCTAGAATTGTCAAGCATGTGATTTAGAATGTTGATAAACATTCCATTCTAGAATGGTCAGACATTGCTTTTAGAATGTCGGCGAACATTCCATTCTAGAATTGTCAGACAATGTGATTTAGAATGATCATGAACATTCCATTCTAGAATTGTCAAACATGTGATTTAGAATGTTGACGAGCATTCCATTCAAGAATTGTCAAACGTGATTTAGAATGTTGGCGAACATTACATTCTAGAATTTTCAAACATTCAAACTAAGTTCTGGAATTCTGACGAACATTCCATTCTAGAATTGTCAAACATGTGATTTAGAATGTTGACGAACATTCCATTCTAGAATTGTCAGACATTGCTTGTAGAATGTCGGCGAACATTACATTCTAGAATTGTCAAAAATATGATTTAGAATGTTGGCGAACTTTACATTCTAGAACTGACAAAAATGTGATTTAGAATGTTAGCGAACATTACATTCCAGAATGGTCAGACATTGCTATCAGAATGTCGGAGAACATTCCATCCTAGAATTGTCAAACATGTGATTTAGAATGTTGACGAGCATTCCATTCAAGAATTGTCAAACATGTGATTTAGAATGTTGGCGAACATTCCATTCTACAATGGTCAGACATTGCTTTTAGAATGTCGGCGAACATTCCATTCTAGAATTCTCAAACATGTGATTTAGAATGTTGACGAACATTCCATTCCTGAATGGTCAGACATTGCTATTAGAATGTTGGCGAACATTCCATTCTAGAATTGTCAAACATGTGATTTAGAATATTGACGAGCATTCCATTCAAGAATTGTCAAAAATGTGATTTAGAATGTTGACGAACATTACATTGTAGAACTGTCAAACGTGTTTTAGAAGGTTGACGAACATTCCTTTCTAGAATTGTCAGACAATGTGATTTAGAATGATCATGAACATTCCATTCTAGAATTGTCAAACATGTGATTTAGGATGTTGACGAGCATTCCATTCAAGAATTGTCAAACGTGATTTAGAATGTTGGCGAACAATACATTCTAGAATTTTCAAACATTCAAACTAAGTTCTGGAATTCTGACGAACATTCCATTCTAGAACTGTCAAGCATTGCTATTAGGATGTTGACGAACATTCCATTCTAGAATTGCCAAACATGTGATTTAGAATGTTGACGAACATTCCATTCCAGAATGGTCAGACATTGCTATTAGAATGTTGGCGAACATTCCATTCTAGAATTGTCAAACATGTGATTTAGAATGTCGGCGAACATTCCATTCTAGAACTGTCAAACATGTGATTTAGAATGTTGACGAACATTCCATTCCAGAATGGTCAGACATTGCTATTAGAATGTTGGCGAACATTCCATTCTAGAATTGTCGAACATGTGATTTAGAATGTCGGCGAACATTCCATTCTAGAACTGTCAAACATGTGATTTAGAATGTTGACGAACATTCCATTCTACAATGGTCAGACATTGCTTTAGAATGTCGGCGAACATTCCATTCTAAAATTCTCAAACATGTGATTTAGAATGTTAACGAACATTCCATTCCAGAACGGTCAGACATTGCTATTAGAATGTCAGCGAACATTCCATTCTAGAATTGTCAAACATGTGATTTAGAATGTTGACGAACATTCCATTCTAGAATGTTGACAAACATTCCATTCTAGAATTGTCAAACATTCAAACTAAGTTCTGGAATTCTGACGAACATTCCATTCTAGAACTGTCAAGCATTGCTATTAGGATGTTGACGAACATTCCATTCTAGAATTGCCAAACATGTGATTTAGAATGTTGACGAACATTCCATTCCAGAATGGTCAGACATTGCTATTAGAATGTTGGCGAACATTCCATTCTAGAATTGTCAAACATGTGATTTAGAATGTCGGCGAACATTCCATTCTAGAACTGTCAAACATGTGATTTAGAATGTTGACGAACATTCCATTCCAGAATGGTCAGACATTGCTATTAGAATGTTGGCGAACATTCCATTCTAGAATTGTCGAACATGTGATTTAGAATGTCGGCGAACATTCCATTCTAGAACTGTCAAACATGTGATTTAGAATGTTGACGAACATTCCATTCTACAATGGTCAGACATTGCTTTTAGAATGTTGACGAACATTCCATTAGAATGTTGACGAACATTCCATTCCAGAATGGTCAGACATTGCTTTTAGAATGTTGGCGAACATTCCATTCTAGAATGGTCAGACATTGCTTATAGAATGTCGGCGAACATTCCATTCTAGAATTGTCAAACATGTGATTTAGAATGTTGGCGAACATTCCATTCTAGAATTGTCAAAAATGTGATTTAGAATGTTGACGAACATTCCATTCTAGAATTGTCAGACAATGTGATTTAGAATGTTGACGTACATTCCATTCCAGAATCGTCATACTTTGCTTTTAGAATGTTAGCGAACATTCCATTCTAGAATCGTCAGACATTGCTTTTAGAATGTTGGCGAACATTCCATTCTAGAATTATCAAACATGTGATTTAGAATGTTGACGAACATTCCATTCTAGAATGTTGACAAACATTCCATTCTAGAATTTTCAAACAACGTTATGGAATTCTGACGAACATTCCATTCTAGAACTGTCAAGCATTGTTATTAGGATGTTTACGAACATTCCATTCTTGAATTGTCAAATATGTGATTTGGAATGTTGACGAACATTACATTCTAGAATGGTCAGACATTGCTTTTAGAATGTTGGCGAACATTCCATTCTAGAATTGTCAAAAGTGTGATTTAGACTGTTGGCGAACATTACATTCTAGAACTGTCAGACATGTGATTTAGAATGTTGACAAACATTCCATTCTAGAATGGTCAGACATTGCTTTTAGAATGTCGGCGAACATTCCATTCTAGAATTGTCAAACATGTGATTTAGAATGTTGACGAACATTCCATTCCAGAATCGTCAGACATTGCTTTTAGAATGTTGGCGAACGTTCCATTCTAGAATTGTCAAATATGTGATTTAGAATGTTGGTGAACATTCCATTCTAGAATTGTCAAACATGTGATTTAGAATGTTGACGAACATTCCATTCTAGAATTGTCAGACAATGTGATTTAGAATGATCGCGAACATTCCATTCTAGAATTGTCAAAAATGTGATATAGACTGTTGGCCAACATTACATTCTAGAACTGTCAGACATGTGATTTAGAATGTTGACAAACATTCCATTCTAGAATGGTCAGACATTGCTTTTAGAATGTCGGCGAACATTCCATTCTAGAATTATCAAACATGTGATTTAGAATGTTGACGAACATTCCATTCCAGAATCGTCTGACATTGCTTTTAGAATGTTGGCGAACATTCCATTCTAGAATTGTCAAACATGTGATTTAGAATGTTGACGAACATTCCATTCTAGAATGTTGACAAACATTCCATTCTAGAATTTTCAAACATTCAAACAACGTTATGGAATTCTGACGAACATTCCATTCTAGAACTGTCAAGCATTGTTATTAGGATGTTTACGAACATTCCATTCTTGAATTGTCAAATATGTGATTTGGAATGTTGACGAACATTCCATTCTAGAATAGTCAGACATTGCTTTTAGAATGTTGGAGAACATTACATTCTAGAACTATCAAACATGTGATTTACAATGTTGACGAACATTCCATTCTAGAATGGTCAGACATTGCTTTTAGAATGTTGGCGAACATTCCATTCCAGAATCGTCAGACATTGCTCTTAGAATGTTGGCAAACATTCCATTCTAGAATTATCAAACGTGATTTAGAATGTTGACGACCATTCCATTCCAGAATCGTCAGACATTGTTTTTAGAATGTCGGCGAACATTCCATTCTAGAATTGTCAAACATGTGATTTAGAATGTTGAAGAACATTCCATTCCAGAATCGTCAGACAATGTTTTTAGAATGTCGGCGAACATTCCATTCTAGAATTGTCAAACATGTGATTTAGAATGGTGACGAACATTCCATTCCAAAATTGTTAACATTTTTTTTAGAATGTTGGCGAACATTCCATTATAGAATTGTCAAACATGTGATTTAGAATGGTGACGAACATTCCATTCCAAAATCGTTAAACATTGTTTTTAGAATGTCGGAGAACATTCCATTCCAAAATCGTTAAACATTGTTTTTAGAATGTTGATGAACATTCCATTCTAGAATGTTGACAAACATTCCATTCTAGAATTTTCAAACATTCAAACAACGTTATGGAATTCTAATGAACATTCCATTCTAGAATTGTCAAACATGTGATTTAGAATGTTGATGAACATTCCATTCTAGAATGGTCAGACATTGCTTTTAGAATGTTGGCGAACATTCCATTCTAGAATTGTCAAACATGTGATTTAGAATGTTGACGAACATTCCATTAGAATGTTGACGAACATTCCATTCCAGAATGGTCAGACATTGCTTTTACAATGTCGGCGAACATTCCATTCTAGAATTGTCAAACATGTGATTTAGAATGTTGGCAAACATTCCATTCTAGAATTGTCAAACATGTGATTTAGAATGTTGGCGAACATTCCATTCTAGAATTATCAAACATGTGATTTAGAATGTTGACGAACATTCTATTCTCGAATGTTGACAAACATTCCATTCTAGAATTTTCAAACATTCAAACAACGTTATGGAATTCTGATGAACATTCCATTCTAGAATTGTCAAACATGTGATTTAGAATGTTGATGCACATTCCATTCTAGAATGGTCAGACATTGCTTTCAGAATGTCGGCGAACATTCCATTCTAGAATTGTCAAACATGTGATTTAGAATGTTGACGAACATTCCATTAGAATGTTGACGAACATTCCATTCCAGAATGGTCAGACATTGATTTTAGAATGTTGGCGAACATTTCATTCTAGAATTATAAAACATGTGATTTAGAATGTTGACAAACATTCCATTCTAGAATTTTCAAACATTCAAACAACGTTATGGAATTCTGATGAACATTACATTCTAGAATTGTCAAACATGTGATTTAGAATGTTGACGACCATTCCATTCCAGAATCGTCAGACATTGTTTTTAGAATGTCGGCGAACATTCCATTCTAGAATTGTCAAACATGTGATTTAGAATGTTGAAGAACATTCCATTCCAGAATCGTCAGACAATGTTTTTAGAATATCGGTGAACATTCCATTCTAGAATGTTGACAAACATTCTAAAAAAAACATTTTTTGTCAAAAATGTGATTTAGAATGTTGGCGAACATTACATTCTAGAACTGTCAGACATGTGATTTAGAATGTTGACAAACATTCCATTCTAGAATGGTCAGACATTTCTTTTAGAATGTCGGCGAACATTCCATTCTAGAATTGTCAAACATGTGATTTAGAATGTTGATGAACATTCAATTCCAGAATCGTCAGACTTTGCTTTTAGAATGTTGGCGAACATTCCATTCCAGAATCGTCAGACATTGCTTTTAGAATGTTGTCGAACATTCCATTCTAGAATTATCAAACATGTGATTTAGAATGTTGACGAACATTCCATTCTAGAATGTTGACAAACATTCCATTCTAGAATTTTCAAACATTCAAACAACGTTCTGGAATTCTGACGAACATTCCATTCTAGAACTGTCAAGCATTGTTATTAGGATGTTTACGAACATTCCATTCTAGAATTGTCAAACATGTGATTTAGAATGTTGATGAACATTCCATTCTAGAATGGTCAGACATTGCTTTTAGAATGTCGGCGAACATTCCATTCTAGAATTGTCAAACATGTGATTTAGAATGTTGACGAACATTCCATTAGAATGTTGACGAACATTCCATTCCAGAATGGTCAGACATTGCTTTTACAATGTCGGCGAACATTCCATTCTAGAATTGTCAAACATGTGATTTAGAATGTTGGCAAACATTCCATTCTAGAATTGTCAAACATGTGATTTAGAATGTTGGCGAACATTCCGTTCTAGAATTATCAAACATGTGATTTAGAATGTTGACGAACATTCTATTCTCGAATGTTGACAAACATTCCATTCTAGAATTTTCAAACATTCAAACAACGTTATGGAATTCTGATGAACATTCCATTCTAGAATTGTCAAACATGTGATTTAGAATGTTGATGCACATTCCATTCTAGAATGGTCAGACATTGCTTTCAGAATGTCGGCGAACATTCCATTCTAGAATTGTCAAACATGTGATTTAGAATGTTGACGAACATTCCATTAGAATGTTGACGAACATTCCATTCCAGAATGGTCAGACATTGCTTTTAGAATGTTGGCGAACATTCCATTCTAGAATGGTCAGACATTGCTTATAGAATGTCGGCGAACATTCCATTCTAGAATTGTCAAACATGTGATTTAGAATGTTGGCGAACATTCCATTCTAGAATTGTCAAAAATGTGATTTAGAATGTTGACGAACATTCCATTCTAGAATTGTCAGACAATGTGATTTAGAATGTTGACGTACATTCCATTCCAGAATCGTCATACTTTGCTTTTAGAATGTTAGCGAACATTCCATTCTAGAATCGTCAGACATTGCTTTTAGAATGTTGGCGAACATTCCATTCTAGAATTATCAAACATGTGATTTAGAATGTTGACGAACATTCCATTCTAGAATGTTGACAAACATTCCATTCTAGAATTTTCAAACAACGTTATGGAATTCTGACGAACATTCCATTCTAGAACTGTCAAGCATTGTTATTAGGATGTTTACGAACATTCCATTCTTGAATTGTCAAATATGTGATTTGGAATGGTGACGAACATTACATTCTAGAATGGTCAGACATTGCTTTTAGAATGTTGGCGAACATTAGATTCTAGAACTGTCAAACGTGATTTACAATGTTGACGAACATTCCATTCTAGAATGGTCATACATTGCTTTTAGAATGTTGGCGAACATTCCATTCCAGAATCGTCAGACATTGCTTTTAGAATGTCAGCGAACATTTCATTCATTCCATTCTAGAATGTTGACAATCATTCCATTCTAGAATTTTCAAACATTCAAACAACGTTCTGGAATTCTGACGAACATTCCATAATAGAACTGTCAAGCATTGCTATTAAGATGTTGACGAATATTCCATTCTAGAATTGTCAAATATGTTATTTAGAATGTTGACGAACATTCCATTCTAGAATGGTCAGACATTGCTTTTAGAATGTTGGCGAACATTACATTCCAGAATCGTCAGAAATTGCTTTTAGAATGTCAGCGAACATTTCATTCTAGAATTGTCAAGCATGTGATTTAGAATGTTGACGACCATTCCATTCCAGAATCGTCAGACATTGTTTTTAGAATGTCGGCGAACATTCCATTCTAGAATTGTCAAACATGTGATTTAGAATATTGACGAGCATTCCATTCAAGAATTGTCAAAAATGTGATTTAGAATGTTGACGAACATTCCATTCCAGAATTGTCAGACTTTGCTTTTAGAATGTTGGCGAACATTCCATTCCAGAATCGTCAGACATTGCTTTTAGAATGTTGGCGAACATTTCATTCTAGAATTATCAAACATGTGATTTAGAATGTTGACGAACATTCCATTAGAATGTTGACGAACATTCCATTCCAGAATGGTCAGACATTGATTTTAGAATGTTGGCGAACATTTCATTCTAGAATTATAAAACATGTGATTTAGAATGTTGACAAACATTCCATTCTAGAATTTTCAAACATTCAAACAACGTTATGGAATTCTGATGAACATTACATTCTAGAATTGTCAAACATGTGATTTAGAATGTTGACGACCATTCCATTCCAGAATCGTCAGACATTGTTTTTAGAATGTCGGCGAACATTCCATTCTAGAATTGTCAAACATGTGATTTAGAATGTTGAAGAACATTCCATTCCAGAATCGTCAGACAATGTTTTTAGAATATCGGTGAACATTCCATTCTAGAATGTTGACAAACATTCTAAAAAAAACATTTTTTGTCAAAAATGTGATTTAGAATGTTGGCGAACATTACATTCTAGAACTGTCAGACATGTGATTTAGAATGTTGACAAACATTCCATTCTAGAATGGTCAGACATTTCTTTTAGAATGTCGGCGAACATTCCATTCTAGAATTGTCAAACATGTGATTTAGAATGTTGATGAACATTCAATTCCAGAATCGTCAGACTTTGCTTTTAGAATGTTGGCGAACATTCCATTCCAGAATCGTCAGACATTGCTTTTAGAATGTTGTCGAACATTCCATTCTAGAATTATCAAACATGTGATTTAGAATGTTGACGAACATTCCATTCTAGAATGTTGACAAACATTCCATTCTAGAATTTTCAAACATTCAAACAACGTTCTGGAATTCTGACGAACATTCCATTCTAGAACTGTCAAGCATTGTTATTAGGATGTTTACGAACATTCCATTCTAGAATTGTCAAACATGTGATTTAGAATGTTGATGAACATTCCATTCTAGAATGGTCAGACATTGCTTTTAGAATGTCGGCGAACATTCCATTCTAGAATTGTCAAACATGTGATTTAGAATGTTGACGAACATTCCATTAGAATGTTGACGAACATTCCATTCCAGAATGGTCAGACATTGCTTTTACAATGTCGGCGAACATTCCATTCTAGAATTGTCAAACATGTGATTTAGAATGTTGGCAAACATTCCATTCTAGAATTGTCAAACATGTGATTTAGAATGTTGGCGAACATTCCGTTCTAGAATTATCAAACATGTGATTTAGAATGTTGACGAACATTCTATTCTCGAATGTTGACAAACAATCCATTCTTGAATTTTCAAACATTCAAACAACGTTATGGAATTCTGATGAACATTCCATTCTAGAATTGTCAAACATGTGATTTAGAATGTTGATGCACATTCCATTCTAGAATGGTCAGACATTGCTTTCAGAATGTCGGCGAACATTCCATTCTAGAATTGTCAAACATGTGATTTAGAATGTTGACGAACATTCCATTAGAATGTTGACGAACATTCCATTCCAGAATGGTCAGACATTGCTTTTAGAATGTTGGCGAACATTCCATTCTAGAATGGTCAGACATTGCTTATAGAATGTCGGCGAACATTCCATTCTAGAATTGTCAAACATGTGATTTAGAATGTTGGCGAACATTCCATTCTAGAATTGTCAAAAATGTGATTTAGAATGTTGACGAACATTCCATTCTAGAATTGTCAGACAATGTGATTTAGAATGTTGACGTACATTCCATTCCAGAATCGTCATACTTTGCTTTTAGAATGTTAGCGAACATTCCATTCTAGAATCGTCAGACATTGCTTTTAGAATGTTGGCGAACATTCCATTCTAGAATTATCAAACATGTGATTTAGAATGTTGACGAACATTCCATTCTAGAATGTTGACAAACATTCCATTCTAGAATTTTCAAACAACGTTATGGAATTCTGACGAACATTCCATTCTAGAACTGTCAAGCATTGTTATTAGGATGTTTACGAACATTCCATTCTTGAATTGTCAAATATGTGATTTGGAATGTTGACGAACATTACATTCTAGAATGGTCAGACATTGCTTTTAGAATGTTGGCGAACATTAGATTCTAGAACTGTCAAACGTGATTTACAATGTTGACGAACATTCCATTCTAGAATGGTCATACATTGCTTTTAGAATGTTGGCGAACATTCCATTCCAGAATCGTCAGACATTGCTTTTAGAATGTCAGCGAACATTTCATTCATTCCATTCTAGAATGTTGACAATCATTCCATTCTAGAATTTTCAAACATTCAAACAACGTTCTGGAATTCTGACGAACATTCCATAATAGAACTGTCAAGCATTGCTATTAAGATGTTGACGAATATTCCATTCTAGAATTGTCAAATATGTTATTTAGAATGTTGACGAACATTCCATTCTAGAATGGTCAGACATTGCTTTTAGAATGTTGGCGAACATTACATTCCAGAATCGTCAGAAATTGCTTTTAGAATGTCAGCGAACATTCCATTCTAGAATTGTCAAGCATGTGATTTAGAATGTTGACGAACATTCCATTCCAGAATCGTCAGACATTGTTTTTAGAATGTCGGCGAACATTCCATTCTAGAATTGTCAAACATGTGATTTAGAATATTGACGAGCATTCCATTCAAGAATTGTCAAAAATGTGATTTAGAATGTTGACGAACATTCCATTCCAGAATGGTCAGACATTGATTTTAGAATGTTGGCGAACATTTCATTCTAGAATTATAAAACATGTGATTTAGAATGTTGACAAACATTCCATTCTAGAATTTTCAAACATTCAAACAACGTTATGGAATTCTGATGAACATTACATTCTAGAATTGTCAAACATGTGATTTAGAATGTTGACGACCATTCCATTCCAGAATCGTCAGACATTGTTTTTAGAATGTCGGCGAACATTCCATTCTAGAATTGTCAAACATGTGATTTAGAATGTTGAAGAACATTCCATTCCAGAATCGTCAGACAATGTTTTTAGAATATCGGTGAACATTCCATTCTAGAATGTTGACAAACATTCTAAAAAAAACATTTTTTGTCAAAAATGTGATTTAGAATGTTGGCGAACATTACATTCTAGAACTGTCAGACATGTGATTTAGAATGTTGACAAACATTCCATTCTAGAATGGTCAGACATTGCTTTTAGAATGTCGGCGAACATTCCATTCTAGAATTGTCAAACATGTGATATAGAATGTTGACGAACATTCCATTCCAGAATCGTCAGACTTTGCTTTTAGAATGTTGGCGAACATTCCATTCCAGAATCGTCAGATATTGCTTTTAGAATGTTGGCGAACATTCCATTCTAGAATTATCAAACATGTGATTTAGAATGTTGACGAACATTCCATTCTAGAATGTTGACAAACATTCCATTCTAGAATTTTCAAACATTCAAACAACGTTATGGAATTCTGACGAACATTCCATTCTAGAATTGTCAAGCATGTGATTTAGAATGTTGATAAACATTCCATTCTAGAATGGTCAGACATTGCTTTTAGAATGTCGGCGAACATTCCATTCTAGAATTGTCAGACAATGTGATTTAGAATGATCATGAACATTCCATTCTAGAATTGTCAAACATGTGATTTAGAATGTTGACGAGCATTCCATTCAAGAATTGTCAAACGTGATTTAGAATGTTGGCGAACATTACATTCTAGAATTTTCAAACATTCAAACTAAGTTCTGGAATTCTGACGAACATTCCATTCTAGAATTGTCAAACATGTGATTTAGAATGTTGACGAACATTCCATTCTAGAATTGTCAGACATTGCTTGTAGAATGTCGGCGAACATTACATTCTAGAATTGTCAAAAATATGATTTAGAATGTTGGCGAACTTTACATTCTAGAACTGACAAAAATGTGATTTAGAATGTTAGCGAACATTACATTCCAGAATGGTCAGACATTGCTATCAGAATGTCGGAGAACATTCCATCCTAGAATTGTCAAACATGTGATTTAGAATGTTGACGAGCATTCCATTCAAGAATTGCCAAACATGTGATTTAGAATGTTGACGAACATTCCATTCCAGAATGGTCAGACATTGCTATTAGAATGTTGGCGAACATTCCATTCTAGAATTGTCAAACATGTGATTTAGAATGTCGGCGAACATTCCATTCTAGAACTGTCAAACATGTGATTTAGAATGTTGACGAACATTCCATTCCAGAATGGTCAGACATTGCTATTAGAATGTTGGCGAACATTCCATTCTAGAATTGTCGAACATGTGATTTAGAATGTCGGCGAACATTCCATTCTAGAACTGTCAAACATGTGATTTAGAATGTTGACGAACATTCCATTCTACAATGGTCAGACATTGCTTTAGAATGTCGGCGAACATTCCATTCTAAAATTCTCAAACATGTGATTTAGAATGTTAACGAACATTCCATTCCAGAACGGTCAGACATTGCTATTAGAATGTCAGCGAACATTCCATTCTAGAATTGTCAAACATGTGATTTAGAATGTTGACGAACATTCCATTCTAGAATGTTGACAAACATTCCATTCTAGAATTTTCAAACATTCAAACTAAGTTCTGGAATTCTGACGAACATTCCATTCTAGAACTGTCAAGCATTGCTATTAGGATGTTGACGAACATTCCATTCTAGAATTGCCAAACATGTGATTTAGAATGTTGACGAACATTCCATTCCAGAATGGTCAGACATTGCTATTAGAATGTTGGCGAACATTCCATTCTAGAATTGTCAAACATGTGATTTAGAATGTCGGCGAACATTCCATTCTAGAACTGTCAAACATGTGATTTAGAATGTTGACGAACATTCCATTCCAGAATGGTCAGACATTGCTATTAGAATGTTGGCGAACATTCCATTCTAGAATTGTCGAACATGTGATTTAGAATGTCGGCGAACATTCCATTCTAGAACTGTCAAACATGTGATTTAGAATGTTGACGAACATTCCATTCTACAATGGTCAGACATTGCTTTAGAATGTCGGCGAACATTCCATTCTAAAATTCTCAAACATGTGATTTAGAATGTTAACGAACATTCCATTCCAGAACGGTCAGACATTGCTATTAGAATGTCAGCGAACATTCCATTCTAGAATTGTCAAACATGTGATTTAGAATGTTGACGAACATTCCATTCTAGAATGTTGACAAACATTCCATTCTAGAATTGTCAAACATTCAAACTAAGTTCTGGAATTCTGACGAACATTCCATTCTAGAACTGTCAAGCATTGCTATTAGGATGTTGACGAACATTCCATTCTAGAATTGCCAAACATGTGATTTAGAATGTTGACGAACATTCCATTCCAGAATGGTCAGACATTGCTATTAGAATGTTGGCGAACATTCCATTCTAGAATTGTCAAACATGTGATTTAGAATGTCGGCGAACATTCCATTCTAGAACTGTCAAACATGTGATTTAGAATGTTGACGAACATTCCATTCCAGAATGGTCAGACATTGCTATTAGAATGTTGGCGAACATTCCATTCTAGAATTGTCGAACATGTGATTTAGAATGTCGGCGAACATTCCATTCTAGAACTGTCAAACATGTGATTTAGAATGTTGACGAACATTCCATTCTACAATGGTCAGACATTGCTTTTAGAATGTTGACGAACATTCCATTAGAATGTTGACGAACATTCCATTCCAGAATGGTCAGACATTGCTTTTAGAATGTTGGCGAACATTCCATTCTAGAATGGTCAGACATTGCTTATAGAATGTCGGCGAACATTCCATTCTAGAATTGTCAAACATGTGATTTAGAATGTTGGCGAACATTCCATTCTAGAATTGTCAAAAATGTGATTTAGAATGTTGACGAACATTCCATTCTAGAATTGTCAGACAATGTGATTTAGAATGTTGACGTACATTCCATTCCAGAATCGTCATACTTTGCTTTTAGAATGTTAGCGAACATTCCATTCTAGAATCGTCAGACATTGCTTTTAGAATGTTGGCGAACATTCCATTCTAGAATTATCAAACATGTGATTTAGAATGTTGACGAACATTCCATTCTAGAATGTTGACAAACATTCCATTCTAGAATTTTCAAACAACGTTATGGAATTCTGACGAACATTCCATTCTAGAACTGTCAAGCATTGTTATTAGGATGTTTACGAACATTCCATTCTTGAATTGTCAAATATGTGATTTGGAATGTTGACGAACATTACATTCTAGAATGGTCAGACATTGCTTTTAGAATGTTGGCGAACATTAGATTCTAGAACTGTCAAACGTGATTTACAATGTTGACGAACATTCCATTCTAGAATGGTCATACATTGCTTTTAGAATGTTGGCGAACATTCCATTCCAGAATCGTCAGACATTGCTTTTAGAATGTCAGCGAACATTTCATTCATTCCATTCTAGAATGTTGACAATCATTCCATTCTAGAATTTTCAAACATTCAAACAACGTTCTGGAATTCTGACGAACATTCCATAATAGAACTGTCAAGCATTGCTATTAAGATGTTGACGAATATTCCATTCTAGAATTGTCAAATATGTTATTTAGAATGTTGACGAACATTCCATTCTAGAATGGTCAGACATTGCTTTTAGAATGTTGGCGAACATTACATTCCAGAATCGTCAGAAATTGCTTTTAGAATGTCAGCGAACATTTCATTCTAGAATTGTCAAGCATGTGATTTAGAATGTTGACGAACATTCCATTCCAGAATCGTCAGACATTGTTTTTAGAATGTCGGCGAACATTCCATTCTAGAATTGTCAAACATGTGATTTAGAATATTGACGAGCATTCCATTCAAGAATTGTCAAAAATGTGATTTAGAATGTTGACGAACATTCCATTCCAGAATTGTCAGACTTTGCTTTTAGAATGTTGGCGAACATTCCATTCCAGAATCGTCAGACATTGCTTTTAGAATGTTGGCGAACATTTCATTCTAGAATTATCAAACATGTGATTTAGAATGTTGACGAACATTCCATTAGAATGTTGACGAACATTCCATTCCAGAATGGTCAGACATTGATTTTAGAATGTTGGCGAACATTTCATTCTAGAATTATAAAACATGTGATTTAGAATGTTGACAAACATTCCATTCTAGAATTTTCAAACATTCAAACAACGTTATGGAATTCTGATGAACATTACATTCTAGAATTGTCAAACATGTGATTTAGAATGTTGACGACCATTCCATTCCAGAATCGTCAGACATTGTTTTTAGAATGTCGGCGAACATTCCATTCTAGAATTGTCAAACATGTGATTTAGAATGTTGAAGAACATTCCATTCCAGAATCGTCAGACAATGTTTTTAGAATATCGGTGAACATTCCATTCTAGAATGTTGACAAACATTCTAAAAAAAACATTTTTTGTCAAAAATGTGATTTAGAATGTTGGCGAACATTACATTCTAGAACTGTCAGACATGTGATTTAGAATGTTGACAAACATTCCATTCTAGAATGGTCAGACATTGCTTTTAGAATGTCGGCGAACATTCCATTCTAGAATTGTCAAACATGTGATATAGAATGTTGACGAACATTCCATTCCAGAATCGTCAGACTTTGCTTTTAGAATGTTGGCGAACATTCCATTCCAGAATCGTCAGATATTGCTTTTAGAATGTTGGCGAACATTCCATTCTAGAATTATCAAACATGTGATTTAGAATGTTGACGAACATTCCATTCTAGAATGTTGACAAACATTCCATTCTAGAATTTTCAAACATTCAAACAACGTTATGGAATTCTGACGAACATTCCATTCTAGAATTGTCAAGCATGTGATTTAGAATGTTGATAAACATTCCATTCTAGAATGGTCAGACATTGCTTTTAGAATGTCGGCGAACATTCCATTCTAGAATTGTCAGACAATGTGATTTAGAATGATCATGAACATTCCATTCTAGAATTGTCAAACATGTGATTTAGAATGTTGACGAGCATTCCATTCAAGAATTGTCAAACGTGATTTAGAATGTTGGCGAACATTACATTCTAGAATTTTCAAACATTCAAACTAAGTTCTGGAATTCTGACGAACATTCCATTCTAGAATTGTCAAACATGTGATTTAGAATGTTGACGAACATTCCATTCTAGAATTGTCAGACATTGCTTGTAGAATGTCGGCGAACATTACATTCTAGAATTGTCAAAAATATGATTTAGAATGTTGGCGAACTTTACATTCTAGAACTGACAAAAATGTGATTTAGAATGTTAGCGAACATTACATTCCAGAATGGTCAGACATTGCTATCAGAATGTCGGAGAACATTCCATCCTAGAATTGTCAAACATGTGATTTAGAATGTTGACGAGCATTCCATTCAAGAATTGTCAAACATGTGATTTAGAATGTTGGCGAACATTCCATTCTACAATGGTCAGACATTGCTTTTAGAATGTCGGCGAACATTCCATTCTAGAATTCTCAAACATGTGATTTAGAATGTTGACGAACATTCCATTCCTGAATGGTCAGACATTGCTATTAGAATGTTGGCGAACATTCCATTCTAGAATTGTCAAACATGTGATTTAGAATATTGACGAGCATTCCATTCAAGAATTGTCAAAAATGTGATTTAGAATGTTGACGAACATTACATTGTAGAACTGTCAAACGTGTTTTAGAAGGTTGACGAACATTCCTTTCTAGAATTGTCAGACAATGTGATTTAGAATGATCATGAACATTCCATTCTAGAATTGTCAAACATGTGATTTAGGATGTTGACGAGCATTCCATTCAAGAATTGTCAAACGTGATTTAGAATGTTGGCGAACAATACATTCTAGAATTTTCAAACATTCAAACTAAGTTCTGGAATTCTGACGAACATTCCATTCTAGAACTGTCAAGCATTGCTATTAGGATGTTGACGAACATTCCATTCTAGAATTGCCAAACATGTGATTTAGAATGTTGACGAACATTCCATTCCAGAATGGTCAGACATTGCTATTAGAATGTTGGCGAACATTCCATTCTAGAATTGTCAAACATGTGATTTAGAATGTCGGCGAACATTCCATTCTAGAACTGTCAAACATGTGATTTAGAATGTTGACGAACATTCCATTCCAGAATGGTCAGACATTGCTATTAGAATGTTGGCGAACATTCCATTCTAGAATTGTCGAACATGTGATTTAGAATGTCGGCGAACATTCCATTCTAGAACTGTCAAACATGTGATTTAGAATGTTGACGAACATTCCATTCTACAATGGTCAGACATTGCTTTAGAATGTCGGCGAACATTCCATTCTAAAATTCTCAAACATGTGATTTAGAATGTTAACGAACATTCCATTCCAGAACGGTCAGACATTGCTATTAGAATGTCAGCGAACATTCCATTCTAGAATTGTCAAACATGTGATTTAGAATGTTGACGAACATTCCATTCTAGAATGTTGACAAACATTCCATTCTAGAATTTTCAAACATTCAAACTAAGTTCTGGAATTCTGACGAACATTCCATTCTAGAACTGTCAAGCATTGCTATTAGGATGTTGACGAACATTCCATTCTAGAATTGCCAAACATGTGATTTAGAATGTTGACGAACATTCCATTCCAGAATGGTCAGACATTGCTATTAGAATGTTGGCGAACATTCCATTCTAGAATTGTCAAACATGTGATTTAGAATGTCGGCGAACATTCCATTCTAGAACTGTCAAACATGTGATTTAGAATGTTGACGAACATTCCATTCCAGAATGGTCAGACATTGCTATTAGAATGTTGGCGAACATTCCATTCTAGAATTGTCGAACATGTGATTTAGAATGTCGGCGAACATTCCATTCTAGAACTGTCAAACATGTGATTTAGAATGTTGACGAACATTCCATTCTACAATGGTCAGACATTGCTTTTAGAATGTTGGCGAACATTAGATTCTAGAACTGTCAAACGTGATTTACAATGTTGACGAACATTCCATTCTAGAATGGTCATACATTGCTTTTAGAATGTTGGCGAACATTCCATTCCAGAATCGTCAGACATTGCTTTTAGAATGTCAGCGAACATTTCATTCATTCCATTCTAGAATGTTGACAATCATTCCATTCTAGAATTTTCAAACATTCAAACAACGTTCTGGAATTCTGACGAACATTCCATAATAGAACTGTCAAGCATTGCTATTAAGATGTTGACGAATATTCCATTCTAGAATTGTCAAATATGTTATTTAGAATGTTGACGAACATTCCATTCTAGAATGGTCAGACATTGCTTTTAGAATGTTGGCGAACATTACATTCCAGAATCGTCAGAAATTGCTTTTAGAATGTCAGCGAACATTTCATTCTAGAATTGTCAAGCATGTGATTTAGAATGTTGACGAACATTCCATTCCAGAATCGTCAGACATTGTTTTTAGAATGTCGGCGAACATTCCATTCTAGAATTGTCAAACATGTGATTTAGAATATTGACGAGCATTCCATTCAAGAATTGTCAAAAATGTGATTTAGAATGTTGACGAACATTCCATTCCAGAATTGTCAGACTTTGCTTTTAGAATGTTGGCGAACATTCCATTCCAGAATCGTCAGACATTGCTTTTAGAATGTTGGCGAACATTTCATTCTAGAATTATCAAACATGTGATTTAGAATGTTGACGAACATTCCATTAGAATGTTGACGAACATTCCATTCCAGAATGGTCAGACATTGATTTTAGAATGTTGGCGAACATTTCATTCTAGAATTATAAAACATGTGATTTAGAATGTTGACAAACATTCCATTCTAGAATTTTCAAACATTCAAACAACGTTATGGAATTCTGATGAACATTTCATTCTAGAATTGTCAAACATGTGATTTAGAATGTTGACGACCATTCCATTCCAGAATCGTCAGACATTGTTTTTAGAATGTCGGCGAACATTCCATTCTAGAATTGTCAAACATGTGATTTAGAATGTTGAAGAACATTCCATTCCAGAATCGTCAGACAATGTTTTTAGAATATCGGTGAACATTCCATTCTAGAATGTTGACAAACATTCTAAAAAAAACATTTTTTGTCAAAAATGTGATTTAGAATGTTGGCGAACATTACATTCTAGAACTGTCAGACATGTGATTTAGAATGTTGACAAACATTCCATTCTAGAATGGTCAGACATTGCTTTTAGAATGTCGGCGAACATTCCATTCTAGAATTGTCAAACATGTGATATAGAATGTTGACGAACATTCCATTCCAGAATCGTCAGACTTTGCTTTTAGAATGTTGGCGAACATTCCATTCCAGAATCGTCAGATATTGCTTTTAGAATGTTGGCGAACATTCCATTCTAGAATTATCAAACATGTGATTTAGAATGTTGACGAACATTCCATTCTAGAATGTTGACAAACATTCCATTCTAGAATTTTCAAACATTCAAACAACGTTATGGAATTCTGACGAACATTCCATTCTAGAATTGTCAAGCATGTGATTTAGAATGTTGATAAACATTCCATTCTAGAATGGTCAGACATTGCTTTTAGAATGTCGGCGAACATTCCATTCTAGAATTGTCAGACAATGTGATTTAGAATGATCATGAACATTCCATTCTAGAATTGTCAAACATGTGATTTAGAATGTTGACGAGCATTCCATTCAAGAATTGTCAAACGTGATTTAGAATGTTGGCGAACATTACATTCTAGAATTTTCAAACATTCAAACTAAGTTCTGGAATTCTGACGAACATTCCATTCTAGAATTGTCAAACATGTGATTTAGAATGTTGACGAACATTCCATTCTAGAATTGTCAGACATTGCTTGTAGAATGTCGGCGAACATTACATTCTAGAATTGTCAAAAATATGATTTAGAATGTTGGCAAACTTTACATTCTAGAACTGACAAAAATGTGATTTAGAATGTTAGCGAACATTACATTCCAGAATGGTCAGACATTGCTATCAGAATGTCGGAGAACATTCCATCCTAGAATTGTCAAACATGTGATTTAGAATGTTGACGAGCATTCCATTCAAGAATTGTCAAACATGTGATTTAGAATGTTGGCGAACATTCCATTCTACAATGGTCAGACATTGCTTTTAGAATGTCGGCGAACATTCCATTCTAGAATTCTCAAACATGTGATTTAGAATGTTGACGAACATTCCATTCCTGAATGGTCAGACATTGCTATTAGAATGTTGGCGAACATTCCATTCTAGAATTGTCAAACATGTGATTTAGAATATTGACGAGCATTCCATTCAAGAATTGTCAAAAATGTGATTTAGAATGTTGACGAACATTACATTGTAGAACTGTCAAACGTGTTTTAGAAGGTTGACGAACATTCCTTTCTAGAATTGTCAGACAATGTGATTTAGAATGATCATGAACATTCCATTCTAGAATTGTCAAACATGTGATTTAGGATGTTGACGAGCATTCCATTCAAGAATTGTCAAACGTGATTTAGAATGTTGGCGAACAATACATTCTAGAATTTTCAAACATTCAAACTAAGTTCTGGAATTCTGACGAACATTCCATTCTAGAACTGTCAAGCATTGCTATTAGGATGTTGACGAACATTCCATTCTAGAATTGCCAAACATGTGATTTAGAATGTTGACGAACATTCCATTCCAGAATGGTCAGACATTGCTATTAGAATGTTGGCGAACATTCCATTCTAGAATTGTCAAAAATGTGATTTACAATGTTGATGAATATTACATTGTAGAACTGTCAAACGTTTTTTAAAAGGTTGACGAACATTCCATTCTAGAATTGTGAGACACTGTGATTTAGAATGATCATGAACATTCCATTCTAGAATTGTCAAACATGTGATTTAGAATGTTGGCGAACATTACATTCTAGAACTGTCAAACGTGATTTAGAAGGTTGACGAACAGTCCATTCTACAATGGTCAGACATTGCTTTTAGAATGTCGGCGAACATTCCATTCTAGAATTGTCAAACATGTGATTTAGAATATTGACGAGCATTCCATTCAAGAATTGTCAAAAATGTGATTTAGAATGTTGACGAACATCACATTGTAGAACTGTCAAACCTGTTTTAGAAGGTTGACGAACATTCCATTCTAGAATTGTCAGACAATGTGATTTAGAATGTTGGCGAACATTACATTCTAGAATTATCAAACATGTGATTTAGAATGTTGACGAACATTCCATTCTACAATGGTCAGACATTGCTTTAGAATGTCGGCGAACATTCCATTCTAAAATTCTCAAACATGTGATTTAGAATGTTAACGAACATTCCATTCCAGAACGGTCAGACATTGCTATTAGAATGTCAGCGAACATTCCATTCTAGAATTGTCAAACATGTGATTTAGAATGTTGACGAACATTCCATTCTAGAATGTTGACAAACATTCCATTCTAGAATTTTCAAACATTCAAACTAAGTTCTGGAATTCTGACGAACATTCCATTCTAGAACTGTCAAGCATTGCTATTAGGATGTTGACGAACATTCCATTCTAGAATTGCCAAACATGTGATTTAGAATGTTGACGAACATTCCATTCCAGAATGGTCAGACATTGCTATTAGAATGTTGGCGAACATTCCATTCTAGAATTGTCAAACATGTGATTTAGAATGTCGGCGAACATTCCATTCTAGAACTGTCAAACATGTGATTTAGAATGTTGACGAACATTCCATTCCAGAATGGTCAGACATTGCTATTAGAATGTTGGCGAACATTCCATTCTAGAATTGTCGAACATGTGATTTAGAATGTCGGCGAACATTCCATTCTAGAACTGTCAAACATGTGATTTAGAATGTTGACGAACATTCCATTCTACAATGGTCAGACATTGCTTTTAGAATGTTGACGAACATTCCATTAGAATGTTGACGAACATTCCATTCCAGAATGGTCAGACATTGCTTTTAGAATGTTGGCGAACATTCCATTCTAGAATGGTCAGACATTGCTTATAGAATGTCGGCGAACATTCCATTCTAGAATTGTCAAACATGTGATTTAGAATGTTGGCGAACATTCCATTCTAGAATTGTCAAAAATGTGATTTAGAATGTTGACGAACATTCCATTCTAGAATTGTCAGACAATGTGATTTAGAATGTTGACGTACATTCCATTCCAGAATCGTCATACTTTGCTTTTAGAATGTTAGCGAACATTCCATTCTAGAATCGTCAGACATTGCTTTTAGAATGTTGGCGAACATTCCATTCTAGAATTATCAAACATGTGATTTAGAATGTTGACGAACATTCCATTCTAGAATGTTGACAAACATTCCATTCTAGAATTTTCAAACAACGTTATGGAATTCTGACGAACATTCCATTCTAGAACTGTCAAGCATTGTTATTAGGATGTTTACGAACATTCCATTCTTGAATTGTCAAATATGTGATTTGGAATGGTGACGAACATTACATTCTAGAATGGTCAGACATTGCTTTTAGAATGTTGGCGAACATTAGATTCTAGAACTGTCAAACGTGATTTACAATGTTGACGAACATTCCATTCTAGAATGGTCATACATTGCTTTTAGAATGTTGGCGAACATTCCATTCCAGAATCGTCAGACATTGCTTTTAGAATGTCAGCGAACATTTCATTCATTCCATTCTAGAATGTTGACAATCATTCCATTCTAGAATTTTCAAACATTCAAACAACGTTCTGGAATTCTGACGAACATTCCATAATAGAACTGTCAAGCATTGCTATTAAGATGTTGACGAATATTCCATTCTAGAATTGTCAAATATGTTATTTAGAATGTTGACGAACATTCCATTCTAGAATGGTCATACATTGCTTTTAGAATGTTGGCGAACATTCCATTCCAGAATCGTCAGACATTGCTTTTAGAATGTCAGCGAACATTTCATTCATTCCATTCTAGAATGTTGACAATCATTCCATTCTAGAATTTTCAAACATTCAAACAACGTTCTGGAATTCTGACGAACATTCCATAATAGAACTGTCAAGCATTGCTATTAAGATGTTGACGAATATTCCATTCTAGAATTGTCAAATATGTTATTTAGAATGTTGACGAACATTCCATTCTAGAATGGTCAGACATTGCTTTTAGAATGTTGGCGAACATTACATTCCAGAATCGTCAGAAATTGCTTTTAGAATGTCAGCGAACATTTCATTCTAGAATTGTCAAGCATGTGATTTAGAATGTTGACGAACATTCCATTCCAGAATCGTCAGACATTGTTTTTAGAATGTCGGCGAACATTCCATTCTAGAATTGTCAAACATGTGATTTAGAATATTGACGAGCATTCCATTCAAGAATTGTCAAAAATGTGATTTAGAATGTTGACGAACATTCCATTCCAGAATTGTCAGACTTTGCTTTTAGAATGTTGGCGAACATTCCATTCCAGAATCGTCAGACATTGCTTTTAGAATGTTGGCGAACATTTCATTCTAGAATTATCAAACATGTGATTTAGAATGTTGACGAACATTCCATTAGAATGTTGACGAACATTCCATTCCAGAATGGTCAGACATTGATTTTAGAATGTTGGCGAACATTTCATTCTAGAATTATAAAACATGTGATTTAGAATGTTGACAAACATTCCATTCTAGAATTTTCAAACATTCAAACAACGTTATGGAATTCTGATGAACATTACATTCTAGAATTGTCAAACATGTGATTTAGAATGTTGACGACCATTCCATTCCAGAATCGTCAGACATTGTTTTTAGAATGTCGGCGAACATTCCATTCTAGAATTGTCAAACATGTGATTTAGAATGTTGAAGAACATTCCATTCCAGAATCGTCAGACAATGTTTTTAGAATATCGGTGAACATTCCATTCTAGAATGTTGACAAACATTCTAAAAAAAACATTTTTTGTCAAAAATGTGATTTAGAATGTTGGCGAACATTACATTCTAGAACTGTCAGACATGTGATTTAGAATGTTGACAAACATTCCATTCTAGAATGGTCAGACATTGCTTTTAGAATGTCGGCGAACATTCCATTCTAGAATTGTCAAACATGTGATATAGAATGTTGACGAACATTCCATTCCAGAATCGTCAGACTTTGCTTTTAGAATGTTGGCGAACATTCCATTCCAGAATCGTCAGATATTGCTTTTAGAATGTTGGCGAACATTCCATTCTAGAATTATCAAACATGTGATTTAGAATGTTGACGAACATTCCATTCTAGAATGTTGACAAACATTCCATTCTAGAATTTTCAAACATTCAAACAACGTTATGGAATTCTGACGAACATTCCATTCTAGAATTGTCAAGCATGTGATTTAGAATGTTGATAAACATTCCATTCTAGAATGGTCAGACATTGCTTTTAGAATGTCGGCGAACATTCCATTCTAGAATTGTCAGACAATGTGATTTAGAATGATCATGAACATTCCATTCTAGAATTGTCAAACATGTGATTTAGAATGTTGACGAGCATTCCATTCAAGAATTGTCAAACGTGATTTAGGATGTTGGCGAACATTACATTCTAGAATTTTCAAACATTCAAACTAAGTTCTGGAATTCTGACGAACATTCCATTCTAGAATTGTCAAACATGTGATTTAGAATGTTGACGAACATTCCATTCTAGAATTGTCAGACATTGCTTGTAGAATGTCGGCGAACATTACATTCTAGAATTGTCAAAAATATGATTTAGAATGTTGGCGAACTTTACATTCTAGAACTGACAAAAATGTGATTTAGAATGTTAGCGAACATTACATTCCAGAATGGTCAGACATTGCTATCAGAATGTCGGAGAACATTCCATCCTAGAATTGTCAAACATGTGATTTAGAATGTTGACGAGCATTCCATTCAAGAATTGTCAAACATGTGATTTAGAATGTTGGCGAACATTCCATTCTACAATGGTCAGACATTGCTTTTAGAATGTCGGCGAACATTCCATTCTAGAATTCTCAAACATGTGATTTAGAATGTTGACGAACATTCCATTCCTGAATGGTCAGACATTGCTATTAGAATGTTGGCGAACATTCCATTCTAGAATTGTCAAACATGTGATTTAGAATATTGACGAGCATTCCATTCAAGAATTGTCAAAAATGTGATTTAGAATGTTGACGAACATTACATTGTAGAACTGTCAAACGTGTTTTAGAAGGTTGACGAACATTCCTTTCTAGAATTGTCAGACAATGTGATTTAGAATGATCATGAACATTCCATTCTAGAATTGTCAAACATGTGATTTAGGATGTTGACGAGCATTCCATTCAAGAATTGTCAAACGTGATTTAGAATGTTGGCGAACAATACATTCTAGAATTTTCAAACATTCAAACTAAGTTCTGGAATTCTGACGAACATTCCATTCCAGAACTGTCAAGCATTGCTATTAGGATGTTGACGAACATTCCATTCTAGAATTGCCAAACATGTGATTTAGAATGTTGACGAACATTCCATTCCAGAATGGTCAGACATTGCTATTAGAATGTTGGCGAACATTCCATTCTAGAATTGTCAAAAATGTGATTTACAATGTTGATGAATATTACATTGTAGAACTGTCAAACGTTTTTTAAAAGGTTGACGAACATTCCATTCTAGAATTGTGAGACACTGTGATTTAGAATGATCATGAACATTCCATTCTAGAATTGTCAAACATGTGATTTAGAATGTTGGCGAACATTACATTCTAGAACTGTCAAACGTGATTTAGAAGGTTGACGAACAGTCCATTCTACAATGGTCAGACATTGCTTTTAGAATGTCGGCGAACATTCCATTCTAGAATTGTCAAACATGTGATTTAGAATATTGACGAGCATTCCATTCAAGAATTGTCAAAAATGTGATTTAGAATGTTGACGAACATCACATTGTAGAACTGTCAAACCTGTTTTAGAAGGTTGACGAACATTCCATTCTAGAATTGTCAGACAATGTGATTTAGAATGTTGGCGAACATTACATTCTAGAATTATTAAACATGTGATTTAGAATGTTGACGAACATTCCATTCTACAATGGTCAGACATTGCTTTAGAATGTCGGCGAACATTCCATTCTAAAATTCTCAAACATGTGATTTAGAATGTTAACGAACATTCCATTCCAGAACGGTCAGACATTGCTATTAGAATGTCAGCGAACATTCCATTCTAGAATTGTCAAACATGTGATTTAGAATGTTGACGAACATTCCATTCTAGAATGTTGACAAACATTCCATTCTAGAATTTTCAAACATTCAAACTAAGTTCTGGAATTCTGACGAACATTCCATTCTAGAACTGTCAAGCATTGCTATTAGGATGTTGACGAACATTCCATTCTAGAATTGCCAAACATGTGATTTAGAATGTTGACGAACATTCCATTCCAGAATGGTCAGACATTGCTATTAGAATGTTGGCGAACATTCCATTCTAGAATTGTCAAACATGTGATTTAGAATGTCGGCGAACATTCCATTCTAGAACTGTCAAACATGTGATTTAGAATGTTGACGAACATTCCATTCCAGAATGGTCAGACATTGCTATTAGAATGTTGGCGAACATTCCATTCTAGAATTGTCGAACATGTGATTTAGAATGTCGGCGAACATTCCATTCTAGAACTGTCAAACATGTGATTTAGAATGTTGACGAACATTCCATTCTACAATGGTCAGACATTGCTTTAGAATGTCGGCGAACATTCCATTCTAAAATTCTCAAACATGTGATTTAGAATGTTAACGAACATTCCATTCCAGAACGGTCAGACATTGCTATTAGAATGTCAGCGAACATTCCATTCTAGAATTGTCAAACATGTGATTTAGAATGTTGACGAACATTCCATTCTAGAATGTTGACAAACATTCCATTCTAGAATTTTCAAACATTCAAACTAAGTTCTGGAATTCTGACGAACATTCCATTCTAGAACTGTCAAGCATTGCTATTAGGATGTTGACGAACATTCCATTCTAGAATTGCCAAACATGTGATTTAGAATGTTGACGAACATTCCATTCCAGAATGGTCAGACATTGCTATTAGAATGTTGGCGAACATTCCATTCTAGAATTGTCAAACATGTGATTTAGAATGTCGGCGAACATTCCATTCTAGAACTGTCAAACATGTGATTTAGAATGTTGACGAACATTCCATTCTACAATGGTCAGACATTGCTTTTAGAATGTTGACGAACATTCCATTAGAATGTTGACGAACATTCCATTCCAGAATGGTCAGACATTGCTTTTAGAATGTTGGCGAACATTCCATTCTAGAATGGTCAGACATTGCTTATAGAATGTCGGCGAACATTCCATTCTAGAATTGTCAAACATGTGATTTAGAATGTTGGCGAACATTCCATTCTAGAATTGTCAAAAATGTGATTTAGAATGTTGACGAACATTCCATTCTAGAATTGTCAGACAATGTGATTTAGAATGTTGACGTACATTCCATTCCAGAATCGTCATACTTTGCTTTTAGAATGTTAGCGAACATTCCATTCTAGAATCGTCAGACATTGCTTTTAGAATGTTGGCGAACATTCCATTCTAGAATTATCAAACATGTGATTTAGAATGTTGACGAACATTCCATTCTAGAATGTTGACAAACATTCCATTCTAGAATTTTCAAACAACGTTATGGAATTCTGACGAACATTCCATTCTAGAACTGTCAAGCATTGTTATTAGGATGTTTACGAACATTCCATTCTTGAATTGTCAAATATGTGATTTGGAATGTTGACGAACATTACATTCTAGAATGGTCAGACATTGCTTTTAGAATGTTGGCGAACATTAGATTCTAGAACTGTCAAACGTGATTTACAATGTTGACGAACATTCCATTCTAGAATGGTCATACATTGCTTTTAGAATGTTGGCGAACATTCCATTCCAGAATCGTCAGACATTGCTTTTAGAATGTCAGCGAACATTTCATTCATTCCATTCTAGAATGTTGACAATCATTCCATTCTAGAATTTTCAAACATTCAAACAACGTTCTGGAATTCTGACGAACATTCCATAATAGAACTGTCAAGCATTGCTATTAAGATGTTGACGAATATTCCATTCTAGAATTGTCAAATATGTTATTTAGAATGTTGACGAACATTCCATTCTAGAATGGTCAGACATTGCTTTTAGAATGTTGGCGAACATTACATTCCAGAATCGTCAGAAATTGCTTTTAGAATGTCAGCGAACATTTCATTCTAGAATTGTCAAGCATGTGATTTAGAATGTTGACGAACATTCCATTCCAGAATCGTCAGACATTGTTTTTAGAATGTCGGCGAACATTCCATTCTAGAATTGTCAAACATGTGATTTAGAATATTGACGAGCATTCCATTCAAGAATTGTCAAAAATGTGATTTAGAATGTTGACGAACATTCCATTCCAGAATTGTCAGACTTTGCTTTTAGAATGTTGGCGAACATTCCATTCCAGAATCGTCAGACATTGCTTTTAGAATGTTGGCGAACATTTCATTCTAGAATTATCAAACATGTGATTTAGAATGTTGACGAACATTCCATTAGAATGTTGACGAACATTCCATTCCAGAATGGTCAGACATTGATTTTAGAATGTTGGCGAACATTTCATTCTAGAATTATAAAACATGTGATTTAGAATGTTGACAAACATTCCATTCTAGAATTTTCAAACATTCAAACAACGTTATGGAATTCTGATGAACATTACATTCTAGAATTGTCAAACATGTGATTTAGAATGTTGACGACCATTCCATTCCAGAATCGTCAGACATTGTTTTTAGAATGTCGGCGAACATTCCATTCTAGAATTGTCAAACATGTGATTTAGAATGTTGAAGAACATTCCATTCCAGAATCGTCAGACAATGTTTTTAGAATATCGGTGAACATTCCATTCTAGAATGTTGACAAACATTCTAAAAAAAACATTTTTTGTCAAAAATGTGATTTAGAATGTTGGCGAACATTACATTCTAGAACTGTCAGACATGTGATTTAGAATGTTGACAAACATTCCATTCTAGAATGGTCAGACATTTCTTTTAGAATGTCGGCGAACATTCCATTCTAGAATTGTCAAACATGTGATTTAGAATGTCGGCGAACATTCCATTCTAGAACTGTCAAACATGTGATTTAGAATGTTGACGAACATTCCATTCCAGAATGGTCAGACATTGCTATTAGAATGTTGGCGAACATTCCATTCTAAAATTCTCAAACATGTGATTTAGAATGTTAACGAACATTCCATTCCAGAACGGTCAGACATTGCTATTAGAATGTCAGCGAACATTCCATTCTAGAATTGTCAAACATGTGATTTAGAATGTTGACGAACATTCCATTCTAGAATGTTGACAAACATTCCATTCTAGAATTTTCAAACATTCAAACTAAGTTCTGGAATTCTGACGAACATTCCATTCTAGAACTGTCAAGCATTGCTATTAGGATGTTGACGAACATTCCATTCTAGAATTGCCAAACATGTGATTTAGAATGTTGACGAACATTCCATTCCAGAATGGTCAGACATTGCTATTAGAATGTTGGCGAACATTCCATTCTAGAATTGTCAAACATGTGATTTAGAATGTCGGCGAACATTCCATTCTAGAACTGTCAAACATGTGATTTAGAATGTTGACGAACATTCCATTCCAGAATGGTCAGACATTGCTATTAGAATGTTGGCGAACATTCCATTCTAGAATTGTCGAACATGTGATTTAGAATGTCGGCGAACATTCCATTCTAGAACTGTCAAACATGTGATTTAGAATGTTGACGAACATTCCATTCTACAATGGTCAGACATTGCTTTTAGAATGTTGACGAACATTCCATTAGAATGTTGACGAACATTCCATTCCAGAATGGTCAGACATTGCTTTTAGAATGTTGGCGAACATTCCATTCTAGAATGGTCAGACATTGCTTATAGAATGTCGGCGAACATTCCATTCTAGAATTGTCAAACATGTGATTTAGAATGTTGGCGAACATTCCATTCTAGAATTGTCAAAAATGTGATTTAGAATGTTGACGAACATTCCATTCTAGAATTGTCAGACAATGTGATTTAGAATGTTGACGTACATTCCATTCCAGAATCGTCATACTTTGCTTTTAGAATGTTAGCGAACATTCCATTCTAGAATCGTCAGACATTGCTTTTAGAATGTTGGCGAACATTCCATTCTAGAATTATCAAACATGTGATTTAGAATGTTGACGAACATTCCATTCTAGAATGTTGACAAACATTCCATTCTAGAATTTTCAAACAACGTTATGGAATTCTGACGAACATTCCATTCTAGAACTGTCAAGCATTGTTATTAGAATGTTTACGAACATTCCATTCTTGAATTGTCAAATATGTGATTTGGAATGTTGACGAACATTACATTCTAGAATGGTCAGACATTGCTTTTAGAATGTTGGCGAACATTAGATTCTAGAACTGTCAAACGTGATTTACAATGTTGACGAACATTCCATTCTAGAATGGTCATACATTGCTTTTAGAATGTTGGCGAACATTCCATTCCAGAATCGTCAGACATTGCTTTTAGAATGTCAGCGAACATTTCATTCATTCCATTCTAGAATGTTGACAATCATTCCATTCTAGAATTTTCAAACATTCAAACAACGTTCTGGAATTCTGACGAACATTCCATAATAGAACTGTCAAGCATTGCTATTAAGATGTTGACGAATATTCCATTCTAGAATTGTCAAATATGTTATTTAGAATGTTGACGAACATTCCATTCTAGAATGGTCAGACATTGCTTTTAGAATGTTGGCGAACATTACATTCCAGAATCGTCAGAAATTGCTTTTAGAATGTCAGCGAACATTTCATTCTAGAATTGTCAAGCATGTGATTTAGAATGTTGACGAACATTCCATTCCAGAATCGTCAGACATTGTTTTTAGAATGTCGGCGAACATTCCATTCTAGAATTGTCAAACATGTGATTTAGAATATTGACGAGCATTCCATTCAAGAATTGTCAAAAATGTGATTTAGAATGTTGACGAACATTCCATTCCAGAATTGTCAGACTTTGCTTTTAGAATGTTGGCGAACATTCCATTCCAGAATCGTCAGACATTGCTTTTAGAATGTTGGCGAACATTTCATTCTAGAATTATCAAACATGTGATTTAGAATGTTGACGAACATTCCATTAGAATGTTGCCGAACATTCCATTCCAGAATGGTCAGACATTGATTTTAGAATGTTGGCGAACATTTCATTCTAGAATTATAAAACATGTGATTTAGAATGTTGACAAACATTCCATTCTAGAATTTTCAAACATTCAAACAACGTTATGGAATTCTGATGAACATTACATTCTAGAATTGTCAAACATGTGATTTAGAATGTTGACGACCATTCCATTCCAGAATCGTCAGACATTGTTTTTAGAATGTCGGCGAACATTCCATTCTAGAATTGTCAAACATGTGATTTAGAATGTTGAAGAACATTCCATTCCAGAATCGTCAGACAATGTTTTTAGAATATCGGTGAACATTCCATTCTAGAATGTTGACAAACATTCTAAAAAAAACATTTTTTGTCAAAAATGTGATTTAGAATGTTGGCGAACATTACATTCTAGAACTGTCAGACATGTGATTTAGAATGTTGACAAACATTCCATTCTAGAATGGTCAGACATTTCTTTTAGAATGTCGGCGAACATTCCATTCTAGAATTGTCAAACATGTGATTTAGAATGTTGATGAACATTCAATTCCAGAATCGTCAGACTTTGCTTTTAGAATGTTGGCGAACATTCCATTCCAGAATCGTCAGACATTGCTTTTAGAATGTTGTCGAACATTCCATTCTAGAATTATCAAACATGTGATTTAGAATGTTGACGAACATTCCATTCTAGAATGTTGACAAACATTCCATTCTAGAATTTTCAAACATTCAAACAACGTTCTGGAATTCTGACGAACATTCCATTCTAGAACTGTCAAGCATTGTTATTAGGATGTTTACGAACATTCCATTCTAGAATTGTCAAACATGTGATTTAGAATGTTGATGAACATTCCATTCTAGAATGGTCAGACATTGCTTTTAGAATGTCGGCGAACATTCCATTCTAGAATTGTCAAACATGTGATTTAGAATGTTGACGAACATTCCATTAGAATGTTGACGAACATTCCATTCCAGAATGGTCAGACATTGCTTTTACAATGTCGGCGAACATTCCATTCTAGAATTGTCAAACATGTGATTTAGAATGTTGGCAAACATTCCATTCTAGAATTGTCAAACATGTGATTTAGAATGTTGGCGAACATTCCGTTCTAGAATTATCAAACATGTGATTTAGAATGTTGACGAACATTCTATTCTCGAATGTTGACAAACAATCCATTCTTGAATTTTCAAACATTCAAACAACGTTATGGAATTCTGATGAACATTCCATTCTAGAATTGTCAAACATGTGATTTAGAATGTTGATGCACATTCCATTCTAGAATGGTCAGACATTGCTTTCAGAATGTCGGCGAACATTCCATTCTAGAATTGTCAAACATGTGATTTAGAATGTTGACGAACATTCCATTAGAATGTTGACGAACATTCCATTCCAGAATGGTCAGACATTGCTTTTAGAATGTTGGCGAACATTCCATTCTAGAATGGTCAGACATTGCTTATAGAATGTCGGCGAACATTCCATTCTAGAATTGTCAAACATGTGATTTAGAATGTTGGCGAACATTCCATTCTAGAATTGTCAAAAATGTGATTTAGAATGTTGACGAACATTCCATTCTAGAATTGTCAGACAATGTGATTTAGAATGTTGACAAACATTCCATTCTAGAATGGTCAGACATTTCTTTTAGAATGTCGGCGAACATTCCATTCTAGAATTGTCAAACATGTGATTTAGAATGTTGATGAACATTCAATTCCAGAATCGTCAGACTTTGCTTTTAGAATGTTGGCGAACATTCCATTCCAGAATCGTCAGACATTGCTTTTAGAATGTTGTCGAACATTCCATTCTAGAATTATCAAACATGTGATTTAGAATGTTGACGAACATTCCATTCTAGAATGTTGACAAACATTCCATTCTAGAATTTTCAAACATTCAAACAACGTTCTGGAATTCTGACGAACATTCCATTCTAGAACTGTCAAGCATTGTTATTAGGATGTTTACGAACATTCCATTCTAGAATTGTCAAACATGTGATTTAGAATGTTGATGAACATTCCATTCTAGAATGGTCAGACATTGCTTTTAGAATGTCGGCGAACATTCCATTCTAGAATTGTCAAACATGTGATTTAGAATGTTGACGAACATTCCATTAGAATGTTGACGAACATTCCATTCCAGAATGGTCAGACATTGCTTTTACAATGTCGGCGAACATTCCATTCTAGAATTGTCAAACATGTGATTTAGAATGTTGGCAAACATTCCATTCTAGAATTGTCAAACATGTGATTTAGAATGTTGGCGAACATTCCGTTCTAGAATTATCAAACATGTGATTTAGAATGTTGACGAACATTCTATTCTCGAATGTTGACAAACAATCCATTCTTGAATTTTCAAACATTCAAACAACGTTATGGAATTCTGATGAACATTCCATTCTAGAATTGTCAAACATGTGATTTAGAATGTTGATGCACATTCCATTCTAGAATGGTCAGACATTGCTTTCAGAATGTCGGCGAACATTCCATTCTAGAATTGTCAAACATGTGATTTAGAATGTTGACGAACATTCCATTAGAATGTTGACGAACATTCCATTCCAGAATGGTCAGACATTGCTTTTAGAATGTTGGCGAACATTCCATTCTAGAATGGTCAGACATTGCTTATAGAATGTCGGCGAACATTCCATTCTAGAATTGTCAAACATGTGATTTAGAATGTTGGCGAACATTCCATTCTAGAATTGTCAAAAATGTGATTTAGAATGTTGACGAACATTCCATTCTAGAATTGTCAGACAATGTGATTTAGAATGTTGACGTACATTCCATTCCAGAATCGTCATACTTTGCTTTTAGAATGTTAGCGAACATTCCATTCTAGAATCGTCAGACATTGCTTTTAGAATGTTGGCGAACATTCCATTCTAGAATTATCAAACATGTGATTTAGAATGTTGACGAACATTCCATTCTAGAATGTTGACAAACATTCCATTCTAGAATTTTCAAACAACGTTATGGAATTCTGACGAACATTCCATTCTAGAACTGTCAAGCATTGTTATTAGGATGTTTACGAACATTCCATTCTTGAATTGTCAAATATGTGATTTGGAATGTTGACGAACATTACATTCTAGAATGGTCAGACATTGCTTTTAGAATGTTGGCGAACATTAGATTCTAGAACTGTCAAACGTGATTTACAATGTTGACGAACATTCCATTCTAGAATGGTCATACATTGCTTTTAGAATGTTGGCGAACATTCCATTCCAGAATCGTCAGACATTGCTTTTAGAATGTCAGCGAACATTTCATTCATTCCATTCTAGAATGTTGACAATCATTCCATTCTAGAATTTTCAAACATTCAAACAACGTTCTGGAATTCTGACGAACATTCCATAATAGAACTGTCAAGCATTGCTATTAAGATGTTGACGAATATTCCATTCTAGAATTGTCAAATATGTTATTTAGAATGTTGACGAACATTCCATTCTAGAATGGTCAGACATTGCTTTTAGAATGTTGGCGAACATTACATTCCAGAATCGTCAGAAATTGCTTTTAGAATGTCAGCGAACATTTCATTCTAGAATTGTCAAGCATGTGATTTAGAATGTTGACGAACATTCCATTCCAGAATCGTCAGACATTGTTTTTAGAATGTCGGCGAACATTCCATTCTAGAATTGTCAAACATGTGATTTAGAATATTGACGAGCATTCCATTCAAGAATTGTCAAAAATGTGATTTAGAATGTTGACGAACATTCCATTCCAGAATTGTCAGACTTTGCTTTTAGAATGTTGGCGAACATTCCATTCCAGAATCGTCAGACATTGCTTTTAGAATGTTGGCGAACATTTCATTCTAGAATTATCAAACATGTGATTTAGAATGTTGACGAACATTCCATTAGAATGTTGACGAACATTCCATTCCAGAATGGTCAGACATTGATTTTAGAATGTTGGCGAACATTTCATTCTAGAATTATAAAACATGTGATTTAGAATGTTGACAAACATTCCATTCTAGAATTTTCAAACATTCAAACAACGTTATGGAATTCTGATGAACATTACATTCTAGAATTGTCAAACATGTGATTTAGAATGTTGACGACCATTCCATTCCAGAATCGTCAGACATTGTTTTTAGAATGTCGGCGAACATTCCATTCTAGAATTGTCAAACATGTGATTTAGAATGTTGAAGAACATTCCATTCCAGAATCGTCAGACAATGTTTTTAGAATATCGGTGAACATTCCATTCTAGAATGTTGACAAACATTCTAAAAAAAACATTTTTTGTCAAAAATGTGATTTAGAATGTTGGCGAACATTACATTCTAGAACTGTCAGACATGTGATTTAGAATGTTGACAAACATTCCATTCTAGAATGGTCAGACATTGCTTTTAGAATGTCGGCGAACATTCCATTCTAGAATTGTCAAACATGTGATATAGAATGTTGACGAACATTCCATTCCAGAATCGTCAGACTTTGCTTTTAGAATGTTGGCGAACATTCCATTCCAGAATCGTCAGATATTGCTTTTAGAATGTTGGCGAACATTCCATTCTAGAATTATCAAACATGTGATTTAGAATGTTGACGAACATTCCATTCTAGAATGTTGACAAACATTCCATTCTAGAATTTTCAAACATTCAAACAACGTTATGGAATTCTGACGAACATTCCATTCTAGAATTGTCAAGCATGTGATTTAGAATGTTGATAAACATTCCATTCTAGAATGGTCAGACATTGCTTTTAGAATGTCGGCGAACATTCCATTCTAGAATTGTCAGACAATGTGATTTAGAATGATCATGAACATTCCATTCTAGAATTGTCAAACATGTGATTTAGAATGTTGACGAGCATTCCATTCAAGAATTGTCAAACGTGATTTAGAATGTTGGCGAACATTACATTCTAGAATTTTCAAACATTCAAACTAAGTTCTGGAATTCTGACGAACATTCCATTCTAGAATTGTCAAACATGTGATTTAGAATGTTGACGAACATTCCATTCTAGAATTGTCAGACATTGCTTGTAGAATGTCGGCGAACATTACATTCTAGAATTGTCAAAAATATGATTTAGAATGTTGGCGAACTTTACATTCTAGAACTGACAAAAATGTGATTTAGAATGTTAGCGAACATTACATTCCAGAATGGTCAGACATTGCTATCAGAATGTCGGAGAACATTCCATCCTAGAATTGTCAAACATGTGATTTAGAATGTTGACGAGCATTCCATTCAAGAATTGTCAAACATGTGATTTAGAATGTTGGCGAACATTCCATTCTACAATGGTCAGACATTGCTTTTAGAATGTCGGCGAACATTCCATTCTAGAATTCTCAAACATGTGATTTAGAATGTTGACGAACATTCCATTCCTGAATGGTCAGACATTGCTATTAGAATGTTGGCGAACATTCCATTCTAGAATTGTCAAACATGTGATTTAGAATATTGACGAGCATTCCATTCAAGAATTGTCAAAAATGTGATTTAGAATGTTGACGAACATTACATTGTAGAACTGTCAAACGTGTTTTAGAAGGTTGACGAACATTCCTTTCTAGAATTGTCAGACAATGTGATTTAGAATGATCATGAACATTCCATTCTAGAATTGTCAAACATGTGATTTAGGATGTTGACGAGCATTCCATTCAAGAATTGTCAAACGTGATTTAGAATGTTGGCGAACATTACATTCCAGAATCGTCAGAAATTGCTTTTAGAATGTCAGCGAACATTCCATTCTAGAATTGTCAAGCATGTGATTTAGAATGTTGACGAACATTCCATTCCAGAATCGTCAGACATTGTTTTTAGAATGTCGGCGAACATTCCATTCTAGAATTGTCAAACATGTGATTTAGAATATTGACGAGCATTCCATTCAAGAATTGTCAAAAATGTGATTTAGAATGTTGACGAACATTCCATTCCAGAATGGTCAGACATTGATTTTAGAATGTTGGCGAACATTTCATTCTAGAATTATAAAACATGTGATTTAGAATGTTGACAAACATTCCATTCTAGAATTTTCAAACATTCAAACAACGTTATGGAATTCTGATGAACATTACATTCTAGAATTGTCAAACATGTGATTTAGAATGTTGACGACCATTCCATTCCAGAATCGTCAGACATTGTTTTTAGAATGTCGGCGAACATTCCATTCTAGAATTGTCAAACATGTGATTTAGAATGTTGAAGAACATTCCATTCCAGAATCGTCAGACAATGTTTTTAGAATATCGGTGAACATTCCATTCTAGAATGTTGACAAACATTCTAAAAAAAACATTTTTTGTCAAAAATGTGATTTAGAATGTTGGCGAACATTACATTCTAGAACTGTCAGACATGTGATTTAGAATGTTGACAAACATTCCATTCTAGAATGGTCAGACATTGCTTTTAGAATGTCGGCGAACATTCCATTCTAGAATTGTCAAACATGTGATATAGAATGTTGACGAACATTCCATTCCAGAATCGTCAGACTTTGCTTTTAGAATGTTGGCGAACATTCCATTCCAGAATCGTCAGATATTGCTTTTAGAATGTTGGCGAACATTCCATTCTAGAATTATCAAACATGTGATTTAGAATGTTGACGAACATTCCATTCTAGAATGTTGACAAACATTCCATTCTAGAATTTTCAAACATTCAAACAACGTTATGGAATTCTGACGAACATTCCATTCTAGAATTGTCAAGCATGTGATTTAGAATGTTGATAAACATTCCATTCTAGAATGGTCAGACATTGCTTTTAGAATGTCGGCGAACATTCCATTCTAGAATTGTCAGACAATGTGATTTAGAATGATCATGAACATTCCATTCTAGAATTGTCAAACATGTGATTTAGAATGTTGACGAGCATTCCATTCAAGAATTGTCAAACGTGATTTAGAATGTTGGCGAACATTACATTCTAGAATTTTCAAACATTCAAACTAAGTTCTGGAATTCTGACGAACATTCCATTCTAGAATTGTCAAACATGTGATTTAGAATGTTGACGAACATTCCATTCTAGAATTGTCAGACATTGCTTGTAGAATGTCGGCGAACATTACATTCTAGAATTGTCAAAAATATGATTTAGAATGTTGGCGAACTTTACATTCTAGAACTGACAAAAATGTGATTTAGAATGTTAGCGAACATTACATTCCAGAATGGTCAGACATTGCTATCAGAATGTCGGAGAACATTCCATCCTAGAATTGTCAAACATGTGATTTAGAATGTTGACGAGCATTCCATTCAAGAATTGTCAAACATGTGATTTAGAATGTTGGCGAACATTCCATTCTACAATGGTCAGACATTGCTTTTAGAATGTCGGCGAACATTCCATTCTAGAATTCTCAAACATGTGATTTAGAATGTTGACGAACATTCCATTCCTGAATGGTCAGACATTGCTATTAGAATGTTGGCGAACATTCCATTCTAGAATTGTCAAACATGTGATTTAGAATATTGACGAGCATTCCATTCAAGAATTGTCAAAAATGTGATTTAGAATGTTGACGAACATTACATTGTAGAACTGTCAAACGTGTTTTAGAAGGTTGACGAACATTCCTTTCTAGAATTGTCAGACAATGTGATTTAGAATGATCATGAACATTCCATTCTAGAATTGTCAAACATGTGATTTAGGATGTTGACGAGCATTCCATTCAAGAATTGTCAAACGTGATTTAGAATGTTGGCGAACAATACATTCTAGAATTTTCAAACATTCAAACTAAGTTCTGGAATTCTGACGAACATTCCATTCTAGAACTGTCAAGCATTGCTATTAGGATGTTGACGAACATTCCATTCTAGAATTGCCAAACATGTGATTTAGAATGTTGACGAACATTCCATTCCAGAATGGTCAGACATTGCTATTAGAATGTTGGCGAACATTCCATTCTAGAATTGTCAAACATGTGATTTAGAATGTCGGCGAACATTCCATTCTAGAACTGTCAAACATGTGATTTAGAATGTTGACGAACATTCCATTCCAGAATGGTCAGACATTGCTATTAGAATGTTGGCGAACATTCCATTCTAGAATTGTCGAACATGTGATTTAGAATGTCGGCGAACATTCCATTCTAGAACTGTCAAACATGTGATTTAGAATGTTGACGAACATTCCATTCTACAATGGTCAGACATTGCTTTAGAATGTCGGCGAACATTCCATTCTAAAATTCTCAAACATGTGATTTAGAATGTTAACGAACATTCCATTCCAGAACGGTCAGACATTGCTATTAGAATGTCAGCGAACATTCCATTCTAGAATTGTCAAACATGTGATTTAGAATGTTGACGAACATTCCATTCTAGAATGTTGACAAACATTCCATTCTAGAATTGTCAAACATTCAAACTAAGTTCTGGAATTCTGACGAACATTCCATTCTAGAACTGTCAAGCATTGCTATTAGGATGTTGACGAACATTCCATTCTAGAATTGCCAAACATGTGATTTAGAATGTTGACGAACATTCCATTCCAGAATGGTCAGACATTGCTATTAGAATGTTGGCGAACATTCCATTCTAGAATTGTCAAACATGTGATTTAGAATGTCGGCGAACATTCCATTCTAGAACTGTCAAACATGTGATTTAGAATGTTGACGAACATTCCATTCCAGAATGGTCAGACATTGCTATTAGAATGTTGGCGAACATTCCATTCTAGAATTGTCGAACATGTGATTTAGAATGTCGGCGAACATTCCATTCTAGAACTGTCAAACATGTGATTTAGAATGTTGACGAACATTCCATTCTACAATGGTCAGACATTGCTTTTAGAATGTTGACGAACATTCCATTAGAATGTTGACGAACATTCCATTCTAGAATGGTCAGACATTGCTTATAGAATGTCGGCGAACATTCCATTCTAGAATTGTCAAACATGTGATTTAGAATGTTGGCGAACATTCCATTCTAGAATTGTCAAAAATGTGATTTAGAATGTTGACGAACATTCCATTCTAGAATTGTCAGACAATGTGATTTAGAATGTTGACGTACATTCCATTCCAGAATCGTCATACTTTGCTTTTAGAATGTTAGCGAACATTCCATTCTAGAATCGTCAGACATTGCTTTTAGAATGTTGGCGAACATTCCATTCTAGAATTATCAAACATGTGATTTAGAATGTTGACGAACATTCCATTCTAGAATGTTGACAAACATTCCATTCTAGAATTTTCAAACAACGTTATGGAATTCTGACGAACATTCCATTCTAGAACTGTCAAGCATTGTTATTAGGATGTTTACGAACATTCCATTCTTGAATTGTCAAATATGTGATTTGGAATGTTGACGAACATTACATTCTAGAATGGTCAGACATTGCTTTTAGAATGTTGGCGAACATTAGATTCTAGAACTGTCAAACGTGATTTACAATGTTGACGAACATTCCATTCTAGAATGGTCATACATTGCTTTTAGAATGTTGGCGAACATTCCATTCCAGAATCGTCAGACATTGCTTTTAGAATGTCAGCGAACATTTCATTCATTCCATTCTAGAATGTTGACAATCATTCCATTCTAGAATTTTCAAACATTCAAACAACGTTCTGGAATTCTGACGAACATTCCATAATAGAACTGTCAAGCATTGCTATTAAGATGTTGACGAATATTCCATTCTAGAATTGTCAAATATGTTATTTAGAATGTTGACGAACATTCCATTCTAGAATGGTCAGACATTGCTTTTAGAATGTTGGCGAACATTACATTCCAGAATCGTCAGAAATTGCTTTTAGAATGTCAGCGAACATTTCATTCTAGAATTGTCAAGCATGTGATTTAGAATGTTGACGAACATTCCATTCCAGAATCGTCAGACATTGTTTTTAGAATGTCGGCGAACATTCCATTCTAGAATTGTCAAACATGTGATTTAGAATATTGACGAGCATTCCATTCAAGAATTGTCAAAAATGTGATTTAGAATGTTGACGAACATTCCATTCCAGAATTGTCAGACTTTGCTTTTAGAATGTTGGCGAACATTCCATTCCAGAATCGTCAGACATTGCTTTTAGAATGTTGGCGAACATTTCATTCTAGAATTATCAAACATGTGATTTAGAATGTTGACGAACATTCCATTAGAATGTTGACGAACATTCCATTCCAGAATGGTCAGACATTGATTTTAGAATGTTGGCGAACATTTCATTCTAGAATTATAAAACATGTGATTTAGAATGTTGACAAACATTCCATTCTAGAATTTTCAAACATTCAAACAACGTTATGGAATTCTGATGAACATTACATTCTAGAATTGTCAAACATGTGATTTAGAATGTTGACGACCATTCCATTCCAGAATCGTCAGACATTGTTTTTAGAATGTCGGCGAACATTCCATTCTAGAATTGTCAAACATGTGATTTAGAATGTTGAAGAACATTCCATTCCAGAATCGTCAGACAATGTTTTTAGAATATCGGTGAACATTCCATTCTAGAATGTTGACAAACATTCTAAAAAAAACATTTTTTGTCAAAAATGTGATTTAGAATGTTGGCGAACATTACATTCTAGAACTGTCAGACATGTGATTTAGAATGTTGACAAACATTCCATTCTAGAATGGTCAGACATTGCTTTTAGAATGTCGGCGAACATTCCATTCTAGAATTGTCAAACATGTGATATAGAATGTTGACGAACATTCCATTCCAGAATCGTCAGACTTTGCTTTTAGAATGTTGGCGAACATTCCATTCCAGAATCGTCAGATATTGCTTTTAGAATGTTGGCGAACATTCCATTCTAGAATTATCAAACATGTGATTTAGAATGTTGACGAACATTCCATTCTAGAATGTTGACAAACATTCCATTCTAGAATTTTCAAACATTCAAACAACGTTATGGAATTCTGACGAACATTCCATTCTAGAATTGTCAAGCATGTGATTTAGAATGTTGATAAACATTCCATTCTAGAATGGTCAGACATTGCTTTTAGAATGTCGGCGAACATTCCATTCTAGAATTGTCAGACAATGTGATTTAGAATGATCATGAACATTCCATTCTAGAATTGTCAAACATGTGATTTAGAATGTTGACGAGCATTCCATTCAAGAATTGTCAAACGTGATTTAGAATGTTGGCGAACATTACATTCTAGAATTTTCAAACATTCAAACTAAGTTCTGGAATTCTGACGAACATTCCATTCTAGAATTGTCAAACATGTGATTTAGAATGTTGACGAACATTCCATTCTAGAATTGTCAGACATTGCTTGTAGAATGTCGGCGAACATTACATTCTAGAATTGTCAAAAATATGATTTAGAATGTTGGCGAACTTTACATTCTAGAACTGACAAAAATGTGATTTAGAATGTTAGCGAACATTACATTCCAGAATGGTCAGACATTGCTATCAGAATGTCGGAGAACATTCCATCCTAGAATTGTCAAACATGTGATTTAGAATGTTGACGAGCATTCCATTCAAGAATTGTCAAACATGTGATTTAGAATGTTGGCGAACATTCCATTCTACAATGGTCAGACATTGCTTTTAGAATGTCGGCGAACATTCCATTCTAGAATTCTCAAACATGTGATTTAGAATGTTGACGAACATTCCATTCCTGAATGGTCAGACATTGCTATTAGAATGTTGGCGAACATTCCATTCTAGAATTGTCAAACATGTGATTTAGAATATTGACGAGCATTCCATTCAAGAATTGTCAAAAATGTGATTTAGAATGTTGACGAACATTACATTGTAGAACTGTCAAACGTGTTTTAGAAGGTTGACGAACATTCCTTTCTAGAATTGTCAGACAATGTGATTTAGAATGATCATGAACATTCCATTCTAGAATTGTCAAACATGTGATTTAGGATGTTGACGAGCATTCCATTCAAGAATTGTCAAACGTGATTTAGAATGTTGGCGAACAATACATTCTAGAATTTTCAAACATTCAAACTAAGTTCTGGAATTCTGACGAACATTCCATTCTAGAACTGTCAAGCATTGCTATTAGGATGTTGACGAACATTCCATTCTAGAATTGCCAAACATGTGATTTAGAATGTTGACGAACATTCCATTCCAGAATGGTCAGACATTGCTATTAGAATGTTGGCGAACATTCCATTCTAGAATTGTCAAACATGTGATTTAGAATGTCGGCGAACATTCCATTCTAGAACTGTCAAACATGTGATTTAGAATGTTGACGAACATTCCATTCCAGAATGGTCAGACATTGCTATTAGAATGTTGGCGAACATTCCATTCTAGAATTGTCGAACATGTGATTTAGAATGTCGGCGAACATTCCATTCTAGAACTGTCAAACATGTGATTTAGAATGTTGACGAACATTCCATTCTACAATGGTCAGACATTGCTTTAGAATGTCGGCGAACATTCCATTCTAAAATTCTCAAACATGTGATTTAGAATGTTAACGAACATTCCATTCCAGAACGGTCAGACATTGCTATTAGAATGTCAGCGAACATTCCATTCTAGAATTGTCAAACATGTGATTTAGAATGTTGACGAACATTCCATTCTAGAATGTTGACAAACATTCCATTCTAGAATTTTCAAACATTCAAACTAAGTTCTGGAATTCTGACGAACATTCCATTCTAGAACTGTCAAGCATTGCTATTAGGATGTTGACGAACATTCCATTCTAGAATTGCCAAACATGTGATTTAGAATGTTGACGAACATTCCATTCCAGAATGGTCAGACATTGCTATTAGAATGTTGGCGAACATTCCATTCTAGAATTGTCAAACATGTGATTTAGAATGTCGGCGAACATTCCATTCTAGAACTGTCAAACATGTGATTTAGAATGTTGACGAACATTCCATTCCAGAATGGTCAGACATTGCTATTAGAATGTTGGCGAACATTCCATTCTAGAATTGTCGAACATGTGATTTAGAATGTCGGCGAACATTCCATTCTAGAACTGTCAAACATGTGATTTAGAATGTTGACGAACATTCCATTCTACAATGGTCAGACATTGCTTTTAGAATGTTGACGAACATTCCATTAGAATGTTGACGAACATTCCATTCCAGAATGGTCAGACATTGCTTTTAGAATGTTGGCGAACATTCCATTCTAGAATGGTCAGACATTGCTTATAGAATGTCGGCGAACATTCCATTCTAGAATTGTCAAACATGTGATTTAGAATGTTGGCGAACATTCCATTCTAGAATTGTCAAAAATGTGATTTAGAATGTTGACGAACATTCCATTCTAGAATTGTCAGACAATGTGATTTAGAATGTTGACGTACATTCCATTCCAGAATCGTCATACTTTGCTTTTAGAATGTTAGCGAACATTCCATTCTAGAATCGTCAGACATTGCTTTTAGAATGTTGGCGAACATTCCATTCTAGAATTATCAAACATGTGATTTAGAATGTTGACGAACATTCCATTCTAGAATGTTGACAAACATTCCATTCTAGAATTTTCAAACAACGTTATGGAATTCTGACGAACATTCCATTCTAGAACTGTCAAGCATTGTTATTAGGATGTTTACGAACATTCCATTCTTGAATTGTCAAATATGTGATTTGGAATGTTGACGAACATTACATTCTAGAATGGTCAGACATTGCTTTTAGAATGTTGGCGAACATTAGATTCTAGAACTGTCAAACGTGATTTACAATGTTGACGAACATTCCATTCTAGAATGGTCATACATTGCTTTTAGAATGTTGGCGAACATTCCATTCCAGAATCGTCAGACATTGCTTTTAGAATGTCAGCGAACATTTCATTCATTCCATTCTAGAATGTTGACAATCATTCCATTCTAGAATTTTCAAACATTCAAACAACGTTCTGGAATTCTGACGAACATTCCATAATAGAACTGTCAAGCATTGCTATTAAGATGTTGACGAATATTCCATTCTAGAATTGTCAAATATGTTATTTAGAATGTTGACGAACATTCCATTCTAGAATGGTCAGACATTGCTTTTAGAATGTTGGCGAACATTACATTCCAGAATCGTCAGAAATTGCTTTTAGAATGTCAGCGAACATTTCATTCTAGAATTGTCAAGCATGTGATTTAGAATGTTGACGAACATTCCATTCCAGAATCGTCAGACATTGTTTTTAGAATGTCGGCGAACATTCCATTCTAGAATTGTCAAACATGTGATTTAGAATATTGACGAGCATTCCATTCAAGAATTGTCAAAAATGTGATTTAGAATGTTGACGAACATTCCATTCCAGAATTGTCAGACTTTGCTTTTAGAATGTTGGCGAACATTCCATTCCAGAATCGTCAGACATTGCTTTTAGAATGTTGGCGAACATTTCATTCTAGAATTATCAAACATGTGATTTAGAATGTTGACGAACATTCCATTAGAATGTTGACGAACATTCCATTCCAGAATGGTCAGACATTGATTTTAGAATGTTGGCGAACATTTCATTCTAGAATTATAAAACATGTGATTTAGAATGTTGACAAACATTCCATTCTAGAATTTTCAAACATTCAAACAACGTTATGGAATTCTGATGAACATTACATTCTAGAATTGTCAAACATGTGATTTAGAATGTTGACGACCATTCCATTCCAGAATCGTCAGACATTGTTTTTAGAATGTCGGCGAACATTCCATTCTAGAATTGTCAAACATGTGATTTAGAATGTTGAAGAACATTCCATTCCAGAATCGTCAGACAATGTTTTTAGAATATCGGTGAACATTCCATTCTAGAATGTTGACAAACATTCTAAAAAAAACATTTTTTGTCAAAAATGTGATTTAGAATGTTGGCGAACATTACATTCTAGAACTGTCAGACATGTGATTTAGAATGTTGACAAACATTCCATTCTAGAATGGTCAGACATTGCTTTTAGAATGTCGGCGAACATTCCATTCTAGAATTGTCAAACATGTGATATAGAATGTTGACGAACATTCCATTCCAGAATCGTCAGACTTTGCTTTTAGAATGTTGGCGAACATTCCATTCCAGAATCGTCAGATATTGCTTTTAGAATGTTGGCGAACATTCCATTCTAGAATTATCAAACATGTGATTTAGAATGTTGACGAACATTCCATTCTAGAATGTTGACAAACATTCCATTCTAGAATTTTCAAACATTCAAACAACGTTATGGAATTCTGACGAACATTCCATTCTAGAATTGTCAAGCATGTGATTTAGAATGTTGATAAACATTCCATTCTAGAATGGTCAGACATTGCTTTTAGAATGTCGGCGAACATTCCATTCTAGAATTGTCAGACAATGTGATTTAGAATGATCATGAACATTCCATTCTAGAATTGTCAAACATGTGATTTAGAATGTTGACGAGCATTCCATTCAAGAATTGTCAAACGTGATTTAGAATGTTGGCGAACATTACATTCTAGAATTTTCAAACATTCAAACTAAGTTCTGGAATTCTGACGAACATTCCATTCTAGAATTGTCAAACATGTGATTTAGAATGTTGACGAACATTCCATTCTAGAATTGTCAGACATTGCTTGTAGAATGTCGGCGAACATTACATTCTAGAATTGTCAAAAATATGATTTAGAATGTTGGCGAACTTTACATTCTAGAACTGACAAAAATGTGATTTAGAATGTTAGCGAACATTACATTCCAGAATGGTCAGACATTGCTATCAGAATGTCGGAGAACATTCCATCCTAGAATTGTCAAACATGTGATTTAGAATGTTGACGAGCATTCCATTCAAGAATTGTCAAACATGTGATTTAGAATGTTGGCGAACATTCCATTCTACAATGGTCAGACATTGCTTTTAGAATGTCGGCGAACATTCCATTCTAGAATTCTCAAACATGTGATTTAGAATGTTGACGAACATTCCATTCCTGAATGGTCAGACATTGCTATTAGAATGTTGGCGAACATTCCATTCTAGAATTGTCAAACATGTGATTTAGAATATTGACGAGCATTCCATTCAAGAATTGTCAAAAATGTGATTTAGAATGTTGACGAACATTACATTGTAGAACTGTCAAACGTGTTTTAGAAGGTTGACGAACATTCCTTTCTAGAATTGTCAGACAATGTGATTTAGAATGATCATGAACATTCCATTCTAGAATTGTCAAACATGTGATTTAGGATGTTGACGAGCATTCCATTCAAGAATTGTCAAACGTGATTTAGAATGTTGGCGAACAATACATTCTAGAATTTTCAAACATTCAAACTAAGTTCTGGAATTCTGACGAACATTCCATTCTAGAACTGTCAAGCATTGCTATTAGGATGTTGACGAACATTCCATTCTAGAATTGCCAAACATGTGATTTAGAATGTTGACGAACATTCCATTCCAGAATGGTCAGACATTGCTATTAGAATGTTGGCGAACATTCCATTCTAGAATTGTCAAAAATGTGATTTACAATGTTGATGAATATTACATTGTAGAACTGTCAAACGTTTTTTAAAAGGTTGACGAACATTCCATTCTAGAATTGTGAGACACTGTGATTTAGAATGATCATGAACATTCCATTCTAGAATTGTCAAACATGTGATTTAGAATGTTGGCGAACATTACATTCTAGAACTGTCAAACGTGATTTAGAAGGTTGACGAACAGTCCATTCTACAATGGTCAGACATTGCTTTTAGAATGTCGGCGAACATTCCATTCTAGAATTGTCAAACATGTGATTTAGAATATTGACGAGCATTCCATTCAAGAATTGTCAAAAATGTGATTTAGAATGTTGACGAACATCACATTGTAGAACTGTCAAACCTGTTTTAGAAGGTTGACGAACATTCCATTCTAGAATTGTCAGACAATGTGATTTAGAATGTTGGCGAACATTACATTCTAGAATTATCAAACATGTGATTTAGAATGTTGACGAACATTCCATTCTACAATGGTCAGACATTGCTTTAGAATGTCGGCGAACATTCCATTCTAAAATTCTCAAACATGTGATTTAGAATGTTAACGAACATTCCATTCCAGAACGGTCAGACATTGCTATTAGAATGTCAGCGAACATTCCATTCTAGAATTGTCAAACATGTGATTTAGAATGTTGACGAACATTCCATTCTAGAATGTTGACAAACATTCCATTCTAGAATTTTCAAACATTCAAACTAAGTTCTGGAATTCTGACGAACATTCCATTCTAGAACTGTCAAGCATTGCTATTAGGATGTTGACGAACATTCCATTCTAGAATTGCCAAACATGTGATTTAGAATGTTGACGAACATTCCATTCCAGAATGGTCAGACATTGCTATTAGAATGTTGGCGAACATTCCATTCTAGAATTGTCAAACATGTGATTTAGAATGTCGGCGAACATTCCATTCTAGAACTGTCAAACATGTGATTTAGAATGTTGACGAACATTCCATTCCAGAATGGTCAGACATTGCTATTAGAATGTTGGCGAACATTCCATTCTAGAATTGTCGAACATGTGATTTAGAATGTCGGCGAACATTCCATTCTAGAACTGTCAAACATGTGATTTAGAATGTTGACGAACATTCCATTCTACAATGGTCAGACATTGCTTTTAGAATGTTGACGAACATTCCATTAGAATGTTGACGAACATTCCATTCCAGAATGGTCAGACATTGCTTTTAGAATGTTGGCGAACATTCCATTCTAGAATGGTCAGACATTGCTTATAGAATGTCGGCGAACATTCCATTCTAGAATTGTCAAACATGTGATTTAGAATGTTGGCGAACATTCCATTCTAGAATTGTCAAAAATGTGATTTAGAATGTTGACGAACATTCCATTCTAGAATTGTCAGACAATGTGATTTAGAATGTTGACGTACATTCCATTCCAGAATCGTCATACTTTGCTTTTAGAATGTTAGCGAACATTCCATTCTAGAATCGTCAGACATTGCTTTTAGAATGTTGGCGAACATTCCATTCTAGAATTATCAAACATGTGATTTAGAATGTTGACGAACATTCCATTCTAGAATGTTGACAAACATTCCATTCTAGAATTTTCAAACAACGTTATGGAATTCTGACGAACATTCCATTCTAGAACTGTCAAGCATTGTTATTAGGATGTTTACGAACATTCCATTCTTGAATTGTCAAATATGTGATTTGGAATGTTGACGAACATTACATTCTAGAATGGTCAGACATTGCTTTTAGAATGTTGGCGAACATTAGATTCTAGAACTGTCAAACGTGATTTACAATGTTGACGAACATTCCATTCTAGAATGGTCATACATTGCTTTTAGAATGTTGGCGAACATTCCATTCCAGAATCGTCAGACATTGCTTTTAGAATGTCAGCGAACATTTCATTCATTCCATTCTAGAATGTTGACAATCATTCCATTCTAGAATTTTCAAACATTCAAACAACGTTCTGGAATTCTGACGAACATTCCATAATAGAACTGTCAAGCATTGCTATTAAGATGTTGACGAATATTCCATTCTAGAATTGTCAAATATGTTATTTAGAATGTTGACGAACATTCCATTCTAGAATGGTCAGACATTGCTTTTAGAATGTTGGCGAACATTACATTCCAGAATCGTCAGAAATTGCTTTTAGAATGTCAGCGAACATTTCATTCTAGAATTGTCAAGCATGTGATTTAGAATGTTGACGAACATTCCATTCCAGAATCGTCAGACATTGTTTTTAGAATGTCGGCGAACATTCCATTCTAGAATTGTCAAACATGTGATTTAGAATATTGACGAGCATTCCATTCAAGAATTGTCAAAAATGTGATTTAGAATGTTGACGAACATTCCATTCCAGAATTGTCAGACTTTGCTTTTAGAATGTTGGCGAACATTCCATTCCAGAATCGTCAGACATTGCTTTTAGAATGTTGGCGAACATTTCATTCTAGAATTATCAAACATGTGATTTAGAATGTTGACGAACATTCCATTAGAATGTTGACGAACATTCCATTCCAGAATGGTCAGACATTGATTTTAGAATGTTGGCGAACATTTCATTCTAGAATTATAAAACATGTGATTTAGAATGTTGACAAACATTCCATTCTAGAATTTTCAAACATTCAAACAACGTTATGGAATTCTGATGAACATTACATTCTAGAATTGTCAAACATGTGATTTAGAATGTTGACGACCATTCCATTCCAGAATCGTCAGACATTGTTTTTAGAATGTCGGCGAACATTCCATTCTAGAATTGTCAAACATGTGATTTAGAATGTTGAAGAACATTCCATTCCAGAATCGTCAGACAATGTTTTTAGAATATCGGTGAACATTCCATTCTAGAATGTTGACAAACATTCTAAAAAAAACATTTTTTGTCAAAAATGTGATTTAGAATGTTGGCGAACATTACATTCTAGAACTGTCAGACATGTGATTTAGAATGTTGACAAACATTCCATTCTAGAATGGTCAGACATTGCTTTTAGAATGTCGGCGAACATTCCATTCTAGAATTGTCAAACATGTGATATAGAATGTTGACGAACATTCCATTCCAGAATCGTCAGACTTTGCTTTTAGAATGTTGGCGAACATTCCATTCCAGAATCGTCAGATATTGCTTTTAGAATGTTGGCGAACATTCCATTCTAGAATTATCAAACATGTGATTTAGAATGTTGACGAACATTCCATTCTAGAATGTTGACAAACATTCCATTCTAGAATTTTCAAACATTCAAACAACGTTATGGAATTCTGACGAACATTCCATTCTAGAATTGTCAAGCATGTGATTTAGAATGTTGATAAACATTCCATTCTAGAATGGTCAGACATTGCTTTTAGAATGTCGGCGAACATTCCATTCTAGAATTGTCAGACAATGTGATTTAGAATGATCATGAACATTCCATTCTAGAATTGTCAAACATGTGATTTAGAATGTTGACGAGCATTCCATTCAAGAATTGTCAAACGTGATTTAGGATGTTGGCGAACATTACATTCTAGAATTTTCAAACATTCAAACTAAGTTCTGGAATTCTGACGAACATTCCATTCTAGAATTGTCAAACATGTGATTTAGAATGTTGACGAACATTCCATTCTAGAATTGTCAGACATTGCTTGTAGAATGTCGGCGAACATTACATTCTAGAATTGTCAAAAATATGATTTAGAATGTTGGCGAACTTTACATTCTAGAACTGACAAAAATGTGATTTAGAATGTTAGCGAACATTACATTCCAGAATGGTCAGACATTGCTATCAGAATGTCGGAGAACATTCCATCCTAGAATTGTCAAACATGTGATTTAGAATGTTGACGAGCATTCCATTCAAGAATTGTCAAACATGTGATTTAGAATGTTGGCGAACATTCCATTCTACAATGGTCAGACATTGCTTTTAGAATGTCGGCGAACATTCCATTCTAGAATTCTCAAACATGTGATTTAGAATGTTGACGAACATTCCATTCCTGAATGGTCAGACATTGCTATTAGAATGTTGGCGAACATTCCATTCTAGAATTGTCAAACATGTGATTTAGAATATTGACGAGCATTCCATTCAAGAATTGTCAAAAATGTGATTTAGAATGTTGACGAACATTACATTGTAGAACTGTCAAACGTGTTTTAGAAGGTTGACGAACATTCCTTTCTAGAATTGTCAGACAATGTGATTTAGAATGATCATGAACATTCCATTCTAGAATTGTCAAACATGTGATTTAGGATGTTGACGAGCATTCCATTCAAGAATTGTCAAACGTGATTTAGAATGTTGGCGAACAATACATTCTAGAATTTTCAAACATTCAAACTAAGTTCTGGAATTCTGACGAACATTCCATTCCAGAACTGTCAAGCATTGCTATTAGGATGTTGACGAACATTCCATTCTAGAATTGCCAAACATGTGATTTAGAATGTTGACGAACATTCCATTCCAGAATGGTCAGACATTGCTATTAGAATGTTGGCGAACATTCCATTCTAGAATTGTCAAAAATGTGATTTACAATGTTGATGAATATTACATTGTAGAACTGTCAAACGTTTTTTAAAAGGTTGACGAACATTCCATTCTAGAATTGTGAGACACTGTGATTTAGAATGATCATGAACATTCCATTCTAGAATTGTCAAACATGTGATTTAGAATGTTGGCGAACATTACATTCTAGAACTGTCAAACGTGATTTAGAAGGTTGACGAACAGTCCATTCTACAATGGTCAGACATTGCTTTTAGAATGTCGGCGAACATTCCATTCTAGAATTGTCAAACATGTGATTTAGAATATTGACGAGCATTCCATTCAAGAATTGTCAAAAATGTGATTTAGAATGTTGACGAACATCACATTGTAGAACTGTCAAACCTGTTTTAGAAGGTTGACGAACATTCCATTCTAGAATTGTCAGACAATGTGATTTAGAATGTTGGCGAACATTACATTCTAGAATTATTAAACATGTGATTTAGAATGTTGACGAACATTCCATTCTACAATGGTCAGACATTGCTTTAGAATGTCGGCGAACATTCCATTCTAAAATTCTCAAACATGTGATTTAGAATGTTAACGAACATTCCATTCCAGAACGGTCAGACATTGCTATTAGAATGTCAGCGAACATTCCATTCTAGAATTGTCAAACATGTGATTTAGAATGTTGACGAACATTCCATTCTAGAATGTTGACAAACATTCCATTCTAGAATTTTCAAACATTCAAACTAAGTTCTGGAATTCTGACGAACATTCCATTCTAGAACTGTCAAGCATTGCTATTAGGATGTTGACGAACATTCCATTCTAGAATTGCCAAACATGTGATTTAGAATGTTGACGAACATTCCATTCCAGAATGGTCAGACATTGCTATTAGAATGTTGGCGAACATTCCATTCTAGAATTGTCAAACATGTGATTTAGAATGTCGGCGAACATTCCATTCTAGAACTGTCAAACATGTGATTTAGAATGTTGACGAACATTCCATTCCAGAATGGTCAGACATTGCTATTAGAATGTTGGCGAACATTCCATTCTAGAATTGTCGAACATGTGATTTAGAATGTCGGCGAACATTCCATTCTAGAACTGTCAAACATGTGATTTAGAATGTTGACGAACATTCCATTCTACAATGGTCAGACATTGCTTTAGAATGTCGGCGAACATTCCATTCTAAAATTCTCAAACATGTGATTTAGAATGTTAACGAACATTCCATTCCAGAACGGTCAGACATTGCTATTAGAATGTCAGCGAACATTCCATTCTAGAATTGTCAAACATGTGATTTAGAATGTTGACGAACATTCCATTCTAGAATGTTGACAAACATTCCATTCTAGAATTTTCAAACATTCAAACTAAGTTCTGGAATTCTGACGAACATTCCATTCTAGAACTGTCAAGCATTGCTATTAGGATGTTGACGAACATTCCATTCTAGAATTGCCAAACATGTGATTTAGAATGTTGACGAACATTCCATTCCAGAATGGTCAGACATTGCTATTAGAATGTTGGCGAACATTCCATTCTAGAATTGTCAAACATGTGATTTAGAATGTCGGCGAACATTCCATTCTAGAACTGTCAAACATGTGATTTAGAATGTTGACGAACATTCCATTCTACAATGGTCAGACATTGCTTTTAGAATGTTGACGAACATTCCATTAGAATGTTGACGAACATTCCATTCCAGAATGGTCAGACATTGCTTTTAGAATGTTGGCGAACATTCCATTCTAGAATGGTCAGACATTGCTTATAGAATGTCGGCGAACATTCCATTCTAGAATTGTCAAACATGTGATTTAGAATGTTGGCGAACATTCCATTCTAGAATTGTCAAAAATGTGATTTAGAATGTTGACGAACATTCCATTCTAGAATTGTCAGACAATGTGATTTAGAATGTTGACGTACATTCCATTCCAGAATCGTCATACTTTGCTTTTAGAATGTTAGCGAACATTCCATTCTAGAATCGTCAGACATTGCTTTTAGAATGTTGGCGAACATTCCATTCTAGAATTATCAAACATGTGATTTAGAATGTTGACGAACATTCCATTCTAGAATGTTGACAAACATTCCATTCTAGAATTTTCAAACAACGTTATGGAATTCTGACGAACATTCCATTCTAGAACTGTCAAGCATTGTTATTAGGATGTTTACGAACATTCCATTCTTGAATTGTCAAATATGTGATTTGGAATGTTGACGAACATTACATTCTAGAATGGTCAGACATTGCTTTTAGAATGTTGGCGAACATTAGATTCTAGAACTGTCAAACGTGATTTACAATGTTGACGAACATTCCATTCTAGAATGGTCATACATTGCTTTTAGAATGTTGGCGAACATTCCATTCCAGAATCGTCAGACATTGCTTTTAGAATGTCAGCGAACATTTCATTCATTCCATTCTAGAATGTTGACAATCATTCCATTCTAGAATTTTCAAACATTCAAACAACGTTCTGGAATTCTGACGAACATTCCATAATAGAACTGTCAAGCATTGCTATTAAGATGTTGACGAATATTCCATTCTAGAATTGTCAAATATGTTATTTAGAATGTTGACGAACATTCCATTCTAGAATGGTCAGACATTGCTTTTAGAATGTTGGCGAACATTACATTCCAGAATCGTCAGAAATTGCTTTTAGAATGTCAGCGAACATTTCATTCTAGAATTGTCAAGCATGTGATTTAGAATGTTGACGAACATTCCATTCCAGAATCGTCAGACATTGTTTTTAGAATGTCGGCGAACATTCCATTCTAGAATTGTCAAACATGTGATTTAGAATATTGACGAGCATTCCATTCAAGAATTGTCAAAAATGTGATTTAGAATGTTGACGAACATTCCATTCCAGAATTGTCAGACTTTGCTTTTAGAATGTTGGCGAACATTCCATTCCAGAATCGTCAGACATTGCTTTTAGAATGTTGGCGAACATTTCATTCTAGAATTATCAAACATGTGATTTAGAATGTTGACGAACATTCCATTAGAATGTTGACGAACATTCCATTCCAGAATGGTCAGACATTGATTTTAGAATGTTGGCGAACATTTCATTCTAGAATTATAAAACATGTGATTTAGAATGTTGACAAACATTCCATTCTAGAATTTTCAAACATTCAAACAACGTTATGGAATTCTGATGAACATTACATTCTAGAATTGTCAAACATGTGATTTAGAATGTTGACGACCATTCCATTCCAGAATCGTCAGACATTGTTTTTAGAATGTCGGCGAACATTCCATTCTAGAATTGTCAAACATGTGATTTAGAATGTTGAAGAACATTCCATTCCAGAATCGTCAGACAATGTTTTTAGAATATCGGTGAACATTCCATTCTAGAATGTTGACAAACATTCTAAAAAAAACATTTTTTGTCAAAAATGTGATTTAGAATGTTGGCGAACATTACATTCTAGAACTGTCAGACATGTGATTTAGAATGTTGACAAACATTCCATTCTAGAATGGTCAGACATTTCTTTTAGAATGTCGGCGAACATTCCATTCTAGAATTGTCAAACATGTGATTTAGAATGTCGGCGAACATTCCATTCTAGAACTGTCAAACATGTGATTTAGAATGTTGACGAACATTCCATTCCAGAATGGTCAGACATTGCTATTAGAATGTTGGCGAACATTCCATTCTAAAATTCTCAAACATGTGATTTAGAATGTTAACGAACATTCCATTCCAGAACGGTCAGACATTGCTATTAGAATGTCAGCGAACATTCCATTCTAGAATTGTCAAACATGTGATTTAGAATGTTGACGAACATTCCATTCTAGAATGTTGACAAACATTCCATTCTAGAATTTTCAAACATTCAAACTAAGTTCTGGAATTCTGACGAACATTCCATTCTAGAACTGTCAAGCATTGCTATTAGGATGTTGACGAACATTCCATTCTAGAATTGCCAAACATGTGATTTAGAATGTTGACGAACATTCCATTCCAGAATGGTCAGACATTGCTATTAGAATGTTGGCGAACATTCCATTCTAGAATTGTCAAACATGTGATTTAGAATGTCGGCGAACATTCCATTCTAGAACTGTCAAACATGTGATTTAGAATGTTGACGAACATTCCATTCCAGAATGGTCAGACATTGCTATTAGAATGTTGGCGAACATTCCATTCTAGAATTGTCGAACATGTGATTTAGAATGTCGGCGAACATTCCATTCTAGAACTGTCAAACATGTGATTTAGAATGTTGACGAACATTCCATTCTACAATGGTCAGACATTGCTTTTAGAATGTTGACGAACATTCCATTAGAATGTTGACGAACATTCCATTCCAGAATGGTCAGACATTGCTTTTAGAATGTTGGCGAACATTCCATTCTAGAATGGTCAGACATTGCTTATAGAATGTCGGCGAACATTCCATTCTAGAATTGTCAAACATGTGATTTAGAATGTTGGCGAACATTCCATTCTAGAATTGTCAAAAATGTGATTTAGAATGTTGACGAACATTCCATTCTAGAATTGTCAGACAATGTGATTTAGAATGTTGACGTACATTCCATTCCAGAATCGTCATACTTTGCTTTTAGAATGTTAGCGAACATTCCATTCTAGAATCGTCAGACATTGCTTTTAGAATGTTGGCGAACATTCCATTCTAGAATTATCAAACATGTGATTTAGAATGTTGACGAACATTCCATTCTAGAATGTTGACAAACATTCCATTCTAGAATTTTCAAACAACGTTATGGAATTCTGACGAACATTCCATTCTAGAACTGTCAAGCATTGTTATTAGGATGTTTACGAACATTCCATTCTTGAATTGTCAAATATGTGATTTGGAATGTTGACGAACATTACATTCTAGAATGGTCAGACATTGCTTTTAGAATGTTGGCGAACATTAGATTCTAGAACTGTCAAACGTGATTTACAATGTTGACGAACATTCCATTCTAGAATGGTCATACATTGCTTTTAGAATGTTGGCGAACATTCCATTCCAGAATCGTCAGACATTGCTTTTAGAATGTCAGCGAACATTTCATTCATTCCATTCTAGAATGTTGACAATCATTCCATTCTAGAATTTTCAAACATTCAAACAACGTTCTGGAATTCTGACGAACATTCCATAATAGAACTGTCAAGCATTGCTATTAAGATGTTGACGAATATTCCATTCTAGAATTGTCAAATATGTTATTTAGAATGTTGACGAACATTCCATTCTAGAATGGTCAGACATTGCTTTTAGAATGTTGGCGAACATTACATTCCAGAATCGTCAGAAATTGCTTTTAGAATGTCAGCGAACATTTCATTCTAGAATTGTCAAGCATGTGATTTAGAATGTTGACGAACATTCCATTCCAGAATCGTCAGACATTGTTTTTAGAATGTCGGCGAACATTCCATTCTAGAATTGTCAAACATGTGATTTAGAATATTGACGAGCATTCCATTCAAGAATTGTCAAAAATGTGATTTAGAATGTTGACGAACATTCCATTCCAGAATTGTCAGACTTTGCTTTTAGAATGTTGGCGAACATTCCATTCCAGAATCGTCAGACATTGCTTTTAGAATGTTGGCGAACATTTCATTCTAGAATTATCAAACATGTGATTTAGAATGTTGACGAACATTCCATTAGAATGTTGACGAACATTCCATTCCAGAATGGTCAGACATTGATTTTAGAATGTTGGCGAACATTTCATTCTAGAATTATAAAACATGTGATTTAGAATGTTGACAAACATTCCATTCTAGAATTTTCAAACATTCAAACAACGTTATGGAATTCTGATGAACATTACATTCTAGAATTGTCAAACATGTGATTTAGAATGTTGACGACCATTCCATTCCAGAATCGTCAGACATTGTTTTTAGAATGTCGGCGAACATTCCATTCTAGAATTGTCAAACATGTGATTTAGAATGTTGAAGAACATTCCATTCCAGAATCGTCAGACAATGTTTTTAGAATATCGGTGAACATTCCATTCTAGAATGTTGACAAACATTCTAAAAAAAACATTTTTTGTCAAAAATGTGATTTAGAATGTTGGCGAACATTACATTCTAGAACTGTCAGACATGTGATTTAGAATGTTGACAAACATTCCATTCTAGAATGGTCAGACATTTCTTTTAGAATGTCGGCGAACATTCCATTCTAGAATTGTCAAACATGTGATTTAGAATGTTGACGAACATTCCATTAGAATGTTGACGAACATTCCATTCCAGAATGGTCAGACATTGCTTTTACAATATCGGCGAACATTCCATTCTAGAATTGTCAAACATGTGATTTAGAATGTTGGCAAACATTCCATTCTAGAATTGTCAAACATGTGATTTAGAATGTTGGCGAACATTCCGTTCTAGAATTATCAAACATGTGATTTAGAATGTTGACGAACATTCTATTCTCGAATGTTGACAAACATTCCATTCTAGAATTTTCAAACATTCAAACAACGTTATGGAATTCTGATGAACATTCCATTCTAGAATTGTCAAACATGTGATTTAGAATGTTGATGCACATTCCATTCTAGAATGGTCAGACATTGCTTTCAGAATGTCGGCGAACATTCCATTCTAGAATTGTCAAACATGTGATTTAGAATGTTGACGAACATTCCATTAGAATGTTGACGAACATTCCATTCCAGAATGGTCAGACATTGCTTTTAGAATGTTGGCGAACATTCCATTCTAGAATGGTCAGACATTGCTTATAGAATGTCGGCGAACATTCCATTCTAGAATTGTCAAACATGTGATTTAGAATGTTGGCGAACATTCCATTCTAGAATTGTCAAAAATGTGATTTAGAATGTTGACGAACATTCCATTCTAGAATTGTCAGACAATGTGATTTAGAATGTTGACGTACATTCCATTCCAGAATCGTCATACTTTGCTTTTAGAATGTTAGCGAACATTCCATTCTAGAATCGTCAGACATTGCTTTTAGAATGTTGGCGAACATTCCATTCTAGAATTATCAAACATGTGATTTAGAATGTTGACGAACATTCCATTCTAGAATGTTGACAAACATTCCATTCTAGAATTTTCAAACAACGTTATGGAATTCTGACGAACATTCCATTCTAGAACTGTCAAGCATTGTTATTAGGATGTTTACGAACATTCCATTCTTGAATTGTCAAATATGTGATTTGGAATGGTGACGAACATTACATTCTAGAATGGTCAGACATTGCTTTTAGAATGTTGGCGAACATTAGATTCTAGAACTGTCAAACGTGATTTACAATGTTGACGAACATTCCATTCTAGAATGGTCATACATTGCTTTTAGAATGTTGGCGAACATTCCATTCCAGAATCGTCAGACATTGCTTTTAGAATGTCAGCGAACATTTCATTCATTCCATTCTAGAATGTTGACAATCATTCCATTCTAGAATTTTCAAACATTCAAACAACGTTCTGGAATTCTGACGAACATTCCATAATAGAACTGTCAAGCATTGCTATTAAGATGTTGACGAATATTCCATTCTAGAATTGTCAAATATGTTATTTAGAATGTTGACGAACATTCCATTCTAGAATGGTCAGACATTGCTTTTAGAATGTTGGCGAACATTACATTCCAGAATCGTCAGAAATTGCTTTTAGAATGTCAGCGAACATTTCATTCTAGAATTGTCAAGCATGTGATTTAGAATGTTGACGACCATTCCATTCCAGAATCGTCAGACATTGTTTTTAGAATGTCGGCGAACATTCCATTCTAGAATTGTCAAACATGTGATTTAGAATATTGACGAGCATTCCATTCAAGAATTGTCAAAAATGTGATTTAGAATGTTGACGAACATTCCATTCCAGAATTGTCAGACTTTGCTTTTAGAATGTTGGCGAACATTCCATTCCAGAATCGTCAGACATTGCTTTTAGAATGTTGGCGAACATTTCATTCTAGAATTATCAAACATGTGATTTAGAATGTTGACGAACATTCCATTAGAATGTTGACGAACATTCCATTCCAGAATGGTCAGACATTGATTTTAGAATGTTGGCGAACATTTCATTCTAGAATTATAAAACATGTGATTTAGAATGTTGACAAACATTCCATTCTAGAATTTTCAAACATTCAAACAACGTTATGGAATTCTGATGAACATTACATTCTAGAATTGTCAAACATGTGATTTAGAATGTTGACGACCATTCCATTCCAGAATCGTCAGACATTTCTTTTAGAATGTCGGCGAACATTCCATTCTAGAATTGTCAAACATGTGATTTAGAATGTTGACGAACATTCCATTAGAATGTTGACGAACATTCCATTCCAGAATGGTCAGACATTGCTTTTACAATATCGGCGAACATTCCATTCTAGAATTGTCAAACATGTGATTTAGAATGTTGGCAAACATTCCATTCTAGAATTGTCAAACATGTGATTTAGAATGTTGGCGAACATTCCGTTCTAGAATTATCAAACATGTGATTTAGAATGTTGACGAACATTCTATTCTCGAATGTTGACAAACATTCCATTCTAGAATTTTCAAACATTCAAACAACGTTATGGAATTCTGATGAACATTCCATTCTAGAATTGTCAAACATGTGATTTAGAATGTTGATGCACATTCCATTCTAGAATGGTCAGACATTGCTTTCAGAATGTCGGCGAACATTCCATTCTAGAATTGTCAAACATGTGATTTAGAATGTTGACGAACATTCCATTAGAATGTTGACGAACATTCCATTCCAGAATGGTCAGACATTGCTTTTAGAATGTTGGCGAACATTCCATTCTAGAATGGTCAGACATTGCTTATAGAATGTCGGCGAACATTCCATTCTAGAATTGTCAAACATGTGATTTAGAATGTTGGCGAACATTCCATTCTAGAATTGTCAAAAATGTGATTTAGAATGTTGACGAACATTCCATTCTAGAATTGTCAGACAATGTGATTTAGAATGTTGACGTACATTCCATTCCAGAATCGTCATACTTTGCTTTTAGAATGTTAGCGAACATTCCATTCTAGAATCGTCAGACATTGCTTTTAGAATGTTGGCGAACATTCCATTCTAGAATTATCAAACATGTGATTTAGAATGTTGACGAACATTCCATTCTAGAATGTTGACAAACATTCCATTCTAGAATTTTCAAACAACGTTATGGAATTCTGACGAACATTCCATTCTAGAACTGTCAAGCATTGTTATTAGGATGTTTACGAACATTCCATTCTTGAATTGTCAAATATGTGATTTGGAATGGTGACGAACATTACATTCTAGAATGGTCAGACATTGCTTTTAGAATGTTGGCGAACATTAGATTCTAGAACTGTCAAACGTGATTTACAATGTTGACGAACATTCCATTCTAGAATGGTCATACATTGCTTTTAGAATGTTGGCGAACATTCCATTCCAGAATCGTCAGACATTGCTTTTAGAATGTCAGCGAACATTTCATTCATTCCATTCTAGAATGTTGACAATCATTCCATTCTAGAATTTTCAAACATTCAAACAACGTTCTGGAATTCTGACGAACATTCCATAATAGAACTGTCAAGCATTGCTATTAAGATGTTGACGAATATTCCATTCTAGAATTGTCAAATATGTTATTTAGAATGTTGACGAACATTCCATTCTAGAATGGTCAGACATTGCTTTTAGAATGTTGGCGAACATTACATTCCAGAATCGTCAGAAATTGCTTTTAGAATGTCAGCGAACATTTCATTCTAGAATTGTCAAGCATGTGATTTAGAATGTTGACGACCATTCCATTCCAGAATCGTCAGACATTGTTTTTAGAATGTCGGCGAACATTCCATTCTAGAATTGTCAAACATGTGATTTAGAATATTGACGAGCATTCCATTCAAGAATTGTCAAAAATGTGATTTAGAATGTTGACGAACATTCCATTCCAGAATTGTCAGACTTTGCTTTTAGAATGTTGGCGAACATTCCATTCCAGAATCGTCAGACATTGCTTTTAGAATGTTGGCGAACATTTCATTCTAGAATTATCAAACATGTGATTTAGAATGTTGACGAACATTCCATTAGAATGTTGACGAACATTCCATTCCAGAATGGTCAGACATTGATTTTAGAATGTTGGCGAACATTTCATTCTAGAATTATAAAACATGTGATTTAGAATGTTGACAAACATTCCATTCTAGAATTTTCAAACATTCAAACAACGTTATGGAATTCTGATGAACATTACATTCTAGAATTGTCAAACATGTGATTTAGAATGTTGACGACCATTCCATTCCAGAATCGTCAGACATTGTTTTTAGAATGTCGGCGAACATTCCATTCTAGAATTGTCAAACATGTGATTTAGAATGTTGAAGAACATTCCATTCCAGAATCGTCAGACAATGTTTTTAGAATATCGGTGAACATTCCATTCTAGAATGTTGACAAACATTCTAAAAAAAACATTTTTTGTCAAAAATGTGATTTAGAATGTTGGCGATGTTACGGCCCCTTAGCTCGCGTTGGAAAAAGGGAACGAAACATAAAACCAGATGTACTTGGTAAGAAAAATTATTTATTGACCAGAGGTCGATTAATTGTCCAGTGTACAAAAAAAGAAACGAACTTACAGGAGGAGACAGGGCCGACGGGTGCTGCTCAACACAAAGAAATAAATATAACACAAAGAGGACTCCCTAAAATCGAGCCAACCACTACAAGGGTAAATCAAACCAAAGGAAACAAAACCAAACCCTATAAAGGCATAAAACATAAATACATGGGAGTCAGCACCCCTGTGCCTAGTGTAAACTAATACAATTGGGTGATCTCCTACCAGGCGCGCACGACGGGATCAGTTTTGAAACTTTTCCTGGCCCAACTCCTCTCAATACGACTATAGTGCCTCGTCTTAAACAAAAAGGAACTTTCACTATCGACTTGGAGGCACATGTGGCAAGCCCTGCGTCTTAGTGACAGCCGCCCCGTCCGGTGCGCTCGTCCAGCTCTTTAAGCTGGACATCAGGCGCTGGTGATGAGCCGGCCACGCCTCCCCTCCACAGGAGCCAACCAGGAGTCGGAGGCGACACACTGCAATCAGCATAGGGAACTACAGGACGAAAAAGGGTTACACACACGGGAGGGAACGGCGGTGGCCGTAACACCCCTCCCCATAAGACACAAACCAACAGGTGTTGTCACAAAGTAACCACAGTATTACTTACCACAACCTGGACAAGGCATCCGCCATCACATTGTCTAACCCCTTTTTATGACGGATTTCGAGGTTGTAATCCTGCACAATCAATGCCCACCGCATGAGCCTCTGGTTATGGTTATACATGCGGGACAGGAAAACAAGGGGGTTATGATCCGTCAGGATTACAACCGGCGAAGAGCTGGAACCCACATACACCTCAAAATGCTGGAGTGCTAGCAACAGAGCAAGGGTCTCTTTTTCAATGGTGGAATAGTGGAGTTGGTGCTTGTGGAACTTACGTGAGAAGTAACAAACTGGATGGTCAACTCCATCATTATCTTCCTGCAAGAGCACGGCACCTGCACCCACAGCACTGGCGTCCACCTCCATTTTGAACGGCTTGGAGGGATCCGGAGCAGCGAGTACAGGGGCGTGGCTCAGGAGAGACTTCACACTTTCCAGGGCATGTTGGCACTCAGGAGTCCATACGAATTCCACCTTTGGGCTGAGCAGGTTTGTCAGCGGATGGACAACGGTGGAAAAGTTTCGGCAGAAACTCCTGTAATAGCCTGCCATGCCCAGGAACCTGCGGAGAGCTCGCCTAGTAGCTGGGATCGGACACTCTACTATAGCGGCTATCTTCGCCTCGACTGGACGCACTTGGCCTTGGCCTACCTGTCTCCCTAAATAAGTGACAGTGGCTTTGCCGAAGTCACACTTTGCTAGGTTCAGCGTCAGCGATGCTCCGGCGAGACGGGTGAACACCTGCTCTAGGATCTGAACGTGCTCCTCCCATGTGGTGGTGTACACGATCAGATCATCCAAGTATGCGTTACAGTTCGACAAACCCGCTAAAACGGTGTTCACCAGTCGTTGGAACGTGGCTGGAGCGTTGCACATGCCGAAAGCCATGACAGTGTATTGTAAAAAGTAATCCGGGGTCACAAACGCAGATATTTGGGAGGCGCGGTCGGTTAGTGGCACCTGCCAATAGCCTTTGAGCAGGTCTAATTTACTCACAAATTTGGCCGGTCCCAAATTATCAACACAGTCCTCCATACGCGGGAGAGGGTAAGAATCAGGGACTGTGGCGGCATTTACCTTGCGGAAATCAGTAATAAATCTGGGTGACCCGTCAGATTTACCTTCCAACAGGCACGGGGAACTCCACGGGCTGGAGCTGGGCGTGGCCAACCCATGTTGCAGGAGATACTCTGCCTCAGTTTTCATTAGCGCACGCTTTTCTTGATTAACACGGTAGGGATGTTGCTTAATTGGTCTAGCACCTTTTACATCAATATCGTGTTTGAGGACGTTTGTACGGCTGGGAACATCACTAAAGAGGCACGGGAAACGACCTATTAAGTTTGTTATATCACGCTGCTGCGCGGCTGACAAATGGCCCAAATGAGACGGCAACACTTTCAGCATCTGGGAATTCGGTAACCGAGCAGTTTGATGGGCTGAATGACGCATCACCAGGCCATCGTTCTCATCATAGATGTCTGACGTATCCGCCACGATCAGCGCGGAGCTGCCGGTTACGTCAGACAACGGGGGAGCATCAACCTCACGAGGACTAGATTCCTGCACTCTTTTGGAGTGATACAACTTTAGCATGTTAATATGGCACACCCGAGTTTTCCGTCTCCTATCTGGAGTGCCAATAACGTAATCAGTATCACTCAATCGATCCCGAACTTCATACGGACCGGAAAACTTAGCAGAGAGCGATGAGCCTGGGATAGGCAATAACGCCAAGACTTTGTCACCCCGCTCGAAACATCGGGCCACAGCGGAACGGTCGAATTGCCGCTTCATCACCGTCTGGGAGGAAGCTAGGGACTCTTTTGCCAGGGATTTAGCACGATGCAGACGTTCCCGGAAAACACTTACGTAGTCTAGCACGTTCTTTCCAGGCGAGGTTTCGGACAACAACAGTTCATCTCTCAATGATTTAAGTGGCCCGCGAGGAGTGTGGCCGAAGACGAGCTCTGCGGGGCTAAATCCTAAGGACTCTTGTACAGCCTCACGAGCGGCAAACAGCACAAATGGAATTCCCTCATCCCAACTTTTCCCAGTTTCCAGACAGTATTTTCGGAGCATGGCTTTTAACGTCTGATGCCACCGCTCTAGCGCGCCCTGAGATTCGGGATGGTACGCGCTGGAGACGGCATGTTTTACTTTCAGCGTTTCAAGGACCTGTTTAAAAAGTTTGGACTGAAAATTGGAGCCCTGATCAGTTTGGATTACACGTGGGAGGCCAAATGTAGAGAAAAACTTTGTTAAAGCTTGGACCACAGATTTAGATGTTATCTTTCTCAAAGGAACGGCTTCAGGGAAACGAGTAGCGGAGCACATGATGGTGAGTAGGAATTGATTCCCGCTTTTTGTGCGAGGCAGGGGGCCAACACAGTCCACTAATACCCTTTCAAACGGCTCGCCTATTGCAGGTATAGGATGCAGCGGAGCTGGCGGAATGGGTTGGTTTGGTTTCCCCGCAAGTTGGCAGATGTGACAGCAGCGACAATATTTAGACACATCCGTTTTCAAACCGGGCCAAAAGAAATGCTTGAGAATGCACTGATATGTCTTCGTTACACCTAGGTGTCCCGACCACTGGCTTTCGTGCGCTAGAGACAATATGTGAGGGCGAAACACAGTGGGAACAACTATCTGGTAAACGGAGTTTAGCTCAGAATTATCAGTAGCAGGGGACCATTTACGCACTAAGACGTCTTTGTCAAATAAGTAAGCCACCTTTTCCCCACTCGCTTTTTCAGCACTTACCACCCCGGCGAGGCACTTTTTCAGTGTAGGATCAGCTCTTTGTGCGGCGCACAGACGTTCACGGGTTACCGGGGGCGTAACGTCATCCGAGAGTGGCACGCTCGGGCTGGCTGTGCGCACCAGCTCGGCGCTAACACCGCGGGGAGACAACACAGTGGTCTCCAGGTCATTCTCGTCTTTAGCTTCATCTGAAAGAACTGGCATTAGCACGCTGTCATACAGAGGAACATCATCATCGTCATTTTTATTTCTGAGTGCTTGCGCGCGGGTGACTGCGCAGACAGGATACAAATCTGAGGGTGCCTGTGTGTCATTACCAGTCTCGATGCACTGTGGGGAATCAAGCACTTCCAGCGCAGGCGTTATTTTGCCACCGGCTATGTCGTTACCCATCAACAGTGCAATTCCTTTAATTGGCAACGCAGGACAAACAGCAATAGGGAAAAATCCAGTGACCAACTTCGATTGCACATGGATGCGGTGTACGGGCCTGGGGATGTAACCCATTTCAATGCCGCGTAACACAGCCCCATAGCCACAAGCAGATTGTTCGGTAACTGGTAAGGCAGAGGCCAGTATTACTGATTGTGAGCCTCCTGTGTCTCTCAAGATACGCACCGGGCGCTGCTCAGCTGGCTCACCCGTTAGCGACACTAAACCATCGAACACAAACGGCTTAAAACAAGGGTCAATACTGTCTTCATTACCAGCCACAGCGTTTTCACGCGGCTCTGCTTTAATTAACCCGATACCTTTTGGTTGTGGTGCGCTTGGAGATTGTGCCTGCTGCTCCTTGCGCTTAAGGCTCCGGCAATTTGCAACAATGTGTCCAGGTTTGTGGCAGTAATAACATTCCCTATCAGTTTTTACGTTATCCTGTGCTTTAGGCTGACTAGTTTGCGCAGCCGGAGTATTTCGGGGCCTTTCAGCAGAGACTGACGGGAAAGCAGTCCTGTGAGTCAGCACGTACTCGTCGGCTAACACCGCAGCAGCTGAGAGTGACTTCACCTTTTGTTCATTCAAATAAATCACAATACGGTCAGGCAAACATTTCTTGAACTCTTCTACCAGAATCAGCTCTCTCAGAGAGTCAAAATCATCAGCTTTACAACTCGTGCTCCATTTATCAAAGAGAGTTCCCTTTTCCCTCGCGAAATCAACATAAGTCTGACTCGGGGCTTTTTTGTGATTTCTAAATTTTTGTCTATAGGCTTCGGGCACCAACTCATAGGTACGCAAAATGGCAGCTTTAACTATTTCATAATCAAGGCTGTCCCCTAAAGGAAGCGCTGCAATTGCTTCTTGGGCTTTCCCGTGAACTTTGCACTGCAGCAACAGCGACCAAACGTCAGCTGGCCACTGCAGGGCAGAAGCAATGCGCTCAAATGCACTAAAATAGGAATCCACTTCAGACTCGCGGAATGTGGGCACTAAAACAATGTGCTTACTAATGTCGAAAGCAGCTCGTGGCAGTGTGGTGGAAGCTGAAGGCATACCTGGGACATCTGTGGCTACAGGCGGTGCGAGAGTCTCCCTTTTAGCCTGCAGCTCTAGCTGGCGCAGGCGTATTGCGGTTTCAGCCTCAATTTCCAGCTTTCTGATTTCGAGCTGGTACTGGAGCTGTGCTTCTCTGTTTTTAACTTTTTCTTCAGATTCCATTTGGAGACGGGCGAGGCGCACTTTGAGCCTCGCACCATCTCTCGAATCTGAACCGGTTGGGGAGAGAGGCTCAAACCGAGGCAAGGTAACAGGCGTTCGGATACGCCGGTCTGCCCCTCCTCCCGCAGCTGCTTGCGCCGCGTCAGGCACGCTCTCCTGCTTGTGGTCACCCTGTCCTTCACTCAGGGTGCCATCCTCAGGCACAGCAAACTCGTGTTGCACCCGTGCCTCAATCACTTCCATTTCCACCAATTTGCCAACAATCAGGGCTTTAAGTGCCGCTTTCCGCGCTTGTTTTGCGTAAGTGATGCCGAAGTGTTCTGCAATTTTGGCCAAATCCTCCTTACGACAGGTGTCAATCAGCTCATGAGAGGGTGCCGCCAAAAACGAATCTAGGTCAAACATAATTACTTCCATCCAATTTCAATCAGCTCATCTGTCTCAATTTCGTTTTTTTTGTTTTTGTTTTTGTTTTTTTTTTCTTCACACGGATCAACTAACCAAACTTAGGAACAATAAACAACTTTAATCCGGAATTCTTTTAATAAAATTGGTGAAATCCCGGACGAGCCCCCATTTAATGTTACGGCCCCTTAGCTCGCGTTGGAAAAAGGGAACGAAACATAAAACCAGATGTACTTGGTAAGAAAAATTATTTATTGACCAGAGGTCGATTAATTGTCCAGTGTACAAAAAAAGAAACGAACTTACAGGAGGAGACAGGGCCGACGGGTGCTGCTCAACACAAAGAAATAAATATAACACAAAGAGGACTCCCTAAAATCGAGCCAACCACTACAAGGGTAAATCAAACCAAAGGAAACAAAACCAAACCCTATAAAGGCATAAAACATAAATACATGGGAGTCAGCACCCCTGTGCCTAGTGTAAACTAATACAATTGGGTGATCTCCTACCAGGCGCGCACGACGGGATCAGTTTTGAAACTTTTCCTGGCCCAACTCCTCTCAATACGACTATAGTGCCTCGTCTTAAACAAAAAGGAACTTTCACTATCGACTTGGAGGCACATGTGGCAAGCCCTGCGTCTTAGTGACAGCCGCCCCGTCCGGTGCGCTCGTCCAGCTCTTTAAGCTGGACATCAGGCGCTGGTGATGAGCCGGCCACGCCTCCCCTCCACAGGAGCCAACCAGGAGTCGGAGGCGACACACTGCAATCAGCATAGGGAACTACAGGACGAAAAAGGGTTACACACACGGGAGGGAACGGCGGTGGCCGTAACAGCGAACATTACATTCTAGAACTGTCAGACATGTGATTTAGAATGTTGACAAACATTCCATTCTAGAATGGTCAGACATTTCTTTTAGAATGTCGGCGAACATTCCATTCTAGAATTGTCAAACATGTGATTTAGAATGTCGGCGAACATTCCATTCTAGAACTGTCAAACATGTGATTTAGAATGTTGACGAACATTCCATTCCAGAATGGTCAGACATTGCTATTAGAATGTTGGCGAACATTCCATTCTAGAATTGTCGAACATGTGATTTAGAATGTCGGCGAACATTCCATTCTAGAACTGTCAAACATGTGATTTAGAATGTTGACGAACATTCCATTCTACAATGGTCAGACATTGCTTTTAGAATGTTGACGAACATTCCATTAGAATGTTGACGAACATTCCATTCCAGAATGGTCAGACATTGCTTTTAGAATGTTGGCGAACATTCCATTCTAGAATGGTCAGACATTGCTTATAGAATGTCGGCGAACATTCCATTCTAGAATTGTCAAACATGTGATTTAGAATGTTGGCGAACATTCCATTCTAGAATTGTCAAAAATGTGATTTAGAATGTTGACGAACATTCCATTCTAGAATTGTCAGACAATGTGATTTAGAATGTTGACGTACATTCCATTCCAGAATCGTCATACTTTGCTTTTAGAATGTTAGCGAACATTCCATTCTAGAATCGTCAGACATTGCTTTTAGAATGTTGGCGAACATTCCATTCTAGAATTATCAAACATGTGATTTAGAATGTTGACGAACATTCCATTCTAGAATGTTGACAAACATTCCATTCTAGAATTTTCAAACAACGTTATGGAATTCTGACGAACATTCCATTCTAGAACTGTCAAGCATTGTTATTAGGATGTTTACGAACATTCCATTCTTGAATTGTCAAATATGTGATTTGGAATGTTGACGAACATTACATTCTAGAATGGTCAGACATTGCTTTTAGAATGTTGGCGAACATTCCATTCCAGAATCGTCAGACATTGCTTTTAGAATGTCAGCGAACATTTCATTCATTCCATTCTAGAATGTTGACAATCATTCCATTCTAGAATTTTCAAACATTCAAACAACGTTCTGGAATTCTGACGAACATTCCATAATAGAACTGTCAAGCATTGCTATTAAGATGTTGACGAATATTCCATTCTAGAATTGTCAAATATGTTATTTAGAATGTTGACGAACATTCCATTCTAGAATGGTCAGACATTGCTTTTAGAATGTTGGCGAACATTACATTCCAGAATCGTCAGAAATTGCTTTTAGAATGTCAGCGAACATTTCATTCTAGAATTGTCAAGCATGTGATTTAGAATGTTGACGAACATTCCATTCCAGAATCGTCAGACATTGTTTTTAGAATGTCGGCGAACATTCCATTCTAGAATTGTCAAACATGTGATTTAGAATATTGACGAGCATTCCATTCAAGAATTGTCAAAAATGTGATTTAGAATGTTGACGAACATTCCATTCCAGAATTGTCAGACTTTGCTTTTAGAATGTTGGCGAACATTCCATTCCAGAATCGTCAGACATTGCTTTTAGAATGTTGGCGAACATTTCATTCTAGAATTATCAAACATGTGATTTAGAATGTTGACGAACATTCCATTAGAATGTTGACGAACATTCCATTCCAGAATGGTCAGACATTGATTTTAGAATGTTGGCGAACATTTCATTCTAGAATTATAAAACATGTGATTTAGAATGTTGACAAACATTCCATTCTAGAATTTTCAAACATTCAAACAACGTTATGGAATTCTGATGAACATTACATTCTAGAATTGTCAAACATGTGATTTAGAATGTTGACGACCATTCCATTCCAGAATCGTCAGACATTGTTTTTAGAATGTCGGCGAACATTCCATTCTAGAATTGTCAAACATGTGATTTAGAATGTTGAAGAACATTCCATTCCAGAATCGTCAGACAATGTTTTTAGAATATCGGTGAACATTCCATTCTAGAATGTTGACAAACATTCTAAAAAAAACATTTTTTGTCAAAAATGTGATTTAGAATGTTGGCGAACATTACATTCTAGAACTGTCAGACATGTGATTTAGAATGTTGACAAACATTCCATTCTAGAATGGTCAGACATTTCTTTTAGAATGTCGGCGAACATTCCATTCTAGAATTGTCAAACATGTGATTTAGAATGTCGGCGAACATTCCATTCTAGAACTGTCAAACATGTGATTTAGAATGTTGACGAACATTCCATTCCAGAATGGTCAGACATTGCTATTAGAATGTTGGCGAACATTCCATTCTAGAATTGTCGAACATGTGATTTAGAATGTCGGCGAACATTCCATTCTAGAACTGTCAAACATGTGATTTAGAATGTTGACGAACATTCCATTCTACAATGGTCAGACATTGCTTTTAGAATGTTGACGAACATTCCATTAGAATGTTGACGAACATTCCATTCCAGAATGGTCAGACATTGCTTTTAGAATGTTGGCGAACATTCCATTCTAGAATGGTCAGACATTGCTTATAGAATGTCGGCGAACATTCCATTCTAGAATTGTCAAACATGTGATTTAGAATGTTGAAGAACATTCCATTCCAGAATCGTCAGACAATGTTTTTAGAATATCGGTGAACATTCCATTCTAGAATGTTGACAAACATTCTAAAAAAAACATTTTTTGTCAAAAATGTGATTTAGAATGTTGGCGAACATTACATTCTAGAACTGTCAGACATGTGATTTAGAATGTTGACAAACATTCCATTCTAGAATGGTCAGACATTTCTTTTAGAATGTCGGCGAACATTCCATTCTAGAATTGTCAAACATGTGATTTGGAATGTTGACGAACATTCAATTCCAGAATCGTCAGACTTTGCTTTTAGAATGTTGGCGAACATTCCATTCCAGAATCGTCAGACATTGCTTTTAGAATGTTGTCGAACATTACATTCTAGAATTATCAAACATGTGATTTAGAATGTTGACGAACATTCCATACTAGAATGTTGACAAACATTCCATTCTAGAATTTTCAAACATTCAAACAACGTTCTGGAATTCTGACGAACATTCCATTCTAGAACTGTCAAGCATTGTTATTAGGATGTTTACGAACATTCCATTCTAGAATTGTCAAACATGTGATTTAGAATGTTGATGAACATTCCATTCTAGAATGGTCAGACATTGCTTTTAGAATGTCGGCGAACATTCCATTCTAGAATTGTCAAACATGTGATTTAGAATGTTGACGAACATTCCATTAGAATGTTGACGAACATTCCATTCCAGAATGGTCAGACATTGCTTTTACAATATCGGCGAACATTCCATTCTAGAATTGTCAAACATGTGATTTAGAATGTTGGCAAACATTCCATTCTAGAATTGTCAAACATGTGATTTAGAATGTTGGCGAACATTCCGTTCTAGAATTATCAAACATGTGATTTAGAATGTTGACGAACATTCTATTCTCGAATGTTGACAAACATTCCATTCTAGAATTTTCAAACATTCAAACAACGTTATGGAATTCTGATGAACATTCCATTCTAGAATTGTCAAACATGTGATTTAGAATGTTGATGCACATTCCATTCTAGAATGGTCAGACATTGCTTTCAGAATGTCGGCGAACATTCCATTCTAGAATTGTCAAACATGTGATTTAGAATGTTGACGAACATTCCATTAGAATGTTGACGAACATTCCATTCCAGAATGGTCAGACATTGCTTTTAGAATGTTGGCGAACATTCCATTCTAGAATTGTCAAACATGTGATTTAGAATGTTGACGAACATTCCATTCTAGAATTGTCAGACAATGTGATGTAGAATGATCGCGAACATTCCATTCTAGAATTGTCAAAAATGTGATTTAGAATGTTGGCGAACATTACATTCTAGAACTGTCAGACATGCGATTTAGAATGTTGACAAACATTCCATTCTAGAATGGTCAGACATTGCTTTTAGAATGTCGGCGAACATTCCATTCTAGAATTGTCAAACATGTGATATAGAATGTTGACGAACATTCCATTCCAGAATCGTCAGACTTTGCTTTTAGAATGTTGGCGAACATTCCATTCCAGAATCGTCAGATATTGCTTTTAGAATGTTGGCGAACATTCCATTCTAGAATTATCAAACATGTGATTTAGAATGTTGACGAACATTCCATTCTAGAATGTTGACAAACATTCCATTCTAGAATTTTCAAACATTCAAACAACGTTATGGAATTCTGACGAACATTCCATTCTAGAATTGTCAAGCATGTGATTTAGAATGTTGATAAACATTCCATTCTAGAATGGTCAGACATTGCTTTTAGAATGTCGGCGAACATTCCATTCTAGAATTGTCAAACATGTGATTTAGAATGTTGGCGAACATTCCATTCTAGAATTGTCAAAAATGTGATTTAGAATGTTGACGAACATTCCATTCTAGAATGGTCTGACATTGCTTTTAGAATATCAGCGACCATTCCATTCTAGAATTGTCAAACATGTGATTTAGAATGTTGACGTACATTCCATTCCAGAATCGTCATACTTTGCTTTTAGAATGTTAGCGAACATTCCATTCTAGAATCGTCAGACATTGCTTTTAGAATGTTGGCGAACATTCCATTCTAGAATTATCAAACATGTGATTTAGAATGTTGACGAACATTCCATTCTAGAATGTTGACAAACATTCCATTCTAGAATTTTCAAACAACGTTATGGAATTCTGACGAACATTCCATTCTAGAACTGTCAAGCATTGTTATTAGGATGTTTACGAACATTCCATTCTTGAATTGTCAAATATGTGATTTGGAATGTTGACGAACATTACATTCTAGAATGGTCAGACATTGCTTTTAGAATGTCGGCGAACATTCCATTCTAGAATTGTCAAACATGTGATATAGAATGTTGACGAACATTCCATTCCAGAATCGTCAGACTTTGCTTTTAGAATGTTGGCGAACATTCCATTCCAGAATCGTCAGATATTGCTTTTAGAATGTTGGCGAACATTCCATTCTAGAATTATCAAACATGTGATTTAGAATGTTGACGAACATTCCATTCTAGAATGTTGACAAACATTCCATTCTAGAATTTTCAAACATTCAAACAACGTTATGGAATTCTGACGAACATTCCATTCTAGAATTGTCAAGCATGTGATTTAGAATGTTGATAAACATTCCATTCTAGAATGGTCAGACATTGCTTTTAGAATGTCGGCGAACATTCCATTCTAGAATTGTCAAACATGTGATTTAGAATGTTGGCGAACATTCCATTCTAGAATTGTCAAAAATGTGATTTAGAATGTTGACGAACATTCCATTCTAGAATGGTCTGACATTGCTTTTAGAATATCAGCGACCATTCCATTCTAGAATTGTCAAACATGTGATTTAGAATGTTGACGTACATTCCATTCCAGAATCGTCATACTTTGCTTTTAGAATGTTAGCGAACATTCCATTCTAGAATCGTCAGACATTGCTTTTAGAATGTTGGCGAACATTCCATTCTAGAATTATCAAACATGTGATTTAGAATGTTGACGAACATTCCATTCTAGAATGTTGACAAACATTCCATTCTAGAATTTTCAAACAACGTTATGGAATTCTGACGAACATTCCATTCTAGAACTGTCAAGCATTGTTATTAGGATGTTTACGAACATTCCATTCTTGAATTGTCAAATATGTGATTTGGAATGTTGACGAACATTACATTCTAGAATGGTCAGACATTGCTTTTAGAATGTTGGCGAACATTAGATTCTAGAACTGTCAAACGTGATTTACAATGTTGACGAACATTCCATTCTAGAATGGTCATACATTGCTTTTAGAATGTTGGCGAACATTCCATTCCAGAATCGTCAGACATTGCTTTTAGAATGTCAGCGAACATTTCATTCATTCCATTCTAGAATGTTGACAATCATTCCATTCTAGAATTTTCAAACATTCAAACAACGTTCTGGAATTCTGACGAACATTCCATAATAGAACTGTCAAGCATTGCTATTAAGATGTTGACGAATATTCCATTCTAGAATTGTCAAATATGTTATTTAGAATGTTGACGAACATTCCATTCTAGAATGGTCAGACATTGCTTTTAGAATGTTGGCGAACATTACATTCCAGAATCGTCAGAAATTGCTTTTAGAATGTCAGCGAACATTTCATTCTAGAATTGTCAAGCATGTGATTTAGAATGTTGACGAACATTCCATTCCAGAATCGTCAGACATTGTTTTTAGAATGTCGGCGAACATTCCATTCTAGAATTGTCAAACATGTGATTTAGAATATTGACGAGCATTCCATTCAAGAATTGTCAAAAATGTGATTTAGAATGTTGACGAACATTCCATTCCAGAATTGTCAGACTTTGCTTTTAGAATGTTGGCGAACATTCCATTCCAGAATCGTCAGACATTGCTTTTAGAATGTTGGCGAACATTTCATTCTAGAATTATCAAACATGTGATTTAGAATGTTGACGAACATTCCATTAGAATGTTGACGAACATTCCATTCCAGAATGGTCAGACATTGATTTTAGAATGTTGGCGAACATTTCATTCTAGAATTATAAAACATGTGATTTAGAATGTTGACAAACATTCCATTCTAGAATTTTCAAACATTCAAACAACGTTATGGAATTCTGATGAACATTACATTCTAGAATTGTCAAACATGTGATTTAGAATGTTGACGACCATTCCATTCCAGAATCGTCAGACATTGTTTTTAGAATGTCGGCGAACATTCCATTCTAGAATTGTCAAACATGTGATTTAGAATGTTGAAGAACATTCCATTCCAGAATCGTCAGACAATGTTTTTAGAATATCGGTGAACATTCCATTCTAGAATGTTGACAAACATTCTAAAAAAAACATTTTTTGTCAAAAATGTGATTTAGAATGTTGGCGAACATTACATTCTAGAACTGTCAGACATGTGATTTAGAATGTTGACAAACATTCCATTCTAGAATGGTCAGACATTTCTTTTAGAATGTCGGCGAACATTCCATTCTAGAATTGTCAAACATGTGATTTGGAATGTTGACGAACATTCAATTCCAGAATCGTCAGACTTTGCTTTTAGAATGTTGGCGAACATTCCATTCCAGAATCGTCAGACATTGCTTTTAGAATGTTGTCGAACATTACATTCTAGAATTATCAAACATGTGATTTAGAATGTTGACGAACATTCCATACTAGAATGTTGACAAACATTCCATTCTAGAATTTTCAAACATTCAAACAACGTTCTGGAATTCTGACGAACATTCCATTCTAGAACTGTCAAGCATTGTTATTAGGATGTTTACGAACATTCCATTCTAGAATTGTCAAACATGTGATTTAGAATGTTGATGAACATTCCATTCTAGAATGGTCAGACATTGCTTTTAGAATGTCGGCGAACATTCCATTCTAGAATTGTCAAACATGTGATTTAGAATGTTGACGAACATTCCATTAGAATGTTGACGAACATTCCATTCCAGAATGGTCAGACATTGCTTTTACAATATCGGCGAACATTCCATTCTAGAATTGTCAAACATGTGATTTAGAATGTTGGCAAACATTCCATTCTAGAATTGTCAAACATGTGATTTAGAATGTTGGCGAACATTCCGTTCTAGAATTATCAAACATGTGATTTAGAATGTTGACGAACATTCTATTCTCGAATGTTGACAAACATTCCATTCTAGAATTTTCAAACATTCAAACAACGTTATGGAATTCTGATGAACATTCCATTCTAGAATTGTCAAACATGTGATTTAGAATGTTGATGCACATTCCATTCTAGAATGGTCAGACATTGCTTTCAGAATGTCGGCGAACATTCCATTCTAGAATTGTCAAACATGTGATTTAGAATGTTGACGAACATTCCATTAGAATGTTGACGAACATTCCATTCCAGAATGGTCAGACATTGCTTTTAGAATGTTGGCGAACATTCCATTCTAGAATTGTCAAACATGTGATTTAGAATGTTGACGAACATTCCATTCTAGAATTGTCAGACAATGTGATGTAGAATGATCGCGAACATTCCATTCTAGAATTGTCAAAAATGTGATTTAGAATGTTGGCGAACATTACATTCTAGAACTGTCAGACATGCGATTTAGAATGTTGACAAACATTCCATTCTAGAATGGTCAGACATTGCTTTTAGAATGTCGGCGAACATTCCATTCTAGAATTGTCAAACATGTGATATAGAATGTTGACGAACATTCCATTCCAGAATCGTCAGACTTTGCTTTTAGAATGTTGGCGAACATTCCATTCCAGAATCGTCAGATATTGCTTTTAGAATGTTGGCGAACATTCCATTCTAGAATTATCAAACATGTGATTTAGAATGTTGACGAACATTCCATTCTAGAATGTTGACAAACATTCCATTCTAGAATTTTCAAACATTCAAACAACGTTATGGAATTCTGACGAACATTCCATTCTAGAATTGTCAAGCATGTGATTTAGAATGTTGATAAACATTCCATTCTAGAATGGTCAGACATTGCTTTTAGAATGTCGGCGAACATTCCATTCTAGAATTGTCAAACATGTGATTTAGAATGTTGGCGAACATTCCATTCTAGAATTGTCAAAAATGTGATTTAGAATGTTGACGAACATTCCATTCTAGAATGGTCTGACATTGCTTTTAGAATATCAGCGACCATTCCATTCTAGAATTGTCAAACATGTGATTTAGAATGTTGACGTACATTCCATTCCAGAATCGTCATACTTTGCTTTTAGAATGTTAGCGAACATTCCATTCTAGAATCGTCAGACATTGCTTTTAGAATGTTGGCGAACATTCCATTCTAGAATTATCAAACATGTGATTTAGAATGTTGACGAACATTCCATTCTAGAATGTTGACAAACATTCCATTCTAGAATTTTCAAACAACGTTATGGAATTCTGACGAACATTCCATTCTAGAACTGTCAAGCATTGTTATTAGGATGTTTACGAACATTCCATTCTTGAATTGTCAAATATGTGATTTGGAATGTTGACGAACATTACATTCTAGAATGGTCAGACATTGCTTTTAGAATGTTGGCGAACATTAGATTCTAGAACTGTCAAACGTGATTTACAATGTTGACGAACATTCCATTCTAGAATGGTCATACATTGCTTTTAGAATGTTGGCGAACATTCCATTCCAGAATCGTCAGACATTGCTTTTAGAATGTCAGCGAACATTTCATTCATTCCATTCTAGAATGTTGACAATCATTCCATTCTAGAATTTTCAAACATTCAAACAACGTTCTGGAATTCTGACGAACATTCCATAATAGAACTGTCAAGCATTGCTATTAAGATGTTGACGAATATTCCATTCTAGAATTGTCAAATATGTTATTTAGAATGTTGACGAACATTCCATTCTAGAATGGTCAGACATTGCTTTTAGAATGTTGGCGAACATTACATTCCAGAATCGTCAGAAATTGCTTTTAGAATGTCAGCGAACATTTCATTCTAGAATTGTCAAGCATGTGATTTAGAATGTTGACGAACATTCCATTCCAGAATCGTCAGACATTGTTTTTAGAATGTCGGCGAACATTCCATTCTAGAATTGTCAAACATGTGATTTAGAATATTGACGAGCATTCCATTCAAGAATTGTCAAAAATGTGATTTAGAATGTTGACGAACATTCCATTCCAGAATTGTCAGACTTTGCTTTTAGAATGTTGGCGAACATTCCATTCCAGAATCGTCAGACATTGCTTTTAGAATGTTGGCGAACATTTCATTCTAGAATTATCAAACATGTGATTTAGAATGTTGACGAACATTCCATTAGAATGTTGACGAACATTCCATTCCAGAATGGTCAGACATTGATTTTAGAATGTTGGCGAACATTTCATTCTAGAATTATAAAACATGTGATTTAGAATGTTGACAAACATTCCATTCTAGAATTTTCAAACATTCAAACAACGTTATGGAATTCTGATGAACATTACATTCTAGAATTGTCAAACATGTGATTTAGAATGTTGACGACCATTCCATTCCAGAATCGTCAGACATTGTTTTTAGAATGTCGGCGAACATTCCATTCTAGAATTGTCAAACATGTGATTTAGAATGTTGAAGAACATTCCATTCCAGAATCGTCAGACAATGTTTTTAGAATATCGGTGAACATTCCATTCTAGAATGTTGACAAACATTCTAAAAAAAACATTTTTTGTCAAAAATGTGATTTAGAATGTTGGCGAACATTACATTCTAGAACTGTCAGACATGTGATTTAGAATGTTGACAAACATTCCATTCTAGAATGGTCAGACATTTCTTTTAGAATGTCGGCGAACATTCCATTCTAGAATTGTCAAACATGTGATTTGGAATGTTGACGAACATTCAATTCCAGAATCGTCAGACTTTGCTTTTAGAATGTTGGCGAACATTCCATTCCAGAATCGTCAGACATTGCTTTTAGAATGTTGTCGAACTTTACATTCTAGAATTATCAAACATGTGATTTAGAATGTTGACGAACATTCCATACTAGAATGTTGACAAACATTCCATTCTAGAATTTTCAAACATTCAAACAACGTTCTGGAATTCTGACGAACATTCCATTCTAGAACTGTCAAGCATTGTTATTAGGATGTTTACGAACATTCCATTCTAGAATTGTCAAACATGTGATTTAGAATGTTGATGAACATTCCATTCTAGAATGGTCAGACATTGCTTTTAGAATGTCGGCGAACATTCCATTCTAGAATTGTCAAACATGTGATTTAGAATGTTGACGAACATTCCATTAGAATGTTGACGAACATTCCATTCCAGAATGGTCAGACATTGCTTTTACAATATCGGCGAACATTCCATTCTAGAATTGTCAAACATGTGATTTAGAATGTTGGCAAACATTCCATTCTAGAATTGTCAAACATGTGATTTAGAATGTTGGCGAACATTCCGTTCTAGAATTATCAAACATGTGATTTAGAATGTTGACGAACATTCTATTCTCGAATGTTGACAAACATTCCATTCTAGAATTTTCAAACATTCAAACAACGTTATGGAATTCTGATGAACATTCCATTCTAGAATTGTCAAACATGTGATTTAGAATGTTGATGCACATTCCATTCTAGAATGGTCAGACATTGCTTTCAGAATGTCGGCGAACATTCCATTCTAGAATTGTCAAACATGTGATTTAGAATGTTGACGAACATTCCATTAGAATGTTGACGAACATTCCATTCCAGAATGGTCAGACATTGCTTTTAGAATGTCGGCGAACATTCCATTCTAGAATTGTCAAACATGTGATTTAGAATGTTGACGAACATTCCATTCTAGAATTGTCAGACAATGTGATGTAGAATGATCGCGAACATTCCATTCTAGAATTGTCAAAAATGTGATTTAGAATGTTGGCGAACATTACATTCTAGAACTGTCAGACATGCGATTTAGAATGTTGACAAACATTCCATTCTAGAATGGTCAGACATTGCTTTTAGAATGTCGGCGAACATTCCATTCTAGAATTGTCAAACATGTGATATAGAATGTTGACGAACATTCCATTCCAGAATCGTCAGACTTTGCTTTTAGAATGTTGGCGAACATTCCATTCCAGAATCGTCAGATATTGCTTTTAGAATGTTGGCGAACATTCCATTCTAGAATTATCAAACATGTGATTTAGAATGTTGACGAACATTCCATTCTAGAATGTTGACAAACATTCCATTCTAGAATTTTCAAACATTCAAACAACGTTATGGAATTCTGACGAACATTCCATTCTAGAATTGTCAAGCATGTGATTTAGAATGTTGATAAACATTCCATTCTAGAATGGTCAGACATTGCTTTTAGAATGTCGGCGAACATTCCATTCTAGAATTGTCAAACATGTGATTTAGAATGTTGGCGAACATTCCATTCTAGAATTGTCAAAAATGTGATTTAGAATGTTGACGAACATTCCATTCTAGAATGGTCTGACATTGCTTTTAGAATATCAGCGACCATTCCATTCTAGAATTGTCAAACATGTGATTTAGAATGTTGACGTACATTCCATTCCAGAATCGTCATACTTTGCTTTTAGAATGTTAGCGAACATTCCATTCTAGAATCGTCAGACATTGCTTTTAGAATGTTGGCGAACATTCCATTCTAGAATTATCAAACATGTGATTTAGAATGTTGACGAACATTCCATTCTAGAATGTTGACAAACATTCCATTCTAGAATTTTCAAACAACGTTATGGAATTCTGACGAACATTCCATTCTAGAACTGTCAAGCATTGTTATTAGGATGTTTACGAACATTCCATTCTTGAATTGTCAAATATGTGATTTGGAATGTTGACGAACATTACATTCTAGAATGGTCAGACATTGCTTTTAGAATGTTGGCGAACATTAGATTCTAGAACTGTCAAACGTGATTTACAATGTTGACGAACATTCCATTCTAGAATGGTCATACATTGCTTTTAGAATGTTGGCGAACATTCCATTCCAGAATCGTCAGACATTGCTTTTAGAATGTCAGCGAACATTTCATTCATTCCATTCTAGAATGTTGACAATCATTCCATTCTAGAATTTTCAAACATTCAAACAACGTTCTGGAATTCTGACGAACATTCCATAATAGAACTGTCAAGCATTGCTATTAAGATGTTGACGAATATTCCATTCTAGAATTGTCAAATATGTTATTTAGAATGTTGACGAACATTCCATTCTAGAATGGTCAGACATTGCTTTTAGAATGTTGGCGAACATTACATTCCAGAATCGTCAGAAATTGCTTTTAGAATGTCAGCGAACATTTCATTCTAGAATTGTCAAGCATGTGATTTAGAATGTTGACGAACATTCCATTCCAGAATCGTCAGACATTGTTTTTAGAATGTCGGCGAACATTCCATTCTAGAATTGTCAAACATGTGATTTAGAATATTGACGAGCATTCCATTCAAGAATTGTCAAAAATGTGATTTAGAATGTTGACGAACATTCCATTCCAGAATTGTCAGACTTTGCTTTTAGAATGTTGGCGAACATTCCATTCCAGAATCGTCAGACATTGCTTTTAGAATGTTGGCGAACATTTCATTCTAGAATTATCAAACATGTGATTTAGAATGTTGACGAACATTCCATTAGAATGTTGACGAACATTCCATTCCAGAATGGTCAGACATTGATTTTAGAATGTTGGCGAACATTTCATTCTAGAATTATAAAACATGTGATTTAGAATGTTGACAAACATTCCATTCTAGAATTTTCAAACATTCAAACAACGTTATGGAATTCTGATGAACATTACATTCTAGAATTGTCAAACATGTGATTTAGAATGTTGACGACCATTCCATTCCAGAATCGTCAGACATTGTTTTTAGAATGTCGGCGAACATTCCATTCTAGAATTGTCAAACATGTGATTTAGAATGTTGAAGAACATTCCATTCCAGAATCGTCAGACAATGTTTTTAGAATATCGGTGAACATTCCATTCTAGAATGTTGACAAACATTCTAAAAAAAACATTTTTTGTCAAAAATGTGATTTAGAATGTTGGCGAACATTACATTCTAGAACTGTCAGACATGTGATTTAGAATGTTGACAAACATTCCATTCTAGAATGGTCAGACATTTCTTTTAGAATGTCGGCGAACATTCCATTCTAGAATTGTCAAACATGTGATTTGGAATGTTGACGAACATTCAATTCCAGAATCGTCAGACTTTGCTTTTAGAATGTTGGCGAACATTCCATTCCAGAATCGTCAGACATTGCTTTTAGAATGTTGTCGAACATTACATTCTAGAATTATCAAACATGTGATTTAGAATGTTGACGAACATTCCATACTAGAATGTTGACAAACATTCCATTCTAGAATTTTCAAACATTCAAACAACGTTCTGGAATTCTGACGAACATTCCATTCTAGAACTGTCAAGCATTGTTATTAGGATGTTTACGAACATTCCATTCTAGAATTGTCAAACATGTGATTTAGAATGTTGATGAACATTCCATTCTAGAATGGTCAGACATTGCTTTTAGAATGTCGGCGAACATTCCATTCTAGAATTGTCAAACATGTGATTTAGAATGTTGACGAACATTCCATTAGAATGTTGACGAACATTCCATTCCAGAATGGTCAGACATTGCTTTTACAATATCGGCGAACATTCCATTCTAGAATTGTCAAACATGTGATTTAGAATGTTGGCAAACATTCCATTCTAGAATTGTCAAACATGTGATTTAGAATGTTGGCGAACATTCCGTTCTAGAATTATCAAACATGTGATTTAGAATGTTGACGAACATTCTATTCTCGAATGTTGACAAACATTCCATTCTAGAATTTTCAAACATTCAAACAACGTTATGGAATTCTGATGAACATTCCATTCTAGAATTGTCAAACATGTGATTTAGAATGTTGATGCACATTCCATTCTAGAATGGTCAGACATTGCTTTCAGAATGTCGGCGAACATTCCATTCTAGAATTGTCAAACATGTGATTTAGAATGTTGACGAACATTCCATTAGAATGTTGACGAACATTCCATTCCAGAATGGTCAGACATTGCTTTTAGAATGTTGGCGAACATTCCATTCTAGAATTGTCAAACATGTGATTTAGAATGTTGACGAACATTCCATTCTAGAATTGTCAGACAATGTGATGTAGAATGATCGCGAACATTCCATTCTAGAATTGTCAAAAATGTGATTTAGAATGTTGGCGAACATTACATTCTAGAACTGTCAGACATGCGATTTAGAATGTTGACAAACATTCCATTCTAGAATGGTCAGACATTGCTTTTAGAATGTCGGCGAACATTCCATTCTAGAATTGTCAAACATGTGATATAGAATGTTGACGAACATTCCATTCCAGAATCGTCAGACTTTGCTTTTAGAATGTTGGCGAACATTCCATTCCAGAATCGTCAGATATTGCTTTTAGAATGTTGGCGAACATTCCATTCTAGAATTATCAAACATGTGATTTAGAATGTTGACGAACATTCCATTCTAGAATGTTGACAAACATTCCATTCTAGAATTTTCAAACATTCAAACAACGTTATGGAATTCTGACGAACATTCCATTCTAGAATTGTCAAGCATGTGATTTAGAATGTTGATAAACATTCCATTCTAGAATGGTCAGACATTGCTTTTAGAATGTCGGCGAACATTCCATTCTAGAATTGTCAAACATGTGATTTAGAATGTTGGCGAACATTCCATTCTAGAATTGTCAAAAATGTGATTTAGAATGTTGACGAACATTCCATTCTAGAATGGTCTGACATTGCTTTTAGAATATCAGCGACCATTCCATTCTAGAATTGTCAAACATGTGATTTAGAATGTTGACGTACATTCCATTCCAGAATCGTCATACTTTGCTTTTAGAATGTTAGCGAACATTCCATTCTAGAATCGTCAGACATTGCTTTTAGAATGTTGGCGAACATTCCATTCTAGAATTATCAAACATGTGATTTAGAATGTTGACGAACATTCCATTCTAGAATGTTGACAAACATTCCATTCTAGAATTTTCAAACAACGTTATGGAATTCTGACGAACATTCCATTCTAGAACTGTCAAGCATTGTTATTAGGATGTTTACGAACATTCCATTCTTGAATTGTCAAATATGTGATTTGGAATGTTGACGAACATTCCATTCTAGAATGGTCAGACATTGCTTTTAGAATGTTGGCGAACATTAGATTCTAGAACTGTCAAACGTGATTTACAATGTTGACGAACATTCCATTCTAGAATGGTCATACATTGCTTTTAGAATGTTGGCGAACATTCCATTCCAGAATCGTCAGACATTGCTTTTAGAATGTCAGCGAACATTTCATTCATTCCATTCTAGAATGTTGACAATCATTCCATTCTAGAATTTTCAAACATTCAAACAACGTTCTGGAATTCTGACAAACATTCCATAATAGAACTGTCAAGCATTGCTATTAAGATGTTGACGAATATTCCATTCTAGAATTGTCAAATATGTTATTTAGAATGTTGACGAACATTCCATTCTAGAATGGTCAGACATTGCTTTTAGAATGTTGGCGAACATTACATTCCAGAATCGTCAGAAATTGCTTTTAGAATGTCAGCGAACATTTCATTCTAGAATTGTCAAGCATGTGATTTAGAATGTTGACGACCATTCCATTCCAGAATCGTCAGACATTGTTTTTAGAATGTCGGCGAACATTCCATTCTAGAATTGTCAAACATGTGATTTAGAATGTTGACGAACATTCCATTCTAGAATTGTCAGACAATGTGATGTAGAATGATCGCGAACATTCCATTCTAGAATTGTCAAAAATGTGATTTAGAATGTTGGCGAACATTACATTCTAGAACTGTCAGACATGCGATTTAGAATGTTGACAAACATTCCATTCTAGAATGGTCAGACATTGCTTTTAGAATGTCGGCGAACATTCCATTCTAGAATTGTCAAACATGTGATATAGAATGTTGACGAACATTCCATTCCAGAATCGTCAGACTTTGCTTTTAGAATGTTGGCGAACATTCCATTCCAGAATCGTCAGATATTGCTTTTAGAATGTTGGCGAACATTCCATTCTAGAATTATCAAACATGTGATTTAGAATGTTGACGAACATTCCATTCTAGAATGTTGACAAACATTCCATTCTAGAATTTTCAAACATTCAAACAACGTTATGGAATTCTGACGAACATTCCATTCTAGAATTGTCAAGCATGTGATTTAGAATGTTGATAAACATTCCATTCTAGAATGGTCAGACATTGCTTTTAGAATGTCGGCGAACATTCCATTCTAGAATTGTCAAACATGTGATTTAGAATGTTGGCGAACATTCCATTCTAGAATTGTCAAAAATGTGATTTAGAATGTTGACGAACATTCCATTCTAGAATGGTCTGACATTGCTTTTAGAATATCAGCGACCATTCCATTCTAGAATTGTCAAACATGTGATTTAGAATGTTGACGTACATTCCATTCCAGAATCGTCATACTTTGCTTTTAGAATGTTAGCGAACATTCCATTCTAGAATCGTCAGACATTGCTTTTAGAATGTTGGCGAACATTCCATTCTAGAATTATCAAACATGTGATTTAGAATGTTGACGAACATTCCATTCTAGAATGTTGACAAACATTCCATTCTAGAATTTTCAAACAACGTTATGGAATTCTGACGAACATTCCATTCTAGAACTGTCAAGCATTGTTATTAGGATGTTTACGAACATTCCATTCTTGAATTGTCAAATATGTGATTTGGAATGTTGACGAACATTACATTCTAGAATGGTCAGACATTGCTTTTAGAATGTTGGCGAACATTAGATTCTAGAACTGTCAAACGTGATTTACAATGTTGACGAACATTCCATTCTAGAATGGTCATACATTGCTTTTAGAATGTTGGCGAACATTCCATTCCAGAATCGTCAGACATTGCTTTTAGAATGTCAGCGAACATTTCATTCATTCCATTCTAGAATGTTGACAATCATTCCATTCTAGAATTTTCAAACATTCAAACAACGTTCTGGAATTCTGACGAACATTCCATAATAGAACTGTCAAGCATTGCTATTAAGATGTTGACGAATATTCCATTCTAGAATTGTCAAATATGTTATTTAGAATGTTGACGAACATTCCATTCTAGAATGGTCAGACATTGCTTTTAGAATGTTGGCGAACATTACATTCCAGAATCGTCAGAAATTGCTTTTAGAATGTCAGCGAACATTTCATTCTAGAATTGTCAAGCATGTGATTTAGAATGTTGACGAACATTCCATTCCAGAATCGTCAGACATTGTTTTTAGAATGTCGGCGAACATTCCATTCTAGAATTGTCAAACATGTGATTTAGAATATTGACGAGCATTCCATTCAAGAATTGTCAAAAATGTGATTTAGAATGTTGACGAACATTCCATTCCAGAATTGTCAGACTTTGCTTTTAGAATGTTGGCGAACATTCCATTCCAGAATCGTCAGACATTGCTTTTAGAATGTTGGCGAACATTTCATTCTAGAATTATCAAACATGTGATTTAGAATGTTGACGAACATTCCATTAGAATGTTGACGAACATTCCATTCCAGAATGGTCAGACATTGATTTTAGAATGTTGGCGAACATTTCATTCTAGAATTATAAAACATGTGATTTAGAATGTTGACAAACATTCCATTCTAGAATTTTCAAACATTCAAACAACGTTATGGAATTCTGATGAACATTACATTCTAGAATTGTCAAACATGTGATTTAGAATGTTGACGACCATTCCATTCCAGAATCGTCAGACATTGTTTTTAGAATGTCGGCGAACATTCCATTCTAGAATTGTCAAACATGTGATTTAGAATGTTGAAGAACATTCCATTCCAGAATCGTCAGACAATGTTTTTAGAATATCGGTGAACATTCCATTCTAGAATGTTGACAAACATTCTAAAAAAAACATTTTTTGTCAAAAATGTGATTTAGAATGTTGGCGAACATTACATTCTAGAACTGTCAGACATGTGATTTAGAATGTTGACAAACATTCCATTCTAGAATGGTCAGACATTTCTTTTAGAATGTCGGCGAACATTCCATTCTAGAATTGTCAAACATGTGATTTGGAATGTTGACGAACATTCAATTCCAGAATCGTCAGACTTTGCTTTTAGAATGTTGGCGAACATTCCATTCCAGAATCGTCAGACATTGCTTTTAGAATGTTGTCGAACATTACATTCTAGAATTATCAAACATGTGATTTAGAATGTTGACGAACATTCCATACTAGAATGTTGACAAACATTCCATTCTAGAATTTTCAAACATTCAAACAACGTTCTGGAATTCTGACGAACATTCCATTCTAGAACTGTCAAGCATTGTTATTAGGATGTTTACGAACATTCCATTCTAGAATTGTCAAACATGTGATTTAGAATGTTGATGAACATTCCATTCTAGAATGGTCAGACATTGCTTTTAGAATGTCGGCGAACATTCCATTCTAGAATTGTCAAACATGTGATTTAGAATGTTGACGAACATTCCATTAGAATGTTGACGAACATTCCATTCCAGAATGGTCAGACATTGCTTTTACAATATCGGCGAACATTCCATTCTAGAATTGTCAAACATGTGATTTAGAATGTTGGCAAACATTCCATTCTAGAATTGTCAAACATGTGATTTAGAATGTTGGCGAACATTCCGTTCTAGAATTATCAAACATGTGATTTAGAATGTTGACGAACATTCTATTCTCGAATGTTGACAAACATTCCATTCTAGAATTTTCAAACATTCAAACAACGTTATGGAATTCTGATGAACATTCCATTCTAGAATTGTCAAACATGTGATTTAGAATGTTGATGCACATTCCATTCTAGAATGGTCAGACATTGCTTTCAGAATGTCGGCGAACATTCCATTCTAGAATTGTCAAACATGTGATTTAGAATGTTGACGAACATTCCATTAGAATGTTGACGAACATTCCATTCCAGAATGGTCAGACATTGCTTTTAGAATGTTGGCGAACATTCCATTCTAGAATTGTCAAACATGTGATTTAGAATGTTGACGAACATTCCATTCTAGAATTGTCAGACAATGTGATGTAGAATGATCGCGAACATTCCATTCTAGAATTGTCAAAAATGTGATTTAGAATGTTGGCGAACATTACATTCTAGAACTGTCAGACATGCGATTTAGAATGTTGACAAACATTCCATTCTAGAATGGTCAGACATTGCTTTTAGAATGTCGGCGAACATTCCATTCTAGAATTGTCAAACATGTGATATAGAATGTTGACGAACATTCCATTCCAGAATCGTCAGACTTTGCTTTTAGAATGTTGGCGAACATTCCATTCCAGAATCGTCAGATATTGCTTTTAGAATGTTGGCGAACATTCCATTCTAGAATTATCAAACATGTGATTTAGAATGTTGACGAACATTCCATTCTAGAATGTTGACAAACATTCCATTCTAGAATTTTCAAACATTCAAACAACGTTATGGAATTCTGACGAACATTCCATTCTAGAATTGTCAAGCATGTGATTTAGAATGTTGATAAACATTCCATTCTAGAATGGTCAGACATTGCTTTTAGAATGTCGGCGAACATTCCATTCTAGAATTGTCAAACATGTGATTTAGAATGTTGGCGAACATTCCATTCTAGAATTGTCAAAAATGTGATTTAGAATGTTGACGAACATTCCATTCTAGAATGGTCTGACATTGCTTTTAGAATATCAGCGACCATTCCATTCTAGAATTGTCAAACATGTGATTTAGAATGTTGACGTACATTCCATTCCAGAATCGTCATACTTTGCTTTTAGAATGTTAGCGAACATTCCATTCTAGAATCGTCAGACATTGCTTTTAGAATGTTGGCGAACATTCCATTCTAGAATTATCAAACATGTGATTTAGAATGTTGACGAACATTCCATTCTAGAATGTTGACAAACATTCCATTCTAGAATTTTCAAACAACGTTATGGAATTCTGACGAACATTCCATTCTAGAACTGTCAAGCATTGTTATTAGGATGTTTACGAACATTCCATTCTTGAATTGTCAAATATGTGATTTGGAATGTTGACGAACATTCCATTCTAGAATGGTCAGACATTGCTTTTAGAATGTTGGCGAACATTAGATTCTAGAACTGTCAAACGTGATTTACAATGTTGACGAACATTCCATTCTAGAATGGTCATACATTGCTTTTAGAATGTTGGCGAACATTCCATTCCAGAATCGTCAGACATTGCTTTTAGAATGTCAGCGAACATTTCATTCATTCCATTCTAGAATGTTGACAATCATTCCATTCTAGAATTTTCAAACATTCAAACAACGTTCTGGAATTCTGACAAACATTCCATAATAGAACTGTCAAGCATTGCTATTAAGATGTTGACGAATATTCCATTCTAGAATTGTCAAATATGTTATTTAGAATGTTGACGAACATTCCATTCTAGAATGGTCAGACATTGCTTTTAGAATGTTGGCGAACATTACATTCCAGAATCGTCAGAAATTGCTTTTAGAATGTCAGCGAACATTTCATTCTAGAATTGTCAAGCATGTGATTTAGAATGTTGACGACCATTCCATTCCAGAATCGTCAGACATTGTTTTTAGAATGTCGGCGAACATTCCATTCTAGAATTGTCAAACATGTGATTTAGAATATTGACGAGCATTCCATTCAAGAATTGTCAAAAATGTGATTTAGAATGTTGACGAACATTCCATTCCAGAATTGTCAGACTTTGCTTTTAGAATGTTGGCGAACATTCCATTCCAGAATCGTCAGACATTGCTTTTAGAATGTTGACGAACATTCCATTAGAATGTTGACGAACATTCCATTCCAGAATGGTCAGACATTGCTTTTACAATATCGGCGAACATTCCATTCTAGAATTGTCAAACATGTGATTTAGAATGTTGGCAAACATTCCATTCTAGAATTGTCAAACATGTGATTTAGAATGTTGGCGAACATTCCATTCTAGAATTATCAAACATGTGATTTAGAATGTTGACGAACATTCTATTCTCGAATGTTGACAAACATTCCATTCTAGAATTTTCAAACATTCAAACAACGTTATTGAATTCTGATGAACATTCCATTCTAGAATTGTCAAACATGTGATTTAGAATGTTGATGCACATTCCATTCTAGAATGGTCAGACATTGCTTTCAGAATGTCGGCGAACATTCCATTCTAGAATTGTCAAACATGTGATTTAGAATGTTGACGAACATTCCATTAGAATGTTGACGAACATTCCATTCCAGAATGGTCAGACATTGCTTTTAGAATGTTGGCGAACATTCCATTCTAGAATTGTCAAACATGTGATTTAGAATGTTGACGAACATTCCATTCTAGAATTGTCAGACAATGTGATGTAGAATGATCGCGAACATTCCATTCTAGAATTGTCAAAAATGTGATTTAGAATGTCGGCGAACATTACATTCTAGAACTGTCAGACATGCGATTTAGAATGTTGACAAACATTCCATTCTAGAATGGTCAGACATTGCTTTTAGAATGTCGGCGAACATTCCATTCTAGAATTGTCAAACATGTGATATAGAATGTTGACGAACATTCCATTCCAGAATCGTCAGACTTTGCTTTTAGAATGTTGGCGAACATTCCATTCCAGAATCGTCAGATATTGCTTTTAGAATGTTGGCGAACATTCCATTCTAGAATTATCAAACATGTGATTTAGAATGTTGACGAACATTCCATTCTAGAATGTTGACAAACATTCCATTCTAGAATTTTCAAACATTCAAACAACGTTATGGAATTCTGACGAACATTCCATTCTAGAATTGTCAAGCATGTGATTTAGAATGTTGATAAACATTCCATTCTAGAATGGTCAGACATTGCTTTTAGAATGTCGGCGAACATTCCATTCTAGAATTGTCAGACAATGTGATTTAGAATGATCATGAACATTCCATTCTAGAATTGTCAAACATGTGATTTAGAATGTTGACGAGCATTCCATTCAAGAATTGTCAAACGTGATTTAGAATGTTGGCGAACATTACATTCTAGAATTTTCAAACATTCAAACTAAGTTCTGGAATTCTGACGAACATTCCATTCTAGAATTGTCAAACATGTGATTTAGAATGTTGACGAACATTCCATTCTAGAATTGTCAGACATTGCTTGTAGAATGTCGGCGAACATTACATTCTAGAATTGTCAAAAATATGATTTAGAATGTTGGCGAACTTTACATTCTAGAACTGACAAAAATGTGATTTAGAATGTTAGCGAACATTACATTCCAGAATGGTCAGACATTGCTATCAGAATGTCGGAGAACATTCCATCCTAGAATTGTCAAACATGTGATTTAGAATGTTGACGAGCATTCCATTCAAGAATTGTCAAACATGTGATTTAGAATGTTGGCGAACATTCCATTCTACAATGGTCAGACATTGCTTTTAGAATGTCGGCGAACATTCCATTCTAGAATTCTCAAACATGTAATTTAGAATGTTGACGAACATTCCATTCCAGAATGGTCAGACATTGCTTTTAGAATGTTGGCGAACATTCCATTCTAGAATTGTCAAACATGTGATTTAGAATGTTGACGAACATTCCATTCTAGAATTGTCAGACAATGTGATGTAGAATGATCGCGAACATTCCATTCTAGAATTGTCAAAAATGTGATTTAGAATGTTGGCGAACATTACATTCTAGAACTGTCAGACATGCGATTTAGAATGTTGACAAACATTCCATTCTAGAATGGTCAGACATTGCTTTTAGAATGTCGGCGAACATTCCATTCTAGAATTGTCAAACATGTGATTTGGAATGTTGACGAACATTCAATTCCAGAATCGTCAGACTTTGCTTTTAGAATGTTGGCGAACATTCCATTCCAGAATCGTCAGACATTGCTTTTAGAATGTTGTCGAACATTACATTCTAGAATTATCAAACATGTGATTTAGAATGTTGACGAACATTCCATACTAGAATGTTGACAAACATTCCATTCTAGAATTTTCAAACATTCAAACAACGTTCTGGAATTCTGACGAACATTCCATTCTAGAACTGTCAAGCATTGTTATTAGGATGTTTACGAACATTCCATTCTAGAATTGTCAAACATGTGATTTAGAATGTTGATGAACATTCCATTCTAGAATGGTCAGACATTGCTTTTAGAATGTCGGCGAACATTCCATTCTAGAATTGTCAAACATGTGATTTAGAATGTTGACGAACATTCCATTAGAATGTTGACGAACATTCCATTCCAGAATGGTCAGACATTGCTTTTACAATATCGGCGAACATTCCATTCTAGAATTGTCAAACATGTGATTTAGAATGTTGGCAAACATTCCATTCTAGAATTGTCAAACATGTGATTTAGAATGTTGGCGAACATTCCGTTCTAGAATTATCAAACATGTGATTTAGAATGTTGACGAACATTCTATTCTCGAATGTTGACAAACATTCCATTCTAGAATTTTCAAACATTCAAACAACGTTATGGAATTCTGATGAACATTCCATTCTAGAATTGTCAAACATGTGATTTAGAATGTTGATGCACATTCCATTCTAGAATGGTCAGACATTGCTTTCAGAATGTCGGCGAACATTCCATTCTAGAATTGTCAAACATGTGATTTAGAATGTTGACGAACATTCCATTAGAATGTTGACGAACATTCCATTCCAGAATGGTCAGACATTGCTTTTAGAATGTTGGCGAACATTCCATTCTAGAATTGTCAAACATGTGATTTAGAATGTTGACGAACATTCCATTCTAGAATTGTCAGACAATGTGATGTAGAATGATCGCGAACATTCCATTCTAGAATTGTCAAAAATGTGATTTAGAATGTTGGCGAACATTACATTCTAGAACTGTCAGACATGCGATTTAGAATGTTGACAAACATTCCATTCTAGAATGGTCAGACATTGCTTTTAGAATGTCGGCGAACATTCCATTCTAGAATTGTCAAACATGTGATATAGAATGTTGACGAACATTCCATTCCAGAATCGTCAGACTTTGCTTTTAGAATGTTGGCGAACATTCCATTCCAGAATCGTCAGATATTGCTTTTAGAATGTTGGCGAACATTCCATTCTAGAATTATCAAACATGTGATTTAGAATGTTGACGAACATTCCATTCTAGAATGTTGACAAACATTCCATTCTAGAATTTTCAAACATTCAAACAACGTTATGGAATTCTGACGAACATTCCATTCTAGAATTGTCAAGCATGTGATTTAGAATGTTGATAAACATTCCATTCTAGAATGGTCAGACATTGCTTTTAGAATGTCGGCGAACATTCCATTCTAGAATTGTCAGACAATGTGATGTAGAATGATCGCGAACATTCCATTCTAGAATTGTCAAAAATGTGATTTAGAATGTTGGCGAACATTACATTCTAGAACTGTCAGACATGCGATTTAGAATGTTGACAAACATTCCATTCTAGAATGGTCAGACATTGCTTTTAGAATGTCGGCGAACATTCCATTCTAGAATTGTCAAACATGTGATATAGAATGTTGACGAACATTCCATTCCAGAATCGTCAGACTTTGGTTTTAGAATGTTGGCGAACATTCCATTCCAGAATCGTCAGATATTGCTTTTAGAATGTTGGCGAACATTCCATTCTAGAATTATCAAACATGTGATTTAGAATGTTGACGAACATTCCATTCTAGAATGTTGACAAACATTCCATTCTAGAATTTTCAAACATTCAAACAACGCTATGGAATTCTGACGAACATTCCATTCTAGAATTGTCAAGCATGTGATTTAGAATGTTGATAAACATTCCATTCTAGAATGGTCAAGCATTGTTATTAGGATGTTTACGAACATTCCATTCTTGAATTGTCAAATATGTTATTTAGAATGTTGACGAACATTCCATTCTAGAATGGTCAGACATTGCTTTTAGAATGTTGGCGAACATTACATTCCAGAATCGTCAGAAATTGCTTTTAGAATGTCAGCGAACATTTCATTCTAGAATTGTCAAGCATGTGATTTAGAATGTTGACGACCATTCCATTCCAGAATCGTCAGACATTGTTTTTAGAATGTCGGCGAACATTCCATTCTAGAATTGTCAAGCATGTGATTTAGAATGTTGACGAGCATTCCATTCCAGAATCGTCAGACATTGTTTTTAGAATGTCGGCGAACATTCCATTCTAGAATTGTCAAACATGTGATTTAGAATATTGACGAGCATTCCATTCAAGAATTGTCAAAAATGTGATTTAGAATGTTGACGAACATTCCATTCCAGAATTGTCAGACTTTGCTTTTAGAATGTTGGCGAACATTCCATTCCAGAATCGTCAGACATTGCTTTTAGAATGTTGACGAACATTCCATTAGAATGTTGACGAACATTCCATTCCAGAATGGTCAGACATTGCTTTTACAATATCGGCGAACATTCCATTCTAGAATTGTCAAACATGTGATTTAGAATGTTGGCAAACATTCCATTCTAGAATTGTCAAACATGTGATTTAGAATGTTGGCGAACATTCCATTCTAGAATTATCAAACATGTGATTTAGAATGTTGACGAACATTCTATTCTCGAATGTTGACAAACATTCCATTCTAGAATTTTCAAACATTCAAACAACGTTATTGAATTCTGATGAACATTCCATTCTAGAATTGTCAAACATGTGATTTAGAATGTTGATGCACATTCCATTCTAGAATGGTCAGACATTGCTTTCAGAATGTCGGCGAACATTCCATTCTAGAATTGTCAAACATGTGATTTAGAATGTTGACGAACATTCCATTAGAATGTTGACGAACATTCCATTCCAGAATGGTCAGACATTGCTTTTAGAATGTTGGCGAACATTCCATTCTAGAATTGTCAAACATGTGATTTAGAATGTTGACGAACATTCCATTCTAGAATTGTCAGACAATGTGATGTAGAATGATCGCGAACATTCCATTCTAGAATTGTCAAAAATGTGATTTAGAATGTCGGCGAACATTACATTCTAGAACTGTCAGACATGCGATTTAGAATGTTGACAAACATTCCATTCTAGAATGGTCAGACATTGCTTTTAGAATGTCGGCGAACATTCCATTCTAGAATTGTCAAACATGTGATATAGAATGTTGACGAACATTCCATTCCAGAATCGTCAGACTTTGCTTTTAGAATGTTGGCGAACATTCCATTCCAGAATCGTCAGATATTGCTTTTAGAATGTTGGCGAACATTCCATTCTAGAATTATCAAACATGTGATTTAGAATGTTGACGAACATTCCATTCTAGAATGTTGACAAACATTCCATTCTAGAATTTTCAAACATTCAAACAACGTTATGGAATTCTGACGAACATTCCATTCTAGAATTGTCAAGCATGTGATTTAGAATGTTGATAAACATTCCATTCTAGAATGGTCAGACATTGCTTTTAGAATGTCGGCGAACATTCCATTCTAGAATTGTCAGACAATGTGATTTAGAATGATCATGAACATTCCATTCTAGAATTGTCAAACATGTGATTTAGAATGTTGACGAGCATTCCATTCAAGAATTGTCAAACGTGATTTAGAATGTTGGCGAACATTACATTCTAGAATTTTCAAACATTCAAACTAAGTTCTGGAATTCTGACGAACATTCCATTCTAGAATTGTCAAACATGTGATTTAGAATGTTGACGAACATTCCATTCTAGAATTGTCAGACATTGCTTGTAGAATGTCGGCGAACATTACATTCTAGAATTGTCAAAAATATGATTTAGAATGTTGGCGAACTTTACATTCTAGAACTGACAAAAATGTGATTTAGAATGTTAGCGAACATTACATTCCAGAATGGTCAGACATTGCTATCAGAATGTCGGAGAACATTCCATCCTAGAATTGTCAAACATGTGATTTAGAATGTTGACGAGCATTCCATTCAAGAATTGTCAAACATGTGATTTAGAATGTTGGCGAACATTCCATTCTACAATGGTCAGACATTGCTTTTAGAATGTCGGCGAACATTCCATTCTAGAATTCTCAAACATGTAATTTAGAATGTTGACGAACATTCCATTCCAGAATGGTCAGACATTGCTTTTAGAATGTTGGCGAACATTCCATTCTAGAATTGTCAAACATGTGATTTAGAATGTTGACGAACATTCCATTCTAGAATTGTCAGACAATGTGATGTAGAATGATCGCGAACATTCCATTCTAGAATTGTCAAAAATGTGATTTAGAATGTTGGCGAACATTACATTCTAGAACTGTCAGACATGCGATTTAGAATGTTGACAAACATTCCATTCTAGAATGGTCAGACATTGCTTTTAGAATGTCGGCGAACATTCCATTCTAGAATTGTCAAACATGTGATTTGGAATGTTGACGAACATTCAATTCCAGAATCGTCAGACTTTGCTTTTAGAATGTTGGCGAACATTCCATTCCAGAATCGTCAGACATTGCTTTTAGAATGTTGTCGAACATTACATTCTAGAATTATCAAACATGTGATTTAGAATGTTGACGAACATTCCATACTAGAATGTTGACAAACATTCCATTCTAGAATTTTCAAACATTCAAACAACGTTCTGGAATTCTGACGAACATTCCATTCTAGAACTGTCAAGCATTGTTATTAGGATGTTTACGAACATTCCATTCTAGAATTGTCAAACATGTGATTTAGAATGTTGATGAACATTCCATTCTAGAATGGTCAGACATTGCTTTTAGAATGTCGGCGAACATTCCATTCTAGAATTGTCAAACATGTGATTTAGAATGTTGACGAACATTCCATTAGAATGTTGACGAACATTCCATTCCAGAATGGTCAGACATTGCTTTTACAATATCGGCGAACATTCCATTCTAGAATTGTCAAACATGTGATTTAGAATGTTGGCAAACATTCCATTCTAGAATTGTCAAACATGTGATTTAGAATGTTGGCGAACATTCCGTTCTAGAATTATCAAACATGTGATTTAGAATGTTGACGAACATTCTATTCTCGAATGTTGACAAACATTCCATTCTAGAATTTTCAAACATTCAAACAACATTATGGAATTCTGATGAACATTCCATTCTAGAATTGTCAAACATGTGATTTAGAATGTTGATGCACATTCCATTCTAGAATGGTCAGACATTGCTTTCAGAATGTCGGCGAACATTCCATTCTAGAATTGTCAAACATGTGATTTAGAATGTTGACGAACATTCCATTAGAATGTTGACGAACATTCCATTCCAGAATGGTCAGACATTGCTTTTAGAATGTTGGCGAACATTCCATTCTAGAATTGTCAAACATGTGATTTAGAATGTTGACGAACATTCCATTCTAGAATTGTCAGACAATGTGATGTAGAATGATCGCGAACATTCCATTCTAGAATTGTCAAAAATGTGATTTAGAATGTTGGCGAACATTACATTCTAGAACTGTCAGACATGCGATTTAGAATGTTGACAAACATTCCATTCTAGAATGGTCAGACATTGCTTTTAGAATGTCGGCGAACATTCCATTCTAGAATTGTCAAACATGTGATATAGAATGTTGACGAACATTCCATTCCAGAATCGTCAGACTTTGCTTTTAGAATGTTGGCGAACATTCCATTCCAGAATCGTCAGATATTGCTTTTAGAATGTTGGCGAACATTCCATTCTAGAATTATCAAACATGTGATTTAGAATGTTGACGAACATTCCATTCTAGAATGTTGACAAACATTCCATTCTAGAATTTTCAAACATTCAAACAACGTTATGGAATTCTGACGAACATTCCATTCTAGAATTGTCAAGCATGTGATTTAGAATGTTGATAAACATTCCATTCTAGAATGGTCAGACATTGCTTTTAGAATGTCGGCGAACATTCCATTCTAGAATTGTCAGACAATGTGATGTAGAATGATCGCGAACATTCCATTCTAGAATTGTCAAAAATGTGATTTAGAATGTTGGCGAACATTACATTCTAGAACTGTCAGACATGCGATTTAGAATGTTGACAAACATTCCATTCTAGAATGGTCAGACATTGCTTTTAGAATGTCGGCGAACATTCCATTCTAGAATTGTCAAACATGTGATATAGAATGTTGACGAACATTCCATTCCAGAATCGTCAGACTTTGGTTTTAGAATGTTGGCGAACATTCCATTCCAGAATCGTCAGATATTGCTTTTAGAATGTTGGCGAACATTCCATTCTAGAATTATCAAACATGTGATTTAGAATGTTGACGAACATTCCATTCTAGAATGTTGACAAACATTCCATTCTAGAATTTTCAAACATTCAAACAACGCTATGGAATTCTGACGAACATTCCATTCTAGAATTGTCAAGCATGTGATTTAGAATGTTGATAAACATTCCATTCTAGAATGGTCAAGCATTGTTATTAGGATGTTTACGAACATTCCATTCTTGAATTGTCAAATATGTTATTTAGAATGTTGACGAACATTCCATTCTAGAATGGTCAGACATTGCTTTTAGAATGTTGGCGAACATTACATTCCAGAATCGTCAGAAATTGCTTTTAGAATGTCAGCGAACATTTCATTCTAGAATTGTCAAGCATGTGATTTAGAATGTTGACGACCATTCCATTCCAGAATCGTCAGACATTGTTTTTAGAATGTCGGCGAACATTCCATTCTAGAATTGTCAAACATGTGATTTAGAATATTGACGAGCATTCCATTCTAGAATTATCAAACATGTGATTTAGAATGTTGACGAACATTCCATTAGAATGTTGACGAACATTCCATTCCAGAATGGTCAGACATTGATTTTAGAATGTTGGCGAACATTTCATTCTAGAATTATAAAACATGTGATTTAGAATGTTGACAAACATTCCATTCTAGAATTTTCAAACATTCAAACAACGTTATGGAATTCTGATGAACATTACATTCTAGAATTGTCAAACATGTGATTTAGAATGTTGACGACCATTCCATTCCAGAATCGTCAGACATTGTTTTTAGAATGTCGGCGAACATTCCATTCTAGAATTGTCAGACAATGTGATGTAGAATGATCGCGAACATTCCATTCTAGAATTGTCAAAAATGTGATTTAGAATGTTGGCGAACATTACATTCTAGAACTGTCAGACATGCGATTTAGAATGTTGACAAACATTCCATTCTAGAATGGTCAGACATTGCTTTTAGAATGTCGGCGAACATTCCATTCTAGAATTGTCAAACATGTGATTTGGAATGTTGACGAACATTCAATTCCAGAATCGTCAGACTTTGCTTTTAGAATGTTGGCGAACATTCCATTCCAGAATCGTCAGACATTGCTTTTAGAATGTTGTCGAACATTACATTCTAGAATTATCAAACATGTGATTTAGAATGTTGACGAACATTCCATACTAGAATGTTGACAAACATTCCATTCTAGAATTTTCAAACATTCAAACAACGTTCTGGAATTCTGACGAACATTCCATTCTAGAACTGTCAAGCATTGTTATTAGGATGTTTACGAACATTCCATTCTAGAATTGTCAAACATGTGATTTAGAATGTTGATGAACATTCCATTCTAGAATGGTCAGACATTGCTTTTAGAATGTCGGCGAACATTCCATTCTAGAATTGTCAAACATGTGATTTAGAATGTTGACGAACATTCCATTAGAATGTTGACGAACATTCCATTCCAGAATGGTCAGACATTGCTTTTACAATATCGGCGAACATTCCATTCTAGAATTGTCAAACATGTGATTTAGAATGTTGGCAAACATTCCATTCTAGAATTGTCAAACATGTGATTTAGAATGTTGGCGAACATTCCGTTCTAGAATTATCAAACATGTGATTTAGAATGTTGACGAACATTCTATTCTCGAATGTTGACAAACATTCCATTCTAGAATTTTCAAACATTCAAACAACGTTATGGAATTCTGATGAACATTCCATTCTAGAATTGTCAAACATGTGATTTAGAATGTTGATGCACATTCCATTCTAGAATGGTCAGACATTGCTTTCAGAATGTCGGCGAACATTCCATTCTAGAATTGTCAAACATGTGATTTAGAATGTTGACGAACATTCCATTAGAATGTTGACGAACATTCCATTCCAGAATGGTCAGACATTGCTTTTAGAATGTTGGCGAACATTCCATTCTAGAATTGTCAAACATGTGATTTAGAATGTTGACGAACATTCCATTCTAGAATTGTCAGACAATGTGATGTAGAATGATCGCGAACATTCCATTCTAGAATTGTCAAAAATGTGATTTAGAATGTTGGCGAACATTACATTCTAGAACTGTCAGACATGCGATTTAGAATGTTGACAAACATTCCATTCTAGAATGGTCAGACATTGCTTTTAGAATGTCGGCGAACATTCCATTCTAGAATTGTCAAACATGTGATATAGAATGTTGACGAACATTCCATTCCAGAATCGTCAGACTTTGCTTTTAGAATGTTGGCGAACATTCCATTCCAGAATCGTCAGATATTGCTTTTAGAATGTTGGCGAACATTCCATTCTAGAATTATCAAACATGTGATTTAGAATGTTGACGAACATTCCATTCTAGAATGTTGACAAACATTCCATTCTAGAATTTTCAAACATTCAAACAACGTTATGGAATTCTGACGAACATTCCATTCTAGAATTGTCAAGCATGTGATTTAGAATGTTGATAAACATTCCATTCTAGAATGGTCAGACATTGCTTTTAGAATGTCGGCGAACATTCCATTCTAGAATTGTCAGACAATGTGATGTAGAATGATCGCGAACATTCCATTCTAGAATTGTCAAAAATGTGATTTAGAATGTTGGCGAACATTACATTCTAGAACTGTCAGACATGCGATTTAGAATGTTGACAAACATTCCATTCTAGAATGGTCAGACATTGCTTTTAGAATGTCGGCGAACATTCCATTCTAGAATTGTCAAACATGTGATATAGAATGTTGACGAACATTCCATTCCAGAATCGTCAGACTTTGGTTTTAGAATGTTGGCGAACATTCCATTCCAGAATCGTCAGATATTGCTTTTAGAATGTTGGCGAACATTCCATTCTAGAATTATCAAACATGTGATTTAGAATGTTGACGAACATTCCATTCTAGAATGTTGACAAACATTCCATTCTAGAATTTTCAAACATTCAAACAACGCTATGGAATTCTGACGAACATTCCATTCTAGAATTGTCAAGCATGTGATTTAGAATGTTGATAAACATTCCATTCTAGAATGGTCAAGCATTGTTATTAGGATGTTTACGAACATTCCATTCTTGAATTGTCAAATATGTTATTTAGAATGTTGACGAACATTCCATTCTAGAATGGTCAGACATTGCTTTTAGAATGTTGGCGAACATTACATTCCAGAATCGTCAGAAATTGCTTTTAGAATGTCAGCGAACATTTCATTCTAGAATTGTCAAGCATGTGATTTAGAATGTTGACGACCATTCCATTCCAGAATCGTCAGACATTGTTTTTAGAATGTCGGCGAACATTCCATTCTAGAATTGTCAAACATGTGATTTAGAATATTGACGAGCATTCCATTCTAGAATTATCAAACATGTGATTTAGAATGTTGACGAACATTCCATTAGAATGTTGACGAACATTCCATTCCAGAATGGTCAGACATTGATTTTAGAATGTTGGCGAACATTTCATTCTAGAATTATAAAACATGTGATTTAGAATGTTGACAAACATTCCATTCTAGAATTTTCAAACATTCAAACAACGTTATGGAATTCTGATGAACATTACATTCTAGAATTGTCAAACATGTGATTTAGAATGTTGACGACCATTCCATTCCAGAATCGTCAGACATTGTTTTTAGAATGTCGGCGAACATTCCATTCTAGAATTGTCAGACAATGTGATGTAGAATGATCGCGAACATTCCATTCTAGAATTGTCAAAAATGTGATTTAGAATGTTGGCGAACATTACATTCTAGAACTGTCAGACATGCGATTTAGAATGTTGACAAACATTCCATTCTAGAATGGTCAGACATTGCTTTTAGAATGTCGGCGAACATTCCATTCTAGAATTGTCAAACATGTGATTTGGAATGTTGACGAACATTCAATTCCAGAATCGTCAGACTTTGCTTTTAGAATGTTGGCGAACATTCCATTCCAGAATCGTCAGACATTGCTTTTAGAATGTTGTCGAACATTACATTCTAGAATTATCAAACATGTGATTTAGAATGTTGACGAACATTCCATACTAGAATGTTGACAAACATTCCATTCTAGAATTTTCAAACATTCAAACAACGTTCTGGAATTCTGACGAACATTCCATTCTAGAACTGTCAAGCATTGTTATTAGGATGTTTACGAACATTCCATTCTAGAATTGTCAAACATGTGATTTAGAATGTTGATGAACATTCCATTCTAGAATGGTCAGACATTGCTTTTAGAATGTCGGCGAACATTCCATTCTAGAATTGTCAAACATGTGATTTAGAATGTTGACGAACATTCCATTAGAATGTTGACGAACATTCCATTCCAGAATGGTCAGACATTGCTTTTACAATATCGGCGAACATTCCATTCTAGAATTGTCAAACATGTGATTTAGAATGTTGGCAAACATTCCATTCTAGAATTGTCAAACATGTGATTTAGAATGTTGGCGAACATTCCGTTCTAGAATTATCAAACATGTGATTTAGAATGTTGACGAACATTCTATTCTCGAATGTTGACAAACATTCCATTCTAGAATTTTCAAACATTCAAACAACGTTATGGAATTCTGATGAACATTCCATTCTAGAATTGTCAAACATGTGATTTAGAATGTTGATGCACATTCCATTCTAGAATGGTCAGACATTGCTTTCAGAATGTCGGCGAACATTCCATTCTAGAATTGTCAAACATGTGATTTAGAATGTTGACGAACATTCCATTAGAATGTTGACGAACATTCCATTCCAGAATGGTCAGACATTGCTTTTAGAATGTTGGCGAACATTCCATTCTAGAATTGTCAAACATGTGATTTAGAATGTTGACGAACATTCCATTCTAGAATTGTCAGACAATGTGATGTAGAATGATCGCGAACATTCCATTCTAGAATTGTCAAAAATGTGATTTAGAATGTTGGCGAACATTACATTCTAGAACTGTCAGACATGCGATTTAGAATGTTGACAAACATTCCATTCTAGAATGGTCAGACATTGCTTTTAGAATGTCGGCGAACATTCCATTCTAGAATTGTCAAACATGTGATATAGAATGTTGACGAACATTCCATTCCAGAATCGTCAGACTTTGCTTTTAGAATGTTGGCGAACATTCCATTCCAGAATCGTCAGATATTGCTTTTAGAATGTTGGCGAACATTCCATTCTAGAATTATCAAACATGTGATTTAGAATGTTGACGAACATTCCATTCTAGAATGTTGACAAACATTCCATTCTAGAATTTTCAAACATTCAAACAACGTTATGGAATTCTGACGAACATTCCATTCTAGAATTGTCAAGCATGTGATTTAGAATGTTGATAAACATTCCATTCTAGAATGGTCAGACATTGCTTTTAGAATGTCGGCGAACATTCCATTCTAGAATTGTCAGACAATGTGATGTAGAATGATCGCGAACATTCCATTCTAGAATTGTCAAAAATGTGATTTAGAATGTTGGCGAACATTACATTCTAGAACTGTCAGACATGCGATTTAGAATGTTGACAAACATTCCATTCTAGAATGGTCAGACATTGCTTTTAGAATGTCGGCGAACATTCCATTCTAGAATTGTCAAACATGTGATATAGAATGTTGACGAACATTCCATTCCAGAATCGTCAGACTTTGGTTTTAGAATGTTGGCGAACATTCCATTCCAGAATCGTCAGATATTGCTTTTAGAATGTTGGCGAACATTCCATTCTAGAATTATCAAACATGTGATTTAGAATGTTGACGAACATTCCATTCTAGAATGTTGACAAACATTCCATTCTAGAATTTTCAAACATTCAAACAACGCTATGGAATTCTGACGAACATTCCATTCTAGAATTGTCAAGCATGTGATTTAGAATGTTGATAAACATTCCATTCTAGAATGGTCAAGCATTGTTATTAGGATGTTTACGAACATTCCATTCTTGAATTGTCAAATATGTTATTTAGAATGTTGACGAACATTCCATTCTAGAATGGTCAGACATTGCTTTTAGAATGTTGGCGAACATTACATTCCAGAATCGTCAGAAATTGCTTTTAGAATGTCAGCGAACATTTCATTCTAGAATTGTCAAGCATGTGATTTAGAATGTTGACGACCATTCCATTCCAGAATCGTCAGACATTGTTTTTAGAATGTCGGCGAACATTCCATTCTAGAATTGTCAAACATGTGATTTAGAATATTGACGAGCATTCCATTCTAGAATTATCAAACATGTGATTTAGAATGTTGACGAACATTCCATTAGAATGTTGACGAACATTCCATTCCAGAATGGTCAGACATTGATTTTAGAATGTTGGCGAACATTTCATTCTAGAATTATAAAACATGTGATTTAGAATGTTGACAAACATTCCATTCTAGAATTTTCAAACATTCAAACAACGTTATGGAATTCTGATGAACATTACATTCTAGAATTGTCAAACATGTGATTTAGAATGTTGACGACCATTCCATTCCAGAATCGTCAGACATTGTTTTTAGAATGTCGGCGAACATTCCATTCTAGAATTGTCAAACATGTGATTTAGAATGTTGAAGAACATTCCATTCCAGAATCGTCAGACAATGTTTTTAGAATATCGGTGAACATTCCATTCTAGAATGTTGACAAACATTCTAAAAAAAACATTTTTTGTCAAAAATGTGATTTAGAATGTTGGCGAACATTACATTCTAGAACTGTCAGACATGTGATTTAGAATGTTGACAAACATTCCATTCTAGAATGGTCAGACATTTCTTTTAGAATGTCGGCGAACATTCCATTCTAGAATTGTCAAACATGTGATTTAGAATGTTGGCGAACATTCCATTCCAGAATCGTCAGACATTGCTTTTAGAATGTTGTCGAACATTCCATTCTAGAATTATCAAACATGTGATTTAGAATGTTGACGAACATTCCATTCTAGAATGTTGACAAACATTCCATTCTAGAATTTTCAAACATTCAAACAACGTTCTGGAATTCTGACGAACATTCCATTCTAGAACTGTCAAGCATTGTTATTAGGATGTTTACGAACATTCCATTCTAGAATTGTCAAACGTGATTTAGAATGTTGATGAACATTCCATTCTAGAATGGTCAGACATTGCTTTTAGAATGTCGGCGAACATTCCATTCTAGAATTGTCAAACATGTGATTTAGAATGTTGACGAACATTCCATTAGAATGTTGACGAACATTCCATTCCAGAATGGTCAGACATTGCTTTTACAATGTCGGCGAACATTCCATTCTAGAATTGTCAAACATGTGATTTAGAATGTTGGCAAACATTCCATTCTAGAATTGTCAAACATGTGATTTAGAATGTTGGCGAACATTCCGTTCTAGAATTATCAAACATGTGATTTAGAATGTTGACGAACATTCTATTCTCGAATGTTGACAAACATTCCATTCTAGAATTTTCAAACATTCAAACAACGTTATGGAATTCTGATGAACATTCCATTCTAGAATTGTCAAACATGTGATTTAGAATGTTGATGCACATTCCATTCTAGAATGGTCAGACATTGCTTTCAGAATGTCGGCGAACATTCCATTCTAGAATTGTCAAACATGTGATTTAGAATGTTGACGAACATTCCATTAGAATGTTGACGAACATTCCATTCCAGAATGGTCAGACATTGCTTTTAGAATGTTGGCGAACATTCCATTCTAGAATTGTCAAACATGTGATTTAGAATGTTGACGAACATTCCATTCTAGAATTGTCAGACAATGTGATGTAGAATGATCGCGAACATTCCATTCTAGAATTGTCAAAAATGTGATTTAGAATGTCGGCGAACATTACATTCTAGAACTGTCAGACATGCGATTTAGAATGTTGACAAACATTCCATTCTAGAATGGTCAGACATTGCTTTTAGAATGTCGGCGAACATTCCATTCTAGAATTGTCAAACATGTGATATAGAATGTTGACGAACATTCCATTCCAGAATCGTCAGACTTTGCTTTTAGAATGTTGGCGAACATTCCATTCCAGAATCGTCAGATATTGCTTTTAGAATGTTGGCGAACATTCCATTCTAGAATTATCAAACATGTGATTTAGAATGTTGACGAACATTCCATTCTAGAATGTTGACAAACATTCCATTCTAGAATTTTCAAACATTCAAACAACGTTATGGAATTCTGACGAACATTCCATTCTAGAATTGTCAAGCATGTGATTTAGAATGTTGATAAACATTCCATTCTAGAATGGTCAGACATTGCTTTTAGAATGTCGGCGAACATTCCATTCTAGAATTGTCAGACAATGTGATTTAGAATGATCATGAACATTCCATTCTAGAATTGTCAAACATGTGATTTAGAATGTTGACGAGCATTCCATTCAAGAATTGTCAAACGTGATTTAGAATGTTGGCGAACATTACATTCTAGAATTTTCAAACATTCAAACTAAGTTCTGGAATTCTGACGAACATTCCATTCTAGAATTGTCAAACATGTGATTTAGAATGTTGACGAACATTCCATTCTAGAATTGTCAGACATTGCTTGTAGAATGTCGGCGAACATTCCATTCTAGAATTGTCAAAAATATGATTTAGAATGTTGGCGAACTTTACATTCTAGAACTGACAAAAATGTGATTTAGAATGTTAGCGAACATTACATTCCAGAATGGTCAGACATTGCTATCAGAATGTCGGAGAACATTCCATCCTAGAATTGTCAAACATGTGATTTAGAATGTTGACGAGCATTCCATTCAAGAATTGTCAAACATGTGATTTAGAATGTTGGCGAACATTCCATTCTACAATGGTCAGACATTGCTTTTAGAATGTCGGCGAACATTCCATTCTAGAATTCTCAAACATGTGATTTAGAATGTTGACGAACATTCCATTCCAGAATGGTCAGACATTGCTTTTAGAATGTTGGCGAACATTCCATTCTAGAATTGTCAAACATGTGATTTACAATGTTGACGAACATTCCATTCTAGAATTGTCAGACAATGTGATGTAGAATGATCGCGAACATTCCATTCCAGAATCGTCAGACATTGCTTTTAGAATGTCAGCGAACATTTCATTCATTCCATTCTAGAATGTTGACAATCATTCCATTCTAGAATTTTCAAACATTCAAACAACGTTCTGGAATTCTGACAAACATTCCATAATAGAACTGTCAAGCATTGCTATTAAGATGTTGACGAATATTCCATTCTAGAATTGTCAAATATGTTATTTAGAATGTTGACGAACATTCCATTCTAGAATGGTCAGACATTGCTTTTAGAATGTTGGCGAACATTACATTCCAGAATCGTCAGAAATTGCTTTTAGAATGTCAGCGAACATTTCATTCTAGAATTGTCAAGCATGTGATTTAGAATGTTGACGACCATTCCATTCCAGAATCGTCAGACATTGTTTTTAGAATGTCGGCGAACATTCCATTCTAGAATTGTCAAACATGTGATTTAGAATATTGACGAGCATTCCATTCAAGAATTGTCAAAAATGTGATTTAGAATGTTGACGAACATTCCATTCCAGAATTGTCAGACTTTGCTTTTAGAATGTTGGCGAACATTCCATTCCAGAATCGTCAGACATTGCTTTTAGAATGTTGGCGAACATTTCATTCTAGAATTATCAAACATGTGATTTAGAATGTTGACGAACATTCCATTAGAATGTTGACGAACATTCCATTCCAGAATGGTCAGACATTGATTTTAGAATGTTGGCGAACATTTCATTCTAGAATTATAAAACATGTGATTTAGAATGTTGACAAACATTCCATTCTAGAATTTTCAAACATTCAAACAACGTTATGGAATTCTGATGAACATTCCATTCTAGAATTGTCAAACATGTGATTTAGAATGTTGACGACCATTCCTTTCCAGAATCGTCAGACATTGTTTTTAGAATGTCGGCGAACATTCCATTCTAGAATTGTCAAACATGTGATTTAGAATGTTGAAGAACATTCCATTCCAGAATCGTCAGACAATGTTTTTAGAATATCGGTGAACATTCCATTCTAGAATGTTGACAAACATTCTAAAAAAAACATTTTTTGTCAAAAATGTGATTTAGAATGTTGGCGAACATTACATTCTAGAACTGTCAGACATGTGATTTAGAATGTTGACAAACATTCCATTCTAGAATGGTCAGACATTTCTTTTAGAATGTCGGCGAACATTCCATTCTAGAATTGTCAAACATGTGATTTAGAATGTTGACGAACATTCAATTCCAGAATCGTCAGACTTTGCTTTTAGAATGTTGGCGAACATTCCATTCCAGAATCGTCAGACATTGCTTTTAGAATGTTGTCGAACATTCCATTCTAGAATTATCAAACATGTGATTTAGAATGTTGACGAACATTCCATTCTAGAATGTTGACAAACATTCCATTCTAGAATTTTCAAACATTCAAACAACGTTCTGGAATTCTGACGAACATTCCATTCTAGAACTGTCAAGCATTGTTATTAGGATGTTTACGAACATTCCATTCTAGAATTGTCAAACATGTGATTTAGAATGTTGATGAACATTCCATTCTAGAATGGTCAGACATTGCTTTTAGAATGTTGGCGAACATTACATTCCAGAATCGTCAGAAATTGCTTTTAGAATGTCAGCGAACATTTCATTCTAGAATTGTCAAGCATGTGATTTAGAATGTTGACGACCATTCCATTCCAGAATCGTCAGACATTGTTTTTAGAATGTCGGCGAACATTCCATTCTAGAATTGTCAAACATGTGATTTAGAATATTGACGAGCATTCCATTCAAGAATTGTCAAAAATGTGATTTAGAATGTTGACGAACATTCCATTCCAGAATTGTCAGACTTTGCTTTTAGAATGTTGGCGAACATTCCATTCCAGAATCGTCAGACATTGCTTTTAGAATGTTGGCGAACATTTCATTCTAGAATTATCAAACATGTGATTTAGAATGTTGACGAACATTCCATTAGAATGTTGACGAACATTCCATTCCAGAATGGTCAGACATTGATTTTAGAATGTTGGCGAACATTTCATTCTAGAATTATAAAACATGTGATTTAGAATGTTGACAAACATTCCATTCTAGAATTTTCAAACATTCAAACAACGTTATGGGATTCTGATGAACATTACATTCTAGAATTGTCAAACATGTGATTTAGAATGTTGACGACCATTCCTTTCCAGAATCGTCAGACATTGTTTTTAGAATGTCGGCGAACATTCCATTCTAGAATTGTCAAACATGTGATTTAGAATGTTGAAGAACATTCCATTCCAGAATCGTCAGACAATGTTTTTAGAATATCGGTGAACATTCCATTCTAGAATGTTGACAAACATTCTAAAAAAAACATTTTTTGTCAAAAATGTGATTTAGAATGTTGGCGAACATTACATTCTAGAACTGTCAGACATGTGATTTAGAATGTTGACAAACATTCCATTCTAGAATGGTCAGACATTTCTTTTAGAATGTCGGCGAACATTCCATTCTAGAATTGTCAAACATGTGATTTAGAATGTTGACGAACATTCAATTCCAGAATCGTCAGACTTTGCTTTTAGAATGTTGGCGAACATTCCATTCCAGAATCGTCAGACATTGCTTTTAGAATGTTGTCGAACATTACATTCTAGAATTATCAAACATGTGATTTAGAATGTTGACGAACATTCCATACTAGAATGTTGACAAACATTCCATTCTAGAATTTTCAAACATTCAAACAACGTTCTGGAATTCTGACGAACATTCCATTCTAGAACTGTCAAGCATTGTTATTAGGATGTTTACGAACATTCCATTCTAGAATTGTCAAACATGTGATTTAGAATGTTGATGAACATTCCATTCTAGAATGGTCAGACATTGCTTTTAGAATGTCGGCGAACATTCCATTCTAGAATTGTCAAACATGTGATTTAGAATGTTGACGAACATTCAATTAGAATGTTGACGAACATTCCATTCCAGAATGGTCAGACATTGCTTTTACAATATCGGCGAACATTCCATTCTAGAATTGTCAAACATGTGATTTAGAATGTTGGCAAACATTCCATTCTAGAATTGTCAAACATGTGATTTAGAATGTTGGCGAACATTCCATTCTAGAATTATCAAACATGTGATTTAGAATGTTGACGAACATTCTATTCTCGAATGTTGACAAACATTCCATTCTAGAATTTTCAAACATTCAAACAACGTTATGGAATTCTGATGAACATTCCATTCTAGAATTGTCAAACATGTGATTTAGAATGTTGATGCACATTCCATTCTAGAATGGTCAGACATTGCTTTCAGAATGTCGGCGAACATTCCATTCTAGAATTATCAAACATGTGATTTAGAATGTTGGCGAACATTCCATTCTAGAATTGTCAAAAATGTGATTTAGAATGTTGACGAACATTCCATTCTAGAATGGTCTGACATTGCTTTTAGAATATCAGCGACCATTCCATTCTAGAATTGTCAAACATGTGATTTAGAATGTTGACGTACATTCCATTCCAGAATCGTCATACTTTGCTTTTAGAATGTTAGCGAACATTCCATTCTAGAATCGTCAGACATTGCTTTTAGAATGTTGGCGAACATTCCATTCTAGAATTATCAAACATGTGATTTAGAATGTTGACGAACATTCCATTCTAGAATGTTGACAAACATTCCATTCTAGAATTTTCAAACAACGTTATGGAATTCTGACGAACATTCCATTCTAGAACTGTCAAGCATTGTTATTAGGATGTTTACGAACATTCCATTCTTGAATTGTCAAATATGTGATTTGGAATGTTGACGAACATTCCATTCTAGAATGGTCAGACATTGCTTTTAGAATGTTGGCGAACATTAGATTCTAGAACTGTCAAACGTGATTTACAATGTTGACGAACATTCCATTCTAGAATGGTCATACATTGCTTTTAGAATGTTGGCGAACATTCCATTCCAGAATCGTCAGACATTGCTTTTAGAATGTCAGCGAACATTTCATTCATTCCATTCTAGAATGTTGACAATCATTCCATTCTAGAATTTTCAAACATTCAAACAACGTTCTGGAATTCTGACAAACATTCCATAATAGAACTGTCAAGCATTGCTATTAAGATGTTGACGAATATTAAATTCTAGAATTGTCAAATATGTTATTTAGAATGTTGACGAACATTCCATTCTAGAATGGTCAGACATTGCTTTTAGAATGTTGGCGAACATTACATTCCAGAATCGTCAGAAATTGCTTTTAGAATGTCAGCGAACATTTCATTCTAGAATTGTCAAGCATGTGATTTAGAATGTTGACGACCATGCCATTCCAGAATCGTCAGACATTGTTTTTAGAATGTCGGCGAACATTCCATTCTAGAATTGTCAAACATGTGATTTAGAATATTGACGAGCATTCCATTCAAGAATTGTCAAAAATGTGATTTAGAATGTTGACGAACATTCCATTCCAGAATTGTCAGACTTTGCTTTTAGAATGTTGGCGAACATTCCATTCCAGAATCGTCAGACATTGCTTTTAGAATGTGGACGAACATTCCATTAGAATGTTGACGAACATTCCATTCCAGAATGGTCAGACATTGCTTTTACAATATCGGCGAACATTCCATTCTAGAATTGTCAAACATGTGATTTAGAATGTTGGCAAACATTCCATTCTAGAATTGTCAAACATGTGATTTAGAATGTTGGCGAACATTCCATTCTAGAATTATCAAACATGTGATTTAGAATGTTGACGAACATTCTATTCTCGAATGTTGACAAACATTCCATTCTAGAATTTTCAAACATTCAAACAACGTTATTGAATTCTGATGAACATTCCATTCTAGAATTGTCAAACATGTGATTTAGAATGTTGATGCACATTCCATTCTAGAATGGTCAGACATTGCTTTCAGAATGTCGGCGAACATTCCATTCTAGAATTGTCAAACATGTGATTTAGAATGTTGACGAACATTCCATTAGAATGTTGACGAACATTCCATTCCAGAATGGTCAGACATTGCTTTTAGAATGTTGGCGAACATTCCATTCTAGAATTGTCAAACATGTGATTTAGAATGTTGACGAACATTCCATTCTAGAATTGTCAGACAATGTGATGTAGAATGATCGCGAACATTCCATTCTAGAATTGTCAAAAATGTGATTTAGAATGTTGGCGAACATTACATTCTAGAACTGTCAGACATGCGATTTAGAATGTTGACAAACATTCCATTCTAGAATGTTGACAAACATTCCATTCTAGAATTTTCAAACATTCAAACAACGTTATGGAATTCTGACGAACATTCCATTCTAGAATTGTCAAGCATGTGATTTAGAATGTTGATAAACATTCCATTCTAGAATGGTCAGACATTGCTTTTAGAATGTCGGCGAACATTCCATTCTAGAATTGTCAGACAATGTGATTTAGAATGATCATGAACATTCCATTCTAGAATTGTCAAACATGTGATTTAGAATGTTGACGAGCATTCCATTCAAGAATTGTCAAACGTGATTTAGAATGTTGGCGAACATTACATTCTAGAATTTTCAAACATTCAAACTAAGTTCTGGAATTCTGACGAACATTCCATTCTAGAATTGCCAAACATGTGATTTAGAATGTTGACGAACATTCCATTCCAGAATGGTCAGACATTGCTATTAGAATGTTGGCGAACATTCCATTCTAGAATTGTCAAACATGTGATTTAGAATGTCGGCGAACATTCCATTCTAGAACTGTCAAACATGTGATTTAGAATGTTGACGAACATTCCATTCCAGAATGGTCAGACATTGCTATTAGAATGTTGGCGAACATTCCATTCTAGAATTGTCGAACATGTGATTTAGAATGTCGGCGAACATTCCATTCTAGAACTGTCAAACATGTGATTTAGAATGTTGACGAACATTCCATTCTACAATGGTCAGACATTGCTTTAGAATGTCGGCGAACATTCCATTCTAAAATTCTCAAACATGTGATTTAGAATGTTAACGAACATTCCATTCCAGAACGGTCAGACATTGCTATTAGAATGTCAGCGAACATTCCATTCTAGAATTGTCAAACATGTGATTTAGAATGTTGACGAACATTCCATTCTAGAATGTTGACAAACATTCCATTCTAGAATTTTCAAACATTCAAACTAAGTTCTGGAATTCTGACGAACATTCCATTCTAGAACTGTCAAGCATTGCTATTAGGATGTTGACGAACATTCCATTCTAGAATTGCCAAACATGTGATTTAGAATGTTGACGAACATTCCATTCCAGAATGGTCAGACATTGCTATTAGAATGTTGGCGAACATTCCATTCTAGAATTGTCAAACATGTGATTTAGAATGTCGGCGAACATTCCATTCTAGAACTGTCAAACATGTGATTTAGAATGTTGACGAACATTCCATTCCAGAATGGTCAGACATTGCTATTAGAATGTTGGCGAACATTCCATTCTAGAATTGTCAAACATGTGATTTAGAATGTCGGCGAACATTCCATTCTAGAACTGTCAAACATGTGATTTAGAATGTTGACGAACATTCCATTCCAGAATGGTCAGACATTGCTATTAGAATGTTGGCGAACATTCCATTCTAGAATTGTCAAACATGTGATTTAGAATATTGACGAGCATTCCATTCTAGAATTGTCAAACATGTGATTTAGAATGTCGGCGAACATTCCATTCTAGAATTGTCAAACATGTGATTTAGAATGTTGACGAGCATTCCATTCAAGAATTGTCAAACGTGATTTAGAATGGTGACGAGCATTCCATTCTAGAATTGTCAAACATGTGATTTAGAATGTTGACGAACATTCCATTCTAGAATTGTCAGACATTGCTTGTAGAATGTCGGCGAACATTCCATTCTAGAATTGTCAAACATGTGATTTAGAATGTTGACGAACATTCCATTCCAGAATGGTCAGACATTGCTATTAGAATGTTGGCGAACATTCCATTCTAGATTAGTCAAAAATGTGATTTAGAATGTTGATGAACATTACATTGTAGAACTGTCAAACGTGTTTTAAAAGGTTGACGAACATTCCATTCTAGAATTGTGAGACAATGTGATTTAGAATGATCATGAACATTCCATTCTAGAATTGTCAAACATGTGATTTAGAATGTCGGCGAACATTCCATTCAAGAATTGTCAAAAATGTGATTTAGAATGTTGACGAACATAACATTGTAGAACTGTCAAACCTGTTTTAGAAGGTTGACGAACATTCCATTCTAGAATTGTCAGACAATGTGATTTAGAATGTTGGCGAACATTACATTCTAGAATTATTAAACATGTGATTTAGAATGTTGACGAACATTCCATTCTACAATGGTCAGACATTGCTTTAGAATGTCGGCGAACATTCCATTCTAAAATTCTCAAACATGTGATTTAGAATGTTAACGAACATTCCATTCCAGAACGGTCAGACATTGCTATTAGAATGTCAGCGAACATTCCATTCTAGAATTGTCAAACATGTGAATTAGAATGTTGACGAACATTCCATTCTAGAATGTTGACAAACATTCCATTCTAGAATTTTCAAACATTCAAACTAAGTTCTGGAATTCTGACGAACATTCCATTCTAGAACTGTCAAGCATTGCTATTAGGATGTTGATGAACATTCCATTCTAGAATTGCCAAACATGTGATTTAGAATGTTGACGAACATTCCATTCCAGAATGGTCAGACATTGCTATTAGAATGTTGGCGAACATTCCATTCTAGAATTGTCAAACATGTGATTTAGAATGTCGGCGAACATTCCATTCTAGAACTGTCAAACATGTGATTTAGAATGTTGACGAACATTCCATTCCAGAATGGTCAGACATTGCTATTAGAATGTTGGCGAACATTCCATTCTAGAATTGTCGAACATGTGATTTAGAATGTCGGCGAACATTCCATTCTAGAACTGTCAAACATGTGATTTAGAATGTTGACGAACATTCCATTCTACAATGGTCAGACATTGCTTTAGAATGTCGGCGAACATTCCATTCTAAAATTCTCAAACATGTGATTTAGAATGTTAACGAACATTCCATTCCAGAACGGTCAGACATTGCTATTAGAATGTCAGCGAACATTCCATTCTAGAATTGTCAAACATGTGATTTAGAATGTTGACGAACATTCCATTCTAGAATGTTGACAAACATTCCATTCTAGAATTTTCAAACATTCAAACTAAGTTCTGGAATTCTGACGAACATTCCATTCTAGAACTGTCAAGCATTGCTATTAGGATGTTGACGAACATTCCATTCTAGAATTGCCAAACATGTGATTTAGAATGTTGACGAACATTCCATTCCAGAATGGTCAGACATTGCTATTAGAATGTTGGCGAACATTCCATTCTAGAATTGTCAAACATGTGATTTAGAATGTCGGCGAACATTCCATTCTAGAACTGTCAAACATGTGATTTAGAATGTTGACGAACATTCCATTCCAGAATGGTCAGACATTGCTATTAGAATGTTGGCGAACATTCCATTCTAGAATTGTCAAACATGTGATTTAGAATGTCGGCGAACATTCCATTCTAGAACTGTCAAACATGTGATTTAGAATGTGGACGAACATTCCATTAGAATGTTGACGAACATTCCATTCCAGAATGGTCAGACATTGCTTTTACAATATCGGCGAACATTCCATTCTAGAATTGTCAAACATGTGATTTAGAATGTTGGCAAACATTCCATTCTAGAATTGTCAAACATGTGATTTAGAATGTTGGCGAACATTCCATTCTAGAATTATCAAACATGTGATTTAGAATGTTGACGAACATTCTATTCTCGAATGTTGACAAACATTCCATTCTAGAATTTTCAAACATTCAAACAACGTTATGGAATTCTGATGAACATTCCATTCTAGAATTGTCAAACATGTGATTTAGAATGTTGATGCACATTCCATTCTAGAATGGTCAGACATTGCTTTCAGAATGTCGGCGAACATTCCATTCTAGAATTGTCAAACATGTGATTTAGAATGTTGACGAACATTCCATTAGAATGTTGACGAACATTCCATTCCAGAATGGTCAGACATTGCTTTTAGAATGTTGGCGAACATTCCATTCTAGAATTGTCAAACATGTGATTTAGAATGTTGACGAACATTCCATTCTAGAATTGTCAGACAATGTGATGTAGAATGATCGCGAACATTCCATTCTAGAATTGTCAAAAATGTGATTTAGAATGTTGGCGAACATTACATTCTAGAACTGTCAGACATGCGATTTAGAATGTTGACAAACATTCCATTCTAGAATGGTCAGACATTGCTTTTAGAATGTCGGCGAACATTCCATTCTAGAATTGTCAAACATGTGATATAGAATGTTGACGAACATTCCATTCCAGAATCGTCAGACTTTGCTTTTAGAATGTTGGCGAACATTCCATTCCAGAATCGTCAGATATTGCTTTTAGAATGTTGGCGAACATTCCATTCTAGAATTATCAAACATGTGATTTAGAATGTTGACGAACATTCCATTCTAGAATGTTGACAAACATTCCATTCTAGAATTTTCAAACATTCAAACAACGTTATGGAATTCTGACGAACATTCCATTCTAGAATTGTCAAGCATGTGATTTAGAATGTTGATAAACATTCCATTCTAGAATGGTCAGACATTGCTTTTAGAATGTCGGCGAACATTCCATTCTAGAATTGTCAAACATGTGATTTAGAATGTTGGCGAACATTCCATTCTAGAATTGTCAAAAATGTGATTTAGAATGTTGACGAACATTCCATTCTAGAATTGTCAGACAATGTGATTTAGAATGTTGACGTACATTCCATTCCAGAATCGTCATACTTTGCTTTTAGAATGTTAGCGAACATTCCATTCTAGAATCGTCAGACATTGCTTTTAGAATGTTGGCGAACATTCCATTCTAGAATTATCAAACATGTGATTTAGAATGTTGACGAACATTCCATTCTAGAATGTTGACAAACATTCCATTCTAGAATTTTCAAACAACGTTATGGAATTCTGACGAACATTCCATTCTAGAACTGTCAAGCATTGTTATTAGGATGTTTACGAACATTCCATTCTTGAATTGTCAAATATGTGATTTGGAATGTTGACGAACATTACATTCTAGAATGGTCAGACATTGCTTTTAGAATGTTGGCGAACATTAGATTCTAGAACTGTCAAACGTGATTTACAATGTTGACGAACATTCCATTCTAGAATGGTCATACATTGCTTTTAGAATGTTGGCGAACATTCCATTCCAGAATCGTCAGACATTGCTTTTAGAATGTCAGCGAACATTTCATTCATTCCATTCTAGAATGTTGACAATCATTCCATTCTAGAATTTTCAAACATTCAAACAACGTTCTGGAATTCTGACGAACATTCCATAATAGAACTGTCAAGCATTGCTATTAAGATGTTGACGAATATTCCATTCTAGAATTGTCAAATATGTTATTTAGAATGTTGACGAACATTCCATTCTAGAATGGTCAGACATTGCTTTTAGAATGTTGGCGAACATTACATTCCAGAATCGTCAGAAATTGCTTTTAGAATGTCAGCGAACATTTCATTCTAGAATTGTCAAGCATGTGATTTAGAATGTTGACGACCATTCCATTCCAGAATCGTCAGACATTGTTTTTAGAATGTCGGCGAACATTCCATTCTAGAATTGTCAAACATGTGATTTAGAATATTGACGAGCATTCCATTCAAGAATTGTCAAAAATGTGATTTAGAATGTTGACGAACATTCCATTCCAGAATTGTCAGACTTTGCTTTTAGAATGTTGGCGAACATTCCATTCCAGAATCGTCAGACATTGCTTTTAGAATGTTGGCGAACATTTCATTCTAGAATTATCAAACATGTGATTTAGAATGTTGACGAACATTCCATTAGAATGTTGACGAACATTCCATTCCAGAATGGTCAGACATTGATTTTAGAATGTTGGCGAACATTTCATTCTAGAATTATAAAACATGTGATTTAGAATGTTGACAAACATTCCATTCTAGAATTTTCAAACATTCAAACAACGTTATGGAATTCTGATGAACATTACATTCTAGAATTGTCAAACATGTGATTTAGAATGTTGACGACCATTCCTTTCCAGAATCGTCAGACATTGTTTTTAGAATGTCGGCGAACATTCCATTCTAGAATTGTCAAACATGTGATTTAGAATGTTGAAGAACATTCCATTCCAGAATCGTCAGACAATGTTTTTAGAATATCGGTGAACATTCCATTCTAGAATGTTGACAAACATTCTAAAAAAAACATTTTTTGTCAAAAATGTGATTTAGAATGTTGGCGAACATTGCATTCTAGAACTGTCAGACATGTGATTTAGAATGTTGACAAACATTCCATTCTCGAATGGTCAGACATTTCTTTTAGAATGTCGGCGAACATTCCATTCTAGAATTGTCAAACATGTGATTTAGAATGTTGACGAACATTCAATTCCAGAATCGTCAGACTTTGCTTTTAGAATGTTGGCGAACATTCCATTCCAGAATCGTCAGACATTGCTTTTAGAATGTTGTCGAACATTACATTCTAGAATTATCAAACATGTGATTTAGAATGTTGACGAACATTCCATACTAGAATGTTGACAAACATTCCATTCTAGAATTTTCAAACATTCAAACAACGTTCTGGAATTCTGACGAACATTCCATTCTAGAACTGTCAAGCATTGTTATTAGGATGTTTACGAACATTCCATTCTAGAATTGTCAAACATGTGATTTAGAATGTTGATGAACATTCCATTCTAGAATGGTCAGACATTGCTTTTAGAATGTCGGCGAACATTCCATTCTAGAATTGTCAAACATGTGATTTAGAATGTTGACGAACATTCAATTAGAATGTTGACGAACATTCCATTCCAGAATGGTCAGACATTGCTTTTACAATATCGGCGAACATTCCATTCTAGAATTGTCAAACATGTGATTTAGAATGTTGGCAAACATTCCATTCTAGAATTGTCAAACATGTGATTTAGAATGTTGGCGAACATTCCATTCTAGAATTATCAAACATGTGATTTAGAATGTTGACGAACATTCTATTCTCGAATGTTGACAAACATTCCATTCTAGAATTTTCAAACATTCAAACAACGTTATGGAATTCTGATGAACATTCCATTCTAGAATTGTCAAACATGTGATTTAGAATGTTGATGCACATTCCATTCTAGAATGGTCAGACATTGCTTTCAGAATGTCGGCAAACATTCCATTCTAGAATTATCAAACATGTGATTTAGAATGTTGGCGAACATTCCATTCTAGAATTGTCAAAAATGTGATTTAGAATGTTGACGAACATTCCATTCTAGAATGGTCTGACATTGCTTTTAGAATATCAGCGACCATTCCATTCTAGAATTGTCAAACATGTGATTTAGAATGTTGACGTACATTCCATTCCAGAATCGTCATACTTTGCTTTTAGAATGTTAGCGAACATTCCATTCTAGAATCGTCAGACATTGCTTTTAGAATGTTGGCGAACATTCCATTCTAGAATTATCAAACATGTGATTTAGAATGTTGACGAACATTCCATTCTAGAATGTTGACAAACATTCCATTCTAGAATTTTCAAACAACGTTATGGAATTCTGACGAACATTCCATTCTAGAACTGTCAAGCATTGTTATTAGGATGTTTACGAACATTCCATTCTTGAATTGTCAAATATGTGATTTGGAATGTTGACGAACATTCCATTCTAGAATGGTCAGACATTGCTTTTAGAATGTTGGCGAACATTAGATTCTAGAACTGTCAAACGTGATTTACAATGTTGACGAACATTCCATTCTAGAATGGTCATACATTGCTTTTAGAATGTTGGCGAACATTCCATTCCAGAATCGTCAGACATTGCTTTTAGAATGTCAGCGAACATTTCATTCATTCCATTCTAGAATGTTGACAATCATTCCATTCTAGAATTTTCAAACATTCAAACAACGTTCTGGAATTCTGACAAACATTCCATAATAGAACTGTCAAGCATTGCTATTAAGATGTTGACGAATATTAAATTCTAGAATTGTCAAATATGTTATTTAGAATGTTGACGAACATTCCATTCTAGAATGGTCAGACATTGCTTTTAGAATGTTGGCGAACATTACATTCCAGAATCGTCAGAAATTGCTTTTAGAATGTCAGCGAACATTTCATTCTAGAATTGTCAAGCATGTGATTTAGAATGTTGACGACCATGCCATTCCAGAATCGTCAGACATTGTTTTTAGAATGTCGGCGAACATTCCATTCTAGAATTGTCAAACATGTGATTTAGAATATTGACGAGCATTCCATTCAAGAATTGTCAAAAATGTGATTTAGAATGTTGACGAACATTCCATTCCAGAATTGTCAGACTTTGCTTTTAGAATGTTGGCGAACATTCCATTCCAGAATCGTCAGACATTGCTTTTAGAATGTGGACGAACATTCCATTAGAATGTTGACGAACATTCCATTCCAGAATGGTCAGACATTGCTTTTACAATATCGGCGAACATTCCATTCTAGAATTGTCAAACATGTGATTTAGAATGTTGGCAAACATTCCATTCTAGAATTGTCAAACATGTGATTTAGAATGTTGGCGAACATTCCATTCTAGAATTATCAAACATGTGATTTAGAATGTTGACGAACATTCTATTCTCGAATGTTGACAAACATTCCATTCTAGAATTTTCAAACATTCAAACAACGTTATTGAATTCTGATGAACATTCCATTCTAGAATTGTCAAACATGTGATTTAGAATGTTGATGCACATTCCATTCTAGAATGGTCAGACATTGCTTTCAGAATGTCGGCGAACATTCCATTCTAGAATTGTCAAACATGTGATTTAGAATGTTGACGAACATTCCATTAGAATGTTGACGAACATTCCATTCCAGAATGGTCAGACATTGCTTTTAGAATGTTGGCGAACATTCCATTCTAGAATTGTCAAACATGTGATTTAGAATGTTGACGAACATTCCATTCTAGAATTGTCAGACAATGTGATGTAGAATGATCGCGAACATTCCATTCTAGAATTGTCAAAAATGTGATTTAGAATGTTGGCGAACATTACATTCTAGAACTGTCAGACATGCGATTTAGAATGTTGACAAACATTCCATTCTAGAATGGTCAGACATTGCTTTTAGAATGTCGGCGAACATTCCATTCTAGAATTGTCAAACATGTGATATAGAATGTTGACGAACATTCCATTCCAGAATCGTCAGACTTTGCTTTTAGAATGTTGGCGAACATTCCATTCCAGAATCGTCAGATATTGCTTTTAGAATGTTGGCGAACATTCCATTCTAGAATTATCAAACATGTGATTTAGAATGTTGACGAACATTCCATTCTAGAATGTTGACAAACATTCCATTCTAGAATTTTCAAACATTCAAACAACGTTATGGAATTCTGACGAACATTCCATTCTAGAATTGTCAAGCATGTGATTTAGAATGTTGATAAACATTCCATTCTAGAATGGTCAGACATTGCTTTTAGAATGTTGTCGAACATTACATTCTAGAATTATCAAACATGTGATTTAGAATGTTGACGAACATTCCATACTAGAATGTTGACAAACATTCCATTCTAGAATTTTCAAACATTCAAACAACGTTCTGGAATTCTGACGAACATTCCATTCTAGAACTGTCAAGCATTGTTATTAGGATGTTTACGAACATTCCATTCTAGAATTGTCAAACATGTGATTTAGAATGTTGATGAACGTTCCATTCTAGAATGGTCAGACATTGCTTTTAGAATGTCGGCGAACATTCCATTCTAGAATTATCAAACATGTGATTTAGAATGTTGACGAACATTCCATTCTAGAATGTTGACAAACATTCCATTCTAGAATTTTCAAACAACGTTATGGAATTCTGACGAACATTCCATTCTAGAACTGTCAAGCATTGTTATTAGGATGTTTACGAACATTCCATTCTTGAATTGTCAAATATGTGATTTGGAATGTTGACGAACATTCCATTCTAGAATGGTCAGACATTGCTTTTAGAATGTTGGCGAACATTAGATTCTAGAACTGTCAAACGTGATTTACAATGTTGACGAACATTCCATTCTAGAATGGTCATACATTGCTTTTAGAATGTTGGCGAACATTCCATTCCAGAATCGTCAGACATTGCTTTTAGAATGTCAGCAAACATTTCATTCATTCCATTCTAGAATGTTGACAATCATTCCATTCTAGAATTTTCAAACATTCAAACAACGTTCTGGAATTCTGACAAACATTCCATAATAGAACTGTCAAGCATTGCTATTAAGATGTTGACGAATATTAAATTCTAGAATTGTCAAATATGTTATTTAGAATGTTGACGAACATTCCATTCTAGAATGGTCAGACATTGCTTTTAGAATGTTGGCGAACATTACATTCCAGAATCGTCAGAAATTGCTTTTAGAATGTCAGCGAACATTTCATTCTAGAATTGTCAAGCATGTGATTTAGAATGTTGACGACCATGCCATTCCAGAATCGTCAGACATTGTTTTTAGAATGTCGGCGAACATTCCATTCTAGAATTGTCAAACATGTGATTTAGAATATTGACGAGCATTCCATTCAAGAATTGTCAAAAATGTGATTTAGAATGTTGACGAACATTCCATTCCAGAATTGTCAGACTTTGCTTTTAGAATGTTGGCGAACATTCCATTCCAGAATCGTCAGACATTGCTTTTAGAATGTGGACGAACATTCCATTAGAATGTTGACGAACATTCCATTCCAGAATGGTCAGACATTGCTTTTACAATATCGGCGAACATTCCATTCTAGAATTGTCAAACATGTGATTTAGAATGTTGGCAAACATTCCATTCTAGAATTGTCAAACATGTGATTTAGAATGTTGGCGAACATTCCATTCTAGAATTATCAAACATGTGATTTAGAATGTTGACGAACATTCTATTCTCGAATGTTGACAAACATTCCATTCTAGAATTTTCAAACATTCAAACAACGTTATTGAATTCTGATGAACATTCCATTCTAGAATTGTCAAACATGTGATTTAGAATGTTGATGCACATTCCATTCTAGAATGGTCAGACATTGCTTTCAGAATGTCGGCGAACATTCCATTCTAGAATTGTCAAACATGTGATTTAGAATGTTGACGAACATTCCATTAGAATGTTGACGAACATTCCATTCCAGAATGGTCAGACATTGCTTTTAGAATGTTGGCGAACATTCCATTCTAGAATTGTCAAACATGTGATTTAGAATGTTGACGAACATTCCATTCTAGAATTGTCAGACAATGTGATGTAGAATGATCGCGAACATTCCATTCTAGAATTGTCAAAAATGTGATTTAGAATGTTGGCGAACATTACATTCTAGAACTGTCAGACATGCGATTTAGAATGTTGACAAACATTCCATTCTAGAATGGTCAGACATTGCTTTTAGAATGTCGGCGAACATTCCATTCTAGAATTGTCAAACATGTGATATAGAATGTTGACGAACATTCCATTCCAGAATCGTCAGACTTTGCTTTTAGAATGTTGGCGAACATTCCATTCCAGAATCGTCAGATATTGCTTTTAGAATGTTGGCGAACATTCCATTCTAGAATTATCAAACATGTGATTTAGAATGTTGACGAACATTCCATTCTAGAATGTTGACAAACATTCCATTCTAGAATTTTCAAACATTCAAACAACGTTATGGAATTCTGACGAACATTCCATTCTAGAATTGTCAAGCATGTGATTTAGAATGTTGATAAACATTCCATTCTAGAATGGTCAGACATTGCTTTTAGAATGTTGTCGAACATTACATTCTAGAATTATCAAACATGTGATTTAGAATGTTGACGAACATTCCATACTAGAATGTTGACAAACATTCCATTCTAGAATTTTCAAACATTCAAACAACGTTCTGGAATTCTGACGAACATTCCATTCTAGAACTGTCAAGCATTGTTATTAGGATGTTTACGAACATTCCATTCTAGAATTGTCAAACATGTGATTTAGAATGTTGATGAACGTTCCATTCTAGAATGGTCAGACATTGCTTTTAGAATGTCGGCGAACATTCCATTCTAGAATTGTCAAACATGTGATTTAGAATGTTGACGAACATTCAATTAGAATGTTGACGAACATTCCATTCCAGAATGGTCAGACATTGCTTTTACAATATCGGCGAACATTCCATTCTAGAATTGTCAAACATGTGATTTAGAATGTTGGCAAACATTCCATTCTAGAATTGTCAAACATGTGATTTAGAATGTTGGCGAACATTCCATTCTAGAATTATCAAACATGTGATTTAGAATGTTGACGAACATTCTATTCTCGAATGTTGACAAACATTCCATTCTAGAATTTTCAAACATTCAAACAACGTTATGGAATTCTGATGAACATTCCATTCTAGAATTGTCAAACATGTGATTTAGAATGTTGATGCACATTCCATTCTAGAATGGTCAGACATTGCTTTCAGAATGTCGGCGAACATTCCATTCTAGAATTATCAAACATGTGATTTAGAATGTTGGCGAACATTCCATTCTAGAATTGTCAAAAATGTGATTTAGAATGTTGACAAACATTCCATTCTAGAATGGTCTGACATTGCTTTTAGAATATCAGCGACCATTCCATTCTAGAATTGTCAAACATGTGATTTAGAATGTTGACGTACATTCCATTCCAGAATCGTCATACTTTGCTTTTAGAATGTTAGCGAACATTCCATTCTAGAATCGTCAGACATTGCTTTTAGAATGTTGGCGAACATTCCATTCTAGAATTATCAAACATGTGATTTAGAATGTTGACGAACATTCCATTCTAGAATGTTGACAAACATTCCATTCTAGAATTTTCAAACAACGTTATGGAATTCTGACGAACATTCCATTCTAGAACTGTCAAGCATTGTTATTAGGATGTTTACGAACATTCCATTCTTGAATTGTCAAATATGTGATTTGGAATGTTGACGAACATTCCATTCTAGAATGGTCAGACATTGCTTTTAGAATGTTGGCGAACATTAGATTCTAGAACTGTCAAACGTGATTTACAATGTTGACGAACATTCCATTCTAGAATGGTCATACATTGCTTTTAGAATGTTGGCGAACATTCCATTCCAGAATCGTCAGACATTGCTTTTAGAATGTCAGCGAACATTTCATTCATTCCATTCTAGAATGTTGACAATCATTCCATTCTAGAATTTTCAAACATTCAAACAACGTTCTGGAATTCTGACAAACATTCCATAATAGAACTGTCAAGCATTGCTATTAAGATGTTGACGAATATTAAATTCTAGAATTGTCAAATATGTTATTTAGAATGTTGACGAACATTCCATTCTAGAATGGTCAGACATTGCTTTTAGAATGTTGGCGAACATTACATTCCAGAATCGTCAGAAATTGCTTTTAGAATGTCAGCGAACATTTCATTCTAGAATTGTCAAGCATGTGATTTAGAATGTTGACGACCATGCCATTCCAGAATCGTCAGACATTGTTTTTAGAATGTCGGCGAACATTCCATTCTAGAATTGTCAAACATGTGATTTAGAATATTGACGAGCATTCCATTCAAGAATTGTCAAAAATGTGATTTAGAATGTTGACGAACATTCCATTCCAGAATTGTCAGACTTTGCTTTTAGAATGTTGGCGAACATTCCATTCCAGAATCGTCAGACATTGCTTTTAGAATGTGGACGAACATTCCATTAGAATGTTGACGAACATTCCATTCCAGAATGGTCAGACATTGCTTTTACAATATCGGCGAACATTCCATTCTAGAATTGTCAAACATGTGATTTAGAATGTTGGCAAACATTCCATTCTAGAATTGTCAAACATGTGATTTAGAATGTTGGCGAACATTCCATTCTAGAATTATCAAACATGTGATTTAGAATGTTGACGAACATTCTATTCTCGAATGTTGACAAACATTCCATTCTAGAATTTTCAAACATTCAAACAACGTTATTGAATTCTGATGAACATTCCATTCTAGAATTGTCAAACATGTGATTTAGAATGTTGATGCACATTCCATTCTAGAATGGTCAGACATTGCTTTCAGAATGTCGGCGAACATTCCATTCTAGAATTGTCAAACATGTGATTTAGAATGTTGACGAACATTCCATTAGAATGTTGACGAACATTCCATTCCAGAATGGTCAGACATTGCTTTTAGAATGTTGGCGAACATTCCATTCTAGAATTGTCAAACATGTGATTTAGAATGTTGACGAACATTCCATTCTAGAATTGTCAGACAATGTGATGTAGAATGATCGCGAACATTCCATTCTAGAATTGTCAAAAATGTGATTTAGAATGTTGGCGAACATTACATTCTAGAACTGTCAGACATGCGATTTAGAATGTTGACAAACATTCCATTCTAGAATGGTCAGACATTGCTTTTAGAATGTCGGCGAACATTCCATTCTAGAATTGTCAAACATGTGATATAGAATGTTGACGAACATTCCATTCCAGAATCGTCAGACTTTGCTTTTAGAATGTTGGCGAACAGTCCATTCCAGAATCGTCAGATATTGCTTTTAGAATGTTGGCGAACATTCCATTCTAGAATTATCAAACATGTGATTTAGAATGTTGACGAACATTCCATTCTAGAATGTTGACAAACATTCCATTCTAGAATTTTCAAACATTCAAACAACGTTATGGAATTCTGACGAACATTCCATTCTAGAATTGTCAAGCATGTGATTTAGAATGTTGATAAACATTCCATTCTAGAATGGTCAGACATTGCTTTTAGAATGTCGGCGAACATTCCATTCTAGAATTGTCAGACAATGTGATTTAGAATGATCATGAACATTCCATTCTAGAATGGTCAGACATTGCTTTCAGAATGTCGGCGAACATTCCATTCTAGAATTGTCAAACATGTGATTTAGAATGTTGACGAACATTCCATTAGAATGTTGACGAACATTCCATTCCAGAATGGTCAGACATTGCTTTTAGAATGTTGGCGAACATTCCATTCTAGAATTGTCAAACATGTGATTTAGAATGTTGACGAACATTCCATTCTAGAATTGTCAGACAATGTGATGTAGAATGATCGCGAACATTCCATTCTAGAATTGTCAAAAATGTGATTTAGAATGTTGGCGAACATTACATTCTAGAACTGTCAGACATGCGATTTAGAATGTTGACAAACATTCCATTCTAGAATGGTCAGACATTGCTTTTAGAATGTCGGCGAACATTCCATTCTAGAATTGTCAAACATGTGATATAGAATGTTGACGAACATTCCATTCCAGAATCGTCAGACTTTGCTTTTAGAATGTTGGCGAACAGTCCATTCCAGAATCGTCAGATATTGCTTTTAGAATGTTGGCGAACATTCCATTCTAGAATTATCAAACATGTGATTTAGAATGTTGACGAACATTCCATTCTAGAATGTTGACAAACATTCCATTCTAGAATTTTCAAACATTCAAACAACGTTATGGAATTCTGACGAACATTCCATTCTAGAATTGTCAAGCATGTGATTTAGAATGTTGATAAACATTCCATTCTAGAATGGTCAGACATTGCTTTTAGAATGTCGGCGAACATTCCATTCTAGAATTGTCAGACAATGTGATTTAGAATGATCATGAACATTCCATTCTAGAATTGTCAAACATGTGATTTAGAATGTTGACGAGCATTCCATTCAAGAATTGTCAAACGTGATTTAGAATGTTGGCGAACATTACATTCTAGAATTTTCAAACATTCAAACTAAGTTCTGGAATTCTGACGAACATTCCATTCTAGAATTGCCAAACATGTGATTTAGAATGTTGACGAACATTCCATTCCAGAATGGTCAGACATTGCTATTAGAATGTTGGCGAACATTCCATTCTAGAATTGTCAAACATGTGATTTAGAATGTCGGCGAACATTCCATTCTAGAACTGTCAAACATGTGATTTAGAATGTTGACGAACATTCCATTCCAGAATGGTCAGACATTGCTATTAGAATGTTGGCGAACATTCCATTCTAGAATTGTCGAACATGTGATTTAGAATGTCGGCGAACATTCCATTCTAGAACTGTCAAACATGTGATTTAGAATGTTGACGAACATTCCATTCTACAATGGTCAGACATTGCTTTAGAATGTCGGCGAACATTCCATTCTAAAATTCTCAAACATGTGATTTAGAATGTTAACGAACATTCCATTCCAGAACGGTCAGACATTGCTATTAGAATGTCAGCGAACATTCCATTCTAGAATTGTCAAACATGTGATTTAGAATGTTGACGAACATTCCATTCTAGAATGTTGACAAACATTCCATTCTAGAATTTTCAAACATTCAAACTAAGTTCTGGAATTCTGACGAACATTCCATTCTAGAACTGTCAAGCATTGCTATTAGGATGTTGACGAACATTCCATTCTAGAATTGCCAAACATGTGATTTAGAATGTTGACGAACATTCCATTCCAGAATGGTCAGACATTGCTATTAGAATGTTGGCGAACATTCCATTCTAGAATTGTCAAACATGTGATTTAGAATGTCGGCGAACATTCCATTCTAGAACTGTCAAACATGTGATTTAGAATGTTGACGAACATTCCATTCCAGAATGGTCAGACATTGCTATTAGAATGTTGGTGAACATTCCATTCTAGAATTGTCAAACATGTGATTTAGAATGTCGGCGAACATTCCATTCTAGAACTGTCAAACATGTGATTTAGAATGTTGACGAACATTCCATTCCAGAATGGTCAGACATTGCTATTAGAATGTTGGCGAACATTCCATTCTAGAATTGTCAAACATGTGATTTAGAATATTGACGAGCATTCCATTCTAGAATTGTCAAACATGTGATTTAGAATGTCGGCGAACATTCCATTCTAGAATTGTCAAACATGTGATTTAGAATGTTGACGAGCATTCCATTCAAGAATTGTCAAACGTGATTTAGAATGGTGACGAGCATTCCATTCTAGAATTGTCAAACATGTGATTTAGAATGTTGACGAACATTCCATTCTAGAATTGTCAGACATTGCTTGTAGAATGTCGGCGAACATTCCATTCTAGAATTGTCAAACATGTGATTTAGAATGTTGACGAACATTCCATTCCAGAATGGTCAGACATTGCTATTAGAATGTTGGCGAACATTCCATTCTAGATTAGTCAAAAATGTGATTTAGAATGTTGATGAACATTACATTGTAGAACTGTCAAACGTGTTTTAAAAGGTTGACGAACATTCCATTCTAGAATTGTGAGACAATGTGATTTAGAATGATCATGAACATTCCATTCTAGAATTGTCAAACATGTGATTTAGAATGTCGGCGAACATTCCATTCAAGAATTGTCAAAAATGTGATTTAGAATGTTGACGAACATCACATTGTAGAACTGTCAAACCTGTTTTAGAAGGTTGACGAACATTCCATTCTAGAATTGTCAGACAATGTGATTTAGAATGTTGGCGAACATTACATTCTAGAATTATTAAACATGTGATTTAGAATGTTGACGAACATTCCATTCCAGAATGGTCAGACATTGCTATTAGAATGTTGGCGAACATTCCATTCTAGAATTGTCAAACATGTGATTTAGAATGTCGGCGAACATTCCATTCTAGAACTGTCAAACATGTGATTTAGAATGTTGACGAACATTCCATTCCAGAATGGTCAGACATTGCTATTAGAATGTTGGCGAACATTCCATTCTAGAATTGTCAAACATGTGATTTAGAATGTCGGCGAACATTCCATTCTAGAACTGTCAAACATGTGATTTAGAATGTGGACGAACATTCCATTAGAATGTTGACGAACATTCCATTCCAGAATGGTCAGACATTGCTTTTACAATATCGGCGAACATTCCATTCTAGAATTGTCAAACATGTGATTTAGAATGTTGGCAAACATTCCATTCTAGAATTGTCAAACATGTGATTTAGAATGTTGGCGAACATTCCATTCTAGAATTATCAAACATGTGATTTAGAATGTTGACGAACATTCTATTCTCGAATGTTGACAAACATTCCATTCTAGAATTTTCAAACATTCAAACAACGTTATTGAATTCTGATGAACATTCCATTCTAGAATTGTCAAACATGTGATTTAGAATGTTGATGCACATTCCATTCTAGAATGGTCAGACATTGCTTTTAGAATGTTGGCGAACATTACATTCCAGAATCGTCAGAAATTGCTTTTAGAATGTCAGCGAACATTTCATTCTAGAATTGTCAAGCATGTGATTTAGAATGTTGACGACCATGCCATTCCAGAATCGTCAGACATTGTTTTTAGAATGTCGGCGAACATTCCATTCTAGAATTGTCAAACATGTGATTTAGAATATTGACGAGCATTCCATTCAAGAATTGTCAAAAATGTGATTTAGAATGTTGACGAACATTCCATTCCAGAATTGTCAGACTTTGCTTTTAGAATGTTGGCGAACATTCCATTCCAGAATCGTCAGACATTGCTTTTAGAATGTGGACGAACATTCCATTAGAATGTTGACGAACATTCCATTCCAGAATGGTCAGACATTGCTTTTACAATATCGGCGAACATTCCATTCTAGAATTGTCAAACATGTGATTTAGAATGTTGGCAAACATTCCATTCTAGAATTGTCAAACATGTGATTTAGAATGTTGGCGAACATTCCATTCTAGAATTATCAAACATGTGATTTAGAATGTTGACGAACATTCTATTCTCGAATGTTGACAAACATTCCATTCTAGAATTTTCAAACATTCAAACAACGTTATTGAATTCTGATGAACATTCCATTCTAGAATTGTCAAACATGTGATTTAGAATGTTGATGCACATTCCATTCTAGAATGGTCAGACATTGCTTTCAGAATGTCGGCGAACATTCCATTCTAGAATTGTCAAACATGTGATTTAGAATGTTGACGAACATTCCATTAGAATGTTGACGAACATTCCATTCCAGAATGGTCAGACATTGCTTTTAGAATGTTGGCGAACATTCCATTCTAGAATTGTCAAACATGTGATTTAGAATGTTGACGAACATTCCATTCTAGAATTGTCAGACAATGTGATGTAGAATGATCGCGAACATTCCATTCTAGAATTGTCAAAAATGTGATTTAGAATGTTGGCGAACATTACATTCTAGAACTGTCAGACATGCGATTTAGAATGTTGACAAACATTCCATTCTAGAATGGTCAGACATTGCTTTTAGAATGTCGGCGAACATTCCATTCTAGAATTGTCAAACATGTGATATAGAATGTTGACGAACATTCCATTCCAGAATCGTCAGACTTTGCTTTTAGAATGTTGGCGAACATTCCATTCCAGAATCGTCAGATATTGCTTTTAGAATGTTGGCGAACATTCCATTCTAGAATTATCAAACATGTGATTTAGAATGTTGACGAACATTCCATTCTAGAATGTTGACAAACATTCCATTCTAGAATTTTCAAACATTCAAACAACGTTATGGAATTCTGACGAACATTCCATTCTAGAATTGTCAAACATGTGATTTAGAATGTTGATGAACGTTCCATTCTAGAATGGTCAGACATTGCTTTTAGAATGTCGGCGAACATTCCATTCTAGAATTGTCAAACATGTGATTTAGAATGTTGACGAACATTCAATTAGAATGTTGACGAACATTCCATTCCAGAATGGTCAGACATTGCTTTTACAATATCGGCGAACATTCCATTCTAGAATTGTCAAACATGTGATTTAGAATGTTGGCAAACATTCCATTCTAGAATTGTCAAACATGTGATTTAGAATGTTGGCGAACATTCCATTCTAGAATTATCAAACATGTGATTTAGAATGTTGACGAACATTCTATTCTCGAATGTTGACAAACATTCCATTCTAGAATTTTCAAACATTCAAACAACGTTATGGAATTCTGATGAACATTCCATTCTAGAATTGTCAAACATGTGATTTAGAATGTTGATGCACATTCCATTCTAGAATGGTCAGACATTGCTTTCAGAATGTCGGCGAACATTCCATTCTAGAATTATCAAACATGTGATTTAGAATGTTGGCGAACATTCCATTCTAGAATTGTCAAAAATGTGATTTAGAATGTTGACAAACATTCCATTCTAGAATGGTCTGACATTGCTTTTAGAATATCAGCGACCATTCCATTCTAGAATTGTCAAACATGTGATTTAGAATGTTGACGTACATTCCATTCCAGAATCGTCATACTTTGCTTTTAGAATGTTAGCGAACATTCCATTCTAGAATCGTCAGACATTGCTTTTAGAATGTTGGCGAACATTCCATTCTAGAATTATCAAACATGTGATTTAGAATGTTGACGAACATTCCATTCTAGAATGTTGACAAACATTCCATTCTAGAATTTTCAAACAACGTTATGGAATTCTGACGAACATTCCATTCTAGAACTGTCAAGCATTGTTATTAGGATGTTTACGAACATTCCATTCTTGAATTGTCAAATATGTGATTTGGAATGTTGACGAACATTCCATTCTAGAATGGTCAGACATTGCTTTTAGAATGTTGGCGAACATTAGATTCTAGAACTGTCAAACGTGATTTACAATGTTGACGAACATTCCATTCTAGAATGGTCATACATTGCTTTTAGAATGTTGGCGAACATTCCATTCCAGAATCGTCAGACATTGCTTTTAGAATGTCAGCGAACATTTCATTCATTCCATTCTAGAATGTTGACAATCATTCCATTCTAGAATTTTCAAACATTCAAACAACGTTCTGGAATTCTGACAAACATTCCATAATAGAACTGTCAAGCATTGCTATTAAGATGTTGACGAATATTAAATTCTAGAATTGTCAAATATGTTATTTAGAATGTTGACGAACATTCCATTCTAGAATGGTCAGACATTGCTTTTAGAATGTTGGCGAACATTACATTCCAGAATCGTCAGAAATTGCTTTTAGAATGTCAGCGAACATTTCATTCTAGAATTGTCAAGCATGTGATTTAGAATGTTGACGACCATGCCATTCCAGAATCGTCAGACATTGTTTTTAGAATGTCGGCGAACATTCCATTCTAGAATTGTCAAACATGTGATTTAGAATATTGACGAGCATTCCATTCAAGAATTGTCAAAAATGTGATTTAGAATGTTGACGAACATTCCATTCCAGAATTGTCAGACTTTGCTTTTAGAATGTTGGCGAACATTCCATTCCAGAATCGTCAGACATTGCTTTTAGAATGTGGACGAACATTCCATTAGAATGTTGACGAACATTCCATTCCAGAATGGTCAGACATTGCTTTTACAATATCGGCGAACATTCCATTCTAGAATTGTCAAACATGTGATTTAGAATGTTGGCAAACATTCCATTCTAGAATTGTCAAACATGTGATTTAGAATGTTGGCGAACATTCCATTCTAGAATTATCAAACATGTGATTTAGAATGTTGACGAACATTCTATTCTCGAATGTTGACAAACATTCCATTCTAGAATTTTCAAACATTCAAACAACGTTATTGAATTCTGATGAACATTCCATTCTAGAATTGTCAAACATGTGATTTAGAATGTTGATGCACATTCCATTCTAGAATGGTCAGACATTGCTTTCAGAATGTCGGCGAACATTCCATTCTAGAATTGTCAAACATGTGATTTAGAATGTTGACGAACATTCCATTAGAATGTTGACGAACATTCCATTCCAGAATGGTCAGACATTGCTTTTAGAATGTTGGCGAACATTCCATTCTAGAATTGTCAAACATGTGATTTAGAATGTTGACGAACATTCCATTCTAGAATTGTCAGACAATGTGATGTAGAATGATCGCGAACATTCCATTCTAGAATTGTCAAAAATGTGATTTAGAATGTTGGCGAACATTACATTCTAGAACTGTCAGACATGCGATTTAGAATGTTGACAAACATTCCATTCTAGAATGGTCAGACATTGCTTTTAGAATGTCGGCGAACATTCCATTCTAGAATTGTCAAACATGTGATATAGAATGTTGACGAACATTCCATTCCAGAATCGTCAGACTTTGCTTTTAGAATGTTGGCGAACAGTCCATTCCAGAATCGTCAGATATTGCTTTTAGAATGTTGGCGAACATTCCATTCTAGAATTATCAAACATGTGATTTAGAATGTTGACGAACATTCCATTCTAGAATGTTGACAAACATTCCATTCTAGAATTTTCAAACATTCAAACAACGTTATGGAATTCTGACGAACATTCCATTCTAGAATTGTCAAGCATGTGATTTAGAATGTTGATAAACATTCCATTCTAGAATGGTCAGACATTGCTTTTAGAATGTCGGCGAACATTCCATTCTAGAATTGTCAGACAATGTGATTTAGAATGATCATGAACATTCCATTCTAGAATTGTCAAACATGTGATTTAGAATGTTGACGAGCATTCCATTCAAGAATTGTCAAACGTGATTTAGAATGTTGGCGAACATTACATTCTAGAATTTTCAAACATTCAAACTAAGTTCTGGAATTCTGACGAACATTCCATTCTAGAATTGCCAAACATGTGATTTAGAATGTTGACGAACATTCCATTCCAGAATGGTCAGACATTGCTATTAGAATGTTGGCGAACATTCCATTCTAGAATTGTCAAACATGTGATTTAGAATGTCGGCGAACATTCCATTCTAGAACTGTCAAACATGTGATTTAGAATGTTGACGAACATTCCATTCCAGAATGGTCAGACATTGCTATTAGAATGTTGGCGAACATTCCATTCTAGAATTGTCGAACATGTGATTTAGAATGTCGGCGAACATTCCATTCTAGAACTGTCAAACATGTGATTTAGAATGTTGACGAACATTCCATTCTACAATGGTCAGACATTGCTTTAGAATGTCGGCGAACATTCCATTCTAAAATTCTCAAACATGTGATTTAGAATGTTAACGAACATTCCATTCCAGAACGGTCAGACATTGCTATTAGAATGTCAGCGAACATTCCATTCTAGAATTGTCAAACATGTGATTTAGAATGTTGACGAACATTCCATTCTAGAATGTTGACAAACATTCCATTCTAGAATTTTCAAACATTCAAACTAAGTTCTGGAATTCTGACGAACATTCCATTCTAGAACTGTCAAGCATTGCTATTAGGATGTTGACGAACATTCCATTCTAGAATTGCCAAACATGTGATTTAGAATGTTGACGAACATTCCATTCCAGAATGGTCAGACATTGCTATTAGAATGTTGGCGAACATTCCATTCTAGAATTGTCAAACATGTGATTTAGAATGTCGGCGAACATTCCATTCTAGAACTGTCAAACATGTGATTTAGAATGTTGACGAACATTCCATTCCAGAATGGTCAGACATTGCTATTAGAATGTTGGTGAACATTCCATTCTAGAATTGTCAAACATGTGATTTAGAATGTCGGCGAACATTCCATTCTAGAACTGTCAAACATGTGATTTAGAATGTTGACGAACATTCCATTCCAGAATGGTCAGACATTGCTATTAGAATGTTGGCGAACATTCCATTCTAGAATTGTCAAACATGTGATTTAGAATATTGACGAGCATTCCATTCTAGAATTGTCAAACATGTGATTTAGAATGTCGGCGAACATTCCATTCTAGAATTGTCAAACATGTGATTTAGAATGTTGACGAGCATTCCATTCAAGAATTGTCAAACGTGATTTAGAATGGTGACGAGCATTCCATTCTAGAATTGTCAAACATGTGATTTAGAATGTTGACGAACATTCCATTCTAGAATTGTCAGACATTGCTTGTAGAATGTCGGCGAACATTCCATTCTAGAATTGTCAAACATGTGATTTAGAATGTTGACGAACATTCCATTCCAGAATGGTCAGACATTGCTATTAGAATGTTGGCGAACATTCCATTCTAGATTAGTCAAAAATGTGATTTAGAATGTTGATGAACATTACATTGTAGAACTGTCAAACGTGTTTTAAAAGGTTGACGAACATTCCATTCTAGAATTGTGAGACAATGTGATTTAGAATGATCATGAACATTCCATTCTAGAATTGTCAAACATGTGATTTAGAATGTCGGCGAACATTCCATTCAAGAATTGTCAAAAATGTGATTTAGAATGTTGACGAACATCACATTGTAGAACTGTCAAACCTGTTTTAGAAGGTTGACGAACATTCCATTCTAGAATTGTCAGACAATGTGATTTAGAATGTTGGCGAACATTACATTCTAGAATTATTAAACATGTGATTTAGAATGTTGACGAACATTCCATTCCAGAATGGTCAGACATTGCTATTAGAATGTTGGCGAACATTCCATTCTAGAATTGTCAAACATGTGATTTAGAATGTCGGCGAACATTCCATTCTAGAATTGTCAAACATGTGATTTAGAATGTTGACGAGCATTCCATTCAAGAATTGTCAAACGTGATTTAGAATGGTGACGAGCATTCCATTCTAGAATTGTCAAACATGTGATTTAGAATGTTGACGAACATTCCATTCTAGAATTGTCAGACATTGCTTGTAGAATGTCGGCGAACATTCCATTCTAGAATTGTCAAACATGTGATTTAGAATGTTGACGAACATTCCATTCCAGAATGGTCAGACATTGCTATTAGAATGTTGGCGAACATTCCATTCTAGATTAGTCAAAAATGTGATTTAGAATGTTGATGAACATTACATTGTAGAACTGTCAAACGTGTTTTAAAAGGTTGACGAACATTCCATTCTAGAATTGTGAGACAATGTGATTTAGAATGATCATGAACATTCCATTCTAGAATTGTCAAACATGTGATTTAGAATGTCGGCGAACATTCCATTCAAGAATTGTCAAAAATGTGATTTAGAATGTTGACGAACATCACATTGTAGAACTGTCAAACCTGTTTTAGAAGGTTGACGAACATTCCATTCTAGAATTGTCAGACAATGTGATTTAGAATGTTGGCGAACATTACATTCTAGAATTATTAAACATGTGATTTAGAATGTTGACGAACATTCCATTCCAGAATGGTCAGACATTGCTATTAGAATGTTGGCGAACATTCCATTCTAGAATTGTCAAACATGTGATTTAGAATGTCGGCGAACATTCCATTCTAGAACTGTCAAACATGTGATTTAGAATGTTGACGAACATTCCATTCCAGAATGGTCAGACATTGCTATTAGAATGTTGGCGAACATTCCATTCTAGAATTGTCAAACATGTGATTTAGAATGTCGGCGAACATTCCATTCTAGAACTGTCAAACATGTGATTTAGAATGTGGACGAACATTCCATTAGAATGTTGACGAACATTCCATTCCAGAATGGTCAGACATTGCTTTTACAATATCGGCGAACATTCCATTCTAGAATTGTCAAACATGTGATTTAGAATGTTGGCAAACATTCCATTCTAGAATTGTCAAACATGTGATTTAGAATGTTGGCGAACATTCCATTCTAGAATTATCAAACATGTGATTTAGAATGTTGACGAACATTCTATTCTCGAATGTTGACAAACATTCCATTCTAGAATTTTCAAACATTCAAACAACGTTATTGAATTCTGATGAACATTCCATTCTAGAATTGTCAAACATGTGATTTAGAATGTTGATGCACATTCCATTCTAGAATGGTCAGACATTGCTTTTAGAATGTTGGCGAACATTACATTCCAGAATCGTCAGAAATTGCTTTTAGAATGTCAGCGAACATTTCATTCTAGAATTGTCAAGCATGTGATTTAGAATGTTGACGACCATGCCATTCCAGAATCGTCAGACATTGTTTTTAGAATGTCGGCGAACATTCCATTCTAGAATTGTCAAACATGTGATTTAGAATATTGACGAGCATTCCATTCAAGAATTGTCAAAAATGTGATTTAGAATGTTGACGAACATTCCATTCCAGAATTGTCAGACTTTGCTTTTAGAATGTTGGCGAACATTCCATTCCAGAATCGTCAGACATTGCTTTTAGAATGTGGACGAACATTCCATTAGAATGTTGACGAACATTCCATTCCAGAATGGTCAGACATTGCTTTTACAATATCGGCGAACATTCCATTCTAGAATTGTCAAACATGTGATTTAGAATGTTGGCAAACATTCCATTCTAGAATTGTCAAACATGTGATTTAGAATGTTGGCGAACATTCCATTCTAGAATTATCAAACATGTGATTTAGAATGTTGACGAACATTCTATTCTCGAATGTTGACAAACATTCCATTCTAGAATTTTCAAACATTCAAACAACGTTATTGAATTCTGATGAACATTCCATTCTAGAATTGTCAAACATGTGATTTAGAATGTTGATGCACATTCCATTCTAGAATGGTCAGACATTGCTTTCAGAATGTCGGCGAACATTCCATTCTAGAATTGTCAAACATGTGATTTAGAATGTTGACGAACATTCCATTAGAATGTTGACGAACATTCCATTCCAGAATGGTCAGACATTGCTTTTAGAATGTTGGCGAACATTCCATTCTAGAATTGTCAAACATGTGATTTAGAATGTTGACGAACATTCCATTCTAGAATTGTCAGACAATGTGATGTAGAATGATCGCGAACATTCCATTCTAGAATTGTCAAAAATGTGATTTAGAATGTTGGCGAACATTACATTCTAGAACTGTCAGACATGCGATTTAGAATGTTGACAAACATTCCATTCTAGAATGGTCAGACATTGCTTTTAGAATGTCGGCGAACATTCCATTCTAGAATTGTCAAACATGTGATATAGAATGTTGACGAACATTCCATTCCAGAATCGTCAGACTTTGCTTTTAGAATGTTGGCGAACATTCCATTCCAGAATCGTCAGATATTGCTTTTAGAATGTTGGCGAACATTCCATTCTAGAATTATCAAACATGTGATTTAGAATGTTGACGAACATTCCATTCTAGAATGTTGACAAACATTCCATTCTAGAATTTTCAAACATTCAAACAACGTTATGGAATTCTGACGAACATTCCATTCTAGAATTGTCAAGCATGTGATTTAGAATGTTGATAAACATTCCATTCTAGAATGGTCAGACATTGCTTTTAGAATGTCGGCGAACATTCCATTCTAGAATTGTCAGACAATGTGATTTAGAATGATCATGAACATTCCATTCTAGAATTGTCAAACATGTGATTTAGAATGTTGACGAGCATTCCATTCAAGAATTGTCAAACGTGATTTAGAATGTTGGCGAACATTACATTCTAGAATTTTCAAACATTCAAACTAAGTTCTGGAATTCTGACGAACATTCCATTCTAGAATTGCCAAACATGTGATTTAGAATGTTGACGAACATTCCATTCCAGAATGGTCAGACATTGCTATTAGAATGTTGGCGAACATTCCATTCTAGAATTGTCAAACATGTGATTTAGAATGTCGGCGAACATTCCATTCTAGAACTGTCAAACATGTGATTTAGAATGTTGACGAACATTCCATTCCAGAATGGTCAGACATTGCTATTAGAATGTTGGCGAACATTCCATTCTAGAATTGTCGAACATGTGATTTAGAATGTCGGCGAACATTCCATTCTAGAACTGTCAAACATGTGATTTAGAATGTTGACGAACATTCCATTCTACAATGGTCAGACATTGCTTTAGAATGTCGGCGAACATTCCATTCTAAAATTCTCAAACATGTGATTTAGAATGTTAACGAACATTCCATTCCAGAACGGTCAGACATTGCTATTAGAATGTCAGCGAACATTCCATTCTAGAATTTGCAAACATGTGATTTAGAATGTTGACGAACATTCCATTCTAGAATGTTGACAAACATTCCATTCTAGAATTTTCAAACATTCAAACTAAGTTCTGGAATTCTGACGAACATTCCATTCTAGAACTGTCAAGCATTGCTATTAGGATGTTGACGAACATTCCATTCTAGAATTGCCAAACATGTGATTTAGAATGTTGACGAACATTCCATTCCAGAATGGTCAGACATTGCTATTAGAATGTTGGCGAACATTCCATTCTAGAATTGTCAAACATGTGATTTAGAATGTCGGCGAACATTCCATTCTAGAACTGTCAAACATGTGATTTAGAATGTTGACGAACATTCCATTCCAGAATGGTCAGACATTGCTATTAGAATGTTGGCGAACATTCCATTCTAGAATTGTCAAACATGTGATTTAGAATATTGACGAGCATTCCATTCTAGAATTGTCAAACATGTGATTTAGAATGTCGGCGAACATTCCATTCTAGAATTGTCAAACATGTGATTTAGAATGTTGACGAGCATTCCATTCAAGAATTGTCAAACGTGATTTAGAATGGTGACGAGCATTCCATTCTAGAATTGTCAAACATGTGATTTAGAATGTTGACGAACATTCCATTCTAGAATTGTCAGACATTGCTTGTAGAATGTCGGCGAACATTCCATTCTAGAATTGTCAAACATGTGATTTAGAATGTTGACGAACATTCCATACTAGAATGTTGACAAACATTCCATTCTAGAATTTTCAAACATTCAAACAACGTTCTGGAATTCTGACGAACATTCCATTCTAGAACTGTCAAGCATTGTTATTAGGATGTTTACGAACATTCCATTCTAGAATTGTCAAACATGTGATTTAGAATGTTGATGAACGTTCCATTCTAGAATGGTCAGACATTGCTTTTAGAATGTCGGCGAACATTCCATTCTAGAATTATCAAACATGTGATTTAGAATGTTGACGAACATTCCATTCTAGAATGTTGACAAACATTCCATTCTAGAATTTTCAAACAACGTTATGGAATTCTGACGAACATTCCATTCTAGAACTGTCAAGCATTGTTATTAGGATGTTTACGAACATTCCATTCTTGAATTGTCAAATATGTGATTTGGAATGTTGACGAACATTCCATTCTAGAATGGTCAGACATTGCTTTTAGAATGTTGGCGAACATTAGATTCTAGAACTGTCAAACGTGATTTACAATGTTGACGAACATTCCATTCTAGAATGGTCATACATTGCTTTTAGAATGTTGGCGAACATTCCATTCCAGAATCGTCAGACATTGCTTTTAGAATGTCAGCAAACATTTCATTCATTCCATTCTAGAATGTTGACAATCATTCCATTCTAGAATTTTCAAACATTCAAACAACGTTCTGGAATTCTGACAAACATTCCATAATAGAACTGTCAAGCATTGCTATTAAGATGTTGACGAATATTAAATTCTAGAATTGTCAAATATGTTATTTAGAATGTTGACGAACATTCCATTCTAGAATGGTCAGACATTGCTTTTAGAATGTTGGCGAACATTACATTCCAGAATCGTCAGAAATTGCTTTTAGAATGTCAGCGAACATTTCATTCTAGAATTGTCAAGCATGTGATTTAGAATGTTGACGACCATGCCATTCCAGAATCGTCAGACATTGTTTTTAGAATGTCGGCGAACATTCCATTCTAGAATTGTCAAACATGTGATTTAGAATATTGACGAGCATTCCAGTCAAGAATTGTCAAAAATGTGATTTAGAATGTTGACGAACATTCCATTCCAGAATTGTCAGACTTTGCTTTTAGAATGTTGGCGAACATTCCATTCCAGAATCGTCAGACATTGCTTTTAGAATGTGGACGAACATTCCATTAGAATGTTGACGAACATTCCATTCCAGAATGGTCAGACATTGCTTTTACAATATCGGCGAACATTCCATTCTAGAATTGTCAAACATGTGATTTAGAATGTTGGCAAACATTCCATTCTAGAATTGTCAAACATGTGATTTAGAATGTTGGCGAACATTCCATTCTAGAATTATCAAACATGTGATTTAGAATGTTGACGAACATTCTATTCTCGAATGTTGACAAACATTCCATTCTAGAATTTTCAAACATTCAAACAACGTTATTGAATTCTGATGAACATTCCATTCTAGAATTGTCAAACATGTGATTTAGAATGTTGATGCACATTCCATTCTAGAATGGTCAGACATTGCTTTCAGAATGTCGGCGAACATTCCATTCTAGAATTGTCAAACATGTGATTTAGAATGTTGACGAACATTCCATTAGAATGTTGACGAACATTCCATTCCAGAATGGTCAGACATTGCTTTTAGAATGTTGGCGAACATTCCATTCTAGAATTGTCAAACATGTGATTTAGAATGTTGACGAACATTCCATTCTAGAATTGTCAGACAATGTGATGTAGAATGATCGCGAACATTCCATTCTAGAATTGTCAAAAATGTGATTTAGAATGTTGGCGAACATTACATTCTAGAACTGTCAGACATGCGATTTAGAATGTTGACAAACATTCCATTCTAGAATGGTCAGACATTGCTTTTAGAATGTCGGCGAACATTCCATTCTAGAATTGTCAAACATGTGATATAGAATGTTGACGAACATTCCATTCCAGAATCGTCAGACTTTGCTTTTAGAATGTTGGCGAACATTCCATTCCAGAATCGTCAGATATTGCTTTTAGAATGTTGGCGAACATTCCATTCTAGAATTATCAAACATGTGATTTAGAATGTTGACGAACATTCCATTCTAGAATGTTGACAAACATTCCATTCTAGAATTTTCAAACATTCAAACAACGTTATGGAATTCTGACGAACATTCCATTCTAGAATTGTCAAGCATGTGATTTAGAATGTTGATAAACATTCCATTCTAGAATGGTCAGACATTGCTTTTAGAATGTTGTCGAACATTACATTCTAGAATTATCAAACATGTGATTTAGAATGTTGACGAACATTCCATACTAGAATGTTGACAAACATTCCATTCTAGAATTTTCAAACATTCAAACAACGTTCTGGAATTCTGACGAACATTCCATTCTAGAACTGTCAAGCATTGTTATTAGGATGTTTACGAACATTCCATTCTAGAATTGTCAAACATGTGATTTAGAATGTTGATGAACGTTCCATTCTAGAATGGTCAGACATTGCTTTTAGAATGTCGGCGAACATTCCATTCTAGAATTGTCAAACATGTGATTTAGAATGTTGACGAACATTCAATTAGAATGTTGACGAACATTCCATTCCAGAATGGTCAGACATTGCTTTTACAATATCGGCGAACATTCCATTCTAGAATTGTCAAACATGTGATTTAGAATGTTGGCAAACATTCCATTCTAGAATTGTCAAACATGTGATTTAGAATGTTGGCGAACATTCCATTCTAGAATTATCAAACATGTGATTTAGAATGTTGACGAACATTCTATTCTCGAATGTTGACAAACATTCCATTCTAGAATTTTCAAACATCCAAACAACGTTATGGAATTCTGATGAACATTCCATTCTAGAATTGTCAAACATGTGATTTAGAATGTTGATGCACATTCCATTCTAGAATGGTCAGACATTGCTTTCAGAATGTCGGCGAACATTCCATTCTAGAATTATCAAACATGTGATTTAGAATGTTGGCGAACATTCCATTCTAGAATTGTCAAAAATGTGATTTAGAATGTTGACAAACATTCCATTCTAGAATGGTCTGACATTGCTTTTAGAATATCAGCGACCATTCCATTCTAGAATTGTCAAACATGTGATTTAGAATGTTGACGTACATTCCATTCCAGAATCGTCATACTTTGCTTTTAGAATGTTAGCGAACATTCCATTCTAGAATCGTCAGACATTGCTTTTAGAATGTTGGCGAACATTCCATTCTAGAATTATCAAACATGTGATTTAGAATGTTGACGAACATTCCATTCTAGAATGTTGACAAACATTCCATTCTAGAATTTTCAAACAACGTTATGGAATTCTGACGAACATTCCATTCTAGAACTGTCAAGCATTGTTATTAGGATGTTTACGAACATTCCATTCTTGAATTGTCAAATATGTGATTTGGAATGTTGACGAACATTCCATTCTAGAATGGTCAGACATTGCTTTTAGAATGTTGGCGAACATTAGATTCTAGAACTGTCAAACGTGATTTACAATGTTGACGAACATTCCATTCTAGAATGGTCATACATTGCTTTTAGAATGTTGGCGAACATTCCATTCCAGAATCGTCAGACATTGCTTTTAGAATGTCAGCGAACATTTCATTCATTCCATTCTAGAATGTTGACAATCATTCCATTCTAGAATTTTCAAACATTCAAACAACGTTCTGGAATTCTGACAAACATTCCATAATAGAACTGTCAAGCATTGCTATTAAGATGTTGACGAATATTAAATTCTAGAATTGTCAAATATGTTATTTAGAATGTTGACGAACATTCCATTCTAGAATGGTCAGACATTGCTTTTAGAATGTTGGCGAACATTACATTCCAGAATCGTCAGAAATTGCTTTTAGAATGTCAGCGAACATTTCATTCTAGAATTGTCAAGCATGTGATTTAGAATGTTGACGACCATGCCATTCCAGAATCGTCAGACATTGTTTTTAGAATGTCGGCGAACATTCCATTCTAGAATTGTCAAACATGTGATTTAGAATATTGACGAGCATTCCATTCAAGAATTGTCAAAAATGTGATTTAGAATGTTGACGAACATTCCATTCCAGAATTGTCAGACTTTGCTTTTAGAATGTTGGCGAACATTCCATTCCAGAATCGTCAGACATTGCTTTTAGAATGTGGACGAACATTCCATTAGAATGTTGACGAACATTCCATTCCAGAATGGTCAGACATTGCTTTTACAATATCGGCGAACATTCCATTCTAGAATTGTCAAACATGTGATTTAGAATGTTGGCAAACATTCCATTCTAGAATTGTCAAACATGTGATTTAGAATGTTGGCGAACATTCCATTCTAGAATTATCAAACATGTGATTTAGAATGTTGACGAACATTCTATTCTCGAATGTTGACAAACATTCCATTCTAGAATTTTCAAACATTCAAACAACGTTATTGAATTCTGATGAACATTCCATTCTAGAATTGTCAAACATGTGATTTAGAATGTTGATGCACATTCCATTCTAGAATGGTCAGACATTGCTTTCAGAATGTCGGCGAACATTCCATTCTAGAATTGTCAAACATGTGATTTAGAATGTTGACGAACATTCCATTAGAATGTTGACGAACATTCCATTCCAGAATGGTCAGACATTGCTTTTAGAATGTTGGCGAACATTCCATTCTAGAATTGTCAAACATGTGATTTAGAATGTTGACGAACATTCCATTCTAGAATTGTCAGACAATGTGATGTAGAATGATCGCGAACATTCCATTCTAGAATTGTCAAAAATGTGATTTAGAATGTTGGCGAACATTACATTCTAGAACTGTCAGACATGCGATTTAGAATGTTGACAAACATTCCATTCTAGAATGGTCAGACATTGCTTTTAGAATGTCGGCGAACATTCCATTCTAGAATTGTCAAACATGTGATATAGAATGTTGACGAACATTCCATTCCAGAATCGTCAGACTTTGCTTTTAGAATGTTGGCGAACAGTCCATTCCAGAATCGTCAGATATTGCTTTTAGAATGTTGGCGAACATTCCATTCTAGAATTATCAAACATGTGATTTAGAATGTTGACGAACATTCCATTCTAGAATGTTGACAAACATTCCATTCTAGAATTTTCAAACATTCAAACAACGTTATGGAATTCTGACGAACATTCCATTCTAGAATTGTCAAGCATGTGATTTAGAATGTTGATAAACATTCCATTCTAGAATGGTCAGACATTGCTTTTAGAATGTCGGCGAACATTCCATTCTAGAATTGTCAGACAATGTGATTTAGAATGATCATGAACATTCCATTCTAGAATTGTCAAACATGTGATTTAGAATGTTGACGAGCATTCCATTCAAGAATTGTCAAACGTGATTTAGAATGTTGGCGAACATTACATTCTAGAATTTTCAAACATTCAAACTAAGTTCTGGAATTCTGACGAACATTCCATTCTAGAATTGCCAAACATGTGATTTAGAATGTTGACGAACATTCCATTCCAGAATGGTCAGACATTGCTATTAGAATGTTGGCGAACATTCCATTCTAGAATTGTCAAACATGTGATTTAGAATGTCGGCGAACATTCCATTCTAGAACTGTCAAACATGTGATTTAGAATGTTGACGAACATTCCATTCCAGAATGGTCAGACATTGCTATTAGAATGTTGGCGAACATTCCATTCTAGAATTGTCGAACATGTGATTTAGAATGTCGGCGAACATTCCATTCTAGAACTGTCAAACATGTGATTTAGAATGTTGACGAACATTCCATTCTACAATGGTCAGACATTGCTTTAGAATGTCGGCGAACATTCCATTCTAAAATTCTCAAACATGTGATTTAGAATGTTAACGAACATTCCATTCCAGAACGGTCAGACATTGCTATTAGAATGTCAGCGAACATTCCATTCTAGAATTGTCAAACATGTGATTTAGAATGTTGACGAACATTCCATTCTAGAATGTTGACAAACATTCCATTCTAGAATTTTCAAACATTCAAACTAAGTTCTGGAATTCTGACGAACATTCCATTCTAGAACTGTCAAGCATTGCTATTAGGATGTTGACGAACATTCCATTCTAGAATTGCCAAACATGTGATTTAGAATGTTGACGAACATTCCATTCCAGAATGGTCAGACATTGCTATTAGAATGTTGGCGAACATTCCATTCTAGAATTGTCAAACATGTGATTTAGAATGTCGGCGAACATTCCATTCTAGAACTGTCAAACATGTGATTTAGAATGTTGACGAACATTCCATTCCAGAATGGTCAGACATTGCTATTAGAATGTTGGTGAACATTCCATTCTAGAATTGTCAAACATGTGATTTAGAATGTCGGCGAACATTCCATTCTAGAACTGTCAAACATGTGATTTAGAATGTTGACGAACATTCCATTCCAGAATGGTCAGACATTGCTATTAGAATGTTGGCGAACATTCCATTCTAGAATTGTCAAACATGTGATTTAGAATATTGACGAGCATTCCATTCTAGAATTGTCAAACATGTGATTTAGAATGTCGGCGAACATTCCATTCTAGAATTGTCAAACATGTGATTTAGAATGTTGACGAGCATTCCATTCAAGAATTGTCAAACGTGATTTAGAATGGTGACGAGCATTCCATTCTAGAATTGTCAAACATGTGATTTAGAATGTTGACGAACATTCCATTCTAGAATTGTCAGACATTGCTTGTAGAATGTCGGCGAACATTCCATTCTAGAATTGTCAAACATGTGATTTAGAATGTTGACGAACATTCCATTCCAGAATGGTCAGACATTGCTATTAGAATGTTGGCGAACATTCCATTCTAGATTAGTCAAAAATGTGATTTAGAATGTTGATGAACATTACATTGTAGAACTGTCAAACGTGTTTTAAAAGGTTGACGAACATTCCATTCTAGAATTGTGAGACAATGTGATTTAGAATGATCATGAACATTCCATTCTAGAATTGTCAAACATGTGATTTAGAATGTCGGCGAACATTCCATTCAAGAATTGTCAAAAATGTGATTTAGAATGTTGACGAACATCACATTGTAGAACTGTCAAACCTGTTTTAGAAGGTTGACGAACATTCCATTCTAGAATTGTCAGACAATGTGATTTAGAATGTTGGCGAACATTACATTCTAGAATTATTAAACATGTGATTTAGAATGTTGACGAACATTCCATTCCAGAATGGTCAGACATTGCTATTAGAATGTTGGCGAACATTCCATTCTAGAATTGTCAAACATGTGATTTAGAATGTCGGCGAACATTCCATTCTAGAACTGTCAAACATGTGATTTAGAATGTTGACGAACATTCCATTCCAGAATGGTCAGACATTGCTATTAGAATGTTGGCGAACATTCCATTCTAGAATTGTCAAACATGTGATTTAGAATGTCGGCGAACATTCCATTCTAGAACTGTCAAACATGTGATTTAGAATGTGGACGAACATTCCATTAGAATGTTGACGAACATTCCATTCCAGAATGGTCAGACATTGCTTTTACAATATCGGCGAACATTCCATTCTAGAATTGTCAAACATGTGATTTAGAATGTTGGCAAACATTCCATTCTAGAATTGTCAAACATGTGATTTAGAATGTTGGCGAACATTCCATTCTAGAATTATCAAACATGTGATTTAGAATGTTGACGAACATTCTATTCTCGAATGTTGACAAACATTCCATTCTAGAATTTTCAAACATTCAAACAACGTTATTGAATTCTGATGAACATTCCATTCTAGAATTGTCAAACATGTGATTTAGAATGTTGATGCACATTCCATTCTAGAATGGTCAGACATTGCTTTTAGAATGTTGGCGAACATTACATTCCAGAATCGTCAGAAATTGCTTTTAGAATGTCAGCGAACATTTCATTCTAGAATTGTCAAGCATGTGATTTAGAATGTTGACGACCATGCCATTCCAGAATCGTCAGACATTGTTTTTAGAATGTCGGCGAACATTCCATTCTAGAATTGTCAAACATGTGATTTAGAATATTGACGAGCATTCCATTCAAGAATTGTCAAAAATGTGATTTAGAATGTTGACGAACATTCCATTCCAGAATTGTCAGACTTTGCTTTTAGAATGTTGGCGAACATTCCATTCCAGAATCGTCAGACATTGCTTTTAGAATGTGGACGAACATTCCATTAGAATGTTGACGAACATTCCATTCCAGAATGGTCAGACATTGCTTTTACAATATCGGCGAACATTCCATTCTAGAATTGTCAAACATGTGATTTAGAATGTTGGCAAACATTCCATTCTAGAATGGTCAGACATTGCTTTCAGAATGTCGGCGAACATTCCATTCTAGAATTGTCAAACATGTGATTTAGAATGTTGACGAACATTCCATTAGAATGTTGACGAACATTCCATTCCAGAATGGTCAGACATTGCTTTTAGAATGTTGGCGAACATTCCATTCTAGAATTGTCAAACATGTGATTTAGAATGTTGACGAACATTCCATTCTAGAATTGTCAGACAATGTGATGTAGAATGATCGCGAACATTCCATTCTAGAATTGTCAAAAATGTGATTTAGAATGTTGGCGAACATTACATTCTAGAACTGTCAGACATGCGATTTAGAATGTTGACAAACATTCCATTCTAGAATGGTCAGACATTGCTTTTAGAATGTCGGCGAACATTCCATTCTAGAATTGTCAAACATGTGATATAGAATGTTGACGAACATTCCATTCCAGAATCGTCAGACTTTGCTTTTAGAATGTTGGCGAACATTCCATTCCAGAATCGTCAGATATTGCTTTTAGAATGTTGGCGAACATTCCATTCTAGAATTATCAAAATGTGATTTAGAATGTTGACGAACATTCCATTCTAGAATGTTGACAAACATTCCATTCTAGAATTTTCAAACATTCAAACAACGTTATGGAATTCTGACGAACATTCCATTCTAGAATTGTCAAGCATGTGATTTAGAATGTTGATAAACATTCCATTCTAGAATGGTCAGACATTGCTTTTAGAATGTCGGCGAACATTCCATTCTAGAATTGTCAGACAATGTGATTTAGAATGATCATGAACATTCCATTCTAGAATTGTCAAACATGTGATTTAGAATGTTGACGAGCATTCCATTCAAGAATTGTCAAACGTGATTTAGAATGTTGGCGAACATTACATTCTAGAATTTTCAAACATTCAAACTAAGTTCTGGAATTCTGACGAACATTCCATTCTAGAATTGCCAAACATGTGATTTAGAATGTTGACGAACATTCCATTCCAGAATGGTCAGACATTGCTATTAGAATGTTGGCGAACATTCCATTCTAGAATTGTCAAACATGTGATTTAGAATGTCGGCGAACATTCCATTCTAGAACTGTCAAACATGTGATTTAGAATGTTGACGAACATTCCATTCCAGAATGGTCAGACATTGCTATTAGAATGTTGGCGAACATTCCATTCTAGAATTGTCGAACATGTGATTTAGAATGTCGGCGAACATTCCATTCTAGAACTGTCAAACATGTGATTTAGAATGTTGACGAACATTCCATTCTACAATGGTCAGACATTGCTTTAGAATGTCGGCGAACATTCCATTCTAAAATTCTCAAACATGTGATTTAGAATGTTAACGAACATTCCATTCCAGAACGGTCAGACATTGCTATTAGAATGTCAGCGAACATTCCATTCTAGAATTGTCAAACATGTGATTTAGAATGTTGACGAACATTCCATTCTAGAATGTTGACAAACATTCCATTCTAGAATTTTCAAACATTCAAACTAAGTTCTGGAATTCTGACGAACATTCCATTCTAGAACTGTCAAGCATTGCTATTAGGATGTTGACGAACATTCCATTCTAGAATTGCCAAACATGTGATTTAGAATGTTGACGAACATTCCATTCCAGAATGGTCAGACATTGCTATTAGAATGTTGGCGAACATTCCATTCTAGAATTGTCAAACATGTGATTTAGAATGTCGGCGAACATTCCATTCTAGAACTGTCAAACATGTGATTTAGAATGTTGACGAACATTCCATTCCAGAATGGTCAGACATTGCTATTAGAATGTTGGCGAACATTCCATTCTAGAATTGTCAAACATGTGATTTAGAATATTGACGAGCATTCCATTCTAGAATTGTCAAACATGTGATTTAGAATGTCGGCGAACATTCCATTCTAGAATTGTCAAACATGTGATTTAGAATGTTGACGAGCATTCCATTCAAGAATTGTCAAACGTGATTTAGAATGGTGACGAGCATTCCATTCTAGAATTGTCAAACATGTGATTTAGAATGTTGACGAACATTCCATTCTAGAATTGTCAGACATTGCTTGTAGAATGTCGGCGAACATTCCATTCTAGAATTGTCAAACATGTGATTTAGAATGTTGACGAACATTCCATTCCAGAATGGTCAGACATTGCTATTAGAATGTTGGCGAACATTCCATTCTAGATTAGTCAAAAATGTGATTTAGAATGTTGATGAACATTACATTGTAGAACTGTCAAACGTGTTTTAAAAGGTTGACGAACATTCCATTCTAGAATTGTGAGACAATGTGATTTAGAATGATCATGAACATTCCATTCTAGAATTGTCAAACATGTGATTTAGAATGTCGGCGAACATTCCATTCAAGAATTGTCAAAAATGTGATTTAGAATGTTGACGAACATCACATTGTAGAACTGTCAAACCTGTTTTAGAAGGTTGACGAACATTCCATTCTAGAATTGTCAGACAATGTGATTTAGAATGTTGGCGAACATTACATTCTAGAATTATTAAACATGTGATTTAGAATGTTGACGAACATTCCATTCTACAATGGTCAGACATTGCTTTAGAATGTCGGCGAACATTCCATTCTAAAATTCTCAAACATGTGATTTAGAATGTTAACGAACATTCCATTCCAGAACGGTCAGACATTGCTATTAGAATGTCAGCGAACATTCCATTCTAGAATTGTCAAACATGTGATTTAGAATGTTGACGAACATTCCATTCTAGAATGTTGACAAACATTCCATTCTAGAATTTTCAAACATTCAAACTAAGTTCTGGAATTCTGACGAACATTCCATTCTAGAACTGTCAAGCATTGCTATTAGGATGTTGACGAACATTCCATTCTAGAATTGCCAAACATGTGATTTAGAATGTTGACGAACATTCCATTCCAGAATGGTCAGACATTGCTATTAGAATGTTGGCGAACATTCCATTCTAGAATTGTCAAACATGTGATTTAGAATGTCGGCGAACATTCCATTCTAGAACTGTCAAACATGTGATTTAGAATGTTGACGAACATTCCATTCCAGAATGGTCAGACATTGCTATTAGAATGTTGGCGAACATTCCATTCTAGAATTGTCGAACATGTGATTTAGAATGTCGGCGAACATTCCATTCTAGAACTGTCAAACATGTGATTTAGAATGTTGACGAACATTCCATTCTACAATGGTCAGACATTGCTTTAGAATGTCGGCGAACATTCCATTCTAAAATTCTCAAACATGTGATTTAGAATGTTAACGAACATTCCATTCCAGAACGGTCAGACATTGCTATTAGAATGTCAGCGAACATTCCATTCTAGAATTGTCAAACATGTGATTTAGAATGTTGACGAACATTCCATTCTAGAATGTTGACAAACATTCCATTCTAGAATTTTCAAACATTCAAACTAAGTTCTGGAATTCTGACGAACATTCCATTCTAGAACTGTCAAGCATTGCTATTAGGATGTTGACGAACATTCCATTCTAGAATTGCCAAACATGTGATTTAGAATGTTGACGAACATTCCATTCCAGAATGGTCAGACATTGCTATTAGAATGTTGGCGAACATTCCATTCTAGAATTGTCAAACATGTGATTTAGAATGTCGGCGAACATTCCATTCTAGAACTGTCAAACATGTGATTTAGAATGTTGACGAACATTCCATTCCAGAATGGTCAGACATTGCTATTAGAATGTTGGCGAACATTCCATTCTAGAATTGTCAAACATGTGATTTAGAATGTCGGCGAACATTCCATTCTAGAACTGTCAAACATGTGATTTAGAATGTGGACGAACATTCCATTAGAATGTTGACGAACATTCCATTCCAGAATGGTCAGACATTGCTTTTACAATATCGGCGAACATTCCATTCTAGAATTGTCAAACATGTGATTTAGAATGTTGGCAAACATTCCATTCTAGAATTATCAAACATGTGATTTAGAATGTTGACGAACATTCTATTCTCGAATGTTGACAAACATTCCATTCTAGAATTTTCAAACATTCAAACAACGTTATTGAATTCTGATGAACATTCCATTCTAGAATTGTCAAACATGTGATTTAGAATGTTGATGCACATTCCATTCTAGAATGGTCAGACATTGCTTTCAGAATGTCGGCGAACATTCCATTCTAGAATTGTCAAACATGTGATTTAGAATGTTGACGAACATTCCATTAGAATGTTGACGAACATTCCATTCCAGAATGGTCAGACATTGCTTTTAGAATGTTGGCGAACATTCCATTCTAGAATTGTCAAACATGTGATTTAGAATGTTGACGAACATTCCATTCTAGAATTGTCAGACAATGTGATGTAGAATGATCGCGAACATTCCATTCTAGAATTGTCAAAAATGTGATTTAGAATGTTGGCGAACATTACATTCTAGAACTGTCAGACATGCGATTTAGAATGTTGACAAACATTCCATTCTAGAATGGTCAGACATTGCTTTTAGAATGTCGGCGAACATTCCATTCTAGAATTGTCAAACATGTGATATAGAATGTTGACGAACATTCCATTCCAGAATCGTCAGACTTTGCTTTTAGAATGTTGGCGAACATTCCATTCCAGAATCGTCAGATATTGCTTTTAGAATGTTGGCGAACATTCCATTCTAGAATTATCAAACATGTGATTTAGAATGTTGACGAACATTCCATTCTAGAATGTTGACAAACATTCCATTCTAGAATTTTCAAACATTCAAACAACGTTATGGAATTCTGACGAACATTCCATTCTAGAATTGTCAAGCATGTGATTTAGAATGTTGATAAACATTCCATTCTAGAATGGTCAGACATTGCTTTTAGAATGTCGGCGAACATTCCATTCTAGAATTGTCAGACAATGTGATTTAGAATGATCATGAACATTCCATTCTAGAATTGTCAAACATGTGATTTAGAATGTTGACGAGCATTCCATTCAAGAATTGTCAAACGTGATTTAGAATGTTGGCGAACATTACATTCTAGAATTTTCAAACATTCAAACTAAGTTCTGGAATTCTGACGAACATTCCATTCTAGAATTGTCAAACATGTGATTTAGAATGTTGACGAACATTACATTGTAGAACTGTCAAACGTGTTCTAGAAGGTTGACGAACATTCCTTTCTAGAATTGTCAGACAATGTGATTTAGAATGATCATGAACATTCCATTCTAGAATTGTCAAACATGTGATTTAGAATGTTGACGAACATTCCATTCTAGAATTGTCAGACAATGTGATGTAGAATGATCGCGAACATTCCATTCTAGAATTGTCAAAAATGTGATTTAGAATGTTGGCGAACATTACATTCTAGAACTGTCAGACATGCGATTTAGAATGTTGACAAACATTCCATTCTAGAATGGTCAGACATTGCTTTTAGAATGTCGGCGAACATTCCATTCTAGAATTGTCAAACATGTGATATAGAATGTTGACGAACATTCCATTCCAGAATCGTCAGACTTTGCTTTTAGAATGTTGGCGAACATTCCATTCCAGAATCGTCAGATATTGCTTTTAGAATGTTGGCGAACATTCCATTCTAGAATTATCAAACATGTGATTTAGAATGTTGACGAACATTCCATTCTAGAATGTTGACAAACATTCCATTCTAGAATTTTCAAACATTCAAACAACGTTATGGAATTCTGACGAACATTCCATTCTAGAATTGTCAAGCATGTGATTTAGAATGTTGATAAACATTCCATTCTAGAATGGTCAGACATTGCTTTTAGAATGTTGTCGAACATTACATTCTAGAATTATCAAACATGTGATTTAGAATGTTGACGAACATTCCATACTAGAATGTTGACAAACATTCCATTCTAGAATTTTCAAACATTCAAACAACGTTCTGGAATTCTGACGAACATTCCATTCTAGAACTGTCAAGCATTGTTATTAGGATGTTTACGAACATTCCATTCTAGAATTGTCAAACATGTGATTTAGAATGTTGATGAACATTCCATTCTAGAATGGTCAGACATTGCTTTTAGAATGTCGGCGAACATTCCATTCTAGAATTGTCAAACATGTGATTTAGAATGTTGACGAACATTCAATTAGAATGTTGACGAACATTCCATTCCAGAATGGTCAGACATTGCTTTTACAATATCGGCGAACATTCCATTCTAGAATTGTCAAACATGTGATTTAGAATGTTGGCAAACATTCCATTCTAGAATTGTCAAACATGTGATTTAGAATGTTGGCGAACATTCCATTCTAGAATTATCAAACATGTGATTTAGAATGTTGACGAACATTCTATTCTCGAATGTTGACAAACATTCCATTCTAGAATTTTCAAACATTCAAACAACGTTATGGAATTCTGATGAACATTCCATTCTAGAATTGTCAAACATGTGATTTAGAATGTTGATGCACATTCCATTCTAGAATGGTCAGACATTGCTTTCAGAATGTCGGCGAACATTCCATTCTAGAATTATCAAACATGTGATTTAGAATGTTGGCGAACATTCCATTCTAGAATTGTCAAAAATGTGATTTAGAATGTTGACGAACATTCCATTCTAGAATGGTCTGACATTGCTTTTAGAATATCAGCGACCATTCCATTCTAGAATTGTCAAACATGTGATTTAGAATGTTGACGTACATTCCATTCCAGAATCGTCATACTTTGCTTTTAGAATGTTAGCGAACATTCCATTCTAGAATCGTCAGACATTGCTTTTAGAATGTTGGCGAACATTCCATTCTAGAATTATCAAACATGTGATTTAGAATGTTGACGAACATTCCATTCTAGAATGTTGACAAACATTCCATTCTAGAATTTTCAAACAACGTTATGGAATTCTGACGAACATTCCATTCTAGAACTGTCAAGCATTGTTATTAGGATGTTTACGAACATTCCATTCTTGAATTGTCAAATATGTGATTTGGAATGTTGACGAACATTCCATTCTAGAATGGTCAGACATTGCTTTTAGAATGTTGGCGAACATTAGATTCTAGAACTGTCAAACGTGATTTACAATGTTGACGAACATTCCATTCTAGAATGGTCATACATTGCTTTTAGAATGTTGGCGAACATTCCATTCCAGAATCGTCAGACATTGCTTTTAGAATGTCAGCGAACATTTCATTCATTCCATTCTAGAATGTTGACAATCATTCCATTCTAGAATTTTCAAACATTCAAACAACGTTCTGGAATTCTGACAAACATTCCATAATAGAACTGTCAAGCATTGCTATTAAGATGTTGACGAATATTAAATTCTAGAATTGTCAAATATGTTATTTAGAATGTTGACGAACATTCCATTCTAGAATGGTCAGACATTGCTTTTAGAATGTTGGCGAACATTACATTCCAGAATCGTCAGAAATTGCTTTTAGAATGTCAGCGAACATTTCATTCTAGAATTGTCAAGCATGTGATTTAGAATGTTGACGACCATGCCATTCCAGAATCGTCAGACATTGTTTTTAGAATGTCGGCGAACATTCCATTCTAGAATTGTCAAACATGTGATTTAGAATATTGACGAGCATTCCATTCAAGAATTGTCAAAAATGTGATTTAGAATGTTGACGAACATTCCATTCCAGAATTGTCAGACTTTGCTTTTAGAATGTTGGCGAACATTCCATTCCAGAATCGTCAGACATTGCTTTTAGAATGTGGACGAACATTCCATTAGAATGTTGACGAACATTCCATTCCAGAATGGTCAGACATTGCTTTTACAATATCGGCGAACATTCCATTCTAGAATTGTCAAACATGTGATTTAGAATGTTGGCAAACATTCCATTCTAGAATTGTCAAACATGTGATTTAGAATGTTGGCGAACATTCCATTCTAGAATTATCAAACATGTGATTTAGAATGTTGACGAACATTCTATTCTCGAATGTTGACAAACATTCCATTCTAGAATTTTCAAACATTCAAACAACGTTATTGAATTCTGATGAACATTCCATTCTAGAATTGTCAAACATGTGATTTAGAATGTTGATGCACATTCCATTCTAGAATGGTCAGACATTGCTTTCAGAATGTCGGCGAACATTCCATTCTAGAATTGTCAAACATGTGATTTAGAATGTTGACGAACATTCCATTAGAATGTTGACGAACATTCCATTCCAGAATGGTCAGACATTGCTTTTAGAATGTTGGCGAACATTCCATTCTAGAATTGTCAAACATGTGATTTAGAATGTTGACGAACATTCCATTCTAGAATTGTCAGACAATGTGATGTAGAATGATCGCGAACATTCCATTCTAGAATTGTCAAAAATGTGATTTAGAATGTTGGCGAACATTACATTCTAGAACTGTCAGACATGCGATTTAGAATGTTGACAAACATTCCATTCTAGAATGGTCAGACATTGCTTTTAGAATGTCGGCGAACATTCCATTCTAGAATTGTCAAACATGTGATATAGAATGTTGACGAACATTCCATTCCAGAATCGTCAGACTTTGCTTTTAGAATGTTGGCGAACATTCCATTCCAGAATCGTCAGATATTGCTTTTAGAATGTTGGCGAACATTCCATTCTAGAATTATCAAACATGTGATTTAGAATGTTGACGAACATTCCATTCTAGAATGTTGACAAACATTCCATTCTAGAATTTTCAAACATTCAAACAACGTTATGGAATTCTGACGAACATTCCATTCTAGAATTGTCAAGCATGTGATTTAGAATGTTGATAAACATTCCATTCTAGAATGGTCAGACATTGCTTTTAGAATGTCGGCGAACATTCCATTCTAGAATTGTCAGACAATGTGATTTAGAATGATCATGAACATTCCATTCTAGAATTGTCAAACATGTGATTTAGAATGTTGACGAGCATTCCATTCAAGAATTGTCAAACGTGATTTAGAATGTTGGCGAACATTACATTCTAGAATTTTCAAACATTCAAACTAAGTTCTGGAATTCTGACGAACATTCCATTCTAGAATTGCCAAACATGTGATTTAGAATGTTGACGAACATTCCATTCCAGAATGGTCAGACATTGCTATTAGAATGTTGGCGAACATTCCATTCTAGAATTGTCAAACATGTGATTTAGAATGTCGGCGAACATTCCATTCTAGAACTGTCAAACATGTGATTTAGAATGTTGACGAACATTCCATTCCAGAATGGTCAGACATTGCTATTAGAATGTTGGCGAACATTCCATTCTAGAATTGTCGAACATGTGATTTAGAATGTCGGCGAACATTCCATTCTAGAACTGTCAAACATGTGATTTAGAATGTTGACGAACATTCTTTTCTACAATGGTCAGACATTGCTTTAGAATGTCGGCGAACATTCCATTCTAAAATTCTCAAACATGTGATTTAGAATGTTAACGAACATTCCATTCCAGAACGGTCAGACATTGCTATTAGAATGTCAGCGAACATTCCATTCTAGAATTGTCAAACATGTGATTTAGAATGTTGACGAACATTCCATTCTAGAATGTTGACAAACATTCCATTCTAGAATTTTCAAACATTCAAACTAAGTTCTGGAATTCTGACGAACATTCCATTCTAGAACTGTCAAGCATTGCTATTAGGATGTTGACGAACATTCCATTCTAGAATTGCCAAACATGTGATTTAGAATGTTGACGAACATTCCATTCCAGAATGGTCAGACATTGCTATTAGAATGTTGGCGAACATTCCATTCTAGAATTGTCAAACATGTGATTTAGAATGTCGGCGAACATTCCATTCTAGAACTGTCAAACATGTGATTTAGAATGTTGACGAACATTCCATTCCAGAATGGTCAGACATTGCTATTAGAATGTTGGCGAACATTCCATTCTAGAATTGTCAAACATGTGATTTAGAATGTCGGCGAACATTCCATTCTAGAACTGTCAAACATGTGATTTAGAATGTTGACGAACATTCCATTCCAGAATGGTCAGACATTGCTATTAGAATGTTGGCGAACATTCCATTCTAGAATTGTCAAACATGTGATTTAGAATATTGACGAGCATTCCATTCTAGAATTGTCAAACATGTGATTTAGAATGTCGGCGAACATTCCATTCTAGAATTGTCAAACATGTGATTTAGAATGTTGACGAGCATTCCATTCAAGAATTGTCAAACGTGATTTAGAATGGTGACGAGCATTCCATTCTAGAATTGTCAAACATGTGATTTAGAATGTTGACGAACATTCCATTCTAGAATTGTCAGACATTGCTTGTAGAATGTCGGCGAACATTCCATTCTAGAATTGTCAAACATGTGATTTAGAATGTTGACGAACATTCCATTCCAGAATGGACAGACATTGCTATTAGAATGTTGGCGAACATTCCATTCTAGATTAGTCAAAAATGTGATTTAGAATGTTGATGAACATTACATTGTAGAACTGTCAAACGTGTTTTAAAAGGTTGACGAACATTCCATTCTAGAATTGTGAGACAATGTGATTTAGAATGATCATGAACATTCCATTCTAGAATTGTCAAACATGTGATTTAGAATGTCGGCGAACATTCCATTCAAGAATTGTCAAAAATGTGATTTAGAATGTTGACGAACATCACATTGTAGAACTGTCAAACCTGTTTTAGAAGGTTGACGAACATTCCATTCTAGAATTGTCAGACAATGTGATTTAGAATGTTGGCGAACATTACATTCTAGAATTATTAAACATGTGATTTAGAATGTTGACGAACATTCCATTCTACAATGGTCAGACATTGCTTTAGAATGTCGGCGAACATTCCATTCTAAAATTCTCAAACATGTGATTTAGAATGTTAACGAACATTCCATTCCAGAACGGTCAGACATTGCTATTAGAATGTCAGCGAACATTCCATTCTAGAATTGTCAAACATGTGATTTAGAATGTTGACGAACATTCCATTCTAGAATGTTGACAAACATTCCATTCTAGAATTTTCAAACATTCAAACTAAGTTCTGGAATTCTGACGAACATTCCATTCTAGAACTGTCAAGCATTGCTATTAGGATGTTGACGAACATTCCATTCTAGAATTGCCAAACATGTGATTTAGAATGTTGACGAACATTCCATTCCAGAATGGTCAGACATTGCTATTAGAATGTTGGCGAACATTCCATTCTAGAATTGTCAAACATGTGATTTAGAATGTCGGCGAACATTCCATTCTAGAACTGTCAAACATGTGATTTAGAATGTTGACGAACATTCCATTCCAGAATGGTCAGACATTGCTATTAGAATGTTGGCGAACATTCCATTCTAGAATTGTCGAACATGTGATTTAGAATGTCGGCGAACATTCCATTCTAGAACTGTCAAACATGTGATTTAGAATGTTGACGAACATTCCATTCTACAATGGTCAGACATTGCTTTAGAATGTCGGCGAACATTCCATTCTAAAATTCTCAAACATGTGATTTAGAATGTTAACGAACATTCCATTCCAGAACGGTCAGACATTGCTATTAGAATGTCAGCGAACATTCCATTCTAGAATTGTCAAACATGTGATTTAGAATGTTGACGAACATTCCATTCTAGAATGTTGACAAACATTCCATTCTAGAATTTTCAAACATTCAAACTAAGTTCTGGAATTCTGACGAACATTCCATTCTAGAACTGTCAAGCATTGCTATTAGGATGTTGACGAACATTCCATTCTAGAATTGCCAAACATGTGATTTAGAATGTTGACGAACATTCCATTCCAGAATGGTCAGACATTGCTATTAGAATGTTGGCGAACATTCCATTCTAGAATTGTCAAACATGTGATTTAGAATGTCGGCGAACATTCCATTCTAGAACTGTCAAACATGTGATTTAGAATGTTGACGAACATTCCATTCCAGAATGGTCAGACATTGCTATTAGAATGTTGGCGAACATTCCATTCTAGAATTGTCAAACATGTGATTTAGAATGTCGGCGAACATTCCATTCTAGAACTGTCAAACATGTGATTTAGAATGTTGACGAACATTCCATTCCAGAATGGTCAGACATTGCTATTAGAATGTTGGCGAACATTCCATTCTAGAATTGTCAAACATGTGATTTAGAATATTGACGAGCATTCCATTCTAGAATTGTCAAACATGTGATTTAGAATGTCGGCGAACATTCCATTCTAGAATTGTCAAACATGTGATTTAGAATGTTGACGAGCATTCCATTCAAGAATTGTCAAACGTGATTTAGAATGGTGACGAGCATTCCATTCTAGAATTGTCAAACATGTGATTTAGAATGTTGACGAACATTCCATTCTAGAATTGTCAGACATTGCTTGTAGAATGTCGGCGAACATTCCATTCTAGAATTGTCAAACATGTGATTTAGAATGTTGACGAACATTCCATTCCAGAATGGTCAGACATTGCTATTAGAATGTTGGCGAACATTCCATTCTAGATTAGTCAAAAATGTGATTTAGAATGTTGATGAACATTACATTGTAGAACTGTCAAACGTGTTTTAAAAGGTTGACGAACATTCCATTCTAGAATTGTGAGACAATGTGATTTAGAATGATCATGAACATTCCATTCTAGAATTGTCAAACATGTGATTTAGAATGTCGGCGAACATTCCATTCTAGAACTGTCAAACATGTGATTTAGAATGTTGATGAACATTCCATTCTACAATGGTCAGACATTGCTTTTAGAATGTCGGTGAACATTCCATTCTAGAATTGTCAAACATGTGATTTAGAATGTTGACGAACATTCCATTCCAGAATGGTCAGACATTGCTATTAGAATGTTGGCGAACATTCCATTCTAGAATTGTCAAACATGTGATTTAGAATATTGACGAGCATTCCATTCAAGAATTGTCAAAAATGTGATTTAGAATGTTGACGAACATTACATTGTAGAACTGTCAAACGTGTTCTAGAAGGTTGACGAACATTCCTTTCTAGAATTGTCAGACAATGTGATTTAGAATGATCATGAACATTCCATTCTAGAATTGTCAAACATGTGATTTAGAATGTTGACGAGCATTCCATTCAAGAATTGTCAAACGTGATTTAGAATGTTGGCGAACATTACATTCTAGAATTTTCAAACATTCAAACTAAGTTCTGGAATTCTGACGAACATTCCATTCTAGAATTGTCAAACATGTGATTTAGAATGTTGACGAACATTCCATTCTAGAATTGTCAGACATTGCTTGTAGAATGTCGGCGAACATTACATTCTAGAATTGTCAAAAATATGATTTAGAATGTTGGCGAACTTTACATTCTAGAACTGACAAAAATGTGATTTAGAATGTTAGCGAACATTACATTCCAGAATGGTCAGACATTGCTATCAGAATGTCGGAGAACATTCCATCCTAGAATTGTCAAACATGTGATTTAGAATGTTGACGAGCATTCCATTCAAGAATTGTCAAACATGTGATTTAGAATGTTGGCGAACATTCCATTCTACAATGGTCAGACATTGCTTTTAGAATGTCGGCGAACATTCCATTCTAGAATTCTCAAACATGTGATTTAGAATGTTGACGAACATTCCATTCCAGAATGGTCAGACATTGCTATTAGAATGTTGGCGAACATTCCATTCTAGAATTGTCAAACATGTGATTTAGAATGTCGGCGAACATTCCATTCTAGAACTGTCAAACATGTGATTTAGAATGTTGACGAACATTCCATTCCAGAATGGTCAGACATTGCTATTAGAATGTTGGCGAACATTCCATTCTAGAATTGTCAAAAATATGATTTAGAATGTTGGCGAACTTTACATTCTAGAACTGACAAAAATGTGATTTAGAATGTTAGCGAACATTACATTCCAGAATGGTCAGACATTGCTATCAGAATGTCGGAGAACATTCCATCCTAGAATTGTCAAACATGTGATTTAGAATGTTGACGAGCATTCCATTCAAGAATTATCAAAAATGTGATTTAGAATGTTGGCGAACATAACATTCTAGAACTGTCAGACATGCGATTTAGAATGTTGACAAACATTCCATTCTAGAATGGTCAGACATTGCTTTTAGAATGTCGGCGAACATTCCATTCTAGAATTGTCAAACATGTGATATAGAATGTTGACGAACATTCCATTCCAGAATCGTCAGACTTTGCTTTTAGAATGTTGGCGAACATTCCATTCCAGAATCGTCAGATATTGCTTTTAGAATGTTGGCGAACATTCCATTCTAGAATTATCAAACATGTGATTTAGAATGTTGACGAACATTCCATTCTAGAATGTTGACAAACATTCCATTCTAGAATTTTCAAACATTCAAACAACGTTTTGGAATTCTGACGAACATTCCATTCTAGAATTGTCAAGCATGTGATTTAGAATGTTGATAAACATTCCATTCTAGAATGGTCAGACATTGCTTTTAGAATGTCGGCGAACATTCCATTCTAGAATTGTCAAACATGTGATTTAGAATGTTGGCGAACATTCCATTCTAGAATTGTCAAAAATGTGATTTAGAATGTTGACGAGCATTCCATTCAAGAATTGTCAAACATGTGATTTAGAATGTTGGCGAACATTCCATTCTAGAATTTTCAAACATTCAAACTAAGTTCTGGAATTCTGACGAACATTCCATTCTAGAACTGTCAAGCATTGCTATTAGGATGTTGACGAACATTCCATTCTAGAATTGTCAAACATGTGATTTAGAATGTTGACGAACATTCCATTCTAGAATTGTCAGACATTGCTTGTAGAATGTCGGCGAACATTACATTCTAGAATTGTCAAAAATATGATTTAGAATGTTGGCGAATTTTACATTCTAGAACTGACAAAAATGTGATTTAGAATGTTAGCGAACATTACATTCCAGAATGGTCAAACATGTGATTTAGAATGTTGGCGAAGATTCCATTCTACAATGGTCAGACATTGCTTTTAGAATGTCGGCGAACATTCCATTCTAGAATTCTCAAACATGTGATTTAGAATGTTGACGAACATTCCATTCCAGAATGGTCAGACATTGCTATTAGAATGTTGGCGAACATTCCATCCTAGAATTGTCAAACATGTGATTTAGAATATTGACGAGCATTCCATTCAAGAATTGTCAAAAATGTGATTTAGAATGTTGACGAACATTACATTGTAGAACTGTCAAACGTGTTTTAGAAGGTTGTCGAACATTCCTTTCTAGAATTGTCAGACAATGTGATTTAGAATGATCATGAACATTCCATTCTAGAATTGTCAAACATGTGATTTAGAATGTCGGCGAACATTCCATTCTAGAACTGTCAAACATGTGATTTAGAATGTTGACGAACATTCCATTCTACAATGGTCAGACATTGCTTTAGAATGTCGGCGAACATTCCATTCTAAAATTCTCAAACATGTGATTTAGAATGTTAACGAACATTCCATTCCAGAACGGTCAGACATTGCTATTAGAATGTCAGCGAACATTCCATTCTAGAATTGTCAAACATGTGATTTAGAATGTTGACGAACATTCCATTCTAGAATGTTGACAAACATTCCATTCTAGAATTTTCAAACATTCAAACTAAGTTCTGGAATTCTGACGAACATTCCATTCTAGAACTGTCAAGCATTGCTATTAGGATGTTGACGAACATTCCATTCTAGAATTGCCAAACATGTGATTTAGAATGTTGACGAACATTCCATTCCAGAATGGTCAGACATTGCTATTAGAATGTTGGCGAACATTCCATTCTAGAATTGTCAAACATGTGATTTAGAATGTCGGCGAACATTCCATTCTAGAACTGTCAAACATGTGATTTAGAATGTTGACGAACATTCCATTCCAGAATGGTCAGACATTGCTATTAGAATGTTGGCGAACATTCCATTCTAGAATTGTCAAACATGTGATTTAGAATGTCGGCGAACATTCCATTCTAGAACTGTCAAACATGTGATTTAGAATGTTGACGAACATTCCATTCCAGAATGGTCAGACATTGCTATTAGAATGTTGGCGAACATTCCATTCTAGAATTGTCAAACATGTGATTTAGAATATTGACGAGCATTCCATTCTAGAATTGTCAAACATGTGATTTAGAATGTCGGCGAACATTCCATTCTAGAATTGTCAAACATGTGATTTAGAATGTTGACGAGCATTCCATTCAAGAATTGTCAAACGTGATTTAGAATGGTGACGAGCATTCCATTCTAGAATTGTCAAACATGTGATTTAGAATGTTGACGAACATTCCATTCTAGAATTGTCAGACATTGCTTGTAGAATGTCGGCGAACATTCCATTCTAGAATTCTCAAACATGTGATTTAGAATGTTGACGAACATTCCATTCCAGAATGGTCAGACATTGCTATTAGAATGTTGGCGAACATTCCATTCTAGATTAGTCAAAAATGTGATTTAGAATGTTGATGAACATTACATTGTAGAACTGTCAAACGTGTTTTAAAAGGTTGACGAACATTCCATTCTAGAATTGTGAGACAATGTGATTTAGAATGATCATGAACATTCCATTCTAGAATTGTCAAACATGTGATTTAGAATGTCGGCGAACATTCCATTCTAGAACTGTCAAACATGTGATTTAGAATGTTGATGAACATTCCATTCTACAATGGTCAGACATTGCTTTTAGAATGTCGGTGAACATTCCATTCTAGAATTGTCAAACATGTGATTTAGAATGTTGACGAACATTCCATTCCAGAATGGTCAGACATTGCTATTAGAATGTTGGCGAACATTCCATTCTAGAATTGTCAAACATGTGATTTAGAATATTGGCGAACATTACATTCTAGAATTTTCAAACATTCAAACTAAGTTCTGGAATTCTGACGAACATTCTATTCTAGAATTGTCAAAAATGTGATTTAGAATGTTGACGAACATTCCATTCTAGAATTGTCAGACATTGCTTGTAGAATGTCGGCGAACATTACATTCTAGAATTGTCAAAAATATGATTTAGAATGTTGGCGAACTTTACATTCTAGAACTGACAAAAATGTGATTTAGAATGTTAGCGAACATTACATTCCAGAATGGTCAGACATTGCTATCAGAATGTCGGAGAACATTCCATCCTAGAATTGTCAAACATGTGATTTAGAATGTTGACGAGCAAACCATTCAAGAATTGTCAAACATGTGATTTAGAATGTTGGCGAACATTCCATTCTACAATGGTCAGACATTGCTTTTAGAATGTCGGCGAACATTCCATTCTAGAATTCTCAAACATGTGATTTAGAATGTTGACGAACATTCCATTCCAGAATGGTCAGACATTGCTATTAGAATGTTGGCGAACATTCCATTCTAGAATTGTCAAACATGTGATTTAGAATGTCGGCGAACATTCCATTCTAGAACTGTCAAACATGTGATTTAGAATGTTGACGAACATTCCATTCCAGAATGGTCAGACATTGCTATTAGAATGTTGGCGAACATTCCATTCTAGAATTGTCAAAAATATGATTTAGAATGTTGGCGAACTTTACATTCTAGAACTGACAAAAATGTGATTTAGAATGTTAGCGAACATTACATTCCAGAATGGTCAGACATTGCTATCAGAATGTCGGAGAACATTCCATCCTAGAATTGTCAAACATGTGATTTAGAATGTTGACGAGCATTCCATTCAAGAATTATCAAAAATGTGATTTAGAATGTTGGCGAACATAACATTCTAGAACTGTCAGACATGCGATTTAGAATGTTGACAAACATTCCATTCTAGAATGGTCAGACATTGCTTTTAGAATGTCGGCGAACATTCCATTCTAGAATTGTCAAACATGTGATATAGAATGTTGACGAACATTCCATTCCAGAATCGTCAGACTTTGCTTTTAGAATGTTGGCGAACATTCCATTCCAGAATCGTCAGATATTGCTTTTAGAATGTTGGCGAACATTCCATTCTAGAATTATCAAACATGTGATTTAGAATGTTGACGAACATTCCATTCTAGAATGTTGACAAACATTCCATTCTAGAATTTTCAAACATTCAAACAACGTTTTGGAATTCTGACGAACATTCCATTCTAGAATTGTCAAGCATGTGATTTAGAATGTTGATAAACATTCCATTCTAGAATGGTCAGACATTGCTTTTAGAATGTCGGCGAACATTCCATTCTAGAATTGTCAAACATGTGATTTAGAATGTTGGCGAACATTCCATTCTAGAATTGTCAAAAATGTGATTTAGAATGTTGACGAGCATTCCATTCAAGAATTGTCAAACATGTGATTTAGAATGTTGGCGAACATTCCATTCTAGAATTTTCAAACATTCAAACTAAGTTCTGGAATTCTGACGAACATTCCATTCTAGAACTGTCAAGCATTGCTATTAGGATGTTGACGAACATTCCATTCTAGAATTGTCAAACATGTGATTTAGAATGTTGACGAACATTCCATTCTAGAATTGTCAGACATTGCTTGTAGAATGTCGGCGAACATTACATTCTAGAATTGTCAAAAATATGATTTAGAATGTTGGCGAATTTTACATTCTAGAACTGACAAAAATGTGATTTAGAATGTTAGCGAACATTACATTCCAGAATGGTCAAACATGTGATTTAGAATGTTGGCGAAGATTCCATTCTACAATGGTCAGACATTGCTTTTAGAATGTCGGCGAACATTCCATTCTAGAATTCTCAAACATGTGATTTAGAATGTTGACGAACATTCCATTCCAGAATGGTCAGACATTGCTATTAGAATGTTGGCGAACATTCCATCCTAGAATTGTCAAACATGTGATTTAGAATATTGACGAGCATTCCATTCAAGAATTGTCAAAAATGTGATTTAGAATGTTGACGAACATTACATTGTAGAACTGTCAAACGTGTTTTAGAAGGTTGTCGAACATTCCTTTCTAGAATTGTCAGACAATGTGATTTAGAATGATCATGAACATTCCATTCTAGAATTGTCAAACATGTGATTTAGAATGTCGGCGAACATTCCATTCTAGAACTGTCAAACATGTGATTTAGAATGTTGACGAACATTCCATTCTACAATGGTCAGACATTGCTTTAGAATGTCGGCGAACATTCCATTCTAAAATTCTCAAACATGTGATTTAGAATGTTAACGAACATTCCATTCCAGAACGGTCAGACATTGCTATTAGAATGTCAGCGAACATTCCATTCTAGAATTGTCAAACATGTGATTTAGAATGTTGACGAACATTCCATTCTAGAATGTTGACAAACATTCCATTCTAGAATTTTCAAACATTCAAACTAAGTTCTGGAATTCTGACGAACATTCCATTCTAGAACTGTCAAGCATTGCTATTAGGATGTTGACGAACATTCCATTCTAGAATTGCCAAACATGTGATTTAGAATGTTGACGAACATTCCATTCCAGAATGGTCAGACATTGCTATTAGAATGTTGGCGAACATTCCATTCTAGAATTGTCAAACATGTGATTTAGAATGTCGGCGAACATTCCATTCTAGAACTGTCAAACATGTGATTTAGAATGTTGACGAACATTCCATTCCAGAATGGTCAGACATTGCTATTAGAATGTTGGCGAACATTCCATTCTAGAATTGTCAAACATGTGATTTAGAATGTCGGCGAACATTCCATTCTAGAACTGTCAAACATGTGATATAGAATGTTGACGAACATTCCATTCCAGAATCGTCAGACTTTGCTTTTAGAATGTTGGCGAACATTCCATTCCAGAATCGTCAGATATTGCTTTTAGAATGTTGGCGAACATTCCATTCTAGAATTATCAAACATGTGATTTAGAATGTTGACGAACATTCCATTCTAGAATGTTGACAAACATTCCATTCTAGAATTTTCAAACATTCAAACAACGTTTTGGAATTCTGACGAACATTCCATTCTAGAATTGTCAAGCATGTGATTTAGAATGTTGATAAACATTCCATTCTAGAATGGTCAGACATTGCTTTTAGAATGTCGGCGAACATTCCATTCTAGAATTGTCAAACATGTGATTTAGAATGTTGGCGAACATTCCATTCTAGAATTGTCAAAAATGTGATTTAGAATGTTGACGAGCATTCCATTCAAGAATTGTCAAACATGTGATTTAGAATGTTGGCGAACATTCCATTCTAGAATTTTCAAACATTCAAACTAAGTTCTGGAATTCTGACGAACATTCCATTCTAGAACTGTCAAGCATTGCTATTAGGATGTTGACGAACATTCCATTCTAGAATTGTCAAACATGTGATTTAGAATGTTGACGAACATTCCATTCTAGAATTGTCAGACATTGCTTGTAGAATGTCGGCGAACATTACATTCTAGAATTGTCAAAAATATGATTTAGAATGTTGGCGAATTTTACATTCTAGAACTGACAAAAATGTGATTTAGAATGTTAGCGAACATTACATTCCAGAATGGTCAAACATGTGATTTAGAATGTTGGCGAAGATTCCATTCTACAATGGTCAGACATTGCTTTTAGAATGTCGGCGAACATTCCATTCTAGAATTCTCAAACATGTGATTTAGAATGTTGACGAACATTCCATTCCAGAATGGTCAGACATTGCTATTAGAATGTTGGCGAACATTCCATCCTAGAATTGTCAAACATGTGATTTAGAATATTGACGAGCATTCCATTCAAGAATTGTCAAAAATGTGATTTAGAATGTTGACGAACATTACATTGTAGAACTGTCAAACGTGTTTTAGAAGGTTGTCGAACATTCCTTTCTAGAATTGTCAGACAATGTGATTTAGAATGATCATGAACATTCCATTCTAGAATTGTCAAACATGTGATTTAGAATGTCGGCGAACATTCCATTCTAGAACTGTCAAACATGTGATTTAGAATGTTGACGAACATTCCATTCTACAATGGTCAGACATTGCTTTAGAATGTCGGCGAACATTCCATTCTAAAATTCTCAAACATGTGATTTAGAATGTTAACGAACATTCCATTCCAGAACGGTCAGACATTGCTATTAGAATGTCAGCGAACATTCCATTCTAGAATTGTCAAACATGTGATTTAGAATGTTGACGAACATTCCATTCTAGAATGTTGACAAACATTCCATTCTAGAATTTTCAAACATTCAAACTAAGTTCTGGAATTCTGACGAACATTCCATTCTAGAACTGTCAAGCATTGCTATTAGGATGTTGACGAACATTCCATTCTAGAATTGCCAAACATGTGATTTAGAATGTTGACGAACATTCCATTCCAGAATGGTCAGACATTGCTATTAGAATGTTGGCGAACATTCCATTCTAGAATTGTCAAACATGTGATTTAGAATGTCGGCGAACATTCCATTCTAGAACTGTCAAACATGTGATTTAGAATGTTGACGAACATTCCATTCCAGAATGGTCAGACATTGCTATTAGAATGTTGGCGAACATTCCATTCTAGAATTGTCAAACATGTGATTTAGAATGTCGGCGAACATTCCATTCTAGAACTGTCAAACATGTGATTTAGAATGTTGACGAACATTCCATTCCAGAATGGTCAGACATTGCTATTAGAATGTTGGCGAACATTCCATTCTAGAATTGTCAAACATGTGATTTAGAATATTGACGAGCATTCCATTCTAGAATTGTCAAACATGTGATTTAGAATGTCGGCGAACATTCCATTCTAGAATTGTCAAACATGTGATTTAGAATGTTGACGAGCATTCCATTCAAGAATTGTCAAACGTGATTTAGAATGGTGACGAGCATTCCATTCTAGAATTGTCAAACATGTGATTTAGAATGTTGACGAACATTCCATTCTAGAATTGTCAGACATTGCTTGTAGAATGTCGGCGAACATTCCATTCTAGAATTGTCAAACATGTGATTTAGAATGTTGACGAACATTCCATTCCAGAATGGTCAGACATTGCTATTAGAATGTTGGCGAACATTCCATTCTAGATTAGTCAAAAATGTGATTTAGAATGTTGATGAACATTACATTGTAGAACTGTCAAACGTGTTTTAAAAGGTTGACGAACATTCCATTCTAGAATTGTGAGACAATGTGATTTAGAATGATCATGAACATTCCATTCTAGAATTGTCAAACATGTGATTTAGAATGTCGGCGAACATTCCATTCTAGAACTGTCAAACATGTGATTTAGAATGTTGATGAACATTCCATTCTACAATGGTCAGACATTGCTTTTAGAATGTCGGTGAACATTCCATTCTAGAATTGTCAAACATGTGATTTAGAATGTTGACGAACATTCCATTCCAGAATGGTCAGACATTGCTATTAGAATGTTGGCGAACATTCCATTCTAGAATTGTCAAACATGTGATTTAGAATGTCGGCGAACATTCCATTCTAGAACTGTCAAACATGTGATTTAGAATGTTGGCGAACATTACATTCTAGAATTGTCAGACAATGTGATTTAGAATGATCATGAACATTCCATTCTAGAATTGTCAAACATGTGATTTAGAATGTTGACGAGCATTCCATTCAAGAATTGTCAAACGTGATTTAGAATGTTGGCGAACATTACATTCTAGAATTTTCAAACATTCAAACTAAGTTCTGGAATTCTGACGAACATTCCATTCTAGAATTGTCAAACATGTGATTTAGAATGTTGACGAACATTCCATTCTAGAATTGTCAGACATTGCTTGTAGAATGTCGGCGAACATTACATTCTAGAATTGTCAAAAATATGATTTAGAATGTTGGCGAACTTTACATTCTAGAACTGACAAAAATGTGATTTAGAATGTTAGCGAACATTACATTCCAGAATGGTCAGACATTGCTATCAGAATGTCGGAGAACATTCCATCCTAGAATTGTCAAACATGTGATTTAGAATGTTGACGAGCATTCCATTCAAGAATTGTCAAACATGTGATTTAGAATGTTGGCGAACATTCCATTCTACAATGGTCAGACATTGCTTTTAGAATGTCGGCGAACATTCCATTCTAGAATTCTCAAACATGTGATTTAGAATGTTGACGAACATTCCATTCCTGAATGGTCAGACATTGCTATTAGAATGTTGGCGAACATTCCATTCTAGAATTGTCAAACATGTGATTTAGAATATTGACGAGCATTCCATTCAAGAATTGTCAAAAATGTGATTTAGAATGTTGACGAACATTACATTGTAGAACTGTCAAACGTGTTTTAGAAGGTTGACGAACATTCCTTTCTAGAATTGTCAGACAATGTGATTTAGAATGATCATGAACATTCCATTCTAGAATTGTCAAACATGTGATTTAGGATGTTGACGAGCATTCCATTCAAGAATTGTCAAACGTGATTTAGAATGTTGGCGAACATTACATTCTAGAATTTTCAAACATTCAAACTAAGTTCTGGAATTCTGACGAACATTCCATTCTAGAACTGTCAAGCATTGCTATTAGGATGTTGACGAACATTCCATTCTAGAATTGCCAAACATGTGATTTAGAATGTTGACGAACATTCCATTCCAGAATGGTCAGACATTGCTATTAGAATGTTGGCGAACATTCCATTCTAGAATTGTCAAAAATGTGATTTACAATGTTGATGAATATTACATTGTAGAACTGTCAAACGTTTTTTAAAAGGTTGACGAACATTCCATTCTAGAATTGTGAGACACTGTGATTTAGAATGATCATTAACATTCCATTCTAGAATTGTCAAACATGTGATTTAGAATGTTGGCGAACATTACATTCTAGAACTGTCAAACGTGATTTAGAAGGTTGACGAACATTCCATTCTACAATGGTCAGACATTGCTTTTAGAATGTCGGCGAACATTCCATTCTAGAATTGTCAAACATGTGATTAAGAATATTGACGAGCATTCCATTCAAGAATTGTCAAAAATGTGATTTAGAATGTTGACGAACATCACATTGTAGAACTGTCAAACCTGTTTTAGAAGGTTGACGAACATTCCATTCTAGAATTGTCAGACAATGTGATTTAGAATGTTGGCGAACATTACATTCTAGAATTATTAAACATGTGATTTAGAATGTTGACGAACATTCCATTCTACAATGGTCAGACATTGCTTTAGAATGTCGGCGAACATTCCATTCTAAAATTCTCAAACATGTGATTTAGAATGTTAACGAACATTCCATTCCAGAACGGTCAGACATTGCTATTAGAATGTCAGCGAACATTCCATTCTAGAATTGTCAAACATGTGATTTAGAATGTTGACGAACATTCCATTCTAGAATGTTGACAAACATTCCATTCTAGAATTTTCAAACATTCAAACTAAGTTCTGGAATTCTGACGAACATTCCATTCTAGAACTGTCAAGCATTGCTATTAGGATGTTGACGAACATTCCATTCTAGAATTGCCAAACATGTGATTTAGAATGTTGACGAACATTCCATTCCAGAATGGTCAGACATTGCTATTAGAATGTTGGCGAACATTCCATTCTAGAATTGTCAAACATGTGATTTAGAATGTTGACGAGCATTCCATTCAAGAATTGTCAAACGTGATTTAGAATGTTGGCGAACATTCAATTCTAGAATTTTCAAACATTCAAACTAAGTTCTGGAATTCTGACGAACATTCCATTCTAGAATTGTCAAACATGTGATTTAGAATGTTGACGAACATTCCATTCTAGAATTGTCAGACATTGCTTGTAGAATGTCGGCGAACATTACATTCTAGAATTGTCAAAAATATGATTTAGAATGTTGGCGAACTTTACATTCTAGAACTGACAAAAATGTGATTTAGAATGTTAGCGAACATTACATTCCAGAATGGTCAGACATTGCTATCAGAATGTCGGAGAACATTCCATCCTAGAATTGTCAAACATGTGATTTAGAATGTTGACGAGCATTCCATTCAAGAATTGTCAAACATGTGATTTAGAATGTTGGCGAACATTCCATTCTACAATGGTCAGACATTGCTTTTAGAATGTCGGCGAACATTCCATTCTAGAATTCTCAAACATGTGATTTAGAATGTTGACGAACATTCCATTCCTGAATGGTCAGACATTGCTATTAGAATGTTGGCGAACATTCCATTCTAGAATTGTCAAACATGTGATTTAGAATATTGACGAGCATTCCATTCAAGAATTGTCAAAAATGTGATTTAGAATGTTGACGAACATTACATTGTATAACTGTCAAACGTGTTTTAGAAGGTTGACGAACATTCCTTTCTAGAATTGTCAGACAATGTGATTTAGAATGATCATGAACATTCCATTCTAGAATTGTCAAACATGTGATTTAGGATGTTGACGAGCATTCCATTCAAGAATTGTCAAACGTGATTTAGAATGTTGGCGAACATTACATTCTAGAATTTTCAAACATTCAAACTAAGTTCTGGATTTCTGACGAACATTCCATTCTAGAATGTTGACAAACATTCCATTCTAGAATTTTCAAACATTCAAACTAAGTTCTGGAATTCTGACGAACATTCCATTCTAGAACTGTCAAGCATTGCTATTAGGATGTTGACGAACATTCCATTCTAGAATTGCCAAACATGTGATTTAGAATGTTGACGAACATTCCATTCCAGAATGGTCAGACATTGCTATTAGAATGTTGGCGAACATTCCATTCTAGAATTGTCAAACATGTGATTTAGAATGTCGGCGAACATTCCATTCTAGAACTGTCAAACATGTGATTTAGAATGTTGACGAACATTCCATTCCAGAATGGTCAGACATTGCTATTAGAATGTTGGCGAACATTCCATTCTAGAATTGTCAAACATGTGATTTAGAATGTTGACGAACATTACATTGTAGAACTGTCAAACGTGTTTTAGAAGGTTGACGAACATTCCTTTCTAGAATTTTCAAACATTCAAACTAAGTTCTGGAATTCTGACGAACATTCCATTCTAGAACTGTCAAGCATTGCTATTAGGATGTTGACGAACATTCCATTCTAGAATTGCCAAACATGTGATTTAGAATGTTGACGAACATTCCATTCCAGAATGGTCAGACATTGCTATTAGAATGTTGGCGAACATTCCATTCTAGAATTGTCAAAAATGTGATTTACAATGTTGATGAATATTACATTGTAGAACTGTCAAACGTTTTTTAAAAGGTTGACGAACATTCCATTCTAGAATTGTGAGACACTGTGATTTAGAATGATCATGAACATTCCATTCTAGAATTGTCAAACATGTGATTTAGAATGTTGGCGAACATTAAATTCTAGAACTGTCAAACGTGATTTAGAAGGTTGACGAACATTCCATTCTACAATGGTCAGACATTGCTTTTAGAATGTCGGCGAACATTCCATTCTAGAATTGTCAAACATGTGATTTAGAATATTGACGAGCATTCCATTCAAGAATTGTCAAAAATGTGATTTAGAATGTTGACGAACATCACATTGTAGAACTGTCAAACCTGTTTTAGAAGGTTGACGAACATTCCATTCTAGAATTGTCAGACAATGTGATTTAGAATGTTGGCGAACATTACATTCTAGAATTATTAAACATGTGATTTAGAATGTTGACGAACATTCCATTCTACAATGGTCAGACATTGCTTTAGAATGTCGGCGAACATTCCATTCTAAAATTCTCAAACATGTGATTTAGAATGTTAACGAACATTCCATTCCAGAACGGTCAGACATTGCTATTAGAATGTCAGCGAACATTCCATTCTAGAATTGTCAAACATGTGATTTAGAATGTTGACGAACATTCCATTCTAGAATGTTGACAAACATTCCATTCTAGAATTTTCAAACATTCAAACTAAGTTCTGGAATTCTGACGAACATTCCATTCTAGAACTGTCAAGCATTGCTATTAGGATGTTGACGAACATTCCATTCTAGAATTGCCAAACATGTGATTTAGAATGTTGACGAACATTCCATTCCAGAATGGTCAGACATTGCTATTAGAATGTTGGCGAACATTCCATTCTAGAATTGTCAAACATGTGATTTAGAATGTTGACGAGCATTCCATTCAAGAATTGTCAAACGTGATTTAGAATGTTGGCGAACATTCAATTCTAGAATTTTCAAACATTCAAACTAAGTTCTGGAATTCTGACGAACATTCCATTCTAGAATTGTCAAACATGTGATTTAGAATGTTGACGAACATTCCATTCTAGAATTGTCAGACATTGCTTGTAGAATGTCGGCGAACATTACATTCTAGAATTGTCAAAAATATGATTTAGAATGTTGGCGAACTTTACATTCTAGAACTGACAAAAATGTGATTTAGAATGTTAGCGAACATTACATTCCAGAATGGTCAGACATTGCTATCAGAATGTCGGAGAACATTCCATCCTAGAATTGTCAAACATGTGATTTAGAATGTTGACGAGCATTCCATTCAAGAATTGTCAAACATGTGATTTAGAATGTTGGCGAACATTCCATTCTACAATGGTCAGACATTGCTTTTAGAATGTCGGCGAACATTCCATTCTAGAATTCTCAAACATGTGATTTAGAATGTTGACGAACATTCCATTCCTGAATGGTCAGACATTGCTATTAGAATGTTGGCGAACATTCCATTCTAGAATTGTCAGACATTGCTTGTAGAATGTCGGCGAACATTACATTCTAGAATTGTCAAAAATATGATTTAGAATGTTGGCGAACTTTACATTCTAGAACTGACAAAAATGTGATTTAGAATGTTAGCGAACATTACATTCCAGAATGGTCAGACATTGCTATCAGAATGTCGGAGAACATTCCATCCTAGAATTGTCAAACATGTGATTTAGAATGTTGACGAGCATTCCATTCAAGAATTGTCAAACATGTGATTTAGAATGTTGGCGAACATTCCATTCTACAATGGTCAGACATTGCTTTTAGAATGTCGGCGAACATTCCATTCTAGAATTCTCAAACATGTGATTTAGAATGTTGACGAACATTCCATTCCTGAATGGTCAGACATTGCTATTAGAATGTTGGCGAACATTCCATTCTAGAATTGTCAAACATGTGATTTAGAATATTGACGAGCATTCCATTCAAGAATTGTCAAAAATGTGATTTAGAATGTTGACGAACATTACATTGTATAACTGTCAAACGTGTTTTAGAAGGTTGACGAACATTCCTTTCTAGAATTGTCAGACAATGTGATTTAGAATGATCATGAACATTCCATTCTAGAATTGTCAAACATGTGATTTAGGATGTTGACGAGCATTCCATTCAAGAATTGTCAAACGTGATTTAGAATGTTGGCGAACATTACATTCTAGAATTTTCAAACATTCAAACTAAGTTCTGGATTTCTGACGAACATTCCATTCTAGAATGTTGACAAACATTCCATTCTAGAATTTTCAAACATTCAAACTAAGTTCTGGAATTCTGACGAACATTCCATTCTAGAACTGTCAAGCATTGCTATTAGGATGTTGACGAACATTCCATTCTAGAATTGCCAAACATGTGATTTAGAATGTTGACGAACATTCCATTCCAGAATGGTCAGACATTGCTATTAGAATGTTGGCGAACATTCCATTCTAGAATTGTCAAACATGTGATTTAGAATGTCGGCGAACATTCCATTCTAGAACTGTCAAACATGTGATTTAGAATGTTGACGAACATTCCATTCCAGAATGGTCAGACATTGCTATTAGAATGTTGGCGAACATTCCATTCTAGAATTGTCAAACATGTGATTTAGAATGTTGACGAACATTACATTGTAGAACTGTCAAACGTGTTTTAGAAGGTTGACGAACATTCCTTTCTAGAATTTTCAAACATTCAAACTAAGTTCTGGAATTCTGACGAACATTCCATTCTAGAACTGTCAAGCATTGCTATTAGGATGTTGACGAACATTCCATTCTAGAATTGCCAAACATGTGATTTAGAATGTTGACGAACATTCCATTCCAGAATGGTCAGACATTGCTATTAGAATGTTGGCGAACATTCCATTCTAGAATTGTCAAAAATGTGATTTACAATGTTGATGAATATTACATTGTAGAACTGTCAAACGTTTTTTAAAAGGTTGACGAACATTCCATTCTAGAATTGTGAGACACTGTGATTTAGAATGATCATGAACATTCCATTCTAGAATTGTCAAACATGTGATTTAGAATGTTGGCGAACATTAAATTCTAGAACTGTCAAACGTGATTTAGAAGGTTGACGAACATTCCATTCTACAATGGTCAGACATTGCTTTTAGAATGTCGGCGAACATTCCATTCTAGAATTGTCAAACATGTGATTTAGAATATTGACGAGCATTCCATTCAAGAATTGTCAAAAATGTGATTTAGAATGTTGACGAACATCACATTGTAGAACTGTCAAACCTGTTTTAGAAGGTTGACGAACATTCCATTCTAGAATTGTCAGACAATGTGATTTAGAATGTTGGCGAACATTACATTCTAGAATTATTAAACATGTGATTTAGAATGTTGACGAACATTCCATTCTACAATGGTCAGACATTGCTTTAGAATGTCGGCGAACATTCCATTCTAAAATTCTCAAACATGTGATTTAGAATGTTAACGAACATTCCATTCCAGAACGGTCAGACATTGCTATTAGAATGTCAGCGAACATTCCATTCTAGAATTGTCAAACATGTGATTTAGAATGTTGACGAACATTCCATTCTAGAATGTTGACAAACATTCCATTCTAGAATTTTCAAACATTCAAACTAAGTTCTGGAATTCTGACGAACATTCCATTCTAGAACTGTCAAGCATTGCTATTAGGATGTTGACGAACATTCCATTCTAGAATTGCCAAACATGTGATTTAGAATGTTGACGAACATTCCATTCCAGAATGGTCAGACATTGCTATTAGAATGTTGGCGAACATTCCATTCTAGAATTGTCAAACATGTGATTTAGAATGTTGACGAGCATTCCATTCAAGAATTGTCAAACGTGATTTAGAATGTTGGCGAACATTCAATTCTAGAATTTTCAAACATTCAAACTAAGTTCTGGAATTCTGACGAACATTCCATTCTAGAATTGTCAAACATGTGATTTAGAATGTTGACGAACATTCCATTCTAGAATTGTCAGACATTGCTTGTAGAATGTCGGCGAACATTACATTCTAGAATTGTCAAAAATATGATTTAGAATGTTGGCGAACTTTACATTCTAGAACTGACAAAAATGTGATTTAGAATGTTAGCGAACATTACATTCCAGAATGGTCAGACATTGCTATCAGAATGTCGGAGAACATTCCATCCTAGAATTGTCAAACATGTGATTTAGAATGTTGACGAGCATTCCATTCAAGAATTGTCAAACATGTGATTTAGAATGTTGGCGAACATTCCATTCTACAATGGTCAGACATTGCTTTTAGAATGTCGGCGAACATTCCATTCTAGAATTCTCAAACATGTGATTTAGAATGTTGACGAACATTCCATTCCTGAATGGTCAGACATTGCTATTAGAATGTTGGCGAACATTCCATTCTAGAATTGTCAAACATGTGATTTAGAATATTGACGAGCATTCCATTCAAGAATTGTCAAAAATGTGATTTAGAATGTTGACGAACATTACATTGTATAACTGTCAAACGTGTTTTAGAAGGTTGACGAACATTCCTTTCTAGAATTGTCAGACAATGTGATTTAGAATGATCATGAACATTCCATTCTAGAATTGTCAAACATGTGATTTAGGATGTTGACGAGCATTCCATTCAAGAATTGTCAAACGTGATTTAGAATGTTGGCGAACATTACATTCTAGAATTTTCAAACATTCAAACTAAGTTCTGGATTTCTGACGAACATTCCATTCTAGAATGTTGACAAACATTCCATTCTAGAATTTTCAAACATTCAAACTAAGTTCTGGAATTCTGACGAACATTCCATTCTAGAACTGTCAAGCATTGCTATTAGGATGTTGACGAACATTCCATTCTAGAATTGCCAAACATGTGATTTAGAATGTTGACGAACATTCCATTCCAGAATGGTCAGACATTGCTATTAGAATGTTGGCGAACATTCCATTCTAGAATTGTCAAACATGTGATTTAGAATGTCGGCGAACATTCCATTCTAGAACTGTCAAACATGTGATTTAGAATGTTGACGAACATTCCATTCCAGAATGGTCAGACATTGCTATTAGAATGTTGGCGAACATTCCATTCTAGAATTGTCAAACATGTGATTTAGAATGTTGACGAACATTACATTGTAGAACTGTCAAACGTGTTTTAGAAGGTTGACGAACATTCCTTTCTAGAATTTTCAAACATTCAAACTAAGTTCTGGAATTCTGACGAACATTCCATTCTAGAACTGTCAAGCATTGCTATTAGGATGTTGACGAACATTCCATTCTAGAATTGCCAAACATGTGATTTAGAATGTTGACGAACATTCCATTCCAGAATGGTCAGACATTGCTATTAGAATGTTGGCGAACATTCCATTCTAGAATTGTCAAAAATGTGATTTACAATGTTGATGAATATTACATTGTAGAACTGTCAAACGTTTTTTAAAAGGTTGACGAACATTCCATTCTAGAATTGTGAGACACTGTGATTTAGAATGATCATGAACATTCCATTCTAGAATTGTCAAACATGTGATTTAGAATGTTGGCGAACATTAAATTCTAGAACTGTCAAACGTGATTTAGAAGGTTGACGAACATTCCATTCTACAATGGTCAGACATTGCTTTTAGAATGTCGGCGAACATTCCATTCTAGAATTGTCAAACATGTGATTTAGAATATTGACGAGCATTCCATTCAAGAATTGTCAAAAATGTGATTTAGAATGTTGACGAACATCACATTGTAGAACTGTCAAACCTGTTTTAGAAGGTTGACGAACATTCCATTCTAGAATTGTCAGACAATGTGATTTAGAATGTTGGCGAACATTACATTCTAGAATTATTAAACATGTGATTTAGAATGTTGACGAACATTCCATTCTACAATGGTCAGACATTGCTTTAGAATGTCGGCGAACATTCCATTCTAAAATTCTCAAACATGTGATTTAGAATGTTAACGAACATTCCATTCCAGAACGGTCAGACATTGCTATTAGAATGTCAGCGAACATTCCATTCTAGAATTGTCAAACATGTGATTTAGAATGTTGACGAACATTCCATTCTAGAATGTTGACAAACATTCCATTCTAGAATTTTCAAACATTCAAACTAAGTTCTGGAATTCTGACGAACATTCCATTCTAGAACTGTCAAGCATTGCTATTAGGATATTGACGAACATTCCATTCTAGAATTGCCAAACATGTGATTTAGAATGTTGACGAACATTCCATTCCAGAATGGTCAGACATTGCTATTAGAATGTTGGCGAACATTCCATTCTAGAATTGTCAAACATGTGATTTAGAATGTCGGCGAACATTCCATTCTAGAACTGTCAAACATGTGATTTAGAATGTTGACGAACATTCCATTCCAGAATGGTCAGACATTGCTATTAGAATGTTGGCGAACATTCCATTCTAGAATTGTCAAACATGTGATTTAGAATGTTGACGAACATTACATTGTAGAACTGTCAAACGTGTTTTAGAAGGTTGACGAACATTCCTTTCTAGAATTTTCAAACATTCAAACTAAGTTCTGGAATTCTGACGAACATTCCATTCTAGAACTGTCAAGCATTGCTATTAGGATGTTGACGAACATTCCATTCTAGAATTGCCAAACATGTGATTTAGAATGTTGACGAACATTCCATTCCAGAATGGTCAGACATTGCTATTAGAATGTTGGCGAACATTCCATTCTAGAATTGTCAAAAATGTGATTTACAATGTTGATGAATATTACATTGTAGAACTGTCAAACGTTTTTTAAAAGGTTGACGAACATTCCATTCTAGAATTGTGAGACACTGTGATTTAGAATGATCATGAACATTCCATTCTAGAATTGTCAAACATGTGATTTAGAATGTTGGCGAACATTAAATTCTAGAACTGTCAAACGTGATTTAGAAGGTTGACGAACATTCCATTCTACAATGGTCAGACATTGCTTTTAGAATGTCGGCGAACATTCCATTCTAGAATTGTCAAACATGTGATTTAGAATATTGACGAGCATTCCATTCAAGAATTGTCAAAAATGTGATTTAGAATGTTGACGAACATCACATTGTAGAACTGTCAAACCTGTTTTAGAAGGTTGACGAACATTCCATTCTAGAATTGTCAGACAATGTGATTTAGAATGTTGGCGAACATTACATTCTAGAATTATTAAACATGTGATTTAGAATGTTGACGAACATTCCATTCTACAATGGTCAGACATTGCTTTAGAATGTCGGCGAACATTCCATTCTAAAATTCTCAAACATGTGATTTAGAATGTTAACGAACATTCCATTCCAGAACGGTCAGACATTGCTATTAGAATGTCAGCGAACATTCCATTCTAGAATTGTCAAACATGTGATTTAGAATGTTGACGAACATTCCATTCTAGAATGTTGACAAACATTCCATTCTAGAATTTTCAAACATTCAAACTAAGTTCTGGAATTCTGACGAACATTCCATTCTAGAACTGTCAAGCATTGCTATTAGGATGTTGACGAACATTCCATTCTAGAATTGCCAAACATGTGATTTAGAATGTTGACGAACATTCCATTCCAGAATGGTCAGACATTGCTATTAGAATGTTGGTGAACATTCCATTCTAGAATTGTCAAACATGTGATTTAGAATGTCGGCGAACATTCCATTCTAGAACTGTCAAACATGTGATTTAGAATGTTGACGAACATTCCATTCCAGAATGGTCAGACATTGCTATTAGAATGTTGGCGAACATTCCATTCTAGAATTGTCAAACATGTGATTTAGAATATTGACGAGCATTCCATTCTAGAATTGTCAAACATGTGATTTAGAATGTCGGCGAACATTCCATTCTAGAATTGTCAAACATGTGATTTAGAATGTTGACGAGCATTCCATTCAAGAATTGTCAAACGTGATTTAGAATGGTGACGAGCATTCCATTCTAGAATTGTCAAACATGTGATTTAGAATGTTGACGAACATTCCATTCTAGAATTGTCAGACATTGCTTGTAGAATGTCGGCGAACATTCCATTCTAGAATTGTCAAACATGTGATTTAGAATGTCGGCGAACATTCCATTCTAGAACTGTCAAACATGTGATTTAGAATGTTGACGAACATTCCATTCCAGAATGGTCAGACATTGCTATTAGAATGTTGGCGAACATTCCATTCTAGAATTGTCAAACATGTGATTTAGAATGTTGACGAACATTACATTGTAGAACTGTCAAACGTGTTTTAGAAGGTTGACGAACATTCCTTTCTAGAATTTTCAAACATTCAAACTAAGTTCTGGAATTCTGACGAACATTCCATTCTAGAACTGTCAAGCATTGCTATTAGGATGTTGACGAACATTCCATTCTAGAATTGCCAAACATGTGATTTAGAATGTTGACGAACATTCCATTCCAGAATGGTCAGACATTGCTATTAGAATGTTGGCGAACATTCCATTCTAGAATTGTCAAAAATGTGATTTACAATGTTGATGAATATTACATTGTAGAACTGTCAAACGTTTTTTAAAAGGTTGACGAACATTCCATTCTAGAATTGTGAGACACTGTGATTTAGAATGATCATGAACATTCCATTCTAGAATTGTCAAACATGTGATTTAGAATGTTGGCGAACATTAAATTCTAGAACTGTCAAACGTGATTTAGAAGGTTGACGAACATTCCATTCTACAATGGTCAGACATTGCTTTTAGAATGTCGGCGAACATTCCATTCTAGAATTGTCAAACATGTGATTTAGAATATTGACGAGCATTCCATTCAAGAATTGTCAAAAATGTGATTTAGAATGTTGACGAACATCACATTGTAGAACTGTCAAACCTGTTTTAGAAGGTTGACGAACATTCCATTCTAGAATTGTCAGACAATGTGATTTAGAATGTTGGCGAACATTACATTCTAGAATTATTAAACATGTGATTTAGAATGTTGACGAACATTCCATTCTACAATGGTCAGACATTGCTTTAGAATGTCGGCGAACATTCCATTCTAAAATTCTCAAACATGTGATTTAGAATGTTAACGAACATTCCATTCCAGAACGGTCAGACATTGCTATTAGAATGTCAGCGAACATTCCATTCTAGAATTGTCAAACATGTGATTTAGAATGTTGACGAACATTCCATTCTAGAATGTTGACAAACATTCCATTCTAGAATTTTCAAACATTCAAACTAAGTTCTGGAATTCTGACGAACATTCCATTCTAGAACTGTCAAGCATTGCTATTAGGATGTTGACGAACATTCCATTCTAGAATTGCCAAACATGTGATTTAGAATGTTGACGAACATTCCATTCCAGAATGGTCAGACATTGCTATTAGAATGTTGGTGAACATTCCATTCTAGAATTGTCAAACATGTGATTTAGAATGTCGGCGAACATTCCATTCTAGAACTGTCAAACATGTGATTTAGAATGTTGACGAACATTCCATTCCAGAATGGTCAGACATTGCTATTAGAATGTTGGCGAACATTCCATTCTAGAATTGTCAAACATGTGATTTAGAATATTGACGAGCATTCCATTCTAGAATTGTCAAACATGTGATTTAGAATGTCGGCGAACATTCCATTCTAGAATTGTCAAACATGTGATTTAGAATGTTGACGAGCATTCCATTCAAGAATTGTCAAACGTGATTTAGAATGGTGACGAGCATTCCATTCTAGAATTGTCAAACATGTGATTTAGAATGTTGACGAACATTCCATTCTAGAATTGTCAGACATTGCTTGTAGAATGTCGGCGAACATTCCATTCTAGAATTGTCAAACATGTGATTTAGAATGTTGACGAACATTCCATTCCAGAATGGTCAGACATTGCTATTAGAATGTTGGCGAACATTCCATTCTAGATTAGTCAAAAATGTGATTTAGAATGTTGATGAACATTACATTGTAGAACTGTCAAACGTGTTTTAAAAGGTTGACGAACATTCCATTCTAGAATTGTGAGACAATGTGATTTAGAATGATCATGAACATTCCATTCTAGAATTGTCAAACATGTGATTTAGAATGTCGGCGAACATTCCATTCTAGAACTGTCAAACATGTGATTTAGAATGTTGATGAACATTCCATTCTACAATGGTCAGACATTGCTTTTAGAATGTCGGTGAACATTCCATTCTAGAATTGTCAAACATGTGATTTAGAATGTTGACGAACATTCCATTCCAGAATGGTCAGACATTGCTATTAGAATGTTGGCGAACATTCCATTCTAGAATTGTCAAACATGTGATTTAGAATATTGACGAGCATTCCATTCAAGAATTGTCAAAAATGTGATTTAGAATGTTGACGAACATTACATTGTAGAACTGTCAAACGTGTTCTAGAAGGTTGACGAACATTCCTTTCTAGAATTGTCAGACAATGTGATTTAGAATGATCATGAACATTCCATTCTAGAATTGTCAAACATGTGATTTAGAATGTTGACGAGCATTCCATTCAAGAATTGTCAAACGTGATTTAGAATGTTGGCGAACATTACATTCTAGAATTTTCAAACATTCAAACTAAGTTCTGGAATTCTGACGAACATTCCATTCTAGAACTGTCAAGCATTGCTATTAGGATGTTGACGAACATTCCATTCTAGAATTGCCAAACATGTGATTTAGAATGTTGACGAACATTCCATTCCAGAATGGTCAGACATTGCTATTAGAATGTTGGCGAACATTCCATTCTAGAATTGTCAAAAATGTGATTTACAATGTTGATGAATATTACATTGTAGAACTGTCAAACGTTTTTTAAAAGGTTGACGAACATTCCATTCTAGAATTGTGAGACACTGTGATTTAGAATGATCATGAACATTCCATTCTAGAATTGTCAAACATGTGATTTAGAATGTTGGCGAACATTAAATTCTAGAACTGTCAAACGTGATTTAGAAGGTTGACGAACATTCCATTCTACAATGGTCAGACATTGCTTTTAGAATGTCGGCGAACATTCCATTCTAGAATTGTCAAACATGTGATTTAGAATATTGACGAGCATTCCATTCAAGAATTGTCAAAAATGTGATTTAGAATGTTGACGAACATCACATTGTAGAACTGTCAAACCTGTTTTAGAAGGTTGACGAACATTCCATTCTAGAATTGTCAGACAATGTGATTTAGAATGTTGGCGAACATTACACTCTAGAATTATTAAACATGTGATTTAGAATGTTGACGAACATTCCATTCTACAATGGTCAGACATTGCTTTAGAATGTCGGCGAACATTCCATTCTAAAATTCTCAAACATGTGATTTAGAATGTTAACGAACATTCCATTCCAGAACGGTCAGACATTGCTATTAGAATGTCAGCGAACATTCCATTCTAGAATTGTCAAACATGTGATTTAGAATGTTGACGAACATTCCATTCTAGAATGTTGACAAACATTCCATTCTAGAATTTTCAAACATTCAAACTAAGTTCTGGAATTCTGACGAACATTCCATTCTAGAACTGTCAAGCATTGCTATTAGGATGTTGACGAACATTCCATTCTAGAATTGCCAAACATGTGATTTAGAATGTTGACGAACATTCCATTCCAGAATGGTCAGACATTGCTATTAGAATGTTGGCGAACATTCCATTCTAGAATTGTCAAACATGTGATTTAGAATGTCGGCGAACATTCCATTCTAGAACTGTCAAACATGTGATTTAGAATGTTGACGAACATTCCATTCCAGAATGGTCAGACATTGCTATTAGAATGTTGGCGAACATTCCATTCTAGAATTGTCAAACATGTGATTTAGAATGTTGACGAACATTACATTGTAGAACTGTCAAACGTGTTTTAGAAGGTTGACGAACATTCCTTTCTAGAATTTTCAAACATTCAAACTAAGTTCTGGAATTCTGACGAACATTCCATTCTAGAACTGTCAAGCATTGCTATTAGGATGTTGACGAACATTCCATTCTAGAATTGCCAAACATGTGATTTAGAATGTTGACGAACATTCCATTCCAGAATGGTCAGACATTGCTATTAGAATGTTGGCGAACATTCCATTCTAGAATTGTCAAAAATGTGATTTACAATGTTGATGAATATTACATTGTAGAACTGTCAAACGTTTTTTAAAAGGTTGACGAACATTCCATTCTAGAATTGTGAGACACTGTGATTTAGAATGATCATGAACATTCCATTTTAGAATTGTCAAACATGTGATTTAGAATGTTGGCGAACATTACATTCTAGAACTGTCAAACGTGATTTAGAAGGTTGACGAACATTCCATTCTACAATGGTCAGACATTGCTTTTAGAATGTCGGCGAACATTCCATTCTAGAATTCTCAAACATGTGATTTAGAATGTTGACGAACATTCCATTCCAGAATGGTCAGACATTGCTATTAGAATGTTGGCGAACATTCCATTCTAGAATTGTCAAACATGTGATTTAGAATATTGACGAGCATTCCATTCAAGAATTGTCAAAAATGTGATTTAGAATGTTGACGAACATTACATTGTAGAACTGTCAAACGTGTTTTAGAAGGTTGACGAACATTCCTTTCTAGAATTTTCAGACAATGTGATTTAGAATGATCATGAACATTCCATTCTAGAATTGTCAAACATGTGATTTAGGATGTTGACGAGCATTCCATTCAAGAATTGTCAAACGTGATTTAGAATGTTGGCGAACATTACATTCTAGAATTTTCAAACATTCAAACTAAGTTCTGGAATTCTGACGAACATTCCATTCTAGAACTGTCAAGCATTGCTATTAGGATGTTGACGAACATTCCATTCTAGAATTGCCAAACATGTGATTTAGAATGTTGACGAACATTCCATTCCAGAATGGTCAGACATTGCTATTAGAATGTTGGCGAACATTCCATTCTAGATTAGTCAAAAATGTGATTTAGAATGTTGATGAACATTACATTGTAGAACTGTCAAACGTGTTTTAAAAGGTTGACGAACATTCCATTCTAGAATTGTGAGACAATGTGATTTAGAATGATCATGAACATTCCATTCTAGAATTGTCAAACATGTGATTTAGAATGTCGGCGAACATTCCATTCTAGAACTGTCAAACATGTGATTTAGAATGTTGATGAACATTCCATTCTACAATGGTCAGACATTGCTTTTAGAATGTCGGTGAACATTCCATTCTAGAATTGTCAAACATGTGATTTAGAATGTTGACGAACATTCCATTCCAGAATGGTCAGACATTGCTATTAGAATGTTGGCGAACATTCCATTCTAGAATTGTCAAACTGTGATTTAGAATATTGACGAGCATTCCATTCAAGAATTGTCAAAAATGTGATTTAGAATGTTGACGAACATTACATTGTAGAACTGTCAAACGTGTTCTAGAAGGTTGACGAACATTCCTTTCTAGAATTGTCAGACAATGTGATTTAGAATGATCATGAACATTCCATTCTAGAATTGTCAAACATGTGATTTAGAATGTTGACGAGCATTCCATTCAAGAATTGTCAAACGTGATTTAGAATGTTGGCGAACATTACATTCTAGAATTTTCAAACATTCAAACTAAGTTCTGGATTTCTGACGAACATTCCATTCTAGAATGTTGACAAACATTCCATTCTAGAATTTTCAAACATTCAAACTAAGTTCTGGAATTCTGACGAACATTCCATTCTAGAACTGTCAAGCATTGCTATTAGGATGTTGACGAACATTCCATTCTAGAATTGCCAAACATGTGATTTAGAATGTTGACGAACATTCCATTCCAGAATGGTCAGACATTGCTATTAGAATGTTGGCGAACATTCCATTCTAGAATTGTCAAACATGTGATTTAGAATGTCGGCGAACATTCCATTCTAGAACTGTCAAACATGTGATTTAGAATGTTGACGAACATTCCATTCCAGAATGGTCAGACATTGCTATTAGAATGTTGGCGAACATTCCATTCTAGAATTGTCAAACATGTGATTTAGAATGTTGACGAACATTACATTGTAGAACTGTCAAACGTGTTTTAGAAGGTTGACGAACATTCCTTTCTAGAATTTTCAAACATTCAAACTAAGTTCTGGAATTCTGACGAACATTCCATTCTAGAACTGTCAAGCATTGCTATTAGGATGTTGACGAACATTCCATTCTAGAATTGCCAAACATGTGATTTAGAATGTTGACGAACATTCCATTCCAGAATGGTCAGACATTGCTATTAGAATGTTGGCGAACATTCCATTCTAGAATTGTCAAAAATGTGATTTACAATGTTGATGAATATTACATTGTAGAACTGTCAAACGTTTTTTAAAAGGTTGACGAACATTCCATTCTAGAATTGTGAGACACTGTGATTTAGAATGATCATGAACATTCCATTCTAGAATTGTCAAACATGTGATTTAGAATGTTGGCGAACATTAAATTCTAGAACTGTCAAACGTGATTTAGAAGGTTGACGAACATTCCATTCTACAATGGTCAGACATTGCTTTTAGAATGTCGGCGAACATTCCATTCTAGAATTGTCAAACATGTGATTTAGAATATTGACGAGCATTCCATTCAAGAATTGTCAAAAATGTGATTTAGAATGTTGACGAACATCACATTGTAGAACTGTCAAACCTGTTTTAGAAGGTTGACGAACATTCCATTCTAGAATTGTCAGACAATGTGATTTAGAATGTTGGCGAACATTACATTCTAGAATTATTAAACATGTGATTTAGAATGTTGACGAACATTCCATTCTACAATGGTCAGACATTGCTTTAGAATGTCGGCGAACATTCCATTCTAAAATTCTCAAACATGTGATTTAGAATGTTAACGAACATTCCATTCCAGAACGGTCAGACATTGCTATTAGAATGTCAGCGAACATTCCATTCTAGAATTGTCAAACATGTGATTTAGAATGTTGACGAACATTCCATTCTAGAATGTTGACAAACATTCCATTCTAGAATTTTCAAACATTCAAACTAAGTTCTGGAATTCTGACGAACATTCCATTCTAGAACTGTCAAGCATTGCTATTAGGATATTGACGAACATTCCATTCTAGAATTGCCAAACATGTGATTTAGAATGTTGACGAACATTCCATTCCAGAATGGTCAGACATTGCTATTAGAATGTTGGCGAACATTCCATTCTAGAATTGTCAAACATGTGATTTAGAATGTCGGCGAACATTCCATTCTAGAACTGTCAAACATGTGATTTAGAATGTTGACGAACATTCCATTCCAGAATGGTCAGACATTGCTATTAGAATGTTGGCGAACATTCCATTCTAGAATTGTCAAACATGTGATTTAGAATGTTGACGAACATTACATTGTAGAACTGTCAAACGTGTTTTAGAAGGTTGACGAACATTCCTTTCTAGAATTTTCAAACATTCAAACTAAGTTCTGGAATTCTGACGAACATTCCATTCTAGAACTGTCAAGCATTGCTATTAGGATGTTGACGAACATTCCATTCTAGAATTGCCAAACATGTGATTTAGAATGTTGACGAACATTCCATTCCAGAATGGTCAGACATTGCTATTAGAATGTTGGCGAACATTCCATTCTAGAATTGTCAAAAATGTGATTTACAATGTTGATGAATATTACATTGTAGAACTGTCAAACGTTTTTTAAAAGGTTGACGAACATTCCATTCTAGAATTGTGAGACACTGTGATTTAGAATGATCATGAACATTCCATTCTAGAATTGTCAAACATGTGATTTAGAATGTTGGCGAACATTAAATTCTAGAACTGTCAAACGTGATTTAGAAGGTTGACGAACATTCCATTCTACAATGGTCAGACATTGCTTTTAGAATGTCGGCGAACATTCCATTCTAGAATTGTCAAACATGTGATTTAGAATATTGACGAGCATTCCATTCAAGAATTGTCAAAAATGTGATTTAGAATGTTGACGAACATCACATTGTAGAACTGTCAAACCTGTTTTAGAAGGTTGACGAACATTCCATTCTAGAATTGTCAGACAATGTGATTTAGAATGTTGGCGAACATTACATTCTAGAATTATTAAACATGTGATTTAGAATGTTGACGAACATTCCATTCTACAATGGTCAGACATTGCTTTAGAATGTCGGCGAACATTCCATTCTAAAATTCTCAAACATGTGATTTAGAATGTTAACGAACATTCCATTCCAGAACGGTCAGACATTGCTATTAGAATGTCAGCGAACATTCCATTCTAGAATTGTCAAACATGTGATTTAGAATGTTGACGAACATTCCATTCTAGAATGTTGACAAACATTCCATTCTAGAATTTTCAAACATTCAAACTAAGTTCTGGAATTCTGACGAACATTCCATTCTAGAACTGTCAAGCATTGCTATTAGGATGTTGACGAACATTCCATTCTAGAATTGCCAAACATGTGATTTAGAATGTTGACGAACATTCCATTCCAGAATGGTCAGACATTGCTATTAGAATGTTGGTGAACATTCCATTCTAGAATTGTCAAACATGTGATTTAGAATGTCGGCGAACATTCCATTCTAGAACTGTCAAACATGTGATTTAGAATGTTGACGAACATTCCATTCCAGAATGGTCAGACATTGCTATTAGAATGTTGGCGAACATTCCATTCTAGAATTGTCAAACATGTGATTTAGAATATTGACGAGCATTCCATTCTAGAATTGTCAAACATGTGATTTAGAATGTCGGCGAACATTCCATTCTAGAATTGTCAAACATGTGATTTAGAATGTTGACGAGCATTCCATTCAAGAATTGTCAAACGTGATTTAGAATGGTGACGAGCATTCCATTCTAGAATTGTCAAACATGTGATTTAGAATGTTGACGAACATTCCATTCTAGAATTGTCAGACATTGCTTGTAGAATGTCGGCGAACATTCCATTCTAGAATTGTCAAACATGTGATTTAGAATGTTGACGAACATTCCATTCCAGAATGGTCAGACATTGCTATTAGAATGTTGGCGAACATTCCATTCTAGATTAGTCAAAAATGTGATTTAGAATGTTGATGAACATTACATTGTAGAACTGTCAAACGTGTTTTAAAAGGTTGACGAACATTCCATTCTAGAATTGTGAGACAATGTGATTTAGAATGATCATGAACATTCCATTCTAGAATTGTCAAACATGTGATTTAGAATGTCGGCGAACATTCCATTCTAGAACTGTCAAACATGTGATTTAGAATGTTGATGAACATTCCATTCTACAATGGTCAGACATTGCTTTTAGAATGTCGGTGAACATTCCATTCTAGAATTGTCAAACATGTGATTTAGAATGTTGACGAACATTCCATTCCAGAATGGTCAGACATTGCTATTAGAATGTTGGCGAACATTCCATTCTAGAATTGTCAAACATGTGATTTAGAATATTGACGAGCATTCCATTCAAGAATTGTCAAAAATGTGATTTAGAATGTTGACGAACATTACATTGTAGAACTGTCAAACGTGTTCTAGAAGGTTGACGAACATTCCTTTCTAGAATTGTCAGACAATGTGATTTAGAATGATCATGAACATTCCATTCTAGAATTGTCAAACATGTGATTTAGAATGTTGACGAGCATTCCATTCAAGAATTGTCAAACGTGATTTAGAATGTTGGCGAACATTACATTCTAGAATTTTCAAACATTCAAACTAAGTTCTGGAATTCTGACGAACATTCCATTCTAGAACTGTCAAGCATTGCTATTAGGATGTTGACGAACATTCCATTCTAGAATTGCCAAACATGTGATTTAGAATGTTGACGAACATTCCATTCCAGAATGGTCAGACATTGCTATTAGAATGTTGGCGAACATTCCATTCTAGAATTGTCAAAAATGTGATTTACAATGTTGATGAATATTACATTGTAGAACTGTCAAACGTTTTTTAAAAGGTTGACGAACATTCCATTCTAGAATTGTGAGACACTGTGATTTAGAATGATCATGAACATTCCATTCTAGAATTGTCAAACATGTGATTTAGAATGTTGACGAACATTCCATTCCAGAATGGTCAGACATTGCTATTAGAATGTTGGTGAACATTCCATTCTAGAATTGTCAAACATGTGATTTAGAATGTCGGCGAACATTCCATTCTAGAACTGTCAAACATGTGATTTAGAATGTTGACGAACATTCCATTCCAGAATGGTCAGACATTGCTATTAGAATGTTGGCGAACATTCCATTCTAGAATTGTCAAACATGTGATTTAGAATATTGACGAGCATTCCATTCTAGAATTGTCAAACATGTGATTTAGAATGTCGGCGAACATTCCATTCTAGAATTGTCAAACATGTGATTTAGAATGTTGACGAGCATTCCATTCAAGAATTGTCAAACGTGATTTAGAATGGTGACGAGCATTCCATTCTAGAATTGTCAAACATGTGATTTAGAATGTTGACGAACATTCCATTCTAGAATTGTCAGACATTGCTTGTAGAATGTCGGCGAACATTCCATTCTAGAATTGTCAAACATGTGATTTAGAATGTTGACGAACATTCCATTCCAGAATGGTCAGACATTGCTATTAGAATGTTGGCGAACATTCCATTCTAGATTAGTCAAAAATGTGATTTAGAATGTTGATGAACATTACATTGTAGAACTGTCAAACGTGTTTTAAAAGGTTGACGAACATTCCATTCTAGAATTGTGAGACAATGTGATTTAGAATGATCATGAACATTCCATTCTAGAATTGTCAAACATGTGATTTAGAATGTCGGCGAACATTCCATTCTAGAACTGTCAAACATGTGATTTAGAATGTTGATGAACATTCCATTCTACAATGGTCAGACATTGCTTTTAGAATGTCGGTGAACATTCCATTCTAGAATTGTCAAACATGTGATTTAGAATGTTGACGAACATTCCATTCCAGAATGGTCAGACATTGCTATTAGAATGTTGGCGAACATTCCATTCTAGAATTGTCAAACATGTGATTTAGAATATTGACGAGCATTCCATTCAAGAATTGTCAAAAATGTGATTTAGAATGTTGACGAACATTACATTGTAGAACTGTCAAACGTGTTCTAGAAGGTTGACGAACATTCCTTTCTAGAATTGTCAGACAATGTGATTTAGAATGATCATGAACATTCCATTCTAGAATTGTCAAACATGTGATTTAGAATGTTGACGAGCATTCCATTCAAGAATTGTCAAACGTGATTTAGAATGTTGGCGAACATTACATTCTAGAATTTTCAAACATTCAAACTAAGTTCTGGAATTCTGACGAACATTCCATTCTAGAACTGTCAAGCATTGCTATTAGGATGTTGACGAACATTCCATTCTAGAATTGCCAAACATGTGATTTAGAATGTTGACGAACATTCCATTCCAGAATGGTCAGACATTGCTATTAGAATGTTGGCGAACATTCCATTCTAGAATTGTCAAAAATGTGATTTACAATGTTGATGAATATTACATTGTAGAACTGTCAAACGTTTTTTAAAAGGTTGACGAACATTCCATTCTAGAATTGTGAGACACTGTGATTTAGAATGATCATGAACATTCCATTCTAGAATTGTCAAACATGTGATTTAGAATGTTGGCGAACATTAAATTCTAGAACTGTCAAACGTGATTTAGAAGGTTGACGAACATTCCATTCTACAATGGTCAGACATTGCTTTTAGAATGTCGGCGAACATTCCATTCTAGAATTGTCAAACATGTGATTTAGAATATTGACGAGCATTCCATTCAAGAATTGTCAAAAATGTGATTTAGAATGTTGACGAACATCACATTGTAGAACTGTCAAACCTGTTTTAGAAGGTTGACGAACATTCCATTCTAGAATTGTCAGACAATGTGATTTAGAATGTTGGCGAACATTACACTCTAGAATTATTAAACATGTGATTTAGAATGTTGACGAACATTCCATTCTACAATGGTCAGACATTGCTTTAGAATGTCGGCGAACATTCCATTCTAAAATTCTCAAACATGTGATTTAGAATGTTAACGAACATTCCATTCCAGAACGGTCAGACATTGCTATTAGAATGTCAGCGAACATTCCATTCTAGAATTGTCAAACATGTGATTTAGAATGTTGACGAACATTCCATTCTAGAATGTTGACAAACATTCCATTCTAGAATTTTCAAACATTCAAACTAAGTTCTGGAATTCTGACGAACATTCCATTCTAGAACTGTCAAGCATTGCTATTAGGATGTTGACGAACATTCCATTCTAGAATTGCCAAACATGTGATTTAGAATGTTGACGAACATTCCATTCCAGAATGGTCAGACATTGCTATTAGAATGTTGGCGAACATTCCATTCTAGAATTGTCAAACATGTGATTTAGAATGTCGGCGAACATTCCATTCTAGAACTGTCAAACATGTGATTTAGAATGTTGACGAACATTCCATTCCAGAATGGTCAGACATTGCTATTAGAATGTTGGCGAACATTCCATTCTAGAATTGTCAAACATGTGATTTAGAATGTTGACGAACATTACATTGTAGAACTGTCAAACGTGTTTTAGAAGGTTGACGAACATTCCTTTCTAGAATTTTCAAACATTCAAACTAAGTTCTGGAATTCTGACGAACATTCCATTCTAGAACTGTCAAGCATTGCTATTAGGATGTTGACGAACATTCCATTCTAGAATTGCCAAACATGTGATTTAGAATGTTGACGAACATTCCATTCCAGAATGGTCAGACATTGCTATTAGAATGTTGGCGAACATTCCATTCTAGAATTGTCAAAAATGTGATTTACAATGTTGATGAATATTACATTGTAGAACTGTCAAACGTTTTTTAAAAGGTTGACGAACATTCCATTCTAGAATTGTGAGACACTGTGATTTAGAATGATCATGAACATTCCATTCTAGAATTGTCAAACATGTGATTTAGAATGTTGGCGAACATTACATTCTAGAACTGTCAAACGTGATTTAGAAGGTTGACGAACATTCCATTCTACAATGGTCAGACATTGCTTTTAGAATGTCGGCGAACATTCCATTCTAGAATTCTCAAACATGTGATTTAGAATGTTGACGAACATTCCATTCCAGAATGGTCAGACATTGCTATTAGAATGTTGGCGAACATTCCATTCTAGAATTGTCAAACATGTGATTTAGAATATTGACGAGCATTCCATTCAAGAATTGTCAAAAATGTGATTTAGAATGTTGACGAACATTACATTGTAGAACTGTCAAACGTGTTTTAGAAGGTTGACGAACATTCCTTTCTAGAATTTTCAGACAATGTGATTTAGAATGATCATGAACATTCCATTCTAGAATTGTCAAACATGTGATTTAGGATGTTGACGAGCATTCCATTCAAGAATTGTCAAACGTGATTTAGAATGTTGGCGAACATTACATTCTAGAATTTTCAAACATTCAAACTAAGTTCTGGAATTCTGACGAACATTCCATTCTAGAACTGTCAAGCATTGCTATTAGGATGTTGACGAACATTCCATTCTAGAATTGCCAAACATGTGATTTAGAATGTTGACGAACATTCCATTCCAGAATGGTCAGACATTGCTATTAGAATGTTGGCGAACATTCCATTCTAGATTAGTCAAAAATGTGATTTAGAATGTTGATGAACATTACATTGTAGAACTGTCAAACGTGTTTTAAAAGGTTGACGAACATTCCATTCTAGAATTGTGAGACAATGTGATTTAGAATGATCATGAACATTCCATTCTAGAATTGTCAAACATGTGATTTAGAATGTCGGCGAACATTCCATTCTAGAACTGTCAAACATGTGATTTAGAATGTTGATGAACATTCCATTCTACAATGGTCAGACATTGCTTTTAGAATGTCGGTGAACATTCCATTCTAGAATTGTCAAACATGTGATTTAGAATGTTGACGAACATTCCATTCCAGAATGGTCAGACATTGCTATTAGAATGTTGGCGAACATTCCATTCTAGAATTGTCAAACATGTGATTTAGAATATTGACGAGCATTCCATTCAAGAATTGTCAAAAATGTGATTTAGAATGTTGACGAACATTACATTGTAGAACTGTCAAACGTGTTCTAGAAGGTTGACGAACATTCCTTTCTAGAATTGTCAGACAATGTGATTTAGAATGATCATGAACATTCCATTCTAGAATTGTCAAACATGTGATTTAGAATGTTGACGAGCATTCCATTCAAGAATTGTCAAACGTGATTTAGAATGTTGGCGAACATTACATTCTAGAATTTTCAAACATTCAAACTAAGTTCTGGAATTCTGACGAACATTCCATTCTAGAACTGTCAAGCATTGCTATTAGGATGTTGACGAACATTCCATTCTAGAATTGTCAAACATGTGATTTAGAATATTGACGAGCATTCCATTCTAGAATTGTCAAACATGTGATTTAGAATGTTGACGAGCATTCCATTCAAGAATTGTCAAACGTGATTTAGAATGTTGGCGAACATTACATTCTAGAATTTTCAAACATTCAAACTAAGTTCTGGAATTCTGACGAACATTCCATTCTAGAACTGTCAAGCATTGCTATTAGGATGTTGACGAACATTCCATTCTAGAATTGTCAAACATGTGATTTAGAATATTGACGAGCATTCCATTCTAGAATTGTCAAACATGTGATTTAGAATGTTGACGAGCATTCCATTCAAGAATTGTCAAACGTGATTTAGAATGTTGACGAGCATTCCATTCAAGAATTGTCAAACGTGATTTAGAATGTTGACGAGCATTCCATTCTAGAATTGTCAGACATTGCTTGTAGAATGTCGGCGAACATTACATTCTAGAATTGTCAAAAATGTAATTTAGAATGTTGGCGAACTTTACATTCTAGAACTGATAAAAATGTGATTTAGAATGTTAGCGAACATTACATTCCAGAATGGTCAGACATTGCTATCAGAATGTCGGAGAACATTCCATCCTAGAATTGTCAAACATGTGATTTAGAATGTTGACGAGCATTCCATTCAAGAATTGTCAAACATGTGATTTAGAATGTTGGCGAACATTACATTCTAGAACTGTCAAACGTGATATAGAAGGTTGACGAACATTCCATTCTACAATGGTCAGACATTGCTTTTAGAATGTCGGCGAACATTCCATTCTAGAATTCTCAAACATGTGATTTAGAATGTTGACGAACATTCCATTCCAGAATGGTCAGACATTGCTATTAGAATGTTGGCGAACATTCCATTCTAGAATTGTCAAACATGTGATTTAGAATATTGACGAGCATTCCATTCAAGAATTGTCAAAAATGTGATTTAGAATGTTGACGAACATTACATTGTAGAACTGTCAAACGTGTTTTAGAAGGTTGACGAACATTCCTTTCTAGAATTTTCAGACAATGTGATTTAGAATGATCATGAACATTCCATTCTAGAATTGTCAAACATGTGATTTAGGATGTTGACGAGCATTCCATTCAAGAATTGTCAAACGTGATTTAGAATGTTGGCGAACATTACATTCTAGAATTTTCAAACATTCAAACTAAGTTCTGGAATTCTGACGAACATTCCATTCTAGAACTGTCAAGCATTGCTATTAGGATGTTGACGAACATTCCATTCTAGAATTGCCAAACATGTGATTTAGAATGTTGACGAACATTCCATTCCAGAATGGTCAGACATTGCTATTAGAATGTTGGCGAACATTCCATTCTAGAATTGTCAAAAATGTGATTTACAATGTTGATGAATATTACATTGTAGAACTGTCAAACGTTTTTTAAAAGGTTGACGAACATTCCATTCTAGAATTGTGAGACACTGTGATTTAGAATGATCATGAACATTCCATTCTAGAATTGTCAAACATGTGATTTAGAATGTTGGCGAACATTAAATTCTAGAACTGTCAAACGTGATTTAGAAGGTTGACGAACATTCCATTCTACAATGGTCAGACATTGCTTTTAGAATGTCGGCGAACATTCCATTCTAGAATTGTCAAACATGTGATTTAGAATATTGACGAGCATTCCATTCAAGAATTGTCAAAAATGTGATTTAGAATGTTGACGAACATCACATTGTAGAACTGTCAAACCTGTTTTAGAAGGTTGACGAACATTCCATTCTAGAATTGTCAGACAATGTGATTTAGAATGTTGGCGAACATTACATTCTAGAATTATTAAACATGTCATTTAGAATGTTGACGAACATTCCATTCTACAATGGTCAGACATTGCTTTAGAATGTCGGCGAACATTCCATTCTAAAATTCTCAAACATGTGATTTAGAATGTTAACGAACATTCCATTCCAGAACGGTCAGACATTGCTATTAGAATGTCAGCGAACATTCCATTCTAGAATTGTCAAACATGTGATTTAGAATGTTGACGAACATTCCATTCTAGAATGTTGACAAACATTCCATTCTAGAATTTTCAAACATTCAAACTAAGTTCTGGAATTCTGACGAACATTCCATTCTAGAACTGTCAAGCATTGCTATTAGGATATTGACGAACATTCCATTCTAGAATTGCCAAACATGTGATTTAGAATGTTGACGAACATTCCATTCCAGAATGGTCAGACATTGCTATTAGAATGTTGGCGAACATTCCATTCTAGAATTGTCAAACATGTGATTTAGAATGTCGGCGAACATTCCATTCTAGAACTGTCAAACATGTGATTTAGAATGTTGACGAACATTCCATTCCAGAATGGTCAGACATTGCTATTAGAATGTTGGCGAACATTCCATTCTAGAATTGTCAAACATGTGATTTAGAATGTTGACGAACATTACATTGTAGAACTGTCAAACGTGTTTTAGAAGGTTGACGAACATTCCTTTCTAGAATTTTCAAACATTCAAACTAAGTTCTGGAATTCTGACGAACATTCCATTCTAGAACTGTCAAGCATTGCTATTAGGATGTTGACGAACATTCCATTCTAGAATTGCCAAACATGTGATTTAGAATGTTGACGAACATTCCATTCCAGAATGGTCAGACATTGCTATTAGAATGTTGGCGAACATTCCATTCTAGAATTGTCAAAAATGTGATTTACAATGTTGATGAATATTACATTGTAGAACTGTCAAACGTTTTTTAAAAGGTTGACGAACATTCCATTCTAGAATTGTGAGACACTGTGATTTAGAATGATCATGAACATTCCATTCTAGAATTGTCAAACATGTGATTTAGAATGTTGGCGAACATTAAATTCTAGAACTGTCAAACGTGATTTAGAAGGTTGACGAACATTCCATTCTACAATGGTCAGACATTGCTTTTAGAATGTCGGCGAACATTCCATTCTAGAATTGTCAAACATGTGATTTAGAATATTGACGAGCATTCCATTCAAGAATTGTCAAAAATGTGATTTAGAATGTTGACGAACATCACATTGTAGAACTGTCAAACCTGTTTTAGAAGGTTGACGAACATTCCATTCTAGAATTGTCAGACAATGTGATTTAGAATGTTGGCGAACATTACATTCTAGAATTATTAAACATGTGATTTAGAATGTTGACGAACATTCCATTCTACAATGGTCAGACATTGCTTTAGAATGTCGGCGAACATTCCATTCTAAAATTCTCAAACATGTGATTTAGAATGTTAACGAACATTCCATTCCAGAACGGTCAGACATTGCTATTAGAATGTCAGCGAACATTCCATTCTAGAATTGTCAAACATGTGATTTAGAATGTTGACGAACATTCCATTCTAGAATGTTGACAAACATTCCATTCTAGAATTTTCAAACATTCAAACTAAGTTCTGGAATTCTGACGAACATTCCATTCTAGAACTGTCAAGCATTGCTATTAGGATGTTGACGAACATTCCATTCTAGAATTGCCAAACATGTGATTTAGAATGTTGACGAACATTCCATTCCAGAATGGTCAGACATTGCTATTAGAATGTTGGTGAACATTCCATTCTAGAATTGTCAAACATGTGATTTAGAATGTCGGCGAACATTCCATTCTAGAACTGTCAAACATGTGATTTAGAATGTTGACGAACATTCCATTCCAGAATGGTCAGACATTGCTATTAGAATGTTGGCGAACATTCCATTCTAGAATTGTCAAACATGTGATTTAGAATATTGACGAGCATTCCATTCTAGAATTGTCAAACATGTGATTTAGAATGTCGGCGAACATTCCATTCTAGAATTGTCAAACATGTGATTTAGAATGTTGACGAGCATTCCATTCAAGAATTGTCAAACGTGATTTAGAATGGTGACGAGCATTCCATTCTAGAATTGTCAAACATGTGATTTAGAATGTTGACGAACATTCCATTCTAGAATTGTCAGACATTGCTTGTAGAATGTCGGCGAACATTCCATTCTAGAATTGTCAAACATGTGATTTAGAATGTTGACGAACATTCCATTCCAGAATGGTCAGACATTGCTATTAGAATGTTGGCGAACATTCCATTCTAGATTAGTCAAAAATGTGATTTAGAATGTTGATGAACATTACATTGTAGAACTGTCAAACGTGTTTTAAAAGGTTGACGAACATTCCATTCTAGAATTGTGAGACAATGTGATTTAGAATGATCATGAACATTCCATTCTAGAATTGTCAAACATGTGATTTAGAATGTCGGCGAACATTCCATTCTAGAACTGTCAAACATGTGATTTAGAATGTTGATGAACATTCCATTCTACAATGGTCAGACATTGCTTTTAGAATGTCGGTGAACATTCCATTCTAGAATTGTCAAACATGTGATTTAGAATGTTGACGAACATTCCATTCCAGAATGGTCAGACATTGCTATTAGAATGTTGGCGAACATTCCATTCTAGAATTGTCAAACATGTGATTTAGAATATTGACGAGCATTCCATTCAAGAATTGTCAAAAATGTGATTTAGAATGTTGACGAACATTACATTGTAGAACTGTCAAACGTGTTCTAGAAGGTTGACGAACATTCCTTTCTAGAATTGTCAGACAATGTGATTTAGAATGATCATGAACATTCCATTCTAGAATTGTCAAACATGTGATTTAGAATGTTGACGAGCATTCCATTCAAGAATTGTCAAACGTGATTTAGAATGTTGGCGAACATTACATTCTAGAATTTTCAAACATTCAAACTAAGTTCTGGAATTCTGACGAACATTCCATTCTAGAACTGTCAAGCATTGCTATTAGGATGTTGACGAACATTCCATTCTAGAATTGCCAAACATGTGATTTAGAATGTTGACGAACATTCCATTCCAGAATGGTCAGACATTGCTATTAGAATGTTGGCGAACATTCCATTCTAGAATTGTCAAAAATGTGATTTACAATGTTGATGAATATTACATTGTAGAACTGTCAAACGTTTTTTAAAAGGTTGACGAACATTCCATTCTAGAATTGTGAGACACTGTGATTTAGAATGATCATGAACATTCCATTCTAGAATTGTCAAACATGTGATTTAGAATGTTGACGAACATTCCATTCCAGAATGGTCAGACATTGCTATTAGAATGTTGGTGAACATTCCATTCTAGAATTGTCAAACATGTGATTTAGAATGTCGGCGAACATTCCATTCTAGAACTGTCAAACATGTGATTTAGAATGTTGACGAACATTCCATTCCAGAATGGTCAGACATTGCTATTAGAATGTTGGCGAACATTCCATTCTAGAATTGTCAAACATGTGATTTAGAATATTGACGAGCATTCCATTCTAGAATTGTCAAACATGTGATTTAGAATGTCGGCGAACATTCCATTCTAGAATTGTCAAACATGTGATTTAGAATGTTGACGAGCATTCCATTCAAGAATTGTCAAACGTGATTTAGAATGGTGACGAGCATTCCATTCTAGAATTGTCAAACATGTGATTTAGAATGTTGACGAACATTCCATTCTAGAATTGTCAGACATTGCTTGTAGAATGTCGGCGAACATTCCATTCTAGAATTGTCAAACATGTGATTTAGAATGTTGACGAACATTCCATTCCAGAATGGTCAGACATTGCTATTAGAATGTTGGCGAACATTCCATTCTAGATTAGTCAAAAATGTGATTTAGAATGTTGATGAACATTACATTGTAGAACTGTCAAACGTGTTTTAAAAGGTTGACGAACATTCCATTCTAGAATTGTGAGACAATGTGATTTAGAATGATCATGAACATTCCATTCTAGAATTGTCAAACATGTGATTTAGAATGTCGGCGAACATTCCATTCTAGAACTGTCAAACATGTGATTTAGAATGTTGATGAACATTCCATTCTACAATGGTCAGACATTGCTTTTAGAATGTCGGTGAACATTCCATTCTAGAATTGTCAAACATGTGATTTAGAATGTTGACGAACATTCCATTCCAGAATGGTCAGACATTGCTATTAGAATGTTGGCGAACATTCCATTCTAGAATTGTCAAACATGTGATTTAGAATATTGACGAGCATTCCATTCAAGAATTGTCAAAAATGTGATTTAGAATGTTGACGAACATTACATTGTAGAACTGTCAAACGTGTTCTAGAAGGTTGACGAACATTCCTTTCTAGAATTGTCAGACAATGTGATTTAGAATGATCATGAACATTCCATTCTAGAATTGTCAAACATGTGATTTAGAATGTTGACGAGCATTCCATTCAAGAATTGTCAAACGTGATTTAGAATGTTGGCGAACATTACATTCTAGAATTTTCAAACATTCAAACTAAGTTCTGGAATTCTGACGAACATTCCATTCTAGAACTGTCAAGCATTGCTATTAGGATGTTGACGAACATTCCATTCTAGAATTGCCAAACATGTGATTTAGAATGTTGACGAACATTCCATTCCAGAATGGTCAGACATTGCTATTAGAATGTTGGCGAACATTCCATTCTAGAATTGTCAAAAATGTGATTTACAATGTTGATGAATATTACATTGTAGAACTGTCAAACGTTTTTTAAAAGGTTGACGAACATTCCATTCTAGAATTGTGAGACACTGTGATTTAGAATGATCATGAACATTCCATTCTAGAATTGTCAAACATGTGATTTAGAATGTTGGCGAACATTAAATTCTAGAACTGTCAAACGTGATTTAGAAGGTTGACGAACATTCCATTCTACAATGGTCAGACATTGCTTTTAGAATGTCGGCGAACATTCCATTCTAGAATTGTCAAACATGTGATTTAGAATATTGACGAGCATTCCATTCAAGAATTGTCAAAAATGTGATTTAGAATGTTGACGAACATCACATTGTAGAACTGTCAAACCTGTTTTAGAAGGTTGACGAACATTCCATTCTAGAATTGTCAGACAATGTGATTTAGAATGTTGGCGAACATTACACTCTAGAATTATTAAACATGTGATTTAGAATGTTGACGAACATTCCATTCTACAATGGTCAGACATTGCTTTAGAATGTCGGCGAACATTCCATTCTAAAATTCTCAAACATGTGATTTAGAATGTTAACGAACATTCCATTCCAGAACGGTCAGACATTGCTATTAGAATGTCAGCGAACATTCCATTCTAGAATTGTCAAACATGTGATTTAGAATGTTGACGAACATTCCATTCTAGAATGTTGACAAACATTCCATTCTAGAATTTTCAAACATTCAAACTAAGTTCTGGAATTCTGACGAACATTCCATTCTAGAACTGTCAAGCATTGCTATTAGGATGTTGACGAACATTCCATTCTAGAATTGCCAAACATGTGATTTAGAATGTTGACGAACATTCCATTCCAGAATGGTCAGACATTGCTATTAGAATGTTGGCGAACATTCCATTCTAGAATTGTCAAACATGTGATTTAGAATGTCGGCGAACATTCCATTCTAGAACTGTCAAACATGTGATTTAGAATGTTGACGAACATTCCATTCCAGAATGGTCAGACATTGCTATTAGAATGTTGGCGAACATTCCATTCTAGAATTGTCAAACATGTGATTTAGAATGTTGACGAACATTACATTGTAGAACTGTCAAACGTGTTTTAGAAGGTTGACGAACATTCCTTTCTAGAATTTTCAAACATTCAAACTAAGTTCTGGAATTCTGACGAACATTCCATTCTAGAACTGTCAAGCATTGCTATTAGGATGTTGACGAACATTCCATTCTAGAATTGCCAAACATGTGATTTAGAATGTTGACGAACATTCCATTCCAGAATGGTCAGACATTGCTATTAGAATGTTGGCGAACATTCCATTCTAGAATTGTCAAAAATGTGATTTACAATGTTGATGAATATTACATTGTAGAACTGTCAAACGTTTTTTAAAAGGTTGACGAACATTCCATTCTAGAATTGTGAGACACTGTGATTTAGAATGATCATGAACATTCCATTCTAGAATTGTCAAACATGTGATTTAGAATGTTGGCGAACATTACATTCTAGAACTGTCAAACGTGATTTAGAAGGTTGACGAACATTCCATTCTACAATGGTCAGACATTGCTTTTAGAATGTCGGCGAACATTCCATTCTAGAATTCTCAAACATGTGATTTAGAATGTTGACGAACATTCCATTCCAGAATGGTCAGACATTGCTATTAGAATGTTGGCGAACATTCCATTCTAGAATTGTCAAACATGTGATTTAGAATATTGACGAGCATTCCATTCAAGAATTGTCAAAAATGTGATTTAGAATGTTGACGAACATTACATTGTAGAACTGTCAAACGTGTTTTAGAAGGTTGACGAACATTCCTTTCTAGAATTTTCAGACAATGTGATTTAGAATGATCATGAACATTCCATTCTAGAATTGTCAAACATGTGATTTAGGATGTTGACGAGCATTCCATTCAAGAATTGTCAAACGTGATTTAGAATGTTGGCGAACATTACATTCTAGAATTTTCAAACATTCAAACTAAGTTCTGGAATTCTGACGAACATTCCATTCTAGAACTGTCAAGCATTGCTATTAGGATGTTGACGAACATTCCATTCTAGAATTGCCAAACATGTGATTTAGAATGTTGACGAACATTCCATTCCAGAATGGTCAGACATTGCTATTAGAATGTTGGCGAACATTCCATTCTAGATTAGTCAAAAATGTGATTTAGAATGTTGATGAACATTACATTGTAGAACTGTCAAACGTGTTTTAAAAGGTTGACGAACATTCCATTCTAGAATTGTGAGACAATGTGATTTAGAATGATCATGAACATTCCATTCTAGAATTGTCAAACATGTGATTTAGAATGTCGGCGAACATTCCATTCTAGAACTGTCAAACATGTGATTTAGAATGTTGATGAACATTCCATTCTACAATGGTCAGACATTGCTTTTAGAATGTCGGTGAACATTCCATTCTAGAATTGTCAAACATGTGATTTAGAATGTTGACGAACATTCCATTCCAGAATGGTCAGACATTGCTATTAGAATGTTGGCGAACATTCCATTCTAGAATTGTCAAACATGTGATTTAGAATATTGACGAGCATTCCATTCAAGAATTGTCAAAAATGTGATTTAGAATGTTGACGAACATTACATTGTAGAACTGTCAAACGTGTTCTAGAAGGTTGACGAACATTCCTTTCTAGAATTGTCAGACAATGTGATTTAGAATGATCATGAACATTCCATTCTAGAATTGTCAAACATGTGATTTAGAATGTTGACGAGCATTCCATTCAAGAATTGTCAAACGTGATTTAGAATGTTGGCGAACATTACATTCTAGAATTTTCAAACATTCAAACTAAGTTCTGGAATTCTGACGAACATTCCATTCTAGAACTGTCAAGCATTGCTATTAGGATGTTGACGAACATTCCATTCTAGAATTGTCAAACATGTGATTTAGAATATTGACGAGCATTCCATTCTAGAATTGTCAAACATGTGATTTAGAATGTTGACGAGCATTCCATTCAAGAATTGTCAAACGTGATTTAGAATGTTGGCGAACATTACATTCTAGAATTTTCAAACATTCAAACTAAGTTCTGGAATTCTGACGAACATTCCATTCTAGAACTGTCAAGCATTGCTATTAGGATGTTGACGAACATTCCATTCTAGAATTGTCAAACATGTGATTTAGAATATTGACGAGCATTCCATTCTAGAATTGTCAAACATGTGATTTAGAATGTTGACGAGCATTCCATTCAAGAATTGTCAAACGTGATTTAGAATGTTGACGAGCATTCCATTCAAGAATTGTCAAACGTGATTTAGAATGTTGACGAGCATTCCATTCTAGAATTGTCAGACATTGCTTGTAGAATGTCGGCGAACATTACATTCTAGAATTGTCAAAAATGTAATTTAGAATGTTGGCGAACTTTACATTCTAGAACTGATAAAAATGTGATTTAGAATGTTAGCGAACATTACATTCCAGAATGGTCAGACATTGCTATCAGAATGTCGGAGAACATTCCATCCTAGAATTGTCAAACATGTGATTTAGAATGTTGACGAGCATTCCATTCAAGAATTGTCAAACATGTGATTTAGAATGTTGGCGAACATTACATTCTAGAACTGTCAAACGTGATATAGAAGGTTGACGAACATTCCATTCTACAATGGTCAGACATTGCTTTTAGAATGTCGGCGAACATTCCATTCTAGAATTCTCAAACATGTGATTTAGAATGTTGACGAACATTCCATTCCAGAATGGTCAGACATTGCTATTAGAATGTTGGCGAACATTCCATTCTAGAATTGTCAAACATGTGATTTAGAATATTGACGAGCATTCCATTCAAGAATTGTCAAAAATGTGATTTAGAATGTTGACGAACATTACATTGTAGAACTGTCAAACGTGTTTTAGAAGGTTGACGAACATTCCTTTCTAGAATTTTCAGACAATGTGATTTAGAATGATCATGAACATTCCATTCTAGAATTGTCAAACATGTGATTTAGGATGTTGACGAGCATTCCATTCAAGAATTGTCAAACGTGATTTAGAATGTTGGCGAACATTACATTCTAGAATTTTCAAACATTCAAACTAAGTTCTGGAATTCTGACGAACATTCCATTCTAGAACTGTCAAGCATTGCTATTAGGATGTTGACGAACATTCCATTCTAGAATTGCCAAACATGTGATTTAGAATGTTGACAAACATTCCATTCCAGAATGGTCAGACATTGCTATTAGAATGTTGGCGAACATTCCATTCTAGAATTGTCAAAAATGTGATTTACAATGTTGATGAATATTACATTGTAGAACTGTCAAACGTTTTTTAAAAGGTTGACGAACATTCCATTCTAGAATTGTGAGACACTGTGATTTAGAATGATCATGAACATTCCATTCTAGAATTGTCAAACATGTGATTTAGAATGTTGGCGAACATTACATTCTAGAACTGTCAAACGTGATTTAGAAGGTTGACGAACATTCCATTCTACAATGGTCAGACATTGCTTTTAGAATGTCGGCGAACATTCCATTCTAGAATTGTCAAACATGTGATTTAGAATATTGACGAGCATTCCATTCAAGAATTGTCAAAAATGTGATTTAGAATGTTGACGAACATCACATTGTAGAACTGTCAAACCTGTTTTAGAAGGTTGACGAACATTCCATTCTAGAATTGTCAGACAATGTGATTTAGAATGTTGGCGAACATTACATTCTAGAATTATTAAACATGTCATTTAGAATGTTGACGAACATTCCATTCTACAATGGTCAGACATTGCTTTAGAATGTCGGCGAACATTCCATTCTAAAATTCTCAAACATGTGATTTAGAATGTTAACGAACATTCCATTCCAGAACGGTCAGACATTGCTATTAGAATGTCAGCGAACATTCCATTCTAGAATTGTCAAACATGTGATTTAGAATGTTGACGAACATTCCATTCTAGAATGTTGACAAACATTCCATTCTAGAATTTTCAAACATTCAAACTAAGTTCTGGAATTCTGACGAACATTCCATTCTAGAACTGTCAAGCATTGCTATTAGGATGTTGACGAACATTCCATTCTAGAATTGCCAAACATGTGATTTAGAATGTTGACGAACATTCCATTCCAGAATGGTCAGACATTGCTATTAGAATGTTGGCGAACATTCCATTCTAGAATTGTCAAACATGTGATTTAGAATGTCGGCGAACATTCCATTCTAGAACTGTCAAACATGTGATTTAGAATGTTGACGAACATTCCATTCCAGAATGGTCAGACATTGCTATTAGAATGTTGGCGAACATTCCATTCTAGAATTGTCAAACATGTGATTTAGAATATTGACGAGCATTCCATTCTAGAATTGTCAAACATGTGATTTAGAATGTCGGCGAACATTCCATTCTAGAATTGTCAAACATGTGATTTAGAATGTTGACGAGCATTCCATTCAAGAATTGTCAAACGTGATTTAGAATGGTGACGAGCATTCCATTCTAGAATTGTCAAACATGTGATTTAGAATGTTGACGAACATTCCATTCTAGAATTGTCAGACATTGCTTGTAGAATGTCGGCGAACATTCCATTCTAGAATTGTCAAACATGTGATTTAGAATGTTGACGAACATTCCATTCCAGAATGGTCAGACATTGCTATTAGAATGTTGGCGAACATTCCATTCTAGATTAGTCAAAAATGTGATTTAGAATGTTGATGAACATTACATTGTAGAACTGTCAAACGTGTTTTAAAAGGTTGACGAACATTCCATTCTAGAATTGTGAGACAATGTGAATTAGAATGATCATGAACATTCCATTCTAGAATTGTCAAACATGTGATTTAGAATGTCGGCGAACATTCCATTCTAGAACTGTCAAACATGTGATTTAGAATGTTGATGAACATTCCATTCTACAATGGTCAGACATTGCTTTTAGAATGTCGGTGAACATTCCATTCTAGAATTGTCAAACATGTGATTTAGAATGTTGACGAACATTCCATTCCAGAATGGTCAGACATTGCTATTAGAATGTTGGCGAACATTCCATTCTAGAATTGTCAAACATGTGATTTAGAATATTGACGAGCATTCCATTCAAGAATTGTCAAAAATGTGATTTAGAATGTTGACGAACATTACATTGTAGAACTGTCAAACGTGTTCTAGAAGGTTGACGAACATTCCTTTCTAGAATTGTCAGACAATGTGATTTAGAATGATCATGCACATTCCATTCTAGAATTGTCAAACATGTGATTTAGAATGTTGACGAGCATTCCATTCAAGAATTGTCAAACGTGATTTAGAATGTTGGCGAACATTACATTCTAGAATTTTCAAACATTCAAACTAAGTTCTGGAATTCTGACGAACATTCCATTCTAGAACTGTCAAGCATTGCTATTAGGATGTTGACGAACATTCCATTCTAGAATTGTCAAACATATGATTTAGAATATTGACGAGCATTCCATTCTAGAATTGTCAAACATATGATTTAGAATATTGACGAACATTCCATTCTAGAATTGCCAAACATGTGATTTAGAATGTTGACGAACATTCCATTCCAGAATGGTCAGACATTGCTATTAGAATGTTGGCGAACATTCCATTCTAGAATTGTCAAACATGTGATTTAGAATATTGACGAGCATTCCATTCAAGAATTGTCAAAAATGTGATTTAGAATGTTGACGAACATTACATTGTAGAACTGTCAAACGTGTTCTAGAAGGTTGACGAACATTCCTTTCTAGAATTGTCAGACAATGTGATTTAGAATGATCATGAACATTCCATTCTAGAATTGTCAAACATGTGATTTAGAATGTTGACGAGCATTCCATTCAAGAATTGTCAAACGTGATTTAGAATGTTGGCGAACATTACATTCTAGAATTTTCAAACATTCAAACTAAGTTCTGGAATTCTGACGAACATTCCATTCTAGAACTGTCAAGCATTGCTATTAGGATGTTGACGAACATTCCATTCTAGAATTGTCAAACATGTGATTTAGAATATTGACGAGCATTCCATTCTAGAATTGTCAAACATGTGATTTAGAATGTTGACGAGCATTCCATTCAAGAATTGTCAAACGTGATTTAGAATGTTGACGAGCATTCCATTCAAGAATTGTCAAACGTGATTTAGAATGTTGACGAGCATTCCATTCTAGAATTGTCAAACATGTGATTTAGAATGTTGACGAACATTCCATTCTAGAATTGTCAGACATTGCTTGTAGAATGTCGGCGAACATTACATTCTAGAATTGTCAAAAATGTAATTTAGAATGTTGGCGAACTTTACATTCTAGAACTGATAAAAATGTGATTTAGAATGTTAGCGAACATTACATTCCAGAATGGTCAGACATTGCTATCAGAATGTCGGAGAACATTCCATCCTAGAATTGTCAAACATGTGATTTAGAATGTTGACGAGCATTCCATTCAAGAATTGTCAAACATGTGATTTAGAATGTTGGCGAACATTACATTCTAGAACTGTCAAACGTGATATAGAAGGTTGACGAACATTCCATTCCAGAATGGTCAGACATTGCTATTAGAATGTTGGCGAACATTCCATTCTAGAATTGTCAAAAATGTGATTTACAATGTTGATGAATATTACATTGTAGAACTGTCAAACGTTTTTTAAAAGGTTGACGAACATTCCATTCTAGAATTGTGAGACACTGTGATTTAGAATGATCATGAACATTCCATTCTAGAATTGTCAAACATGTGATTTAGAATGTTGGCGAACATTACATTCTAGAACTGTCAAACGTGATTTAGAAGGTTGACGAACATTCCATTCTACAATGGTCAGACATTGCTTTTAGAATGTCGGCGAACATTCCATTCTAGAATTGTCAAACATGTGATTTAGAATATTGACGAGCATTCCATTCAAGAATTGTCAAAAATGTGATTTAGAATGTTGACGAACATCACATTGTAGAACTGTCAAACCTGTTTTAGAAGGTTGACGAACATTCCATTCTAGAATTGTCAGACAATGTGATTTAGAATGATAATGAACATTCCATTCTAGAATTGTCAGACAATGTGATTTAGAATGTTGGCGAACATTACATTCTAGAATTATTAAACATGTCATTTAGAATGTTGACGAACATTCCATTCTACAATGGTCAGACATTGCTTTAGAATGTCGGCGAACATTCCATTCTAAAATTCTCAAACATGTGATTTAGAATGTTAACGAACATTCCATTCCAGAACGGTCAGACATTGCTATTAGAATGTCAGCGAACATTCCATTCTAGAATTGTCAAACATGTGATTTAGAATGTTGACGAACATTCCATTCTAGAATGTTGACAAACATTCCATTCTAGAATTTTCAAACATTCAAACTAAGTTCTGGAATTCTGACGAACATTCCATTCTAGAACTGTCAAGCATTGCTATTAGGATGTTGACGAACATTCCATTCTAGAATTGCCAAACATGTGATTTAGAATGTTGACGAACATTCCATTCCAGAATGGTCAGACATTGCTATTAGAATGTTGGCGAACATTCCATTCTAGAATTGTCAAAAATGTGATTTACAATGTTGATGAATATTACATTGTAGAACTGTCAAACGTTTTTTAAAAGGTTGACGAACATTCCATTCTAGAATTGTGAGACACTGTGATTTAGAATGATCATGAACATTCCATTCTAGAATTGTCAAACATGTGATTTAGAATGTTGGCGAACATTACATTCTAGAACTGTCAAACGTGATTTAGAAGGTTGACGAACATTCCATTCTACAATGGTCAGACATTGCTTTTAGAATGTCGGCGAACATTCCATTCTAGAATTGTCAAACATGTGATTTAGAATATTGACGAGCATTCCATTCAAGAATTGTCAAAAATGTGATTTAGAATGTTGACGAACATCACATTGTAGAACTGTCAAACCTGTTTTAGAAGGTTGACGAACATTCCATTCTAGAATTGTCAGACAATGTGATTTAGAATGTTGGCGAACATTACATTCTAGAATTATTAAACATGTCATTTAGAATGTTGACGAACATTCCATTCTACAATGGTCAGACATTGCTTTAGAATGTCGGCGAACATTCCATTCTAAAATTCTCAAACATGTGATTTAGAATGTTAACGAACATTCCATTCCAGAACGGTCAGACATTGCTATTAGAATGTCAGCGAACATTCCATTCTAGAATTGTCAAACATGTGATTTAGAATGTTGACGAACATTCCATTCTAGAATGTTGACAAACATTCCATTCTAGAATTTTCAAACATTCAAACTAAGTTCTGGAATTCTGACGAACATTCCATTCTAGAACTGTCAAGCATTGCTATTAGGATGTTGACGAACATTCCATTCTAGAATTGCCAAACATGTGATTTAGAATGTTGACGAACATTCCATTCCAGAATGGTCAGACATTGCTATTAGAATGTTGGCGAACATTCCATTCTAGAATTGTCAAACATGTGATTTAGAATGTCGGCGAACATTCCATTCTAGAACTGTCAAACATGTGATTTAGAATGTTGACGAACATTCCATTCCAGAATGGTCAGACATTGCTATTAGAATGTTGGCGAACATTCCATTCTAGAATTGTCAAACATGTGATTTAGAATATTGACGAGCATTCCATTCTAGAATTGTCAAACATGTGATTTAGAATGTCGGCGAACATTCCATTCTAGAATTGTCAAACATGTGATTTAGAATGTTGACGAGCATTCCATTCAAGAATTGTCAAACGTGATTTAGAATGGTGACGAGCATTCCATTCTAGAATTGTCAAACATGTGATTTAGAATGTTGACGAACATTCCATTCTAGAATTGTCAGACATTGCTTGTAGAATGTCGGCGAACATTCCATTCTAGAATTGTCAAACATGTGATTTAGAATGTTGACGAACATTCCATTCCAGAATGGTCAGACATTGCTATTAGAATGTTGGCGAACATTCCATTCTAGATTAGTCAAAAATGTGATTTAGAATGTTGATGAACATTACATTGTAGAACTGTCAAACGTGTTTTAAAAGGTTGACGAACATTCCATTCTAGAATTGTGAGACAATGTGAATTAGAATGATCATGAACATTCCATTCTAGAATTGTCAAACATGTGATTTAGAATGTCGGCGAACATTCCATTCTAGAACTGTCAAACATGTGATTTAGAATGTTGATGAACATTCCATTCTACAATGGTCAGACATTGCTTTTAGAATGTCGGTGAACATTCCATTCTAGAATTGTCAAACATGTGATTTAGAATGTTGACGAACATTCCATTCCAGAATGGTCAGACATTGCTATTAGAATGTTGGCGAACATTCCATTCTAGAATTGTCAAACATGTGATTTAGAATATTGACGAGCATTCCATTCAAGAATTGTCAAAAATGTGATTTAGAATGTTGACGAACATTACATTGTAGAACTGTCAAACGTGTTCTAGAAGGTTGACGAACATTCCTTTCTAGAATTGTCAGACAATGTGATTTAGAATGATCATGCACATTCCATTCTAGAATTGTCAAACATGTGATTTAGAATGTTGACGAGCATTCCATTCAAGAATTGTCAAACGTGATTTAGAATGTTGGCGAACATTACATTCTAGAATTTTCAAACATTCAAACTAAGTTCTGGAATTCTGACGAACATTCCATTCTAGAACTGTCAAGCATTGCTATTAGGATGTTGACGAACATTCCATTCTAGAATTGTCAAACATATGATTTAGAATATTGACGAGCATTCCATTCTAGAATTGTCAAACATATGATTTAGAATATTGACGAACATTCCATTCTAGAATTGCCAAACATGTGATTTAGAATGTTGACGAACATTCCATTCCAGAATGGTCAGACATTGCTATTAGAATGTTGGCGAACATTCCATTCTAGAATTGTCAAACATGTGATTTAGAATATTGACGAGCATTCCATTCAAGAATTGTCAAAAATGTGATTTAGAATGTTGACGAACATTACATTGTAGAACTGTCAAACGTGTTCTAGAAGTTTGACGAACATTCCTTTCTAGAATTGTCAGACAATGTGATTTAGAATGATCATGAACATTCCATTCTAGAATTGTCAAACATGTGATTTAGAATGTTGACGAGCATTCCATTCAAGAATTGTCAAACGTGATTTAGAATGTTGGCGAACATTACATTCTAGAATTTTCAAACATTCAAACTAAGTTCTGGAATTCTGACGAACATTCCATTCTAGAACTGTCAAGCATTGCTATTAGGATGTTGACGAACATTCCATTCTAGAATTGTCAAACATGTGATTTAGAATATTGACGAGCATTCCATTCTAGAATTGTCAAACATGTGATTTAGAATGTTGACGAGCATTCCATTCAAGAATTGTCAAACGTGATTTAGAATGTTGACGAGCATTCCATTCAAGAATTGTCAAACGTGATTTAGAATGTTGACGAGCATTCCATTCTAGAATTGTCAAACATGTGATTTAGAATGTTGACGAACATTCCATTCTAGAATTGTCAGACATTGCTTGTAGAATGTCGGCGAACATTACATTCTAGAATTGTCAAAAATGTAATTTAGAATGTTGGCGAACTTTACATTCTAGAACTGATAAAAATGTGATTTAGAATGTTAGCGAACATTACATTCCAGAATGGTCAGACATTGCTATCAGAATGTCGGAGAACATTCCATCCTAGAATTGTCAAACATGTGATTTAGAATGTTGACGAGCATTCCATTCAAGAATTGTCAAACATGTGATTTAGAATGTTGGCGAACATTACATTCTAGAACTGTCAAACGTGATATAGAAGGTTGACGAACATTCCATTCCAGAATGGTCAGACATTGCTATTAGAATGTTGGCGAACATTCCATTCTAGAATTGTCAAAAATGTGATTTACAATGTTGATGAATATTACATTGTAGAACTGTCAAACGTTTTTTAAAAGGTTGACGAACATTCCATTCTAGAATTGTGAGACACTGTGATTTAGAATGATCATGAACATTCCATTCTAGAATTGTCAAACATGTGATTTAGAATGTTGGCGAACATTACATTCTAGAACTGTCAAACGTGATTTAGAAGGTTGACGAACATTCCATTCTACAATGGTCAGACATTGCTTTTAGAATGTCGGCGAACATTCCATTCTAGAATTGTCAAACATGTGATTTAGAATATTGACGAGCATTCCATTCAAGAATTGTCAAAAATGTGATTTAGAATGTTGACGAACATCACATTGTAGAACTGTCAAACCTGTTTTAGAAGGTTGACGAACATTCCATTCTAGAATTGTCAGACAATGTGATTTAGAATGATAATGAACATTCCATTCTAGAATTGTCAGACAATGTGATTTAGAATGTTGGCGAACATTACATTCTAGAATTATTAAACATGTCATTTAGAATGTTGACGAACATTCCATTCTACAATGGTCAGACATTGCTTTAGAATGTCGGCGAACATTCCATTCTAAAATTCTCAAACATGTGATTTAGAATGTTAACGAACATTCCATTCCAGAACGGTCAGACATTGCTATTAGAATGTCAGCGAACATTCCATTCTAGAATTGTCAAACATGTGATTTAGAATGTTGACGAACATTCCATTCTAGAATGTTGACAAACATTCCATTCTAGAATTTTCAAACATTCAAACTAAGTTCTGGAATTCTGACGAACATTCCATTCTAGAACTGTCAAGCATTGCTATTAGGATGTTGACGAACATTCCATTCTAGAATTGCCAAACATGTGATTTAGAATGTTGACGAACATTCCATTCCAGAATGGTCAGACATTGCTATTAGAATGTTGGCGAACATTCCATTCTAGAATTGTCAAAAATGTGATTTACAATGTTGATGAATATTACATTGTAGAACTGTCAAACGTTTTTTAAAAGGTTGACGAACATTCCATTCTAGAATTGTGAGACACTGTGATTTAGAATGATCATGAACATTCCATTCTAGAATTGTCAAACATGTGATTTAGAATGTTGGCGAACATTACATTCTAGAACTGTCAAACGTGATTTAGAAGGTTGACGAACATTCCATTCTACAATGGTCAGACATTGCTTTTAGAATGTCGGCGAACATTCCATTCTAGAATTGTCAAACATGTGATTTAGAATATTGACGAGCATTCCATTCAAGAATTGTCAAAAATGTGATTTAGAATGTTGACGAACATCACATTGTAGAACTGTCAAACCTGTTTTAGAAGGTTGACGAACATTCCATTCTAGAATTGTCAGACAATGTGATTTAGAATGTTGGCGAACATTACATTCTAGAATTATTAAACATGTCATTTAGAATGTTGACGAACATTCCATTCTACAATGGTCAGACATTGCTTTAGAATGTCGGCGAACATTCCATTCTAAAATTCTCAAACATGTGATTTAGAATGTTAACGAACATTCCATTCCAGAACGGTCAGACATTGCTATTAGAATGTCAGCGAACATTCCATTCTAGAATTGTCAAACATGTGATTTAGAATGTTGACGAACATTCCATTCTAGAATGTTGACAAACATTCCATTCTAGAATTTTCAAACATTCAAACTAAGTTCTGGAATTCTGACGAACATTCCATTCTAGAACTGTCAAGCATTGCTATTAGGATGTTGACGAACATTCCATTCTAGAATTGCCAAACATGTGATTTAGAATGTTGACGAACATTCCATTCCAGAATGGTCAGACATTGCTATTAGAATGTTGGCGAACATTCCATTCTAGAATTGTCAAACATGTGATTTAGAATGTCGGCGAACATTCCATTCTAGAACTGTCAAACATGTGATTTAGAATGTTGACGAACATTCCATTCCAGAATGGTCAGACATTGCTATTAGAATGTTGGCGAACATTCCATTCTAGAATTGTCAAACATGTGATTTAGAATATTGACGAGCATTCCATTCTAGAATTGTCAAACATGTGATTTAGAATGTCGGCGAACATTCCATTCTAGAATTGTCAAACATGTGATTTAGAATGTTGACGAGCATTCCATTCAAGAATTGTCAAACGTGATTTAGAATGGTGACGAGCATTCCATTCTAGAATTGTCAAACATGTGATTTAGAATGTTGACGAACATTCCATTCTAGAATTGTCAGACATTGCTTGTAGAATGTCGGCGAACATTCCATTCTAGAATTGTCAAACATGTGATTTAGAATGTTGACGAACATTCCATTCCAGAATGGTCAGACATTGCTATTAGAATGTTGGCGAACATTCCATTCTAGATTAGTCAAAAATGTGATTTAGAATGTTGATGAACATTACATTGTAGAACTGTCAAACGTGTTTTAAAAGGTTGACGAACATTCCATTCTAGAATTGTGAGACAATGTGAATTAGAATGATCATGAACATTCCATTCTAGAATTGTCAAACATGTGATTTAGAATGTCGGCGAACATTCCATTCTAGAACTGTCAAACATGTGATTTAGAATGTTGATGAACATTCCATTCTACAATGGTCAGACATTGCTTTTAGAATGTCGGTGAACATTCCATTCTAGAATTGTCAAACATGTGATTTAGAATGTTGACGAACATTCCATTCCAGAATGGTCAGACATTGCTATTAGAATGTTGGCGAACATTCCATTCTAGAATTGTCAAACATGTGATTTAGAATATTGACGAGCATTCCATTCAAGAATTGTCAAAAATGTGATTTAGAATGTTGACGAACATTACATTGTAGAACTGTCAAACGTGTTCTAGAAGGTTGACGAACATTCCTTTCTAGAATTGTCAGACAATGTGATTTAGAATGATCATGAACATTCCATTCTAGAATTGTCAAACATGTGATTTAGAATGTTGACGAGCATTCCATTCAAGAATTGTCAAACGTGATTTAGAATGTTGGCGAACATTACATTCTAGAATTTTCAAACATTCAAACTAAGTTCTGGAATTCTGACGAACATTCCATTCTAGAACTGTCAAGCATTGCTATTAGGATGTTGACGAACATTCCATTCTAGAATTGTCAAACATGTGATTTAGAATATTGACGAGCATTCCATTCTAGAATTGTCAAACATGTGATTTAGAATGTTGACGAGCATTCCATTCAAGAATTGTCAAACGTGATTTAGAATGTTGACGAGCATTCCATTCAAGAATTGTCAAACGTGATTTAGAATGTTGACGAGCATTCCATTCTAGAATTGTCAAACATGTGATTTAGAATGTTGACGAACATTCCATTCTAGAATTGTCAGACATTGCTTGTAGAATGTCGGCGAACATTACATTCTAGAATTGTCAAAAATGTAATTTAGAATGTTGGCGAACTTTACATTCTAGAACTGATAAAAATGTGATTTAGAATGTTAGCGAACATTACATTCCAGAATGGTCAGACATTGCTATCAGAATGTCGGAGAACATTCCATCCTAGAATTGTCAAACATGTGATTTAGAATGTTGACGAGCATTCCATTCAAGAATTGTCAAACATGTGATTTAGAATGTTGGCGAACATTACATTCTAGAACTGTCAAACATGATATAGAAGGTTGACGAACATTCCATTCCAGAATGGTCAGACATTGCTATTAGAATGTTGGCGAACATTCCATTCTAGAATTGTCAAAAATGTGATTTACAATGTTGATGAATATTACATTGTAGAACTGTCAAACGTTTTTTAAAAGGTTGACGAACATTCCATTCTAGAATTGTGAGACACTGTGATTTAGAATGATCATGAACATTCCATTCTAGAATTGTCAAACATGTGATTTAGAATGTTGGCGAACATTACATTCTAGAACTGTCAAACGTGATTTAGAAGGTTGACGAACATTCCATTCTACAATGGTCAGACATTGCTTTTAGAATGTCGGCGAACATTCCATTCTAGAATTGTCAAACATGTGATTTAGAATATTGACGAGCATTCCATTCAAGAATTGTCAAAAATGTGATTTAGAATGTTGACGAACATCACATTGTAGAACTGTCAAACCTGTTTTAGAAGGTTGACGAACATTCCATTCTAGAATTGTCAGACAATGTGATTTAGAATGATAATGAACATTCCATTCTAGAATTGTCAGACAATGTGATTTAGAATGTTGGCGAACATTACATTCTAGAATTATTAAACATGTCATTTAGAATGTTGACGAACATTCCATTCTACAATGGTCAGACATTGCTTTAGAATGTCGGCGAACATTCCATTCTAAAATTCTCAAACATGTGATTTAGAATGTTAACGAACATTCCATTCCAGAACGGTCAGACATTGCTATTAGAATGTCAGCGAACATTCCATTCTAGAATTGTCAAACATGTGATTTAGAATGTTGACGAACATTCCATTCTAGAATGTTGACAAACATTCCATTCTAGAATTTTCAAACATTCAAACTAAGTTCTGGAATTCTGACGAACATTCCATTCTAGAACTGTCAAGCATTGCTATTAGAATGTTGGCGAACATTCCATTCTAGAATTGTCAAACATGTGATTTAGAATGTTGACGAACATTACATTGTAGAACTGTCAAACGTGTTTTAGAAGGTTGACGAACATTCCTTTCTAGAATTTTCAAACATTCAAACTAAGTTCTGGAATTCTGACGAACATTCCATTCTAGAACTGTCAAGCATTGCTATTAGGATGTTGACGAACATTCCATTCTAGAATTGCCAAACATGTGATTTAGAATGTTGACGAACATTCCATTCCAGAATGGTCAGACATTGCTATTAGAATGTTGGCGAACATTCCATTCTAGAATTGTCAAACATGTGATTTAGAATGTCGGCGAACATTCCATTCTAGAACTGTCAAACATGTGATTTAGAATGTTGACGAACATTCCATTCCAGAATGGTCAGACATTGCTATTAGAATGTTGGCGAACATTCCATTCTAGATTAGTCAAAAATGTGATTTAGAATGTTGATGAACATTACATTGTAGAACTGTCAAACGTGTTTTAAAAGGTTGACGAACATTCCATTCTAGAATTGTGAGACAATGTGATTTAGAATGATCATGAACATTCCATTCTAGAATTGTCAAACATGTGATTTAGGATGTTGACGAGCATTCCATTCAAGAATTGTCAAACGTGATTTAGAATGTTGGCGAACATTACATTCTAGAATTTTCAAACATTCAAACTAAGTTCTGGAATTCTGACGAACATTCCATTCTAGAACTGTCAAGCATTGCTATTAGGATGTTGACGAACATTCCATTCTAGAATTGCCAAACATGTGATTTAGAATGTTGACGATCATTCCATTCCAGAATGGTCAGACATTGCTATTAGAATGTTGGCGAACATTCCATTCTAGAATTGTCAAAAATGTGATTTACAATGTTGATGAATATTACATTGTAGAACTGTCAAACGTTTTTTAAAAGGTTGACGAACATTCCATTCTAGAATTGTGAGACACTGTGATTTAGAATGATCATGAACATTCCATTCTAGAATTGTCAAACATGTGATTTAGAATGTTGGCGAACATTACATTCTAGAACTGTCAAACGTGATTTAGAAGGTTGACGAACATTCCATTCTACAATGGTCAGACATTGCTTTTAGAATGTCGGCGAACATTCCATTCTAGAATTGTCAAACATGTGATTTAGAATATTGACGAGCATTCCATTCAAGAATTGTCAAAAATGTGATTTAGAATGTTGACGAACATCACATTGTAGAACTGTCAAACCTGTTTTAGAAGGTTGACGAACATTCCATTCTAGAATTGTCAGACAATGTGATTTAGAATGATAATGAACATTCCATTCTAGAATTGTCAGACAATGTGATTTAGAATGTTGGCGAACATTACATTCTAGAATTATTAAACATGTCATTTAGAATGTTGACGAACATTCCATTCTACAATGGTCAGACATTGCTTTAGAATGTCGGCGAACATTCCATTCTAAAATTCTCAAACATGTGATTTAGAATGTTAACGAACATTCCATTCCAGAACGGTCAGACATTGCTATTAGAATGTCAGCGAACATTCCATTCTAGAATTGTCAAACATGTGATTTAGAATGTTGACGAACATTCCATTCTAGAATGTTGACAAACATTCCATTCTAGAATTTTCAAACATTCAAACTAAGTTCTGGAATTCTGACGAACATTCCATTCTAGAACTGTCAAGCATTGCTATTAGAATGTTGGCGAACATTCCATTCTAGAATTGTCAAACATGTGATTTAGAATGTTGACGAACATTACATTGTAGAACTGTCAAACGTGTTTTAGAAGGTTGACGAACATTCCTTTCTAGAATTTTCAAACATTCAAACTAAGTTCTGGAATTCTGACGAACATTCCATTCTAGAACTGTCAAGCATTGCTATTAGGATGTTGACGAACATTCCATTCTAGAATTGCCAAACATGTGATTTAGAATGTTGACGAACATTCCATTCCAGAATGGTCAGACATTGCTATTAGAATGTTGGCGAACATTCCATTCTAGAATTGTCAAACATGTGATTTAGAATGTCGGCGAACATTCCATTCTAGAACTGTCAAACATGTGATTTAGAATGTTGACGAACATTCCATTCCAGAATGGTCAGACATTGCTATTAGAATGTTGGCGAACATTCCATTCTAGATTAGTCAAAAATGTGATTTAGAATGTTGATGAACATTACATTGTAGAACTGTCAAACGTGTTTTAAAAGGTTGACGAACATTCCATTCTAGAATTGTGAGACAATGTGATTTAGAATGATCATGAACATTCCATTCTAGAATTGTCAAACATGTGATTTAGAATATTGACGAGCATTCCATTCTAGAATTGTCAAACATGTGATTTAGAATGTTGACGAGCATTCCATTCAAGAATTGTCAAACGTGATTTAGAATGTTGACGAGCATTCCATTCAAGAATTGTCAAACGTGATTTAGAATGTTGACGAGCATTCCATTCTAGAATTGTCAAACATGTGATTTAGAATGTTGACGAACATTCCATTCTAGAATTGTCAGACATTGCTTGTAGAATGTCGGCGAACATTACATTCTAGAATTGTCAAAAATGTAATTTAGAATGTTGGCGAACTTTACATTCTAGAACTGATAAAAATGTGATTTAGAATGTTAGCGAACATTACATTCCAGAATGGTCAGACATTGCTATCAGAATGTCGGAGAACATTCCATCCTAGAATTGTCAAACATGTGATTTAGAATGTTGACGAGCATTCCATTCAAGAATTGTCAAACATGTGATTTAGAATGTTGGCGAACATTACATTCTAGAACTGTCAAACATGATATAGAAGGTTGACGAACATTCCATTCCAGAATGGTCAGACATTGCTATTAGAATGTTGGCGAACATTCCATTCTAGAATTGTCAAAAATGTGATTTACAATGTTGATGAATATTACATTGTAGAACTGTCAAACGTTTTTTAAAAGGTTGACGAACATTCCATTCTAGAATTGTGAGACACTGTGATTTAGAATGATCATGAACATTCCATTCTAGAATTGTCAAACATGTGATTTAGAATGTTGGCGAACATTACATTCTAGAACTGTCAAACGTGATTTAGAAGGTTGACGAACATTCCATTCTACAATGGTCAGACATTGCTTTTAGAATGTCGGCGAACATTCCATTCTAGAATTGTCAAACATGTGATTTAGAATATTGACGAGCATTCCATTCAAGAATTGTCAAAAATGTGATTTAGAATGTTGACGAACATCACATTGTAGAACTGTCAAACCTGTTTTAGAAGGTTGACGAACATTCCATTCTAGAATTGTCAGACAATGTGATTTAGAATGATAATGAACATTCCATTCTAGAATTGTCAGACAATGTGATTTAGAATGTTGGCGAACATTACATTCTAGAATTATTAAACATGTCATTTAGAATGTTGACGAACATTCCATTCTACAATGGTCAGACATTGCTTTAGAATGTCGGCGAACATTCCATTCTAAAATTCTCAAACATGTGATTTAGAATGTTAACGAACATTCCATTCCAGAACGGTCAGACATTGCTATTAGAATGTCAGCGAACATTCCATTCTAGAATTGTCAAACATGTGATTTAGAATGTTGACGAACATTCCATTCTAGAATGTTGACAAACATTCCATTCTAGAATTTTCAAACATTCAAACTAAGTTCTGGAATTCTGACGAACATTCCATTCTAGAACTGTCAAGCATTGCTATTAGAATGTTGGCGAACATTCCATTCTAGAATTGTCAAACATGTGATTTAGAATGTTGACGAACATTACATTGTAGAACTGTCAAACGTGTTTTAGAAGGTTGACGAACATTCCTTTCTAGAATTTTCAAACATTCAAACTAAGTTCTGGAATTCTGACGAACATTCCATTCTAGAACTGTCAAGCATTGCTATTAGGATGTTGACGAACATTCCATTCTAGAATTGCCAAACATGTGATTTAGAATGTTGACGAACATTCCATTCCAGAATGGTCAGACATTGCTATTAGAATGTTGGCGAACATTCCATTCTAGAATTGTCAAACATGTGATTTAGAATGTCGGCGAACATTCCATTCTAGAACTGTCAAACATGTGATTTAGAATGTTGACGAACATTCCATTCCAGAATGGTCAGACATTGCTATTAGAATGTTGGCGAACATTCCATTCTAGATTAGTCAAAAATGTGATTTAGAATGTTGATGAACATTACATTGTAGAACTGTCAAACGTGTTTTAAAAGGTTGACGAACATTCCATTCTAGAATTGTGAGACAATGTGATTTAGAATGATCATGAACATTCCATTCTAGAATTGTCAAACATGTGATTTAGGATGTTGACGAGCATTCCATTCAAGAATTGTCAAACGTGATTTAGAATGTTGGCGAACATTACATTCTAGAATTTTCAAACATTCAAACTAAGTTCTGGAATTCTGACGAACATTCCATTCTAGAACTGTCAAGCATTGCTATTAGGATGTTGACGAACATTCCATTCTAGAATTGCCAAACATGTGATTTAGAATGTTGACGATCATTCCATTCCAGAATGGTCAGACATTGCTATTAGAATGTTGGCGAACATTCCATTCTAGAATTGTCAAAAATGTGATTTACAATGTTGATGAATATTACATTGTAGAACTGTCAAACGTTTTTTAAAAGGTTGACGAACATTCCATTCTAGAATTGTGAGACACTGTGATTTAGAATGATCATGAACATTCCATTCTAGAATTGTCAAACATGTGATTTAGAATGTTGGCGAACATTACATTCTAGAACTGTCAAACGTGATTTAGAAGGTTGACGAACATTCCATTCTACAATGGTCAGACATTGCTTTTAGAATGTCGGCGAACATTCCATTCTAGAATTGTCAAACATGTGATTTAGAATATTGACGAGCATTCCATTCAAGAATTGTCAAAAATGTGATTTAGAATGTTGACGAACATCACATTGTAGAACTGTCAAACCTGTTTTAGAAGGTTGACGAACATTCCATTCTAGAATTGTCAGACAATGTGATTTAGAATGATAATGAACATTCCATTCTAGAATTGTCAGACAATGTGATTTAGAATGTTGGCGAACATTACATTCTAGAATTATTAAACATGTCATTTAGAATGTTGACGAACATTCCATTCTACAATGGTCAGACATTGCTTTAGAATGTCGGCGAACATTCCATTCTAAAATTCTCAAACATGTGATTTAGAATGTTAACGAACATTCCATTCCAGAACGGTCAGACATTGCTATTAGAATGTCAGCGAACATTCCATTCTAGAATTGTCAAACATGTGATTTAGAATGTTGACGAACATTCCATTCTAGAATGTTGACAAACATTCCATTCTAGAATTTTCAAACATTCAAACTAAGTTCTGGAATTCTGACGAACATTCCATTCTAGAACTGTCAAGCATTGCTATTAGAATGTTGGCGAACATTCCATTCTAGAATTGTCAAACATGTGATTTAGAATGTTGACGAACATTACATTGTAGAACTGTCAAACGTGTTTTAGAAGGTTGACGAACATTCCTTTCTAGAATTTTCAAACATTCAAACTAAGTTCTGGAATTCTGACGAACATTCCATTCTAGAACTGTCAAGCATTGCTATTAGGATGTTGACGAACATTCCATTCTAGAATTGCCAAACATGTGATTTAGAATGTTGACGAACATTCCATTCCAGAATGGTCAGACATTGCTATTAGAATGTTGGCGAACATTCCATTCTAGAATTGTCAAACATGTGATTTAGAATGTCGGCGAACATTCCATTCTAGAACTGTCAAACATGTGATTTAGAATGTTGACGAACATTCCATTCCAGAATGGTCAGACATTGCTATTAGAATGTTGGCGAACATTCCATTCTAGATTAGTCAAAAATGTGATTTAGAATGTTGATGAACATTACATTGTAGAACTGTCAAACGTGTTTTAAAAGGTTGACGAACATTCCATTCTAGAATTGTGAGACAATGTGATTTAGAATGATCATGAACATTCCATTCTAGAATTGTCAAACATGTGATTTAGGATGTTGACGAGCATTCCATTCAAGAATTGTCAAACGTGATTTAGAATGTTGGCGAACATTACATTCTAGAATTTTCAAACATTCAAACTAAGTTCTGGAATTCTGACGAACATTCCATTCTAGAACTGTCAAGCATTGCTATTAGGATGTTGACGAACATTCCATTCTAGAATTGCCAAACATGTGATTTAGAATGTTGACGAACATTCCATTCCAGAATGGTCAGACATTGCTATTAGAATGTTGGCGAACATTCCATTCTAGAATTGTCAAAAATGTGATTTACAATGTTGATGAATATTACATTGTAGAACTGTCAAACGTTTTTTAAAAGGTTGACGAACATTCCATTCTAGAATTGTGAGACACTGTGATTTAGAATGATCATGAACATTCCATTCTAGAATTGTCAAACATGTGATTTAGAATGTTGGCGAACATTACATTCTAGAACTGTCAAACGTGATATAGAAGGTTGACGAACATTCCATTCCAGAATGGTCAGACATTGCTATTAGAATGTTGGCGAACATTCCATTCTAGAATTGTCAAAAATGTGATTTACAATGTTGATGAATATTACATTGTAGAACTGTCAAACGTTTTTTAAAAGGTTGACGAACATTCCATTCTAGAATTGTGAGACACTGTGATTTAGAATGATCATGAACATTCCATTCTAGAATTGTCAAACATGTGATTTAGAATGTTGGCGAACATTACATTCTAGAACTGTCAAACGTGATTTAGAAGGTTGACGAACATTCCATTCTACAATGGTCAGACATTGCTTTTAGAATGTCGGCGAACATTCCATTCTAGAATTGTCAAACATGTGATTTAGAATATTGACGAGCATTCCATTCAAGAATTGTCAAAAATGTGATTTAGAATGTTGACGAACATCACATTGTAGAACTGTCAAACCTGTTTTAGAAGGTTGACGAACATTCCATTCTAGAATTGTCAGACAATGTGATTTAGAATGATAATGAACATTCCATTCTAGAATTGTCAGACAATGTGATTTAGAATGTTGGCGAACATTACATTCTAGAATTATTAAACATGTCATTTAGAATGTTGACGAACATTCCATTCTACAATGGTCAGACATTGCTTTAGAATGTCGGCGAACATTCCATTCTAAAATTCTCAAACATGTGATTTAGAATGTTAACGAACATTCCATTCCAGAACGGTCAGACATTGCTATTAGAATGTCAGCGAACATTCCATTCTAGAATTGTCAAACATGTGATTTAGAATGTTGACGAACATTCCATTCTAGAATGTTGACAAACATTCCATTCTAGAATTTTCAAACATTCAAACTAAGTTCTGGAATTCTGACGAACATTCCATTCTAGAACTGTCAAGCATTGCTATTAGAATGTTGGCGAACATTCCATTCTAGAATTGTCAAACATGTGATTTAGAATGTTGACGAACATTACATTGTAGAACTGTCAAACGTGTTTTAGAAGGTTGACGAACATTCCTTTCTAGAATTTTCAAACATTCAAACTAAGTTCTGGAATTCTGACGAACATTCCATTCTAGAACTGTCAAGCATTGCTATTAGGATGTTGACGAACATTCCATTCTAGAATTGCCAAACATGTGATTTAGAATGTTGACGAACATTCCATTCCAGAATGGTCAGACATTGCTATTAGAATGTTGGCGAACATTCCATTCTAGAATTGTCAAACATGTGATTTAGAATGTCGGCGAACATTCCATTCTAGAACTGTCAAACATGTGATTTAGAATGTTGACGAACATTCCATTCCAGAATGGTCAGACATTGCTATTAGAATGTTGGCGAACATTCCATTCTAGATTAGTCAAAAATGTGATTTAGAATGTTGATGAACATTACATTGTAGAACTGTCAAACGTGTTTTAAAAGGTTGACGAACATTCCATTCTAGAATTGTGAGACAATGTGATTTAGAATGATCATGAACATTCCATTCTAGAATTGTCAAACATGTGATTTAGGATGTTGACGAGCATTCCATTCAAGAATTGTCAAACGTGATTTAGAATGTTGGCGAACATTACATTCTAGAATTTTCAAACATTCAAACTAAGTTCTGGAATTCTGACGAACATTCCATTCTAGAACTGTCAAGCATTGCTATTAGGATGTTGACGAACATTCCATTCTAGAATTGCCAAACATGTGATTTAGAATGTTGACGAACATTCCATTCCAGAATGGTCAGACATTGCTATTAGAATGTTGGCGAACATTCCATTCTAGAATTGTCAAAAATGTGATTTACAATGTTGATGAATATTACATTGTAGAACTGTCAAACGTTTTTTAAAAGGTTGACGAACATTCCATTCTAGAATTGTGAGACACTGTGATTTAGAATGATCATGAACATTCCATTCTAGAATTGTCAAACATGTGATTTAGAATGTTGGCGAACATTACATTCTAGAACTGTCAAACGTGATTTAGAAGGTTGACGAACATTCCATTCTACAATGGTCAGACATTGCTTTTAGAATGTCGGCGAACATTCCATTCTAGAATTGTCAAACATGTGATTTAGAATATTGACAAGCATTCCATTCAAGAATTGTCAAAAATGTGATTTAGAATGTTGACGAACATCACATTGTAGAACTGTCAAACCTGTTTTAGAAGGTTGACGAACATTCCATTCTAGAATTGTCAGACAATGTGATTTAGAATGATAATGAACATTCCATTCTAGAATTGTCAGACAATGTGATTTAGAATGTTGGCGAACATTACATTCTAGAATTATTAAACATGTCATTTAGAATGTTGACGAACATTCCATTCTACAATGGTCAGACATTGCTTTAGAATGTCGGCGAACATTCCATTCTAAAATTCTCAAACATGTGATTTAGAATGTTAACGAACATTCCATTCCAGAACGGTCAGACATTGCTATTAGAATGTCAGCGAACATTCCATTCTAGAATTGTCAAACATGTGATTTAGAATGTTGACGAACATTCCATTCTAGAATGTTGACAAACATTCCATTCTAGAATTTTCAAACATTCAAACTAAGTTCTGGAATTCTGACGAACATTCCATTCTAGAACTGTCAAGCATTGCTATTAGAATGTTGGCGAACATTCCATTCTAGAATTGTCAAACATGTGATTTAGAATGTTGACGAACATTACATTGTAGAACTGTCAAACGTGTTTTAGAAGGTTGACGAACATTCCTTTCTAGAATTTTCAAACATTCAAACTAAGTTCTGGAATTCTGACGAACATTCCATTCTAGAACTGTCAAGCATTGCTATTAGGATGTTGACGAACATTCCATTCTAGAATTGCCAAACATGTGATTTAGAATGTTGACGAACATTCCATTCCAGAATGGTCAGACATTGCTATTAGAATGTTGGCGAACATTCCATTCTAGAATTGTCAAACATGTGATTTAGAATGTCGGCGAACATTCCATTCTAGAACTGTCAAACGTGATTTAGAATGTTGACGAACATTCCATTCCAGAATGGTCAGACATTGCTATTAGAATGTTGGCGAACATTCCATTCTAGATTAGTCAAAAATGTGATTTAGAATGTTGATGAACATTACATTGTAGAACTGTCAAACGTGTTTTAAAAGGTTGACGAACATTCCATTCTAGAATTGTGAGACAATGTGATTTAGAATGATCATGAACATTCCATTCTAGAATTGTCAAACATGTGATTTAGGATGTTGACGAGCATTCCATTCAAGAATTGTCAAACGTGATTTAGAATGTTGGCGAACATTACATTCTAGAATTTTCAAACATTCAAACTAAGTTCTGGAATTCTGACGAACATTCCATTCTAGAACTGTCAAGCATTGCTATTAGGATGTTGACGAACATTCCATTCTAGAATTGCCAAACATGTGATTTAGAATGTTGACGAACATTCCATTCCAGAATGGTCAGACATTGCTATTAGAATGTTGGCGAACATTCCATTCTAGAATTGTCAAAAATGTGATTTACAATGTTGATGAATATTACATTGTAGAACTGTCAAACGTTTTTTAAAAGGTTGACGAACATTCCATTCTAGAATTGTGAGACACTGTGATTTAGAATGATCATGAACATTCCATTCTAGAATTGTCAAACATGTGATTTAGAATGTTGGCGAACATTACATTCTAGAACTGTCAAACGTGATTTAGAAGGTTGACGAACATTCCATTCTACAATGGTCAGACATTGCTTTTAGAATGTCGGCGAACATTCCATTCTAGAATTGTCAAACATGTGATTTAGAATATTGACGAGCATTCCATTCAAGAATTGTCAAAAATGTGATTTAGAATGTCGGCGAACATTCCATTCTAGAATTGTCAAACATGTGATTTAGAATGTTGACGAGCATTCCATTCAAGAATTGTCAAACGTGATTTAGAATGGTGACGAGCATTCCATTCTAGAATTGTCAAACGTGATTTAGAATGTTGGCGAACATTCCATTCTAGAATTGTCGAACATGTGATTTAGAATGTCGGCGAACATTCCATTCTAGAACTGTCAAACATGTGATTTAGAATGTTGACGAACATTCCATTCCAGAATGGTCAGACATTGCTATTAGAATGTTGGCGAACATTCCATTCTAGAATTGTCGAACATGTGATTTAGAATGTCGGCGAACATTCCATTCTAGAACTGTCAAACATGTGATTTAGAATGTTGACGAACATTCCATTCCAGAATGGTCAGACATTGCTATTAGAATGTTGGCGAACATTCCATTCTAGATTAGTCAAAAATGTGATTTAGAATGTTGATGAACATTACATTCAAGAATTGTCAAACGTGATTTAGAACGTTGGCGAACATTACATTCTAGATTAGTCAAACATGTGATTTAGAATGTTGACGAGCATTCCATTCAAGAATTGTCAAACGTGATTTAGAACGTTGGCGAACATTACATTCTAGAATTTTCAAACATTCAAACTAAGTTCTGGAATTCTGACGAACATTTCATTCTAGAATTGCCAAACGTGATTTAGAATGTCGGCGAACATTCCATTCTAGAACTGTCAAACATGTGATTTAGAATGTTGATGAACATTCCATTCTACAATGGTCAGACATTGCTTTTAGAATGTCGGTGAACATTCCATTCTAGAATTGTCAAACATGTGATTTAGAATGTTAGCGAACATTACATTCCAGAATGGTCAGACATTGCTATTAGAATGTTGGAGAACATTCCATCCTAGATTTGTCAAATATGTGATTTAGAATGTTGACGAACATTCCATTCTATAATGGTCAGGCATTGCTTTTAGAATGTCGGCCACCATTCCATTCTAGAATTGTGAGACAATGTGATTTAGAATGTTGACGAACATTCCATTCCAGAATGGTCAGACATTGCTATTAGAATGTTGGCGAACATTCCATTCTAGAATTGTCAAACATGTGATTTAGAATGTCGGCGAACATTCCATTCTAGAACTGTCAAACATGTGATTTAGAATGTTGACGAACATTCCATTCTACAATGGTCAGACATTGCTTTTAGAATGTCGGCGAACATTCCATTCTAGAATTCTCAAACATGTGATTTAGAAGGTTGACGAACATTCCATTCCAGAATGGTCAGACATTGCTATTAGAATGTTGGCGAACATTCCATTCTAGAATTGTCAAACATGTGATTTAGAATATTGACGAGCATTCCATTCAAGAATTGTCAAAAATGTGATTTAGAATGTTGACGAACATTACATTGTAGAACTGTCAAACGTGTTTTAGAAGGTTGACGAACATTCCTTTCTAGAATTGTCAGACAATGTGATTTAGAATGATCATGAACATTCCATTCTAGAATTGTCAAACATGTGATTTAGAATGTTGACGAGCATTCCATTCAAGAATTGTCAAACGTGATTTAGAATGTTGGCGAACATTACATTCTAGAATTTTCAAACATTCAAACTAAGTTCTGGAATTCTGACGAACATTCCATTCTAGAACTGTCAAGCATTGCTATTAGGATGTTGACGAACATTCCATTCTAGAATTGCCAAACATGTGATTTAGAATGTTGACGAACATTCCATTCCAGAATGGTCAGACATTGCTATTAGAATGTTGACGAGCATTCCATTCTAGAATTGTCAAACATGTGATTTAGAATGTCGGCAAACATTCCATTCTAGAATTGTCAAACATGTGATTTAGAATGTTGACGAACATTACATTCTAGAACTGTCAAACATGTGATTTAGAATGTTGACGAACATTCCATTCCAGAATCGTCAGTCTTTGCTTTTAGAATGTTGACGAACATTCCATTCCAGAATCGTCAAATATTGCTTTTAGAATGTTGGCGAACATTCCATTCTAGAATTTTCAAACATTCAAACAACGTTATGGATTTCTGACTAACATTCCATACTAGAATTGTCAAAAATTTGATTTAGAATGTTGACGAAAATTCCATTCCAGAATGGTCAGACATTGCTTTTAGGATGTCGGCGAACATTCCATTCTAGAATTGTCAAACATTCAAACTAAGTTCTGGAATTCTGACGAACATTCCATTCTAGAACTGTCAAGCATTGCTATTAGGATGTTGACGAACATTCCATTCTAGAATTGCCAAACATGTGATTTAGAATGTTGACGAACATTCCATTCCAGAATGGTCAGACATTGCTATTAGAATGTTGACGAGCATTCCATTCTAGAATTGTCAAACATGTGATTTAGAATGTCGGCAAACATTCCATTCTAGAATTGTCAAACATGTGATTTAGAATGTTGACGAACATTCCATTCCAGAATGGTCAGACATTGCTATTAGAATGTTGGCGAACATTCCATTCTAGAATTGTCAAACATGTGATTTAGAATGTTGACGAACATTCCATTCTAGATTAGTCAAAAATGTGATTTAGAATGTTGATGAACATTACATTGTAGAACTGTCAAACGTGTTTTAAAAGGTTGACGAACATTCCATTCTAGAATTGTGAGACAATGTGATTTAGAATGATCATGAACATTCCATTCTAGAATTGTCAAACATGTGATTTAGAATGTTGACGAACATTCCATTCTAGAACTGTCAAACATGTGATTTAGAATGTTGATGAACATTCCATTCTACAATGGTCAGACATTGCTTTTAGAATGTCGGTGAACATTCCATTCTAGAATTGTGAAACATGTGATTTAGAATGTTGACGAACATTCCATTCCAGAATGGTCAGACATTGCTATTAGAATGTTGGCGAACATTCCATTCTAGAATTGTCAAACATGTGATTTAGAATATTGACGAGCATTCCATTCAAGAATTGTCAAAAATGTGATTTAGAATGTTGACGAACATTACATTGTAGAACTGTCAAACGTGTTCTAGAAGGTTGACGAACATTCCTTTCTAGAATTGTCAGACAATGTGATTTAGAATGTTGGCGAACATTACATTCTAGAATTATTAAACATGTCATTTAGAATGTTGACGAACATTCCATTCTACAATGGTCAGACATTGCTTTAGAATGTCGGCGAACATTCCATTCTAAAATTCTCAAACATGTGATTTAGAATGTTAACGAACATTCCATTCCAGAACGGTCAGACATTGCTATTAGAATGTCAGCGAATATTCCATTCTAGAATTGTCAAACATGTGATTTAGAATGTTGACGAACATTCCATTCTAGAATGTTGACAAACATTCCATTCTAGAATTTTCAAACATTCAAACTAAGTTCTGGAATTCTGACGAACATTCCATTCTAGAACTGTCAAGCATTGCTATTAGGATGTTGGCGAACATTCCATTCTAGAATTGCCAAACATGTGATTTAGAATGTTGACGAACATTCCATTCCAGAATGGTCAGACATTGCTATTAGAATGTTGTCGAACATTCCATTCTAGAATTGTCAAACATGTGATTTAGAATGTCGGCGAACATTCCATTCTAGAACTGTCAAACATGTGATTTAGAATGTTGACGAACATTCCATTCCAGAATGGTCAGACATTGCTATTAGAATGTTGGCGAACATTCCATTCTAGATTAGTCAAAAATGTGATTTAGAATGTTGATGAACATTACATTGTAGAACTGTCAAACGTGTTTTAAAAGGTTGACGAACATTCCATTCTAGAATTGTGAGACAATGTGATTTAGAATGATCATGAACATTCCATTCTAGAATTGTCAAACATGTGATTTAGAATGTCGGCGAACATTCCATTCTAGAACTGTCAAACATGTGATTTAGAATGTTGACGAACATTCCATTCCAGAATCGTCAGTCTTTGCTTTTAGAATGTTGACGAACATTCCATTCCAGAATCGTCAAATATTGCTTTTAGAATGTTGGCGAACATTCCATTCTAGAATTTTCAAACATTCAAACAACGTTATGGAATTCTGTCTAACATTCCATTCTAGAATTGTCAAACATGTGATTTAGAATGTTGACGAGCATTCCATTCAAGAATTGTCAAACGTGATTTAGAATGTTGGCGAACATTACATTCTAGAATTTTCAAACATTCAAACTAAGTTCTGGAATTCTGACGAACATTCCATTCTAGAACTGTCAAGCATTGCTATTAGGATGTTGACGAACATTCCATTCTAGAATTGCCAAACATGTGATTTAGAATGTTGACGAACATTCCATTCCAGAATGGTCAGACATTGCTATTAGAATGTTGACGAGCATTCCATTCTAGAATTGTCAAACATGTGATTTAGAATGTCGGCAAACATTCCATTCTAGAATTGTCAAACATGTGATTTAGAATGTTGACGAACATTCCATTCCAGAATGGTCAGACATTGCTATTAGAATGTTGGCGAACATTCCATTCTAGAATTGTCGAACATGTGATTTAGAATGTCGGCGAACATTCCATTCTAGAACTGTCAAACATGTGATTTAGAATGTTGACGAACATTCCATTCCAGAATGGTCAGACATTGCTATTAGAATGTTGGCGAACATTCCATTCTAGAATTGTCGAACATGTGATTTAGAATGTCGGCGAACATTCCATTCTAGAACTGTCAAACATGTGATTTAGAATGTTGACGAACATTCCATTCCAGAATGGTCAGACATTGCTATTAGAATGTTGGCGAACATTCCATTCTAGATTAGTCAAAAATGTGATTTAGAATGTTGATGAACATTACATTCAAGAATTGTCAAACGTGATTTAGAACGTTGGCGAACATTACATTCTAGATTAGTCAAACATGTGATTTAGAATGTTGACGAGCATTCCATTCAAGAATTGTCAAACGTGATTTAGAACGTTGGCGAACATTACATTCTAGAATTTTCAAACATTCAAACTAAGTTCTGGAATTCTGACGAACATTTCATTCTAGAATTGCCAAACGTGATTTAGAATGTCGGCGAACATTCCATTCTAGAACTGTCAAACATGTGATTTAGAATGTTGATGAACATTCCATTCTACAATGGTCAGACATTGCTTTTAGAATGTCGGTGAACATTCCATTCTAGAATTGTCAAACATGTGATTTAGAATGTTAGCGAACATTACATTCCAGAATGGTCAGACATTGCTATTAGAATGTTGGAGAACATTCCATCCTAGATTTGTCAAATATGTGATTTAGAATGTTGACGAACATTCCATTCTATAATGGTCAGGCATTGCTTTTAGAATGTCGGCCACCATTCCATTCTAGAATTGTGAGACAATGTGATTTAGAATGTTGACGAACATTCCATTCCAGAATGGTCAGACATTGCTATTAGAATGTTGGCGAACATTCCATTCTAGAATTGTCAAACATGTGATTTAGAATGTCGGCGAACATTCCATTCTAGAACTGTCAAACATGTGATTTAGAATGTTGACGAACATTCCATTCTACAATGGTCAGACATTGCTTTTAGAATGTCGGCGAACATTCCATTCTAGAATTCTCAAACATGTGATTTAGAAGGTTGACGAACATTCCATTCCAGAATGGTCAGACATTGCTATTAGAATGTTGGCGAACATTCCATTCTAGAATTGTCAAACATGTGATTTAGAATATTGACGAGCATTCCATTCAAGAATTGTCAAAAATGTGATTTAGAATGTTGACGAACATTACATTGTAGAACTGTCAAACGTGTTTTAGAAGGTTGACGAACATTCCTTTCTAGAATTGTCAGACAATGTGATTTAGAATGATCATGAACATTCCATTCTAGAATTGTCAAACATGTGATTTAGAATGTTGACGAGCATTCCATTCAAGAATTGTCAAACGTGATTTAGAATGTTGGCGAACATTACATTCTAGAATTTTCAAACATTCAAACTAAGTTCTGGAATTCTGACGAACATTCCATTCTAGAACTGTCAAGCATTGCTATTAGGATGTTGACGAACATTCCATTCTAGAATTGCCAAACATGTGATTTAGAATGTTGACGAACATTCCATTCCAGAATGGTCAGACATTGCTATTAGAATGTTGACGAGCATTCCATTCTAGAATTGTCAAACATGTGATTTAGAATGTCGGCAAACATTCCATTCTAGAATTGTCAAACATGTGATTTAGAATGTTGACGAACATTACATTCTAGAACTGTCAAACATGTGATTTAGAATGTTGACGAACATTCCATTCCAGAATCGTCAGTCTTTGCTTTTAGAATGTTGACGAACATTCCATTCCAGAATCGTCAAATATTGCTTTTAGAATGTTGGCGAACATTCCATTCTAGAATTTTCAAACATTCAAACAACGTTATGGAATTCTGACTAACATTCCATACTAGAATTGTCAAAAATTTGATTTAGAATGTTGACGAAAATTCCATTCCAGAATGGTCAGACATTGCTTTTAGGATGTCGGCGAACATTCCATTCTAGAATTGTCAAACATTCAAACTAAGTTCTGGAATTCTGACGAACATTCCATTCTAGAACTGTCAAGCATTGCTATTAGGATGTTGACGAACATTCCATTCTAGAATTGCCAAACATGTGATTTAGAATGTTGACGAACATTCCATTCCAGAATGGTCAGACATTGCTATTAGAATGTTGACGAGCATTCCATTCTAGAATTGTCAAACATGTGATTTAGAATGTCGGCAAACATTCCATTCTAGAATTGTCAAACATGTGATTTAGAATGTTGACGAACATTCCATTCCAGAATGGTCAGACATTGCTATTAGAATGTTGGCGAACATTCCATTCTAGAATTGTCAAACATGTGATTTAGAATGTTGACGAACATTCCATTCTAGATTAGTCAAAAATGTGATTTAGAATGTTGATGAACATTACATTGTAGAACTGTCAAACGTGTTTTAAAAGGTTGACGAACATTCCATTCTAGAATTGTGAGACAATGTGATTTAGAATGATCATGAACATTCCATTCTAGAATTGTCAAACATGTGATTTAGAATGTTGACGAACATTCCATTCTAGAACTGTCAAACATGTGATTTAGAATGTTGATGAACATTCCATTCTACAATGGTCAGACATTGCTTTTAGAATGTCGGTGAACATTCCATTCTAGAATTGTGAAACATGTGATTTAGAATGTTGACGAACATTCCATTCCAGAATGGTCAGACATTGCTATTAGAATGTTGGCGAACATTCCATTCTAGAATTGTCAAACATGTGATTTAGAATATTGACGAGCATTCCATTCAAGAATTGTCAAAAATGTGATTTAGAATGTTGACGAACATTACATTGTAGAACTGTCAAACGTGTTCTAGAAGGTTGACGAACATTCCTTTCTAGAATTGTCAGACAATGTGATTTAGAATGATCATGAACATTCCATTCTAGAATTGTCAAACATGTGATTTAGAATGTTGACGAGCATTCCATTCAAGAATTGTCAAACGTGATTTAGAATGTTGGCGAACATTACATTCTAGAATTTTCAAACATTCAAACTAAGTTCTGGAATTCTGACGAACATTCCATTCTAGAACTGTCAAGCATTGCTATTAGGATGTTGACGAACATTCCATTCTAGAATTGTCAAACATATGATTTAGAATGTTGACGAGCATTCCATTCTAGAATTGTCAAACATGTGATTTAGAATGTCGGCGAACATTCCATTCTAGAATTGTCAAACATGTGATTTAGAATGTTGACGAGCATTCCATTCAAGAATTGTCAAACGTGATTTAGAATGTTGGCGAACATTACATTCTAGAATTGTCAAACATTCAAACTAAGTTCTGGAATTCTGACGAACATTCCATTCTAGAATTGTCAGACATTGCTTGTAGAATGTCGGCGAACATTACATTCCAGAATGGTCAGACATTGCTATCAGAATGTCGGAGAACATTCCATCCTAGAATTGTCAAACATGTGATTTAGAATGTTGACGAGCATTCCATTCAAGAATTGTCAAACATGTGATTTAGAATGTTGGCGAACATTACATTCTAGAACTGTCAAACGTGATATAGAAGGTTGACGAACATTCCATTCTACAATGGTCAGACATTGCTTTTAGAATGTCGGCGAACATTCCATTCTAGAATTCTCAAACATGTGATTTAGAATGTTGACGAACATTCCATTCCAGAATGGTCAGACATTGCTATTAGAATGTTGGCGAACATTCCATTCTAGAATTGTCAAACATGTGATTTAGAATATTGACGAGCATTCCATTCAAGAATTGTCAAAAATGTGATTTAGAATGTTGACGAACATTACATTGTAGAACTGTCAAACGTGTTTTAGAAGGTTGACGAACATTCCTTTCTAGAATTTTCAGACAATGTGATTTAGAATGATCATGAACATTCCATTCTAGAATTGTCAAACATGTGATTTAGGATGTTGACGAGCATTCCATTCAAGAATTGTCAAACGTGATTTAGAATGTTGGCGAACATTACATTCTAGAATTTTCAAACATTCAAACTAAGTTCTGGAATTCTGACGAACATTCCATTCTAGAACTGTCAAGCATTGCTATTAGGATGTTGACGAACATTCCATTCTAGAATTGCCAAACATGTGATTTAGAATGTTGACGAACATTCCATTCCAGAATGGTCAGACATTGCTATTAGAATGTTGACGAGCATTCCATTCTAGAATTGTCAAACATGTGATTTAGAATGTCGGCAAACATTCCATTCTAGAATTGTCAAACATGTGATTTAGAATGTTGACGAACATTACATTCTAGAACTGTCAAACATGTGATTTAGAATGTTGACGAACATTCCATTCCAGAATCGTCAGTCTTTGCTTTTAGAATGTTGACGAACATTCCATTCCAGAATCGTCAAATATTGCTTTTAGAATGTTGGCGAACATTCCATTCTAGAATTTTCAAACATTCAAACAACGTTATGGAATTCTGACTAACATTCCATACTAGAATTGTCAAAAATTTGATTTAGAATGTTGACGAAAATTCCATTCCAGAATGGTCAGACATTGCTTTTAGGATGTCGGCGAACATTCCATTCTAGAATTGTCAAACATTCAAACTAAGTTCTGGAATTCTGACGAACATTCCATTCTAGAACTGTCAAGCATTGCTATTAGGATGTTGACGAACATTCCATTCTAGAATTGCCAAACATGTGATTTAGAATGTTGACGAACATTCCATTCCAGAATGGTCAGACATTGCTATTAGAATGTTGACGAGCATTCCATTCTAGAATTGTCAAACATGTGATTTAGAATGTCGGCAAACATTCCATTCTAGAATTGTCAAACATGTGATTTAGAATGTTGACGAACATTCCATTCCAGAATGGTCAGACATTGCTATTAGAATGTTGGCGAACATTCCATTCTAGAATTGTCAAACATGTGATTTAGAATGTTGACGAACATTCCATTCTAGATTAGTCAAAAATGTGATTTAGAATGTTGATGAACATTACATTGTAGAACTGTCAAACGTGTTTTAAAAGGTTGACGAACATTCCATTCTAGAATTGTGAGACAATGTGATTTAGAATGATCATGAACATTCCATTCTAGAATTGTCAAACATGTGATTTAGAATGTTGACGAACATTCCATTCTAGAACTGTCAAACATGTGATTTAGAATGTTGATGAACATTCCATTCTACAATGGTCAGACATTGCTTTTAGAATGTCGGTGAACATTCCATTCTAGAATTGTGAAACATGTGATTTAGAATGTTGACGAACATTCCATTCCAGAATGGTCAGACATTGCTATTAGAATGTTGGCGAACATTCCATTCTAGAATTGTCAAACATGTGATTTAGAATATTGACGAGCATTCCATTCAAGAATTGTCAAAAATGTGATTTAGAATGTTGACGAACATTACATTGTAGAACTGTCAAACGTGTTCTAGAAGGTTGACGAACATTCCTTTCTAGAATTGTCAGACAATGTGATTTAGAATGATCATGAACATTCCATTCTAGAATTGTCAAACATGTGATTTAGAATGTTGACGAGCATTCCATTCAAGAATTGTCAAACGTGATTTAGAATGTTGGCGAACATTACATTCTAGAACTGTCAAACGTGATATAGAAGGTTGACGAACATTCCATTCTACTATGGTCAGACATTGCTTTTAGAATGTCGGCGAACATTCCATTCTAGAATTCTCAAACATGTGATTTAGAATGTTGACGAACATTCCATTCCAGAATGGTCAGACATTGCTATTAGAATGTTGGCGAACATTCCATTCTAGAATTGTCAAACATGTGATTTAGAATATTGACGAGCATTCCATTCAAGAATTGTCAAAAATGTGATTTAGAATGTTGACGAACATTACATTGTAGAACTGTCAAACGTGTTTTAGAAGGTTGACGAACATTCCTTTCTAGAATTTTCAGACAATGTGATTTAGAATGATCATGAACATTCCATTCTAGAATTGTCAAACATGTGATTTAGGATGTTGACGAGCATTCCATTCAAGAATTGTCAAACGTGATTTAGAATGTTGGCGAACATTACATTCTAGAATTTTCAAACATTCAAACTAAGTTCTGGAATTCTGACGAACATTCCATTCTAGAACTGTCAAGCATTGCTATTAGGATGTTGACGAACATTCCATTCTAGAATTGCCAAACATGTGATTTAGAATGTTGACGAACATTCCATTCCAGAATGGTCAGACATTGCTATTAGAATGTTGACGAGCATTCCATTCTAGAATTGTCAAACATGTGATTTAGAATGTCGGCAAACATTCCATTCTAGAATTGTCAAACATGTGATTTAGAATGTTGACGAACATTACATTCTAGAACTGTCAAACATGTGATTTAGAATGTTGACGAACATTCCATTCCAGAATCGTCAGTCTTTGCTTTTAGAATGTTGACGAACATTCCATTCCAGAATCGTCAAATATTGCTTTTAGAATGTTGGCGAACATTCCATTCTAGAATTTTCAAACATTCAAACAACGTTATGGAATTCTGACGAACATTCCATTCTAGAACTGTCAAGCATTGCTATTAGGATGTTGACGAACATTCCATTCTAGAATTGCCAAACATGTGATTTAGAATGTTGACGAACATTCCATTCCAGAATGGTCAGACATTGCTTGTAGAATGTCGGCGAACATTACATTCCAGAATGGTCAGACATTGCTATCAGAATGTCGGAGAACATTCCATCCTAGAATTGTCAAACATGTGATTTAGAATGTTGACGAGCATTCCATTCAAGAATTGTCAAACGTGATTTAGAATGTTGACGAGCATTCCATTCTAGAATTGTCAAACATGTGATTTAGAATGTTGACGAACATTCCATTCTAGAATTGTCAGACATTGCTTGTAGAATGTCGGCGAACATTACATTCCAGAATGGTCAGACATTGCTATCAGAATGTCGGAGAACATTCCATCCTAGAATTGTCAAACATGTGATTTAGAATGTTGACGAGCATTCCATTCAAGAATTGTCAAACATGTGATTTAGAATGTTGGCGAACATTACATTCTAGAACTGTCAAACGTGATATAGAAGGTTGACGAACATTCCATTCTACAATGGTCAGACATTGCTTTTAGAATGTCGGCGAACATTCCATTCTAGAATTCTCAAACATGTGATTTAGAATGTTGACGAACATTCCATTCCAGAATGGTCAGACATTGCTATTAGAATGTTGGCGAACATTCCATTCTAGAATTGTCAAACATGTGATTTAGAATATTGACGAGCATTCCATTCAAGAATTGTCAAAAATGTGATTTAGAATGTTGACGAACATTACATTGTAGAACTGTCAAACGTGTTTTAGAAGGTTGACGAACATTCCTTTCTAGAATTTTCAGACAATGTGATTTAGAATGATCATGAACATTCCATTCTAGAATTGTCAAACATGTGATTTAGGATGTTGACGAGCATTCCATTCAAGAATTGTCAAACGTGATTTAGAATGTTGGCGAACATTACATTCTAGAATTTTCAAACATTCAAACTAAGTTCTGGAATTCTGACGAACATTCCATTCTAGAACTGTCAAGCATTGCTATTAGGATGTTGACGAACATTCCATTCTAGAATTGCCAAACATGTGATTTAGAATGTTGACGAACATTCCATTCCAGAATGGTCAGACATTGCTATTAGAATGTTGGCGAACATTCCATTCTAGAATTGTCAAAAATGTGATTTACAATGTTGATGAATATTACATTGTAGAACTGTCAAACGTTTTTTAAAAGGTTGACGAACATTCCATTCTAGAATTGTGAGACACTGTGATTTAGAATGATCATGAACATTCCATTCTAGAATTGTCAAACATGTGATTTAGAATGTTGGCGAACATTACATTCTAGAACTGTCAAACGTGATTTAGAAGGTTGACGAACATTCCATTCTACAATGGTCAGACATTGCTTTTAGAATGTCGGCGAACATTCCATTCTAGAATTGTCAAACATGTGATTTAGAATATTGACGAGCATTCCATTCAAGAATTGTCAAAAATGTGATTTAGAATGTTGACGAACATCACATTGTAGAACTGTCAAACCTGTTTTAGAAGGTTGACGAACATTCCATTCTAGAATTGTCAGACAATGTGATTTAGAATGATAATGAACATTCCATTCTAGAATTGTCAGACAATGTGATTTAGAATGTTGGCGAACATTACATTCTAGAATTATTAAACATGTCATTTAGAATGTTGACGAACATTCCATTCTACAATGGTCAGACATTGCTTTAGAATGTCGGCGAACATTCCATTCTAAAATTCTCAAACATGTGATTTAGAATGTTAACGAACATTCCATTCCAGAACGGTCAGACATTGCTATTAGAATGTCAGCGAACATTCCATTCTAGAATTGTCAAACATGTGATTTAGAATGTTGACGAACATTCCATTCTAGAATGTTGACAAACATTCCATTCTAGAATTTTCAAACATTCAAACTAAGTTCTGGAATTCTGACGAACATTCCATTCTAGAACTGTCAAGGATTGCTATTAGGATGTTGACGAACATTCCATTCTAGAATTGCCAAACATGTGATTTAGAATGTTGACGAACATTCCATTCCAGAATGGTCAGACATTGCTATTAGAATGTTGGCGAACATTCCATTCTAGAATTGTCAAACATGTGATTTAGAATGTCGGCGAACATTCCATTCTAGAACTGTCAAACATGTGATTTAGAATGTTGACGAACATTCCATTCCAGAATGGTCAGACATTGCTATTAGAATGTTGGCGAACATTCCATTCTAGAATTGTCGAACATGTGATTTAAAATGTCGGCGAACATTCCATTCTAGAACTGTCAAACATGTGATTTAGAATGTTGACGAACATTCCATTCTACAATGGTCAGACATTGCTTTAGAATGTCGGCGAACATTCCATTCTAAAATTCTCAAACATGTGATTTAGAATGTTAACGAACATTCCATTCCAGAACGGTCAGACATTGCTATTAGAATGTCAGCGAACATTCCATTCTAGAATTGTCAAACATGTGATTTAGAATGTTGACGAACATTCCATTCTAGAATGTTGACAAACATTCCATTCTAGAATTTTCAAACATTCAAACTAAGTTCTGGAATTCTGACGAACATTCCATTCTAGAACTGTCAAGCATTGCTATTAGGATGTTGACGAACATTCCATTCTAGAATTGCCAAACATGTGATTTAGAATGTTGACGAACATTCCATTCCAGAATGGTCAGACATTGCTATTAGAATGTTGACGAGCATTCCATTCTAGAATTGTCAAACATGTGATTTAGAATGTCGGCAAACATTCCATTCTAGAATTGTCAAACATGTGATTTAGAATGTTGACGAACATTACATTCTAGAACTGTCAAACATGTGATTTAGAATGTTGACGAACATTCCATTCCAGAATCGTCAGTCTTTGCTTTTAGAATGTTGACGAACATTCCATTCCAGAATCGTCAAATATTGCTTTTAGAATGTTGGCGAACATTCCATTCTAGAATTTTCAAACATTCAAACAACGTTATGGAATTCTGACTAACATTCCATACTAGAATTGTCAAAAATTTGATTTAGAATGTTGACGAAAATTCCATTCCAGAATGGTCAGACATTGCTTTTAGGATGTCGGCGAACATTCCATTCTAGAATTGTCAAACATTCAAACTAAGTTCTGGAATTCTGACGAACATTCCATTCTAGAACTGTCAAGCATTGCTATTAGGATGTTGACGAACATTCCATTCTAGAATTGCCAAACATGTGATTTAGAATGTTGACGAACATTCCATTCCAGAATGGTCAGACATTGCTATTAGAATGTTGACGAGCATTCCATTCTAGAATTGTCAAACATGTGATTTAGAATGTCGGCAAACATTCCATTCTAGAATTGTCAAACATGTGATTTAGAATGTTGACGAACATTCCATTCCAGAATGGTCAGACATTGCTATTAGAATGTTGGCGAACATTCCATTCTAGAATTGTCAAACATGTGATTTAGAATGTTGACGAACATTCCATTCTAGATTAGTCAAAAATGTGATTTAGAATGTTGATGAACATTACATTGTAGAACTGTCAAACGTGTTTTAAAAGGTTGACGAACATTCCATTCTAGAATTGTGAGACAATGTGATTTAGAATGATCATGAACATTCCATTCTAGAATTGTCAAACATGTGATTTAGAATGTTGACGAACATTCCATTCTAGAACTGTCAAACATGTGATTTAGAATGTTGATGAACATTCCATTCTACAATGGTCAGACATTGCTTTTAGAATGTCGGTGAACATTCCATTCTAGAATTGTGAAACATGTGATTTAGAATGTTGACGAACATTCCATTCCAGAATGGTCAGACATTGCTATTAGAATGTTGGCGAACATTCCATTCTAGAATTGTCAAACATGTGATTTAGAATATTGACGAGCATTCCATTCAAGAATTGTCAAAAATGTGATTTAGAATGTTGACGAACATTACATTGTAGAACTGTCAAACGTGTTCTAGAAGGTTGACGAACATTCCTTTCTAGAATTGTCAGACAATGTGATTTAGAATGATCATGAACATTCCATTCTAGAATTGTCAAACATGTGATTTAGAATGTTGACGAGCATTCCATTCAAGAATTGTCAAACGTGATTTAGAATGTTGGCGAACATTACATTCTAGAATTTTCAAACATTCAAACTAAGTTCTGGAATTCTGACGAACATTCCATTCTAGAACTGTCAAGCATTGCTATTAGGATGTTGACGAACATTCCATTCTAGAATTGTCAAACATATGATTTAGAATGTTGACGAGCATTCCATTCTAGAATTGTCAAACATGTGATTTAGAATGTCGGCGAACATTCCATTCTAGAATTGTCAAACATGTGATTTAGAATGTTGACGAGCATTCCATTCAAGAATTGTCAAACGTGATTTAGAATGTTGGCGAACATTACATTCTAGAATTGTCAAACATTCAAACTAAGTTCTGGAATTCTGACGAACATTCCATTCTAGAATTGTCAGACATTGCTTGTAGAATGTCGGCGAACATTACATTCCAGAATGGTCAGACATTGCTATCAGAATGTCGGAGAACATTCCATCCTAGAATTGTCAAACATGTGATTTAGAATGTTGACGAGCATTCCATTCAAGAATTGTCAAACATGTGATTTAGAATGTTGGCGAACATTACATTCTAGAACTGTCAAACGTGATATAGAAGGTTGACGAACATTCCATTCTACAATGGTCAGACATTGCTTTTAGAATGTCGGCGAACATTCCATTCTAGAATTCTCAAACATGTGATTTAGAATGTTGACGAACATTCCATTCCAGAATGGTCAGACATTGCTATTAGAATGTTGGCGAACATTCCATTCTAGAATTGTCAAACATGTGATTTAGAATATTGACGAGCATTCCATTCAAGAATTGTCAAAAATGTGATTTAGAATGTTGACGAACATTACATTGTAGAACTGTCAAACGTGTTTTAGAAGGTTGACGAACATTCCTTTCTAGAATTTTCAGACAATGTGATTTAGAATGATCATGAACATTCCATTCTAGAATTGTCAAACATGTGATTTAGGATGTTGACGAGCATTCCATTCAAGAATTGTCAAACGTGATTTAGAATGTTGGCGAACATTACATTCTAGAATTTTCAAACATTCAAACTAAGTTCTGGAATTCTGACGAACATTCCATTCTAGAACTGTCAAGCATTGCTATTAGGATGTTGACGAACATTCCATTCTAGAATTGCCAAACATGTGATTTAGAATGTTGACGAACATTCCATTCCAGAATGGTCAGACATTGCTATTAGAATGTTGGCGAACATTCCATTCTAGAATTGTCAAACATGTGATTTAGAATGTCGGCGAACATTCCATTCTAGAATTGTCAAACATGTGATTTAGAATGTTGACGAGCATTCCATTCAAGAATTGTCAAACGTGATTTAGAATGTTGACGAGCATTCCATTCTAGAATTGTCAAACATGATTTAGAATGTTGACGAGCATTCCATTCTAGAATTGTCAAACATGTGATTTAGAATGTTGACGAACATTCCATTCTAGAATTGTCAGACATTGCTTGTAGAATGTCGGCGAACATTACATTCCAGAATGGTCAGACATTGCTATCAGAATGTCGGAGAACATTCCATCCTAGAATTGTCAAACATGTGATTTAGAATGTTGACGAGCATTCCATTCAAGAATTGTCAAACATGTGATTTAGAATGTTGGCGAACATTACATTCTAGAACTGTCAAACGTGATATAGAAGGTTGACGAACATTCCATTCTACAATGGTCAGACATTGCTTTTAGAATGTCGGCGAACATTCCATTCTAGAATTCTCAAACATGTGATTTAGAATGTTGACGAACATTCCATTCCAGAATGGTCAGACATTGCTATTAGAATGTTGGCGAACATTCCATTCTAGAATTGTCAAACATGTGATTTAGAATATTGACGAGCATTCCATTCAAGAATTGTCAAAAATGTGATTTAGAATGTTGACGAACATTACATTGTAGAACTGTCAAACGTGTTTTAGAAGGTTGACGAACATTCCTTTCTAGAATTTTCAGACAATGTGATTTAGAATGATCATGAACATTCCATTCTAGAATTGTCAAACATGTGATTTAGGATGTTGACGAGCATTCCATTCAAGAATTGTCAAACGTGATTTAGAATGTTGGCGAACATTACATTCTAGAATTTTCAAACATTCAAACTAAGTTCTGGAATTCTGACGAACATTCCATTCTAGAACTGTCAAGCATTGCTATTAGGATGTTGACGAACATTCCATTCTAGAATTGCCAAACATGTGATTTAGAATGTTGACGAACATTCCATTCCAGAATGGTCAGACATTGCTATTAGAATGTTGGCGAACATTCCATTCTAGAATTGTCAAAAATGTGATTTACAATGTTGATGAATATTACATTGTAGAACTGTCAAACGTTTTTTAAAAGGTTGACGAACATTCCATTCTAGAATTGTGAGACACTGTGATTTAGAATGATCATGAACATTCCATTCTAGAATTGTCAAACATGTGATTTAGAATGTTGGCGAACATTACATTCTAGAACTGTCAAACGTGATTTAGAAGGTTGACGAACATTCCATTCTACAATGGTCAGACATTGCTTTTAGAATGTCGGCGAACATTCCATTCTAGAATTGTCAAACATGTGATTTAGAATATTGACGAGCATTCCATTCAAGAATTGTCAAAAATGTGATTTAGAATGTTGACGAACATCACATTGTAGAACTGTCAAACCTGTTTTAGAAGGTTGACGAACATTCCATTCTAGAATTGTCAGACAATGTGATTTAGAATGATAATGAACATTCCATTCTAGAATTGTCAGACAATGTGATTTAGAATGTTGGCGAACATTACATTCTAGAATTATTAAACATGTCATTTAGAATGTTGACGAACATTCCATTCTACAATGGTCAGACATTGCTTTAGAATGTCGGCGAACATTCCATTCTAAAATTCTCAAACATGTGATTTAGAATGTTAACGAACATTCCATTCCAGAACGGTCAGACATTGCTATTAGAATGTCAGCGAACATTCCATTCTAGAATTGTCAAACATGTGATTTAGAATGTTGACGAACATTCCATTCTAGAATGTTGACAAACATTCCATTCTAGAATTTTCAAACATTCAAACTAAGTTCTGGAATTCTGACGAACATTCCATTCTAGAACTGTCAAGGATTGCTATTAGGATGTTGACGAACATTCCATTCTAGAATTGCCAAACATGTGATTTAGAATGTTGACGAACATTCCATTCCAGAATGGTCAGACATTGCTATTAGAATGTTGGCGAACATTCCATTCTAGAATTGTCAAACATGTGATTTAGAATGTCGGCGAACATTCCATTCTAGAACTGTCAAACATGTGATTTAGAATGTTGACGAACATTCCATTCCAGAATGGTCAGACATTGCTATTAGAATGTTGGCGAACATTCCATTCTAGAATTGTCGAACATGTGATTTAAAATGTCGGCGAACATTCCATTCTAGAACTGTCAAACATGTGATTTAGAATGTTGACGAACATTCCATTCTACAATGGTCAGACATTGCTTTAGAATGTCGGCGAACATTCCATTCTAAAATTCTCAAACATGTGATTTAGAATGTTAACGAACATTCCATTCCAGAACGGTCAGACATTGCTATTAGAATGTCAGCGAACATTCCATTCTAGAATTGTCAAACATGTGATTTAGAATGTTGACGAACATTCCATTCTAGAATGTTGACAAACATTCCATTCTAGAATTTTCAAACATTCAAACTAAGTTCTGGAATTCTGACGAACATTCCATTCTAGAACTGTCAAGCATTGCTATTAGGATGTTGACGAACATTCCATTCTAGAATTGCCAAACATGTGATTTAGAATGTTGACGAACATTCCATTCCAGAATGGTCAGACATTGCTATTAGAATGTTGTCGAACATTCCATTCTAGAATTGTCAAACATGTGATTTAGAATATTGACGAGCATTCCATTCAAGAATTGTCAAAAATGTTATTTAGAATGTTGACGAACATTACATTGTAGAACTGTCAAACGTGTTCTAGAAGGTTGACGAACATTCCTTTCTAGAATTGTCAGACAATGTGATTTAGAATGATCATGCACATTCCATTCTAGAATTGTCAAACATGTGATTTAGAATGTTGACGAGCATTCCATTCAAGAATTGTCAAACGTGATTTAGAATGTTGGCGAACATTACATTCTAGAATTTTCAAACATTCAAACTAAGTTCTGGAATTCTGACGAACATTCCATTCTAGAACTGTCAAGCATTGCTATTAGGATGTTGACGAACATTCCATTCTAGAATTGTCAAACATATGATTTAGAATATTGACGAGCATTCCATTCTAGAATTGTCAAACATATGATTTAGAATATTGACGAACATTCCATTCTAGAATTGCCAAACATGTGATTTAGAATGTTGACGAACATTCCATTCCAGAATGGTCAGACATTGCTATTAGAATGTTGGCGAACATTCCATTCTAGAATTGTCAAACATGTGATTTAGAATGTCGGCGAACATTCCATTCTAGAATTGTCAAACATGTGATTTAGAATGTTGACGAGCATTCCATTCAAGAATTGTCAAACGTGATTTAGAATGTTGACGAGCATTCCATTCTAGAATTGTCAAACATGTGATTTAGAATGTTGACGAACATTCCATTCTAGAATTGTCAGACATTGCTTGTAGAATGTCGGCGAACATTACATTCCAGAATGGTCAGACATTGCTATCAGAATGTCGGAGAACATTCCATCCTAGAATTGTCAAACATGTGATTTAGAATGTTGACGAGCATTCCATTCAAGAATTGTCAAACGTGATTTAGAATGTTGACGAGCATTCCATTCTAGAATTGTCAAACATGTGATTTAGAATGTTGACGAACATTCCATTCTAGAATTGTCAGACATTGCTTGTAGAATGTCGGCGAACATTACATTCCAGAATGGTCAGACATTGCTATCAGAATGTCGGAGAACATTCCATCCTAGAATTGTCAAACATGTGATTTAGAATGTTGACGAGCATTCCATTCAAGAATTGTCAAACATGTGATTTAGAATGTTGGCGAACATTACATTCTAGAACTGTCAAACGTGATATAGAAGGTTGACGAACATTCCATTCTACAATGGTCAGACATTGCTTTTAGAATGTCGGCGAACATTCCATTCTAGAATTCTCAAACATGTGATTTAGAATGTTGACGAACATTCCATTCCAGAATGGTCAGACATTGTTATTAGAATGTTGGCGAACATTCCATTCTAGAATTGTCAAACATGTGATTTAGAATATTGACGAGCATTCCATTCAAGAATTGTCAAAAATGTGATTTAGAATGTTGACGAACATTACATTGTAGAACTGTCAAACGTGTTTTAGAAGGTTGACGAACATTCCTTTCTAGAATTTTCAGACAATGTGATTTAGAATGATCATGAACATTCCATTCTAGAATTGTCAAACATGTGATTTAGGATGTTGACGAGCATTCCATTCAAGAATTGTCAAACGTGATTTAGAATGTTGGCGAACATTACATTCTAGAATTTTCAAACATTCAAACTAAGTTCTGGAATTCTGACGAACATTCCATTCTAGAACTGTCAAGCATTGCTATTAGGATGTTGACGAACATTCCATTCTAGAATTGCCAAACATGTGATTTAGAATGTTGACGAACATTCCATTCCAGAATGGTCAGACATTGCTATTAGAATGTTGGCGAACATTCCATTCTAGAATTGTCAAAAATGTGATTTACAATGTTGATGAATATTACATTGTAGAACTGTCAAACGTTTTTTAAAAGGTTGACGAACATTCCATTCTAGAATTGTGAGACACTGTGATTTAGAATGATCATGAACATTCCATTCTAGAATTGTCAAACATGTGATTTAGAATGTTGGCGAACATTACATTCTAGAACTGTCAAACGTGATTTAGAAGGTTGACGAACATTCCATTCTACAATGGTCAGACATTGCTTTTAGAATGTCGGCGAACATTCCATTCTAGAATTGTCAAACATGTGATTTAGAATATTGATGAGCATTCCATTCAAGAATTGTCAAAAATGTGATTTAGAATGTTGACGAACATCACATTGTAGAACTGTCAAACCTGTTTTAGAAGGTTGACGAACATTCCATTCTAGAATTGTCAGACAATGTGATTTAGAATGATAATGAACATTCCATTCTAGAATTGTCAGACAATGTGATTTAGAATGTTGGCGAACATTACATTCTAGAATTATTAAACATGTCATTTAGAATGTTGACGAACATTCCATTCTACAATGGTCAGACATTGCTTTAGAATGTCGGCGAACATTCCATTCTAAAATTCTCAAACATGTGATTTAGAATGTTAACGAACATTCCATTCCAGAACGGTCAGACATTGCTATTAGAATGTCAGCGAACATTCCATTCTAGAATTGTCAAACATGTGATTTAGAATGTTGACGAACATTCCATTCTAGAATGTTGACAAACATTCCATTCTAGAATTTTCAAACATTCAAACTAAGTTCTGGAATTCTGACGAACATTCCATTCTAGAACTGTCAAGGATTGCTATTAGGATGTTGACGAACATTCCATTCTAGAATTGCCAAACATGTGATTTAGAATGTTGACGAACATTCCATTCCAGAATGGTCAGACATTGCTATTAGAATGTTGGCGAACATTCCATTCTAGAATTGTCAAACATGTGATTTAGAATGTCGGCGAACATTCCATTCTAGAACTGTCAAACATGTGATTTAGAATGTTGACGAACATTCCATTCCAGAATGGTCAGACATTGCTATTAGAATGTTGGCGAACATTCCATTCTAGAATTGTCGAACATGTGATTTAAAATGTCGGCGAACATTCCATTCTAGAACTGTCAAACATGTGATTTAGAATGTTGACGAACATTCCATTCTACAATGGTCAGACATTGCTTTAGAATGTCGGCGAACATTCCATTCTAAAATTCTCAAACATGTGATTTAGAATGTTAACGAACATTCCATTCCAGAACGGTCAGACATTGCTATTAGAATGTCAGCGAACATTCCATTCTAGAATTGTCAAACATGTGATTTAGAATGTTGACGAACATTCCATTCTAGAATGTTGACAAACATTCCATTCTAGAATTTTCAAACATTCAAACTAAGTTCTGGAATTCTGACGAACATTCCATTCTAGAACTGTCAAGCATTGCTATTAGGATGTTGACGAACATTCCATTCTAGAATTGCCAAACATGTGATTTAGAATGTTGACGAACATTCCATTCCAGAATGGTCAGACATTGCTATTAGAATGTTGTCGAACATTCCATTCTAGAATTGTCAAACATGTGATTTAGAATATTGACGAGCATTCCATTCAAGAATTGTCAAAAATGTTATTTAGAATGTTGACGAACATTACATTGTAGAACTGTCAAACGTGTTCTAGAAGGTTGACGAACATTCCTTTCTAGAATTGTCAGACAATGTGATTTAGAATGATCATGCACATTCCATTCTAGAATTGTCAAACATGTGATTTAGAATGTTGACGAGCATTCCATTCAAGAATTGTCAAACGTGATTTAGAATGTTGGCGAACATTACATTCTAGAATTTTCAAACATTCAAACTAAGTTCTGGAATTCTGACGAACATTCCATTCTAGAACTGTCAAGCATTGCTATTAGGATGTTGACGAACATTCCATTCTAGAATTGTCAAACATATGATTTAGAATATTGACGAGCATTCCATTCTAGAATTGTCAAACATATGATTTAGAATATTGACGAACATTCCATTCTAGAATTGCCAAACATGTGATTTAGAATGTTGACGAACATTCCATTCCAGAATGGTCAGACATTGCTATTAGAATGTTGGCGAACATTCCATTCTAGAATTGTCAAACATGTGATTTAGAATGTCGGCGAACATTCCATTCTAGAATTGTCAAACATGTGATTTAGAATGTTGACGAGCATTCCATTCAAGAATTGTCAAACGTGATTTAGAATGTTGACGAGCATTCCATTCTAGAATTGTCAAACATGTGATTTAGAATGTTGACGAACATTCCATTCTAGAATTGTCAGACATTGCTTGTAGAATGTCGGCGAACATTACATTCCAGAATGGTCAGACATTGCTATCAGAATGTCGGAGAACATTCCATCCTAGAATTGTCAAACATGTGATTTAGAATGTTGACGAGCATTCCATTCAAGAATTGTCAAACGTGATTTAGAATGTTGACGAGCATTCCATTCTAGAATTGTCAAACATGTGATTTAGAATGTTGACGAACATTCCATTCTAGAATTGTCAGACATTGCTTGTAGAATGTCGGCGAACATTACATTCCAGAATGGTCAGACATTGCTATCAGAATGTCGGAGAACATTCCATCCTAGAATTGTCAAACATGTGATTTAGAATGTTGACGAGCATTCCATTCAAGAATTGTCAAACATGTGATTTAGAATGTTGGCGAACATTACATTCTAGAACTGTCAAACGTGATATAGAAGGTTGACGAACATTCCATTCTACAATGGTCAGACATTGCTTTTAGAATGTCGGCGAACATTCCATTCTAGAATTCTCAAACATGTGATTTAGAATGTTGACGAACATTCCATTCCAGAATGGTCAGACATTGCTATTAGAATGTTGGCGAACATTCCATTCTAGAATTGTCAAACATGTGATTTAGAATATTGACGAGCATTCCATTCAAGAATTGTCAAAAATGTGATTTAGAATGTTGACGAACATTACATTGTAGAACTGTCAAACGTGTTTTAGAAGGTTGACGAACATTCCTTTCTAGAATTTTCAGACAATGTGATTTAGAATGATCATGAACATTCCATTCTAGAATTGTCAAACATGTGATTTAGGATGTTGACGAGCATTCCATTCAAGAATTGTCAAACGTGATTTAGAATGTTGGCGAACATTACATTCTAGAATTTTCAAACATTCAAACTAAGTTCTGGAATTCTGACGAACATTCCATTCTAGAACTGTCAAGCATTGCTATTAGGATGTTGACGAACATTCCATTCTAGAATTGCCAAACATGTGATTTAGAATGTTGACGAACATTCCATTCCAGAATGGTCAGACATTGCTATTAGAATGTTGGCGAACATTCCATTCTAGAATTGTCAAAAATGTGATTTACAATGTTGATGAATATTACATTGTAGAACTGTCAAACGTTTTTTAAAAGGTTGACGAACATTCCATTCTAGAATTGTGAGACACTGTGATTTAGAATGATCATGAACATTCCATTCTAGAATTGTCAAACATGTGATTTAGAATGTTGGCGAACATTACATTCTAGAACTGTCAAACGTGATTTAGAAGGTTGACGAACATTCCATTCTACAATGGTCAGACATTGCTTTTAGAATGTCGGCGAACATTCCATTCTAGAATTGTCAAACATGTGATTTAGAATATTGACGAGCATTCCATTCAAGAATTGTCAAAAATGTGATTTAGAATGTTGACGAACATCACATTGTAGAACTGTCAAACCTGTTTTAGAAGGTTGACGAACATTCCATTCTAGAATTGTCAGACAATGTGATTTAGAATGATAATGAACATTCCATTCTAGAATTGTCAGACAATGTGATTTAGAATGTTGGCGAACATTACATTCTAGAATTATTAAACATGTCATTTAGAATGTTGACGAACATTCCATTCTACAATGGTCAGACATTGCTTTAGAATGTCGGCGAACATTCCATTCTAAAATTCTCAAACATGTGATTTAGAATGTTAACGAACATTCCATTCCAGAACGGTCAGACATTGCTATTAGAATGTCAGCGAACATTCCATTCTAGAATTGTCAAACATGTGATTTAGAATGTTGACGAACATTCCATTCTAGAATGTTGACAAACATTCCATTCTAGAATTTTCAAACATTCAAACTAAGTTCTGGAATTCTGACGAACATTCCATTCTAGAACTGTCAAGGATTGCTATTAGGATGTTGACGAACATTCCATTCTAGAATTGCCAAACATGTGATTTAGAATGTTGACGAACATTCCATTCCAGAATGGTCAGACATTGCTATTAGAATGTTGGCGAACATTCCATTCTAGAATTGTCAAACATGTGATTTAGAATGTCGGCGAACATTCCATTCTAGAACTGTCAAACATGTGATTTAGAATGTTGACGAACATTCCATTCCAGAATGGTCAGACATTGCTATTAGAATGTTGGCGAACATTCCATTCTAGAATTGTCGAACATGTGATTTAAAATGTCGGCGAACATTCCATTCTAGAACTGTCAAACATGTGATTTAGAATGTTGACGAACATTCCATTCTACAATGGTCAGACATTGCTTTAGAATGTCGGCGAACATTCCATTCTAAAATTCTCAAACATGTGATTTAGAATGTTAACGAACATTCCATTCCAGAACGGTCAGACATTGCTATTAGAATGTCAGCGAACATTCCATTCTAGAATTGTCAAACATGTGATTTAGAATGTTGACGAACATTCCATTCTAGAATGTTGACAAACATTCCATTCTAGAATTTTCAAACATTCAAACTAAGTTCTGGAATTCTGACGAACATTCCATTCTAGAACTGTCAAGCATTGCTATTAGGATGTTGACGAACATTCCATTCTAGAATTGCCAAACATGTGATTTAGAATGTTGACGAACATTCCATTCCAGAATGGTCAGACATTGCTATTAGAATGTTGTCGAACATTCCATTCTAGAATTGTCAAACATGTGATTTAGAATATTGACGAGCATTCCATTCAAGAATTGTCAAAAATGTTATTTAGAATGTTGACGAACATTACATTGTAGAACTGTCAAACGTGTTCTAGAAGGTTGACGAACATTCCTTTCTAGAATTGTCAGACAATGTGATTTAGAATGATCATGCACATTCCATTCTAGAATTGTCAAACATGTGATTTAGAATGTTGACGAGCATTCCATTCAAGAATTGTCAAACGTGATTTAGAATGTTGGCGAACATTACATTCTAGAATTTTCAAACATTCAAACTAAGTTCTGGAATTCTGACGAACATTCCATTCTAGAACTGTCAAGCATTGCTATTAGGATGTTGACGAACATTCCATTCTAGAATTGTCAAACATATGATTTAGAATATTGACGAGCATTCCATTCTAGAATTGTCAAACATATGATTTAGAATATTGACGAACATTCCATTCTAGAATTGCCAAACATGTGATTTAGAATGTTGACGAACATTCCATTCCAGAATGGTCAGACATTGCTATTAGAATGTTGGCGAACATTCCATTCTAGAATTGTCAAACATGTGATTTAGAATATTGACGAGCATTCCATTCAAGAATTGTCAAAAATGTGATTTAGAATGTTGACGAACATTACATTGTAGAACTGTCAAACGTGTTCTAGAAGGTTGACGAACATTCCTTTCTAGAATTGTCAGACAATGTGATTTAGAATGATCATGAACATTCCATTCTAGAATTGTCAAACATGTGATTTAGAATGTTGACGAGCATTCCATTCAAGAATTGTCAAACGTGATTTAGAATGTTGGCGAACATTACATTCTAGAATTTTCAAACATTCAAACTAAGTTCTGGAATTCTGACGAACATTCCATTCTAGAACTGTCAAGCATTGCTATTAGGATGTTGACGAACATTCCATTCTAGAATTGTCAAACATATGATTTAGAATATTGACGAGCATTCCATTCTAGAATTGTCAAACATGTGATTTAGAATGTCGGCGAACATTCCATTCTAGAATTGTCAAACATGTGATTTAGAATGTTGACGAGCATTCCATTCAAGAATTGTCAAACGTGATTTAGAATGTTGACGAGCATTCCATTCTAGAATTGTCAAACATGTGATTTAGAATGTTGACGAACATTCCATTCTAGAATTGTCAGACATTGCTTGTAGAATGTCGGCGAACATTACATTCCAGAATGGTCAGACATTGCTATCAGAATGTCGGAGAACATTCCATCCTAGAATTGTCAAACATGTGATTTAGAATGTTGACGAGCATTCCATTCAAGAATTGTCAAACATGTGATTTAGAATGTTGGCGAACATTACATTCTAGAACTGTCAAACGTGATATAGAAGGTTGACGAACATTCCATTCTACAATGGTCAGACATTGCTTTTAGAATGTCGGCGAACATTCCATTCTAGAATTCTCAAACATGTGATTTAGAATGTTGACGAACATTCCATTCCAGAATGGTCAGACATTGCTATTAGAATGTTGGCGAACATTCCATTCTAGAATTGTCAAACATGTGATTTAGAATATTGACGAGCATTCCATTCAAGAATTGTCAAAAATGTGATTTAGAATGTTGACGAACATTACATTGTAGAACTGTCAAACGTGTTTTAGAAGGTTGACGAACATTCCTTTCTAGAATTTTCAGACAATGTGATTTAGAATGATCATGAACATTCCATTCTAGAATTGTCAAACATGTGATTTAGGATGTTGACGAGCATTCCATTCAAGAATTGTCAAACGTGATTTAGAATGTTGGCGAACATTACATTCTAGAATTTTCAAACATTCAAACTAAGTTCTGGAATTCTGACGAACATTCCATTCTAGAACTGTCAAGCATTGCTATTAGGATGTTGACGAACATTCCATTCTAGAATTGCCAAACATGTGATTTAGAATGTTGACGAACATTCCATTCCAGAATGGTCAGACATTGCTATTAGAATGTTGGCGAACATTCCATTCTAGAATTGTCAAAAATGTGATTTACAATGTTGATGAATATTACATTGTAGAACTGTCAAACGTTTTTTAAAAGGTTGACGAACATTCCATTCTAGAATTGTGAGACACTGTGATTTAGAATGATCATGAACATTCCATTCTAGAATTGTCAAACATGTGATTTAGAATGTTGGCGAACATTACATTCTAGAACTGTCAAACGTGATTTAGAAGGTTGACGAACATTCCATTCTACAATGGTCAGACATTGCTTTTAGAATGTCGGCGAACATTCCATTCTAGAATTGTCAAACATGTGATTTAGAATATTGACGAGCATTCCATTCAAGAATTGTCAAAAATGTGATTTAGAATGTTGACGAACATCACATTGTAGAACTGTCAAACCTGTTTTAGAAGGTTGACGAACATTCCATTCTAGAATTGTCAGACAATGTGATTTAGAATGATAATGAACATTCCATTCTAGAATTGTCAGACAATGTGATTTAGAATGTTGGCGAACATTACATTCTAGAATTATTAAACATGTCATTTAGAATGTTGACGAACATTCCATTCTACAATGGTCAGACATTGCTTTAGAATGTCGGCGAACATTCCATTCTAAAATTCTCAAACATGTGATTTAGAATGTTAACGAACATTCCATTCCAGAACGGTCAGACATTGCTATTAGAATGTCAGCGAACATTCCATTCTAGAATTGTCAAACATGTGATTTAGAATGTTGACGAACATTCCATTCTAGAATGTTGACAAACATTCCATTCTAGAATTTTCAAACATTCAAACTAAGTTCTGGAATTCTGACGAACATTCCATTCTAGAACTGTCAAGGATTGCTATTAGGATGTTGACGAACATTCCATTCTAGAATTGTCAAACATGTGATTTAGAATGTTGACGAACATTCCATTCCAGAATGGTCAGACATTGCTATTAGAATGTTGGCGAACATTCCATTCTAGAATTGTCAAACATGTGATTTAGAATGTTGACGAACATTCCATTCTAGATTAGTCAAAAATGTGATTTAGAATGTTGATGAACATTACATTGTAGAACTGTCAAACGTGTTTTAAAAGGTTGACGAACATTCCATTCTAGAATTGTGAGACAATGTGATTTAGAATGATCATGAACATTCCATTCTAGAATTGTCAAACATGTGATTTAGAATGTTGACGAACATTCCATTCTAGAACTGTCAAACATGTGATTTAGAATGTTGATGAACATTCCATTCTACAATGGTCAGACATTGCTTTTAGAATGTCGGTGAACATTCCATTCTAGAATTGTGAAACATGTGATTTAGAATGTTGACGAACATTCCATTCCAGAATGGTCAGACATTGCTATTAGAATGTTGGCGAACATTCCATTCTAGAATTGTCAAACATGTGATTTAGAATATTGACGAGCATTCCATTCAAGAATTGTCAAAAATGTGATTTAGAATGTTGACGAACATTACATTGTAGAACTGTCAAACGTGTTCTAGAAGGTTGACGAACATTCCTTTCTAGAATTGTCAGACAATGTGATTTAGAATGATCATGAACATTCCATTCTAGAATTGTCAAACATGTGATTTAGAATGTTGACGAGCATTCCATTCAAGAATTGTCAAACGTGATTTAGAATGTTGGCGAACATTACATTCTAGAATTTTCAAACATTCAAACTAAGTTCTGGAATTCTGACGAACATTCCATTCTAGAACTGTCAAGCATTGCTATTAGGATGTTGACGAACATTCCATTCTAGAATTGTCAAACATATGATTTAGAATGTTGACGAGCATTCCATTCTAGAATTGTCAAACATGTGATTTAGAATGTCGGCGAACATTCCATTCTAGAATTGTCAAACATGTGATTTAGAATGTTGACGAGCATTCCATTCAAGAATTGTCAAACGTGATTTAGAATGTTGGCGAACATTACATTCTAGAATTGTCAAACATTCAAACTAAGTTCTGGAATTCTGACGAACATTCCATTCTAGAATTGTCAGACATTGCTTGTAGAATGTCGGCGAACATTACATTCCAGAATGGTCAGACATTGCTATCAGAATGTCGGAGAACATTCCATCCTAGAATTGTCAAACATGTGATTTAGAATGTTGACGAGCATTCCATTCAAGAATTGTCAAACATGTGATTTAGAATGTTGGCGAACATTACATTCTAGAACTGTCAAACGTGATATAGAAGGTTGACGAACATTCCATTCTACAATGGTCAGACATTGCTTTTAGAATGTCGGCGAACATTCCATTCTAGAATTCTCAAACATGTGATTTAGAATGTTGACGAACATTCCATTCCAGAATGGTCAGACATTGCTATTAGAATGTTGGCGAACATTCCATTCTAGAATTGTCAAACATGTGATTTAGAATATTGACGAGCATTCCATTCAAGAATTGTCAAAAATGTGATTTAGAATGTTGACGAACATTACATTGTAGAACTGTCAAACGTGTTTTAGAAGGTTGACGAACATTCCTTTCTAGAATTTTCAGACAATGTGATTTAGAATGATCATGAACATTCCATTCTAGAATTGTCAAACATGTGATTTAGGATGTTGACGAGCATTCCATTCAAGAATTGTCAAACGTGATTTAGAATGTTGGCGAACATTACATTCTAGAATTTTCAAACATTCAAACTAAGTTCTGGAATTCTGACGAACATTCCATTCTAGAACTGTCAAGCATTGCTATTAGGATGTTGACGAACATTCCATTCTAGAATTGCCAAACATGTGATTTAGAATGTTGACGAACATTCCATTCCAGAATGGTCAGACATTGCTATTAGAATGTTGGCGAACATTCCATTCTAGAATTGTCAAACATGTGATTTAGAATGTCGGCGAACATTCCATTCTAGAATTGTCAAACATGTGATTTAGAATGTTGACGAGCATTCCATTCAAGAATTGTCAAACGTGATTTAGAATGTTGACGAGCATTCCATTCTAGAATTGTCAAACATGTGATTTAGAATGTTGACGAACATTCCATTCTAGAATTGTCAGACATTGCTTGTAGAATGTCGGCGAACATTACATTCCAGAATGGTCAGACATTGCTATCAGAATGTCGGAGAACATTCCATCCTAGAATTGTCAAACATGTGATTTAGAATGTTGACGAGCATTCCATTCAAGAATTGTCAAACGTGATTTAGAATGTTGACGAGCATTCCATTCTAGAATTGTCAAACATGTGATTTAGAATGTTGACGAACATTCCATTCTAGAATTGTCAGACATTGCTTGTAGAATGTCGGCGAACATTACATTCCAGAATGGTCAGACATTGCTATCAGAATGTCGGAGAACATTCCATCCTAGAATTGTCAAACATGTGATTTAGAATGTTGACGAGCATTCCATTCAAGAATTGTCAAACATGTGATTTAGAATGTTGGCGAACATTACATTCTAGAACTGTCAAACGTGATATAGAAGGTTGACGAACATTCCATTCTACAATGGTCAGACATTGCTTTTAGAATGTCGGCGAACATTCCATTCTAGAATTCTCAAACATGTGATTTAGAATGTTGACGAACATTCCATTCCAGAATGGTCAGACATTGCTATTAGAATGTTGGCGAACATTCCATTCTAGAATTGTCAAACATGTGATTTAGAATATTGACGAGCATTCCATTCAAGAATTGTCAAAAATGTGATTTAGAATGTTGACGAACATTACATTGTAGAACTGTCAAACGTGTTTTAGAAGGTTGACGAACATTCCTTTCTAGAATTTTCAGACAATGTGATTTAGAATGATCATGAACATTCCATTCTAGAATTGTCAAACATGTGATTTAGGATGTTGACGAGCATTCCATTCAAGAATTGTCAAACGTGATTTAGAATGTTGGCGAACATTACATTCTAGAATTTTCAAACATTCAAACTAAGTTCTGGAATTCTGACGAACATTCCATTCTAGAACTGTCAAGCATTGCTATTAGGATGTTGACGAACATTCCATTCTAGAATTGCCAAACATGTGATTTAGAATGTTGACGAACATTCCATTCCAGAATGGTCAGACATTGCTATTAGAATGTTGGCGAACATTCCATTCTAGAATTGTCAAAAATGTGATTTACAATGTTGATGAATATTACATTGTAGAACTGTCAAACGTTTTTTAAAAGGTTGACGAACATTCCATTCTAGAATTGTGAGACACTGTGATTTAGAATGATCATGAACATTCCATTCTAGAATTGTCAAACATGTGATTTAGAATGTTGGCGAACATTACATTCTAGAACTGTCAAACGTGATTTAGAAGGTTGACGAACATTCCATTCTACAATGGTCAGACATTGCTTTTAGAATGTCGGCGAACATTCCATTCTAGAATTGTCAAACATGTGATTTAGAATATTGACGAGCATTCCATTCAAGAATTGTCAAAAATGTGATTTAGAATGTTGACGAACATCACATTGTAGAACTGTCAAACCTGTTTTAGAAGGTTGACGAACATTCCATTCTAGAATTGTCAGACAATGTGATTTAGAATGATAATGAACATTCCATTCTAGAATTGTCAGACAATGTGATTTAGAATGTTGGCGAACATTACATTCTAGAATTATTAAACATGTCATTTAGAATGTTGACGAACATTCCATTCTACAATGGTCAGACATTGCTTTAGAATGTCGGCGAACATTCCATTCTAAAATTTTCAAACATGTGATTTAGAATGTTAACGAACATTCCATTCCAGAACGGTCAGACATTGCTATTAGAATGTCAGCGAACATTCCATTCTAGAATTGTCAAACATGTGATTTAGAATGTTGACGAACATTCCATTCTAGAATGTTGACAAACATTCCATTCTAGAATTTTCAAACATTCAAACTAAGTTCTGGAATTCTGACGAACATTCCATTCTAGAACTGTCAAGGATTGCTATTAGGATGTTGACGAACATTCCATTCTAGAATTGCCAAACATGTGATTTAGAATGTTGACGAACATTCCATTCCAGAATGGTCAGACATTGCTATTAGAATGTTGGCGAACATTCCATTCTAGAATTGTCAAACATGTGATTTAGAATGTCGGCGAACATTCCATTCTAGAACTGTCAAACATGTGATTTAGAATGTTGACGAACATTCCATTCCAGAATGGTCAGACATTGCTATTAGAATGTTGGCGAACATTCCATTCTAGAATTGTCGAACATGTGATTTAAAATGTCGGCGAACATTCCATTCTAGAACTGTCAAACATGTGATTTAGAATGTTGACGAACATTCCATTCTACAATGGTCAGACATTGCTTTAGAATGTCGGCGAACATTCCATTCTAAAATTCTCAAACATGTGATTTAGAATGTTAACGAACATTCCATTCCAGAACGGTCAGACATTGCTATTAGAATGTCAGCGAACATTCCATTCTAGAATTGTCAAACATGTGATTTAGAATGTTGACGAACATTCCATTCTAGAATGTTGACAAACATTCCATTCTAGAATTTTCAAACATTCAAACTAAGTTCTGGAATTCTGACGAACATTCCATTCTAGAACTGTCAAGCATTGCTATTAGGATGTTGACGAACATTCCATTCTAGAATTGCCAAACATGTGATTTAGAATGTTGACGAACATTCCATTCCAGAATGGTCAGACATTGCTATTAGAATGTTGTCGAACATTCCATTCTAGAATTGTCAAACATGTGATTTAGAATATTGACGAGCATTCCATTCAAGAATTGTCAAAAATGTTATTTAGAATGTTGACGAACATTACATTGTAGAACTGTCAAACGTGTTCTAGAAGGTTGACGAACATTCCTTTCTAGAATTGTCAGACAATGTGATTTAGAATGATCATGCACATTCCATTCTAGAATTGTCAAACATGTGATTTAGAATGTTGACGAGCATTCCATTCAAGAATTGTCAAACGTGATTTAGAATGTTGGCGAACATTACATTCTAGAATTTTCAAACATTCAAACTAAGTTCTGGAATTCTGACGAACATTCCATTCTAGAACTGTCAAGCATTGCTATTAGGATGTTGACGAACATTCCATTCTAGAATTGTCAAACATATGATTTAGAATATTGACGAGCATTCCATTCTAGAATTGTCAAACATATGATTTAGAATATTGACGAACATTCCATTCTAGAATTGCCAAACATGTGATTTAGAATGTTGACGAACATTCCATTCCAGAATGGTCAGACATTGCTATTAGAATGTTGGCGAACATTCCATTCTAGAATTGTCAAACATGTGATTTAGAATATTGACGAGCATTCCATTCAAGAATTGTCAAAAATGTGATTTAGAATGTTGACGAACATTACATTGTAGAACTGTCAAACGTGTTCTAGAAGGTTGACGAACATTCCTTTCTAGAATTGTCAGACAATGTGATTTAGAATGATCATGAACATTCCATTCTAGAATTGTCAAACATGTGATTTAGAATGTTGACGAGCATTCCATTCAAGAATTGTCAAACGTGATTTAGAATGTTGGCGAACATTACATTCTAGAATTTTCAAACATTCAAACTAAGTTCTGGAATTCTGACGAACATTCCATTCTAGAACTGTCAAGCATTGCTATTAGGATGTTGACGAACATTCCATTCTAGAATTGTCAAACATATGATTTAGAATATTGACGAGCATTCCATTCTAGAATTGTCAAACATGTGATTTAGAATGTCGGCGAACATTCCATTCTAGAATTGTCAAACATGTGATTTAGAATGTTGACGAGCATTCCATTCAAGAATTGTCAAACGTGATTTAGAATGTTGACGAGCATTCCATTCTAGAATTGTCAAACATGTGATTTAGAATGTTGACGAACATTCCATTCTAGAATTGTCAGACATTGCTTGTAGAATGTCGGCGAACATTACATTCCAGAATGGTCAGACATTGCTATCAGAATGTCGGAGAACATTCCATCCTAGAATTGTCAAACATGTGATTTAGAATGTTGACGAGCATTCCATTCAAGAATTGTCAAACATGTGATTTAGAATGTTGGCGAACATTACATTCTAGAACTGTCAAACGTGATATAGAAGGTTGACGAACATTCCATTCTACAATGGTCAGACATTGCTTTTAGAATGTCGGCGAACATTCCATTCTAGAATTCTCAAACATGTGATTTAGAATGTTGACGAACATTCCATTCCAGAATGGTCAGACATTGCTATTAGAATGTTGGCGAACATTCCATTCTAGAATTGTCAAACATGTGATTTAGAATATTGACGAGCATTCCATTCAAGAATTGTCAAAAATGTGATTTAGAATGTTGACGAACATTACATTGTAGAACTGTCAAACGTGTTTTAGAAGGTTGACGAACATTCCTTTCTAGAATTTTCAGACAATGTGATTTAGAATGATCATGAACATTCCATTCTAGAATTGTCAAACATGTGATTTAGGATGTTGACGAGCATTCCATTCAAGAATTGTCAAACGTGATTTAGAATGTTGGCGAACATTACATTCTAGAATTTTCAAACATTCAAACTAAGTTCTGGAATTCTGACGAACATTCCATTCTAGAACTGTCAAGCATTGCTATTAGGATGTTGACGAACATTCCATTCTAGAATTGCCAAACATGTGATTTAGAATGTTGACGAACATTCCATTCCAGAATGGTCAGACATTGCTATTAGAATGTTGGCGAACATTCCATTCTAGAATTGTCAAAAATGTGATTTACAATGTTGATGAATATTACATTGTAGAACTGTCAAACGTTTTTTAAAAGGTTGACGAACATTCCATTCTAGAATTGTGAGACACTGTGATTTAGAATGATCATGAACATTCCATTCTAGAATTGTCAAACATGTGATTTAGAATGTTGGCGAACATTACATTCTAGAACTGTCAAACGTGATTTAGAAGGTTGACGAACATTCCATTCTACAATGGTCAGACATTGCTTTTAGAATGTCGGCGAACATTCCATTCTAGAATTGTCAAACATGTGATTTAGAATATTGACGAGCATTCCATTCAAGAATTGTCAAAAATGTGATTTAGAATGTTGACGAACATCACATTGTAGAACTGTCAAACCTGTTTTAGAAGGTTGACGAACATTCCATTCTAGAATTGTCAGACAATGTGATTTAGAATGATAATGAACATTCCATTCTAGAATTGTCAGACAATGTGATTTAGAATGTTGGCGAACATTACATTCTAGAATTATTAAACATGTCATTTAGAATGTTGACGAACATTCCATTCTACAATGGTCAGACATTGCTTTAGAATGTCGGCGAACATTCCATTCTAAAATTCTCAAACATGTGATTTAGAATGTTAACGAACATTCCATTCCAGAACGGTCAGACATTGCTATTAGAATGTCAGCGAACATTCCATTCTAGAATTGTCAAACATGTGATTTAGAATGTTGACGAACATTCCATTCTAGAATGTTGACAAACATTCCATTCTAGAATTTTCAAACATTCAAACTAAGTTCTGGAATTCTGACGAACATTCCATTCTAGAACTGTCAAGGATTGCTATTAGGATGTTGACGAACATTCCATTCTAGAATTGCCAAACATGTGATTTAGAATGTTGACGAACATTCCATTCCAGAATGGTCAGACATTGCTATTAGAATGTTGGCGAACATTCCATTCTAGAATTGTCAAACATGTGATTTAGAATGTCGGCGAACATTCCATTCTAGAACTGTCAAACATGTGATTTAGAATGTTGACGAACATTCCATTCCAGAATGGTCAGACATTGCTATTAGAATGTTGGCGAACATTCCATTCTAGAATTGTCGAACATGTGATTTAAAATGTCGGCGAACATTCCATTCTAGAACTGTCAAACATGTGATTTAGAATGTTGACGAACATTCCATTCTACAATGGTCAGACATTGCTTTAGAATGTCGGCGAACATTCCATTCTAAAATTCTCAAACATGTGATTTAGAATGTTAACGAACATTCCATTCCAGAACGGTCAGACATTGCTATTAGAATGTCAGCGAACATTCCATTCTAGAATTGTCAAACATGTGATTTAGAATGTTGACGAACATTCCATTCTAGAATGTTGACAAACATTCCATTCTAGAATTTTCAAACATTCAAACTAAGTTCTGGAATTCTGACGAACATTCCATTCTAGAACTGTCAAGCATTGCTATTAGGATGTTGACGAACATTCCATTCTAGAATTGCCAAACATGTGATTTAGAATGTTGACGAACATTCCATTCCAGAATGGTCAGACATTGCTATTAGAATGTTGTCGAACATTCCATTCTAGAATTGTCAAACATGTGATTTAGAATATTGACGAGCATTCCATTCAAGAATTGTCAAAAATGTTATTTAGAATGTTGACGAACATTACATTGTAGAACTGTCAAACGTGTTCTAGAAGGTTGACGAACATTCCTTTCTAGAATTGTCAGACAATGTGATTTAGAATGATCATGCACATTCCATTCTAGAATTGTCAAACATGTGATTTAGAATGTTGACGAGCATTCCATTCAAGAATTGTCAAACGTGATTTAGAATGTTGGCGAACATTACATTCTAGAATTTTCAAACATTCAAACTAAGTTCTGGAATTCTGACGAACATTCCATTCTAGAACTGTCAAGCATTGCTATTAGGATGTTGACGAACATTCCATTCTAGAATTGTCAAACATATGATTTAGAATATTGACGAACATTCCATTCTAGAATTGCCAAACATGTGATTTAGAATGTTGACGAACATTCCATTCCAGAATGGTCAGACATTGCTATTAGAATGTTGGCGAACATTCCATTCTAGAATTGTCAAACATGTGATTTAGAATATTGACGAGCATTCCATTCAAGAATTGTCAAAAATGTGATTTAGAATGTTGACGAACATTACATTGTAGAACTGTCAAACGTGTTCTAGAAGGTTGACGAACATTCCTTTCTAGAATTGTCAGACAATGTGATTTAGAATGATCATGAACATTCCATTCTAGAATTGTCAAACATGTGATTTAGAATGTTGACGAGCATTCCATTCAAGAATTGTCAAACGTGATTTAGAATGTTGGCGAACATTACATTCTAGAATTTTCAAACATTCAAACTAAGTTCTGGAATTCTGACGAACATTCCATTCTAGAACTGTCAAGCATTGCTATTAGGATGTTGACGAACATTCCATTCTAGAATTGTCAAACATATGATTTAGAATATTGACGAGCATTCCATTCTAGAATTGTCAAACATGTGATTTAGAATGTCGGCGAACATTCCATTCTAGAATTGTCAAACATGTGATTTAGAATGTTGACGAGCATTCCATTCAAGAATTGTCAAACGTGATTTAGAATGTTGACGAGCATTCCATTCTAGAATTGTCAAACATGTGATTTAGAATGTTGACGAACATTCCATTCTAGAATTGTCAGACATTGCTTGTAGAATGTCGGCGAACATTACATTCCAGAATGGTCAGACATTGCTATCAGAATGTCGGAGAACATTCCATCCTAGAATTGTCAAACATGTGATTTAGAATGTTGACGAGCATTCCATTCAAGAATTGTCAAACATGTGATTTAGAATGTTGGCGAACATTACATTCTAGAACTGTCAAACGTGATATAGAAGGTTGACGAACATTCCATTCTACAATGGTCAGACATTGCTTTTAGAATGTCGGCGAACATTCCATTCTAGAATTCTCAAACATGTGATTTAGAATGTTGACGAACATTCCATTCCAGAATGGTCAGACATTGCTATTAGAATGTTGGCGAACATTCCATTCTAGAATTGTCAAACATGTGATTTAGAATATTGACGAGCATTCCATTCAAGAATTGTCAAAAATGTGATTTAGAATGTTGACGAACATTACATTGTAGAACTGTCAAACGTGTTTTAGAAGGTTGACGAACATTCCTTTCTAGAATTTTCAGACAATGTGATTTAGAATGATCATGAACATTCCATTCTAGAATTGTCAAACATGTGATTTAGGATGTTGACGAGCATTCCATTCAAGAATTGTCAAACGTGATTTAGAATGTTGGCGAACATTACATTCTAGAATTTTCAAACATTCAAACTAAGTTCTGGAATTCTGACGAACATTCCATTCTAGAACTGTCAAGCATTGCTATTAGGATGTTGACGAACATTCCATTCTAGAATTGCCAAACATGTGATTTAGAATGTTGACGAACATTCCATTCCAGAATGGTCAGACATTGCTATTAGAATGTTGGCGAACATTCCATTCTAGAATTGTCAAACATGTGATTTAGAATGTCGGCGAACATTCCATTCTAGAATTGTCAAACATGTGATTTAGAATGTTGACGAGCATTCCATTCAAGAATTGTCAAACGTGATTTAGAATGTTGACGAGCATTCCATTCTAGAATTGTCAAACATGTGATTTAGAATGTTGACGAACATTCCATTCTAGAATTGTCAGACATTGCTTGTAGAATGTCGGCGAACATTACATTCCAGAATGGTCAGACATTGCTATCAGAATGTCGGAGAACATTCCATCCTAGAATTGTCAAACATGCGATTTAGAATGTTGACGAGCATTCCATTCAAGAATTGTCAAACATGTGATTTAGAATGTTGGCGAACATTACATTCTAGAACTGTCAAACGTGATATAGAAGGTTGACGAACATTCCATTCTACAATGGTCAGACATTGCTTTTAGAATGTCGGCGAACATTCCATTCTAGAATTCTCAAACATGTGATTTAGAATGTTGACGAACATTCCATTCCAGAATGGTCAGACATTGCTATTAGAATGTTGGCGAACATTCCATTCTAGAATTGTCAAACATGTGATTTAGAATATTGACGAGCATTCCATTCAAGAATTGTCAAAAATGTGATTTAGAATGTTGACGAACATTACATTGTAGAACTGTCAAACGTGTTTTAGAAGGTTGACGAACATTCCTTTCTAGAATTTTCAGACAATGTGATTTAGAATGATCATGAACATTCCATTCTAGAATTGTCAAACATGTGATTTAGGATGTTGACGAGCATTCCATTCAAGAATTGTCAAACGTGATTTAGAATGTTGGCGAACATTACATTCTAGAATTTTCAAACATTCAAACTAAGTTCTGGAATTCTGACGAACATTCCATTCTAGAACTGTCAAGCATTGCTATTAGGATGTTGACGAACATTCCATTCTAGAATTGCCAAACATGTGATTTAGAATGTTGACGAACATTCCATTCCAGAATGGTCAGACATTGCTATTAGAATGTTGGCGAACATTCCATTCTAGAATTGTCAAAAATGTGATTTACAATGTTGATGAATATTACATTGTAGAACTGTCAAACGTTTTTTAAAAGGTTGACGAACATTCCATTCTAGAATTGTGAGACACTGTGATTTAGAATGATCATGAACATTCCATTCTAGAATTGTCAAACATGTGATTTAGAATGTTGGCGAACATTACATTCTAGAACTGTCAAACGTGATTTAGAAGGTTGACGAACATTCCATTCCAGAATGGTCAGACATTGCTTTTAGAATGTCGGCGAACATTCCATTCTAGAATTGTCAAACATGTGATTTAGAATATTGACGAGCATTCCATTCAAGAATTGTCAAAAATGTGATTTAGAATGTTGACGAACATTACATTGTAGAACTGTCAAACGTGTTTTAGAAGGTTGACGAACATTCCTTTCTAGAATTTTCAGACAATGTGATTTAGAATGATCATGAACATTCCATTCTAGAATTGTCAAACATGTGATTTAGGATGTTGACGAGCATTCCATTCAAGAATTGTCAAACGTGATTTAGAATGTTGGCGAACATTACATTCTAGAATTTTCAAACATTCAAACTAAGTTCTGGAATTCTGACGAACATTCCATTCTAGAACTGTCAAGCATTGCTATTAGGATGTTGACGAACATTCCATTCTAGAATTGCCAAACATGTGATTTAGAATGTTGACGAACATTCCATTCCAGAATGGTCAGACATTGCTATTAGAATGTTGGCGAACATTCCATTCTAGAATTGTCAAAAATGTGATTTACAATGTTGATGAATATTACATTGTAGAACTGTCAAACGTTTTTTAAAAGGTTGACGAACATTCCATTCTAGAATTGTGAGACACTGTGATTTAGAATGATCATGAACATTCCATTCTAGAATTGTCAAACATGTGATTTAGAATGTTGGCGAACATTACATTCTAGAACTGTCAAACGTGATTTAGAAGGTTGACGAACATTCCATTCTACAATGGTCAGACATTGCTTTTAGAATGTCGGCGAACATTCCATTCTAGAATTGTCAAACATGTGATTTAGAATATTGACGAGCATTCCATTCAAGAATTGTCAAAAATGTGATTTAGAATGTTGACGAACATCACATTGTAGAACTGTCAAACCTGTTTTAGAAGGTTGACGAACATTCCATTCTAGAATTGTCAGACAATGTGATTTAGAATGATAATGAACATTCCATTCTAGAATTGTCAGACAATGTGATTTAGAATGTTGGCGAACATTACATTCTAGAATTATTAAACATGTCATTTAGAATGTTGACGAACATTCCATTCTACAATGGTCAGACATTGCTTTAGAATGTCGGCGAACATTCCATTCTAAAATTCTCAAACATGTGATTTAGAATGTTAACGAACATTCCATTCCAGAACGGTCAGACATTGCTATTAGAATGTCAGCGAACATTCCATTCTAGAATTGTCAAACATGTGATTTAGAATGTTGACGAACATTCCATTCTAGAATGTTGACAAACATTCCATTCTAGAATTTTCAAACATTCAAACTAAGTTCTGGAATTCTGACGAACATTCCATTCTAGAACTGTCAAGGATTGCTATTAGGATGTTGACGAACATTCCATTCTAGAATTGCCAAACATGTGATTTAGAATGTTGACGAACATTCCATTCCAGAATGGTCAGACATTGCTATTAGAATGTTGGCGAACATTCCATTCTAGAATTGTCAAACATGTGATTTAGAATGTCGGCGAACATTCCATTCTAGAACTGTCAAACATGTGATTTAGAATGTTGACGAACATTCCATTCCAGAATGGTCAGACATTGCTATTAGAATGTTGGCGAACATTCCATTCTAGAATTGTCGAACATGTGATTTAAAATGTCGGCGAACATTCCATTCTAGAACTGTCAAACATGTGATTTAGAATGTTGACGAACATTCCATTCTACAATGGTCAGACATTGCTTTAGAATGTCGGCGAACATTCCATTCTAAAATTCTCAAACATGTGATTTAGAATGTTAACGAACATTCCATTCCAGAACGGTCAGACATTGCTATTAGAATGTCAGCGAACATTCCATTCTAGAATTGTCAAACATGTGATTTAGAATGTTGACGAACATTCCATTCTAGAATGTTGACAAACATTCCATTCTAGAATTTTCAAACATTCAAACTAAGTTCTGGAATTCTGACGAACATTCCATTCTAGAACTGTCAAGCATTGCTATTAGGATGTTGACGAACATTCCATTCTAGAATTGCCAAACATGTGATTTAGAATGTTGACGAACATTCCATTCCAGAATGGTCAGACATTGCTATTAGAATGTTGTCGAACATTCCATTCTAGAATTGTCAAACATGTGATTTAGAATATTGACGAGCATTCCATTCAAGAATTGTCAAAAATGTTATTTAGAATGTTGACGAACATTACATTGTAGAACTGTCAAACGTGTTCTAGAAGGTTGACGAACATTCCTTTCTAGAATTGTCAGACAATGTGATTTAGAATGATCATGCACATTCCATTCTAGAATTGTCAAACATGTGATTTAGAATGTTGACGAGCATTCCATTCAAGAATTGTCAAACGTGATTTAGAATGTTGGCGAACATTACATTCTAGAATTTTCAAACATTCAAACTAAGTTCTGGAATTCTGACGAACATTCCATTCTAGAACTGTCAAGCATTGCTATTAGGATGTTGACGAACATTCCATTCTAGAATTGTCAAACATATGATTTAGAATATTGACGAGCATTCCATTCTAGAATTGTCAAACATATGATTTAGAATATTGACGAACATTCCATTCTAGAATTGCCAAACATGTGATTTAGAATGTTGACGAACATTCCATTCCAGAATGGTCAGACATTGCTATTAGAATGTTGGCGAACATTCCATTCTAGAATTGTCAAACATGTGATTTAGAATATTGACGAGCATTCCATTCAAGAATTGTCAAAAATGTGATTTAGAATGTTGACGAACATTACATTGTAGAACTGTCAAACGTGTTCTAGAAGGTTGACGAACATTCCTTTCTAGAATTGTCAGACAATGTGATTTAGAATGATCATGAACATTCCATTCTAGAATTGTCAAACATGTGATTTAGAATGTTGACGAGCATTCCATTCAAGAATTGTCAAACGTGATTTAGAATGTTGGCGAACATTACATTCTAGAATTTTCAAACATTCAAACTAAGTTCTGGAATTCTGACGAACATTCCATTCTAGAACTGTCAAGCATTGCTATTAGGATGTTGACGAACATTCCATTCTAGAATTGTCAAACATATGATTTAGAATATTGACGAGCATTCCATTCTAGAATTGTCAAACATGTGATTTAGAATGTCGGCGAACATTCCATTCTAGAATTGTCAAACATGTGATTTAGAATGTTGACGAGCATTCCATTCAAGAATTGTCAAACGTGATTTAGAATGTTGACGAGCATTCCATTCTAGAATTGTCAAACATGTGATTTAGAATGTTGACGAACATTCCATTCTAGAATTGTCAGACATTGCTTGTAGAATGTCGGCGAACATTACATTCCAGAATGGTCAGACATTGCTATCAGAATGTCGGAGAACATTCCATCCTAGAATTGTCAAACATGTGATTTAGAATGTTGACGAGCATTCCATTCAAGAATTGTCAAACATGTGATTTAGAATGTTGGCGAACATTACATTCTAGAACTGTCAAACGTGATATAGAAGGTTGACGAACATTCCATTCTACAATGGTCAGACATTGCTTTTAGAATGTCGGCGAACATTCCATTCTAGAATTCTCAAACATGTGATTTAGAATGTTGACGAACATTCCATTCCAGAATGGTCAGACATTGCTATTAGAATGTTGGCGAACATTCCATTCTAGAATTGTCAAACATGTGATTTAGAATATTGACGAGCATTCCATTCAAGAATTGTCAAAAATGTGATTTAGAATGTTGACGAACATTACATTGTAGAACTGTCAAACGTGTTTTAGAAGGTTGACGAACATTCCTTTCTAGAATTTTCAGACAATGTGATTTAGAATGATCATGAACATTCCATTCTAGAATTGTCAAACATGTGATTTAGGATGTTGACGAGCATTCCATTCAAGAATTGTCAAACGTGATTTAGAATGTTGGCGAACATTACATTCTAGAATTTTCAAACATTCAAACTAAGTTCTGGAATTCTGACGAACATTCCATTCTAGAACTGTCAAGCATTGCTATTAGGATGTTGACGAACATTCCATTCTAGAATTGCCAAACATGTGATTTAGAATGTTGACGAACATTCCATTCCAGAATGGTCAGACATTGCTATTAGAATGTTGGCGAACATTCCATTCTAGAATTGTCAAACATGTGATTTAGAATGTCGGCGAACATTCCATTCTAGAATTGTCAAACATGTGATTTAGAATGTTGACGAGCATTCCATTCAAGAATTGTCAAACGTGATTTAGAATGTTGACGAGCATTCCATTCTAGAATTGTCAAACATGTGATTTAGAATGTTGACGAACATTCCATTCTAGAATTGTCAGACATTGCTTGTAGAATGTCGGCGAACATTACATTCCAGAATGGTCAGACATTGCTATCAGAATGTCGGAGAACATTCCATCCTAGAATTGTCAAACATGCGATTTAGAATGTTGACGAGCATTCCATTCAAGAATTGTCAAACGTGATTTAGAATGTTGACGAGCATTCCATTCTAGAATTGTCAAACATGTGATTTAGAATGTTGACGAACATTCCATTCTAGAATTGTCAGACATTGCTTGTAGAATGTCGGCGAACATTACATTCCAGAATGGTCAGACATTGCTATCAGAATGTCGGAGAACATTCCATCCTAGAATTGTCAAACATGTGATTTAGAATGTTGACGAGCATTCCATTCAAGAATTGTCAAACATGTGATTTAGAATGTTGGCGAACATTACATTCTAGAACTGTCAAACGTGATATAGAAGGTTGACGAACATTCCATTCTACAATGGTCAGACATTGCTTTTAGAATGTCGGCGAACATTCCATTCTAGAATTCTCAAACATGTGATTTAGAATGTTGACGAACATTCCATTCCAGAATGGTCAGACATTGCTATTAGAATGTTGGCGAACATTCCATTCTAGAATTGTCAAACATGTGATTTAGAATATTGACGAGCATTCCATTCAAGAATTGTCAAAAATGTGATTTAGAATGTTGACGAACATTACATTGTAGAACTGTCAAACGTGTTTTAGAAGGTTGACGAACATTCCTTTCTAGAATTTTCAGACAATGTGATTTAGAATGATCATGAACATTCCATTCTAGAATTGTCAAACATGTGATTTAGGATGTTGACGAGCATTCCATTCAAGAATTGTCAAACGTGATTTAGAATGTTGGCGAACATTACATTCTAGAATTTTCAAACATTCAAACTAAGTTCTGGAATTCTGACGAACATTCCATTCTAGAACTGTCAAGCATTGCTATTAGGATGTTGACGAACATTCCATTCTAGAATTGCCAAACATGTGATTTAGAATGTTGACGAACATTCCATTCCAGAATGGTCAGACATTGCTATTAGAATGTTGGCGAACATTCCATTCTAGAATTGTCAAAAATGTGATTTACAATGTTGATGAATATTACATTGTAGAACTGTCAAACGTTTTTTAAAAGGTTGACGAACATTCCATTCTAGAATTGTGAGACACTGTGATTTAGAATGATCATGAACATTCCATTCTAGAATTGTCAAACATGTGATTTAGAATGTTGGCGAACATTACATTCTAGAACTGTCAAACGTGATTTAGAAGGTTGACGAACATTCCATTCTACAATGGTCAGACATTGCTTTTAGAATGTCGGCGAACATTCCATTCTAGAATTGTCAAACATGTGATTTAGAATATTGACGAGCATTCCATTCTAGAATTGTCAAACATATGATTTAGAATATTGACGAACATTCCATTCTAGAATTGCCAAACATGTGATTTAGAATGTTGACGAACATTCCATTCCAGAATGGTCAGACATTGCTATTAGAATGTTGGCGAACATTCCATTCTAGAATTGTCAAACATGTGATTTAGAATATTGACGAGCATTCCATTCAAGAATTGTCAAAAATGTGATTTAGAATGTTGACGAACATTACATTGTAGAACTGTCAAACGTGTTCTAGAAGGTTGACGAACATTCCTTTCTAGAATTGTCAGACAATGTGATTTAGAATGATCATGAACATTCCATTCTAGAATTGTCAAACATGTGATTTAGAATGTTGACGAGCATTCCATTCAAGAATTGTCAAACGTGATTTAGAATGTTGGCGAACATTACATTCTAGAATTTTCAAACATTCAAACTAAGTTCTGGAATTCTGACGAACATTCCATTCTAGAACTGTCAAGCATTGCTATTAGGATGTTGACGAACATTCCATTCTAGAATTGTCAAACATATGATTTAGAATATTGACGAGCATTCCATTCTAGAATTGTCAAACATGTGATTTAGAATGTCGGCGAACATTCCATTCTAGAATTGTCAAACGTGATTTAGAATGTTGACGAACATTCCATTCTAGAATTGTCAGACATTGCTTGTAGAATGTCGGCGAACATTACATTCCAGAATGGTCAGACATTGCTATCAGAATGTCGGAGAACATTCCATCCTAGAATTGTCAAACATGTGATTTAGAATGTTGACGAGCATTCCATTCAAGAATTGTCAAACATGTGATTTAGAATGTTGGCGAACATTACATTCTAGAACTGTCAAACGTGATATAGAAGGTTGACGAACATTCCATTCTACAATGGTCAGACATTGCTTTTAGAATGTCGGCGAACATTCCATTCTAGAATTCTCAAACATGTGATTTAGAATGTTGACGAACATTCCATTCCAGAATGGTCAGACATTGCTATTAGAATGTTGGCGAACATTCCATTCTAGAATTGTCAAACATGTGATTTAGAATATTGACGAGCATTCCATTCAAGAATTGTCAAAAATGTGATTTAGAATGTTGACGAACATTACATTGTAGAACTGTCAAACGTGTTTTAGAAGGTTGACGAACATTCCTTTCTAGAATTTTCAGACAATGTGATTTAGAATGATCATGAACATTCCATTCTAGAATTGTCAAACATGTGATTTAGGATGTTGACGAGCATTCCATTCAAGAATTGTCAAACGTGATTTAGAATGTTGGCGAACATTACATTCTAGAATTTTCAAACATTCAAACTAAGTTCTGGAATTCTGACGAACATTCCATTCTAGAACTGTCAAGCATTGCTATTAGGATGTTGACGAACATTCCATTCTAGAATTACCAAACATGTGATTTAGAATGTTGACGAACATTCCATTCCAGAATGGTCAGACATTGCTATTAGAATGTTGGCGAACATTCCATTCTAGAATTGTCAAACATGTGATTTAGAATGTCGGCGAACATTCCATTCTAGAATTGTCAAACATGTGATTTAGAATGTTGACGAGCATTCCATTCAAGAATTGTCAAACGTGATTTAGAATGTTGACGAGCATTCCATTCTAGAATTGTCAAACATGTGATTTAGAATGTTGACGAACATTCCATTCTAGAATTGTCAGACATTGCTTGTAGAATGTCGGCGAACATTACATTCCAGAATGGTCAGACATTGCTATCAGAATGTCGGAGAACATTCCATCCTAGAATTGTCAAACATGCGATTTAGAATGTTGACGAGCATTCCATTCAAGAATTGTCAAACGTGATTTAGAATGTTGACGAGCATTCCATTCTAGAATTGTCAAACATGTGATTTAGAATGTTGACGAACATTCCATTCTAGAATTGTCAGACATTGCTTGTAGAATGTCGGCGAACATTACATTCCAGAATGGTCAGACATTGCTATCAGAATGTCGGAGAACATTCCATCCTAGAATTGTCAAACATGTGATTTAGAATGTTGACGAGCATTCCATTCAAGAATTGTCAAACATGTGATTTAGAATGTTGGCGAACATTACATTCTAGAACTGTCAAACGTGATATAGAAGGTTGACGAACATTCCATTCTACAATGGTCAGACATTGCTTTTAGAATGTCGGCGAACATTCCATTCTAGAATTCTCAAACATGTGATTTAGAATGTTGACGAACATTCCATTCCAGAATGGTCAGACATTGCTATTAGAATGTTGGCGAACATTCCATTCTAGAATTGTCAAACATGTGATTTAGAATATTGACGAGCATTCCATTCAAGAATTGTCAAAAATGTGATTTAGAATGTTGACGAACATTACATTGTAGAACTGTCAAACGTGTTTTAGAAGGTTGACGAACATTCCTTTCTAGAATTTTCAGACAATGTGATTTAGAATGATCATGAACATTCCATTCTAGAATTGTCAAACATGTGATTTAGGATGTTGACGAGCATTCCATTCAAGAATTGTCAAACGTGATTTAGAATGTTGGCGAACATTACATTCTAGAATTTTCAAACATTCAAACTAAGTTCTGGAATTCTGACGAACATTCCATTCTAGAACTGTCAAGCATTGCTATTAGGATGTTGACGAACATTCCATTCTAGAATTGCCAAACATGTGATTTAGAATGTTGACGAACATTCCATTCCAGAATGGTCAGACATTGCTATTAGAATGTTGGCGAACATTCCATTCTAGAATTGTCAAAAATGTGATTTACAATGTTGATGAATATTACATTGTAGAACTGTCAAACGTTTTTTAAAAGGTTGACGAACATTCCATTCTAGAATTGTGAGACACTGTGATTTAGAATGATCATGAACATTCCATTCTAGAATTGTCAAACATGTGATTTAGAATGTTGGCGAACATTACATTCTAGAACTGTCAAACGTGATTTAGAAGGTTGACGAACATTCCATTCTACAATGGTCAGACATTGCTTTTAGAATGTCGGCGAACATTCCATTCTAGAATTGTCAAACATGTGATTTAGAATATTGACGAGCATTCCATTCTAGAATTGTCAAACATATGATTTAGAATATTGACGAACATTCCATTCTAGAATTGCCAAACATGTGATTTAGAATGTTGACGAACATTCCATTCCAGAATGGTCAGACATTGCTATTAGAATGTTGGCGAACATTCCATTCTAGAATTGTCAAACATGTGATTTAGAATATTGACGAGCATTCCATTCAAGAATTGTCAAAAATGTGATTTAGAATGTTGACGAACATTACATTGTAGAACTGTCAAACGTGTTCTAGAAGGTTGACGAACATTCCATTCTAGAACTGTCAAGCATTGCTATTAGGATGTTGACGAACATTCCATTCTAGAATTGTCAAACATATGATTTAGAATATTGACGAGCATTCCATTCTAGAATTGTCAAACATGTGATTTAGAATGTCGGCGAACATTCCATTCTAGAATTGTCAAACATGTGATTTAGAATGTTGACGAGCATTCCATTCAAGAATTGTCAAACGTGATTTAGAATGTTGACGAGCATTCCATTCTAGAATTGTCAAACATGTGATTTAGAATGTTGACGAACATTCCATTCTAGAATTGTCAGACATTGCTTGTAGAATGTCGGCGAACATTACATTCCAGAATGGTCAGACATTGCTATCAGAATGTCGGAGAACATTCCATCCTAGAATTGTCAAACATGCGATTTAGAATGTTGACGAGCATTCCATTCAAGAATTGTCAAACGTGATTTAGAATGTTGACGAGCATTCCATTCTAGAATTGTCAAACATGTGATTTAGAATGTTGACGAACATTCCATTCTAGAATTGTCAGACATTGCTTGTAGAATGTCGGCGAACATTACATTCCAGAATGGTCAGACATTGCTATCAGAATGTCGGAGAACATTCCATCCTAGAATTGTCAAACATGTGATTTAGAATGTTGACGAGCATTCCATTCAAGAATTGTCAAACATGTGATTTAGAATGTTGGCGAACATTACATTCTAGAACTGTCAAACGTGATATAGAAGGTTGACGAACATTCCATTCTACAATGGTCAGACATTGCTTTTAGAATGTCGGCGAACATTCCATTCTAGAATTCTCAAACATGTGATTTAGAATGTTGACGAACATTCCATTCCAGAATGGTCAGACATTGCTATTAGAATGTTGGCGAACATTCCATTCTAGAATTGTCAAACATGTGATTTAGAATATTGACGAGCATTCCATTCAAGAATTGTCAAAAATGTGATTTAGAATGTTGACGAACATTACATTGTAGAACTGTCAAACGTGTTTTAGAAGGTTGACGAACATTCCTTTCTAGAATTTTCAGACAATGTGATTTAGAATGATCATGAACATTCCATTCTAGAATTGTCAAACATGTGATTTAGGATGTTGACGAGCATTCCATTCAAGAATTGTCAAACGTGATTTAGAATGTTGGCGAACATTACATTCTAGAATTTTCAAACATTCAAACTAAGTTCTGGAATTCTGACGAACATTCCATTCTAGAACTGTCAAGCATTGCTATTAGGATGTTGACGAACATTCCATTCTAGAATTGCCAAACATGTGATTTAGAATGTTGACGAACATTCCATTCCAGAATGGTCAGACATTGCTATTAGAATGTTGGCGAACATTCCATTCTAGAATTGTCAAAAATGTGATTTACAATGTTGATGAATATTACATTGTAGAACTGTCAAACGTTTTTTAAAAGGTTGACGAACATTCCATTCTAGAATTGTGAGACACTGTGATTTAGAATGATCATGAACATTCCATTCTAGAATTGTCAAACATGTGATTTAGAATGTTGGCGAACATTACATTCTAGAACTGTCAAACGTGATTTAGAAGGTTGACGAACATTCCATTCTACAATGGTCAGACATTGCTTTTAGAATGTCGGCGAACATTCCATTCTAGAATTGTCAAACATGTGATTTAGAATATTGACGAGCATTCCATTCTAGAATTGTCAAACATATGATTTAGAATATTGACGAACATTCCATTCTAGAATTGCCAAACATGTGATTTAGAATGTTGACGAACATTCCATTCCAGAATGGTCAGACATTGCTATTAGAATGTTGGCGAACATTCCATTCTAGAATTGTCAAACATGTGATTTAGAATATTGACGAGCATTCCATTCAAGAATTGTCAAAAATGTGATTTAGAATGTTGACGAACATTACATTGTAGAACTGTCAAACGTGTTCTAGAAGGTTGACGAACATTCCTTTCTAGAATTGTCAGACAATGTGATTTAGAATGATCATGAACATTCCATTCTAGAATTGTCAAACATGTGATTTAGAATGTTGACGAGCATTCCATTCAAGAATTGTCAAACGTGATTTAGAATGTTGGCGAACATTACATTCTAGAATTTTCAAACATTCAAACTAAGTTCTGGAATTCTGACGAACATTCCATTCTAGAACTGTCAAGCATTGCTATTAGGATGTTGACGAACATTCCATTCTAGAATTGTCAAACATATGATTTAGAATATTGACGAGCATTCCATTCTAGAATTGTCAAACATGTGATTTAGAATGTCGGCGAACATTCCATTCTAGAATTGTCAAACATGTGATTTAGAATGTTGACGAGCATTCCATTCAAGAATTGTCAAACGTGATTTAGAATGTTGACGAGCATTCCATTCTAGAATTGTCAAACATGTGATTTAGAATGTTGACGAACATTCCATTCTAGAATTGTCAGACATTGCTTGTAGAATGTCGGCGAACATTACATTCCAGAATGGTCAGACATTGCTATCAGAATGTCGGAGAACATTCCATCCTAGAATTGTCAAACATGTGATTTAGAATGTTGACGAGCATTCCATTCAAGAATTGTCAAACATGTGATTTAGAATGTTGGCGAACATTACATTCTAGAACTGTCAAACGTGATATAGAAGGTTGACGAACATTCCATTCTACAATGGTCAGACATTGCTTTTAGAATGTCGGCGAACATTCCATTCTAGAATTCTCAAACATGTGATTTAGAATGTTGACGAACATTCCATTCCAGAATGGTCAGACATTGCTATTAGAATGTTGGCGAACATTCCATTCTAGAATTGTCAAACATGTGATTTAGAATATTGACGAGCATTCCATTCAAGAATTGTCAAAAATGTGATTTAGAATGTTGACGAACATTACATTGTAGAACTGTCAAACGTGTTTTAGAAGGTTGACGAACATTCCTTTCTAGAATTTTCAGACAATGTGATTTAGAATGATCATGAACATTCCATTCTAGAATTGTCAAACATGTGATTTAGGATGTTGACGAGCATTCCATTCAAGAATTGTCAAACGTGATTTAGAATGTTGGCGAACATTACATTCTAGAATTTTCAAACATTCAAACTAAGTTCTGGAATTCTGACGAACATTCCATTCTAGAACTGTCAAGCATTGCTATTAGGATGTTGACGAACATTCCATTCTAGAATTGCCAAACATGTGATTTAGAATGTTGACGAACATTCCATTCCAGAATGGTCAGACATTGCTATTAGAATGTTGGCGAACATTCCATTCTAGAATTGTCAAACATGTGATTTAGAATGTCGGCGAACATTCCATTCTAGAATTGTCAAACATGTGATTTAGAATGTTGACGAGCATTCCATTCAAGAATTGTCAAACGTGATTTAGAATGTTGACGAGCATTCCATTCTAGAATTGTCAAACATGTGATTTAGAATGTTGACGAACATTCCATTCTAGAATTGTCAGACATTGCTTGTAGAATGTCGGCGAACATTACATTCCAGAATGGTCAGACATTGCTATCAGAATGTCGGAGAACATTCCATCCTAGAATTGTCAAACATGCGATTTAGAATGTTGACGAGCATTCCATTCAAGAATTGTCAAACGTGATTTAGAATGTTGACGAGCATTCCATTCTAGAATTGTCAAACATGTGATTTAGAATGTTGACGAACATTCCATTCTAGAATTGTCAGACATTGCTTGTAGAATGTCGGCGAACATTACATTCCAGAATGGTCAGACATTGCTATCAGAATGTCGGAGAACATTCCATCCTAGAATTGTCAAACATGTGATTTAGAATGTTGACGAGCATTCCATTCAAGAATTGTCAAACATGTGATTTAGAATGTTGGCGAACATTACATTCTAGAACTGTCAAACGTGATATAGAAGGTTGACGAACATTCCATTCTACAATGGTCAGACATTGCTTTTAGAATGTCGGCGAACATTCCATTCTAGAATTCTCAAACATGTGATTTAGAATGTTGACGAACATTCCATTCCAGAATGGTCAGACATTGCTATTAGAATGTTGGCGAACATTCCATTCTAGAATTGTCAAACATGTGATTTAGAATATTGACGAGCATTCCATTCAAGAATTGTCAAAAATGTGATTTAGAATGTTGACGAACATTACATTGTAGAACTGTCAAACGTGTTTTAGAAGGTTGACGAACATTCCTTTCTAGAATTTTCAGACAATGTGATTTAGAATGATCATGAACATTCCATTCTAGAATTGTCAAACATGTGATTTAGGATGTTGACGAGCATTCCATTCAAGAATTGTCAAACGTGATTTAGAATGTTGGCGAACATTACATTCTAGAATTTTCAAACATTCAAACTAAGTTCTGGAATTCTGACGAACATTCCATTCTAGAACTGTCAAGCATTGCTATTAGGATGTTGACGAACATTCCATTCTAGAATTGCCAAACATGTGATTTAGAATGTTGACGAACATTCCATTCCAGAATGGTCAGACATTGCTATTAGAATGTTGGCGAACATTCCATTCTAGAATTGTCAAAAATGTGATTTACAATGTTGATGAATATTACATTGTAGAACTGTCAAACGTTTTTTAAAAGGTTGACGAACATTCCATTCTAGAATTGTGAGACACTGTGATTTAGAATGATCATGAACATTCCATTCTAGAATTGTCAAACATGTGATTTAGAATGTTGGCGAACATTACATTCTAGAACTGTCAAACGTGATTTAGAAGGTTGACGAACATTCCATTCTACAATGGTCAGACATTGCTTTTAGAATGTCGGCGAACATTCCATTCTAGAATTGTCAAACATGTGATTTAGAATATTGACGAGCATTCCATTCAAGAATTGTCAAAAATGTGATTTAGAATGTTGACGAACATCACATTGTAGAACTGTCAAACCTGTTTTAGAAGGTTGACGAACATTCCATTCTAGAATTGTCAAACATGTGATTTAGGATGTTGACGAGCATTCCATTCAAGAATTGTCAAACGTGATTTAGAATGTTGGCGAACATTACATTCTAGAATTTTCAAACATTCAAACTAAGTTCTGGAATTCTGACGAACATTCCATTCTAGAACTGTCAAGCATTGCTATTAGGATGTTGACGAACATTCCATTCTAGAATTGCCAAACATGTGATTTAGAATGTTGACGAACATTCCATTCCAGAATGGTCAGACATTGCTATTAGAATGTTGGCGAACATTCCATTCTAGAATTGTCAAACATGTGATTTAGAATGTCGGCGAACATTCCATTCTAGAATTGTCAAACATGTGATTTAGAATGTTGACGAGCATTCCATTCAAGAATTGTCAAACGTGATTTAGAATGTTGACGAGCATTCCATTCTAGAATTGTCAAACATGTGATTTAGAATGTTGACGAACATTCCATTCTAGAATTGTCAGACATTGCTTGTAGAATGTCGGCGAACATTACATTCCAGAATGGTCAGACATTGCTATCAGAATGTCGGAGAACATTCCATCCTAGAATTGTCAAACATGCGATTTAGAATGTTGACGAGCATTCCATTCAAGAATTGTCAAACGTGATTTAGAATGTTGACGAGCATTCCATTCTAGAATTGTCAAACATGTGATTTAGAATGTTGACGAACATTCCATTCTAGAATTGTCAGACATTGCTTGTAGAATGTCGGCGAACATTACATTCCAGAATGGTCAGACATTGCTATCAGAATGTCGGAGAACATTCCATCCTAGAATTGTCAAACATGTGATTTAGAATGTTGACGAGCATTCCATTCAAGAATTGTCAAACATGTGATTTAGAATGTTGGCGAACATTACATTCTAGAACTGTCAAACGTGATATAGAAGGTTGACGAACATTCCATTCTACAATGGTCAGACATTGCTTTTAGAATGTCGGCGAACATTCCATTCTAGAATTCTCAAACATGTGATTTAGAATGTTGACGAACATTCCATTCCAGAATGGTCAGACATTGCTATTAGAATGTTGGCGAACATTCCATTCTAGAATTGTCAAACATGTGATTTAGAATATTGACGAGCATTCCATTCAAGAATTGTCAAAAATGTGATTTAGAATGTTGACGAACATTACATTGTAGAACTGTCAAACGTGTTTTAGAAGGTTGACGAACATTCCTTTCTAGAATTTTCAGACAATGTGATTTAGAATGATCATGAACATTCCATTCTAGAATTGTCAAACATGTGATTTAGGATGTTGACGAGCATTCCATTCAAGAATTGTCAAACGTGATTTAGAATGTTGGCGAACATTACATTCTAGAATTTTCAAACATTCAAACTAAGTTCTGGAATTCTGACGAACATTCCATTCTAGAACTGTCAAGCATTGCTATTAGGATGTTGACGAACATTCCATTCTAGAATTGCCAAACATGTGATTTAGAATGTTGACGAACATTCCATTCCAGAATGGTCAGACATTGCTATTAGAATGTTGGCGAACATTCCATTCTAGAATTGTCAAAAATGTGATTTACAATGTTGATGAATATTACATTGTAGAACTGTCAAACGTTTTTTAAAAGGTTGACGAACATTCCATTCTAGAATTGTGAGACACTGTGATTTAGAATGATCATGAACATTCCATTCTAGAATTGTCAAACATGTGATTTAGAATGTTGGCGAACATTACATTCTAGAACTGTCAAACGTGATTTAGAAGGTTGACGAACATTCCATTCTACAATGGTCAGACATTGCTTTTAGAATGTCGGCGAACATTCCATTCTAGAATTGTCAAACATGTGATTTAGAATATTGACGAGCATTCCATTCAAGAATTGTCAAAAATGTGATTTAGAATGTTGACGAACATCACATTGTAGAACTGTCAAACCTGTTTTAGAAGGTTGACGAACATTCCATTCTAGAATTGTCAGACAATGTGATTTAGAATGATAATGAACATTCCATTCTAGAATTGTCAGACAATGTGATTTAGAATGTTGGCGAACATTACATTCTAGAATTATTAAACATGTCATTTAGAATGTTGACGAACATTCCATTCTACAATGGTCAGACATTGCTTTAGAATGTCGGCGAACATTCCATTCTAAAATTCTCAAACATGTGATTTAGAATGTTAACGAACATTCCATTCCAGAACGGTCAGACATTGCTATTAGAATGTCAGCGAACATTCCATTCTAGAATTGTCAAACATGTGATTTAGAATGTTGACGAACATTCCATTCTAGAATGTTGACAAACATTCCATTCTAGAATTTTCAAACATTCAAACTAAGTTCTGGAATTCTGACGAACATTCCATTCTAGAACTGTCAAGGATTGCTATTAGGATGTTGACGAACATTCCATTCTAGAATTGCCAAACATGTGATTTAGAATGTTGACGAACATTCCATTCCAGAATGGTCAGACATTGCTATTAGAATGTTGGCGAACATTCCATTCTAGAATTGTCAAACATGTGATTTAGAATGTCGGCGAACATTCCATTCTAGAACTGTCAAACATGTGATTTAGAATGTTGACGAACATTCCATTCCAGAATGGTCAGACATTGCTATTAGAATGTTGGCGAACATTCCATTCTAGAATTGTCGAACATGTGATTTAAAATGTCGGCGAACATTCCATTCTAGAACTGTCAAACATGTGATTTAGAATGTTGACGAACATTCCATTCTACAATGGTCAGACATTGCTTTAGAATGTCGGCGAACATTCCATTCTAAAATTCTCAAACATGTGATTTAGAATGTTAACGAACATTCCATTCCAGAACGGTCAGACATTGCTATTAGAATGTCAGCGAACATTCCATTCTAGAATTGTCAAACATGTGATTTAGAATGTTGACGAACATTCCATTCTAGAATGTTGACAAACATTCCATTCTAGAATTTTCAAACATTCAAACTAAGTTCTGGAATTCTGACGAACATTCCATTCTAGAACTGTCAAGCATTGCTATTAGGATGTTGACGAACATTCCATTCTAGAATTGCCAAACATGTGATTTAGAATGTTGACGAACATTCCATTCCAGAATGGTCAGACATTGCTATTAGAATGTTGTCGAACATTCCATTCTAGAATTGTCAAACATGTGATTTAGAATATTGACGAGCATTCCATTCAAGAATTGTCAAAAATGTTATTTAGAATGTTGACGAACATTACATTGTAGAACTGTCAAACGTGTTCTAGAAGGTTGACGAACATTCCTTTCTAGAATTGTCAGACAATGTGATTTAGAATGATCATGCACATTCCATTCTAGAATTGTCAAACATGTGATTTAGAATGTTGACGAGCATTCCATTCAAGAATTGTCAAACGTGATTTAGAATGTTGGCGAACATTACATTCTAGAATTTTCAAACATTCAAACTAAGTTCTGGAATTCTGACGAACATTCCATTCTAGAACTGTCAAGCATTGCTATTAGGATGTTGACGAACATTCCATTCTAGAATTGTCAAACATATGATTTAGAATATTGACGAGCATTCCATTCTAGAATTGTCAAACATATGATTTAGAATATTGACGAACATTCCATTCTAGAATTGCCAAACATGTGATTTAGAATGTTGACGAACATTCCATTCCAGAATGGTCAGACATTGCTATTAGAATGTTGGCGAACATTCCATTCTAGAATTGTCAAACATGTGATTTAGAATATTGACGAGCATTCCATTCAAGAATTGTCAAAAATGTGATTTAGAATGTTGACGAACATTACATTGTAGAACTGTCAAACGTGTTCTAGAAGGTTGACGAACATTCCTTTCTAGAATTGTCAGACAATGTGATTTAGAATGATCATGAACATTCCATTCTAGAATTGTCAAACATGTGATTTAGAATGTTGACGAGCATTCCATTCAAGAATTGTCAAACGTGATTTAGAATGTTGGCGAACATTACATTCTAGAATTTTCAAACATTCAAACTAAGTTCTGGAATTCTGACGAACATTCCATTCTAGAACTGTCAAGCATTGCTATTAGGATGTTGACGAACATTCCATTCTAGAATTGTCAAACATATGATTTAGAATATTGACGAGCATTCCATTCTAGAATTGTCAAACATGTGATTTAGAATGTCGGCGAACATTCCATTCTAGAATTGTCAAACATGTGATTTAGAATGTTGACGAGCATTCCATTCAAGAATTGTCAAACGTGATTTAGAATGTTGACGAGCATTCCATTCTAGAATTGTCAAACATGTGATTTAGAATGTTGACGAACATTCCATTCTAGAATTGTCAGACATTGCTTGTAGAATGTCGGCGAACATTACATTCCAGAATGGTCAGACATTGCTATCAGAATGTCGGAGAACATTCCATCCTAGAATTGTCAAACATGTGATTTAGAATGTTGACGAGCATTCCATTCAAGAATTGTCAAACATGTGATTTAGAATGTTGGCGAACATTACATTCTAGAACTGTCAAACGTGATATAGAAGGTTGACGAACATTCCATTCTACAATGGTCAGACATTGCTTTTAGAATGTCGGCGAACATTCCATTCTAGAATTCTCAAACATGTGATTTAGAATGTTGACGAACATTCCATTCCAGAATGGTCAGACATTGCTATTAGAATGTTGGCGAACATTCCATTCTAGAATTGTCAAACATGTGATTTAGAATATTGACGAGCATTCCATTCAAGAATTGTCAAAAATGTGATTTAGAATGTTGACGAACATTACATTGTAGAACTGTCAAACGTGTTTTAGAAGGTTGACGAACATTCCTTTCTAGAATTTTCAGACAATGTGATTTAGAATGATCATGAACATTCCATTCTAGAATTGTCAAACATGTGATTTAGGATGTTGACGAGCATTCCATTCAAGAATTGTCAAACGTGATTTAGAATGTTGGCGAACATTACATTCTAGAATTTTCAAACATTCAAACTAAGTTCTGGAATTCTGACGAACATTCCATTCTAGAACTGTCAAGCATTGCTATTAGGATGTTGACGAACATTCCATTCTAGAATTGCCAAACATGTGATTTAGAATGTTGACGAACATTCCATTCCAGAATGGTCAGACATTGCTATTAGAATGTTGGCGAACATTCCATTCTAGAATTGTCAAAAATGTGATTTACAATGTTGATGAATATTACATTGTAGAACTGTCAAACGTTTTTTAAAAGGTTGACGAACATTCCATTCTAGAATTGTGAGACACTGTGATTTAGAATGATCATGAACATTCCATTCTAGAATTGTCAAACATGTGATTTAGAATGTTGGCGAACATTACATTCTAGAACTGTCAAACGTGATTTAGAAGGTTGACGAACATTCCATTCTACAATGGTCAGACATTGCTTTTAGAATGTCGGCGAACATTCCATTCTAGAATTGTCAAACATGTGATTTAGAATATTGACGAGCATTCCATTCAAGAATTGTCAAAAATGTGATTTAGAATGTTGACGAACATCACATTGTAGAACTGTCAAACCTGTTTTAGAAGGTTGACGAACATTCCATTCTAGAATTGTCAGACAATGTGATTTAGAATGATAATGAACATTCCATTCTAGAATTGTCAGACAATGTGATTTAGAATGTTGGCGAACATTACATTCTAGAATTATTAAACATGTCATTTAGAATGTTGACGAACATTCCATTCTACAATGGTCAGACATTGCTTTAGAATGTCGGCGAACATTCCATTCTAAAATTCTCAAACATGTGATTTAGAATGTTAACGAACATTCCATTCCAGAACGGTCAGACATTGCTATTAGAATGTCAGCGAACATTCCATTCTAGAATTGTCAAACATGTGATTTAGAATGTTGACGAACATTCCATTCTAGAATGTTGACAAACATTCCATTCTAGAATTTTCAAACATTCAAACTAAGTTCTGGAATTCTGACGAACATTCCATTCTAGAACTGTCAAGGATTGCTATTAGGATGTTGACGAACATTCCATTCTAGAATTGCCAAACATGTGATTTAGAATGTTGACGAACATTCCATTCCAGAATGGTCAGACATTGCTATTAGAATGTTGGCGAACATTCCATTCTAGAATTGTCAAACATGTGATTTAGAATGTCGGCGAACATTCATTCTAGAACTGTCAAACATGTGATTTAGAATGTTGACGAACATTCCATTCCAGAATGGTCAGACATTGCTATTAGAATGTTGGCGAACATTCCATTCTAGAATTGTCGAACATGTGATTTAAAATGTCGGCGAACATTCCATTCTAGAACTGTCAAACATGTGATTTAGAATGTTGACGAACATTCCATTCTACAATGGTCAGACATTGCTTTAGAATGTCGGCGAACATTCCATTCTAAAATTCTCAAACATGTGATTTAGAATGTTAACGAACATTCCATTCCAGAACGGTCAGACATTGCTATTAGAATGTCAGCGAACATTCCATTCTAGAATTGTCAAACATGTGATTTAGAATGTTGACGAACATTCCATTCTAGAATGTTGACAAACATTCCATTCTAGAATTTTCAAACATTCAAACTAAGTTCTGGAATTCTGACGAACATTCCATTCTAGAACTGTCAAGCATTGCTATTAGGATGTTGACGAACATTCCATTCTAGAATTGCCAAACATGTGATTTAGAATGTTGACGAACATTCCATTCCAGAATGGTCAGACATTGCTATTAGAATGTTGTCGAACATTCCATTCTAGAATTGTCAAACATGTGATTTAGAATATTGACGAGCATTCCATTCAAGAATTGTCAAAAATGTTATTTAGAATGTTGACGAACATTACATTGTAGAACTGTCAAACGTGTTCTAGAAGGTTGACGAACATTCCTTTCTAGAATTGTCAGACAATGTGATTTAGAATGATCATGCACATTCCATTCTAGAATTGTCAAACATGTGATTTAGAATGTTGACGAGCATTCCATTCAAGAATTGTCAAACGTGATTTAGAATGTTGGCGAACATTACATTCTAGAATTTTCAAACATTCAAACTAAGTTCTGGAATTCTGACGAACATTCCATTCTAGAACTGTCAAGCATTGCTATTAGGATGTTGACGAACATTCCATTCTAGAATTGTCAAACATATGATTTAGAATATTGACGAGCATTCCATTCTAGAATTGTCAAACATATGATTTAGAATATTGACGAACATTCCATTCTAGAATTGCCAAACATGTGATTTAGAATGTTGACGAACATTCCATTCCAGAATGGTCAGACATTGCTATTAGAATGTTGGCGAACATTCCATTCTAGAATTGTCAAACATGTGATTTAGAATATTGACGAGCATTCCATTCAAGAATTGTCAAAAATGTGATTTAGAATGTTGACGAACATTACATTGTAGAACTGTCAAACGTGTTCTAGAAGGTTGACGAACATTCCTTTCTAGAATTGTCAGACAATGTGATTTAGAATGATCATGAACATTCCATTCTAGAATTGTCAAACATGTGATTTAGAATGTTGACGAGCATTCCATTCAAGAATTGTCAAACGTGATTTAGAATGTTGGCGAACATTACATTCTAGAATTTTCAAACATTCAAACTAAGTTCTGGAATTCTGACGAACATTCCATTCTAGAACTGTCAAGCATTGCTATTAGGATGTTGACGAACATTCCATTCTAGAATTGTCAAACATATGATTTAGAATATTGACGAGCATTCCATTCTAGAATTGTCAAACATGTGATTTAGAATGTCGGCGAACATTCCATTCTAGAATTGTCAAACATGTGATTTAGAATGTTGACGAGCATTCCATTCAAGAATTGTCAAACGTGATTTAGAATGTTGACGAGCATTCCATTCTAGAATTGTCAAACATGTGATTTAGAATGTTGACGAACATTCCATTCTAGAATTGTCAGACATTGCTTGTAGAATGTCGGCGAACATTACATTCCAGAATGGTCAGACATTGCTATCAGAATGTCGGAGAACATTCCATCCTAGAATTGTCAAACATGTGATTTAGAATGTTGACGAGCATTCCATTCAAGAATTGTCAAACATGTGATTTAGAATGTTGGCGAACATTACATTCTAGAACTGTCAAACGTGATATAGAAGGTTGACGAACATTCCATTCTACAATGGTCAGACATTGCTTTTAGAATGTCGGCGAACATTCCATTCTAGAATTCTCAAACATGTGATTTAGAATGTTGACGAACATTCCATTCCAGAATGGTCAGACATTGCTATTAGAATGTTGGCGAACATTCCATTCTAGAATTGTCAAACATGTGATTTAGAATATTGACGAGCATTCCATTCAAGAATTGTCAAAAATGTGATTTAGAATGTTGACGAACATTACATTGTAGAACTGTCAAACGTGTTTTAGAAGGTTGACGAACATTCCTTTCTAGAATTTTCAGACAATGTGATTTAGAATGATCATGAACATTCCATTCTAGAATTGTCAAACATGTGATTTAGGATGTTGACGAGCATTCCATTCAAGAATTGTCAAACGTGATTTAGAATGTTGGCGAACATTACATTCTAGAATTTTCAAACATTCAAACTAAGTTCTGGAATTCTGACGAACATTCCATTCTAGAACTGTCAAGCATTGCTATTAGGATGTTGACGAACATTCCATTCTAGAATTGCCAAACATGTGATTTAGAATGTTGACGAACATTCCATTCCAGAATGGTCAGACATTGCTATTAGAATGTTGGCGAACATTCCATTCTAGAATTGTCAAACATGTGATTTAGAATGTCGGCGAACATTCCATTCTAGAATTGTCAAACATGTGATTTAGAATGTTGACGAGCATTCCATTCAAGAATTGTCAAACGTGATTTAGAATGTTGACGAGCATTCCATTCTAGAATTGTCAAACATGTGATTTAGAATGTTGACGAACATTCCATTCTAGAATTGTCAGACATTGCTTGTAGAATGTCGGCGAACATTACATTCCAGAATGGTCAGACATTGCTATCAGAATGTCGGAGAACATTCCATCCTAGAATTGTCAAACATGCGATTTAGAATGTTGACGAGCATTCCATTCAAGAATTGTCAAACGTGATTTAGAATGTTGACGAGCATTCCATTCTAGAATTGTCAAACATGTGATTTAGAATGTTGACGAACATTCCATTCTAGAATTGTCAGACATTGCTTGTAGAATGTCGGCGAACATTACATTCCAGAATGGTCAGACATTGCTATCAGAATGTCGGAGAACATTCCATCCTAGAATTGTCAAACATGTGATTTAGAATGTTGACGAGCATTCCATTCAAGAATTGTCAAACATGTGATTTAGAATGTTGGCGAACATTACATTCTAGAACTGTCAAACGTGATATAGAAGGTTGACGAACATTCCATTCTACAATGGTCAGACATTGCTTTTAGAATGTCGGCGAACATTCCATTCTAGAATTCTCAAACATGTGATTTAGAATGTTGACGAACATTCCATTCCAGAATGGTCAAAAATGTGATTTAGAATGTTGACGAACATTACATTGTAGAACTGTCAAACGTGTTTTAGAAGGTTGACGAACATTCCTTTCTAGAATTTTCAGACAATGTGATTTAGAATGATCATGAACATTCCATTCTAGAATTGTCAAACATGTGATTTAGGATGTTGACGAGCATTCCATTCAAGAATTGTCAAACGTGATTTAGAATGTTGGCGAACATTACATTCTAGAATTTTCAAACATTCAAACTAAGTTCTGGAATTCTGACGAACATTCCATTCTAGAACTGTCAAGCATTGCTATTAGGATGTTGACGAACATTCCATTCTAGAATTGCCAAACATGTGATTTAGAATGTTGACGAACATTCCATTCCAGAATGGTCAGACATTGCTATTAGAATGTTGGCGAACATTCCATTCTAGAATTGTCAAAAATGTGATTTACAATGTTGATGAATATTACATTGTAGAACTGTCAAACGTTTTTTAAAAGGTTGACGAACATTCCATTCTAGAATTGTGAGACACTGTGATTTAGAATGATCATGAACATTCCATTCTAGAATTGTCAAACATGTGATTTAGAATGTTGGCGAACATTACATTCTAGAACTGTCAAACGTGATTTAGAAGGTTGACGAACATTCCATTCTACAATGGTCAGACATTGCTTTTAGAATGTCGGCGAACATTCCATTCTAGAATTGTCAAACATGTGATTTAGAATATTGACGAGCATTCCATTCAAGAATTGTCAAAAATGTGATTTAGAATGTTGACGAACATCACATTGTAGAACTGTCAAACCTGTTTTAGAAGGTTGACGAACATTCCATTCTAGAATTGTCAGACAATGTGATTTAGAATGATAATGAACATTCCATTCTAGAATTGTCAGACAATGTGATTTAGAATGTTGGCGAACATTACATTCTAGAATTATTAAACATGTCATTTAGAATGTTGACGAACATTCCATTCTACAATGGTCAGACATTGCTTTAGAATGTCGGCGAACATTCCATTCTAAAATTCTCAAACATGTGATTTAGAATGTTAACGAACATTCCATTCCAGAACGGTCAGACATTGCTATTAGAATGTCAGCGAACATTCCATTCTAGAATTGTCAAACATGTGATTTAGAATGTTGACGAACATTCCATTCTAGAATGTTGACAAACATTCCATTCTAGAATTTTCAAACATTCAAACTAAGTTCTGGAATTCTGACGAACATTCCATTCTAGAACTGTCAAGGATTGCTATTAGGATGTTGACGAACATTCCATTCTAGAATTGCCAAACATGTGATTTAGAATGTTGACGAACATTCCATTCCAGAATGGTCAGACATTGCTATTAGAATGTTGGCGAACATTCCATTCTAGAATTGTCAAACATGTGATTTAGAATGTCGGCGAACATTCCATTCTAAAATTCTCAAACATGTGATTTAGAATGTTAACGAACATTCCATTCCAGAACGGTCAGACATTGCTATTAGAATGTCAGCGAACATTCCATTCTAGAATTGTCAAACATGTGATTTAGAATGTTGACGAACATTCCATTCTAGAATGTTGACAAACATTCCATTCTAGAATTTTCAAACATTCAAACTAAGTTCTGGAATTCTGACGAACATTCCATTCTAGAACTGTCAAGCATTGCTATTAGGATGTTGACGAACATTCCATTCTAGAATTGCCAAACATGTGATTTAGAATGTTGACGAACATTCCATTCCAGAATGGTCAGACATTGCTATTAGAATGTTGTCGAACATTCCATTCTAGAATTGTCAAACATGTGATTTAGAATATTGACGAGCATTCCATTCAAGAATTGTCAAAAATGTTATTTAGAATGTTGACGAACATTACATTGTAGAACTGTCAAACGTGTTCTAGAAGGTTGACGAACATTCCTTTCTAGAATTGTCAGACAATGTGATTTAGAATGATCATGCACATTCCATTCTAGAATTGTCAAACATGTGATTTAGAATGTTGACGAGCATTCCATTCAAGAATTGTCAAACGTGATTTAGAATGTTGGCGAACATTACATTCTAGAATTTTCAAACATTCAAACTAAGTTCTGGAATTCTGACGAACATTCCATTCTAGAACTGTCAAGCATTGCTATTAGGATGTTGACGAACATTCCATTCTAGAATTGTCAAACATATGATTTAGAATATTGACGAGCATTCCATTCTAGAATTGTCAAACATATGATTTAGAATATTGACGAACATTCCATTCTAGAATTGCCAAACATGTGATTTAGAATGTTGACGAACATTCCATTCCAGAATGGTCAGACATTGCTATTAGAATGTTGGCGAACATTCCATTCTAGAATTGTCAAACATGTGATTTAGAATATTGACGAGCATTCCATTCAAGAATTGTCAAAAATGTGATTTAGAATGTTGACGAACATTACATTGTAGAACTGTCAAACGTGTTCTAGAAGGTTGACGAACATTCCTTTCTAGAATTGTCAGACAATGTGATTTAGAATGATCATGAACATTCCATTCTAGAATTGTCAAACATGTGATTTAGAATGTTGACGAGCATTCCATTCAAGAATTGTCAAACGTGATTTAGAATGTTGGCGAACATTACATTCTAGAATTTTCAAACATTCAAACTAAGTTCTGGAATTCTGACGAACATTCCATTCTAGAACTGTCAAGCATTGCTATTAGGATGTTGACGAACATTCCATTCTAGAATTGTCAAACATATGATTTAGAATATTGACGAGCATTCCATTCTAGAATTGTCAAACATGTGATTTAGAATGTCGGCGAACATTCCATTCTAGAATTGTCAAACATGTGATTTAGAATGTTGACGAGCATTCCATTCAAGAATTGTCAAACGTGATTTAGAATGTTGACGAGCATTCCATTCTAGAATTGTCAAACATGTGATTTAGAATGTTGACGAACATTCCATTCTAGAATTGTCAGACATTGCTTGTAGAATGTCGGCGAACATTACATTCCAGAATGGTCAGACATTGCTATCAGAATGTCGGAGAACATTCCATCCTAGAATTGTCAAACATGTGATTTAGAATGTTGACGAGCATTCCATTCAAGAATTGTCAAACATGTGATTTAGAATGTTGGCGAACATTACATTCTAGAACTGTCAAACGTGATATAGAAGGTTGACGAACATTCCATTCTACAATGGTCAGACATTGCTTTTAGAATGTCGGCGAACATTCCATTCTAGAATTCTCAAACATGTGATTTAGAATGTTGACGAACATTCCATTCCAGAATGGTCAGACATTGCTATTAGAATGTTGGCGAACATTCCATTCTAGAATTGTCAAACATGTGATTTAGAATATTGACGAGCATTCCATTCAAGAATTGTCAAAAATATGATTTAGAATGTTGACGAACATTACATTGTAGAACTGTCAAACGTGTTTTAGAAGGTTGACGAACATTCCTTTCTAGAATTTTCAGACAATGTGATTTAGAATGATCATGAACATTCCATTCTAGAATTGTCAAACATGTGATTTAGGATGTTGACGAGCATTCCATTCAAGAATTGTCAAACGTGATTTAGAATGTTGGCGAACATTACATTCTAGAATTTTCAAACATTCAAACTAAGTTCTGGAATTCTGACGAACATTCCATTCTAGAACTGTCAAGCATTGCTATTAGGATGTTGACGAACATTCCATTCTAGAATTGCCAAACATGTGATTTAGAATGTTGACGAACATTCCATTCCAGAATGGTCAGACATTGCTATTAGAATGTTGGCGAACATTCCATTCTAGAATTGTCAAACATGTGATTTAGAATGTCGGCGAACATTCCATTCTAGAATTGTCAAACATGTGATTTAGAATGTTGACGAGCATTCCATTCAAGAATTGTCAAACGTGATTTAGAATGTTGACGAGCATTCCATTCTAGAATTGTCAAACGTGATTTAGAATGTTGACGAACATTCCATTCTAGAATTGTCAGACATTGCTTGTAGAATGTCGGCGAACATTACATTCCAGAATGGTCAGACATTGCTATCAGAATGTCGGAGAACATTCCATCCTAGAATTGTCAAACATGCGATTTAGAATGTTGACGAGCATTCCATTCAAGAATTGTCAAACGTGATTTAGAATGTTGACGAGCATTCCATTCTAGAATTGTCAAACATGTGATTTAGAATGTTGACGAACATTCCATTCTAGAATTGTCAGACATTGCTTGTAGAATGTCGGCGAACATTACATTCCAGAATGGTCAGACATTGCTATCAGAATGTCGGAGAACATTCCATCCTAGAATTGTCAAACATGTGATTTAGAATGTTGACGAGCATTCCATTCAAGAATTGTCAAACATGTGATTTAGAATGTTGGCGAACATTACATTCTAGAACTGTCAAACGTGATATAGAAGGTTGACGAACATTCCATTCTACAATGGTCAGACATTGCTTTTAGAATGTCGGCGAACATTCCATTCTAGAATTCTCAAACATGTGATTTAGAATGTTGACGAACATTCCATTCCAGAATGGTCAGACATTGCTATTAGAATGTTGGCGAACATTCCATTCTAGAATTGTCAAACATGTGATTTAGAATATTGACGAGCATTCCATTCAAGAATTGTCAAAAATGTGATTTAGAATGTTGACGAACATTACATTGTAGAACTGTCAAACGTGTTTTAGAAGGTTGACGAACATTCCTTTCTAGAATTTTCAGACAATGTGATTTAGAATGATCATGAACATTCCATTCTAGAATTGTCAAACATGTGATTTAGGATGTTGACGAGCATTCCATTCAAGAATTGTCAAACGTGATTTAGAATGTTGGCGAACATTACATTCTAGAATTTTCAAACATTCAAACTAAGTTCTGGAATTCTGACGAACATTCCATTCTAGAACTGTCAAGCATTGCTATTAGGATGTTGACGAACATTCCATTCTAGAATTGCCAAACATGTGATTTAGAATGTTGACGAACATTCCATTCCAGAATGGTCAGACATTGCTATTAGAATGTTGGCGAACATTCCATTCTAGAATTGTCAAAAATGTGATTTACAATGTTGATGAATATTACATTGTAGAACTGTCAAACGTTTTTTAAAAGGTTGACGAACATTCCATTCTAGAATTGTGAGACACTGTGATTTAGAATGATCATGAACATTCCATTCTAGAATTGTCAAACATGTGATTTAGAATGTTGGCGAACATTACATTCTAGAACTGTCAAACGTGATTTAGAAGGTTGACGAACATTCCATTCTACAATGGTCAGACATTGCTTTTAGAATGTCGGCGAACATTCCATTCTAGAATTGTCAAACATGTGATTTAGAATATTGACGAGCATTCCATTCTAGAATTGTCAAACATATGATTTAGAATATTGACGAACATTCCATTCTAGAATTGCCAAACATGTGATTTAGAATGTTGACGAACATTCCATTCCAGAATGGTCAGACATTGCTATTAGAATGTTGGCGAACATTCCATTCTAGAATTGTCAAACATGTGATTTAGAATATTGACGAGCATTCCATTCAAGAATTGTCAAAAATGTGATTTAGAATGTTGACGAACATTACATTGTAGAACTGTCAAACGTGTTCTAGAAGGTTGACGAACATTCCTTTCTAGAATTGTCAGACAATGTGATTTAGAATGATCATGAACATTCCATTCTAGAATTGTCAAACATGTGATTTAGAATGTTGACGAGCATTCCATTCAAGAATTGTCAAACGTGATTTAGAATGTTGGCGAACATTACATTCTAGAATTTTCAAACATTCAAACTAAGTTCTGGAATTCTGACGAACATTCCATTCTAGAACTGTCAAGCATTGCTATTAGGATGTTGACGAACATTCCATTCTAGAATTGTCAAACATATGATTTAGAATATTGACGAGCATTCCATTCTAGAATTGTCAAACATGTGATTTAGAATGTCGGCGAACATTCCATTCTAGAATTGTCAAACGTGATTTAGAATGTTGACGAACATTCCATTCTAGAATTGTCAGACATTGCTTGTAGAATGTCGGCGAACATTACATTCCAGAATGGTCAGACATTGCTATCAGAATGTCGGAGAACATTCCATCCTAGAATTGTCAAACATGTGATTTAGAATGTTGACGAGCATTCCATTCAAGAATTGTCAAACATGTGATTTAGAATGTTGGCGAACATTACATTCTAGAACTGTCAAACGTGATATAGAAGGTTGACGAACATTCCATTCTACAATGGTCAGACATTGCTTTTAGAATGTCGGCGAACATTCCATTCTAGAATTCTCAAACATGTGATTTAGAATGTTGACGAACATTCCATTCCAGAATGGTCAGACATTGCTATTAGAATGTTGGCGAACATTCCATTCTAGAATTGTCAAACATGTGATTTAGAATATTGACGAGCATTCCATTCAAGAATTGTCAAAAATGTGATTTAGAATGTTGACGAACATTACATTGTAGAACTGTCAAACGTGTTTTAGAAGGTTGACGAACATTCCTTTCTAGAATTTTCAGACAATGTGATTTAGAATGATCATGAACATTCCATTCTAGAATTGTCAAACATGTGATTTAGGATGTTGACGAGCATTCCATTCAAGAATTGTCAAACGTGATTTAGAATGTTGGCGAACATTACATTCTAGAATTTTCAAACATTCAAACTAAGTTCTGGAATTCTGACGAACATTCCATTCTAGAACTGTCAAGCATTGCTATTAGGATGTTGACGAACATTCCATTCTAGAATTGCCAAACATGTGATTTAGAATGTTGACGAACATTCCATTCCAGAATGGTCAGACATTGCTATTAGAATGTTGGCGAACATTCCATTCTAGAATTGTCAAACATGTGATTTAGAATGTCGGCGAACATTCCATTCTAGAATTGTCAAACATGTGATTTAGAATGTTGACGAGCATTCCATTCAAGAATTGTCAAACGTGATTTAGAATGTTGACGAGCATTCCATTCTAGAATTGTCAAACATGTGATTTAGAATGTTGACGAACATTCCATTCTAGAATTGTCAGACATTGCTTGTAGAATGTCGGCGAACATTACATTCCAGAATGGTCAGACATTGCTATCAGAATGTCGGAGAACATTCCATCCTAGAATTGTCAAACATGCGATTTAGAATGTTGACGAGCATTCCATTCAAGAATTGTCAAACGTGATTTAGAATGTTGACGAGCATTCCATTCTAGAATTGTCAAACATGTGATTTAGAATGTTGACGAACATTCCATTCTAGAATTGTCAGACATTGCTTGTAGAATGTCGGCGAACATTACATTCCAGAATGGTCAGACATTGCTATCAGAATGTCGGAGAACATTCCATCCTAGAATTGTCAAACATGTGATTTAGAATGTTGACGAGCATTCCATTCAAGAATTGTCAAACATGTGATTTAGAATGTTGGCGAACATTACATTCTAGAACTGTCAAACGTGATATAGAAGGTTGACGAACATTCCATTCTACAATGGTCAGACATTGCTTTTAGAATGTCGGCGAACATTCCATTCTAGAATTCTCAAACATGTGATTTAGAATGTTGACGAACATTCCATTCCAGAATGGTCAGACATTGCTATTAGAATGTTGGCGAACATTCCATTCTAGAATTGTCAAACATGTGATTTAGAATATTGACGAGCATTCCATTCAAGAATTGTCAAAAATGTGATTTAGAATGTTGACGAACATTACATTGTAGAACTGTCAAACGTGTTTTAGAAGGTTGACGAACATTCCTTTCTAGAATTTTCAGACAATGTGATTTAGAATGATCATGAACATTCCATTCTAGAATTGTCAAACATGTGATTTAGGATGTTGACGAGCATTCCATTCAAGAATTGTCAAACGTGATTTAGAATGTTGGCGAACATTACATTCTAGAATTTTCAAACATTCAAACTAAGTTCTGGAATTCTGACGAACATTCCATTCTAGAACTGTCAAGCATTGCTATTAGGATGTTGACGAACATTCCATTCTAGAATTGCCAAACATGTGATTTAGAATGTTGACGAACATTCCATTCCAGAATGGTCAGACATTGCTATTAGAATGTTGGCGAACATTCCATTCTAGAATTGTCAAAAATGTGATTTACAATGTTGATGAATATTACATTGTAGAACTGTCAAACGTTTTTTAAAAGGTTGACGAACATTCCATTCTAGAATTGTGAGACACTGTGATTTAGAATGATCATGAACATTCCATTCTAGAATTGTCAAACATGTGATTTAGAATGTTGGCGAACATTACATTCTAGAACTGTCAAACGTGATTTAGAAGGTTGACGAACATTCCATTCTACAATGGTCAGACATTGCTTTTAGAATGTCGGCGAACATTCCATTCTAGAATTGTCAAACATGTGATTTAGAATATTGACGAGCATTCCATTCAAGAATTGTCAAAAATGTGATTTAGAATGTTGACGAACATCACATTGTAGAACTGTCAAACCTGTTTTAGAAGGTTGACGAACATTCCATTCTAGAATTGTCAGACAATGTGATTTAGAATGATAATGAACATTCCATTCTAGAATTGTCAGACAATGTGATTTAGAATGTTGGCGAACATTACATTCTAGAATTATTAAACATGTCATTTAGAATGTTGACGAACATTCCATTCTACAATGGTCAGACATTGCTTTAGAATGTCGGCGAACATTCCATTCTAAAATTCTCAAACATGTGATTTAGAATGTTAACGAACATTCCATTCCAGAACGGTCAGACATTGCTATTAGAATGTCAGCGAACATTCCATTCTAGAATTGTCAAACATGTGATTTAGAATGTTGACGAACATTCCATTCTAGAATGTTGACAAACATTCCATTCTAGAATTTTCAAACATTCAAACTAAGTTCTGGAATTCTGACGAACATTCCATTCTAGAACTGTCAAGGATTGCTATTAGGATGTTGACGAACATTCCATTCTAGAATTGCCAAACATGTGATTTAGAATGTTGACGAACATTCCATTCCAGAATGGTCAGACATTGCTATTAGAATGTTGGCGAACATTCCATTCTAGAATTGTCAAACATGTGATTTAGAATGTCGGCGAACATTCCATTCTAGAACTGTCAAACATGTGATTTAGAATGTTGACGAACATTCCATTCCAGAATGGTCAGACATTGCTATTAGAATGTTGGCGAACATTCCATTCTAGAATTGTCGAACATGTGATTTAAAATGTCGGCGAACATTCCATTCTAGAACTGTCAAACATGTGATTTAGAATGTTGACGAACATTCCATTCTACAATGGTCAGACATTGCTTTAGAATGTCGGCGAACATTCCATTCTAAAATTCTCAAACATGTGATTTAGAATGTTAACGAACATTCCATTCCAGAACGGTCAGACATTGCTATTAGAATGTCAGCGAACATTCCATTCTAGAATTGTCAAACATGTGATTTAGAATGTTGACGAACATTCCATTCTAGAATGTTGACAAACATTCCATTCTAGAATTTTCAAACATTCAAACTAAGTTCTGGAATTCTGACGAACATTCCATTCTAGAACTGTCAAGCATTGCTATTAGGATGTTGACGAACATTCCATTCTAGAATTGCCAAACATGTGATTTAGAATGTTGACGAACATTCCATTCCAGAATGGTCAGACATTGCTATTAGAATGTTGTCGAACATTCCATTCTAGAATTGTCAAACATGTGATTTAGAATATTGACGAGCATTCCATTCAAGAATTGTCAAAAATGTTATTTAGAATGTTGACGAACATTACATTGTAGAACTGTCAAACGTGTTCTAGAAGGTTGACGAACATTCCTTTCTAGAATTGTCAGACAATGTGATTTAGAATGATCATGCACATTCCATTCTAGAATTGTCAAACATGTGATTTAGAATGTTGACGAGCATTCCATTCAAGAATTGTCAAACGTGATTTAGAATGTTGGCGAACATTACATTCTAGAATTTTCAAACATTCAAACTAAGTTCTGGAATTCTGACGAACATTCCATTCTAGAACTGTCAAGCATTGCTATTAGGATGTTGACGAACATTCCATTCTAGAATTGTCAAACATATGATTTAGAATATTGACGAGCATTCCATTCTAGAATTGTCAAACATATGATTTAGAATATTGACGAACATTCCATTCTAGAATTGCCAAACATGTGATTTAGAATGTTGACGAACATTCCATTCCAGAATGGTCAGACATTGCTATTAGAATGTTGGCGAACATTCCATTCTAGAATTGTCGAACATGTGATTTAAAATGTCGGCGAACATTCCATTCTAGAACTGTCAAACATGTGATTTAGAATGTTGACGAACATTCCATTCTACAATGGTCAGACATTGCTTTAGAATGTCGGCGAACATTCCATTCTAAAATTCTCAAACATGTGATTTAGAATGTTAACGAACATTCCATTCCAGAACGGTCAGACATTGCTATTAGAATGTCAGCGAACATTCCATTCTAGAATTGTCAAACATGTGATTTAGAATGTTGACGAACATTCCATTCTAGAATGTTGACAAACATTCCATTCTAGAATTTTCAAACATTCAAACTAAGTTCTGGAATTCTGACGAACATTCCATTCTAGAACTGTCAAGCATTGCTATTAGGATGTTGACGAACATTCCATTCTAGAATTGCCAAACATGTGATTTAGAATGTTGACGAACATTCCATTCCAGAATGGTCAGACATTGCTATTAGAATGTTGTCGAACATTCCATTCTAGAATTGTCAAACATGTGATTTAGAATATTGACGAGCATTCCATTCAAGAATTGTCAAAAATGTTATTTAGAATGTTGACGAACATTACATTGTAGAACTGTCAAACGTGTTCTAGAAGGTTGACGAACATTCCTTTCTAGAATTGTCAGACAATGTGATTTAGAATGATCATGCACATTCCATTCTAGAATTGTCAAACATGTGATTTAGAATGTTGACGAGCATTCCATTCAAGAATTGTCAAACGTGATTTAGAATGTTGGCGAACATTACATTCTAGAATTTTCAAACATTCAAACTAAGTTCTGGAATTCTGACGAACATTCCATTCTAGAACTGTCAAGCATTGCTATTAGGATGTTGACGAACATTCCATTCTAGAATTGTCAAACATATGATTTAGAATATTGACGAGCATTCCATTCTAGAATTGTCAAACATATGATTTAGAATATTGACGAACATTCCATTCTAGAATTGCCAAACATGTGATTTAGAATGTTGACGAACATTCCATTCCAGAATGGTCAGACATTGCTATTAGAATGTTGGCGAACATTCCATTCTAGAATTGTCAAACATGTGATTTAGAATATTGACGAGCATTCCATTCAAGAATTGTCAAAAATGTGATTTAGAATGTTGACGAACATTACATTGTAGAACTGTCAAACGTGTTCTAGAAGGTTGACGAACATTCCTTTCTAGAATTGTCAGACAATGTGATTTAGAATGATCATGAACATTCCATTCTAGAATTGTCAAACATGTGATTTAGAATGTTGACGAGCATTCCATTCAAGAATTGTCAAACGTGATTTAGAATGTTGGCGAACATTACATTCTAGAATTTTCAAACATTCAAACTAAGTTCTGGAATTCTGACGAACATTCCATTCTAGAACTGTCAAGCATTGCTATTAGGATGTTGACGAACATTCCATTCTAGAATTGTCAAACATATGATTTAGAATATTGACGAGCATTCCATTCTAGAATTGTCAAACATGTGATTTAGAATGTCGGCGAACATTCCATTCTAGAATTGTCAAACATGTGATTTAGAATGTTGACGAGCATTCCATTCAAGAATTGTCAAACGTGATTTAGAATGTTGACGAGCATTCCATTCTAGAATTGTCAAACATGTGATTTAGAATGTTGACGAACATTCCATTCTAGAATTGTCAGACATTGCTTGTAGAATGTCGGCGAACATTACATTCCAGAATGGTCAGACATTGCTATCAGAATGTCGGAGAACATTCCATCCTAGAATTGTCAAACATGTGATTTAGAATGTTGACGAGCATTCCATTCAAGAATTGTCAAACATGTGATTTAGAATGTTGGCGAACATTACATTCTAGAACTGTCAAACGTGATATAGAAGGTTGACGAACATTCCATTCTACAATGGTCAGACATTGCTTTTAGAATGTCGGCGAACATTCCATTCTAGAATTCTCAAACATGTGATTTAGAATGTTGACGAACATTCCATTCCAGAATGGTCAGACATTGCTATTAGAATGTTGGCGAACATTCCATTCTAGAATTGTCAAACATGTGATTTAGAATATTGACGAGCATTCCATTCAAGAATTGTCAAAAATGTGATTTAGAATGTTGACGAACATTACATTGTAGAACTGTCAAACGTGTTTTAGAAGGTTGACGAACATTCCTTTCTAGAATTTTCAGACAATGTGATTTAGAATGATCATGAACATTCCATTCTAGAATTGTCAAACATGTGATTTAGGATGTTGACGAGCATTCCATTCAAGAATTGTCAAACGTGATTTAGAATGTTGGCGAACATTACATTCTAGAATTTTCAAACATTCAAACTAAGTTCTGGAATTCTGACGAACATTCCATTCTAGAACTGTCAAGCATTGCTATTAGGATGTTGACGAACATTCCATTCTAGAATTGCCAAACATGTGATTTAGAATGTTGACGAACATTCCATTCCAGAATGGTCAGACATTGCTATTAGAATGTTGGCGAACATTCCATTCTAGAATTGTCAAACATGTGATTTAGAATGTCGGCGAACATTCCATTCTAGAATTGTCAAACATGTGATTTAGAATGTTGACGAGCATTCCATTCAAGAATTGTCAAACGTGATTTAGAATGTTGACGAGCATTCCATTCTAGAATTGTCAAACATGTGATTTAGAATGTTGACGAACATTCCATTCTAGAATTGTCAGACATTGCTTGTAGAATGTCGGCGAACATTACATTCCAGAATGGTCAGACATTGCTATCAGAATGTCGGAGAACATTCCATCCTAGAATTGTCAAACATGTGATTTAGAATGTTGACGAGCATTCCATTCAAGAATTGTCAAACGTGATTTAGAATGTTGACGAGCATTCCATTCTAGAATTGTCAAACATGTGATTTAGAATTTTGACGAACATTCCATTCTAGAATTGTCAGACATTGCTTGTAGAATGTCGGCGAACATTACATTCCAGAATGGTCAGACATTGCTATCAGAATGTCGGAGAACATTCCATCCTAGAATTGTCAAACATGTGATTTAGAATGTTGACGAGCATTCCATTCAAGAATTGTCAAACATGTGATTTAGAATGTTGGCGAACATTACATTCTAGAACTGTCAAACGTGATATAGAAGGTTGACGAACATTCCATTCTACAATGGTCAGACATTGCTTTTAGAATGTCGGCGAACATTCCATTCTAGAATTCTCAAACATGTGATTTAGAATGTTGACGAACATTCCATTCCAGAATGGTCAGACATTGCTATTAGAATGTTGGCGAACATTCCATTCTAGAATTGTCAAACATGTGATTTAGAATATTGACGAGCATTCCATTCAAGAATTGTCAAAAATGTGATTTAGAATGTTGACGAACATTACATTGTAGAACTGTCAAACGTGTTTTAGAAGGTTGACGAACATTCCTTTCTAGAATTTTCAGACAATGTGATTTAGAATGATCATGAACATTCCATTCTAGAATTGTCAAACATGTGATTTAGGATGTTGACGAGCATTCCATTCAAGAATTGTCAAACGTGATTTAGAATGTTGGCGAACATTACATTCTAGAATTTTCAAACATTCAAACTAAGTTCTGGAATTCTGACGAACATTCCATTCTAGAACTGTCAAGCATTGCTATTAGGATGTTGACGAACATTCCATTCTAGAATTGCCAAACATGTGATTTAGAATGTTGACGAACATTCCATTCCAGAATGGTCAGACATTGCTATTAGAATGTTGGCGAACATTCCATTCTAGAATTGTCAAAAATGTGATTTACAATGTTGATGAATATTACATTGTAGAACTGTCAAACGTTTTTTAAAAGGTTGACGAACATTCCATTCTAGAATTGTGAGACACTGTGATTTAGAATGATCATGAACATTCCATTCTAGAATTGTCAAACATGTGATTTAGAATGTTGGCGAACATTACATTCTAGAACTGTCAAACGTGATTTAGAAGGTTGACGAACATTCCATTCTACAATGGTCAGACATTGCTTTTAGAATGTCGGCGAACATTCCATTCTAGAATTGTCAAACATGTGATTTAGAATATTGACGAGCATTCCATTCAAGAATTGTCAAAAATGTGATTTAGAATGTTGACGAACATCACATTGTAGAACTGTCAAACCTGTTTTAGAAGGTTGACGAACATTCCATTCTAGAATTGTCAGACAATGTGATTTAGAATGATAATGAACATTCCATTCTAGAATTGTCAGACAATGTGATTTAGAATGTTGGCGAACATTACATTCTAGAATTATTAAACATGTCATTTAGAATGTTGACGAACATTCCATTCTACAATGGTCAGACATTGCTTTAGAATGTCGGCGAACATTCCATTCTAAAATTCTCAAACATGTGATTTAGAATGTTAACGAACATTCCATTCCAGAACGGTCAGACATTGCTATTAGAATGTCAGCGAACATTCCATTCTAGAATTGTCAAACATGTGATTTAGAATGTTGACGAACATTCCATTCTAGAATGTTGACAAACATTCCATTCTAGAATTTTCAAACATTCAAACTAAGTTCTGGAATTCTGACGAACATTCCATTCTAGAACTGTCAAGGATTGCTATTAGGATGTTGACGAACATTCCATTCTAGAATTGCCAAACATGTGATTTAGAATGTTGACGAACATTCCATTCCAGAATGGTCAGACATTGCTATTAGAATGTTGGCGAACATTCCATTCTAGAATTGTCAAACATGTGATTTAGAATGTCGGCGAACATTCCATTCTAGAACTGTCAAACATGTGATTTAGAATGTTGACGAACATTCCATTCCAGAATGGTCAGACATTGCTATTAGAATGTTGGCGAACATTCCATTCTAGAATTGTCGAACATGTGATTTAAAATGTCGGCGAACATTCCATTCTAGAACTGTCAAACATGTGATTTAGAATGTTGACGAACATTCCATTCTACAATGGTCAGACATTGCTTTAGAATGTCGGCGAACATTCCATTCTAAAATTCTCAAACATGTGATTTAGAATGTTAACGAACATTCCATTCCAGAACGGTCAGACATTGCTATTAGAATGTCAGCGAACATTCCATTCTAGAATTGTCAAACATGTGATTTAGAATGTTGACGAACATTCCATTCTAGAATGTTGACAAACATTCCATTCTAGAATTTTCAAACATTCAAACTAAGTTCTGGAATTCTGACGAACATTCCATTCTAGAACTGTCAAGCATTGCTATTAGGATGTTGACGAACATTCCATTCTAGAATTGCCAAACATGTGATTTAGAATGTTGACGAACATTCCATTCCAGAATGGTCAGACATTGCTATTAGAATGTTGTCGAACATTCCATTCTAGAATTGTCAAACATGTGATTTAGAATATTGACGAGCATTCCATTCAAGAATTGTCAAAAATGTTATTTAGAATGTTGACGAACATTACATTATAGAACTGTCAAACGTGTTCTAGAAGGTTGACGAACATTCCTTTCTAGAATTGTCAGACAATGTGATTTAGAATGATCATGCACATTCCATTCTAGAATTGTCAAACATGTGATTTAGAATGTTGACGAGCATTCCATTCAAGAATTGTCAAACGTGATTTAGAATGTTGGCGAACATTACATTCTAGAATTTTCAAACATTCAAACTAAGTTCTGGAATTCTGACGAACATTCCATTCTAGAACTGTCAAGCATTGCTATTAGGATGTTGACGAACATTCCATTCTAGAATTGCCAAACATGTGATTTAGAATGTTGACGAACATTCCATTCCAGAATGGTCAGACATTGCTATTAGAATGTTGGCGAACATTCCATTCTAGAATTGTCAAAAATGTGATTTACAATGTTGATGAATATTACATTGTAGAACTGTCAAACGTTTTTTAAAAGGTTGACGAACATTCCATTCTAGAATTGTGAGACACTGTGATTTAGAATGATCATGAACATTCCATTCTAGAATTGTCAAACATGTGATTTAGAATGTTGGCGAACATTACATTCTAGAACTGTCAAACGTGATTTAGAAGGTTGACGAACATTCCATTCTACAATGGTCAGACATTGCTTTTAGAATGTCGGCGAACATTCCATTCTAGAATTGTCAAACATGTGATTTAGAATATTGACGAGCATTCCATTCAAGAATTGTCAAAAATGTGATTTAGAATGTTGACGAACATCACATTGTAGAACTGTCAAACCTGTTTTAGAAGGTTGACGAACATTCCATTCTAGAATTGTCAGACAATGTGATTTAGAATGATAATGAACATTCCATTCTAGAATTGTCAGACAATGTGATTTAGAATGTTGGCGAACATTACATTCTAGAATTATTAAACATGTCATTTAGAATGTTGACGAACATTCCATTCTACAATGGTCAGACATTGCTTTAGAATGTCGGCGAACATTCCATTCTAAAATTCTCAAACATGTGGTTTAGAATGTTAACGAACATTCCATTCCAGAACGGTCAGACATTGCTATTAGAATGTCAGCGAACATTCCATTCTAGAATTGTCAAACATGTGATTTAGAATGTTGACGAACATTCCATTCTAGAATGTTGACAAACATTCCATTCTAGAATTTTCAAACATTCAAACTAAGTTCTGGAATTCTGACGAACATTCCATTCTAGAACTGTCAAGGATTGCTATTAGGATGTTGACGAACATTCCATTCTAGAATTGCCAAACATGTGATTTAGAATGTTGACGAACATTCCATTCCAGAATGGTCAGACATTGCTATTAGAATGTTGGCGAACATTCCATTCTAGAATTGTCAAACATGTGATTTAGAATGTCGGCGAACATTCCATTCTAGAACTGTCAAACATGTGATTTAGAATGTTGACGAACATTCCATTCCAGAATGGTCAGACATTGCTATTAGAATGTTGGCGAACATTCCATTCTAGAATTGTCGAACATGTGATTTAAAATGTCGGCGAACATTCCATTCTAGAACTGTCAAACATGTGATTTAGAATGTTGACGAACATTCCATTCTACAATGGTCAGACATTGCTTTAGAATGTCGGCGAACATTCCATTCTAAAATTCTCAAACATGTGATTTAGAATGTTAACGAACATTCCATTCCAGAACGGTCAGACATTGCTATTAGAATGTCAGCGAACATTCCATTCTAGAATTGTCAAACATGTGATTTAGAATGTTGACGAACATTCCATTCTAGAATGTTGACAAACATTCCATTCTAGAATTTTCAAACATTCAAACTAAGTTCTGGAATTCTGACGAACATTCCATTCTAGAACTGTCAAGCATTGCTATTAGGATGTTGACGAACATTCCATTCTAGAATTGCCAAACATGTGATTTAGAATGTTGACGAACATTCCATTCCAGAATGGTCAGACATTGCTATTAGAATGTTGTCGAACATTCCATTCTAGAATTGTCAAACATGTGATTTAGAATATTGACGAGCATTCCATTCAAGAATTGTCAAAAATGTTATTTAGAATGTTGACGAACATTACATTGTAGAACTGTCAAACGTGTTCTAGAAGGTTGACGAACATTCCTTTCTAGAATTGTCAGACAATGTGATTTAGAATGATCATGCACATTCCATTCTAGAATTGTCAAACATGTGATTTAGAATGTTGACGAGCATTCCATTCAAGAATTGTCAAACGTGATTTAGAATGTTGGCGAACATTACATTCTAGAATTTTCAAACATTCAAACTAAGTTCTGGAATTCTGACGAACATTCCATTCTAGAACTGTCAAGCATTGCTATTAGGATGTTGACGAACATTCCATTCTAGAATTGTCAAACATATGATTTAGAATATTGACGAGCATTCCATTCTAGAATTGTCAAACATGTGATTTAGAATGTTGACGAGCATTCCATTCAAGAATTGTCAAACGTGATTTAGAATGTTGACGAGCATTCCATTCTAGAATTGTCAAACATGTGATTTAGAATGTTGACGAACATTCCATTCTAGAATTGTCAGACATTGCTTGTAGAATGTCGGCGAACATTACATTCCAGAATGGTCAGACATTGCTATCAGAATGTCGGAGAACATTCCATCCTAGAATTGTCAAACATGTGATTTAGAATGTTGACGAGCATTCCATTCAAGAATTGTCAAACATGTGATTTAGAATGTTGGCGAACATTACATTCTAGAACTGTCAAACGTGATATAGAAGGTTGACGAACATTCCATTCTACAATGGTCAGACATTGCTTTTAGAATGTCGGCGAACATTCCATTCTAGAATTCTCAAACATGTGATTTAGAATGTTGACGAACATTCCATTCCAGAATGGTCAGACATTGCTATTAGAATGTTGGCGAACATTCCATTCTAGAATTGTCAAACATGTGATTTAGAATATTGACGAGCATTCCATTCAAGAATTGTCAAAAATGTGATTTAGAATGTTGACGAACATTACATTGTAGAACTGTCAAACGTGTTTTAGAAGGTTGACGAACATTCCTTTCTAGAATTTTCAGACAATGTGATTTAGAATGATCATGAACATTCCATTCTAGAATTGTCAAACATGTGATTTAGGATGTTGACGAGCATTCCATTCAAGAATTGTCAAACGTGATTTAGAATGTTGGCGAACATTACATTCTAGAATTTTCAAACATTCAAACTAAGTTCTGGAATTCTGACGAACATTCCATTCTAGAACTGTCAAGCATTGCTATTAGGATGTTGACGAACATTCCATTCTAGAATTGCCAAACATGTGATTTAGAATGTTGACGAACATTCCATTCCAGAATGGTCAGACATTGCTATTAGAATGTTGGCGAACATTCCATTCTAGAATTGTCAAAAATGTGATTTACAATGTTGATGAATATTACATTGTAGAACTGTCAAACGTTTTTTAAAAGGTTGACGAACATTCCATTCTAGAATTGTGAGACACTGTGATTTAGAATGATCATGAACATTCCATTCTAGAATTGTCAAACATGTGATTTAGAATGTTGGCGAACATTACATTCTAGAACTGTCAAACGTGATTTAGAAGGTTGACGAACATTCCATTCTACAATGGTCAGACATTGCTTTTAGAATGTCGGCGAACATTCCATTCTAGAATTGTCAAACATGTGATTTAGAATATTGACGAGCATTCCATTCAAGAATTGTCAAAAATGTGATTTAGAATGTTGACGAACATCACATTGTAGAACTGTCAAACCTGTTTTAGAAGGTTGACGAACATTCCATTCTAGAATTGTCAGACAATGTGATTTAGAATGATAATGAACATTCCATTCTAGAATTGTCAGACAATGTGATTTAGAATGTTGGCGAACATTACATTCTAGAATTATTAAACATGTCATTTAGAATGTTGACGAACATTCCATTCTACAATGGTCAGACATTGCTTTAGAATGTCGGCGAACATTCCATTCTAAAATTCTCAAACATGTGGTTTAGAATGTTAACGAACATTCCATTCCAGAACGGTCAGACATTGCTATTAGAATGTCAGCGAACATTCCATTCTAGAATTGTCAAACATGTGATTTAGAATGTTGACGAACATTCCATTCTAGAATGTTGACAAACATTCCATTCTAGAATTTTCAAACATTCAAACTAAGTTCTGGAATTCTGACGAACATTCCATTCTAGAACTGTCAAGGATTGCTATTAGGATGTTGACGAACATTCCATTCTAGAATTGCCAAACATGTGATTTAGAATGTTGACGAACATTCCATTCCAGAATGGTCAGACATTGCTATTAGAATGTTGGCGAACATTCCATTCTAGAATTGTCAAACATGTGATTTAGAATGTCGGCGAACATTCCATTCTAGAACTGTCAAACATGTGATTTAGAATGTTGACGAACATTCCATTCCAGAATGGTCAGACATTGCTATTAGAATGTTGGCGAACATTCCATTCTAGAATTGTCGAACATGTGATTTAAAATGTCGGCGAACATTCCATTCTAGAACTGTCAAACATGTGATTTAGAATGTTGACGAACATTCCATTCTACAATGGTCAGACATTGCTTTAGAATGTCGGCGAACATTCCATTCTAAAATTCTCAAACATGTGATTTAGAATGTTAACGAACATTCCATTCCAGAACGGTCAGACATTGCTATTAGAATGTCAGCGAACATTCCATTCTAGAATTGTCAAACATGTGATTTAGAATGTTGACGAACATTCCATTCTAGAATGTTGACAAACATTCCATTCTAGAATTTTCAAACATTCAAACTAAGTTCTGGAATTCTGACGAACATTCCATTCTAGAACTGTCAAGCATTGCTATTAGGATGTTGACGAACATTCCATTCTAGAATTGCCAAACATGTGATTTAGAATGTTGACGAACATTCCATTCCAGAATGGTCAGACATTGCTATTAGAATGTTGTCGAACATTCCATTCTAGAATTGTCAAACATGTGATTTAGAATATTGACGAGCATTCCATTCAAGAATTGTCAAAAATGTTATTTAGAATGTTGACGAACATTACATTGTAGAACTGTCAAACGTGTTCTAGAAGGTTGACGAACATTCCTTTCTAGAATTGTCAGACAATGTGATTTAGAATGATCATGCACATTCCATTCTAGAATTGTCAAACATGTGATTTAGAATGTTGACGAGCATTCCATTCAAGAATTGTCAAACGTGATTTAGAATGTTGGCGAACATTACATTCTAGAATTTTCAAACATTCAAACTAAGTTCTGGAATTCTGACGAACATTCCATTCTAGAACTGTCAAGCATTGCTATTAGGATGTTGACGAACATTCCATTCTAGAATTGTCAAACATATGATTTAGAATATTGACGAGCATTCCATTCTAGAATTGTCAAACATGTGATTTAGAATGTTGACGAGCATTCCATTCAAGAATTGTCAATCGTGATTTAGAATGTTGACGAGCATTCCATTCTAGAATTGTCAAACATGTGATTTAGAATGTTGACGAACATTCCATTCTAGAATTGTCAGACATTGCTTGTAGAATGTCGGCGAACATTACATTCCAGAATGGTCAGACATTGCTATCAGAATGTCGGAGAACATTCCATCCTAGAATTGTCAAACATGTGATTTAGAATGTTGACGAGCATTCCATTCAAGAATTGTCAAACATGTGATTTAGAATGTTGGCGAACATTACATTCTAGAACTGTCAAACGTGATATAGAAGGTTGACGAACATTCCATTCTACAATGGTCAGACATTGCTTTTAGAATGTCGGCGAACATTCCATTCTAGAATTCTCAAACATGTGATTTAGAATGTTGACGAACATTCCATTCCAGAATGGTCAGACATTGCTATTAGAATGTTGGCGAACATTCCATTCTAGAATTGTCAAACATGTGATTTAGAATATTGACGAGCATTCCATTCAAGAATTGTCAAAAATGTGATTTAGAATGTTGACGAACATTACATTGTAGAACTGTCAAACGTGTTTTAGAAGGTTGACGAACATTCCTTTCTAGAATTTTCAGACAATGTGATTTAGAATGATCATGAACATTCCATTCTAGAATTGTCAAACATGTGATTTAGGATGTTGACGAGCATTCCATTCAAGAATTGTCAAACGTGATTTAGAATGTTGGCGAACATTACATTCTAGAATTTTCAAACATTCAAACTAAGTTCTGGAATTCTGACGAACATTCCATTCTAGAACTGTCAAGCATTGCTATTAGGATGTTGACGAACATTCCATTCTAGAATTGCCAAACATGTGATTTAGAATGTTGACGAACATTCCATTCCAGAATGGTCAGACATTGCTATTAGAATGTTGGCGAACATTCCATTCTAGAATTGTCAAACATGTGATTTAGAATGTCGGCGAACATTCCATTCTAGAATTGTCAAACATGTGATTTAGAATGTTGACGAGCATTCCATTCAAGAATTGTCAAACGTGATTTAGAATGTTGACGAGCATTCCATTCTAGAATTGTCAAACATGTGATTTAGAATGTTGACGAACATTCCATTCTAGAATTGTCAGACATTGCTTGTAGAATGTCGGCGAACATTACATTCCAGAATGGTCAGACATTGCTATCAGAATGTCGGAGAACATTCCATCCTAGAATTGTCAAACATGTGATTTAGAATGTTGACGAGCATTCCATTCAAGAATTGTCAAACGTGATTTAGAATGTTGACGAGCATTCCATTCTAGAATTGTCAAACATGTGATTTAGAATTTTGACGAACATTCCATTCTAGAATTGTCAGACATTGCTTGTAGAATGTCGGCGAACATTACATTCCAGAATGGTCAGACATTGCTATCAGAATGTCGGAGAACATTCCATCCTAGAATTGTCAAACATGTGATTTAGAATGTTGACGAGCATTCCATTCAAGAATTGTCAAACATGTGATTTAGAATGTTGGCGAACATTACATTCTAGAACTGTCAAACGTGATATAGAAGGTTGACGAACATTCCATTCTACAATGGTCAGACATTGCTTTTAGAATGTCGGCGAACATTCCATTCTAGAATTCTCAAACATGTGATTTAGAATGTTGACGAACATTCCATTCCAGAATGGTCAGACATTGCTATTAGAATGTTGGCGAACATTCCATTCTAGAATTGTCAAACATGTGATTTAGAATATTGACGAGCATTCCATTCAAGAATTGTCAAAAATGTGATTTAGAATGTTGACGAACATTACATTGTAGAACTGTCAAACGTGTTTTAGAAGGTTGACGAACATTCCTTTCTAGAATTTTCAGACAATGTGATTTAGAATGATCATGAACATTCCATTCTAGAATTGTCAAACATGTGATTTAGGATGTTGACGAGCATTCCATTCAAGAATTGTCAAACGTGATTTAGAATGTTGGCGAACATTACATTCTAGAATTTTCAAACATTCAAACTAAGTTCTGGAATTCTGACGAACATTCCATTCTAGAACTGTCAAGCATTGCTATTAGGATGTTGACGAACATTCCATTCTAGAATTGCCAAACATGTGATTTAGAATGTTGACGAACATTCCATTCCAGAATGGTCAGACATTGCTATTAGAATGTTGGCGAACATTCCATTCTAGAATTGTCAAACGTGATTTAGAATGTTGGCGAACATTACATTCTAGAATTTTCAAACATTCAAACTAAGTTCTGGAATTCTGACGAACATTCCATTCTAGAACTGTCAAGCATTGCTATTAGGATGTTGACGAACATTCCATTCTAGAATTGCCAAACATGTGATTTAGAATGTTGACGAACATTCCATTCCAGAATGGTCAGACATTGCTATTAGAATGTTGGCGAACATTCCATTCTAGAATTGTCAAAAATGTGATTTACAATGTTGATGAATATTACATTGTAGAACTGTCAAACGTTTTTTAAAAGGTTGACGAACATTCCATTCTAGAATTGTGAGACACTGTGATTTAGAATGATCATGAACATTCCATTCTAGAATTGTCAAACATGTGATTTAGAATGTTGGCGAACATTACATTCTAGAACTGTCAAACGTGATTTAGAAGGTTGACGAACATTCCATTCTACAATGGTCAGACATTGCTTTTAGAATGTCGGCGAACATTCCATTCTAGAATTGTCAAACATGTGATTTAGAATATTGACGAGCATTCCATTCAAGAATTGTCAAAAATGTGATTTAGAATGTTGACGAACATCACATTGTAGAACTGTCAAACCTGTTTTAGAAGGTTGACGAACATTCCATTCTAGAATTGTCAGACAATGTGATTTAGAATGATAATGAACATTCCATTCTAGAATTGTCAGACAATGTGATTTAGAATGTTGGCGAACATTACATTCTAGAATTATTAAACATGTCATTTAGAATGTTGACGAACATTCCATTCTACAATGGTCAGACATTGCTTTAGAATGTCGGCGAACATTCCATTCTAAAATTCTCAAACATGTGGTTTAGAATGTTAACGAACATTCCATTCCAGAACGGTCAGACATTGCTATTAGAATGTCAGCGAACATTCCATTCTAGAATTGTCAAACATGTGATTTAGAATGTTGACGAACATTCCATTCTAGAATGTTGACAAACATTCCATTCTAGAATTTTCAAACATTCAAACTAAGTTCTGGAATTCTGACGAACATTCCATTCTAGAACTGTCAAGGATTGCTATTAGGATGTTGACGAACATTCCATTCTAGAATTGCCAAACATGTGATTTAGAATGTTGACGAACATTCCATTCCAGAATGGTCAGACATTGCTATTAGAATGTTGGCGAACATTCCATTCTAGAATTGTCAAACATGTGATTTAGAATGTCGGCGAACATTCCATTCTAGAACTGTCAAACATGTGATTTAGAATGTTGACGAACATTCCATTCCAGAATGGTCAGACATTGCTATTAGAATGTTGGCGAACATTCCATTCTAGAATTGTCGAACATGTGATTTAAAATGTCGGCGAACATTCCATTCTAGAACTGTCAAACATGTGATTTAGAATGTTGACGAACATTCCATTCTACAATGGTCAGACATTGCTTTAGAATGTCGGCGAACATTCCATTCTAAAATTCTCAAACATGTGATTTAGAATGTTAACGAACATTCCATTCCAGAACGGTCAGACATTGCTATTAGAATGTCAGCGAACATTCCATTCTAGAATTGTCAAACATGTGATTTAGAATGTTGACGAACATTCCATTCTAGAATGTTGACAAACATTCCATTCTAGAATTTTCAAACATTCAAACTAAGTTCTGGAATTCTGACGAACATTCCATTCTAGAACTGTCAAGCATTGCTATTAGGATGTTGACGAACATTCCATTCTAGAATTGCCAAACATGTGATTTAGAATGTTGACGAACATTCCATTCCAGAATGGTCAGACATTGCTATTAGAATGTTGTCGAACATTCCATTCTAGAATTGTCAAACATGTGATTTAGAATATTGACGAGCATTCCATTCAAGAATTGTCAAAAATGTTATTTAGAATGTTGACGAACATTACATTGTAGAACTGTCAAACGTGTTCTAGAAGGTTGACGAACATTCCTTTCTAGAATTGTCAGACAATGTGATTTAGAATGATCATGCACATTCCATTCTAGAATTGTCAAACATGTGATTTAGAATGTTGACGAGCATTCCATTCAAGAATTGTCAAACGTGATTTAGAATGTTGGCGAACATTACATTCTAGAATTTTCAAACATTCAAACTAAGTTCTGGAATTCTGACGAACATTCCATTCTAGAACTGTCAAGCATTGCTATTAGGATGTTGACGAACATTCCATTCTAGAATTGTCAAACATATGATTTAGAATATTGACGAGCATTCCATTCTAGAATTGTCAAACATGTGATTTAGAATGTTGACGAGCATTCCATTCAAGAATTGTCAAACGTGATTTAGAATGTTGACGAGCATTCCATTCTAGAATTGTCAAACATGTGATTTAGAATGTTGACGAACATTCCATTCTAGAATTGTCAGACATTGCTTGTAGAATGTCGGCGAACATTACATTCCAGAATGGTCAGACATTGCTATCAGAATGTCGGAGAACATTCCATCCTAGAATTGTCAAACATGTGATTTAGAATGTTGACGAGCATTCCATTCAAGAATTGTCAAACATGTGATTTAGAATGTTGGCGAACATTACATTCTAGAACTGTCAAACGTGATATAGAAGGTTGACGAACATTCCATTCTACAATGGTCAGACATTGCTTTTAGAATGTCGGCGAACATTCCATTCTAGAATTCTCAAACATGTGATTTAGAATGTTGACGAACATTCCATTCCAGAATGGTCAGACATTGCTATTAGAATGTTGGCGAACATTCCATTCTAGAATTGTCAAACATGTGATTTAGAATATTGACGAGCATTCCATTCAAGAATTGTCAAAAATGTGATTTAGAATGTTGACGAACATTACATTGTAGAACTGTCAAACGTGTTTTAGAAGGTTGACGAACATTCCTTTCTAGAATTTTCAGACAATGTGATTTAGAATGATCATGAACATTCCATTCTAGAATTGTCAAACATGTGATTTAGGATGTTGACGAGCATTCCATTCAAGAATTGTCAAACGTGATTTAGAATGTTGGCGAACATTACATTCTAGAATTTTCAAACATTCAAACTAAGTTCTGGAATTCTGACGAACATTCCATTCTAGAACTGTCAAGCATTGCTATTAGGATGTTGACGAACATTCCATTCTAGAATTGCCAAACATGTGATTTAGAATGTTGACGAACATTCCATTCCAGAATGGTCAGACATTGCTATTAGAATGTTGGCGAACATTCCATTCTAGAATTGTCAAACATGTGATTTAGAATGTCGGCGAACATTCCATTCTAGAATTGTCAAACATGTGATTTAGAATGTTGACGAGCATTCCATTCAAGAATTGTCAAACGTGATTTAGAATGTTGACGAGCATTCCATTCTAGAATTGTCAAACATGTGATTTAGAATGTTGACGAACATTCCATTCTAGAATTGTCAGACATTGCTTGTAGAATGTCGGCGAACATTACATTCCAGAATGGTCAGACATTGCTATCAGAATGTCGGAGAACATTCCATCCTAGAATTGTCAAACATGTGATTTAGAATGTTGACGAGCATTCCATTCAAGAATTGTCAAACGTGATTTAGAATGTTGACGAGCATTCCATTCTAGAATTGTCAAACATGTGATTTAGAATTTTGACGAACATTCCATTCTAGAATTGTCAGACATTGCTTGTAGAATGTCGGCGAACATTACATTCCAGAATGGTCAGACATTGCTATCAGAATGTCGGAGAACATTCCATCCTAGAATTGTCAAACATGTGATTTAGAATGTTGACGAGCATTCCATTCAAGAATTGTCAAACATGTGATTTAGAATGTTGGCGAACATTACATTCTAGAACTGTCAAACGTGATATAGAAGGTTGACGAACATTCCATTCTACAATGGTCAGACATTGCTTTTAGAATGTCGGCGAACATTCCATTCTAGAATTCTCAAACATGTGATTTAGAATGTTGACGAACATTCCATTCCAGAATGGTCAGACATTGCTATTAGAATGTTGGCGAACATTCCATTCTAGAATTGTCAAACATGTGATTTAGGATGTTGACGAGCATTCCATTCAAGAATTGTCAAACGTGATTTAGAATGTTGGCGAACATTACATTCTAGAATTTTCAAACATTCAAACTAAGTTCTGGAATTCTGACGAACATTCCATTCTAGAACTGTCAAGCATTGCTATTAGGATGTTGACGAACATTCCATTCTAGAATTGCCAAACATGTGATTTAGAATGTTGACGAACATTCCATTCCAGAATGGTCAGACATTGCTATTAGAATGTTGGCGAACATTCCATTCTAGAATTGTCAAAAATGTGATTTACAATGTTGATGAATATTACATTGTAGAACTGTCAAACGTTTTTTAAAAGGTTGACGAACATTCCATTCTAGAATTGTGAGACACTGTGATTTAGAATGATCATGAACATTCCATTCTAGAATTGTCAAACATGTGATTTAGAATGTTGGCGAACATTACATTCTAGAACTGTCAAACGTGATTTAGAAGGTTGACGAACATTCCATTCTACAATGGTCAGACATTGCTTTTAGAATGTCGGCGAACATTCCATTCTAGAATTGTCAAACATGTGATTTAGAATATTGACGAGCATTCCATTCAAGAATTGTCAAAAATGTGATTTAGAATGTTGACGAACATCACATTGTAGAACTGTCAAACCTGTTTTAGAAGGTTGACGAACATTCCATTCTAGAATTGTCAGACAATGTGATTTAGAATGATAATGAACATTCCATTCTAGAATTGTCAGACAATGTGATTTAGAATGTTGGCGAACATTACATTCTAGAATTATTAAACATGTCATTTAGAATGTTGACGAACATTCCATTCTACAATGGTCAGACATTGCTTTAGAATGTCGGCGAACATTCCATTCTAAAATTCTCAAACATGTGGTTTAGAATGTTAACGAACATTCCATTCCAGAACGGTCAGACATTGCTATTAGAATGTCAGCGAACATTCCATTCTAGAATTGTCAAACATGTGATTTAGAATGTTGACGAACATTCCATTCTAGAATGTTGACAAACATTCCATTCTAGAATTTTCAAACATTCAAACTAAGTTCTGGAATTCTGACGAACATTCCATTCTAGAACTGTCAAGGATTGCTATTAGGATGTTGACGAACATTCCATTCTAGAATTGCCAAACATGTGATTTAGAATGTTGACGAACATTCCATTCCAGAATGGTCAGACATTGCTATTAGAATGTTGGCGAACATTCCATTCTAGAATTGTCAAACATGTGATTTAGAATGTCGGCGAACATTCCATTCTAGAACTGTCAAACATGTGATTTAGAATGTTGACGAACATTCCATTCCAGAATGGTCAGACATTGCTATTAGAATGTTGGCGAACATTCCATTCTAGAATTGTCGAACATGTGATTTAAAATGTCGGCGAACATTCCATTCTAGAACTGTCAAACATGTGATTTAGAATGTTGACGAACATTCCATTCTACAATGGTCAGACATTGCTTTAGAATGTCGGCGAACATTCCATTCTAAAATTCTCAAACATGTGATTTAGAATGTTAACGAACATTCCATTCCAGAACGGTCAGACATTGCTATTAGAATGTCAGCGAACATTCCATTCTAGAATTGTCAAACATGTGATTTAGAATGTTGACGAACATTCCATTCTAGAATGTTGACAAACATTCCATTCTAGAATTTTCAAACATTCAAACTAAGTTCTGGAATTCTGACGAACATTCCATTCTAGAACTGTCAAGCATTGCTATTAGGATGTTGACGAACATTCCATTCTAGAATTGCCAAACATGTGATTTAGAATGTTGACGAACATTCCATTCCAGAATGGTCAGACATTGCTATTAGAATGTTGTCGAACATTCCATTCTAGAATTGTCAAACATGTGATTTAGAATATTGACGAGCATTCCATTCAAGAATTGTCAAAAATGTTATTTAGAATGTTGACGAACATTACATTGTAGAACTGTCAAACGTGTTCTAGAAGGTTGACGAACATTCCTTTCTAGAATTGTCAGACAATGTGATTTAGAATGATCATGCACATTCCATTCTAGAATTGTCAAACATGTGATTTAGAATGTTGACGAGCATTCCATTCAAGAATTGTCAAACGTGATTTAGAATGTTGGCGAACATTACATTCTAGAATTTTCAAACATTCAAACTAAGTTCTGGAATTCTGACGAACATTCCATTCTAGAACTGTCAAGCATTGCTATTAGGATGTTGACGAACATTCCATTCTAGAATTGTCAAACATATGATTTAGAATATTGACGAGCATTCCATTCTAGAATTGTCAAACATGTGATTTAGAATGTTGACGAGCATTCCATTCAAGAATTGTCAAACGTGATTTAGAATGTTGACGAGCATTCCATTCTAGAATTGTCAAACATGTGATTTAGAATGTTGACGAACATTCCATTCTAGAATTGTCAGACATTGCTTGTAGAATGTCGGCGAACATTACATTCCAGAATGGTCAGACATTGCTATCAGAATGTCGGAGAACATTCCATCCTAGAATTGTCAAACATGTGATTTAGAATGTTGACGAGCATTCCATTCAAGAATTGTCAAACATGTGATTTAGAATGTTGGCGAACATTACATTCTAGAACTGTCAAACGTGATATAGAAGGTTGACGAACATTCCATTCTACAATGGTCAGACATTGCTTTTAGAATGTCGGCGAACATTCCATTCTAGAATTCTCAAACATGTGATTTAGAATGTTGACGAACATTCCATTCCAGAATGGTCAGACATTGCTATTAGAATGTTGGCGAACATTCCATTCTAGAATTGTCAAACATGTGATTTAGAATATTGACGAGCATTCCATTCAAGAATTGTCAAAAATGTGATTTAGAATGTTGACGAACATTACATTGTAGAACTGTCAAACGTGTTTTAGAAGGTTGACGAACATTCCTTTCTAGAATTTTCAGACAATGTGATTTAGAATGATCATGAACATTCCATTCTAGAATTGTCAAACATGTGATTTAGGATGTTGACGAGCATTCCATTCAAGAATTGTCAAACGTGATTTAGAATGTTGGCGAACATTACATTCTAGAATTTTCAAACATTCAAACTAAGTTCTGGAATTCTGACGAACATTCCATTCTAGAACTGTCAAGCATTGCTATTAGGATGTTGACGAACATTCCATTCTAGAATTGCCAAACATGTGATTTAGAATGTTGACGAACATTCCATTCCAGAATGGTCAGACATTGCTATTAGAATGTTGGCGAACATTCCATTCTAGAATTGTCAAACATGTGATTTAGAATGTCGGCGAACATTCCATTCTAGAATTGTCAAACATGTGATTTAGAATGTTGACGAGCATTCCATTCAAGAATTGTCAAACGTGATTTAGAATGTTGACGAGCATTCCATTCTAGAATTGTCAAACATGTGATTTAGAATGTTGACGAACATTCCATTCTAGAATTGTCAGACATTGCTTGTAGAATGTCGGCGAACATTACATTCCAGAATGGTCAGACATTGCTATCAGAATGTCGGAGAACATTCCATCCTAGAATTGTCAAACATGTGATTTAGAATGTTGACGAGCATTCCATTCAAGAATTGTCAAACGTGATTTAGAATGTTGACGAGCATTCCATTCTAGAATTGTCAAACATGTGATTTAGAATTTTGACGAACATTCCATTCTAGAATTGTCAGACATTGCTTGTAGAATGTCGGCGAACATTACATTCCAGAATGGTCAGACATTGCTATCAGAATGTCGGAGAACATTCCATCCTAGAATTGTCAAACATGTGATTTAGAATGTTGACGAGCATTCCATTCAAGAATTGTCAAACATGTGATTTAGAATGTTGGCGAACATTACATTCTAGAACTGTCAAACGTGATATAGAAGGTTGACGAACATTCCATTCTACAATGGTCAGACATTGCTTTTAGAATGTCGGCGAACATTCCATTCTAGAATTCTCAAACATGTGATTTAGAATGTTGACGAACATTCCATTCCAGAATGGTCAGACATTGCTATTAGAATGTTGGCGAACATTCCATTCTAGAATTGTCAAACATGTGATTTAGAATATTGACGAGCATTCCATTCAAGAATTGTCAAAAATGTGATTTAGAATGTTGACGAACATTACATTGTAGAACTGTCAAACGTGTTTTAGAAGGTTGACGAACATTCCTTTCTAGAATTTTCAGACAATGTGATTTAGAATGATCATGAACATTCCATTCTAGAATTGTCAAACATGTGATTTAGGATGTTGACGAGCATTCCATTCAAGAATTGTCAAACGTGATTTAGAATGTTGGCGAACATTACATTCTAGAATTTTCAAACATTCAAACTAAGTTCTGGAATTCTGACGAACATTCCATTCTAGAACTGTCAAGCATTGCTATTAGGATGTTGACGAACATTCCATTCTAGAATTGCCAAACATGTGATTTAGAATGTTGACGAACATTCCATTCCAGAATGGTCAGACATTGCTATTAGAATGTTGGCGAACATTCCATTCTAGAATTGTCAAAAATGTGATTTACAATGTTGATGAATATTACATTGTAGAACTGTCAAACGTTTTTTAAAAGGTTGACGAACATTCCATTCTAGAATTGTGAGACACTGTGATTTAGAATGATCATGAACATTCCATTCTAGAATTGTCAAACATGTGATTTAGAATGTTGGCGAACATTACATTCTAGAACTGTCAAACGTGATTTAGAAGGTTGACGAACATTCCATTCTACAATGGTCAGACATTGCTTTTAGAATGTCGGCGAACATTCCATTCTAGAATTGTCAAACATGTGATTTAGAATATTGACGAGCATTCCATTCAAGAATTGTCAAAAATGTGATTTAGAATGTTGACGAACATCACATTGTAGAACTGTCAAACCTGTTTTAGAAGGTTGACGAACATTCCATTCTAGAATTGTCAGACAATGTGATTTAGAATGATAATGAACATTCCATTCTAGAATTGTCAGACAATGTGATTTAGAATGTTGGCGAACATTACATTCTAGAATTATTAAACATGTCATTTAGAATGTTGACGAACATTCCATTCTACAATGGTCAGACATTGCTTTAGAATGTCGGCGAACATTCCATTCTAAAATTCTCAAACATGTGGTTTAGAATGTTAACGAACATTCCATTCCAGAACGGTCAGACATTGCTATTAGAATGTCAGCGAACATTCCATTCTAGAATTGTCAAACATGTGATTTAGAATGTTGACGAACATTCCATTCTAGAATGTTGACAAACATTCCATTCTAGAATTTTCAAACATTCAAACTAAGTTCTGGAATTCTGACGAACATTCCATTCTAGAACTGTCAAGGATTGCTATTAGGATGTTGACGAACATTCCATTCTAGAATTGCCAAACATGTGATTTAGAATGTTGACGAACATTCCATTCCAGAATGGTCAGACATTGCTATTAGAATGTTGGCGAACATTCCATTCTAGAATTGTCAAACATGTGATTTAGAATGTCGGCGAACATTCCATTCTAGAACTGTCAAACATGTGATTTAGAATGTTGACGAACATTCCATTCCAGAATGGTCAGACATTGCTATTAGAATGTTGGCGAACATTCCATTCTAGAATTGTCGAACATGTGATTTAAAATGTCGGCGAACATTCCATTCTAGAACTGTCAAACATGTGATTTAGAATGTTGACGAACATTCCATTCTACAATGGTCAGACATTGCTTTAGAATGTCGGCGAACATTCCATTCTAAAATTCTCAAACATGTGATTTAGAATGTTAACGAACATTCCATTCCAGAACGGTCAGACATTGCTATTAGAATGTCAGCGAACATTCCATTCTAGAATTGTCAAACATGTGATTTAGAATGTTGACGAACATTCCATTCTAGAATGTTGACAAACATTCCATTCTAGAATTTTCAAACATTCAAACTAAGTTCTGGAATTCTGACGAACATTCCATTCTAGAACTGTCAAGCATTGCTATTAGGATGTTGACGAACATTCCATTCTAGAATTGCCAAACATGTGATTTAGAATGTTGACGAACATTCCATTCCAGAATGGTCAGACATTGCTATTAGAATGTTGTCGAACATTCCATTCTAGAATTGTCAAACATGTGATTTAGAATATTGACGAGCATTCCATTCAAGAATTGTCAAAAATGTTATTTAGAATGTTGACGAACATTACATTGTAGAACTGTCAAACGTGTTCTAGAAGGTTGACGAACATTCCTTTCTAGAATTGTCAGACAATGTGATTTAGAATGATCATGCACATTCCATTCTAGAATTGTCAAACATGTGATTTAGAATGTTGACGAGCATTCCATTCAAGAATTGTCAAACGTGATTTAGAATGTTGGCGAACATTACATTCTAGAATTTTCAAACATTCAAACTAAGTTCTGGAATTCTGACGAACATTCCATTCTAGAACTGTCAAGCATTGCTATTAGGATGTTGACGAACATTCCATTCTAGAATTGTCAAACATATGATTTAGAATATTGACGAGCATTCCATTCTAGAATTGTCAAACATGTGATTTAGAATGTTGACGAGCATTCCATTCAAGAATTGTCAAACGTGATTTAGAATGTTGACGAGCATTCCATTCTAGAATTGTCAAACATGTGATTTAGAATGTTGACGAACATTCCATTCTAGAATTGTCAGACATTGCTTGTAGAATGTCGGCGAACATTACATTCCAGAATGGTCAGACATTGCTATCAGAATGTCGGAGAACATTCCATCCTAGAATTGTCAAACATGTGATTTAGAATGTTGACGAGCATTCCATTCAAGAATTGTCAAACATGTGATTTAGAATGTTGGCGAACATTACATTCTAGAACTGTCAAACGTGATATAGAAGGTTGACGAACATTCCATTCTACAATGGTCAGACATTGCTTTTAGAATGTCGGCGAACATTCCATTCTAGAATTCTCAAACATGTGATTTAGAATGTTGACGAACATTCCATTCCAGAATGGTCAGACATTGCTATTAGAATGTTGGCGAACATTCCATTCTAGAATTGTCAAACATGTGATTTAGAATATTGACGAGCATTCCATTCAAGAATTGTCAAAAATGTGATTTAGAATGTTGACGAACATTACATTGTAGAACTGTCAAACGTGTTTTAGAAGGTTGACGAACATTCCTTTCTAGAATTTTCAGACAATGTGATTTAGAATGATCATGAACATTCCATTCTAGAATTGTCAAACATGTGATTTAGGATGTTGACGAGCATTCCATTCAAGAATTGTCAAACGTGATTTAGAATGTTGGCGAACATTACATTCTAGAATTTTCAAACATTCAAACTAAGTTCTGGAATTCTGACGAACATTCCATTCTAGAACTGTCAAGCATTGCTATTAGGATGTTGACGAACATTCCATTCTAGAATTGCCAAACATGTGATTTAGAATGTTGACGAACATTCCATTCCAGAATGGTCAGACATTGCTATTAGAATGTTGGCGAACATTCCATTCTAGAATTGTCAAACATGTGATTTAGAATGTCGGCGAACATTCCATTCTAGAATTGTCAAACATGTGATTTAGAATGTTGACGAGCATTCCATTCAAGAATTGTCAAACGTGATTTAGAATGTTGACGAGCATTCCATTCTAGAATTGTCAAACATGTGATTTAGAATGTTGACGAACATTCCATTCTAGAATTGTCAGACATTGCTTGTAGAATGTCGGCGAACATTACATTCCAGAATGGTCAGACATTGCTATCAGAATGTCGGAGAACATTCCATCCTAGAATTGTCAAACATGTGATTTAGAATGTTGACGAGCATTCCATTCAAGAATTGTCAAACGTGATTTAGAATGTTGACGAGCATTCCATTCTAGAATTGTCAAACATGTGATTTAGAATTTTGACGAACATTCCATTCTAGAATTGTCAGACATTGCTTGTAGAATGTCGGCGAACATTACATTCCAGAATGGTCAGACATTGCTATCAGAATGTCGGAGAACATTCCATCCTAGAATTGTCAAACATGTGATTTAGAATGTTGACGAGCATTCCATTCAAGAATTGTCAAACATGTGATTTAGAATGTTGGCGAACATTACATTCTAGAACTGTCAAACGTGATATAGAAGGTTGACGAACATTCCATTCTACAATGGTCAGACATTGCTTTTAGAATGTCGGCGAACATTCCATTCTAGAATTCTCAAACATGTGATTTAGAATGTTGACGAACATTCCATTCCAGAATGGTCAGACATTGCTATTAGAATGTTGGCGAACATTCCATTCTAGAATTGTCAAACATGTGATTTAGAATATTGACGAGCATTCCATTCAAGAATTGTCAAAAATGTGATTTAGAATGTTGACGAACATTACATTGTAGAACTGTCAAACGTGTTTTAGAAGGTTGACGAACATTCCTTTCTAGAATTTTCAGACAATGTGATTTAGAATGATCATGAACATTCCATTCTAGAATTGTCAAACATGTGATTTAGGATGTTGACGAGCATTCCATTCAAGAATTGTCAAACGTGATTTAGAATGTTGGCGAACATTACATTCTAGAATTTTCAAACATTCAAACTAAGTTCTGGAATTCTGACGAACATTCCATTCTAGAACTGTCAAGCATTGCTATTAGGATGTTGACGAACATTCCATTCTAGAATTGCCAAACATGTGATTTAGAATGTTGACGAACATTCCATTCCAGAATGGTCAGACATTGCTATTAGAATGTTGGCGAACATTCCATTCTAGAATTGTCAAAAATGTGATTTACAATGTTGATGAATATTACATTGTAGAACTGTCAAACGTTTTTTAAAAGGTTGACGAACATTCCATTCTAGAATTGTGAGACACTGTGATTTAGAATGATCATGAACATTCCATTCTAGAATTGTCAAACATGTGATTTAGAATGTTGGCGAACATTACATTCTAGAACTGTCAAACGTGATTTAGAAGGTTGACGAACATTCCATTCTACAATGGTCAGACATTGCTTTTAGAATGTCGGCGAACATTCCATTCTAGAATTGTCAAACATGTGATTTAGAATATTGACGAGCATTCCATTCAAGAATTGTCAAAAATGTGATTTAGAATGTTGACGAACATCACATTGTAGAACTGTCAAACCTGTTTTAGAAGGTTGACGAACATTCCATTCTAGAATTGTCAGACAATGTGATTTAGAATGATAATGAACATTCCATTCTAGAATTGTCAGACAATGTGATTTAGAATGTTGGCGAACATTACATTCTAGAATTATTAAACATGTCATTTAGAATGTTGACGAACATTCCATTCTACAATGGTCAGACATTGCTTTAGAATGTCGGCGAACATTCCATTCTAAAATTCTCAAACATGTGATTTAGAATGTTAACGAACATTCCATTCCAGAACGGTCAGACATTGCTATTAGAATGTCAGCGAACATTCCATTCTAGAATTGTCAAACATGTGATTTAGAATGTTGACGAACATTCCATTCTAGAATGTTGACAAACATTCCATTCTAGAATTTTCAAACATTCAAACTAAGTTCTGGAATTCTGACGAACATTCCATTCTAGAACTGTCAAGGATTGCTATTAGGATGTTGACGAACATTCCATTCTAGAATTGCCAAACATGTGATTTAGAATGTTGACGAACATTCCATTCCAGAATGGTCAGACATTGCTATTAGAATGTTGGCGAACATTCCATTCTAGAATTGTCAAACATGTGATTTAGAATGTCGGCGAACATTCCATTCTAGAACTGTCAAACATGTGATTTAGAATGTTGACGAACATTCCATTCCAGAATGGTCAGACATTGCTATTAGAATGTTGGCGAACATTCCATTCTAGAATTGTCGAACATGTGATTTAAAATGTCGGCGAACATTCCATTCTAGAACTGTCAAACATGTGATTTAGAATGTTGACGAACATTCCATTCTACAATGGTCAGACATTGCTTTAGAATGTCGGCGAACATTCCATTCTAAAATTCTCAAACATGTGATTTAGAATGTTAACGAACATTCCATTCCAGAACGGTCAGACATTGCTATTAGAATGTCAGCGAACATTCCATTCTAGAATTGTCAAACATGTGATTTAGAATGTTGACGAACATTCCATTCTAGAATGTTGACAAACATTCCATTCTAGAATTTTCAAACATTCAAACTAAGTTCTGGAATTCTGACGAACATTCCATTCTAGAACTGTCAAGCATTGCTATTAGGATGTTGACGAACATTCCATTCTAGAATTGCCAAACATGTGATTTAGAATGTTGACGAACATTCCATTCCAGAATGGTCAGACATTGCTATTAGAATGTTGTCGAACATTCCATTCTAGAATTGTCAAACATGTGATTTAGAATATTGACGAGCATTCCATTCAAGAATTGTCAAAAATGTTATTTAGAATGTTGACGAACATTACATTATAGAACTGTCAAACGTGTTCTAGAAGGTTGACGAACATTCCTTTCTAGAATTGTCAGACAATGTGATTTAGAATGATCATGCACATTCCATTCTAGAATTGTCAAACATGTGATTTAGAATGTTGACGAGCATTCCATTCAAGAATTGTCAAACGTGATTTAGAATGTTGGCGAACATTACATTCTAGAATTTTCAAACATTCAAACTAAGTTCTGGAATTCTGACGAACATTCCATTCTAGAACTGTCAAGCATTGCTATTAGGATGTTGACGAACATTCCATTCTAGAATTGCCAAACATGTGATTTAGAATGTTGACGAACATTCCATTCCAGAATGGTCAGACATTGCTATTAGAATGTTGGCGAACATTCCATTCTAGAATTGTCAAAAATGTGATTTACAATGTTGATGAATATTACATTGTAGAACTGTCAAACGTTTTTTAAAAGGTTGACGAACATTCCATTCTAGAATTGTGAGACACTGTGATTTAGAATGATCATGAACATTCCATTCTAGAATTGTCAAACATGTGATTTAGAATGTTGGCGAACATTACATTCTAGAACTGTCAAACGTGATTTAGAAGGTTGACGAACATTCCATTCTACAATGGTCAGACATTGCTTTTAGAATGTCGGCGAACATTCCATTCTAGAATTGTCAAACATGTGATTTAGAATATTGACGAGCATTCCATTCAAGAATTGTCAAAAATGTGATTTAGAATGTTGACGAACATCACATTGTAGAACTGTCAAACCTGTTTTAGAAGGTTGACGAACATTCCATTCTAGAATTGTCAGACAATGTGATTTAGAATGATAATGAACATTCCATTCTAGAATTGTCAGACAATGTGATTTAGAATGTTGGCGAACATTACATTCTAGAATTATTAAACATGTCATTTAGAATGTTGACGAACATTCCATTCTACAATGGTCAGACATTGCTTTAGAATGTCGGCGAACATTCCATTCTAAAATTCTCAAACATGTGGTTTAGAATGTTAACGAACATTCCATTCCAGAACGGTCAGACATTGCTATTAGAATGTCAGCGAACATTCCATTCTAGAATTGTCAAACATGTGATTTAGAATGTTGACGAACATTCCATTCTAGAATGTTGACAAACATTCCATTCTAGAATTTTCAAACATTCAAACTAAGTTCTGGAATTCTGACGAACATTCCATTCTAGAACTGTCAAGGATTGCTATTAGGATGTTGACGAACATTCCATTCTAGAATTGCCAAACATGTGATTTAGAATGTTGACGAACATTCCATTCCAGAATGGTCAGACATTGCTATTAGAATGTTGGCGAACATTCCATTCTAGAATTGTCAAACATGTGATTTAGAATGTCGGCGAACATTCCATTCTAGAACTGTCAAACATGTGATTTAGAATGTTGACGAACATTCCATTCCAGAATGGTCAGACATTGCTATTAGAATGTTGGCGAACATTCCATTCTAGAATTGTCGAACATGTGATTTAAAATGTCGGCGAACATTCCATTCTAGAACTGTCAAACATGTGATTTAGAATGTTGACGAACATTCCATTCTACAATGGTCAGACATTGCTTTAGAATGTCGGCGAACATTCCATTCTAAAATTCTCAAACATGTGATTTAGAATGTTAACGAACATTCCATTCCAGAACGGTCAGACATTGCTATTAGAATGTCAGCGAACATTCCATTCTAGAATTGTCAAACATGTGATTTAGAATGTTGACGAACATTCCATTCTAGAATGTTGACAAACATTCCATTCTAGAATTTTCAAACATTCAAACTAAGTTCTGGAATTCTGACGAACATTCCATTCTAGAACTGTCAAGCATTGCTATTAGGATGTTGACGAACATTCCATTCTAGAATTGCCAAACATGTGATTTAGAATGTTGACGAACATTCCATTCCAGAATGGTCAGACATTGCTATTAGAATGTTGTCGAACATTCCATTCTAGAATTGTCAAACATGTGATTTAGAATATTGACGAGCATTCCATTCAAGAATTGTCAAAAATGTTATTTAGAATGTTGACGAACATTACATTGTAGAACTGTCAAACGTGTTCTAGAAGGTTGACGAACATTCCTTTCTAGAATTGTCAGACAATGTGATTTAGAATGATCATGCACATTCCATTCTAGAATTGTCAAACATGTGATTTAGAATGTTGACGAGCATTCCATTCAAGAATTGTCAAACGTGATTTAGAATGTTGGCGAACATTACATTCTAGAATTTTCAAACATTCAAACTAAGTTCTGGAATTCTGACGAACATTCCATTCTAGAACTGTCAAGCATTGCTATTAGGATGTTGACGAACATTCCATTCTAGAATTGTCAAACATATGATTTAGAATATTGACGAGCATTCCATTCTAGAATTGTCAAACATATGATTTAGAATATTGACGAACATTCCATTCTAGAATTGCCAAACATGTGATTTAGAATGTTGACGAACATTCCATTCCAGAATGGTCAGACATTGCTATTAGAATGTTGGCGAACATTCCATTCTAGAATTGTCAAACATGTGATTTAGAATGTCGGCGAACATTCCATTCTAGAATTGTCAAACATGTGATTTAGAATGTTGACGAGCATTCCATTCAAGAATTGTCAAACGTGATTTAGAATGTTGACGAGCATTCCATTCTAGAATTGTCAAACATGTGATTTAGAATGTTGACGAACATTCCATTCTAGAATTGTCAGACATTGCTTGTAGAATGTCGGCGAACATTACATTCCAGAATGGTCAGACATTGCTATCAGAATGTCGGAGAACATTCCATCCTAGAATTGTCAAACATGTGATTTAGAATGTTGACGAGCATTCCATTCAAGAATTGTCAAACATGTGATTTAGAATGTTGGCGAACATTACATTCTAGAACTGTCAAACGTGATATAGAAGGTTGACGAACATTCCATTCTACAATGGTCAGACATTGCTTTTAGAATGTTGGCGAACATTACATTCTAGAATTTTCAAACATTCAAACTAAGTTCTGGAATTCTGACGAACATTCCATTCTAGAACTGTCAAGCATTGCTATTAGGATGTTGACGAACATTCCATTCTAGAATTGCCAAACATGTGATTTAGAATGTTGACGAACATTCCATTCCAGAATGGTCAGACATTGCTATTAGAATGTTGGCGAACATTCCATTCTATAACTGTTAAACATGTGATTTAGAATGTTGATGAACATTCCATTCTACAATGGTCAGACATTGCTTTTAGAATGTCGGTGAACATTCCATTCTAGAATTGTCAAACATGTGATTTAGAATGTTGACGAACATTCCATTCCAGAATGGTCAGACATTGCTATTAGAATGTTGTCGAACATTCCATTCTAGAATTGTCAAACATGTGATTTAGAATATTGACGAGCATTCCATTCAAGAATTGTCAAAAATGTTATTTAGAATGTTGACGAACATTACATTGTAGAACTGTCAAACGTGTTCTAGAAGGTTGACGAACATTCCTTTCTAGAATTGTCAGACAATGTGATTTAGAATGATCATGCACATTCCATTCTAGAATTGTCAAACATGTGATTTAGAATGTTGACGAGCATTCCATTCAAGAATTGTCAAACGTGATTTAGAATGTTGGCGAACATTACATTCTAGAATTTTCAAACATTCAAACTAAGTTCTGGAATTCTGACGAACATTCCATTCTAGAACTGTCAAGCATTGCTATTAGGATGTTGACGAACATTCCATTCTAGAATTGTCAAACATATGATTTAGAATATTGACGAGCATTCCATTCTAGAATTGTCAAACATATGATTTAGAATATTGACGAACATTCCATTCTAGAATTGCCAAACATGTGATTTAGAATGTTGACGAACATTCCATTCCAGAATGGTCAGACATTGCTATTAGAATGTTGGCGAACATTCCATTCTAGAATTGTCAAACATGTGATTTAGAATGTCGGCGAACATTCCATTCTAGAATTGTCAAACATGTGATTTAGAATGTTGACGAGCATTCCATTCAAGAATTGTCAAACGTGATTTAGAATGTTGACGAGCATTCCATTCTAGAATTGTCAAACATGTGATTTAGAATGTTGACGAACATTCCATTCTAGAATTGTCAGACATTGCTTGTAGAATGTCGGCGAACATTACATTCCAGAATGGTCAGACATTGCTATCAGAATGTCGGAGAACATTCCATCCTAGAATTGTCAAACATGTGATTTAGAATGTTGACGAGCATTCCATTCAAGAATTGTCAAACATGTGATTTAGAATGTTGGCGAACATTACATTCTAGAACTGTCAAACGTGATATAGAAGGTTGACGAACATTCCATTCTACAATGGTCAGACATTGCTTTTAGAATGTCGGCGAACATTCCATTCTAGAATTGTCAAACATGTGATTTAGAATATTGACGAGCATTCCATTCAAGAATTGTCAAAAATGTGATTTAGAATGTTGACGAACATTACATTGTAGAACTGTCAAACGTGTTTTAGAAGGTTGACGAACATTCCTTTCTAGAATTTTCAGACAATGTGATTTAGAATGATCATGAACATTCCATTCTAGAATTGTCAAACATGTGATTTAGGATGTTGACGAGCATTCCATTCAAGAATTGTCAAACGTGATTTAGAATGTTGGCGAACATTACATTCTAGAATTTTCAAACATTCAAACTAAGTTCTGGAATTCTGACGAACATTCCATTCTAGAACTGTCAAGCATTGCTATTAGGATGTTGACGAACATTCCATTCTAGAATTGCCAAACATGTGATTTAGAATGTTGACGAACATTCCATTCCAGAATGGTCAGACATTGCTATTAGAATGTTGGCGAACATTCCATTCTATAACTGTTAAACATGTGATTTAGAATGTTGATGAACATTCCATTCTACAATGGTCAGACATTGCTTTTAGAATGTCGGTGAACATTCCATTCTAGAATTGTCAAACATGTGATTTAGAATGTTGACGAACATTCCATTCCAGAATGGTCAGACATTGCTATTAGAATGTTGGCGAACATTCCATTCTAGAATTGTCAAAAATGTGATTTACAATGTTGATGAATATTACATTGTAGAACTGTCAAACGTTTTTTAAAAGGTTGACGAACATTCCATTCTAGAATTGTGAGACACTGTGATTTAGAATGATCATGAACATTCCATTCTAGAATTGTCAAACATGTGATTTAGAATGTTGGCGAACATTACATTCTAGAACTGTCAAACGTGATTTAGAAGGTTGACGAACATTCCATTCTACAATGGTCAGACATTGCTTTTAGAATGTCGGCGAACATTCCATTCTAGAATTGTCAAACATGTGATTTAGAATATTGACGAGCATTCCATTCAAGAATTGTCAAAAATGTGATTTAGAATGTTGACGAACATCACATTGTAGAACTGTCAAACCTGTTTTAGAAGGTTGACGAACATTCCATTCTAGAATTGTCAGACAATGTGATTTAGAATGATAATGAACATTCCATTCTAGAATTGTCAGACAATGTGATTTAGAATGTTGGCGAACATTACATTCTAGAATTATTAAACATGTCATTTAGAATGTTGACGAACATTCCATTCTACAATGGTCAGACATTGCTTTAGAATGTCGGCGAACATTCCATTCTAAAATTCTCAAACATGTGATTTAGAATGTTAACGAACATTCCATTCCAGAACGGTCAGACATTGCTATTAGAATGTCAGCGAACATTCCATTCTAGAATTGTCAAACATGTGATTTAGAATGTTGACGAACATTCCATTCTAGAATGTTGACAAACATTCCATTCTAGAATTTTCAAACATTCAAACTAAGTTCTGGAATTCTGACGAACATTCCATTCTAGAACTGTCAAGCATTGCTATTAGGATGTTGACGAACATTCCATTCTAGAATTGCCAAACATGTGATTTAGAATGTTGACGAACATTCCATTCCAGAATGGTCAGACATTGCTATTAGAATGTTGTCGAACATTCCATTCTAGAATTGTCAAACATGTGATTTAGAATATTGACGAGCATTCCATTCAAGAATTGTCAAAAATGTTATTTAGAATGTTGACGAACATTACATTGTAGAACTGTCAAACGTGTTCTAGAAGGTTGACGAACATTCCTTTCTAGAATTGTCAGACAATGTGATTTAGAATGATCATGCACATTCCATTCTAGAATTGTCAAACATGTGATTTAGAATGTTGACGAGCATTCCATTCAAGAATTGTCAAACGTGATTTAGAATGTTGGCGAACATTACATTCTAGAATTTTCAAACATTCAAACTAAGTTCTGGAATTCTGACGAACATTCCATTCTAGAACTGTCAAGCATTGCTATTAGGATGTTGACGAACATTCCATTCTAGAATTGTCAAACATGTGATTTAGAATGTCGGCGAACATTCCATTCTAGAACTGTCAAACATGTGATTTAGAATGTTGACGAACATTCCATTCCAGAATGGTCAGACATTGCTATTAGAATGTTGGCGAACATTCCATTCTAGAATTGTCGAACATGTGATTTAAAATGTCGGCGAACATTCCATTCTAGAACTGTCAAACATGTGATTTAGAATGTTGACGAACATTCCATTCTACAATGGTCAGACATTGCTTTAGAATGTCGGCGAACATTCCATTCTAAAATTCTCAAACATGTGATTTAGAATGTTAACGAACATTCCATTCCAGAACGGTCAGACATTGCTATTAGAATGTCAGCGAACATTCCATTCTAGAATTGTCAAACATGTGATTTAGAATGTTGACGAACATTCCATTCTAGAATGTTGACAAACATTCCATTCTAGAATTTTCAAACATTCAAACTAAGTTCTGGAATTCTGACGAACATTCCATTCTAGAACTGTCAAGCATTGCTATTAGGATGTTGACGAACATTCCATTCTAGAATTGCCAAACATGTGATTTAGAATGTTGACGAACATTCCATTCCAGAATGGTCAGACATTGCTATTAGAATGTTGTCGAACATTCCATTCTAGAATTGTCAAACATGTGATTTAGAATATTGACGAGCATTCCATTCAAGAATTGTCAAAAATGTTATTTAGAATGTTGACGAACATTACATTGTAGAACTGTCAAACGTGTTCTAGAAGGTTGACGAACATTCCTTTCTAGAATTGTCAGACAATGTGATTTAGAATGATCATGCACATTCCATTCTAGAATTGTCAAACATGTGATTTAGAATGTTGACGAGCATTCCATTCAAGAATTGTCAAACGTGATTTAGAATGTTGGCGAACATTACATTCTAGAATTTTCAAACATTCAAACTAAGTTCTGGAATTCTGACGAACATTCCATTCTAGAACTGTCAAGCATTGCTATTAGGATGTTGACGAACATTCCATTCTAGAATTGTCAAACATATGATTTAGAATATTGACGAGCATTCCATTCTAGAATTGTCAAACATATGATTTAGAATATTGACGAACATTCCATTCTAGAATTGCCAAACATGTGATTTAGAATGTTGACGAACATTCCATTCCAGAATGGTCAGACATTGCTATTAGAATGTTGGCGAACATTCCATTCAAGAATTGTCAAACATGTGATTTAGAATGTTGGCGAACATTACATTCTAGAACTGTCAAACGTGATATAGAAGGTTGACGAACATTCCATTCTACAATGGTCAGACATTGCTTTTAGAATGTCGGCGAACATTCCATTCTAGAATTGTCAAACATGTGATTTAGAATATTGACGAGCATTCCATTCAAGAATTGTCAAAAATGTGATTTAGAATGTTGACGAACATTACATTGTAGAACTGTCAAACGTGTTTTAGAAGGTTGACGAACATTCCTTTCTAGAATTTTCAGACAATGTGATTTAGAATGATCATGAACATTCCATTCTAGAATTGTCAAACATGTGATTTAGGATGTTGACGAGCATTCCATTCAAGAATTGTCAAACGTGATTTAGAATGTTGGCGAACATTACATTCTAGAATTTTCAAACATTCAAACTAAGTTCTGGAATTCTGACGAACATTCCATTCTAGAACTGTCAAGCATTGCTATTAGGATGTTGACGAACATTCCATTCTAGAATTGCCAAACATGTGATTTAGAATGTTGACGAACATTCCATTCCAGAATGGTCAGACATTGCTATTAGAATGTTGGCGAACATTCCATTCTATAACTGTTAAACATGTGATTTAGAATGTTGATGAACATTCCATTCTACAATGGTCAGACATTGCTTTTAGAATGTCGGTGAACATTCCATTCTAGAATTGTCAAACATGTGATTTAGAATGTTGACGAACATTCCATTCCAGAATGGTCAGACATTGCTATTAGAATGTTGGCGAACATTCCATTCTAGAATTGTCAAAAATGTGATTTACAATGTTGATGAATATTACATTGTAGAACTGTCAAACGTTTTTTAAAAGGTTGACGAACATTCCATTCTAGAATTGTGAGACACTGTGATTTAGAATGATCATGAACATTCCATTCTAGAATTGTCAAACATGTGATTTAGAATGTTGGCGAACATTACATTCTAGAACTGTCAAACGTGATTTAGAAGGTTGACGAACATTCCATTCTACAATGGTCAGACATTGCTTTTAGAATGTCGGCGAACATTCCATTCTAGAATTGTCAAACATGTGATTTAGAATATTGACGAGCATTCCATTCAAGAATTGTCAAAAATGTGATTTAGAATGTTGACGAACATCACATTGTAGAACTGTCAAACCTGTTTTAGAAGGTTGACGAACATTCCATTCTAGAATTGTCAGACAATGTGATTTAGAATGATAATGAACATTCCATTCTAGAATTGTCAGACAATGTGATTTAGAATGTTGGCGAACATTACATTCTAGAATTATTAAACATGTCATTTAGAATGTTGACGAACATTCCATTCTACAATGGTCAGACATTGCTTTAGAATGTCGGCGAACATTCCATTCTAAAATTCTCAAACATGTGATTTAGAATGTTAACGAACATTCCATTCCAGAACGGTCAGACATTGCTATTAGAATGTCAGCGAACATTCCATTCTAGAATTGTCAAACATGTGATTTAGAATGTTGACGAACATTCCATTCTAGAATGTTGACAAACATTCCATTCTAGAATTTTCAAACATTCAAACTAAGTTCTGGAATTCTGACGAACATTCCATTCTAGAACTGTCAAGCATTGCTATTAGGATGTTGACGAACATTCCATTCTAGAATTGCCAAACATGTGATTTAGAATGTTGACGAACATTCCATTCCAGAATGGTCAGACATTGCTATTAGAATGTTGTCGAACATTCCATTCTAGAATTGTCAAACATGTGATTTAGAATATTGACGAGCATTCCATTCAAGAATTGTCAAAAATGTTATTTAGAATGTTGACGAACATTACATTGTAGAACTGTCAAACGTGTTCTAGAAGGTTGACGAACATTCCTTTCTAGAATTGTCAGACAATGTGATTTAGAATGATCATGCACATTCCATTCTAGAATTGTCAAACATGTGATTTAGAATGTTGACGAGCATTCCATTCAAGAATTGTCAAACGTGATTTAGAATGTTGGCGAACATTACATTCTAGAATTTTCAAACATTCAAACTAAGTTCTGGAATTCTGACGAACATTCCATTCTAGAACTGTCAAGCATTGCTATTAGGATGTTGACGAACATTCCATTCTAGAATTGTCAAACATATGATTTAGAATATTGACGAGCATTCCATTCTAGAATTGTCAAACATATGATTTAGAATATTGACGAACATTCCATTCTAGAATTGCCAAACATGTGATTTAGAATGTTGACGAACATTCCATTCCAGAATGGTCAGACATTGCTATTAGAATGTTGGCGAACATTCCATTCTAGAATTGTCAAACATGTGATTTAGAATGTCGGCGAACATTCCATTCTAGAATTGTCAAACATGTGATTTAGAATGTTGACGAGCATTCCATTCAAGAATTGTCAAACGTGATTTAGAATGTTGACGAGCATTCCATTCTAGAATTGTCAAACATGTGATTTAGAATGTTGACGAACATTCCATTCTAGAATTGTCAGACATTGCTTGTAGAATGTCGGCGAACATTACATTCCAGAATGGTCAGACATTGCTATCAGAATGTCGGAGAACATTCCATCCTAGAATTGTCAAACATGTGATTTAGAATGTTGACGAGCATTCCATTCAAGAATTGTCAAACATGTGATTTAGAATGTTGGCGAACATTACATTCTAGAACTGTCAAACGTGATATAGAAGGTTGACGAACATTCCATTCTACAATGGTCAGACATTGCTTTTAGAATGTCGGCGAACATTCCATTCTAGAATTGTCAAACATGTGATTTAGAATATTGACGAGCATTCCATTCAAGAATTGTCAAAAATGTGATTTAGAATGTTGACGAACATTACATTGTAGAACTGTCAAACGTGTTTTAGAAGGTTGACGAACATTCCTTTCTAGAATTTTCAGACAATGTGATTTAGAATGATCATGAACATTCCATTCTAGAATTGTCAAACATGTGATTTAGGATGTTGACGAGCATTCCATTCAAGAATTGTCAAACGTGATTTAGAATGTTGGCGAACATTACATTCTAGAATTTTCAAACATTCAAACTAAGTTCTGGAATTCTGACGAACATTCCATTCTAGAACTGTCAAGCATTGCTATTAGGATGTTGACGAACATTCCATTCTAGAATTGCCAAACATGTGATTTAGAATGTTGACGAACATTCCATTCCAGAATGGTCAGACATTGCTATTAGAATGTTGGCGAACATTCCATTCTATAACTGTTAAACATGTGATTTAGAATGTTGATGAACATTCCATTCTACAATGGTCAGACATTGCTTTTAGAATGTCGGTGAACATTCCATTCTAGAATTGTCAAACATGTGATTTAGAATGTTGACAAACATTCCATTCCAGAATGGTCAGACATTGCTATTAGAATGTTGGCGAACATTCCATTCTAGAATTGTCAAACATGTGATTTAGAATATTGACGAGCATTCCATTCAAGAATTGTCAAAAATGTGATTTAGAATGTTGACGAACATTACATTGTAGAACTGTCAAACGTGTTCTAGAAGGTTGACGAACATTCCTTTCTAGAATTGTCAGACAATGTGATTTAGAATGATCATGAACATTCCATTCTAGAATTGTCAAACATGTGATTTAGAATGTTGACGAACATTCCATTCTAGAATTGTCAGACATTGCTTGTAGAATGTCGGCGAACATTACATTCCAGAATGGTCAGACATTGCTATCAGAATGTCGGAGAACATTCCATCCTAGAATTGTCAAACATGTGATTTAGAATGTTGACGAGCATTCCATTCAAGAATTGTCAAACATGTGATTTAGAATGTTGGCGAACATTACATTCTAGAATTGTCAAACGTGATATAGAAGGTTGACGAACATTCCATTCTACAATGGTCAGACATTGCTTTTAGAATGTCGGCGAACATTCCATTCTAGAATTCTCAAACATGTGATTTAGAATGTTGACGAACATTCCATTCCAGAATGGTCAGACATTGCTATTAGAATGTTGGCGAACATTCCATTCTAGAATTGTCAAACATGTGATTTAGAATATTGACGAGCATTCCATTCAAGAATTGTCAAAAATGTGATTTAGAAAGTTGACGAACATTACATTGTAGAACTGTCAAACGTGTTTTAGAAGGTTGACGAACATTCCTTTCTAGAATTTTCAGACAATGTGATTTAGAATGATCATGAACATTCCATTCTAGAATTGTCAAACATGTGATTTAGGATGTTGACGAGCATTCCATTCAAGAATTGTCAAACGTGATTTAGAATGTTGGCGAACATTACATTCTAGAATTTTCAAACATTCAAACTAAGTTCTGGAATTCTGACGAACATTCCATTCTAGAACTGTCAAGCATTGCTATTAGGATGTTGACGAACATTCCATTCTAGAATTGCCAAACATGTGATTTAGAATGTTGACGAACATTCCATTCCAGAATGGTCAGACATTGCTATTAGAATGTTGGCAAACATTCCATTCTAGAATTGTCAAACATGTGATTTAGAATGTCGGCGAACATTCCATTCTAGAATTGTCAAACATGTGATTTAGAATGTTGACGAGCATTCCATTCAAGAATTGTCAAACGTGATTTAGAATGTTGACGAGCATTCCATTCTAAAATTCTCAAACATGTGATTTAGAATGTTAACGAACATTCCATTCCAGAACGGTCAGACATTGCTATTAGAATGTCAGCGAACATTCCATTCTAGAATTGTCAAACATGTGATTTAGAATGTTGACGAACATTCCATTCTAGAATGTTGACAAACATTACATTCTAGAATTTTCAAACATTCAAACTAAGTTCTGGAATTCTGACGAACATTCCATTCTAGAACTGTCAAGCATTGCTATTAGGATGTTGACGAACATTCCATTCTAGAATTGCCAAACATGTGATTTAGAATGTTGACGAACATTCCATTCCAGAATGGTCAGACATTGCTATCAGAATGTTGGCGAACATTCCATTCTAGAATTGTCAAACATGTGATTTAGAATGTCGGCGAACATTCCATTCTAGAATTGTCAAACATGTGATTTAGAATGTTGACGAGCATTCCATTCAAGAATTGTCAAACGTGATTTAGAATGTTGACGAGCATTCCATTCTAGAATTGTCAAACATGTGATTTAGAATGTTGACGAACATTCCATTCTAGAATTGTCAGACATTGCTTGTAGAATGTCGGCGAACATTACATTCCAGAATGGTCAGACATTGCTATCAGAATGTCGGAGAACATTCCATCCTAGAATTGTCAAACATGTGATTTAGAATGTTGACGAGCATTCCATTCAAGAATTGTCAAACATGTGATTTAGAATGTTGGCGAACATTACATTCTAGAACTGTCAAACGTGATATAGAAGGTTGACGAACATTCCATTCTACAATGGTCAGACATTGCTTTTAGAATGTCGGCGAACATTCCATTCTAGAATTCTCAAACATGTGATTTAGAATGTTGACGAACATTCCATTCCAGAATGGTCAGACATTGCTATTAGAATGTTGGCGAACATTCCATTCTAGAATTGTCAAACATGTGATTTAGAATATTGACGAGCATTCCATTCAAGAATTGTCAAAAATGTGATTTAGAATGTTGACGAACATTACATTGTAGAACTGTCAAACGTGTTTTAGAAGGTTGACGAACATTCCTTTCTAGAATTTTCAGACAATGTGATTTAGAATGATCATGAACATTCCATTCTAGAATTGTCAAACATGTGATTTAGGATGTTGACGAGCATTCCATTCAAGAATTGTCAAACGTGATTTAGAATGTTGGCGAACATTACATTCTAGAATTTTCAAACATTCAAACTAAGTTCTGGAATTCTGACGAACATTCCATTCTAGAACTGTCAAGCATTGCTATTAGGATGTTGACGAACATTCCATTCTAGAATTGCCAAACATGTGATTTAGAATGATGACGAACATTCCATTCCAGAATGGTCAGACATTGCTATTAGAATGTTGGCGAACATTCCATTCTATAACTGTCAAACATGTGATTTAGAATGTTGATGAACATTCCATTCTACAATGGTCAGACATTGCTTTTAGAATGTCGGTGAACATTCCATTCTAGAATTGTCAAACATGTGATTTAGAATGTTGACGAACATTCCATTCCAGAATGGTCAGACATTGCTATTAGAATGTTGGCGAACATTCCATTCTAGAATTGTCAAACATGTGATTTAGAATGTTGACGAGCATTCCATTCAAGAATTGTCAAACATGTGATTTAGAATGTTGGCGAACATTACATTCTAGAACTGTCAAACGTGATATAGAAGGTTGACGAACATTCCATTCTACAATGGTCAGACATTGCTTTTAGAATGTCGGCGAACATTCCATTCTAGAATTCTCAAACATGTGATTTAGAATGTTGACGAACATTCCATTCCAGAATGGTCAGACATTGCTATTAGAATGTTGGCGAACATTCCATTCTAGAATTGTCAAACATGTGATTTAGAATATTGACGAGCATTCCATTCAAGAATTGTCAAAAATGTGATTTAGAATGTTGACGAACATTACATTGTAGAACTGTCAAACGTGTTTTAGAAGGTTGACGAACATTCCTTTCTAGAATTTTCAGACAATGTGATTTAGAATGATCATGAACATTCCATTCTAGAATTGTCAAACATGTGATTTAGGATGTTGACGAGCATTCCATTCAAGAATTGTCAAACGTGATTTAGAATGTTGACGAACATTCCATTCCAGAATGGTCAGACATTGCTATTAGAATGTTGGCAAACATTCCATTCTAGAATTGTCAAACATGTGATTTAGAATGTCGGCGAACATTCCATTCTAGAATTGTCAAACATGTGATTTAGAATGTTGACGAGCATTCCATTCAAGAATTGTCAAACGTGATTTAGAATGTTGACGAGCATTCCATTCTAAAATTCTCAAACATGTGATTTAGAATGTTAACGAACATTCCATTCCAGAACGGTCAGACATTGCTATTAGAATGTCAGCGAACATTCCATTCTAGAATTGTCAAACATGTGATTTAGAATGTTGACGAACATTCCATTCTAGAATGTTGACAAACATTACATTCTAGAATTTTCAAACATTCAAACTAAGTTCTGGAATTCTGACGAACATTCCATTCTAGAACTGTCAAGCATTGCTATTAGGATGTTGACGAACATTCCATTCTAGAATTGCCAAACATGTGATTTAGAATGTTGACGAACATTCCATTCCAGAATGGTCAGACATTGCTATTAGAATGTTGGCGAACATTCCATTCTAGAACTGTCAAACATGTGATTTAGAATGTTGATGAACATTCCATTCTACAATGGTCAGACATTGCTTTTAGAATGTCGGTGAACATTCCATTCTAGAATTGTCAAACATGTGATTTAGAATGTTGACGAACATTCCATTCCAGAATGGTCAGACATTGCTATTAGAATGTTGGCGAACATTCCATTCTAGAATTGTCAAACATGTGATTTAGAATATTGACGAGCATTCCATTCAAGAATTGTCAAAAATGTGATTTAGAATGTTGACGAACATTACATTGTAGAACTGTCAAACGTGTTCTAGAAGGTTGACGAACATTCCTTTCTAGAATTGTCAGACAATGTGATTTAGAATGATCATGAACATTCCATTCTAGAATTGTCAAACATGTGATTTAGAATGTTGACGAACATTCCATTCTAGAATTGTCAGACATTGCTTGTAGAATGTCGGCGAACATTACATTCCAGAATGGTCAGACATTGCTATCAGAATGTCGGAGAACATTCCATCCTAGAATTGTCAAACATGTGATTTAGAATGTTGACGAGCATTCCATTCAAGAATTGTCAAACATGTGATTTAGAATGTTGGCGAACATTACATTCTAGAACTGTCAAACGTGATATAGAAGGTTGACGAACATTCCATTCTACAATGGTCAGACATTGCTTTTAGAATGTCGGCGAACATTCCATTCTAGAATTCTCAAACATGTGATTTAGAATGTTGACGAACATTCCATTCCAGAATGGTCAGACATTGCTATTAGAATGTTGGCGAACATTCCATTCTAGAATTGTCAAACATGTGATTTAGAATATTGACGAGCATTCCATTCAAGAATTGTCAAAAATGTGATTTAGAATGTTGACGAACATTACATTGTAGAACTGTCAAACGTGTTTTAGAAGGTTGACGAACATTCCTTTCTAGAATTTTCAGACAATGTGATTTAGAATGATCATGAACATTCCATTCTAGAATTGTCAAACATGTGATTTAGGATGTTGACGAGCATTCCATTCAAGAATTGTCAAACGTGATTTAGAATGTTGGCGAACATTACATTCTAGAATTTTCAAACATTCAAACTAAGTTCTGGAATTCTGACGAACATTCCATTCAAGAACTGTCAAGCATTGCTATTAGGATGTTGACGAACATTCCATTCTAGAATTGCCAAACATGTGATTTAGAATGTTGACGAACATTCCATTCCAGAATGGTCAGACATTGCTATTAGAATGTTGGCAAACATTCCATTCTAGAATTGTCAAACATGTGATTTAGAATGTCGGCGAACATTCCATTCTAGAATTGTCAAACATGTGATTTAGAATGTTGACGAGCATTCCATTCAAGAATTGTCAAACGTGATTTAGAATGTTGACGAGCATTCCATTCTAAAATTCTCAAACATGTGATTTAGAATGTTAACGAACATTCCATTCCAGAACGGTCAGACATTGCTATTAGAATGTCAGCGAACATTCCATTCTAGAATTGTCAAACATGTGATTTAGAATGTTGACGAACATTCCATTCTAGAATGTTGACAAACATTACATTCTAGAATTTTCAAACATTCAAACTAAGTTCTGGAATTCTGACGAACATTCCATTCTAGAACTGTCAAGCATTGCTATTAGGATGTTGACGAACATTCCATTCTAGAATTGCCAAACATGTGATTTAGAATGTTGACGAACATTCCATTCCAGAATGGTCAGACATTGCTATTAGAATGTTGGCGAACATTCCATTCTAGAACTGTCAAACATGTGATTTAGAATGTTGATGAACATTCCATTCTACAATGGTCAGACATTGCTTTTAGAATGTCGGTGAACATTCCATTCTAGAATTGTCAAACATGTGATTTAGAATGTTGACGAACATTCCATTCCAGAATGGTCAGACATTGCTATTAGAATGTTGGCGAACATTCCATTCTAGAATTGTCAAACATGTGATTTAGAATATTGACGAGCATTCCATTCAAGAATTGTCAAAAATGTGATTTAGAATGTTGACGAACATTACATTGTAGAACTGTCAAACGTGTTCTAGAAGGTTGACGAACATTCCTTTCTAGAATTGTCAGACAATGTGATTTAGAATGATCATGAACATTCCATTCTAGAATTGTCAAACATGTGATTTAGAATGTTGACGAACATTCCATTCTAGAATTGTCAGACATTGCTTGTAGAATGTCGGCGAACATTACATTCCAGAATGGTCAGACATTGCTATCAGAATGTCGGAGAACATTCCATCCTAGAATTGTCAAACATGTGATTTAGAATGTTGACGAGCATTCCATTCAAGAATTGTCAAACATGTGATTTAGAATGTTGGCGAACATTACATTCTAGAACTGTCAAACGTGATATAGAAGGTTGACGAACATTCCATTCTACAATGGTCAGACATTGCTTTTAGAATGTCGGCGAACATTCCATTCTAGAATTCTCAAACATGTGATTTAGAATGTTGACGAACATTCCATTCCAGAATGGTCAGACATTGCTATTAGAATGTTGGCGAACATTCCATTCTAGAATTGTCAAACATGTGATTTAGAATATTGACGAGCATTGAATTCAAGAATTGTCAAAAATGTGATTTAGAATGTTGACGAACATTACATTGTAGAACTGTCAAACGTGTTTTAGAAGGTTGACGAACATTCCTTTCTAGAATTTTCAGACAATGTGATTTAGAATGATCATGAACATTCCATTCTAGAATTGTCAAACATGTGATTTAGGATGTTGACGAGCATTCCATTCAAGAATTGTCAAACGTGATTTAGAATGTTGGCGAACATTACATTCTAGAATTTTCAAACATTCAAACTAAGTTCTGGAATTCTGACGAACATTCCATTCAAGAACTGTCAAGCATTGCTATTAGGATGTTGACGAACATTCCATTCTAGAATTGCCAAACATGTGATTTAGAATGTTGACGAACATTCCATTCCAGAATGGTCAGACATTGCTATTAGAATGTTGGCAAACATTCCATTCTAGAATTGTCAAACATGTGATTTAGAATGTCGGCGAACATTCCATTCTAGAATTGTCAAACATGTGATTTAGAATGTTGACGAGCATTCCATTCAAGAATTGTCAAACGTGATTTAGAATGTTGACGAGCATTCCATTCTAAAATTCTCAAACATGTGATTTAGAATGTTAACGAACATTCCATTCCAGAACGGTCAGACATTGCTATTAGAATGTCAGCGAACATTCCATTCTAGAATTGTCAAACATGTGATTTAGAATGTTGACGAACATTCCATTCTAGAATGTTGACAAACATTACATTCTAGAATTTTCAAACATTCAAACTAAGTTCTGGAATTCTGACGAACATTCCATTCTAGAACTGTCAAGCATTGCTATTAGGATGTTGACGAACATTCCATTCTAGAATTGCCAAACATGTGATTTAGAATGTTGACGAACATTCCATTCCAGAATGGTCAGACATTGCTATTAGAATGTTGGCGAACATTCCATTCTAGAACTGTCAAACATGTGATTTAGAATGTTGATGAACATTCCATTCTACAATGGTCAGACATTGCTTTTAGAATGTCGGTGAACATTCCATTCTAGAATTGTCAAACATGTGATTTAGAATGTTGACGAACATTCCATTCCAGAATGGTCAGACATTGCTATTAGAATGTTGGCGAACATTCCATTCTAGAATTGTCAAACATGTGATTTAGAATATTGACGAGCATTCCATTCAAGAATTGTCAAAAATGTGATTTAGAATGTTGACGAACATTACATTGTAGAACTGTCAAACGTGTTCTAGAAGGTTGACGAACATTCCTTTCTAGAATTGTCAGACAATGTGATTTAGAATGATCATGAACATTCCATTCTAGAATTGTCAAACATGTGATTTAGAATGTTGACGAACATTCCATTCTAGAATTGTCAGACATTGCTTGTAGAATGTCGGCGAACATTACATTCCAGAATGGTCAGACATTGCTATCAGAATGTCGGAGAACATTCCATCCTAGAATTGTCAAACATGTGATTTAGAATGTTGACGAGCATTCCATTCAAGAATTGTCAAACATGTGATTTAGAATGTTGGCGAACATTACATTCTAGAACTGTCAAACGTGATATAGAAGGTTGACGAACATTCCATTCTACAATGGTCAGACATTGCTTTTAGAATGTCGGCGAACATTCCATTCTAGAATTCTCAAACATGTGATTTAGAATGTTGACGAACATTCCATTCCAGAATGGTCAGACATTGCTATTAGAATGTTGGCGAACATTCCATTCTAGAATTGTCAAACATGTGATTTAGAATATTGACGAGCATTCCATTCAAGAATTGTCAAAAATGTGATTTAGAATGTTGACGAACATTACATTGTAGAACTGTCAAACGTGTTTTAGAAGGTTGACGAACATTCCTTTCTAGAATTTTCAGACAATGTGATTTAGAATGATCATGAACATTCCATTCTAGAATTGTCAAACATGTGATTTAGGATGTTGACGAGCATTCCATTCAAGAATTGTCAAACGTGATTTAGAATGTTGGCGAACATTACATTCTAGAATTTTCAAACATTCAAACTAAGTTCTGGAATTCTGACGAACATTCCATTCAAGAACTGTCAAGCATTGCTATTAGGATGTTGACGAACATTCCATTCTAGAATTGCCAAACATGTGATTTAGAATGTTGACGAACATTCCATTCCAGAATGGTCAGACATTGCTATTAGAATGTTGGCAAACATTCCATTCTAGAATTGTCAAACATGTGATTTAGAATGTCGGCGAACATTCCATTCTAGAATTGTCAAACATGTGATTTAGAATGTTGACGAGCATTCCATTCAAGAATTGTCAAACGTGATTTAGAATGTTGACGAGCATTCCATTCTAAAATTCTCAAACGTGATTTAGAATGTTAACGAACATTCCATTCCAGAACGGTCAGACATTGCTATTAGAATGTCAGCGAACATTCCATTCTAGAATTGTCAAACATGTGATTTAGAATGTTGACGAACATTCCATTCTAGAATGTTGACAAACATTACATTCTAGAATTTTCAAACATTCAAACTAAGTTCTGGAATTCTGACGAACATTCCATTCTAGAACTGTCAAGCATTGCTATTAGGATGTTGACGAACATTCCATTCTAGAATTGCCAAACATGTGATTTAGAATGTTGACGAACATTCCATTCCAGAATGGTCAGACATTGCTATCAGAATGTTGGCGAACATTCCATTCTAGAATTGTCAAACATGTGATTTAGAATGTCGGCGAACATTCCATTCTAGAATTGTCAAACATGTGATTTAGAATGTTGACGAGCATTCCATTCAAGAATTGTCAAACGTGATTTAGAATGTTGACGAGCATTCCATTCTAGAATTGTCAAACATTTGATTTAGAATGTTGACGAACATTCCATTCTAGAATTGTCAGACATTGCTTGTAGAATGTCGGCGAACATTACATTCCAGAATGGTCAGACATTGCTATCAGAATGTCGGAGAACATTCCATCCTAGAATTGTCAAACATGTGATTTAGAATGTTGACGAGCATTCCATTCAAGAATTGTCAAACATGTGATTTAGAATGTTGGCGAACATTACATTCTAGAACTGTCAAACGTGATATAGAAGGTTGACGAACATTCCATTCTACAATGGTCAGACATTGCTTTTAGAATGTCGGCGAACATTCCATTCTAGAATTCTCAAACATGTGATTTAGAATGTTGACGAACATTCCATTCCAGAATGGTCAGACATTGCTATTAGAATGTTGGCGAACATTCCATTCTAGAATTGTCAAACATGTGATTTAGAATATTGACGAGCATTCCATTCAAGAATTGTCAAAAATGTGATTTAGAATGTTGACGAACATTACATTGTAGAACTGTCAAACGTGTTTTAGAAGGTTGACGAACATTCCTTTCTAGAATTTTCAGACAATGTGATTTAGAATGATCATGAACATTCCATTCTAGAATTGTCAAACATGTGATTTAGGATGTTGACGAGCATTCCATTCAAGAATTGTCAAACGTGATTTAGAATGTTGGCGAACATTACATTCTAGAATTTTCAAACATTCAAACTAAGTTCTGGAATTCTGACGAACATTCCATTCTAGAACTGTCAAGCATTGCTATTAGGATGTTGACGAACATTCCATTCTAGAATTGCCAAACATGTGATTTAGAATGATGACGAACATTCCATTCCAGAATGGTCAGACATTGCTATTAGAATGTTGGCGAACATTCCATTCTATAACTGTCAAACATGTGATTTAGAATGTTGATGAACATTCCATTCTACAATGGTCAGACATTGCTTTTAGAATGTCGGTGAACATTCCATTCTAGAATTGTCAAACATGTGATTTAGAATGTTGACGAACATTCCATTCCAGAATGGTCAGACATTGCTATTAGAATGTTGGCGAACATTCCATTCTAGAATTGTCAAACATGTGATTTAGAATATTGACGAGCATTCCATTCAAGAATTGTCAAAAATGTGATTTAGAATGTTGACGAACATTACATTGTAGAACTGTCAAACGTGTTCTAGAAGGTTGACGAACATTCCTTTCTAGAATTGTCAGACAATGTGATTTAGAATGATCATGAACATTCCATTCTAGAATTGTCAAACATGTGATTTAGAATGTTGACGAACATTCCATTCTAGAATTGTCAGACATTGCTTGTAGAATGTCGGCGAACATTACATTCCAGAATGGTCAGACATTGCTATCAGAATGTCGGAGAACATTCCATCCTAGAATTGTCAAACATGTGATTTAGAATGTTGACGAGCATTCCATTCAAGAATTGTCAAACATGTGATTTAGAATGTTGGCGAACATTACATTCTAGAACTGTCAAACGTGATATAGAAGGTTGACGAACATTCCATTCTACAATGGTCAGACATTGCTTTTAGAATGTCGGCGAACATTCCATTCTAGAATTCTCAAACATGTGATTTAGAATGTTGACGAACATTCCATTCCAGAATGGTCAGACATTGCTATTAGAATGTTGGCGAACATTCCATTCTAGAATTGTCAAACATGTGATTTAGAATATTGACGAGCATTCCATTCAAGAATTGTCAAAAATGTGATTTAGAATGTTGACGAACATTACATTGTAGAACTGTCAAACGTGTTTTAGAAGGTTGACGAACATTCCTTTCTAGAATTTTCAGACAATGTGATTTAGAATGATCATGAACATTCCATTCTAGAATTGTCAAACATTTGATTTAGGATGTTGACGAGCATTCCATTCAAGAATTGTCAAACGTGATTTAGAATGTTGGCGAACATTACATTCTAGAATTTTCAAACATTCAAACTAAGTTCTGGAATTCTGACGAACATTCCATTCTAGAACTGTCAAGCATTGCTATTAGGATGTTGACGAACATTCCATTCTAGAATTGCCAAACATGTGATTTAGAATGTTGACGAACATTCCATTCCAGAATGGTCAGACATTGCTATTAGAATGTTGGCAAACATTCCATTCTAGAATTGTCAAACATGTGATTTAGAATGTCGGCGAACATTCCATTCTAGAATTGTCAAACATGTGATTTAGAATGTTGACGAGCATTCCATTCAAGAATTGTCAAACGTGATTTAGAATGTTGACGAGCATTCCATTCTAAAATTCTCAAACATGTGATTTAGAATGTTAACGAACATTCCATTCCAGAACGGTCAGACATTGCTATTAGAATGTCAGCGAACATTCCATTCTAGAATTGTCAAACATGTGATTTAGAATGTTGACGAACATTCCATTCTAGAATGTTGACAAACATTACATTCTAGAATTTTCAAACATTCAAACTAAGTTCTGGAATTCTGACGAACATTCCATTCTAGAACTGTCAAGCATTGCTATTAGGATGTTGACGAACATTCCATTCTAGAATTGCCAAACATGTGATTTAGAATGTTGACGAACATTCCATTCCAGAATGGTCAGACATTGCTATTAGAATGTTGGCGAACATTCCATTCTAGAACTGTCAAACATGTGATTTAGAATGTTGATGAACATTCCATTCTACAATGGTCAGACATTGCTTTTAGAATGTCGGTGAACATTCCATTCTAGAATTGTCAAACATGTGATTTAGAATGTTGACGAACATTCCATTCCAGAATGGTCAGACATTGCTATTAGAATGTTGGCGAACATTCCATTCTAGAATTGTCAAACATGTGATTTAGAATATTGACGAGCATTCCATTCAAGAATTGTCAAAAATGTGATTTAGAATGTTGACGAACATTACATTGTAGAACTGTCAAACGTGTTCTAGAAGGTTGACGAACATTCCTTTCTAGAATTGTCAGACAATGTGATTTAGAATGATCATGAACATTCCATTCTAGAATTGTCAAACATGTGATTTAGAATGTTGACGAACATTCCATTCTAGAATTGTCAGACATTGCTTGTAGAATGTCGGCGAACATTACATTCCAGAATGGTCAGACATTGCTATCAGAATGTCGGAGAACATTCCATCCTAGAATTGTCAAACATGTGATTTAGAATGTTGACGAGCATTCCATTCAAGAATTGTCAAACATGTGATTTAGAATGTTGGCGAACATTACATTCTAGAACTGTCAAACGTGATATAGAAGGTTGACGAACATTCCATTCTACAATGGTCAGACATTGCTTTTAGAATGTCGGCGAACATTCCATTCTAGAATTCTCAAACATGTGATTTAGAATGTTGACGAACATTCCATTCCAGAATGGTCAGACATTGCTATTAGAATGTTGGCGAACATTCCATTCTAGAATTGTCAAACATGTGATTTAGAATATTGACGAGCATTCCATTCAAGAATTGTCAAAAATGTGATTTAGAATGTTGACGAACATTACATTGTAGAACTGTCAAACGTGTTTTAGAAGGTTGACGAACATTCCTTTCTAGAATTTTCAGACAATGTGATTTAGAATGATCATGAACATTCCATTCTAGAATTGTCAAACATGTGATTTAGGATGTTGACGAGCATTCCATTCAAGAATTGTCAAACGTGATTTAGAATGTTGGCGAACATTACATTCTAGAATTTTCAAACATTCAAACTAAGTTCTGGAATTCTGACGAACATTCCATTCAAGAACTGTCAAGCATTGCTATTAGGATGTTGACGAACATTCCATTCTAGAATTGCCAAACATGTGATTTAGAATGTTGACGAACATTCCATTCCAGAATGGTCAGACATTGCTATTAGAATGTTGGCAAACATTCCATTCTAGAATTGTCAAACATGTGATTTAGAATGTCGGCGAACATTCCATTCTAGAATTGTCAAACATGTGATTTAGAATGTTGACGAGCATTCCATTCAAGAATTGTCAAACGTGATTTAGAATGTTGACGAGCATTCCATTCTAAAATTCTCAAACGTGATTTAGAATGTTAACGAACATTCCATTCCAGAACGGTCAGACATTGCTATTAGAATGTCAGCGAACATTCCATTCTAGAATTGTCAAACATGTGATTTAGAATGTTGACGAACATTCCATTCTAGAATGTTGACAAACATTACATTCTAGAATTTTCAAACATTCAAACTAAGTTCTGGAATTCTGACGAACATTCCATTCTAGAACTGTCAAGCATTGCTATTAGGATGTTGACGAACATTCCATTCTAGAATTGCCAAACATGTGATTTAGAATGTTGACGAACATTCCATTCCAGAATGGTCAGACATTGCTATCAGAATGTTGGCGAACATTCCATTCTAGAATTGTCAAACATGTGATTTAGAATGTCGGCGAACATTCCATTCTAGAATTGTCAAACATGTGATTTAGAATGTTGACGAGCATTCCATTCAAGAATTGTCAAACGTGATTTAGAATGTTGACGAGCATTCCATTCTAGAATTGTCAAACATTTGATTTAGAATGTTGACGAACATTCCATTCTAGAATTGTCAGACATTGCTTGTAGAATGTCGGCGAACATTACATTCCAGAATGGTCAGACATTGCTATCAGAATGTCGGAGAACATTCCATCCTAGAATTGTCAAACATGTGATTTAGAATGTTGACGAGCATTCCATTCAAGAATTGTCAAACATGTGATTTAGAATGTTGGCGAACATTACATTCTAGAACTGTCAAACGTGATATAGAAGGTTGACGAACATTCCATTCTACAATGGTCAGACATTGCTTTTAGAATGTCGGCGAACATTCCATTCTAGAATTCTCAAACATGTGATTTAGAATGTTGACGAACATTCCATTCCAGAATGGTCAGACATTGCTATTAGAATGTTGGCGAACATTCCATTCTAGAATTGTCAAACATGTGATTTAGAATATTGACGAGCATTCCATTCAAGAATTGTCAAAAATGTGATTTAGAATGTTGACGAACATTACATTGTAGAACTGTCAAACGTGTTTTAGAAGGTTGACGAACATTCCTTTCTAGAATTTTCAGACAATGTGATTTAGAATGATCATGAACATTCCATTCTAGAATTGTCAAACATGTGATTTAGGATGTTGACGAGCATTCCATTCAAGAATTGTCAAACGTGATTTAGAATGTTGGCGAACATTACATTCTAGAATTTTCAAACATTCAAACTAAGTTCTGGAATTCTGACGAACATTCCATTCTAGAACTGTCAAGCATTGCTATTAGGATGTTGACGAACATTCCATTCTAGAATTGCCAAACATGTGATTTAGAATGATGACGAACATTCCATTCCAGAATGGTCAGACATTGCTATTAGAATGTTGGCGAACATTCCATTCTATAACTGTCAAACATGTGATTTAGAATGTTGATGAACATTCCATTCTACAATGGTCAGACATTGCTTTTAGAATGTCGGTGAACATTCCATTCTAGAATTGTCAAACATGTGATTTAGAATGTTGACGAACATTCCATTCCAGAATGGTCAGACATTGCTATTAGAATGTTGGCGAACATTCCATTCTAGAATTGTCAAACATGTGATTTAGAATATTGACGAGCATTCCATTCAAGAATTGTCAAAAATGTGATTTAGAATGTTGACGAACATTACATTGTAGAACTGTCAAACGTGTTCTAGAAGGTTGACGAACATTCCTTTCTAGAATTGTCAGACAATGTGATTTAGAATGATCATGAACATTCCATTCTAGAATTGTCAAACATGTGATTTAGAATGTTGACGAACATTCCATTCTAGAATTGTCAGACATTGCTTGTAGAATGTCGGCGAACATTACATTCCAGAATGGTCAGACATTGCTATCAGAATGTCGGAGAACATTCCATCCTAGAATTGTCAAACATGTGATTTAGAATGTTGACGAGCATTCCATTCAAGAATTGTCAAACATGTGATTTAGAATGTTGGCGAACATTACATTCTAGAACTGTCAAACGTGATATAGAAGGTTGACGAACATTCCATTCTACAATGGTCAGACATTGCTTTTAGAATGTCGGCGAACATTCCATTCTAGAATTCTCAAACATGTGATTTAGAATGTTGACGAACATTCCATTCCAGAATGGTCAGACATTGCTATTAGAATGTTGGCGAACATTCCATTCTAGAATTGTCAAACATGTGATTTAGAATATTGACGAGCATTCCATTCAAGAATTGTCAAAAATGTGATTTAGAATGTTGACGAACATTACATTGTAGAACTGTCAAACGTGTTTTAGAAGGTTGACGAACATTCCTTTCTAGAATTTTCAGACAATGTGATTTAGAATGATCATGAACATTCCATTCTAGAATTGTCAAACATTTGATTTAGGATGTTGACGAGCATTCCATTCAAGAATTGTCAAACGTGATTTAGAATGTTGGCGAACATTACATTCTAGAATTTTCAAACATTCAAACTAAGTTCTGGAATTCTGACGAACATTCCATTCTAGAACTGTCAAGCATTGCTATTAGGATGTTGACGAACATTCCATTCTAGAATTGCCAAACATGTGATTTAGAATGTTGACGAACATTCCATTCCAGAATGGTCAGACATTGCTATTAGAATGTTGGCAAACATTCCATTCTAGAATTGTCAAACATGTGATTTAGAATGTCGGCGAACATTCCATTCTAGAATTGTCAAACATGTGATTTAGAATGTTGACGAGCATTCCATTCAAGAATTGTCAAACGTGATTTAGAATGTTGACGAGCATTCCATTCTAAAATTCTCAAACATGTGATTTAGAATGTTAACGAACATTCCATTCCAGAACGGTCAGACATTGCTATTAGAATGTCAGCGAACATTCCATTCTAGAATTGTCAAACATGTGATTTAGAATGTTGACGAACATTCCATTCTAGAATGTTGACAAACATTACATTCTAGAATTTTCAAACATTCAAACTAAGTTCTGGAATTCTGACGAACATTCCATTCTAGAACTGTCAAGCATTGCTATTAGGATGTTGACGAACATTCCATTCTAGAATTGCCAAACATGTGATTTAGAATGTTGACGAACATTCCATTCCAGAATGGTCAGACATTGCTATTAGAATGTTGGCGAACATTCCATTCTAGAACTGTCAAACATGTGATTTAGAATGTTGATGAACATTCCATTCTACAATGGTCAGACATTGCTTTTAGAATGTCGGTGAACATTCCATTCTAGAATTGTCAAACATGTGATTTAGAATGTTGACGAACATTCCATTCCAGAATGGTCAGACATTGCTATTAGAATGTTGGCGAACATTCCATTCTAGAATTGTCAAACATGTGATTTAGAATATTGACGAGCATTCCATTCAAGAATTGTCAAAAATGTGATTTAGAATGTTGACGAACATTACATTGTAGAACTGTCAAACGTGTTCTAGAAGGTTGACGAACATTCCTTTCTAGAATTGTCAGACAATGTGATTTAGAATGATCATGAACATTCCATTCTAGAATTGTCAAACATGTGATTTAGAATGTTGACGAACATTCCATTCTAGAATTGTCAGACATTGCTTGTAGAATGTCGGCGAACATTACATTCCAGAATGGTCAGACATTGCTATCAGAATGTCGGAGAACATTCCATCCTAGAATTGTCAAACATGTGATTTAGAATGTTGACGAGCATTCCATTCAAGAATTGTCAAACATGTGATTTAGAATGTTGGCGAACATTCCATTCCAGAATGGTCAGACATTGCTATTAGAATGTTGGCAAACATTCCATTCTAGAATTGTCAAACATGTGATTTAGAATGTCGGCGAACATTCCATTCTAGAATTGTCAAACATGTGATTTAGATTGTTGACGAGCATTCCATTCAAGAATTGTCAAACGTGATTTAGAATGTTGACGAGCATTCCATTCTAAAATTCTCAAACATGTGATTTAGAATGTTAACGAACATTCCATTCCAGAACGGTCAGACATTGCTATTAGAATGTCAGCGAACATTCCATTCTAGAATTGTCAAACATGTGATTTAGAATGTTGACGAACATTCCATTCTAGAATGTTGACAAACATTACATTCTAGAATTTTCAAACATTCAAACTAAGTTCTGGAATTCTGACGAACATTCCATTCTAGAACTGTCAAGCATTGCTATTAGGATGTTGACGAACATTCCATTCTAGAATTGCCAAACATGTGATTTAGAATGTTGACGAACATTCCATTCCAGAATGGTCAGACATTGCTATTAGAATGTTGGCGAACATTCCATTCTAGAACTGTCAAACATGTGATTTAGAATGTTGATGAACATTCCATTCTACAATGGTCAGACATTGCTTTTAGAATGTCGGTGAACATTCCATTCTAGAATTGTCAAACATGTGATTTAGAATGTTGACGAACATTCCATTCCAGAATGGTCAGACATTGCTATTAGAATGTTGGCGAACATTCCATTCTAGAATTGTCAAACATGTGATTTAGAATATTGACGAGCATTCCATTCAAGAATTGTCAAAAATGTGATTTAGAATGTTGACGAACATTACATTGTAGAACTGTCAAACGTGTTCTAGAAGGTTGACGAACATTCCTTTCTAGAATTGTCAGACAATGTGATTTAGAATGATCATGAACATTCCATTCTAGAATTGTCAAACATGTGATTTAGAATGTTGACGAACATTCCATTCTAGAATTGTCAGACATTGCTTGTAGAATGTCGGCGAACATTACATTCCAGAATGGTCAGACATTGCTATCAGAATGTCGGAGAACATTCCATCCTAGAATTGTCAAACATGTGATTTAGAATGTTGACGAGCATTCCATTCAAGAATTGTCAAACATGTGATTTAGAATGTTGGCGAACATTACATTCTAGAACTGTCAAACGTGATATAGAAGGTTGACGAACATTCCATTCTACAATGGTCAGACATTGCTTTTAGAATGTCGGCGAACATTCCATTCTAGAATTCTCAAACATGTGATTTAGAATGTTGACGAACATTCCATTCCAGAATGGTCAGACATTGCTATTAGAATGTTGGCGAACATTCCATTCTAGAATTGTCAAACATGTGATTTAGAATATTGACGAGCATTCCATTCAAGAATTGTCAAAAATGTGATTTAGAATGTTGACGAACATTACATTGTAGAACTGTCAAACGTGTTTTAGAAGGTTAACGAACATTCCTTTCTAGAATTTTCAGACAATGTGATTTAGAATGATCATGAACATTCCATTCTAGAATTGTCAAACATGTGATTTAGGATGTTGACGAGCATTCCATTCAAGAATTGTCAAACGTGATTTAGAATGTTGGCGAACATTACATTCTAGAATTTTCAAACATTCAAACTAAGTTCTGGAATTCTGACGAACATTCCATTCAAGAACTGTCAAGCATTGCTATTAGGATGTTGACGAACATTCCATTCTAGAATTGCCAAACATGTGATTTAGAATGTTGACGAACATTCCATTCCAGAATGGTCAGACATTGCTATTAGAATGTTGGCAAACATTCCATTCTAGAATTGTCAAACATGTGATTTAGAATGTCGGCGAACATTCCATTCTAGAATTGTCAAACATGTGATTTAGAATGTTGACGAGCATTCCATTCAAGAATTGTCAAACGTGATTTAGAATGTTGACGAGCATTCCATTCTAAAATTCTCAAACATGTGATTTAGAATGTTAACGAACATTCCATTCCAGAACGGTCAGACATTGCTATTAGAATGTCAGCGAACATTCCATTCTAGAATTGTCAAACATGTGACTTAGAATGTTGACGAACATTCCATTCTAGAATGTTGACAAACATTACATTCTAGAATTTTCAAACATTCAAACTAAGTTCTGGAATTCTGACGAACATTCCATTCTAGAACTGTCAAGCATTGCTATTAGGATGTTGACGAACATTCCATTCTAGAATTGCCAAACATGTGATTTAGAATGTTGACGAACATTCCATTCCAGAATGGTCAGACATTGCTATCAGAATGTTGGCGAACATTCCATTCTAGAATTGTCAAACATGTGATTTAGAATGTCGGCGAACATTCCATTCTAGAATTGTCAAACATGTGATTTAGAATGTTGACGAGCATTCCATTCAAGAATTGTCAAACGTGATTTAGAATGTTGACGAGCATTCCATTCTAGAATTGTCAAACATGTGATTTAGAATGTTGACGAACATTCCATTCTAGAATTGTCAGACATTGCTTGTAGAATGTCGGCGAACATTACATTCCAGAATGGTCAGACATTGCTATCAGAATGTCGGAGAACATTCCATCCTAGAATTGTCAAACATGTGATTTAGAATGTTGACGAGCATTCCATTCAAGAATTGTCAAACATGTGATTTAGAATGTTGGCGAACATTACATTCTAGAACTGTCAAACGTGATATAGAAGGTTGACGAACATTCCATTCTACAATGGTCAGACATTGCTTTTAGAATGTCGGCGAACATTCCATTCTAGAATTCTCAAACATGTGATTTAGAATGTTGACGAACATTCCATTCCAGAATGGTCAGACATTGCTATTAGAATGTTGGCGAACATTCCATTCTAGAATTGTCAAACATGTGATTTAGAATATTGACGAGCATTCCATTCAAGAATTGTCAAAAATGTGATTTAGAATGTTGACGAACATTACATTGTAGAACTGTCAAACGTGTTTTAGAAGGTTGACGAACATTCCTTTCTAGAATTTTCAGACAATGTGATTTAGAATGATCATGAACATTCCATTCTAGAATTGTCAAACATGTGATTTAGGATGTTGACGAGCATTCCATTCAAGAATTGTCAAACGTGATTTAGAATGTTGGCGAACATTACATTCTAGAATTTTCAAACATTCAAACTAAGTTCTGGAATTCTGACGAACATTCCATTCTAGAACTGTCAAGCATTGCTATTAGGATGTTGACGAACATTCCATTCTAGAATTGCCAAACATGTGATTTAGAATGATGACGAACATTCCATTCCAGAATGGTCAGACATTGCTATTAGAATGTTGGCGAACATTCCATTCTATAACTGTCAAACATGTGATTTAGAATGTTGATGAACATTCCATTCTACAATGGTCAGACATTGCTTTTAGAATGTCGGGGAACATTCCATTCTAGAATTGTCAAACATGTGATTTAGAATGTTGACGAACATTCCATTCCAGAATGGTCAGACATTGCTATTAGAATGTTGGCGAACATTCCATTCTAGAATTGTCAAACATGTGATTTAGAATATTGACGAGCATTCCATTCAAGAATTGTCAAAAATGTGATTTAGAATGTTGACGAACATTACATTGTAGAACTGTCAAACGTGTTCTAGAAGGTTGACGAACATTCCTTTCTAGAATTGTCAGACAATGTGATTTAGAATGATCATGAACATTCCATTCTAGAATTGTCAAACATGTGATTTAGAATGTTGACGAACATTCCATTCTAGAATTGTCAGACATTGCTTGTAGAATGTCGGCGAACATTACATTCCAGAATGGTCAGACATTGCTATCAGAATGTCGGAGAACATTCCATCCTAGAATTGTCAAACATGTGATTTAGAATGTTGACGAGCATTCCATTCAAGAATTGTCAAACATGTGATTTAGAATGTTGGCGAACATTACATTCTAGAACTGTCAAACGTGATATAGAAGGTTGACGAACATTCCATTCTACAATGGTCAGACATTGCTTTTAGAATGTCGGCGAACATTCCATTCTAGAATTCTCAAACATGTGATTTAGAATGTTGACGAACATTCCATTCCAGAATGGTCAGACATTGCTATTAGAATGTTGGCGAACATTCCATTCTAGAATTGTCAAACATGTGATTTAGAATATTGACGAGCATTCCATTCAAGAATTGTCAAAAATGTGATTTAGAATGTTGACGAACATTACATTGTAGAACTGTCAAACGTGTTTTAGAAGGTTGACGAACATTCCTTTCTAGAATTTTCAGACAATGTGATTTAGAATGATCATGAACATTCCATTCTAGAATTGTCAAACATGTGATTTAGGATGTTGACGAGCATTCCATTCAAGAATTGTCAAACGTGATTTAGAATGTTGGCGAACATTACATTCTAGAATTTTCAAACATTCAAACTAAGTTCTGGAATTCTGACGAACATTCCATTCTAGAACTGTCAAGCATTGCTATTAGGATGTTGACGAACATTCCATTCTAGAATTGCCAAACATGTGATTTAGAATGTTGACGAACATTCCATTCCAGAATGGTCAGACATTGCTATTAGAATGTTGGCGAACATTCCATTCTAGAATTGTCAAACATGTGATTTAGAATGTCGGCGAACATTCCATTCTAGAATTGTCAAACATGTGATTTAGAATGTTGACGAGCATTCCATTCAAGAATTGTCAAACGTGATTTAGAATGTTGACGAGCATTCCTTTCTAGAATTGTCAAACATGTGATTTAGAATGTTGACGAACATTCCATTCTAGAATTGTCAGACATTGCTTGTAGAATGTCTGCGAACATTACATTCCAGAATGGTCAGACATTGCTATCAGAATGTCGGAGAACATTCCATCCTAGAATTGTCAAACATGTGATTTAGAATGTTGACGAGCATTCCATTCAAGAATTGTCAAACATGTGATTTAGAATGTTGGCGAACATTACATTCTAGAACTGTCAAACGTGATATAGAAGGTTGACGAACATTCCATTCTACAATGGTCAGACATTGCTTTTAGAATGTCGGCGAACATTCCATTCTAGAATTCTCAAACATGTGATTTAGAATGTTGACGAACATTCCATTCCAGAATGGTCAGACATTGCTATTAGAATGTTGGCGAACATTCCATTCTAGAATTGTCAAACATGTGATTTAGAATATTGACGAGCATTCCATTCAAGAATTGTCAAAAATGTGATTTAGAATGTTGACGAACATTACATTGTAGAACTGTCAAACGTGTTTTAGAAGGTTAACGAACATTCCTTTCTAGAATTTTCAGACAATGTGATTTAGAATGATCATGAACATTCCATTCTAGAATTGTCAAACATGTGATTTAGGATGTTGACGAGCATTCCATTCAAGAATTGTCAAACGTGATTTAGAATGTTGGCGAACATTACATTCTAGAATTTTCAAACATTCAAACTAAGTTCTGGAATTCTGACGAACATTCCATTCTAGAACTGTCAAGCATTGCTATTAGGATGTTGACGAACATTCCATTCTAGAATTGCCAAACATGTGATTTAGAATGTTGACGAACATTCCATTCCAGAATGGTCAGACATTGCTTTTAGAATGTCGGTGAACATTCCATTCTAGAATTGTCAAACATGTGATTTAGAATGTTGACGAACATTCCATTCCAGAATGGTCAGACATTGCTATTAGAATGTTGGCGAACATTCCATTCTAGAATTGTCAAACATGTGATTTAGAATATTGACGAGCATTCCATTCAAGAATTGTCAAAAATGTGATTTAGAATGTTGACGAACATTACATTGTAGAACTGTCAAACGTGTTTTAGAAGGTTGACGAACATTCCTTTCTAGAATTGTCAGACAATGTGATTTAGAATGATCATGAACATTCCATTCTAGAATTGTCAAACATGTGATTTAGAATGTTGACGAGCATTCCATTCAAGAATTGTCAAACGTGATTTAGAATGTTGGCGAACATTACATTCTAGAATTTTCAAACATTCAAACTAAGTTCTGGAATTCTGACGAACATTCCATTCAAGAACTGTCAAGCATTGCTATTAGGATGTTGACGAACATTCCATTCTAGAATTGCCAAACATGTGATTTAGAATGTTGACGAACATTCCATTCCAGAATGGTCAGACATTGCTATTAGAATGTTGGCAAACATTCCATTCTAGAATTGTCAAACATGTGATTTAGAATGTCGGCGAACATTCCATTCTAGAATTGTCAAACATGTGATTTAGAATGTTGACGAGCATTCCATTCAAGAATTGTCAAACGTGATTTAGAATGTTGACGAGCATTCCATTCTAAAATTCTCAAACATGTGATTTAGAATGTTAACGAACATTCCATTCCAGAACGGTCAGACATTGCTATTAGAATGTCAGCGAACATTCCATTCTAGAATTGTCAAACATGTGACTTAGAATGTTGACGAACATTCCATTCTAGAATGTTGACAAACATTACATTCTAGAATTTTCAAACATTCAAACTAAGTTCTGGAATTCTGACGAACATTCCATTCTAGAACTGTCAAGCATTGCTATTAGGATGTTGACGAACATTCCATTCTAGAATTGCCAAACATGTGATTTAGAATGTTGACGAACATTCCATTCCAGAATGGTCAGACATTGCTATCAGAATGTTGGCGAACATTCCATTCTAGAATTGTCAAACATGTGATTTAGAATGTCGGCGAACATTCCATTCTAGAATTGTCAAACATGTGATTTAGAATGTTGACGAGCATTCCATTCAAGAATTGTCAAACGTGATTTAGAATGTTGACGAGCATTCCATTCTAGAATTGTCAAACATGTGATTTAGAATGTTGACGAACATTCCATTCTAGAATTGTCAGACATTGCTTGTAGAATGTCGGCGAACATTACATTCCAGAATGGTCAGACATTGCTATCAGAATGTCGGAGAACATTCCATCCTAGAATTGTCAAACATGTGATTTAGAATGTTGACGAGCATTCCATTCAAGAATTGTCAAACATGTGATTTAGAATGTTGGCGAACATTACATTCTAGAACTGTCAAACGTGATATAGAAGGTTGACGAACATTCCATTCTACAATGGTCAGACATTGCTTTTAGAATGTCGGCGAACATTCCATTCTAGAATTCTCAAACATGTGATTTAGAATGTTGACGAACATTCCATTCCAGAATGGTCAGACATTGCTATTAGAATGTTGGCGAACATTCCATTCTAGAATTGTCAAACATGTGATTTAGAATATTGACGAGCATTCCATTCAAGAATTGTCAAAAATGTGATTTAGAATGTTGACGAACATTACATTGTAGAACTGTCAAACGTGTTTTAGAAGGTTGACGAACATTCCTTTCTAGAATTTTCAGACAATGTGATTTAGAATGATCATGAACATTCCATTCTAGAATTGTCAAACATGTGATTTAGGATGTTGACGAGCATTCCATTCAAGAATTGTCAAACGTGATTTAGAATGTTGGCGAACATTACATTCTAGAATTTTCAAACATTCAAACTAAGTTCTGGAATTCTGACGAACATTCCATTCTAGAACTGTCAAGCATTGCTATTAGGATGTTGACGAACATTCCATTCTAGAATTGCCAAACATGTGATTTAGAATGATGACGAACATTCCATTCCAGAATGGTCAGACATTGCTATTAGAATGTTGGCGAACATTCCATTCTATAACTGTCAAACATGTGATTTAGAATGTTGATGAACATTCCATTCTACAATGGTCAGACATTGCTTTTAGAATGTCGGGGAACATTCCATTCTAGAATTGTCAAACATGTGATTTAGAATATTGACGAGCATTCCATTCAAGAATTGTCAAAAATGTGATTTAGAATGTTGACGAACATTACATTGTAGAACTGTCAAACGTGTTTTAGAAGGTTGACGAACATTCCTTTCTAGAATTTTCAGACAATGTGATTTAGAATGATCATGAACATTCCATTCTAGAATTGTCAAACATGTGATTTAGGATGTTGACGAGCATTCCATTCAAGAATTGTCAAACGTGATTTAGAATGTTGGCGAACATTACATTCTAGAATTTTCAAACATTCAAACTAAGTTCTGGAATTCTGACGAACATTCCATTCTAGAACTGTCAAGCATTGCTATTAGGATGTTGACGAACATTCCATTCTAGAATTGCCAAACATGTGATTTAGAATGATGACGAACATTCCATTCCAGAATGGTCAGACATTGCTATTAGAATGTTGGCGAACATTCCATTCTATAACTGTCAAACATGTGATTTAGAATGTTGATGAACATTCCATTCTACAATGGTCAGACATTGCTTTTAGAATGTCGGGGAACATTCCATTCTAGAATTGTCAAACATGTGATTTAGAATATTGACGAGCATTCCATTCAAGAATTGTCAAAAATGTGATTTAGAATGTTGACGAACATTACATTGTAGAACTGTCAAACGTGTTTTAGAAGGTTGACGAACATTCCTTTCTAGAATTGTCAGACAATGTGATTTAGAATGATCATGAACATTCCATTCTAGAATTGTCAAACATGTGATTTAGAATGTTGACGAGCATTCCATTCAAGAATTGTCAAACGTGATTTAGAATGTTGGCGAACATTACATTCTAGAATTTTCAAACATTCAAACTAAGTTCTGGAATTCTGACGAACATTCCATTCAAGAACTGTCAAGCATTGCTATTAGGATGTTGACGAACATTCCATTCTAGAATTGCCAAACATGTGATTTAGAATGTTGACGAACATTCCATTCCAGAATGGTCAGACATTGCTATTAGAATGTTGGCAAACATTCCATTCTAGAATTGTCAAACATGTGATTTAGAATGTCGGCGAACATTCCATTCTAGAATTGTCAAACATGTGATTTAGAATGTTGACGAGCATTCCATTCAAGAATTGTCAAACGTGATTTAGAATGTTGACGAGCATTCCATTCTAAAATTCTCAAACATGTGATTTAGAATGTTAACGAACATTCCATTCCAGAACGGTCAGACATTGCTATTAGAATGTCAGCGAACATTCCATTCTAGAATTGTCAAACATGTGACTTAGAATGTTGACGAACATTCCATTCTAGAATGTTGACAAACATTACATTCTAGAATTTTCAAACATTCAAACTAAGTTCTGGAATTCTGACGAACATTCCATTCTAGAACTGTCAAGCATTGCTATTAGGATGTTGACGAACATTCCATTCTAGAATTGCCAAACATGTGATTTAGAATGTTGACGAACATTCCATTCCAGAATGGTCAGACATTGCTATCAGAATGTTGGCGAACATTCCATTCTAGAATTGTCAAACATGTGATTTAGAATGTCGGCGAACATTCCATTCTAGAATTGTCAAACATGTGATTTAGAATGTTGACGAGCATTCCATTCAAGAATTGTCAAACGTGATTTAGAATGTTGACGAGCATTCCATTCTAGAATTGTCAAACATGTGATTTAGAATGTTGACGAACATTCCATTCTAGAATTGTCAGACATTGCTTGTAGAATGTCGGCGAACATTACATTCCAGAATGGTCAGACATTGCTATCAGAATGTCGGAGAACATTCCATCCTAGAATTGTCAAACATGTGATTTAGAATGTTGACGAGCATTCCATTCAAGAATTGTCAAACATGTGATTTAGAATGTTGGCGAACATTACATTCTAGAACTGTCAAACGTGATATAGAAGGTTGACGAACATTCCATTCTACAATGGTCAGACATTGCTTTTAGAATGTCGGCGAACATTCCATTCTAGAATTCTCAAACATGTGATTTAGAATGTTGACGAACATTCCATTCCAGAATGGTCAGACATTGCTATTAGAATGTTGGCGAACATTCCATTCTAGAATTGTCAAACATGTGATTTAGAATATTGACGAGCATTCCATTCAAGAATTGTCAAAAATGTGATTTAGAATGTTGACGAACATTACATTGTAGAACTGTCAAACGTGTTTTAGAAGGTTGACGAACATTCCTTTCTAGAATTTTCAGACAATGTGATTTAGAATGATCATGAACATTCCATTCTAGAATTGTCAAACATGTGATTTAGGATGTTGACGAGCATTCCATTCAAGAATTGTCAAACGTGATTTAGAATGTTGGCGAACATTACATTCTAGAATTTTCAAACATTCAAACTAAGTTCTGGAATTCTGACGAACATTCCATTCTAGAACTGTCAAGCATTGCTATTAGGATGTTGACGAACATTCCATTCTAGAATTGCCAAACATGTGATTTAGAATGATGACGAACATTCCATTCCAGAATGGTCAGACATTGCTATTAGAATGTTGGCGAACATTCCATTCTATAACTGTCAAACATGTGATTTAGAATGTTGATGAACATTCCATTCTACAATGGTCAGACATTGCTTTTAGAATGTCGGGGAACATTCCATTCTAGAATTGTCAAACATGTGATTTAGAATGTTGACGAACATTCCATTCCAGAATGGTCAGACATTGCTATTAGAATGTTGGCGAACATTCCATTCTAGAATTGTCAAACATGTGATTTAGAATATTGACGAGCATTCCATTCAAGAATTGTCAAAAATGTGATTTAGAATGTTGACGAACATTACATTGTAGAACTGTCAAACGTGTTCTAGAAGGTTGACGAACATTCCTTTCTAGAATTGTCAGACAATGTGATTTAGAATGATCATGAACATTCCATTCTAGAATTGTCAAACATGTGATTTAGAATGTTGACGAACATTCCATTCTAGAATTGTCAGACATTGCTTGTAGAATGTCGGCGAACATTACATTCCAGAATGGTCAGACATTGCTATCAGAATGTCGGAGAACATTCCATCCTAGAATTGTCAAACATGTGATTTAGAATGTTGACGAGCATTCCATTCAAGAATTGTCAAACATGTGATTTAGAATGTTGGCGAACATTACATTCTAGAACTGTCAAACGTGATATAGAAGGTTGACGAACATTCCATTCTACAATGGTCAGACATTGCTTTTAGAATGTCGGCGAACATTCCATTCTAGAATTCTCAAACATGTGATTTAGAATGTTGACGAACATTCCATTCCAGAATGGTCAGACATTGCTATTAGAATGTTGGCGAACATTCCATTCTAGAATTGTCAAACATGTGATTTAGAATATTGACGAGCATTCCATTCAAGAATTGTCAAAAATGTGATTTAGAATGTTGACGAACATTACATTGTAGAACTGTCAAACGTGTTTTAGAAGGTTGACGAACATTCCTTTCTAGAATTTTCAGACAATGTGATTTAGAATGATCATGAACATTCCATTCTAGAATTGTCAAACATGTGATTTAGGATGTTGACGAGCATTCCATTCAAGAATTGTCAAACGTGATTTAGAATGTTGGCGAACATTACATTCTAGAATTTTCAAACATTCAAACTAAGTTCTGGAATTCTGACGAACATTCCATTCTAGAACTGTCAAGCATTGCTATTAGGATGTTGACGAACATTCCATTCTAGAATTGCCAAACATGTGATTTAGAATGTTGACGAACATTCCATTCCAGAATGGTCAGACATTGCTATTAGAATGTTGGCGAACATTCCATTCTAGAATTGTCAAACATGTGATTTAGAATGTCGGCGAACATTCCATTCTAGAATTGTCAAACATGTGATTTAGAATGTTGACGAGCATTCCATTCAAGAATTGTCAAACGTGATTTAGAATGTTGACGAGCATTCCTTTCTAGAATTGTCAAACATGTGATTTAGAATGTTGACGAACATTCCATTCTAGAATTGTCAGACATTGCTTGTAGAATGTCTGCGAACATTACATTCCAGAATGGTCAGACATTGCTATCAGAATGTCGGAGAACATTCCATCCTAGAATTGTCAAACATGTGATTTAGAATGTTGACGAGCATTCCATTCAAGAATTGTCAAACATGTGATTTAGAATGTTGGCGAACATTACATTCTAGAACTGTCAAACGTGATATAGAAGGTTGACGAACATTCCATTCTACAATGGTCAGACATTGCTTTTAGAATGTCGGCGAACATTCCATTCTAGAATTCTCAAACATGTGATTTAGAATGTTGACGAACATTCCATTCCAGAATGGTCAGACATTGCTATTAGAATGTTGGCGAACATTCCATTCTAGAATTGTCAAACATGTGATTTAGAATATTGACGAGCATTCCATTCAAGAATTGTCAAAAATGTGATTTAGAATGTTGACGAACATTACATTGTAGAACTGTCAAACGTGTTTTAGAAGGTTAACGAACATTCCTTTCTAGAATTTTCAGACAATGTGATTTAGAATGATCATGAACATTCCATTCTAGAATTGTCAAACATGTGATTTAGGATGTTGACGAGCATTCCATTCAAGAATTGTCAAACGTGATTTAGAATGTTGGCGAACATTACATTCTAGAATTTTCAAACATTCAAACTAAGTTCTGGAATTCTGACGAACATTCCATTCTAGAACTGTCAAGCATTGCTATTAGGATGTTGACGAACATTCCATTCTAGAATTGCCAAACATGTGATTTAGAATGTTGACGAACATTCCATTCCAGAATGGTCAGACATTGCTTTTAGAATGTCGGTGAACATTCCATTCTAGAATTGTCAAACATGTGATTTAGAATGTTGACGAACATTCCATTCCAGAATGGTCAGACATTGCTATTAGAATGTTGGCGAACATTCCATTCTAGAATTGTCAAACATGTGATTTAGAATATTGACGAGCATTCCATTCAAGAATTGTCAAAAATGTGATTTAGAATGTTGACGAACATTACATTGTAGAACTGTCAAACGTGTTTTAGAAGGTTGACGAACATTCCTTTCTAGAATTGTCAGACAATGTGATTTAGAATGATCATGAACATTCCATTCTAGAATTGTCAAACATGTGATTTAGAATGTTGACGAGCATTCCATTCAAGAATTGTCAAACGTGATTTAGAATGTTGGCGAACATTACATTCTAGAATTTTCAAACATTCAAACTAAGTTCTGGAATTCTGACGAACATTCCATTCTAGAACTGTCAAGCATTGCTATTAGGATGTTGACGAACATTCCATTCTAGAATTGCCAAACATGTGATTTAGAATGTTGACGAACATTCCATTCCAGAATGGTCAGACATTGCTATTAGAATGTTGACGAGCATTCCATTCTAGAATTGTCAAACATGTGATTTAGAATGTCGGCAAACATTCCATTCTAGAATTGTCAAACATGTGATTTAGAATGTTGACGAACATTCCATTCCAGAATGGTCAGACATTGCTATTAGAATGTTGGCGAACATTCCATTCTAGAATTGTCGAACATGTGATTTAGAATGTCGGCGAACATTCCATTCTAGAACTGTCAAACATGTGATTTAGAATGTTGACGAACATTCCATTCTACAATGGTCAGACATTGCTTTTAGAATGTCGGCGAACATTCCATTCTAGAATTGTCAAACATGTGATTTAGAATGTTGACGAACATTCCATTCCAGAATGGTCAGACATTGCTATTAGAATGTTGGCGAACATTCCATTCTAGATTAGTCAAAAATGTGATTTAGAATGTTGACGAACATTACATTGTAGAACTGTCAAACGTGTTTTAGAAGGTTGACGAACATTCCTTTCTAGAATTTTCAGACAATGTGATTTAGAATGATCATGAACATTCCATTCTAGAATTGTCAAACATGTGATTTAGGATGTTGACGAGCATTCCATTCAAGAATTGTCAAACGTGATTTAGAATGTTGGCGAACATTACATTCTAGAATTTTCAAACATTCAAACTAAGTTCTGGAATTCTGACGAACATTCCATTCTAGAACTGTCAAGCATTGCTATTAGGATGTTGACGAACATTCCATTCTAGAATTGCCAAACATGTGATTTAGAATGTTGACGAACATTCCATTCCAGAATGGTCAGACATTGCTATTAGAATGTTGGCGAACATTCCATTCTAGAATTGTCAAACATGTGATTTAGAATGTCGGCGAACATTCCATTCTAGAATTGCCAAACATGTGATTTAGAATGTTGACGAACATTCCATTCCAGAATGGTCAGACATTGCTATTAGAATGTTGGCGAACATTCCATTCTAGATTAGTCAAAAATGTGATTTAGAATGTTGACGAACATTACATTGTAGAACTGTCAAACGTGTTTTAGAAGGTTGACGAACATTCCTTTCTAGAATTTTCAGACAATGTGATTTAGAATGATCATGAACATTCCATTCTAGAATTGTCAAACATGTGATTTAGGATGTTGACGAGCATTCCATTCAAGAATTGTCAAACGTGATTTAGAATGTTGGCGAACATTACATTCTAGAATTTTCAAACATTCAAACTAAGTTCTGGAATTCTGACGAACATTCCATTCTAGAACTGTCAAGCATTGCTATTAGGATGTTGACGAACATTCCATTCTAGAATTGCCAAACATGTGATTTAGAATGTTGACGAACATTCCATTCCAGAATGGTCAGACATTGCTATTAGAATGTTGGCGAACATTCCATTCTAGAATTGTCAAACATGTGATTTAGAATGTCGGCGAACATTCCATTCTAGAATTGTCAAACATGTGATTTAGAATGTTGACGAGCATTCCATTCAAGAATTGTCAAACGTGATTTAGAATGTTGACGAGCATTCCTTTCTAGAATTGTCAAACATGTGATTTAGAATGTTGACGAACATTCCATTCTAGAATTGTCAGACATTGCTTGTAGAATGTCGGCGAACATTACATTCCAGAATGGTCAGACATTGCTATCAGAATGTCGGAGAACATTCCATCCTAGAATTGTCAAACATGTGATTTAGAATGTTGACGAGCATTCCATTCAAGAATTGTCAAACATGTGATTTAGAATGTTGGCGAACATTACATTCTAGAACTGTCAAACGTGATATAGAAGGTTGACGAACATTCCATTCTACAATGGTCAGACATTGCTTTTAGAATGTCGGCGAACATTCCATTCTAGAATTCTCAAACATGTGATTTAGAATGTTGACGAACATTCCATTCCAGAATGGTCAGACATTGCTATTAGAATGTTGGCGAACATTCCATTCTAGAATTGTCAAACATGTGATTTAGAATATTGACGAGCATTCCATTCAAGAATTGTCAAAAATGTGATTTAGAATGTTGACGAACATTACATTGTAGAACTGTCAAACGTGTTTTAGAAGGTTAACGAACATTCCTTTCTAGAATTTTCAGACAATGTGATTTAGAATGATCATGAACATTCCATTCTAGAATTGTCAAACATGTGATTTAGGATGTTGACGAGCATTCCATTCAAGAATTGTCAAACGTGATTTAGAATGTTGGCGAACATTACATTCTAGAATTTTCAAACATTCAAACTAAGTTCTGGAATTCTGACGAACATTCCATTCTAGAATTGTCAAGCATTGCTATTAGGATGTTGACGAACATTCCATTCTAGAATTGCCAAACATGTGATTTAGAATGTTGACGAACATTCCATTCCAGAATGGTCAGACATTGCTTTTAGAATGTCGGTGAACATTCCATTCTAGAATTGTCAAACATGTGATTTAGAATGTTGACGAACATTCCATTCCAGAATGGTCAGACATTGCTATTAGAATGTTGGCGAACATTCCATTCTAGAATTGTCAAACATGTGATTTAGAATATTGACGAGCATTCCATTCAAGAATTGTCAAAAATGTGATTTAGAATGTTGACGAACATTACATTGTAGAACTGTCAAACGTGTTTTAGAAGGTTGACGAACATTCCTTTCTAGAATTTTCAGACAATGTGATTTAGAATGATCATGAACATTCCATTCTAGAATTGTCAAACATGTGATTTAGGATGTTGACGAGCATTCCATTCAAGAATTGTCAAACGTGATTTAGAATGTTGGCGAACATTACATTCTAGAATTTTCAAACATTCAAACTAAGTTCTGGAATTCTGACGAACATTCCATTCTAGAACTGTCAAGCATTGCTATTAGGATGTTGACGAACATTCCATTCTAGAATTGCCAAACATGTGATTTAGAATGTTGACGAACATTCCATTCCAGAATGGTCAGACATTGCTATTAGAATGTTGGCGAACATTCCATTCTAGAATTGTCAAACATGTGATTTAGAATGTCGGCGAACATTCCATTCTAGAATTGTCAAACATGTGATTTAGAATGTTGACGAGCATTCCATTCAAGAATTGTCAAACGTGATTTAGAATGTTGACGAGCATTCCTTTCTAGAATTGTCAAACATGTGATTTAGAATGTTGACGAACATTCCATTCTAGAATTGTCAGACATTGCTTGTAGAATGTCGGCGAACATTACATTCCAGAATGGTCAGACATTGCTATCAGAATGTCGGAGAACATTCCATCCTAGAATTGTCAAACATGTGATTTAGAATGTTGACGAGCATTCCATTCAAGAATTGTCAAACATGTGATTTAGAATGTTGGCGAACATTACATTCTAGAACTGTCAAACGTGATATAGAAGGTTGACGAACATTCCATTCTACAATGGTCAGACATTGCTTTTAGAATGTCGGCGAACATTCCATTCTAGAATTCTCAAACATGTGATTTAGAATGTTGACGAACATTCCATTCCAGAATGGTCAGACATTGCTATTAGAATGTTGGCGAACATTCCATTCTAGAATTGTCAAACATGTGATTTAGAATATTGACGAGCATTCCATTCAAGAATTGTCAAAAATGTGATTTAGAATGTTGACGAACATTACATTGTAGAACTGTCAAACGTGTTTTAGAAGGTTAACGAACATTCCTTTCTAGAATTTTCAGACAATGTGATTTAGAATGATCATGAACATTCCATTCTAGAATTGTCAAACATGTGATTTAGGATGTTGACGAGCATTCCATTCAAGAATTGTCAAACGTGATTTAGAATGTTGGCGAACATTACATTCTAGAATTTTCAAACATTCAAACTAAGTTCTGGAATTCTGACGAACATTCCATTCTAGAATTGTCAAGCATTGCTATTAGGATGTTGACGAACATTCCATTCTAGAATTGCCAAACATGTGATTTAGAATGTTGACGAACATTCCATTCCAGAATGGTCAGACATTGCTTTTAGAATGTCGGTGAACATTCCATTCTAGAATTGTCAAACATGTGATTTAGAATGTTGACGAACATTCCATTCCAGAATGGTCAGACATTGCTATTAGAATGTTGGCGAACATTCCATTCTAGAATTGTCAAACATGTGATTTAGAATATTGACGAGCATTCCATTCAAGAATTGTCAAAAATGTGATTTAGAATGTTGACGAACATTACATTGTAGAACTGTCAAACGTGTTTTAGAAGGTTGACGAACATTCCTTTCTAGAATTTTCAGACAATGTGATTTAGAATGATCATGAACATTCCATTCTAGAATTGTCAAACATGTGATTTAGGATGTTGACGAGCATTCCATTCAAGAATTGTCAAACGTGATTTAGAATGTTGGCGAACATTACATTCTAGAATTTTCAAACATTCAAACTAAGTTCTGGAATTCTGACGAACATTCCATTCTAGAACTGTCAAGCATTGCTATTAGGATGTTGACGAACATTCCATTCTAGAATTGCCAAACATGTGATTTAGAATGTTGACGAACATTCCATTCCAGAATGGTCAGACATTGCTATTAGAATGTTGGCGAACATTCCATTCTAGAATTGTCAAACATGTGATTTAGAATGTCGGCGAACATTCCATTCTAGAATTGTCAAACATGTGATTTAGAATGTTGACGAGCATTCCATTCAAGAATTGTCAAACGTGATTTAGAATGTTGACGAGCATTCCTTTCTAGAATTGTCAAACATGTGATTTAGAATGTTGACGAACATTCCATTCTAGAATTGTCAGACATTGCTTGTAGAATGTCGGCGAACATTACATTCCAGAATGGTCAGACATTGCTATCAGAATGTCGGAGAACATTCCATCCTAGAATTGTCAAACATGTGATTTAGAATGTTGACGAGCATTCCATTCAAGAATTGTCAAACATGTGATTTAGAATGTTGGCGAACATTACATTCTAGAACTGTCAAACGTGATATAGAAGGTTGACGAACATTCCATTCTACAATGGTCAGACATTGCTTTTAGAATGTCGGCGAACATTCCATTCTAGAATTCTCAAACATGTGATTTAGAATGTTGACGAACATTCCATTCCAGAATGGTCAGACATTGCTATTAGAATGTTGGCGAACATTCCATTCTAGAATTGTCAAACATGTGATTTAGAATATTGACGAGCATTCCATTCAAGAATTGTCAAAAATGTGATTTAGAATGTTGACGAACATTACATTGTAGAACTGTCAAACGTGTTTTAGAAGGTTAACGAACATTCCTTTCTAGAATTTTCAGACAATGTGATTTAGAATGATCATGAACATTCCATTCTAGAATTGTCAAACATGTGATTTAGGATGTTGACGAGCATTCCATTCAAGAATTGTCAAACGTGATTTAGAATGTTGGCGAACATTACATTCTAGAATTTTCAAACATTCAAACTAAGTTCTGGAATTCTGACGAACATTCCATTCTAGAACTGTCAAGCATTGCTATTAGGATGTTGACGAACATTCCATTCTAGAATTGCCAAACATGTGATTTAGAATGTTGACGAACATTCCATTCCAGAATGGTCAGACATTGCTATTAGAATGTTGGCGAACATTCCATTCTAGAACTGTCAAACATGTGATTTAGAATGTTGATGAACATTCCATTCTACAATGGTCAGACATTGCTTTTAGAATGTCGGTGAACATTCCATTCTAGAATTGTCAAACATGTGATTTAGAATGTTGACGAACATTCCATTCCAGAATGGTCAGACATTGCTATTAGAATGTTGGCGAACATTCCATTCTAGAATTGTCAAACATGTGATTTAGAATATTGACGAGCATTCCATTCAAGAATTGTCAAAAATGTGATTTAGAATGTTGACGAACATTACATTGTAGAACTGTCAAACGTGTTCTAGAAGGTTGACGAACATTCCTTTCTAGAATTGTCAGACAATGTGATTTAGAATGATCATGAACATTCCATTCTAGAATTGTCAAACATGTGATTTAGAATGTTGACGAACATTCCATTCTAGAATTGTCAGACATTGCTTGTAGAATGTCGGCGAACATTACATTCCAGAATGGTCAGACATTGCTATCAGAATGTCGGAGAACATTCCATCCTAGAATTGTCAAACATGTGATTTAGAATGTTGACGAGCATTCCATTCAAGAATTGTCAAACATGTGATTTAGAATGTTGGCGAACATTACATTCTAGAACTGTCAAACGTGATATAGAAGGTTGACGAACATTCCATTCTACAATGGTCAGACATTGCTTTTAGAATGTCGGCGAACATTCCATTCTAGAATTCTCAAACATGTGATTTAGAATGTTGACGAACATTCCATTCCAGAATGGTCAGACATTGCTATTAGAATGTTGGCGAACATTCCATTCTAGAATTGTCAAACATGTGATTTAGAATATTGACGAGCATTCCATTCAAGAATTGTCAAAAATGTGATTTAGAATGTTGACGAACATTACATTGTAGAACTGTCAAACGTGTTTTAGAAGGTTGACGAACATTCCTTTCTAGAATTTTCAGACAATGTGATTTAGAATGATCATGAACATTCCATTCTAGAATTGTCAAACATGTGATTTAGGATGTTGACGAGCATTCCATTCAAGAATTGTCAAACGTGATTTAGAATGTTGGCGAACATTACATTCTAGAATTTTCAAACATTCAAACTAAGTTCTGGAATTCTGACGAACATTCCATTCAAGAACTGTCAAGCATTGCTATTAGGATGTTGACGAACATTCCATTCTAGAATTGCCAAACATGTGATTTAGAATGTTGACGAACATTCCATTCCAGAATGGTCAGACATTGCTATTAGAATGTTGGCAAACATTCCATTCTAGAATTGTCAAACATGTGATTTAGAATGTCGGCGAACATTCCATTCTAGAATTGTCAAACATGTGATTTAGAATGTTGACGAGCATTCCATTCAAGAATTGTCAAACGTGATTTAGAATGTTGACGAGCATTCCATTCTAAAATTCTCAAACATGTGATTTAGAATGTTAACGAACATTCCATTCCAGAACGGTCAGACATTGCTATTAGAATGTCAGCGAACATTCCATTCTAGAATTGTCAAACATGTGATTTAGAATGTTGACGAACATTCCATTCTAGAATGTTGACAAACATTACATTCTAGAATTTTCAAACATTCAAACTAAGTTCTGGAATTCTGACGAACATTCCATTCTAGAACTGTCAAGCATTGCTATTAGGATGTTGACGAACATTCCATTCTAGAATTGCCAAACATGTGATTTAGAATGTTGACGAACATTCCATTCCAGAATGGTCAGACATTGCTATCAGAATGTTGGCGAACATTCCATTCTAGAATTGTCAAACATGTGATTTAGAATGTCGGCGAACATTCCATTCTAGAATTGTCAAACATGTGATTTAGAATGTTGACGAGCATTCCATTCAAGAATTGTCAAACGTGATTTAGAATGTTGACGAGCATTCCATTCTAGAATTGTCAAACATGTGATTTAGAATGTTGACGAACATTCCATTCTAGAATTGTCAGACATTGCTTGTAGAATGTCGGCGAACATTACATTCCAGAATGGTCAGACATTGCTATCAGAATGTCGGAGAACATTCCATCCTAGAATTGTCAAACATGTGATTTAGAATGTTGACGAGCATTCCATTCAAGAATTGTCAAACATGTGATTTAGAATGTTGGCGAACATTACATTCTAGAACTGTCAAACGTGATATAGAAGGTTGACGAACATTCCATTCTACAATGGTCAGACATTGCTTTTAGAATGTCGGCGAACATTCCATTCTAGAATTCTCAAACATGTGATTTAGAATGTTGACGAACATTCCATTCCAGAATGGTCAGACATTGCTATTAGAATGTTGGCGAACATTCCATTCTAGAATTGTCAAACATGTGATTTAGAATATTGACGAGCATTCCATTCAAGAATTGTCAAAAATGTGATTTAGAATGTTGACGAACATTACATTGTAGAACTGTCAAACGTGTTTTAGAAGGTTAACGAACATTCCTTTCTAGAATTTTCAGACAATGTGATTTAGAATGATCATGAACATTCCATTCTAGAATTGTCAAACATGTGATTTAGGATGTTGACGAGCATTCCATTCAAGAATTGTCAAACGTGATTTAGAATGTTGGCGAACATTACATTCTAGAATTTTCAAACATTCAAACTAAGTTCTGGAATTCTGACGAACATTCCATTCTAGAATTGTCAAGCATTGCTATTAGGATGTTGACGAACATTCCATTCTAGAATTGCCAAACATGTGATTTAGAATGTTGACGAACATTCCATTCCAGAATGGTCAGACATTGCTTTTAGAATGTCGGTGAACATTCCATTCTAGAATTGTCAAACATGTGATTTAGAATGTTGACGAACATTCCATTCCAGAATGGTCAGACATTGCTATTAGAATGTTGGCGAACATTCCATTCTAGAATTGTCAAACATGTGATTTAGAATATTGACGAGCATTCCATTCAAGAATTGTCAAAAATGTGATTTAGAATGTTGACGAACATTACATTGTAGAACTGTCAAACGTGTTTTAGAAGGTTGACGAACATTCCTTTCTAGAATTTTCAGACAATGTGATTTAGAATGATCATGAACATTCCATTCTAGAATTGTCAAACATGTGATTTAGGATGTTGACGAGCATTCCATTCAAGAATTGTCAAACGTGATTTAGAATGTTGGCGAACATTACATTCTAGAATTTTCAAACATTCAAACTAAGTTCTGGAATTCTGACGAACATTCCATTCTAGAACTGTCAAGCATTGCTATTAGGATGTTGACGAACATTCCATTCTAGAATTGCCAAACATGTGATTTAGAATGTTGACGAACATTCCATTCCAGAATGGTCAGACATTGCTATTAGAATGTTGGCGAACATTCCATTCTAGAATTGTCAAACATGTGATTTAGAATGTCGGCGAACATTCCATTCTAGAATTGTCAAACATGTGATTTAGAATGTTGACGAGCATTCCATTCAAGAATTGTCAAACGTGATTTAGAATGTTGACGAGCATTCCTTTCTAGAATTGTCAAACATGTGATTTAGAATGTTGACGAACATTCCATTCTAGAATTGTCAGACATTGCTTGTAGAATGTCGGCGAACATTACATTCCAGAATGGTCAGACATTGCTATCAGAATGTCGGAGAACATTCCATCCTAGAATTGTCAAACATGTGATTTAGAATGTTGACGAGCATTCCATTCAAGAATTGTCAAACATGTGATTTAGAATGTTGGCGAACATTACATTCTAGAACTGTCAAACGTGATATAGAAGGTTGACGAACATTCCATTCTACAATGGTCAGACATTGCTTTTAGAATGTCGGCGAACATTCCATTCTAGAATTCTCAAACATGTGATTTAGAATGTTGACGAACATTCCATTCCAGAATGGTCAGACATTGCTATTAGAATGTTGGCGAACATTCCATTCTAGAATTGTCAAACATGTGATTTAGAATATTGACGAGCATTCCATTCAAGAATTGTCAAAAATGTGATTTAGAATGTTGACGAACATTACATTGTAGAACTGTCAAACGTGTTTTAGAAGGTTAACGAACATTCCTTTCTAGAATTTTCAGACAATGTGATTTAGAATGATCATGAACATTCCATTCTAGAATTGTCAAACATGTGATTTAGGATGTTGACGAGCATTCCATTCAAGAATTGTCAAACGTGATTTAGAATGTTGGCGAACATTACATTCTAGAATTTTCAAACATTCAAACTAAGTTCTGGAATTCTGACGAACATTCCATTCTAGAATTGTCAAGCATTGCTATTAGGATGTTGACGAACATTCCATTCTAGAATTGCCAAACATGTGATTTAGAATGTTGACGAACATTCCATTCCAGAATGGTCAGACATTGCTTTTAGAATGTCGGTGAACATTCCATTCTAGAATTGTCAAACATGTGATTTAGAATGTTGACGAACATTCCATTCCAGAATGGTCAGACATTGCTATTAGAATGTTGGCGAACATTCCATTCTAGAATTGTCAAACATGTGATTTAGAATATTGACGAGCATTCCATTCAAGAATTGTCAAAAATGTGATTTAGAATGTTGACGAACATTACATTGTAGAACTGTCAAACGTGTTTTAGAAGGTTGACGAACATTCCTTTCTAGAATTTTCAGACAATGTGATTTAGAATGATCATGAACATTCCATTCTAGAATTGTCAAACATGTGATTTAGGATGTTGACGAGCATTCCATTCAAGAATTGTCAAACGTGATTTAGAATGTTGGCGAACATTACATTCTAGAATTTTCAAACATTCAAACTAAGTTCTGGAATTCTGACGAACATTCCATTCTAGAACTGTCAAGCATTGCTATTAGGATGTTGACGAACATTCCATTCTAGAATTGCCAAACATGTGATTTAGAATGTTGACGAACATTCCATTCCAGAATGGTCAGACATTGCTATTAGAATGTTGGCGAACATTCCATTCTAGAATTGTCAAACATGTGATTTAGAATGTCGGCGAACATTCCATTCTAGAATTGTCAAACATGTGATTTAGAATGTTGACGAGCATTCCATTCAAGAATTGTCAAACGTGATTTAGAATGTTGACGAGCATTCCTTTCTAGAATTGTCAAACATGTGATTTAGAATGTTGACGAACATTCCATTCTAGAATTGTCAGACATTGCTTGTAGAATGTCGGCGAACATTACATTCCAGAATGGTCAGACATTGCTATCAGAATGTCGGAGAACATTCCATCCTAGAATTGTCAAACATGTGATTTAGAATGTTGACGAGCATTCCATTCAAGAATTGTCAAACATGTGATTTAGAATGTTGGCGAACATTACATTCTAGAACTGTCAAACGTGATATAGAAGGTTGACGAACATTCCATTCTACAATGGTCAGACATTGCTTTTAGAATGTCGGCGAACATTCCATTCTAGAATTCTCAAACATGTGATTTAGAATGTTGACGAACATTCCATTCCAGAATGGTCAGACATTGCTATTAGAATGTTGGCGAACATTCCATTCTAGAATTGTCAAACATGTGATTTAGAATATTGACGAGCATTCCATTCAAGAATTGTCAAAAATGTGATTTAGAATGTTGACGAACATTACATTGTAGAACTGTCAAACGTGTTTTAGAAGGTTAACGAACATTCCTTTCTAGAATTTTCAGACAATGTGATTTAGAATGATCATGAACATTCCATTCTAGAATTGTCAAACATGTGATTTAGGATGTTGACGAGCATTCCATTCAAGAATTGTCAAACGTGATTTAGAATGTTGGCGAACATTACATTCTAGAATTTTCAAACATTCAAACTAAGTTCTGGAATTCTGACGAACATTCCATTCTAGAACTGTCAAGCATTGCTATTAGGATGTTGACGAACATTCCATTCTAGAATTGCCAAACATGTGATTTAGAATGTTGACGAACATTCCATTCCAGAATGGTCAGACATTGCTATTAGAATGTTGGCGAACATTCCATTCTAGAACTGTCAAACATGTGATTTAGAATGTTGATGAACATTCCATTCTACAATGGTCAGACATTGCTTTTAGAATGTCGGTGAACATTCCATTCTAGAATTGTCAAACATGTGATTTAGAATGTTGACGAACATTCCATTCCAGAATGGTCAGACATTGCTATTAGAATGTTGGCGAACATTCCATTCTAGAATTGTCAAACATGTGATTTAGAATATTGACGAGCATTCCATTCAAGAATTGTCAAAAATGTGATTTAGAATGTTGACGAACATTACATTGTAGAACTGTCAAACGTGTTCTAGAAGGTTGACGAACATTCCTTTCTAGAATTGTCAGACAATGTGATTTAGAATGATCATGAACATTCCATTCTAGAATTGTCAAACATGTGATTTAGAATGTTGACGAACATTCCATTCTAGAATTGTCAGACATTGCTTGTAGAATGTCGGCGAACATTACATTCCAGAATGGTCAGACATTGCTATCAGAATGTCGGAGAACATTCCATCCTAGAATTGTCAAACATGTGATTTAGAATGTTGACGAGCATTCCATTCAAGAATTGTCAAACATGTGATTTAGAATGTTGGCGAACATTACATTCTAGAACTGTCAAACGTGATATAGAAGGTTGACGAACATTCCATTCTACAATGGTCAGACATTGCTTTTAGAATGTCGGCGAACATTCCATTCTAGAATTCTCAAACATGTGATTTAGAATGTTGACGAACATTCCATTCCAGAATGGTCAGACATTGCTATTAGAATGTTGGCGAACATTCCATTCTAGAATTGTCAAACATGTGATTTAGAATATTGACGAGCATTCCATTCAAGAATTGTCAAAAATGTGATTTAGAATGTTGACGAACATTACATTGTAGAACTGTCAAACGTGTTTTAGAAGGTTGACGAACATTCCTTTCTAGAATTTTCAGACAATGTGATTTAGAATGATCATGAACATTCCATTCTAGAATTGTCAAACATGTGATTTAGGATGTTGACGAGCATTCCATTCAAGAATTGTCAAACGTGATTTAGAATGTTGGCGAACATTACATTCTAGAATTTTCAAACATTCAAACTAAGTTCTGGAATTCTGACGAACATTCCATTCAAGAACTGTCAAGCATTGCTATTAGGATGTTGACGAACATTCCATTCTAGAATTGCCAAACATGTGATTTAGAATGTTGACGAACATTCCATTCCAGAATGGTCAGACATTGCTATTAGAATGTTGGCAAACATTCCATTCTAGAATTGTCAAACATGTGATTTAGAATGTCGGCGAACATTCCATTCTAGAATTGTCAAACATGTGATTTAGAATGTTGACGAGCATTCCATTCAAGAATTGTCAAACGTGATTTAGAATGTTGACGAGCATTCCATTCTAAAATTCTCAAACATGTGATTTAGAATGTTAACGAACATTCCATTCCAGAACGGTCAGACATTGCTATTAGAATGTCAGCGAACATTCCATTCTAGAATTGTCAAACATGTGATTTAGAATGTTGACGAACATTCCATTCTAGAATGTTGACAAACATTACATTCTAGAATTTTCAAACATTCAAACTAAGTTCTGGAATTCTGACGAACATTCCATTCTAGAACTGTCAAGCATTGCTATTAGGATGTTGACGAACATTCCATTCTAGAATTGCCAAACATGTGATTTAGAATGTTGACGAACATTCCATTCCAGAATGGTCAGACATTGCTATCAGAATGTTGGCGAACATTCCATTCTAGAATTGTCAAACATGTGATTTAGAATGTCGGCGAACATTCCATTCTAGAATTGTCAAACATGTGATTTAGAATGTTGACGAGCATTCCATTCAAGAATTGTCAAACGTGATTTAGAATGTTGACGAGCATTCCATTCTAGAATTGTCAAACATGTGATTTAGAATGTTGACGAACATTCCATTCTAGAATTGTCAGACATTGCTTGTAGAATGTCGGCGAACATTACATTCCAGAATGGTCAGACATTGCTATCAGAATGTCGGAGAACATTCCATCCTAGAATTGTCAAACATGTGATTTAGAATGTTGACGAGCATTCCATTCAAGAATTGTCAAACATGTGATTTAGAATGTTGGCGAACATTACATTCTAGAACTGTCAAACGTGATATAGAAGGTTGACGAACATTCCATTCTACAATGGTCAGACATTGCTTTTAGAATGTCGGCGAACATTCCATTCTAGAATTCTCAAACATGTGATTTAGAATGTTGACGAACATTCCATTCCAGAATGGTCAGACATTGCTATTAGAATGTTGGCGAACATTCCATTCTAGAATTGTCAAACATGTGATTTAGAATATTGACGAGCATTCCATTCAAGAATTGTCAAAAATGTGATTTAGAATGTTGACGAACATTACATTGTAGAACTGTCAAACGTGTTTTAGAAGGTTGACGAACATTCCTTTCTAGAATTTTCAGACAATGTGATTTAGAATGATCATGAACATTCCATTCTAGAATTGTCAAACATGTGATTTAGGATGTTGACGAGCATTCCATTCAAGAATTGTCAAACGTGATTTAGAATGTTGGCGAACATTACATTCTAGAATTTTCAAACATTCAAACTAAGTTCTGGAATTCTGACGAACATTCCATTCTAGAACTGTCAAGCATTGCTATTAGGATGTTGACGAACATTCCATTCTAGAATTGCCAAACATGTGATTTAGAATGTTGAAGAACATTCCATTCCAGAATGGTCAGACATTGCTATTAGAATGTTGGCGAACATTCCATTCTAGAATTGTCAAACATGTGATTTAGAATGTCGGCGAACATTCCATTCTAGAATTGTCAAACATGTGATTTAGAATGTTGACGAGCATTCCATTCAAGAATTGTCAAACGTGATTTAGAATGTTGACGAGCATTCCTTTCTAGAATTGTCAAACATGTGATTTAGAATGTTGACGAACATTCCATTCTAGAATTGTCAGACATTGCTTGTAGAATGTCTGCGAACATTACATTCCAGAATGGTCAGACATTGCTATCAGAATGTCGGAGAACATTCCATCCTAGAATTGTCAAACATGTGATTTAGAATGTTGACGAGCATTCCATTCAAGAATTGTCAAACATGTGATTTAGAATGTTGGCGAACATTACATTCTAGAACTGTCAAACGTGATATAGAAGGTTGACGAACATTCCATTCTACAATGGTCAGACATTGCTTTTAGAATGTCGGCGAACATTCCATTCTAGAATTCTCAAACATGTGATTTAGAATGTTGACGAACATTCCATTCCAGAATGGTCAGACATTGCTATTAGAATGTTGGCGAACATTCCATTCTAGAATTGTCAAACATGTGATTTAGAATATTGACGAGCATTCCATTCAAGAATTGTCAAAAATGTGATTTAGAATGTTGACGAACATTACATTGTAGAACTGTCAAACGTGTTTTAGAAGGTTAACGAACATTCCTTTCTAGAATTTTCAGACAATGTGATTTAGAATGATCATGAACATTCCATTCTAGAATTGTCAAACATGTGATTTAGGATGTTGACGAGCATTCCATTCAAGAATTGTCAAACGTGATTTAGAATGTTGGCGAACATTACATTCTAGAATTTTCAAACATTCAAACTAAGTTCTGGAATTCTGACGAACATTCCATTCTAGAACTGTCAAGCATTGCTATTAGGATGTTGACGAACATTCCATTCTAGAATTGCCAAACATGTGATTTAGAATGTTGACGAACATTCCATTCCAGAATGGTCAGACATTGCTTTTAGAATGTCGGTGAACATTCCATTCTAGAATTGTCAAACATGTGATTTAGAATGTTGACGAACATTCCATTCCAGAATGGTCAGACATTGCTATTAGAATGTTGGCGAACATTCCATTCTAGAATTGTCAAACATGTGATTTAGAATATTGACGAGCATTCCATTCAAGAATTGTCAAAAATGTGATTTAGAATGTTGACGAACATTACATTGTAGAACTGTCAAACGTGTTTTAGAAGGTTGACGAACATTCCTTTCTAGAATTGTCAGACAATGTGATTTAGAATGATCATGAACATTCCATTCTAGAATTGTCAAACATGTGATTTAGAATGTTGACGAGCATTCCATTCAAGAATTGTCAAACGTGATTTAGAATGTTGGCGAACATTACATTCTAGAATTTTCAAACATTCAAACTAAGTTCTGGAATTCTGACGAACATTCCATTCTAGAACTGTCAAGCATTGCTATTAGGATGTTGACGAACATTCCATTCTAGAATTGCCAAACATGTGATTTAGAATGTTGACGAACATTCCATTCCAGAATGGTCAGACATTGCTATTAGAATGTTGACGAGCATTCCATTCTAGAATTGTCAAACATGTGATTTAGAATGTCGGCAAACATTCCATTCTAGAATTGTCAAACATGTGATTTAGAATGTTGACGAACATTCCATTCCAGAATGGTCAGACATTGCTATTAGAATGTTGGCGAACATTCCATTCTAGAATTGTCGAACATGTGATTTAGAATGTCGGCGAACATTCCATTCTAGAACTGTCAAACATGTGATTTAGAATGTTGACGAACATTCCATTCTACAATGGTCAGACATTGCTTTTAGAATGTCGGCGAACATTCCATTCTAGAATTGTCAAACATGTGATTTAGAATGTTGACGAACATTCCATTCCAGAATGGTCAGACATTGCTATTAGAATGTTGGCGAACATTCCATTCTAGATTAGTCAAAAATGTGATTTAGAATGTTGACGAACATTACATTGTAGAACTGTCAAACGTGTTTTAGAAGGTTGACGAACATTCCTTTCTAGAATTTTCAGACAATGTGATTTAGAATGATCATGAACATTCCATTCTAGAATTGTCAAACATGTGATTTAGGATGTTGACGAGCATTCCATTCAAGAATTGTCAAACGTGATTTAGAATGTTGGCGAACATTACATTCTAGAATTTTCAAACATTCAAACTAAGTTCTGGAATTCTGACGAACATTCCATTCTAGAACTGTCAAGCATTGCTATTAGGATGTTGACGAACATTCCATTCTAGAATTGCCAAACATGTGATTTAGAATGTTGACGAACATTCCATTCCAGAATGGTCAGACATTGCTATTAGAATGTTGGCGAACATTCCATTCTAGAATTGTCAAACATGTGATTTAGAATGTCGGCGAACATTCCATTCTAGAATTGCCAAACATGTGATTTAGAATGTTGACGAACATTCCATTCCAGAATGGTCAGACATTGCTATTAGAATGTTGGCGAACATTCCATTCTAGATTAGTCAAAAATGTGATTTAGAATGTTGACGAACATTACATTGTAGAACTGTCAAACGTGTTTTAGAAGGTTGACGAACATTCCTTTCTAGAATTTTCAGACAATGTGATTTAGAATGATCATGAACATTCCATTCTAGAATTGTCAAACATGTGATTTAGGATGTTGACGAGCATTCCATTCAAGAATTGTCAAACGTGATTTAGAATGTTGGCGAACATTACATTCTAGAATTTTCAAACATTCAAACTAAGTTCTGGAATTCTGACGAACATTCCATTCTAGAACTGTCAAGCATTGCTATTAGGATGTTGACGAACATTCCATTCTAGAATTGCCAAACATGTGATTTAGAATGTTGACGAACATTCCATTCCAGAATGGTCAGACATTGCTATTAGAATGTTGGCGAACATTCCATTCTAGAATTGTCAAACATGTGATTTAGAATGTCGGCGAACATTCCATTCTAGAATTGTCAAACATGTGATTTAGAATGTTGACGAGCATTCCATTCAAGAATTGTCAAACGTGATTTAGAATGTTGACGAGCATTCCTTTCTAGAATTGTCAAACATGTGATTTAGAATGTTGACGAACATTCCATTCTAGAATTGTCAGACATTGCTTGTAGAATGTCGGCGAACATTACATTCCAGAATGGTCAGACATTGCTATCAGAATGTCGGAGAACATTCCATCCTAGAATTGTCAAACATGTGATTTAGAATGTTGACGAGCATTCCATTCAAGAATTGTCAAACATGTGATTTAGAATGTTGGCGAACATTACATTCTAGAACTGTCAAACGTGATATAGAAGGTTGACGAACATTCCATTCTACAATGGTCAGACATTGCTTTTAGAATGTCGGCGAACATTCCATTCTAGAATTCTCAAACATGTGATTTAGAATGTTGACGAACATTCCATTCCAGAATGGTCAGACATTGCTATTAGAATGTTGGCGAACATTCCATTCTAGAATTGTCAAACATGTGATTTAGAATATTGACGAGCATTCCATTCAAGAATTGTCAAAAATGTGATTTAGAATGTTGACGAACATTACATTGTAGAACTGTCAAACGTGTTTTAGAAGGTTAACGAACATTCCTTTCTAGAATTTTCAGACAATGTGATTTAGAATGATCATGAACATTCCATTCTAGAATTGTCAAACATGTGATTTAGGATGTTGACGAGCATTCCATTCAAGAATTGTCAAACGTGATTTAGAATGTTGGCGAACATTACATTCTAGAATTTTCAAACATTCAAACTAAGTTCTGGAATTCTGACGAACATTCCATTCTAGAATTGTCAAGCATTGCTATTAGGATGTTGACGAACATTCCATTCTAGAATTGCCAAACATGTGATTTAGAATGTTGACGAACATTCCATTCCAGAATGGTCAGACATTGCTTTTAGAATGTCGGTGAACATTCCATTCTAGAATTGTCAAACATGTGATTTAGAATGTTGACGAACATTCCATTCCAGAATGGTCAGACATTGCTATTAGAATGTTGGCGAACATTCCATTCTAGAATTGTCAAACATGTGATTTAGAATATTGACGAGCATTCCATTCAAGAATTGTCAAAAATGTGATTTAGAATGTTGACGAACATTACATTGTAGAACTGTCAAACGTGTTTTAGAAGGTTGACGAACATTCCATTCCAGAATGGTCAGACATTGCTATCAGAATGTTGGCGAACATTCCATTCTAGAATTGTCAAACATGTGATTTAGAATGTTGACGAACATTCCATTCCAGAATGGTCAGACATTGCTATCAGAATGTTGGCGAACATTCCATTCTAGAATTGTCAAACATGTGATTTAGAATGTCGGCGAACATTCCATTCTAGAATTGTCAAACATGTGATTTAGAATGTTGACGAGCATTCCATTCAAGAATTGTCAAACGTGATTTAGAATGTTGACGAGCATTCCATTCTAGAATTGTCAAACATGTGATTTAGAATGTTGACGAACATTCCATTCTAGAATTGTCAGACATTGCTTGTAGAATGTCGGCGAACATTACATTCCAGAATGGTCAGACATTGCTATCAGAATGTCGGAGAACATTCCATCCTAGAATTGTCAAACATGTGATTTAGAATGTTGACGAGCATTCCATTCAAGAATTGTCAAACATGTGATTTAGAATGTTGGCGAACATTACATTCTAGAACTGTCAAACGTGATATAGAAGGTTGACGAACATTCCATTCTACAATGGTCAGACATTGCTTTTAGAATGTCGGCGAACATTCCATTCTAGAATTCTCAAACATGTGATTTAGAATGTTGACGAACATTCCATTCCAGAATGGTCAGACATTGCTATTAGAATGTTGGCGAACATTCCATTCTAGAATTGTCAAACATGTGATTTAGAATATTGACGAGCATTCCATTCAAGAATTGTCAAAAATGTGATTTAGAATGTTGACGAACATTACATTGTAGAACTGTCAAACGTGTTTTAGAAGGTTGACGAACATTCCTTTCTAGAATTTTCAGACAATGTGATTTAGAATGATCATGAACATTCCATTCTAGAATTGTCAAACATGTGATTTAGGATGTTGACGAGCATTCCATTCAAGAATTGTCAAACGTGATTTAGAATGTTGGCGAACATTACATTCTAGAATTTTCAAACATTCAAACTAAGTTCTGGAATTCTGACGAACATTCCATTCTAGAACTGTCAAGCATTGCTATTAGGATGTTGACGAACATTCCATTCTAGAATTGCCAAACATGTGATTTAGAATGTTGAAGAACATTCCATTCCAGAATGGTCAGACATTGCTATTAGAATGTTGGCGAACATTCCATTCTAGAATTGTCAAACATGTGATTTAGAATGTCGGCGAACATTCCATTCTAGAATTGTCAAACATGTGATTTAGAATGTTGACGAGCATTCCATTCAAGAATTGTCAAACGTGATTTAGAATGTTGACGAGCATTCCTTTCTAGAATTGTCAAACATGTGATTTAGAATGTTGACGAACATTCCATTCTAGAATTGTCAGACATTGCTTGTAGAATGTCTGCGAACATTACATTCCAGAATGGTCAGACATTGCTATCAGAATGTCGGAGAACATTCCATCCTAGAATTGTCAAACATGTGATTTAGAATGTTGACGAGCATTCCATTCAAGAATTGTCAAACATGTGATTTAGAATGTTGGCGAACATTACATTCTAGAACTGTCAAACGTGATATAGAAGGTTGACGAACATTCCATTCTACAATGGTCAGACATTGCTTTTAGAATGTCGGCGAACATTCCATTCTAGAATTCTCAAACATGTGATTTAGAATGTTGACGAACATTCCATTCCAGAATGGTCAGACATTGCTATTAGAATGTTGGCGAACATTCCATTCTAGAATTGTCAAACATGTGATTTAGAATATTGACGAGCATTCCATTCAAGAATTGTCAAAAATGTGATTTAGAATGTTGACGAACATTACATTGTAGAACTGTCAAACGTGTTTTAGAAGGTTAACGAACATTCCTTTCTAGAATTTTCAGACAATGTGATTTAGAATGATCATGAACATTCCATTCTAGAATTGTCAAACATGTGATTTAGGATGTTGACGAGCATTCCATTCAAGAATTGTCAAACGTGATTTAGAATGTTGGCGAACATTACATTCTAGAATTTTCAAACATTCAAACTAAGTTCTGGAATTCTGACGAACATTCCATTCTAGAACTGTCAAGCATTGCTATTAGGATGTTGACGAACATTCCATTCTAGAATTGCCAAACATGTGATTTAGAATGTTGACGAACATTCCATTCCAGAATGGTCAGACATTGCTTTTAGAATGTCGGTGAACATTCCATTCTAGAATTGTCAAACATGTGATTTAGAATGTTGACGAACATTCCATTCCAGAATGGTCAGACATTGCTATTAGAATGTTGGCGAACATTCCATTCTAGAATTGTCAAACATGTGATTTAGAATATTGACGAGCATTCCATTCAAGAATTGTCAAAAATGTGATTTAGAATGTTGACGAACATTACATTGTAGAACTGTCAAACGTGTTTTAGAAGGTTGACGAACATTCCTTTCTAGAATTGTCAGACAATGTGATTTAGAATGATCATGAACATTCCATTCTAGAATTGTCAAACATGTGATTTAGAATGTTGACGAGCATTCCATTCAAGAATTGTCAAACGTGATTTAGAATGTTGGCGAACATTACATTCTAGAATTTTCAAACATTCAAACTAAGTTCTGGAATTCTGACGAACATTCCATTCTAGAACTGTCAAGCATTGCTATTAGGATGTTGACGAACATTCCATTCTAGAATTGCCAAACATGTGATTTAGAATGTTGACGAACATTCCATTCCAGAATGGTCAGACATTGCTATTAGAATGTTGACGAGCATTCCATTCTAGAATTGTCAAACATGTGATTTAGAATGTCGGCAAACATTCCATTCTAGAATTGTCAAACATGTGATTTAGAATGTTGACGAACATTCCATTCCAGAATGGTCAGACATTGCTATTAGAATGTTGGCGAACATTCCATTCTAGAATTGTCGAACATGTGATTTAGAATGTCGGCGAACATTCCATTCTAGAACTGTCAAACATGTGATTTAGAATGTTGACGAACATTCCATTCTACAATGGTCAGACATTGCTTTTAGAATGTCGGCGAACATTCCATTCTAGAATTGTCAAACATGTGATTTAGAATGTTGACGAACATTCCATTCCAGAATGGTCAGACATTGCTATTAGAATGTTGGCGAACATTCCATTCTAGATTAGTCAAAAATGTGATTTAGAATGTTGACGAACATTACATTGTAGAACTGTCAAACGTGTTTTAGAAGGTTGACGAACATTCCTTTCTAGAATTTTCAGACAATGTGATTTAGAATGATCATGAACATTCCATTCTAGAATTGTCAAACATGTGATTTAGGATGTTGACGAGCATTCCATTCAAGAATTGTCAAACGTGATTTAGAATGTTGGCGAACATTACATTCTAGAATTTTCAAACATTCAAACTAAGTTCTGGAATTCTGACGAACATTCCATTCTAGAACTGTCAAGCATTGCTATTAGGATGTTGACGAACATTCCATTCTAGAATTGCCAAACATGTGATTTAGAATGTTGACGAACATTCCATTCCAGAATGGTCAGACATTGCTATTAGAATGTTGGCGAACATTCCATTCTAGAATTGTCAAACATGTGATTTAGAATGTCGGCGAACATTCCATTCTAGAATTGCCAAACATGTGATTTAGAATGTTGACGAACATTCCATTCCAGAATGGTCAGACATTGCTATTAGAATGTTGGCGAACATTCCATTCTAGATTAGTCAAAAATGTGATTTAGAATGTTGACGAACATTACATTGTAGAACTGTCAAACGTGTTTTAGAAGGTTGACGAACATTCCTTTCTAGAATTTTCAGACAATGTGATTTAGAATGATCATGAACATTCCATTCTAGAATTGTCAAACATGTGATTTAGGATGTTGACGAGCATTCCATTCAAGAATTGTCAAACGTGATTTAGAATGTTGGCGAACATTACATTCTAGAATTTTCAAACATTCAAACTAAGTTCTGGAATTCTGACGAACATTCCATTCTAGAACTGTCAAGCATTGCTATTAGGATGTTGACGAACATTCCATTCTAGAATTGCCAAACATGTGATTTAGAATGTTGACGAACATTCCATTCCAGAATGGTCAGACATTGCTATTAGAATGTTGGCGAACATTCCATTCTAGAATTGTCAAACATGTGATTTAGAATGTCGGCGAACATTCCATTCTAGAATTGTCAAACATGTGATTTAGAATGTTGACGAGCATTCCATTCAAGAATTGTCAAACGTGATTTAGAATGTTGACGAGCATTCCTTTCTAGAATTGTCAAACATGTGATTTAGAATGTTGACGAACATTCCATTCTAGAATTGTCAGACATTGCTTGTAGAATGTCGGCGAACATTACATTCCAGAATGGTCAGACATTGCTATCAGAATGTCGGAGAACATTCCATCCTAGAATTGTCAAACATGTGATTTAGAATGTTGACGAGCATTCCATTCAAGAATTGTCAAACATGTGATTTAGAATGTTGGCGAACATTACATTCTAGAACTGTCAAACGTGATATAGAAGGTTGACGAACATTCCATTCTACAATGGTCAGACATTGCTTTTAGAATGTCGGCGAACATTCCATTCTAGAATTCTCAAACATGTGATTTAGAATGTTGACGAACATTCCATTCCAGAATGGTCAGACATTGCTATTAGAATGTTGGCGAACATTCCATTCTAGAATTGTCAAACATGTGATTTAGAATATTGACGAGCATTCCATTCAAGAATTGTCAAAAATGTGATTTAGAATGTTGACGAACATTACATTGTAGAACTGTCAAACGTGTTTTAGAAGGTTAACGAACATTCCTTTCTAGAATTTTCAGACAATGTGATTTAGAATGATCATGAACATTCCATTCTAGAATTGTCAAACATGTGATTTAGGATGTTGACGAGCATTCCATTCAAGAATTGTCAAACGTGATTTAGAATGTTGGCGAACATTACATTCTAGAATTTTCAAACATTCAAACTAAGTTCTGGAATTCTGACGAACATTCCATTCTAGAATTGTCAAGCATTGCTATTAGGATGTTGACGAACATTCCATTCTAGAATTGCCAAACATGTGATTTAGAATGTTGACGAACATTCCATTCCAGAATGGTCAGACATTGCTTTTAGAATGTCGGTGAACATTCCATTCTAGAATTGTCAAACATGTGATTTAGAATGTTGACGAACATTCCATTCCAGAATGGTCAGACATTGCTATTAGAATGTTGGCGAACATTCCATTCTAGAATTGTCAAACATGTGATTTAGAATATTGACGAGCATTCCATTCAAGAATTGTCAAAAATGTGATTTAGAATGTTGACGAACATTACATTGTAGAACTGTCAAACGTGTTTTAGAAGGTTGACGAACATTCCTTTCTAGAATTTTCAGACAATGTGATTTAGAATGATCATGAACATTCCATTCTAGAATTGTCAAACATGTGATTTAGGATGTTGACGAGCATTCCATTCAAGAATTGTCAAACGTGATTTAGAATGTTGGCGAACATTACATTCTAGAATTTTCAAACATTCAAACTAAGTTCTGGAATTCTGACGAACATTCCATTCTAGAACTGTCAAGCATTGCTATTAGGATGTTGACGAACATTCCATTCTAGAATTGCCAAACATGTGATTTAGAATGTTGACGAACATTCCATTCCAGAATGGTCAGACATTGCTATTAGAATGTTGGCGAACATTCCATTCTAGAATTGTCAAACATGTGATTTAGAATGTCGGCGAACATTCCATTCTAGAATTGTCAAACATGTGATTTAGAATGTTGACGAGCATTCCATTCAAGAATTGTCAAACGTGATTTAGAATGTTGACGAGCATTCCTTTCTAGAATTGTCAAACATGTGATTTAGAATGTTGACGAACATTCCATTCTAGAATTGTCAGACATTGCTTGTAGAATGTCGGCGAACATTACATTCCAGAATGGTCAGACATTGCTATCAGAATGTCGGAGAACATTCCATCCTAGAATTGTCAAACATGTGATTTAGAATGTTGACGAGCATTCCATTCAAGAATTGTCAAACATGTGATTTAGAATGTTGGCGAACATTACATTCTAGAACTGTCAAACGTGATATAGAAGGTTGACGAACATTCCATTCTACAATGGTCAGACATTGCTTTTAGAATGTCGGCGAACATTCCATTCTAGAATTCTCAAACATGTGATTTAGAATGTTGACGAACATTCCATTCCAGAATGGTCAGACATTGCTATTAGAATGTTGGCGAACATTCCATTCTAGAATTGTCAAACATGTGATTTAGAATATTGACGAGCATTCCATTCAAGAATTGTCAAAAATGTGATTTAGAATGTTGACGAACATTACATTGTAGAACTGTCAAACGTGTTTTAGAAGGTTAACGAACATTCCTTTCTAGAATTTTCAGACAATGTGATTTAGAATGATCATGAACATTCCATTCTAGAATTGTCAAACATGTGATTTAGGATGTTGACGAGCATTCCATTCAAGAATTGTCAAACGTGATTTAGAATGTTGGCGAACATTACATTCTAGAATTTTCAAACATTCAAACTAAGTTCTGGAATTCTGACGAACATTCCATTCTAGAATTGTCAAGCATTGCTATTAGGATGTTGACGAACATTCCATTCTAGAATTGCCAAACATGTGATTTAGAATGTTGACGAACATTCCATTCCAGAATGGTCAGACATTGCTTTTAGAATGTCGGTGAACATTCCATTCTAGAATTGTCAAACATGTGATTTAGAATGTTGACGAACATTCCATTCCAGAATGGTCAGACATTGCTATTAGAATGTTGGCGAACATTCCATTCTAGAATTGTCAAACATGTGATTTAGAATATTGACGAGCATTCCATTCAAGAATTGTCAAAAATGTGATTTAGAATGTTGACGAACATTACATTGTAGAACTGTCAAACGTGTTTTAGAAGGTTGACGAACATTCCTTTCTAGAATTTTCAGACAATGTGATTTAGAATGATCATGAACATTCCATTCTAGAATTGTCAAACATGTGATTTAGGATGTTGACGAGCATTCCATTCAAGAATTGTCAAACGTGATTTAGAATGTTGGCGAACATTACATTCTAGAATTTTCAAACATTCAAACTAAGTTCTGGAATTCTGACGAACATTCCATTCTAGAACTGTCAAGCATTGCTATTAGGATGTTGACGAACATTCCATTCTAGAATTGCCAAACATGTGATTTAGAATGTTGACGAACATTCCATTCCAGAATGGTCAGACATTGCTATTAGAATGTTGGCGAACATTCCATTCTAGAATTGTCAAACATGTGATTTAGAATGTCGGCGAACATTCCATTCTAGAATTGTCAAACATGTGATTTAGAATGTTGACGAGCATTCCATTCAAGAATTGTCAAACGTGATTTAGAATGTTGACGAGCATTCCTTTCTAGAATTGTCAAACATGTGATTTAGAATGTTGACGAACATTCCATTCTAGAATTGTCAGACATTGCTTGTAGAATGTCGGCGAACATTACATTCCAGAATGGTCAGACATTGCTATCAGAATGTCGGAGAACATTCCATCCTAGAATTGTCAAACATGTGATTTAGAATGTTGACGAGCATTCCATTCAAGAATTGTCAAACATGTGATTTAGAATGTTGGCGAACATTACATTCTAGAACTGTCAAACGTGATATAGAAGGTTGACGAACATTCCATTCTACAATGGTCAGACATTGCTTTTAGAATGTCGGCGAACATTCCATTCTAGAATTCTCAAACATGTGATTTAGAATGTTGACGAACATTCCATTCCAGAATGGTCAGACATTGCTATTAGAATGTTGGCGAACATTCCATTCTAGAATTGTCAAACATGTGATTTAGAATATTGACGAGCATTCCATTCAAGAATTGTCAAAAATGTGATTTAGAATGTTGACGAACATTACATTGTAGAACTGTCAAACGTGTTTTAGAAGGTTAACGAACATTCCTTTCTAGAATTTTCAGACAATGTGATTTAGAATGATCATGAACATTCCATTCTAGAATTGTCAAACATGTGATTTAGGATGTTGACGAGCATTCCATTCAAGAATTGTCAAACGTGATTTAGAATGTTGGCGAACATTACATTCTAGAATTTTCAAACATTCAAACTAAGTTCTGGAATTCTGACGAACATTCCATTCTAGAACTGTCAAGCATTGCTATTAGGATGTTGACGAACATTCCATTCTAGAATTGCCAAACATGTGATTTAGAATGTTGACGAACATTCCATTCCAGAATGGTCAGACATTGCTATTAGAATGTTGGCGAACATTCCATTCTAGAACTGTCAAACATGTGATTTAGAATGTTGATGAACATTCCATTCTACAATGGTCAGACATTGCTTTTAGAATGTCGGTGAACATTCCATTCTAGAATTGTCAAACATGTGATTTAGAATGTTGACGAACATTCCATTCCAGAATGGTCAGACATTGCTATTAGAATGTTGGCGAACATTCCATTCTAGAATTGTCAAACATGTGATTTAGAATATTGACGAGCATTCCATTCAAGAATTGTCAAAAATGTGATTTAGAATGTTGACGAACATTACATTGTAGAACTGTCAAACGTGTTCTAGAAGGTTGACGAACATTCCTTTCTAGAATTGTCAGACAATGTGATTTAGAATGATCATGAACATTCCATTCTAGAATTGTCAAACATGTGATTTAGAATGTTGACGAACATTCCATTCTAGAATTGTCAGACATTGCTTGTAGAATGTCGGCGAACATTACATTCCAGAATGGTCAGACATTGCTATCAGAATGTCGGAGAACATTCCATCCTAGAATTGTCAAACATGTGATTTAGAATGTTGACGAGCATTCCATTCAAGAATTGTCAAACATGTGATTTAGAATGTTGGCGAACATTACATTCTAGAACTGTCAAACGTGATATAGAAGGTTGACGAACATTCCATTCTACAATGGTCAGACATTGCTTTTAGAATGTCGGCGAACATTCCATTCTAGAATTCTCAAACATGTGATTTAGAATGTTGACGAACATTCCATTCCAGAATGGTCAGACATTGCTATTAGAATGTTGGCGAACATTCCATTCTAGAATTGTCAAACATGTGATTTAGAATATTGACGAGCATTCCATTCAAGAATTGTCAAAAATGTGATTTAGAATGTTGACGAACATTACATTGTAGAACTGTCAAACGTGTTTTAGAAGGTTGACGAACATTCCTTTCTAGAATTTTCAGACAATGTGATTTAGAATGATCATGAACATTCCATTCTAGAATTGTCAAACATGTGATTTAGGATGTTGACGAGCATTCCATTCAAGAATTGTCAAACGTGATTTAGAATGTTGGCGAACATTACATTCTAGAATTTTCAAACATTCAAACTAAGTTCTGGAATTCTGACGAACATTCCATTCAAGAACTGTCAAGCATTGCTATTAGGATGTTGACGAACATTCCATTCTAGAATTGCCAAACATGTGATTTAGAATGTTGACGAACATTCCATTCCAGAATGGTCAGACATTGCTATTAGAATGTTGGCAAACATTCCATTCTAGAATTGTCAAACATGTGATTTAGAATGTCGGCGAACATTCCATTCTAGAATTGTCAAACATGTGATTTAGAATGTTGACGAGCATTCCATTCAAGAATTGTCAAACGTGATTTAGAATGTTGACGAGCATTCCATTCTAAAATTCTCAAACATGTGATTTAGAATGTTAACGAACATTCCATTCCAGAACGGTCAGACATTGCTATTAGAATGTCAGCGAACATTCCATTCTAGAATTGTCAAACATGTGATTTAGAATGTTGACGAACATTCCATTCTAGAATGTTGACAAACATTACATTCTAGAATTTTCAAACATTCAAACTAAGTTCTGGAATTCTGACGAACATTCCATTCTAGAACTGTCAAGCATTGCTATTAGGATGTTGACGAACATTCCATTCTAGAATTGCCAAACATGTGATTTAGAATGTTGACGAACATTCCATTCCAGAATGGTCAGACATTGCTATCAGAATGTTGGCGAACATTCCATTCTAGAATTGTCAAACATGTGATTTAGAATGTCGGCGAACATTCCATTCTAGAATTGTCAAACATGTGATTTAGAATGTTGACGAGCATTCCATTCAAGAATTGTCAAACGTGATTTAGAATGTTGACGAGCATTCCATTCTAGAATTGTCAAACATGTGATTTAGAATGTTGACGAACATTCCATTCTAGAATTGTCAGACATTGCTTGTAGAATGTCGGCGAACATTACATTCCAGAATGGTCAGACATTGCTATCAGAATGTCGGAGAACATTCCATCCTAGAATTGTCAAACATGTGATTTAGAATGTTGACGAGCATTCCATTCAAGAATTGTCAAACATGTGATTTAGAATGTTGGCGAACATTACATTCTAGAACTGTCAAACGTGATATAGAAGGTTGACGAACATTCCATTCTACAATGGTCAGACATTGCTTTTAGAATGTCGGCGAACATTCCATTCTAGAATTCTCAAACATGTGATTTAGAATGTTGACGAACATTCCATTCCAGAATGGTCAGACATTGCTATTAGAATGTTGGCGAACATTCCATTCTAGAATTGTCAAACATGTGATTTAGAATATTGACGAGCATTCCATTCAAGAATTGTCAAAAATGTGATTTAGAATGTTGACGAACATTACATTGTAGAACTGTCAAACGTGTTTTAGAAGGTTGACGAACATTCCTTTCTAGAATTTTCAGACAATGTGATTTAGAATGATCATGAACATTCCATTCTAGAATTGTCAAACATGTGATTTAGGATGTTGACGAGCATTCCATTCAAGAATTGTCAAACGTGATTTAGAATGTTGGCGAACATTACATTCTAGAATTTTCTAACATTCAAACTAAGTTCTGGAATTCTGACGAACATTCCATTCTAGAACTGTCAAGCATTGCTATTAGGATGTTGACGAACATTCCATTCTAGAATTGCCAAACATGTGATTTAGAATGATGACGAACATTCCATTCCAGAATGGTCAGACATTGCTATTAGAATGTTGGCGAACATTCCATTCTATAACTGTCAAACATGTGATTTAGAATGTTGATGAACATTCCATTCTACAATGGTCAGACATTGCTTTTAGAATGTCGGTGAACATTCCATTCTAGAATTGTCAAACATGTGATTTAGAATGTTGACGAACATTCCATTCCAGAATGGTCAGACATTGCTATTAGAATGTTGGCGAACATTCCATTCTAGAATTGTCAAACATGTGATTTAGAATATTGACGAGCATTCCATTCAAGAATTGTCAAAAATGTGATTTAGAATGTTGACGAACATTACATTGTAGAACTGTCAAACGTGTTCTAGAAGGTTGACGAACATTCCTTTCTAGAATTGTCAGACAATGTGATTTAGAATGATCATGAACATTCCATTCTAGAATTGTCAAACATGTGATTTAGAATGTTGACGAACATTCCATTCTAGAATTGTCAGACATTGCTTGTAGAATGTCGGCGAACATTACATTCCAGAATGGTCAGACATTGCTATCAGAATGTCGGAGAACATTCCATCCTAGAATTGTCAAACATGTGATTTAGAATGTTGACGAGCATTCCATTCAAGAATTGTCAAACATGTGATTTAGAATGTTGGCGAACATTACATTCTAGAACTGTCAAACGTGATATAGAAGGTTGACGAACATTCCATTCTACAATGGTCAGACATTGCTTTTAGAATGTCGGCGAACATTCCATTCTAGAATTCTCAAACATGTGATTTAGAATGTTGACGAACATTCCATTCCAGAATGGTCAGACATTGCTATTAGAATGTTGGCGAACATTCCATTCTAGAATTGTCAAACATGTGATTTAGAATATTGACGAGCATTCCATTCAAGAATTGTCAAAAATGTGATTTAGAATGTTGACGAACATTACATTGTAGAACTGTCAAACGTGTTTTAGAAGGTTGACGAACATTCCTTTCTAGAATTTTCAGACAATGTGATTTAGAATGATCATGAACATTCCATTCTAGAATTGTCAAACATGTGATTTAGGATGTTGACGAGCATTCCATTCAAGAATTGTCAAACGTGATTTAGAATGTTGGCGAACATTACATTCTAGAATTTTCAAACATTCAAACTAAGTTCTGGAATTCTGACGAACATTCCATTCTAGAACTGTCAAGCATTGCTATTAGGATGTTGACGAACATTCCATTCTAGAATTGGCAAACATGTGATTTAGAATGTTGACGAACATTCCATTCCAGAATGGTCAGACATTGCTATTAGAATGTTGGCAAACATTCCATTCTAGAATTGTCAAACATGTGATTTAGAATGTCGGCGAACATTCCATTCTAGAATTGTCAAACATGTGATTTAGAATGTTGACGAGCATTCCATTCAAGAATTGTCAAACGTGATTTAGAATGTTGACGAGCATTCCATTCTAAAATTCTCAAACATGTGATTTAGAATGTTAACGAACATTCCATTCCAGAACGGTCAGACATTGCTATTAGAATGTCAGCGAACATTCCATTCTAGAATTGTCAAACATGTGATTTAGAATGTTGACGAACATTCCATTCTAGAATGTTGACAAACATTACATTCTAGAATTTTCAAACATTCAAACTAAGTTCTGGAATTCTGACGAACATTCCATTCTAGAACTGTCAAGCATTGCTATTAGGATGTTGACGAACATTCCATTCTAGAATTGCCAAACATGTGATTTAGAATGTTGACGAACATTCCATTCCAGAATGGTCAGACATTGCTATTAGAATGTTGGCGAACATTCCATTCTAGAACTGTCAAACATGTGATTTAGAATGTTGATGAACATTCCATTCTACAATGGTCAGACATTGCTTTTAGAATGTCGGTGAACATTCCATTCTAGAATTGTCAAACATGTGATTTAGAATGTTGACGAACATTCCATTCCAGAATGGTCAGACATTGCTATTAGAATGTTGGCGAACATTCCATTCTAGAATTGTCAAACATGTGATTTAGAATATTGACGAGCATTCCATTCAAGAATTGTCAAAAATGTGATTTAGAATGTTGACGAACATTACATTGTAGAACTGTCAAACGTGTTCTAGAAGGTTGACGAACATTCCTTTCTAGAATTGTCAGACAATGTGATTTAGAATGATCATGAACATTCCATTCTAGAATTGTCAAACATGTGATTTAGAATGTTGACGAACATTCCATTCTAGAATTGTCAGACATTGCTTGTAGAATGTCGGCGAACATTACATTCCAGAATGGTCAGACATTGCTATCAGAATGTCGGAGAACATTCCATCCTAGAATTGTCAAACATGTGATTTAGAATGTTGACGAGCATTCCATTCAAGAATTGTCAAACATGTGATTTAGAATGTTGGCGAACATTACATTCTAGAACTGTCAAACGTGATATAGAAGGTTGACGAACATTCCATTCTACAATGGTCAGACATTGCTTTTAGAATGTCGGCGAACATTCCATTCTAGAATTCTCAAACATGTGATTTAGAATGTTGACGAACATTCCATTCCAGAATGGTCAGACATTGCTATTAGAATGTTGGCGAACATTCCATTCTAGAATTGTCAAACATGTGATTTAGAATATTGACGAGCATTCCATTCAAGAATTGTCAAAAATGTGATTTAGAATGTTGACGAACATTACATTGTAGAACTGTCAAACGTGTTTTAGAAGGTTGACGAACATTCCTTTCTAGAATTTTCAGACAATGTGATTTAGAATGATCATGAACATTCCATTCTAGAATTGTCAAACATGTGATTTAGGATGTTGACGAGCATTCCATTCAAGAATTGTCAAACGTGATTTAGAATGTTGGCGAACATTACATTCTAGAATTTTCAAACATTCAAACTAAGTTCTGGAATTCTGACGAACATTCCATTCTAGAACTGTCAAGCATTGCTATTAGGATGTTGACGAACATTCCATTCTAGAATTGCCAAACATGTGATTTAGAATGTTGACGAACATTCCATTCCAGAATGGTCAGACATTGCTATTAGAATGTTGGCAAACATTCCATTCTAGAATTGTCAAACATGTGATTTAGAATGTCGGCGAACATTCCATTCTAGAATTGTCAAACATGTGATTTAGAATGTTGACGAGCATTCCATTCAAGAATTGTCAAACGTGATTTAGAATGTTGACGAGCATTCCATTCTAAAATTCTCAAACATGTGATTTAGAATGTTAACGAACATTCCATTCCAGAACGGTCAGACATTGCTATTAGAATGTCAGCGAACATTCCATTCTAGAATTGTCAAACATGTGATTTAGAATGTTGACGAACATTCCATTCTAGAATGTTGACAAACATTACATTCTAGAATTTTCAAACATTCAAACTAAGTTCTGGAATTCTGACGAACATTCCATTCTAGAACTGTCAAGCATTGCTATTAGGATGTTGACGAACATTCCATTCTAGAATTGCCAAACATGTGATTTAGAATGTTGACGAACATTCCATTCCAGAATGGTCAGACATTGCTATTAGAATGTTGGCGAACATTCCATTCTAGAACTGTCAAACATGTGATTTAGAATGTTGATGAACATTCCATTCTACAATGGTCAGACATTGCTTTTAGAATGTCGGTGAACATTCCATTCTAGAATTGTCAAACATGTGATTTAGAATGTTGACGAACATTCCATTCCAGAATGGTCAGACATTGCTATTAGAATGTTGGCGAACATTCCATTCTAGAATTGTCAAACATGTGATTTAGAATATTGACGAGCATTCCATTCAAGAATTGTCAAAAATGTGATTTAGAATGTTGACGAACATTACATTGTAGAACTGTCAAACGTGTTCTAGAAGGTTGACGAACATTCCTTTCTAGAATTGTCAGACAATGTGATTTAGAATGATCATGAACATTCCATTCTAGAATTGTCAAACATGTGATTTAGAATGTTGACGAACATTCCATTCTAGAATTTTCAGACATTGCTTGTAGAATGTCGGCGAACATTACATTCCAGAATGGTCAGACATTGCTATCAGAATGTCGGAGAACATTCCATCCTAGAATTGTCAAACATGTGATTTAGAATGTTGACGAGCATTCCATTCAAGAATTGTCAAACATGTGATTTAGAATGTTGGCGAACATTACATTCTAGAACTGTCAAACGTGATATAGAAGGTTGACGAACATTCCATTCTACAATGGTCAGACATTGCTTTTAGAATGTCGGCGAACATTCCATTCTAGAATTCTCAAACATGTGATTTAGAATGTTGACGAACATTCCATTCCAGAATGGTCAGACATTGCTATTAGAATGTTGGCGAACATTCCATTCTAGAATTGTCAAACATGTGATTTAGAATATTGACGAGCATTCCATTCAAGAATTGTCAAAAATGTGATTTAGAATGTTGACGAACATTACATTGTAGAACTGTCAAACGTGTTTTAGAAGGTTGACGAACATTCCTTTCTAGAATTTTCAGACAATGTGATTTAGAATGATCATGAACATTCCATTCTAGAATTGTCAAACATGTGATTTAGGATGTTGACGAGCATTCCATTCAAGAATTGTCAAACGTGATTTAGAATGTTGGCGAACATTACATTCTAGAATTTTCAAACATTCAAACTAAGTTCTGGAATTCTGACGAACATTCCATTCTAGAACTGTCAAGCATTGCTATTAGGATGTTGACGAACATTCCATTCTAGAATTGCCAAACATGTGATTTAGAATGTTGACGAACATTCCATTCCAGAATGGTCAGACATTGCTATTAGAATGTTGGCGAACATTCCATTCTAGAATTGTCAAACATGTGATTTAGAATGTCGGCGAACATTCCATTCTAGAATTGTCAAACATGTGATTTAGAATGTTGACGAGCATTCCATTCAAGAATTGTCAAACGTGATTTAGAATGTTGACGAGCATTCCTTTCTAGAATTGTCAAACATGTGATTTAGAATGTTGACGAACATTCCATTCTAGAATTGTCAGACATTGCTTGTAGAATGTCGGCGAACATTACATTCCAGAATGGTCAGACATTGCTATCAGAATGTCGGAGAACATTCCATCCTAGAATTGTCAAACATGTGATTTAGAATGTTGACGAGCATTCCATTCAAGAATTGTCAAACATGTGATTTAGAATGTCGGCGAACATTCCATTCTAGAATTCTCAAACATGTGATTTAGAATGTTGACGAACATTCCATTCCAGAATGGTCAGACATTGCTATTAGAATGTTGGCGAACATTCCATTCTAGAATTGTCAAACATGTGATTTAGAATATTGACGAGCATTCCATTCAAGAATTGTCAAAAATGTGATTTAGAATGTTGACGAACATTACATTGTAGAACTGTCAAACGTGTTTTAGAAGGTTAACGAACATTCCTTTCTAGAATTTTCAGACAATGTGATTTAGAATGATCATGAACATTCCATTCTAGAATTGTCAAACATGTGATTTAGGATGTTGACGAGCATTCCATTCAAGAATTGTCAAACGTGATTTAGAATGTTGGCGAACATTACATTCTAGAATTTTCAAACATTCAAACTAAGTTCTGGAATTCTGACGAACATTCCATTCTAGAACTGTCAAGCATTGCTATTAGGATGTTGACGAACATTCCATTCTAGAATTGCCAAACATGTGATTTAGAATGTTGACGAACATTCCATTCCAGAATGGTCAGACATTGCTATTAGAATGTTGGCGAACATTCCATTCTAGAACTGTCAAACATGTGATTTAGAATGTTGATGAACATTCCATTCTACAATGGTCAGACATTGCTTTTAGAATGTCGGTGAACATTCCATTCTAGAATTGTCAAACATGTTATTTAGAATGTTGACGAACATTCCATTCCAGAATGGTCAGACATTGCTATTAGAATGTTGGCGAACATTCCATTCTAGAATTGTCAAACATGTGATTTAGAATATTGACGAGCATTCCATTCAAGAATTGTCAAAAATGTGATTTAGAATGTTGACGAACATTACATTGTAGAACTGTCAAACGTGTTCTAGAAGGTTGACGAACATTCCTTTCTAGAATTGTCAGACAATGTGATTTAGAATGATCATGAACATTCCATTCTAGAATTGTCAAACATGTGATTTAGAATGTTGACGAACATTCCATTCTAGAATTGTCAGACATTGCTTGTAGAATGTCGGCGAACATTACATTCCAGAATGGTCAGACATTGCTATCAGAATGTCGGAGAACATTCCATCCTAGAATTGTCAAACATGTGATTTAGAATGTTGACGAGCATTCCATTCAAGAATTGTCAAACATGTGATTTAGAATGTTGGCGAACATTACATTCTAGAACTGTCAAACGTGATATAGAAGGTTGACGAACATTCCATTCTACAATGGTCAGACATTGCTTTTAGAATGTCGGCGAACATTCCATTCTAGAATTCTCAAACATGTGATTTAGAATGTTGACGAACATTCCATTCCAGAATGGTCAGACATTGCTATTAGAATGTTGGCGAACATTCCATTCTAGAATTGTCAAACATGTGATTTAGAATATTGACGAGCATTCCATTCAAGAATTGTCAAAAATGTGATTTAGAATGTTGACGAACATTACATTGTAGAACTGTCAAACGTGTTTTAGAAGGTTGACGAACATTCCTTTCTAGAATTTTCAGACAATGTGATTTAGAATGATCATGAACATTCCATTCTAGAATTGTCAAACATGTGATTTAGGATGTTGACGAGCATTCCATTCAAGAATTGTCAAACGTGATTTAGAATGTTGGCGAACATTACATTCTAGAATTTTCAAACATTCAAACTAAGTTCTGGAATTCTGACGAACATTCCATTCAAGAACTGTCAAGCATTGCTATTAGGATGTTGACGAACATTCCATTCTAGAATTGCCAAACATGTGATTTAGAATGTTGACGAACATTCCATTCCAGAATGGTCAGACATTGCTATTAGAATGTTGGCAAACATTCCATTCTAGAATTGTCAAACATGTGATTTAGAATGTCGGCGAACATTCCATTCTAGAATTGTCAAACATGTGATTTAGAATGTTGACGAGCATTCCATTCAAGAATTGTCAAACGTGATTTAGAATGTTGACGAGCATTCCATTCTAAAATTCTCAAACATGTGATTTAGAATGTTAACGAACATTCCATTCCAGAACGGTCAGACATTGCTATTAGAATGTCAGCGAACATTCCATTCTAGAATTGTCAAACATGTGATTTAGAATGTTGACGAACATTCCATTCTAGAATGTTGACAAACATTACATTCTAGAATTTTCAAACATTCAAACTAAGTTCTGGAATTCTGACGAACATTCCATTCTAGAACTGTCAAGCATTGCTATTAGGATGTTGACGAACATTCCATTCTAGAATTGCCAAACATGTGATTTAGAATGTTGACGAACATTCCATTCCAGAATGGTCAGACATTGCTATCAGAATGTTGGCGAACATTCCATTCTAGAATTGTCAAACATGTGATTTAGAATGTCGGCGAACATTCCATTCTAGAATTGTCAAACATGTGATTTAGAATGTTGACGAGCATTCCATTCAAGAATTGTCAAACGTGATTTAGAATGTTGACGAGCATTCCATTCTAGAATTGTCAAACATGTGATTTAGAATGTTGACGAACATTCCATTCTAGAATTGTCAGACATTGCTTGTAGAATGTCGGCGAACATTACATTCCAGAATGGTCAGACATTGCTATCAGAATGTCGGAGAACATTCCATCCTAGAATTGTCAAACATGTGATTTAGAATGTTGACGAGCATTCCATTCAAGAATTGTCAAACATGTGATTTAGAATGTTGGCGAACATTACATTCTAGAACTGTCAAACGTGATATAGAAGGTTGACGAACATTCCATTCTACAATGGTCAGACATTGCTTTTAGAATGTCGGCGAACATTCCATTCTAGAATTGTCAAACATGTGATTTAGAATATTGACGAGCATTCCATTCAAGAATTGTCAAAAATGTGATTTAGAATGTTGACGAACATTACATTGTAGAACTGTCAAACGTGTTTTAGAAGGTTGACGAACATTCCTTTCTAGAATTTTCAGACAATGTGATTTAGAATGATCATGAACATTCCATTCTAGAATTGTCAAACATGTGATTTAGGATGTTGACGAGCATTCCATTCAAGAATTGTCAAACGTGATTTAGAATGTTGGCGAACATTACATTCTAGAATTTTCTAACATTCAAACTAAGTTCTGGAATTCTGACGAACATTCCATTCTAGAACTGTCAAGCATTGCTATTAGGATGTTGACGAACATTCCATTCTAGAATTGCCAAACATGTGATTTAGAATGATGACGAACATTCCATTCCAGAATGGTCAGACATTGCTATTAGAATGTTGGCGAACATTCCATTCTATAACTGTCAAACATGTGATTTAGAATGTTGATGAACATTCCATTCTACAATGGTCAGACATTGCTTTTAGAATGTCGGTGAACATTCCATTCTAGAATTGTCAAACATGTGATTTAGAATGTTGACGAACATTCCATTCCAGAATGGTCAGACATTGCTATTAGAATGTTGGCGAACATTCCATTCTAGAATTGTCAAACATGTGATTTAGAATATTGACGAGCATTCCATTCAAGAATTGTCAAAAATGTGATTTAGAATGTTGACGAACATTACATTGTAGAACTGTCAAACGTGTTCTAGAAGGTTGACGAACATTCCTTTCTAGAATTGTCAGACAATGTGATTTAGAATGATCATGAACATTCCATTCTAGAATTGTCAAACATGTGATTTAGAATGTTGACGAACATTCCATTCTAGAATTGTCAGACATTGCTTGTAGAATGTCGGCGAACATTACATTCCAGAATGGTCAGACATTGCTATCAGAATGTCGGAGAACATTCCATCCTAGAATTGTCAAACATGTGATTTAGAATGTTGACGAGCATTCCATTCAAGAATTGTCAAACATGTGATTTAGAATGTTGGCGAACATTACATTCTAGAACTGTCAAACGTGATATAGAAGGTTGACGAACATTCCATTCTACAATGGTCAGACATTGCTTTTAGAATGTCGGCGAACATTCCATTCTAGAATTCTCAAACATGTGATTTAGAATGTTGACGAACATTCCATTCCAGAATGGTCAGACATTGCTATTAGAATGTTGGCGAACATTCCATTCTAGAATTGTCAAACATGTGATTTAGAATATTGACGAGCATTCCATTCAAGAATTGTCAAAAATGTGATTTAGAATGTTGACGAACATTACATTGTAGAACTGTCAAACGTGTTTTAGAAGGTTGACGAACATTCCTTTCTAGAATTTTCAGACAATGTGATTTAGAATGATCATGAACATTCCATTCTAGAATTGTCAAACATGTGATTTAGGATGTTGACGAGCATTCCATTCAAGAATTGTCAAACGTGATTTAGAATGTTGGCGAACATTACATTCTAGAATTTTCAAACATTCAAACTAAGTTCTGGAATTCTGACGAACATTCCATTCTAGAACTGTCAAGCATTGCTATTAGGATGTTGACGAACATTCCATTCTAGAATTGGCAAACATGTGATTTAGAATGTTGACGAACATTCCATTCCAGAATGGTCAGACATTGCTATTAGAATGTTGGCAAACATTCCATTCTAGAATTGTCAAACATGTGATTTAGAATGTCGGCGAACATTCCATTCTAGAATTGTCAAACATGTGATTTAGAATGTTGACGAGCATTCCATTCAAGAATTGTCAAACGTGATTTAGAATGTTGGCGAGCATTCCATTCTAAAATTCTCAAACATGTGATTTAGAATGTTAACGAACATTCCATTCCAGAACGGTCAGACATTGCTATTAGAATGTCAGCGAACATTCCATTCTAGAATTGTCAAACATGTGATTTAGAATGTTGACGAACATTCCATTCTAGAATGTTGACAAACATTACATTCTAGAATTTTCAAACATTCAAACTAAGTTCTGGAATTCTGACGAACATTCCATTCTAGAACTGTCAAGCATTGCTATTAGGATGTTGACGAACATTCCATTCTAGAATTGCCAAACATGTGATTTAGAATGTTGACGAACATTCCATTCCAGAATGGTCAGACATTGCTATTAGAATGTTGGCGAACATTCCATTCTAGAACTGTCAAACATGTGATTTAGAATGTTGATGAACATTCCATTCTACAATGGTCAGACATTGCTTTTAGAATGTCGGTGAACATTCCATTCTAGAATTGTCAAACATGTGATTTAGAATGTTGACGAACATTCCATTCCAGAATGGTCAGACATTGCTATTAGAATGTTGGCGAACATTCCATTCTAGAATTGTCAAACATGTGATTTAGAATATTGACGAGCATTCCATTCAAGAATTGTCAAAAATGTGATTTAGAATGTTGACGAACATTACATTGTAGAACTGTCAAACGTGTTCTAGAAGGTTGACGAACATTCCTTTCTAGAATTGTCAGACAATGTGATTTAGAATGATCATGAACATTCCATTCTAGAATTGTCAAACATGTGATTTAGAATGTTGACGAACATTCCATTCTAGAATTGTCAGACATTGCTTGTAGAATGTCGGCGAACATTACATTCCAGAATGGTCAGACATTGCTATCAGAATGTCGGAGAACATTCCATCCTAGAATTGTCAAACATGTGATTTAGAATGTTGACGAGCATTCCATTCAAGAATTGTCAAACATGTGATTTAGAATGTTGGCGAACATTACATTCTAGAACTGTCAAACGTGATATAGAAGGTTGACGAACATTCCATTCTACAATGGTCAGACATTGCTTTTAGAATGTCGGCGAACATTCCATTCTAGAATTCTCAAACATGTGATTTAGAATGTTGACGAACATTCCATTCCAGAATGGTCAGACATTGCTATTAGAATGTTGGCGAACATTCCATTCTAGAATTGTCAAACATGTGATTTAGAATATTGACGAGCATTCCATTCAAGAATTGTCAAAAATGTGATTTAGAATGTTGACGAACATTACATTGTAGAACTGTCAAACGTGTTTTAGAAGGTTGACGAACATTCCTTTCTAGAATTTTCAGACAATGTGATTTAGAATGATCATGAACATTCCATTCTAGAATTGTCAAACATGTGATTTAGGATGTTGACGAGCATTCCATTCAAGAATTGTCAAACGTGATTTAGAATGTTGGCGAACATTACATTCTAGAATTTTCAAACATTCAAACTAAGTTCTGGAATTCTGACGAACATTCCATTCTAGAACTGTCAAGCATTGCTATTAGGATGTTGACGAACATTCCATTCTAGAATTGCCAAACATGTGATTTAGAATGTTGACGAACATTCCATTCCAGAATGGTCAGACATTGCTATTAGAATGTTGGCAAACATTCCATTCTAGAATTGTCAAACATGTGATTTAGAATGTCGGCGAACATTCCATTCTAGAATTGTCAAACATGTGATTTAGAATGTTGACGAGCATTCCATTCAAGAATTGTCAAACGTGATTTAGAATGTTGACGAGCATTCCATTCTAAAATTCTCAAACATGTGATTTAGAATGTTAACGAACATTCCATTCCAGAACGGTCAGACATTGCTATTAGAATGTCAGCGAACATTCCATTCTAGAATTGTCAAACATGTGATTTAGAATGTTGACGAACATTCCATTCTAGAATGTTGACAAACATTACATTCTAGAATTTTCAAACATTCAAACTAAGTTCTGGAATTCTGACGAACATTCCATTCTAGAACTGTCAAGCATTGCTATTAGGATGTTGACGAACATTCCATTCTAGAATTGCCAAACATGTGATTTAGAATGTTGACGAACATTCCATTCCAGAATGGTCAGACATTGCTATTAGAATGTTGGCGAACATTCCATTCTAGAACTGTCAAACATGTGATTTAGAATGTTGATGAACATTCCATTCTACAATGGTCAGACATTGCTTTTAGAATGTCGGTGAACATTCCATTCTAGAATTGTCAAACATGTGATTTAGAATGTTGACGAACATTCCATTCCAGAATGGTCAGACATTGCTATTAGAATGTTGGCGAACATTCCATTCTAGAATTGTCAAACATGTGATTTAGAATATTGACGAGCATTCCATTCAAGAATTGTCAAAAATGTGATTTAGAATGTTGACGAACATTACATTGTAGAACTGTCAAACGTGTTCTAGAAGGTTGACGAACATTCCTTTCTAGAATTGTCAGACAATGTGATTTAGAATGATCATGAACATTCCATTCTAGAATTGTCAAACATGTGATTTAGAATGTTGACGAACATTCCATTCTAGAATTGTCAGACATTGCTTGTAGAATGTCGGCGAACATTACATTCCAGAATGGTCAGACATTGCTATCAGAATGTCGGAGAACATTCCATCCTAGAATTGTCAAACATGTGATTTAGAATGTTGACGAGCATTCCATTCAAGAATTGTCAAACATGTGATTTAGAATGTTGGCGAACATTACATTCTAGAACTGTCAAACGTGATATAGAAGGTTGACGAACATTCCATTCTACAATGGTCAGACATTGCTTTTAGAATGTCGGCGAACATTCCATTCTAGAATTCTCAAACATGTGATTTAGAATGTTGACGAACATTCCATTCCAGAATGGTCAGACATTGCTATTAGAATGTTGGCGAACATTCCATTCTAGAATTGTCAAACATGTGATTTAGAATATTGACGAGCATTCCATTCAAGAATTGTCAAAAATGTGATTTAGAATGTTGACGAACATTACATTGTAGAACTGTCAAACGTGTTTTAGAAGGTTGACGAACATTCCTTTCTAGAATTTTCAGACAATGTGATTTAGAATGATCATGAACATTCCATTCTAGAATTGTCAAACATGTGATTTAGGATGTTGACGAGCATTCCATTCAAGAATTGTCAAACGTGATTTAGAATGTTGGCGAACATTACATTCTAGAATTTTCAAACATTCAAACTAAGTTCTGGAATTCTGACGAACATTCCATTCTAGAACTGTCAAGCATTGCTATTAGGATGTTGACGAACATTCCATTCTAGAATTGCCAAACATGTGATTTAGAATGTTGACGAACATTCCATTCCAGAATGGTCAGACATTGCTATTAGAATGTTGGCGAACATTCCATTCTAGAATTGTCAAACATGTGATTTAGAATGTCGGCGAACATTCCATTCTAGAATTGTCAAACATGTGATTTAGAATGTTGACGAGCATTCCATTCAAGAATTGTCAAACGTGATTTAGAATGTTGACGAGCATTCCTTTCTAGAATTGTCAAACATGTGATTTAGAATGTTGACGAACATTCCATTCTAGAATTGTCAGACATTGCTTGTAGAATGTCGGCGAACATTACATTCCAGAATGGTCAGACATTGCTATCAGAATGTCGGAGAACATTCCATCCTAGAATTGTCAAACATGTGATTTAGAATGTTGACGAGCATTCCATTCAAGAATTGTCAAACATGTGATTTAGAATGTTGGCGAACATTACATTCTAGAACTGTCAAACGTGATATAGAAGGTTGACGAACATTCCATTCTACAATGGTCAGACATTGCTTTTAGAATGTCGGCGAACATTCCATTCTAGAATTCTCAAACATGTGATTTAGAATGTTGACGAACATTCCATTCCAGAATGGTCAGACATTGCTATTAGAATGTTGGCGAACATTCCATTCTAGAATTGTCAAACATGTGATTTAGAATATTGACGAGCATTCCATTCAAGAATTGTCAAAAATGTGATTTAGAATGTTGACGAACATTACATTGTAGAACTGTCAAACGTGTTTTAGAAGGTTAACGAACATTCCTTTCTAGAATTTTCAGACAATGTGATTTAGAATGATCATGAACATTCCATTCTAGAATTGTCAAACATGTGATTTAGGATGTTGACGAGCATTCCATTCAAGAATTGTCAAACGTGATTTAGAATGTTGGCGAACATTACATTCTAGAATTTTCAAACATTCAAACTAAGTTCTGGAATTCTGACGAACATTCCATTCTAGAACTGTCAAGCATTGCTATTAGGATGTTGACGAACATTCCATTCTAGAATTGCCAAACATGTGATTTAGAATGTTGACGAACATTCCATTCCAGAATGGTCAGACATTGCTTTTAGAATGTCGGTGAACATTCCATTCTAGAATTGTCAAACATGTGATTTAGAATGTTGACGAACATTCCATTCCAGAATGGTCAGACATTGCTATTAGAATGTTGGCGAACATTCCATTCTAGAATTGTCAAACATGTGATTTAGAATATTGACGAGCATTCCATTCAAGAATTGTCAAAAATGTGATTTAGAATGTTGACGAACATTACATTGTAGAACTGTCAAACGTGTTTTAGAAGGTTGACGAACATTCCTTTCTAGAATTGTCAGACAATGTGATTTAGAATGATCATGAACATTCCATTCTAGAATTGTCAAACATGTGATTTAGAATGTTGACGAGCATTCCATTCAAGAATTGTCAAACGTGATTTAGAATGTTGGCGAACATTACATTCTAGAATTTTCAAACATTCAAACTAAGTTCTGGAATTCTGACGAACATTCCATTCTAGAACTGTCAAGCATTGCTATTAGGATGTTGACGAACATTCCATTCTAGAATTGCCAAACATGTGATTTAGAATGTTGACGAACATTCCATTCCAGAATGGTCAGACATTGCTATTAGAATGTTGACGAGCATTCCATTCTAGAATTGTCAAACATGTGATTTAGAATGTCGGCAAACATTCCATTCTAGAATTGTCAAACATGTGATTTAGAATGTTGACGAACATTCCATTCCAGAATGGTCAGACATTGCTATTAGAATGTTGGCGAACATTCCATTCTAGAATTGTCGAACATGTGATTTAGAATGTCGGCGAACATTCCATTCTAGAACTGTCAAACATGTGATTTAGAATGTTGACGAACATTCCATTCTACAATGGTCAGACATTGCTTTTAGAATGTCGGCGAACATTCCATTCTAGAATTGTCAAACATGTGATTTAGAATGTTGACGAACATTCCATTCCAGAATGGTCAGACATTGCTATTAGAATGTTGGCGAACATTCCATTCTAGATTAGTCAAAAATGTGATTTAGAATGTTGACGAACATTACATTGTAGAACTGTCAAACGTGTTTTAGAAGGTTGACGAGCATTCCATTCCAGAATGGTCAGACAATGTGATTTAGAATGATCATGAACATTCCATTCTAGAATTGTCAAACATGTGATTTAGTATGTTGACGAGCATTCCATTCAAGAATTGTCAAACGTGATTTAGAATGTTGGCGAACATTACATTCTAGAATTTTCAAACATTCAAACTAAGTTCTGGAATTCTGACGAACATTCCATTCTAGAACTGTCAAGCATTGCTATTAGGATGTTGACGAACATTCCATTCTAGAATTGCCAAACATGTGATTTAGAATGTTGACGAACATTCCATTCCAGAATGGTCAGACATTGCTATTAGAATGTTGGCGAACATTCCATTCTAGAATTGTCAAACATGTGATTTAGAATGTCGGCGAACATTCCATTCTAGAATTGCCAAACATGTGATTTAGAATGTTGACGAACATTCCATTCCAGAATGGTCAGACATTGCTATTAGAATGTTGGCGAACATTCCATTCTAGATTAGTCAAAAATGTGATTTAGAATGTTGACGAACATTACATTGTAGAACTGTCAAACGTGTTTTAGAAGGTTGACGAACATTCCTTTCTAGAATTTTCAGACAATGTGATTTAGAATGATCATGAACATTCCATTCTAGAATTGTCAAACATGTGATTTAGGATGTTGACGAGCATTCCATTCAAGAATTGTCAAACGTGATTTAGAATGTTGGCGAACATTACATTCTAGAATTTTCAAACATTCAAACTAAGTTCTGGAATTCTGACGAACATTCCATTCTAGAACTGTCAAGCATTGCTATTAGGATGTTGACGAACATTCCATTCTAGAATTGCCAAACATGTGATTTAGAATGTTGACGAACATTCCATTCCAGAATGGTCAGACATTGCTATTAGAATGTTGGCGAACATTCCATTCTAGAATTGTCAAACATGTGATTTAGAATGTCGGCGAACATTCCATTCTAGAATTGTCAAACATGTGATTTAGAATGTTGACGAGCATTCCATTCAAGAATTGTCAAACGTGATTTAGAATGTTGACGAGCATTCCTTTCTAGAATTGTCAAACATGTGATTTAGAATGTTGACGAACATTCCATTCTAGAATTGTCAGACATTGCTTGTAGAATGTCGGCGAACATTACATTCCAGAATGGTCAGACATTGCTATCAGAATGTCGGAGAACATTCCATCCTAGAATTGTCAAACATGTGATTTAGAATGTTGACGAGCATTCCATTCAAGAATTGTCAAACATGTGATTTAGAATGTTGGCGAACATTACATTCTAGAACTGTCAAACGTGATATAGAAGGTTGACGAACATTCCATTCTACAATGGTCAGACATTGCTTTTAGAATGTCGGCGAACATTCCATTCTAGAATTCTCAAACATGTGATTTAGAATGTTGACGAACATTCCATTCCAGAATGGTCAGACATTGCTATTAGAATGTTGGCGAACATTCCATTCTAGAATTGTCAAACATGTGATTTAGAATATTGACGAGCATTCCATTCAAGAATTGTCAAAAATGTGATTTAGAATGTTGACGAACATTACATTGTAGAACTGTCAAACGTGTTTTAGAAGGTTAACGAACATTCCTTTCTAGAATTTTCAGACAATGTGATTTAGAATGATCATGAACATTCCATTCTAGAATTGTCAAACATGTGATTTAGGATGTTGACGAGCATTCCATTCAAGAATTGTCAAACGTGATTTAGAATGTTGGCAAACATTACATTCTAGAATTTTCAAACATTCAAACTAAGTTCTGGAATTCTGACGAACATTCCATTCTAGAATTGTCAAGCATTGCTATTAGGATGTTGACGAACATTCCATTCTAGAATTGCCAAACATGTGATTTAGAATGTTGACGAACATTCCATTCCAGAATGGTCAGACATTGCTTTTAGAATGTCGGTGAACATTCCATTCTAGAATTGTCAAACATGTGATTTAGAATGTTGACGAACATTCCATTCCAGAATGGTCAGACATTGCTATTAGAATGTTGGCGAACATTCCATTCTAGAATTGTCAAACATGTGATTTAGAATATTGACGAGCATTCCATTCAAGAATTGTCAAAAATGTGATTTAGAATGTTGACGAACATTACATTGTAGAACTGTCAAACGTGTTTTAGAAGGTTGACGAACATTCCTTTCTAGAATTGTCAGACAATGTGATTTAGAATGATCATGAACATTCCATTCTAGAATTGTCAAACATGTGATTTAGAATGTTGACGAGCATTCCATTCAAGAATTGTCAAACGTGATTTAGAATGTTGACGAGCATTCCTTTCTAGAATTGTCAAACATGTGATTTAGAATGTTGACGAACATTCCATTCTAGAATTGTCAGACATTGCTTGTAGAATGTCGGCGAACATTACATTCCAGAATGGTCAGACATTGCTATCAGAATGTCGGAGAACATTCCATCCTAGAATTGTCAAACATGTGATTTAGAATGTTGACGAGCATTCCATTCAAGAATTGTCAAACATGTGATTTAGAATGTTGGCGAACATTACATTCTAGAACTGTCAAACGTGATATAGAAGGTTGACGAACATTCCATTCTACAATGGTCAGACATTGCTTTTAGAATGTCGGCGAACATTCCATTCTAGAATTCTCAAACATGTGATTTAGAATGTTGACGAACATTCCATTCCAGAATGGTCAGACATTGCTATTAGAATGTTGGCGAACATTCCATTCTAGAATTGTCAAACATGTGATTTAGAATATTGACGAGCATTCCATTCAAGAATTGTCAAAAATGTGATTTAGAATGTTGACGAACATTACATTGTAGAACTGTCAAACGTGTTTTAGAAGGTTAACGAACATTCCTTTCTAGAATTTTCAGACAATGTGATTTAGAATGATCATGAACATTCCATTCTAGAATTGTCAAACATGTGATTTAGGATGTTGACGAGCATTCCATTCAAGAATTGTCAAACGTGATTTAGAATGTTGGCGAACATTACATTCTAGAATTTTCAAACATTCAAACTAAGTTCTGGAATTCTGACGAACATTCCATTCTAGAACTGTCAAGCATTGCTATTAGGATGTTGACGAACATTCCATTCTAGAATTGCCAAACATGTGATTTAGAATGTTGACGAACATTCCATTCCAGAATGGTCAGACATTGCTATTAGAATGTTGGCGAACATTCCATTCTAGAACTGTCAAACATGTGATTTAGAATGTTGATGAACATTCCATTCTACAATGGTCAGACATTGCTTTTAGAATGTCGGTGAACATTCCATTCTAGAATTGTCAAACATGTGATTTAGAATGTTGACGAACATTCCATTCCAGAATGGTCAGACATTGCTATTAGAATGTTGGCGAACATTCCATTCTAGAATTGTCAAACATGTGATTTAGAATATTGACGAGCATTCCATTCAAGAATTGTCAAAAATGTGATTTAGAATGTTGACGAACATTACATTGTAGAACTGTCAAACGTGTTCTAGAAGGTTGACGAACATTCCTTTCTAGAATTGTCAGACAATGTGATTTAGAATGATCATGAACATTCCATTCTAGAATTGTCAAACATGTGATTTAGAATGTTGACGAACATTCCATTCTAGAATTGTCAGACATTGCTTGTAGAATGTCGGCGAACATTACATTCCAGAATGGTCAGACATTGCTATCAGAATGTCGGAGAACATTCCATCCTAGAATTGTCAAACATGTGATTTAGAATGTTGACGAGCATTCCATTCAAGAATTGTCAAACATGTGATTTAGAATGTTGGCGAACATTACATTCTAGAACTGTCAAACGTGATATAGAAGGTTGACGAACATTCCATTCTACAATGGTCAGACATTGCTTTTAGAATGTCGGCGAACATTCCATTCTAGAATTCTCAAACATGTGATTTAGAATGTTGACGAACATTCCATTCCAGAATGGTCAGACATTGCTATTAGAATGTTGGCGAACATTCCATTCTAGAATTGTCAAACATGTGATTTAGAATATTGACGAGCATTCCATTCAAGAATTGTCAAAAATGTGATTTAGAATGTTGACGAACATTACATTGTAGAACTGTCAAACGTGTTTTAGAAGGTTGACGAACATTCCTTTCTAGAATTTTCAGACAATGTGATTTAGAATGATCATGAACATTCCATTCTAGAATTGTCAAACATGTGATTTAGGATGTTGACGAGCATTCCATTCAAGAATTGTCAAACGTGATTTAGAATGTTGGCGAACATTACATTCTAGAATTTTCAAACATTCAAACTAAGTTCTGGAATTCTGACGAACATTCCATTCAAGAACTGTCAAGCATTGCTATTAGGATGTTGACGAACATTCCATTCTAGAATTGCCAAACATGTGATTTAGAATGTTGACGAACATTCCATTCCAGAATGGTCAGACATTGCTATTAGAATGTTGGCAAACATTCCATTCTAGAATTGTCAAACATGTGATTTAGAATGTCGGCGAACATTCCATTCTAGAATTGTCAAACATGTGATTTAGAATGTTGACGAGCATTCCATTCAAGAATTGTCAAACGTGATTTAGAATGTTGACGAGCATTCCATTCTAAAATTCTCAAACATGTGATTTAGAATGTTAACGAACATTCCATTCCAGAACGGTCAGACATTGCTATTAGAATGTCAGCGAACATTCCATTCTAGAATTGTCAAACATGTGATTTAGAATGTTGACGAACATTCCATTCTAGAATGTTGACAAACATTACATTCTAGAATTTTCAAACATTCAAACTAAGTTCTGGAATTCTGACGAACATTCCATTCTAGAACTGTCAAGCATTGCTATTAGGATGTTGACGAACATTCCATTCTAGAATTGCCAAACATGTGATTTAGAATGTTGACGAACATTCCATTCCAGAATGGTCAGACATTGCTATCAGAATGTTGGCGAACATTCCATTCTAGAATTGTCAAACATGTGATTTAGAATGTCGGCGAACATTCCATTCTAGAATTGTCAAACATGTGATTTAGAATGTTGACGAGCATTCCATTCAAGAATTGTCAAACGTGATTTAGAATGTTGACGAGCATTCCATTCTAGAATTGTCAAACATGTGATTTAGAATGTTGACGAACATTCCATTCTAGAATTGTCAGACATTGCTTGTAGAATGTCGGCGAACATTACATTCCAGAATGGTCAGACATTGCTATCAGAATGTCGGAGAACATTCCATCCTAGAATTGTCAAACATGTGATTTAGAATGTTGACGAGCATTCCATTCAAGAATTGTCAAACATGTGATTTAGAATGTTGGCGAACATTACATTCTAGAACTGTCAAACGTGATATAGAAGGTTGACGAACATTCCATTCTACAATGGTCAGACATTGCTTTTAGAATGTCGGCGAACATTCCATTCTAGAATTCTCAAACATGTGATTTAGAATGTTGACGAACATTCCATTCCAGAATGGTCAGACATTGCTATTAGAATGTTGGCGAACATTCCATTCTAGAATTGTCAAACATGTGATTTAGAATATTGACGAGCATTCCATTCAAGAATTGTCAAAAATGTGATTTAGAATGTTGACGAACATTACATTGTAGAACTGTCAAACGTGTTTTAGAAGGTTGACGAACATTCCTTTCTAGAATTTTCAGACAATGTGATTTAGAATGATCATGAACATTCCATTCTAGAATTGTCAAACATGTGATTTAGGATGTTGACGAGCATTCCATTCAAGAATTGTCAAACGTGATTTAGAATGTTGGCGAACATTACATTCTAGAATTTTCTAACATTCAAACTAAGTTCTGGAATTCTGACGAACATTCCATTCTAGAACTGTCAAGCATTGCTATTAGGATGTTGACGAACATTCCATTCTAGAATTGCCAAACATGTGATTTAGAATGATGACGAACATTCCATTCCAGAATGGTCAGACATTGCTATTAGAATGTTGGCGAACATTCCATTCTATAACTGTCAAACATGTGATTTAGAATGTTGATGAACATTCCATTCTACAATGGTCAGACATTGCTTTTAGAATGTCGGTGAACATTCCATTCTAGAATTGTCAAACATGTGATTTAGAATGTTGACGAACATTCCATTCCAGAATGGTCAGACATTGCTATTAGAATGTTGGCGAACATTCCATTCTAGAATTGTCAAACATGTGATTTAGAATATTGACGAGCATTCCATTCAAGAATTGTCAAAAATGTGATTTAGAATGTTGACGAACATTACATTGTAGAACTGTCAAACGTGTTCTAGAAGGTTGACGAACATTCCTTTCTAGAATTGTCAGACAATGTGATTTAGAATGATCATGAACATTCCATTCTAGAATTGTCAAACATGTGATTTAGAATGTTGACGAACATTCCATTCTAGAATTGTCAGACATTGCTTGTAGAATGTCGGCGAACATTACATTCCAGAATGGTCAGACATTGCTATCAGAATGTCGGAGAACATTCCATCCTAGAATTGTCAAACATGTGATTTAGAATGTTGACGAGCATTCCATTCAAGAATTGTCAAACATGTGATTTAGAATGTTGGCGAACATTACATTCTAGAACTGTCAAACGTGATATAGAAGGTTGACGAACATTCCATTCTACAATGGTCAGACATTGCTTTTAGAATGTCGGCGAACATTCCATTCTAGAATTCTCAAACATGTGATTTAGAATGTTGACGAACATTCCATTCCAGAATGGTCAGACATTGCTATTAGAATGTTGGCGAACATTCCATTCTAGAATTGTCAAACATGTGATTTAGAATATTGACGAGCATTCCATTCAAGAATTGTCAAAAATGTGATTTAGAATGTTGACGAACATTACATTGTAGAACTGTCAAACGTGTTTTAGAAGGTTAACGAACATTCCTTTCTAGAATTTTCAGACAATGTGATTTAGAATGATCATGAACATTCCATTCTAGAATTGTCAAACATGTGATTTAGGATGTTGACGAGCATTCCATTCAAGAATTGTCAAACGTGATTTAGAATGTTGGCGAACATTACATTCTAGAATTTTCAAACATTCAAACTAAGTTCTGGAATTCTGACGAACATTCCATTCTAGAACTGTCAAGCATTGCTATTAGGATGTTGACGAACATTCCATTCTAGAATTGCCAAACATGTGATTTAGAATGTTGACGAACATTCCATTCCAGAATGGTCAGACATTGCTATTAGAATGTTGGCGAACATTCCATTCTAGAACTGTCAAACATGTGATTTAGAATGTTGATGAACATTCCATTCTACAATGGTCAGACATTGCTTTTAGAATGTCGGTGAACATTCCATTCTAGAATTGTCAAACATGTGATTTAGAATGTTGACGAACATTCCATTCCAGAATGGTCAGACATTGCTATTAGAATGTTGGCGAACATTCCATTCTAGAATTGTCAAACATGTGATTTAGAATATTGACGAGCATTCCATTCAAGAATTGTCAAAAATGTGATTTAGAATGTTGACGAACATTACATTGTAGAACTGTCAAACGTGTTCTAGAAGGTTGACGAACATTCCTTTCTAGAATTGTCAGACAATGTGATTTAGAATGATCATGAACATTCCATTCTAGAATTGTCAAACATGTGATTTAGAATGTTGACGAACATTCCATTCTAGAATTGTCAGACATTGCTTGTAGAATGTCGGCGAACATTACATTCCAGAATGGTCAGACATTGCTATCAGAATGTCGGAGAACATTCCATCCTAGAATTGTCAAACATGTGATTTAGAATGTTGACGAGCATTCCATTCAAGAATTGTCAAACATGTGATTTAGAATGTTGGCGAACATTACATTCTAGAACTGTCAAACGTGATATAGAAGGTTGACGAACATTCCATTCTACAATGGTCAGACATTGCTTTTAGAATGTCGGCGAACATTCCATTCTAGAATTCTCAAACATGTGATTTAGAATGTTGACGAACATTCCATTCCAGAATGGTCAGACATTGCTATTAGAATGTTGGCGAACATTCCATTCTAGAATTGTCAAACATGTGATTTAGAATATTGACGAGCATTCCATTCAAGAATTGTCAAAAATGTGATTTAGAATGTTGACGAACATTACATTGTAGAACTGTCAAACGTGTTTTAGAAGGTTGACGAACATTCCTTTCTAGAATTTTCAGACAATGTGATTTAGAATGATCATGAACATTCCATTCTAGAATTGTCAAACATGTGATTTAGGATGTTGACGAGCATTCCATTCAAGAATTGTCAAACGTGATTTAGAATGTTGGCGAACATTACATTCTAGAATTTTCAAACATTCAAACTAAGTTCTGGAATTCTGACGAACATTCCATTCAAGAACTGTCAAGCATTGCTATTAGGATGTTGACGAACATTCCATTCTAGAATTGCCAAACATGTGATTTAGAATGTTGACGAACATTCCATTCCAGAATGGTCAGACATTGCTATTAGAATGTTGGCAAACATTCCATTCTAGAATTGTCAAACATGTGATTTAGAATGTCGGCGAACATTCCATTCTAGAATTGTCAAACATGTGATTTAGAATGTTGACGAGCATTCCATTCAAGAATTGTCAAACGTGATTTAGAATGTTGACGAGCATTCCATTCTAAAATTCTCAAACATGTGATTTAGAATGTTAACGAACATTCCATTCCAGAACGGTCAGACATTGCTATTAGAATGTCAGCGAACATTCCATTCTAGAATTGTCAAACATGTGATTTAGAATGTTGACGAACATTCCATTCTAGAATGTTGACAAACATTACATTCTAGAATTTTCAAACATTCAAACTAAGTTCTGGAATTCTGACGAACATTCCATTCTAGAACTGTCAAGCATTGCTATTAGGATGTTGACGAACATTCCATTCTAGAATTGCCAAACATGTGATTTAGAATGTTGACGAACATTCCATTCCAGAATGGTCAGACATTGCTATCAGAATGTTGGCGAACATTCCATTCTAGAATTGTCAAACATGTGATTTAGAATGTCGGCGAACATTCCATTCTAGAATTGTCAAACATGTGATTTAGAATGTTGACGAGCATTCCATTCAAGAATTGTCAAACGTGATTTAGAATGTTGACGAGCATTCCATTCTAGAATTGTCAAACATGTGATTTAGAATGTTGACGAACATTCCATTCTAGAATTGTCAGACATTGCTTGTAGAATGTCGGCGAACATTACATTCCAGAATGGTCAGACATTGCTATCAGAATGTCGGAGAACATTCCATCCTAGAATTGTCAAACATGTGATTTAGAATGTTGACGAGCATTCCATTCAAGAATTGTCAAACATGTGATTTAGAATGTTGGCGAACATTACATTCTAGAACTGTCAAACGTGATATAGAAGGTTGACGAACATTCCATTCTACAATGGTCAGACATTGCTTTTAGAATGTCGGCGAACATTCCATTCTAGAATTCTCAAACATGTGATTTAGAATGTTGACGAACATTCCATTCCAGAATGGTCAGACATTGCTATTAGAATGTTGGCGAACATTCCATTCTAGAATTGTCAAACATGTGATTTAGAATATTGACGAGCATTCCATTCAAGAATTGTCAAAAATGTGATTTAGAATGTTGACGAACATTACATTGTAGAACTGTCAAACGTGTTTTAGAAGGTTGACGAACATTCCTTTCTAGAATTTTCAGACAATGTGATTTAGAATGATCATGAACATTCCATTCTAGAATTGTCAAACATGTGATTTAGGATGTTGACGAGCATTCCATTCAAGAATTGTCAAACGTGATTTAGAATGTTGGCGAACATTACATTCTAGAATTTTCTAACATTCAAACTAAGTTCTGGAATTCTGACGAACATTCCATTCTAGAACTGTCAAGCATTGCTATTAGGATGTTGACGAACATTCCATTCTAGAATTGCCAAACATGTGATTTACAATGATGACGAACATTCCATTCCAGAATGGTCAGACATTGCTATTAGAATGTTGGCGAACATTCCATTCTATAACTGTCAAACATGTGATTTAGAATGTTGATGAACATTCCATTCTACAATGGTCAGACATTGCTTTTAGAATGTCGGTGAACATTCCATTCTAGAATTGTCAAACATGTGATTTAGAATGTTGACGAACATTCCATTCCAGAATGGTCAGACATTGCTATTAGAATGTTGGCGAACATTCCATTCTAGAATTGTCAAACATGTGATTTAGAATATTGACGAGCATTCCATTCAAGAATTGTCAAAAATGTGATTTAGAATGTTGACGAACATTACATTGTAGAACTGTCAAACGTGTTCTAGAAGGTTGACGAACATTCCTTTCTAGAATTGTCAGACAATGTGATTTAGAATGATCATGAACATTCCATTCTAGAATTGTCAAACATGTGATTTAGAATGTTGACGAACATTCCATTCTAGAATTGTCAGACATTGCTTGTAGAATGTCGGCGAACATTACATTCCAGAATGGTCAGACATTGCTATCAGAATGTCGGAGAACATTCCATCCTAGAATTGTCAAACATGTGATTTAGAATGTTGACGAGCATTCCATTCAAGAATTGTCAAACATGTGATTTAGAATGTTGGCGAACATTACATTCTAGAACTGTCAAACGTGATATAGAAGGTTGACGAACATTCCATTCTACAATGGTCAGACATTGCTTTTAGAATGTCGGCGAACATTCCATTCTAGAATTCTCAAACATGTGATTTAGAATGTTGACGAACATTCCATTCCAGAATGGTCAGACATTGCTATTAGAATGTTGGCGAACATTCCATTCTAGAATTGTCAAACATGTGATTTAGAATATTGACGAGCATTCCATTCAAGAATTGTCAAAAATGTGATTTAGAATGTTGACGAACATTACATTGTAGAACTGTCAAACGTGTTTTAGAAGGTTAACGAACATTCCTTTCTAGAATTTTCAGACAATGTGATTTAGAATGATCATGAACATTCCATTCTAGAATTGTCAAACATGTGATTTAGGATGTTGACGAGCATTCCATTCAAGAATTGTCAAACGTGATTTAGAATGTTGGCGAACATTACATTCTAGAATTTTCAAACATTCAAACTAAGTTTTGGAATTCTGACGAACATTCCATTCTAGAACTGTCAAGCATTGCTATTAGGATGTTGACGAACATTCCATTCTAGAATTGCCAAACATGTGATTTAGAATGTTGACGAACATTCCATTCCAGAATGGTCAGACATTGCTATTAGAATGTTGGCGAACATTCCATTCTAGAACTGTCAAACATGTGATTTAGAATGTTGATGAACATTCCATTCTACAATGGTCAGACATTGCTTTTAGAATGTCGGTGAACATTCCATTCTAGAATTGTCAAACATGTGATTTAGAATGTTGACGAACATTCCATTCCAGAATGGTCAGACATTGCTATTAGAATGTTGGCGAACATTCCATTCTAGAATTGTCAAACATGTGATTTAGAATATTGACGAGCATTCCATTCAAGAATTGTCAAAAATGTGATTTAGAATGTTGACGAACATTACATTGTAGAACTGTCAAACGTGTTCTAGAAGGTTGACGAACATTCCTTTCTAGAATTGTCAGACAATGTGATTTAGAATGATCATGAACATTCCATTCTAGAATTGTCAAACATGTGATTTAGAATGTTGACGAACATTCCATTCTAGAATTGTCAGACATTGCTTGTAGAATGTCGGCGAACATTACATTCCAGAATGGTCAGACATTGCTATCAGAATGTCGGAGAACATTCCATCCTAGAATTGTCAAACATGTGATTTAGAATGTTGACGAGCATTCCATTCAAGAATTGTCAAACATGTGATTTAGAATGTTGGCGAACATTACATTCTAGAACTGTCAAACGTGATATAGAAGGTTGACGAACATTCCATTCTACAATGGTCAGACATTGCTTTTAGAATGTCGGCGAACATTCCATTCTAGAATTCTCAAACATGTGATTTAGAATGTTGACGAACATTCCATTCCAGAATGGTCAGACATTGCTATTAGAATGTTGGCGAACATTCCATTCTAGAATTGTCAAACATGTGATTTAGAATATTGACGAGCATTCCATTCAAGAATTGTCAAAAATGTGATTTAGAATGTTGACGAACATTACATTGTAGAACTGTCAAACGTGTTTTAGAAGGTTGACGAACATTCCTTTCTAGAATTTTCAGACAATGTGATTTAGAATGATCATGAACATTCCATTCTAGAATTGTCAAACATGTGATTTAGGATGTTGACGAGCATTCCATTCAAGAATTGTCAAACGTGATTTAGAATGTTGGCGAACATTACATTCTAGAATTTTCAAACATTCAAACTAAGTTCTGGAATTCTGACGAACATTCCATTCAAGAACTGTCAAGCATTGCTATTAGGATGTTGACGAACATTCCATTCTAGAATTGCCAAACATGTGATTTAGAATGTTGACGAACATTCCATTCCAGAATGGTCAGACATTGCTATTAGAATGTTGGCAAACATTCCATTCTAGAATTGTCAAACATGTGATTTAGAATGTCGGCGAACATTCCATTCTAGAATTGTCAAACATGTGATTTAGAATGTTGACGAGCATTCCATTCAAGAATTGTCAAACGTGATTTAGAATGTTGACGAGCATTCCATTCTAAAATTCTCAAACATGTGATTTAGAATGTTAACGAACATTCCATTCCAGAACGGTCAGACATTGCTATTAGAATGTCAGCGAACATTCCATTCTAGAATTGTCAAACATGTGATTTAGAATGTTGACGAACATTCCATTCTAGAATGTTGACAAACATTACATTCTAGAATTTTCAAACATTCAAACTAAGTTCTGGAATTCTGACGAACATTCCATTCTAGAACTGTCAAGCATTGCTATTAGGATGTTGACGAACATTCCATTCTAGAATTGCCAAACATGTGATTTAGAATGTTGACGAACATTCCATTCCAGAATGGTCAGACATTGCTATCAGAATGTTGGCGAACATTCCATTCTAGAATTGTCAAACATGTGATTTAGAATGTCGGCGAACATTCCATTCTAGAATTGTCAAACATGTGATTTAGAATGTTGACGAGCATTCCATTCAAGAATTGTCAAACGTGATTTAGAATGTTGACGAGCATTCCATTCTAGAATTGTCAAACATGTGATTTAGAATGTTGACGAACATTCCATTCTAGAATTGTCAGACATTGCTTGTAGAATGTCGGCGAACATTACATTCCAGAATGGTCAGACATTGCTATCAGAATGTCGGAGAACATTCCATCCTAGAATTGTCAAACATGTGATTTAGAATGTTGACGAGCATTCCATTCAAGAATTGTCAAACATGTGATTTAGAATGTTGGCGAACATTACATTCTAGAACTGTCAAACGTGATATAGAAGGTTGACGAACATTCCATTCTACAATGGTCAGACATTGCTTTTAGAATGTCGGCGAACATTCCATTCTAGAATTCTCAAACATGTGATTTAGAATGTTGACGAACATTCCATTCCAGAATGGTCAGACATTGCTATTAGAATGTTGGCGAACATTCCATTCTAGAATTGTCAAACATGTGATTTAGAATATTGACGAGCATTCCATTCAAGAATTGTCAAAAATGTGATTTAGAATGTTGACGAACATTACATTGTAGAACTGTCAAACGTGTTTTAGAAGGTTGACGAACATTCCTTTCTAGAATTTTCAGACAATGTGATTTAGAATGATCATGAACATTCCATTCTAGAATTGTCAAACATGTGATTTAGGATGTTGACGAGCATTCCATTCAAGAATTGTCAAACGTGATTTAGAATGTTGGCGAACATTACATTCTAGAATTTTCTAACATTCAAACTAAGTTCTGGAATTCTGACGAACATTCCATTCTAGAACTGTCAAGCATTGCTATTAGGATGTTGACGAACATTCCATTCTAGAATTGCCAAACATGTGATTTAGAATGATGACGAACATTCCATTCCAGAATGGTCAGACATTGCTATTAGAATGTTGGCGAACATTCCATTCTATAACTGTCAAACATGTGATTTAGAATGTTGATGAACATTCCATTCTACAATGGTCAGACATTGCTTTTAGAATGTCGGTGAACATTCCATTCTAGAATTGTCAAACATGTGATTTAGAATGTTGACGAACATTCCATTCCAGAATGGTCAGACATTGCTATTAGAATGTTGGCGAACATTCCATTCTAGAATTGTCAAACATGTGATTTAGAATATTGACGAGCATTCCATTCAAGAATTGTCAAAAATGTGATTTAGAATGTTGACGAACATTACATTGTAGAACTGTCAAACGTGTTCTAGAAGGTTGACGAACATTCCTTTCTAGAATTGTCAGACAATGTGATTTAGAATGATCATGAACATTCCATTCTAGAATTGTCAAACATGTGATTTAGAATGTTGACGAACATTCCATTCTAGAATTGTCAGACATTGCTTGTAGAATGTCGGCGAACATTACATTCCAGAATGGTCAGACATTGCTATCAGAATGTCGGAGAACATTCCATCCTAGAATTGTCAAACATGTGATTTAGAATGTTGACGAGCATTCCATTCAAGAATTGTCAAACATGTGATTTAGAATGTTGGCGAACATTACATTCTAGAACTGTCAAACGTGATATAGAAGGTTGACGAACATTCCATTCTACAATGGTCAGACATTGCTTTTAGAATGTCGGCGAACATTCCATTCTAGAATTCTCAAACATGTGATTTAGAATGTTGACGAACATTCCATTCCAGAATGGTCAGACATTGCTATTAGAATGTTGGCGAACATTCCATTCTAGAATTGTCAAACATGTGATTTAGAATATTGACGAGCATTCCATTCAAGAATTGTCAAAAATGTGATTTAGAATGTTGACGAACATTACATTGTAGAACTGTCAAACGTGTTTTAGAAGGTTGACGAACATTCCTTTCTAGAATTTTCAGACAATGTGATTTAGAATGATCATGAACATTCCATTCTAGAATTGTCAAACATGTGATTTAGGATGTTGACGAGCATTCCATTCAAGAATTGTCAAACGTGATTTAGAATGTTGGCGAACATTACATTCTAGAATTTTCAAACATTCAAACTAAGTTCTGGAATTCTGACGAACATTCCATTCTAGAACTGTCAAGCATTGCTATTAGGATGTTGACGAACATTCCATTCTAGAATTGGCAAACATGTGATTTAGAATGTTGACGAACATTCCATTCCAGAATGGTCAGACATTGCTATTAGAATGTTGGCAAACATTCCATTCTAGAATTGTCAAACATGTGATTTAGAATGTCGGCGAACATTCCATTCTAGAATTGTCAAACATGTGATTTAGAATGTTGACGAGCATTCCATTCAAGAATTGTCAAACGTGATTTAGAATGTTGACGAGCATTCCATTCTAAAATTCTCAAACATGTGATTTAGAATGTTAACGAACATTCCATTCCAGAACGGTCAGACATTGCTATTAGAATGTCAGCGAACATTCCATTCTAGAATTGTCAAACATGTGATTTAGAATGTTGACGAACATTCCATTCTAGAATGTTGACAAACATTACATTCTAGAATTTTCAAACATTCAAACTAAGTTCTGGAATTCTGACGAACATTCCATTCTAGAACTGTCAAGCATTGCTATTAGGATGTTGACGAACATTCCATTCTAGAATTGCCAAACATGTGATTTAGAATGTTGACGAACATTCCATTCCAGAATGGTCAGACATTGCTATTAGAATGTTGGCGAACATTCCATTCTAGAACTGTCAAACATGTGATTTAGAATGTTGATGAACATTCCATTCTACAATGGTCAGACATTGCTTTTAGAATGTCGGTGAACATTCCATTCTAGAATTGTCAAACATGTGATTTAGAATGTTGACGAACATTCCATTCCAGAATGGTCAGACATTGCTATTAGAATGTTGGCGAACATTCCATTCTAGAATTGTCAAACATGTGATTTAGAATATTGACGAGCATTCCATTCAAGAATTGTCAAAAATGTGATTTAGAATGTTGACGAACATTACATTGTAGAACTGTCAAACGTGTTCTAGAAGGTTGACGAACATTCCTTTCTAGAATTGTCAGACAATGTGATTTAGAATGATCATGAACATTCCATTCTAGAATTGTCAAACATGTGATTTAGAATGTTGACGAACATTCCATTCTAGAATTGTCAGACATTGCTTGTAGAATGTCGGCGAACATTACATTCCAGAATGGTCAGACATTGCTATCAGAATGTCGGAGAACATTCCATCCTAGAATTGTCAAACATGTGATTTAGAATGTTGACGAGCATTCCATTCAAGAATTGTCAAACATGTGATTTAGAATGTTGGCGAACATTACATTCTAGAACTGTCAAACGTGATATAGAAGGTTGACGAACATTCCATTCTACAATGGTCAGACATTGCTTTTAGAATGTCGGCGAACATTCCATTCTAGAATTCTCAAACATGTGATTTAGAATGTTGACGAACATTCCATTCCAGAATGGTCAGACATTGCTATTAGAATGTTGGCGAACATTCCATTCTAGAATTGTCAAACATGTGATTTAGAATATTGACGAGCATTCCATTCAAGAATTGTCAAAAATGTGATTTAGAATGTTGACGAACATTACATTGTAGAACTGTCAAACGTGTTTTAGAAGGTTGACGAACATTCCTTTCTAGAATTTTCAGACAATGTGATTTAGAATGATCATGAACATTCCATTCTAGAATTGTCAAACATGTGATTTAGGATGTTGACGAGCATTCCATTCAAGAATTGTCAAACGTGATTTAGAATGTTGGCGAACATTACATTCTAGAATTTTCTAACATTCAAACTAAGTTCTGGAATTCTGACGAACATTCCATTCTAGAACTGTCAAGCATTGCTATTAGGATGTTGACGAACATTCCATTCTAGAATTGCCAAACATGTGATTTAGAATGATGACGAACATTCCATTCCAGAATGGTCAGACATTGCTATTAGAATGTTGGCGAACATTCCATTCTATAACTGTCAAACATGTGATTTAGAATGTTGATGAACATTCCATTCTACAATGGTCAGACATTGCTTTTAGAATGTCGGTGAACATTCCATTCTAGAATTGTCAAACATGTGATTTAGAATGTTGACGAACATTCCATTCCAGAATGGTCAGACATTGCTATTAGAATGTTGGCGAACATTCCATTCTAGAATTGTCAAACATGTGATTTAGAATATTGACGAGCATTCCATTCAAGAATTGTCAAAAATGTGATTTAGAATGTTGACGAACATTACATTGTAGAACTGTCAAACGTGTTCTAGAAGGTTGACGAACATTCCTTTCTAGAATTGTCAGACAATGTGATTTAGAATGATCATGAACATTCCATTCTAGAATTGTCAAACATGTGATTTAGAATGTTGACGAACATTCCATTCTAGAATTGTCAGACATTGCTTGTAGAATGTCGGCGAACATTACATTCCAGAATGGTCAGACATTGCTATCAGAATGTCGGAGAACATTCCATCCTAGAATTGTCAAACATGTGATTTAGAATGTTGACGAGCATTCCATTCAAGAATTGTCAAACATGTGATTTAGAATGTTGGCGAACATTACATTCTAGAACTGTCAAACGTGATATAGAAGGTTGACGAACATTCCATTCTACAATGGTCAGACATTGCTTTTAGAATGTCGGCGAACATTCCATTCTAGAATTCTCAAACATGTGATTTAGAATGTTGACGAACATTCCATTCCAGAATGGTCAGACATTGCTATTAGAATGTTGGCGAACATTCCATTCTAGAATTGTCAAACATGTGATTTAGAATATTGACGAGCATTCCATTCAAGAATTGTCAAAAATGTGATTTAGAATGTTGACGAACATTACATTGTAGAACTGTCAAACGTGTTTTAGAAGGTTAACGAACATTCCTTTCTAGAATTTTCAGACAATGTGATTTAGAATGATCATGAACATTCCATTCTAGAATTGTCAAACATGTGATTTAGGATGTTGACGAGCATTCCATTCAAGAATTGTCAAACGTGATTTAGAATGTTGGCGAACATTACATTCTAGAATTTTCAAACATTCAAACTAAGTTTTGGAATTCTGACGAACATTCCATTCTAGAACTGTCAAGCATTGCTATTAGGATGTTGACGAACATTCCATTCTAGAATTGCCAAACATGTGATTTAGAATGTTGACGAACATTCCATTCCAGAATGGTCAGACATTGCTATTAGAATGTTGGCGAACATTCCATTCTAGAACTGTCAAACATGTGATTTAGAATGTTGATGAACATTCCATTCTACAATGGTCAGACATTGCTTTTAGAATGTCGGTGAACATTCCATTCTAGAATTGTCAAACATGTGATTTAGAATGTTGACGAACATTCCATTCCAGAATGGTCAGACATTGCTATTAGAATGTTGGCGAACATTCCATTCTAGAATTGTCAAACATGTGATTTAGAATATTGACGAGCATTCCATTCAAGAATTGTCAAAAATGTGATTTAGAATGTTGACGAACATTACATTGTAGAACTGTCAAACGTGTTCTAGAAGGTTGACGAACATTCCTTTCTAGAATTGTCAGACAATGTGATTTAGAATGATCATGAACATTCCATTCTAGAATTGTCAAACATGTGATTTAGAATGTTGACGAACATTCCATTCTAGAATTGTCAGACATTGCTTGTAGAATGTCGGCGAACATTACATTCCAGAATGGTCAGACATTGCTATCAGAATGTCGGAGAACATTCCATCCTAGAATTGTCAAACATGTGATTTAGAATGTTGACGAGCATTCCATTCAAGAATTGTCAAACATGTGATTTAGAATGTTGGCGAACATTACATTCTAGAACTGTCAAACGTGATATAGAAGGTTGACGAACATTCCATTCTACAATGGTCAGACATTGCTTTTAGAATGTCGGCGAACATTCCATTCTAGAATTCTCAAACATGTGATTTAGAATGTTGACGAACATTCCATTCCAGAATGGTCAGACATTGCTATTAGAATGTTGGCGAACATTCCATTCTAGAATTGTCAAACATGTGATTTAGAATATTGACGAGCATTCCATTCAAGAATTGTCAAAAATGTGATTTAGAATGTTGACGAACATTACATTGTAGAACTGTCAAACGTGTTTTAGAAGGTTGACGAACATTCCTTTCTAGAATTTTCAGACAATGTGATTTAGAATGATCATGAACATTCCATTCTAGAATTGTCAAACATGTGATTTAGGATGTTGACGAGCATTCCATTCAAGAATTGTCAAACGTGATTTAGAATGTTGGCGAACATTACATTCTAGAATTTTCAAACATTCAAACTAAGTTCTGGAATTCTGACGAACATTCCATTCAAGAACTGTCAAGCATTGCTATTAGGATGTTGACGAACATTCCATTCTAGAATTGCCAAACATGTGATTTAGAATGTTGACGAACATTCCATTCCAGAATGGTCAGACATTGCTATTAGAATGTTGGCAAACATTCCATTCTAGAATTGTCAAACATGTGATTTAGAATGTCGGCGAACATTCCATTCTAGAATTGTCAAACATGTGATTTAGAATGTTGACGAGCATTCCATTCAAGAATTGTCAAACGTGATTTAGAATGTTGACGAGCATTCCATTCTAAAATTCTCAAACATGTGATTTAGAATGTTAACGAACATTCCATTCCAGAACGGTCAGACATTGCTATTAGAATGTCAGCGAACATTCCATTCTAGAATTGTCAAACATGTGATTTAGAATGTTGACGAACATTCCATTCTAGAATGTTGACAAACATTACATTCTAGAATTTTCAAACATTCAAACTAAGTTCTGGAATTCTGACGAACATTCCATTCTAGAACTGTCAAGCATTGCTATTAGGATGTTGACGAACATTCCATTCTAGAATTGCCAAACATGTGATTTAGAATGTTGACGAACATTCCATTCCAGAATGGTCAGACATTGCTATCAGAATGTTGGCGAACATTCCATTCTAGAATTGTCAAACATGTGATTTAGAATGTCGGCGAACATTCCATTCTAGAATTGTCAAACATGTGATTTAGAATGTTGACGAGCATTCCATTCAAGAATTGTCAAACGTGATTTAGAATGTTGACGAGCATTCCATTCTAGAATTGTCAAACATGTGATTTAGAATGTTGACGAACATTCCATTCTAGAATTGTCAGACATTGCTTGTAGAATGTCGGCGAACATTACATTCCAGAATGGTCAGACATTGCTATCAGAATGTCGGAGAACATTCCATCCTAGAATTGTCAAACATGTGATTTAGAATGTTGACGAGCATTCCATTCAAGAATTGTCAAACATGTGATTTAGAATGTTGGCGAACATTACATTCTAGAACTGTCAAACGTGATATAGAAGGTTGACGAACATTCCATTCTACAATGGTCAGACATTGCTTTTAGAATGTCGGCGAACATTCCATTCTAGAATTCTCAAACATGTGATTTAGAATGTTGACGAACATTCCATTCCAGAATGGTCAGACATTGCTATTAGAATGTTGGCGAACATTCCATTCTAGAATTGTCAAACATGTGATTTAGAATATTGACGAGCATTCCATTCAAGAATTGTCAAAAATGTGATTTAGAATGTTGACGAACATTACATTGTAGAACTGTCAAACGTGTTTTAGAAGGTTGACGAACATTCCTTTCTAGAATTTTCAGACAATGTGATTTAGAATGATCATGAACATTCCATTCTAGAATTGTCAAACATGTGATTTAGGATGTTGACGAGCATTCCATTCAAGAATTGTCAAACGTGATTTAGAATGTTGGCGAACATTACATTCTAGAATTTTCTAACATTCAAACTAAGTTCTGGAATTCTGACGAACATTCCATTCTAGAACTGTCAAGCATTGCTATTAGGATGTTGACGAACATTCCATTCTAGAATTGCCAAACATGTGATTTAGAATGATGACGAACATTCCATTCCAGAATGGTCAGACATTGCTATTAGAATGTTGGCGAACATTCCATTCTATAACTGTCAAACATGTGATTTAGAATGTTGATGAACATTCCATTCTACAATGGTCAGACATTGCTTTTAGAATGTCGGTGAACATTCCATTCTAGAATTGTCAAACATGTGATTTAGAATGTTGACGAACATTCCATTCCAGAATGGTCAGACATTGCTATTAGAATGTTGGCGAACATTCCATTCTAGAATTGTCAAACATGTGATTTAGAATATTGACGAGCATTCCATTCAAGAATTGTCAAAAATGTGATTTAGAATGTTGACGAACATTACATTGTAGAACTGTCAAACGTGTTCTAGAAGGTTGACGAACATTCCTTTCTAGAATTGTCAGACAATGTGATTTAGAATGATCATGAACATTCCATTCTAGAATTGTCAAACATGTGATTTAGAATGTTGACGAACATTCCATTCTAGAATTGTCAGACATTGCTTGTAGAATGTCGGCGAACATTACATTCCAGAATGGTCAGACATTGCTATCAGAATGTCGGAGAACATTCCATCCTAGAATTGTCAAACATGTGATTTAGAATGTTGACGAGCATTCCATTCAAGAATTGTCAAACATGTGATTTAGAATGTTGGCGAACATTACATTCTAGAACTGTCAAACGTGATATAGAAGGTTGACGAACATTCCATTCTACAATGGTCAGACATTGCTTTTAGAATGTCGGCGAACATTCCATTCTAGAATTCTCAAACATGTGATTTAGAATGTTGACGAACATTCCATTCCAGAATGGTCAGACATTGCTATTAGAATGTTGGCGAACATTCCATTCTAGAATTGTCAAACATGTGATTTAGAATATTGACGAGCATTCCATTCAAGAATTGTCAAAAATGTGATTTAGAATGTTGACGAACATTACATTGTAGAACTGTCAAACGTGTTTTAGAAGGTTGACGAACATTCCTTTCTAGAATTTTCAGACAATGTGATTTAGAATGATCATGAACATTCCATTCTAGAATTGTCAAACATGTGATTTAGGATGTTGACGAGCATTCCATTCAAGAATTGTCAAACGTGATTTAGAATGTTGGCGAACATTACATTCTAGAATTTTCAAACATTCAAACTAAGTTCTGGAATTCTGACGAACATTCCATTCTAGAACTGTCAAGCATTGCTATTAGGATGTTGACGAACATTCCATTCTAGAATTGGCAAACATGTGATTTAGAATGTTGACGAACATTCCATTCCAGAATGGTCAGACATTGCTATTAGAATGTTGGCAAACATTCCATTCTAGAATTGTCAAACATGTGATTTAGAATGTCGGCGAACATTCCATTCTAGAATTGTCAAACATGTGATTTAGAATGTTGACGAGCATTCCATTCAAGAATTGTCAAACGTGATTTAGAATGTTGACGAGCATTCCATTCTAAAATTCTCAAACATGTGATTTAGAATGTTAACGAACATTCCATTCCAGAACGGTCAGACATTGCTATTAGAATGTCAGCGAACATTCCATTCTAGAATTGTCAAACATGTGATTTAGAATGTTGACGAACATTCCATTCTAGAATGTTGACAAACATTACATTCTAGAATTTTCAAACATTCAAACTAAGTTCTGGAATTCTGACGAACATTCCATTCTAGAACTGTCAAGCATTGCTATTAGGATGTTGACGAACATTCCATTCTAGAATTGCCAAACATGTGATTTAGAATGTTGACGAACATTCCATTCCAGAATGGTCAGACATTGCTATTAGAATGTTGGCGAACATTCCATTCTAGAACTGTCAAACATGTGATTTAGAATGTTGATGAACATTCCATTCTACAATGGTCAGACATTGCTTTTAGAATGTCGGTGAACATTCCATTCTAGAATTGTCAAACATGTGATTTAGAATGTTGACGAACATTCCATTCCAGAATGGTCAGACATTGCTATTAGAATGTTGGCGAACATTCCATTCTAGAATTGTCAAACATGTGATTTAGAATATTGACGAGCATTCCATTCAAGAATTGTCAAAAATGTGATTTAGAATGTTGACGAACATTACATTGTAGAACTGTCAAACGTGTTCTAGAAGGTTGACGAACATTCCTTTCTAGAATTGTCAGACAATGTGATTTAGAATGATCATGAACATTCCATTCTAGAATTGTCAAACATGTGATTTAGAATGTTGACGAACATTCCATTCTAGAATTGTCAGACATTGCTTGTAGAATGTCGGCGAACATTACATTCCAGAATGGTCAGACATTGCTATCAGAATGTCGGAGAACATTCCATCCTAGAATTGTCAAACATGTGATTTAGAATGTTGACGAGCATTCCATTCAAGAATTGTCAAACATGTGATTTAGAATGTTGGCGAACATTACATTCTAGAACTGTCAAACGTGATATAGAAGGTTGACGAACATTCCATTCTACAATGGTCAGACATTGCTTTTAGAATGTCGGCGAACATTCCATTCTAGAATTCTCAAACATGTGATTTAGAATGTTGACGAACATTCCATTCCAGAATGGTCAGACATTGCTATTAGAATGTTGGCGAACATTCCATTCTAGAATTGTCAAACATGTGATTTAGAATATTGACGAGCATTCCATTCAAGAATTGTCAAAAATGTGATTTAGAATGTTGACGAACATTACATTGTAGAACTGTCAAACGTGTTTTAGAAGGTTGACGAACATTCCTTTCTAGAATTTTCAGACAATGTGATTTAGAATGATCATGAACATTCCATTCTAGAATTGTCAAACATGTGATTTAGGATGTTGACGAGCATTCCATTCAAGAATTGTCAAACGTGATTTAGAATGTTGGCGAACATTACATTCTAGAATTTTCTAACATTCAAACTAAGTTCTGGAATTCTGACGAACATTCCATTCTAGAACTGTCAAGCATTGCTATTAGGATGTTGACGAACATTCCATTCTAGAATTGCCAAACATGTGATTTAGAATGATGACGAACATTCCATTCCAGAATGGTCAGACATTGCTATTAGAATGTTGGCGAACATTCCATTCTATAACTGTCAAACATGTGATTTAGAATGTTGATGAACATTCCATTCTACAATGGTCAGACATTGCTTTTAGAATGTCGGTGAACATTCCATTCTAGAATTGTCAAACATGTGATTTAGAATGTTGACGAACATTCCATTCCAGAATGGTCAGACATTGCTATTAGAATGTTGGCGAACATTCCATTCTAGAATTGTCAAACATGTGATTTAGAATATTGACGAGCATTCCATTCAAGAATTGTCAAAAATGTGATTTAGAATGTTGACGAACATTACATTGTACAACTGTCAAACGTGTTCTAGAAGGTTGACGAACATTCCTTTCTAGAATTGTCAGACAATGTGATTTAGAATGATCATGAACATTCCATTCTAGAATTGTCAAACATGTGATTTAGAATGTTGACGAACATTCCATTCTAGAATTGTCAGACATTGCTTGTAGAATGTCGGCGAACATTACATTCCAGAATGGTCAGACATTGCTATCAGAATGTCGGAGAACATTCCATCCTAGAATTGTCAAACATGTGATTTAGAATGTTGACGAGCATTCCATTCAAGAATTGTCAAACATGTGATTTAGAATGTTGGCGAACATTACATTCTAGAACTGTCAAACGTGATATAGAAGGTTGACGAACATTCCATTCTACAATGGTCAGACATTGCTTTTAGAATGTCGGCGAACATTCCATTCTAGAATTCTCAAACATGTGATTTAGAATGTTGACGAACATTCCATTCCAGAATGGTCAGACATTGCTATTAGAATGTTGGCGAACATTCCATTCTAGAATTGTCAAACATGTGATTTAGAATATTGACGAGCATTCCATTCAAGAATTGTCAAAAATGTGATTTAGAATGTTGACGAACATTACATTGTAGAACTGTCAAACGTGTTTTAGAAGGTTAACGAACATTCCTTTCTAGAATTTTCAGACAATGTGATTTAGAATGATCATGAACATTCCATTCTAGAATTGTCAAACATGTGATTTAGGATGTTGACGAGCATTCCATTCAAGAATTGTCAAACGTGATTTAGAATGTTGGCGAACATTACATTCTAGAATTTTCAAACATTCAAACTAAGTTCTGGAATTCTGACGAACATTCCATTCTAGAACTGTCAAGCATTGCTATTAGGATGTTGACGAACATTCCATTCTAGAATTGCCAAACATGTGATTTAGAATGTTGACGAACATTCCATTCCAGAATGGTCAGACATTGCTATTAGAATGTTGGCGAACATTCCATTCTAGAACTGTCAAACATGTGATTTAGAATGTTGATGAACATTCCATTCTACAATGGTCAGACATTGCTTTTAGAATGTCGGTGAACATTCCATTCTAGAATTGTCAAACATGTGATTTAGAATGTTGACGAACATTCCATTCCAGAATGGTCAGACATTGCTATTAGAATGTTGGCGAACATTCCATTCTAGAATTGTCAAACATGTGATTTAGAATATTGACGAGCATTCCATTCAAGAATTGTCAAAAATGTGATTTAGAATGTTGACGAACATTACATTGTAGAACTGTCAAACGTGTTCTAGAAGGTTGACGAACATTCCTTTCTAGAATTGTCAGACAATGTGATTTAGAATGATCATGAACATTCCATTCTAGAATTGTCAAACATGTGATTTAGAATGTTGACGAACATTCCATTCTAGAATTGTCAGACATTGCTTGTAGAATGTCGGCGAACATTACATTCCAGAATGGTCAGACATTGCTATCAGAATGTCGGAGAACATTCCATCCTAGAATTGTCAAACATGTGATTTAGAATGTTGACGAGCATTCCATTCAAGAATTGTCAAACATGTGATTTAGAATGTTGGCGAACATTACATTCTAGAACTGTCAAACGTGATATAGAAGGTTGACGAACATTCCATTCTACAATGGTCAGACATTGCTTTTAGAATGTCGGCGAACATTCCATTCTAGAATTCTCAAACATGTGATTTAGAATGTTGACGAACATTCCATTCCAGAATGGTCAGACATTGCTATTAGAATGTTGGCGAACATTCCATTCTAGAATTGTCAAACATGTGATTTAGAATATTGACGAGCATTCCATTCAAGAATTGTCAAAAATGTGATTTAGAATGTTGACGAACATTACATTGTAGAACTGTCAAACGTGTTTTAGAAGGTTGACGAACATTCCTTTCTAGAATTTTCAGACAATGTGATTTAGAATGATCATGAACATTCCATTCTAGAATTGTCAAACATGTGATTTAGGATGTTGACGAGCATTCCATTCAAGAATTGTCAAACGTGATTTAGAATGTTGGCGAACATTACATTCTAGAATTTTCAAACATTCAAACTAAGTTCTGGAATTCTGACGAACATTCCATTCAAGAACTGTCAAGCATTGCTATTAGGATGTTGACGAACATTCCATTCTAGAATTGCCAAACATGTGATTTAGAATGTTGACGAACATTCCATTCCAGAATGGTCAGACATTGCTATTAGAATGTTGGCAAACATTCCATTCTAGAATTGTCAAACATGTGATTTAGAATGTCGGCGAACATTCCATTCTAGAATTGTCAAACATGTGATTTAGAATGTTGACGAGCATTCCATTCAAGAATTGTCAAACGTGATTTAGAATGTTGACGAGCATTCCATTCTAAAATTCTCAAACATGTGATTTAGAATGTTAACGAACATTCCATTCCAGAACGGTCAGACATTGCTATTAGAATGTCAGCGAACATTCCATTCTAGAATTGTCAAACATGTGATTTAGAATGTTGACGAACATTCCATTCTAGAATGTTGACAAACATTACATTCTAGAATTTTCAAACATTCAAACTAAGTTCTGGAATTCTGACGAACATTCCATTCTAGAACTGTCAAGCATTGCTATTAGGATGTTGACGAACATTCCATTCTAGAATTGCCAAACATGTGATTTAGAATGTTGACGAACATTCCATTCCAGAATGGTCAGACATTGCTATCAGAATGTTGGCGAACATTCCATTCTAGAATTGTCAAACATGTGATTTAGAATGTCGGCGAACATTCCATTCTAGAATTGTCAAACATGTGATTTAGAATGTTGACGAGCATTCCATTCAAGAATTGTCAAACGTGATTTAGAATGTTGACGAGCATTCCATTCTAGAATTGTCAAACATGTGATTTAGAATGTTGACGAACATTCCATTCTAGAATTGTCAGACATTGCTTGTAGAATGTCGGCGAACATTACATTCCAGAATGGTCAGACATTGCTATCAGAATGTCGGAGAACATTCCATCCTAGAATTGTCAAACATGTGATTTAGAATGTTGACGAGCATTCCATTCAAGAATTGTCAAACATGTGATTTAGAATGTTGGCGAACATTACATTCTAGAACTGTCAAACGTGATATAGAAGGTTGACGAACATTCCATTCTACAATGGTCAGACATTGCTTTTAGAATGTCGGCGAACATTCCATTCTAGAATTCTCAAACATGTGATTTAGAATGTTGACGAACATTCCATTCCAGAATGGTCAGACATTGCTATTAGAATGTTGGCGAACATTCCATTCTAGAATTGTCAAACATGTGATTTAGAATATTGACGAGCATTCCATTCAAGAATTGTCAAAAATGTGATTTAGAATGTTGACGAACATTACATTGTAGAACTGTCAAACGTGTTTTAGAAGGTTGACGAACATTCCTTTCTAGAATTTTCAGACAATGTGATTTAGAATGATCATGAACATTCCATTCTAGAATTGTCAAACATGTGATTTAGGATGTTGACGAGCATTCCATTCAAGAATTGTCAAACGTGATTTAGAATGTTGGCGAACATTACATTCTAGAATTTTCTAACATTCAAACTAAGTTCTGGAATTCTGACGAACATTCCATTCTAGAACTGTCAAGCATTGCTATTAGGATGTTGACGAACATTCCATTCTAGAATTGCCAAACATGTGATTTAGAATGATGACGAACATTCCATTCCAGAATGGTCAGACATTGCTATTAGAATGTTGGCGAACATTCCATTCTATAACTGTCAAACATGTGATTTAGAATGTTGATGAACATTCCATTCTACAATGGTCAGACATTGCTTTTAGAATGTCGGTGAACATTCCATTCTAGAATTGTCAAACATGTGATTTAGAATGTTGACGAACATTCCATTCCAGAATGGTCAGACATTGCTATTAGAATGTTGGCGAACATTCCATTCTAGAATTGTCAAACATGTGATTTAGAATATTGACGAGCATTCCATTCAAGAATTGTCAAAAATGTGATTTAGAATGTTGACGAACATTACATTGTAGAACTGTCAAACGTGTTCTAGAAGGTTGACGAACATTCCTTTCTAGAATTGTCAGACAATGTGATTTAGAATGATCATGAACATTCCATTCTAGAATTGTCAAACATGTGATTTAGAATGTTGACGAACATTCCATTCTAGAATTGTCAGACATTGCTTGTAGAATGTCGGCGAACATTACATTCCAGAATGGTCAGACATTGCTATCAGAATGTCGGAGAACATTCCATCCTAGAATTGTCAAACATGTGATTTAGAATGTTGACGAGCATTCCATTCAAGAATTGTCAAACATGTGATTTAGAATGTTGGCGAACATTACATTCTAGAACTGTCAAACGTGATATAGAAGGTTGACGAACATTCCATTCTACAATGGTCAGACATTGCTTTTAGAATGTCGGCGAACATTCCATTCTAGAATTCTCAAACATGTGATTTAGAATGTTGACGAACATTCCATTCCAGAATGGTCAGACATTGCTATTAGAATGTTGGCGAACATTCCATTCTAGAATTGTCAAACATGTGATTTAGAATATTGACGAGCATTCCATTCAAGAATTGTCAAAAATGTGATTTAGAATGTTGACGAACATTACATTGTAGAACTGTCAAACGTGTTTTAGAAGGTTGACGAACATTCCTTTCTAGAATTTTCAGACAATGTGATTTAGAATGATCATGAACATTCCATTCTAGAATTGTCAAACATGTGATTTAGGATGTTGACGAGCATTCCATTCAAGAATTGTCAAACGTGATTTAGAATGTTGGCGAACATTACATTCTAGAATTTTCAAACATTCAAACTAAGTTCTGGAATTCTGACGAACATTCCATTCTAGAACTGTCAAGCATTGCTATTAGGATGTTGACGAACATTCCATTCTAGAATTGGCAAACATGTGATTTAGAATGTTGACGAACATTCCATTCCAGAATGGTCAGACATTGCTATTAGAATGTTGGCAAACATTCCATTCTAGAATTGTCAAACATGTGATTTAGAATGTCGGCGAACATTCCATTCTAGAATTGTCAAACATGTGATTTAGAATGTTGACGAGCATTCCATTCAAGAATTGTCAAACGTGATTTAGAATGTTGACGAGCATTCCATTCTAAAATTCTCAAACATGTGATTTAGAATGTTAACGAACATTCCATTCCAGAACGGTCAGACATTGCTATTAGAATGTCAGCGAACATTCCATTCTAGAATTGTCAAACATGTGATTTAGAATGTTGACGAACATTCCATTCTAGAATGTTGACAAACATTACATTCTAGAATTTTCAAACATTCAAACTAAGTTCTGGAATTCTGACGAACATTCCATTCTAGAACTGTCAAGCATTGCTATTAGGATGTTGACGAACATTCCATTCTAGAATTGCCAAACATGTGATTTAGAATGTTGACGAACATTCCATTCCAGAATGGTCAGACATTGCTATTAGAATGTTGGCGAACATTCCATTCTAGAACTGTCAAACATGTGATTTAGAATGTTGATGAACATTCCATTCTACAATGGTCAGACATTGCTTTTAGAATGTCGGTGAACATTCCATTCTAGAATTGTCAAACATGTGATTTAGAATGTTGACGAACATTCCATTCCAGAATGGTCAGACATTGCTATTAGAATGTTGGCGAACATTCCATTCTAGAATTGTCAAACATGTGATTTAGAATATTGACGAGCATTCCATTCAAGAATTGTCAAAAATGTGATTTAGAATGTTGACGAACATTACATTGTAGAACTGTCAAACGTGTTCTAGAAGGTTGACGAACATTCCTTTCTAGAATTGTCAGACAATGTGATTTAGAATGATCATGAACATTCCATTCTAGAATTGTCAAACATGTGATTTAGAATGTTGACGAACATTCCATTCTAGAATTGTCAGACATTGCTTGTAGAATGTCGGCGAACATTACATTCCAGAATGGTCAGACATTGCTATCAGAATGTCGGAGAACATTCCATCCTAGAATTGTCAAACATGTGATTTAGAATGTTGACGAGCATTCCATTCAAGAATTGTCAAACATGTGATTTAGAATGTTGGCGAACATTACATTCTAGAACTGTCAAACGTGATATAGAAGGTTGACGAACATTCCATTCTACAATGGTCAGACATTGCTTTTAGAATGTCGGCGAACATTCCATTCTAGAATTCTCAAACATGTGATTTAGAATGTTGACGAACATTCCATTCCAGAATGGTCAGACATTGCTATTAGAATGTTGGCGAACATTCCATTCTAGAATTGTCAAACATGTGATTTAGAATATTGACGAGCATTCCATTCAAGAATTGTCAAAAATGTGATTTAGAATGTTGACGAACATTACATTGTAGAACTGTCAAACGTGTTTTAGAAGGTTGACGAACATTCCTTTCTAGAATTTTCAGACAATGTGATTTAGAATGATCATGAACATTCCATTCTAGAATTGTCAAACATGTGATTTAGGATGTTGACGAGCATTCCATTCAAGAATTGTCAAACGTGATTTAGAATGTTGGCGAACATTACATTCTAGAATTTTCAAACATTCAAACTAAGTTCTGGAATTCTGACGAACATTCCATTCTAGAACTGTCAAGCATTGCTATTAGGATGTTGACGAACATTCCATTCTAGAATTGCCAAACATGTGATTTAGAATGTTGACGAACATTCCATTCCAGAATGGTCAGACATTGCTATTAGAATGTTGGCAAACATTCCATTCTAGAATTGTCAAACATGTGATTTAGAATGTCGGCGAACATTCCATTCTAGAATTGTCAAACATGTGATTTAGAATGTTGACGAGCATTCCATTCAAGAATTGTCAAACGTGATTTAGAATGTTGACGAGCATTCCATTCTAAAATTCTCAAACATGTGATTTAGAATGTTAACGAACATTCCATTCCAGAACGGTCAGACATTGCTATTAGAATGTCAGCGAACATTCCATTCTAGAATTGTCAAACATGTGATTTAGAATGTTGACGAACATTCCATTCTAGAATGTTGACAAACATTACATTCTAGAATTTTCAAACATTCAAACTAAGTTCTGGAATTCTGACGAACATTCCATTCTAGAACTGTCAAGCATTGCTATTAGGATGTTGACGAACATTCCATTCTAGAATTGCCAAACATGTGATTTAGAATGTTGACGAACATTCCATTCCAGAATGGTCAGACATTGCTATTAGAATGTTGGCGAACATTCCATTCTAGAACTGTCAAACATGTGATTTAGAATGTTGATGAACATTCCATTCTACAATGGTCAGACATTGCTTTTAGAATGTCGGTGAACATTCCATTCTAGAATTGTCAAACATGTGATTTAGAATGTTGACGAACATTCCATTCCAGAATGGTCAGACATTGCTATTAGAATGTTGGCGAACATTCCATTCTAGAATTGTCAAACATGTGATTTAGAATATTGACGAGCATTCCATTCAAGAATTGTCAAAAATGTGATTTAGAATGTTGACGAACATTACATTGTAGAACTGTCAAACGTGTTCTAGAAGGTTGACGAACATTCCTTTCTAGAATTGTCAGACAATGTGATTTAGAATGATCATGAACATTCCATTCTAGAATTGTCAAACATGTGATTTAGAATGTTGACGAACATTCCATTCTAGAATTTTCAGACATTGCTTGTAGAATGTCGGCGAACATTACATTCCAGAATGGTCAGACATTGCTATCAGAATGTCGGAGAACATTCCATCCTAGAATTGTCAAACATGTGATTTAGAATGTTGACGAGCATTCCATTCAAGAATTGTCAAACATGTGATTTAGAATGTTGGCGAACATTACATTCTAGAACTGTCAAACGTGATATAGAAGGTTGACGAACATTCCATTCTACAATGGTCAGACATTGCTTTTAGAATGTCGGCGAACATTCCATTCTAGAATTCTCAAACATGTGATTTAGAATGTTGACGAACATTCCATTCCAGAATGGTCAGACATTGCTATTAGAATGTTGGCGAACATTCCATTCTAGAATTGTCAAACATGTGATTTAGAATATTGACGAGCATTCCATTCAAGAATTGTCAAAAATGTGATTTAGAATGTTGACGAACATTACATTGTAGAACTGTCAAACGTGTTTTAGAAGGTTGACGAACATTCCTTTCTAGAATTTTCAGACAATGTGATTTAGAATGATCATGAACATTCCATTCTAGAATTGTCAAACATGTGATTTAGGATGTTGACGAGCATTCCATTCAAGAATTGTCAAACGTGATTTAGAATGTTGGCGAACATTACATTCTAGAATTTTCAAACATTCAAACTAAGTTCTGGAATTCTGACGAACATTCCATTCTAGAACTGTCAAGCATTGCTATTAGGATGTTGACGAACATTCCATTCTAGAATTGCCAAACATGTGATTTAGAATGTTGACGAACATTCCATTCCAGAATGGTCAGACATTGCTATTAGAATGTTGGCGAACATTCCATTCTAGAATTGTCAAACATGTGATTTAGAATGTCGGCGAACATTCCATTCTAGAATTGTCAAACATGTGATTTAGAATGTTGACGAGCATTCCATTCAAGAATTGTCAAACGTGATTTAGAATGTTGACGAGCATTCCTTTCTAGAATTGTCAAACATGTGATTTAGAATGTTGACGAACATTCCATTCTAGAATTGTCAGACATTGCTTGTAGAATGTCGGCGAACATTACATTCCAGAATGGTCAGACATTGCTATCAGAATGTCGGAGAACATTCCATCCTAGAATTGTCAAACATGTGATTTAGAATGTTGACGAGCATTCCATTCAAGAATTGTCAAACATGTGATTTAGAATGTTGGCGAACATTACATTCTAGAACTGTCAAACGTGATATAGAAGGTTGACGAACATTCCATTCTACAATGGTCAGACATTGCTTTTAGAATGTCGGCGAACATTCCATTCTAGAATTCTCAAACATGTGATTTAGAATGTTGACGAACATTCCATTCCAGAATGGTCAGACATTGCTATTAGAATGTTGGCGAACATTCCATTCTAGAATTGTCAAACATGTGATTTAGAATATTGACGAGCATTCCATTCAAGAATTGTCAAAAATGTGATTTAGAATGTTGACGAACATTACATTGTAGAACTGTCAAACGTGTTTTAGAAGGTTAACGAACATTCCTTTCTAGAATTTTCAGACAATGTGATTTAGAATGATCATGAACATTCCATTCTAGAATTGTCAAACATGTGATTTAGGATGTTGACGAGCATTCCATTCAAGAATTGTCAAACGTGATTTAGAATGTTGGCGAACATTACATTCTAGAATTTTCAAACATTCAAACTAAGTTCTGGAATTCTGACGAACATTCCATTCTAGAACTGTCAAGCATTGCTATTAGGATGTTGACGAACATTCCATTCTAGAATTGCCAAACATGTGATTTAGAATGTTGACGAACATTCCATTCCAGAATGGTCAGACATTGCTATTAGAATGTTGGCGAACATTCCATTCTAGAACTGTCAAACATGTGATTTAGAATGTTGATGAACATTCCATTCTACAATGGTCAGACATTGCTTTTAGAATGTCGGTGAACATTCCATTCTAGAATTGTCAAACATGTTATTTAGAATGTTGACGAACATTCCATTCCAGAATGGTCAGACATTGCTATTAGAATGTTGGCGAACATTCCATTCTAGAATTGTCAAACATGTGATTTAGAATATTGACGAGCATTCCATTCAAGAATTGTCAAACATGTGATTTAGAATGTTGGCGAACATTACATTCTAGAACTGTCAAACGTGATATAGAAGGTTGACGAACATTCCTTTCTACAATGGTCAGACATTGCTTTTAGAATGTCGGCGAACATTCCATTCTAGAATTCTCAAACATGTGATTTAGAATGTTGACGAACATTCCATTCCAGAATGGTCAGACATTGCTATTAGAATGTTGGCGAACATTCCATTCTAGAATTGTCAAACATGTGATTTAGAATATTGACGAGCATTCCATTCAAGAATTGTCAAAAATGTGATTTAGAATGTTGACGAACATTACATTGTAGAACTGTCAAACGTGTTTTAGAAGGTTGACGAACATTCCTTTCTAGAATTTTCAGACAATGTGATTTAGAATGATCATGAACATTCCATTCTAGAATTGTCAAACATGTGATTTAGGATGTTGACGAGCATTCCATTCAAGAATTGTCAAACGTGATTTAGAATGTTGGCGAACATTACATTCTAGAATTTTCAAACATTCAAACTAAGTTCTGGAATTCTGACGAACATTCCATTCAAGAACTGTCAAGCATTGCTATTAGGATGTTGACGAACATTCCATTCTAGAATTGCCAAACATGTGATTTAGAATGTTGACGAACATTCCATTCCAGAATGGTCAGACATTGCTATTAGAATGTTGGCAAACATTCCATTCTAGAATTGTCAAACATGTGATTTAGAATGTCGGCGAACATTCCATTCTAGAATTGTCAAACATGTGATTTAGAATGTTGACGAGCATTCCATTCAAGAATTGTCAAACGTGATTTAGAATGTTGACGAGCATTCCATTCTAAAATTCTCAAACATGTGATTTAGAATGTTAACGAACATTCCATTCCAGAACGGTCAGACATTGCTATTAGAATGTCAGCGAACATTCCATTCTAGAATTGTCAAACATGTGATTTAGAATGTTGACGAACATTCCATTCTAGAATGTTGACAAACATTACATTCTAGAATTTTCAAACATTCAAACTAAGTTCTGGAATTCTGACGAACATTCCATTCTAGAACTGTCAAGCATTGCTATTAGGATGTTGACGAACATTCCATTCTAGAATTGCCAAACATGTGATTTAGAATGTTGACGAACATTCCATTCCAGAATGGTCAGACATTGCTATCAGAATGTTGGCGAACATTCCATTCTAGAATTGTCAAACATGTGATTTAGAATGTCGGCGAACATTCCATTCTAGAATTGTCAAACATGTGATTTAGAATGTTGACGAGCATTCCATTCAAGAACTGTCAAACGTGTTTTAGAAGGTTAACGAACATTCCTTTCTAGAATTTTCAGACAATGTGATTTAGAATGATCATGAACATTCCATTCTAGAATTGTCAAACATGTGATTTAGGATGTTGACGAGCATTCCATTCAAGAATTGTCAAACGTGATTTAGAATGTTGGCGAACATTACATTCTAGAATTTTCAAACATTCAAACTAAGTTCTGGAATTCTGACGAACATTCCATTCTAGAACTGTCAAGCATTGCTATTAGGATGTTGACGAACATTCCATTCTAGAATTGCCAAACATGTGATTTAGAATGTTGACGAACATTCCATTCCAGAATGGTCAGACATTGCTATTAGAATGTTGGCGAACATTCCATTCTAGAACTGTCAAACATGTGATTTAGAATGTTGATGAACATTCCATTCTACAATGGTCAGACATTGCTTTTAGAATGTCGGTGAACATTCCATTCTAGAATTGTCAAACATGTTATTTAGAATGTTGACGAACATTCCATTCCAGAATGGTCAGACATTGCTATTAGAATGTTGGCGAACATTCCATTCTAGAATTGTCAAACATGTGATTTAGAATATTGACGAGCATTCCATTCAAGAATTGTCAAAAATGTGATTTAGAATGTTGACGAACATTACATTGTAGAACTGTCAAACGTGTTCTAGAAGGTTGACGAACATTCCTTTCTAGAATTGTCAGACAATGTGATTTAGAATGATCATGAACATTCCATTCTAGAATTGTCAAACATGTGATTTAGAATGTTGACGAACATTCCATTCTAGAATTGTCAGACATTGCTTGTAGAATGTCGGCGAACATTACATTCCAGAATGGTCAGACATTGCTATCAGAATGTCGGAGAACATTCCATCCTAGAATTGTCAAACATGTGATTTAGAATGTTGACGAGCATTCCATTCAAGAATTGTCAAACATGTGATTTAGAATGTTGGCGAACATTACATTCTAGAACTGTCAAACGTGATATAGAAGGTTGACGAACATTCCATTCTACAATGGTCAGACATTGCTTTTAGAATGTCGGCGAACATTCCATTCTAGAATTCTCAAACATGTGATTTAGAATGTTGACGAACATTCCATTCCAGAATGGTCAGACATTGCTATTAGAATGTTGGCGAACATTCCATTCTAGAATTGTCAAACATGTGATTTAGAATATTGACGAGCATTCCATTCAAGAATTGTCAAAAATGTGATTTAGAATGTTGACGAACATTACATTGTAGAACTGTCAAACGTGTTTTAGAAGGTTGACGAACATTCCTTTCTAGAATTTTCAGACAATGTGATTTAGAATGATCATGAACATTCCATTCTAGAATTGTCAAACATGTGATTTAGGATGTTGACGAGCATTCCATTCAAGAATTGTCAAACGTGATTTAGAATGTTGGCGAACATTACATTCTAGAATTTTCAAACATTCAAACTAAGTTCTGGAATTCTGACGAACATTCCATTCAAGAACTGTCAAGCATTGCTATTAGGATGTTGACGAACATTCCATTCTAGAATTGCCAAACATGTGATTTAGAATGTTGACGAACATTCCATTCCAGAATGGTCAGACATTGCTATTAGAATGTTGGCAAACATTCCATTCTAGAATTGTCAAACATGTGATTTAGAATGTCGGCGAACATTCCATTCTAGAATTGTCAAACATGTGATTTAGAATGTTGACGAGCATTCCATTCAAGAATTGTCAAACGTGATTTAGAATGTTGACGAGCATTCCATTCTAAAATTCTCAAACATGTGATTTAGAATGTTAACGAACATTCCATTCCAGAACGGTCAGACATTGCTATTAGAATGTCAGCGAACATTCCATTCTAGAATTGTCAAACATGTGATTTAGAATGTTGACGAACATTCCATTCTAGAATGTTGACAAACATTACATTCTAGAATTTTCAAACATTCAAACTAAGTTCTGGAATTCTGACGAACATTCCATTCTAGAACTGTCAAGCATTGCTATTAGGATGTTGACGAACATTCCATTCTAGAATTGCCAAACATGTGATTTAGAATGTTGACGAACATTCCATTCCAGAATGGTCAGACATTGCTATCAGAATGTTGGCGAACATTCCATTCTAGAATTGTCAAACATGTGATTTAGAATGTCGGCGAACATTCCATTCTAGAATTGTCAAACATGTGATTTAGAATGTTGACGAGCATTCCATTCAAGAATTGTCAAACGTGATTTAGAATGTTGACGAGCATTCCATTCTAGAATTGTCAAACATGTGATTTAGAATGTTGACGAACATTCCATTCTAGAATTGTCAGACATTGCTTGTAGAATGTCGGCGAACATTACATTCCAGAATGGTCAGACATTGCTATCAGAATGTCGGAGAACATTCCATCCTAGAATTGTCAAACATGTGATTTAGAATGTTGACGAGCATTCCATTCAAGAATTGTCAAACATGTGATTTAGAATGTTGGCGAACATTACATTCTAGAACTGTCAAACGTGATATAGAAGGTTGACGAACATTCCATTCTACAATGGTCAGACATTGCTTTTAGAATGTCGGCGAACATTCCATTCTAGAATTCTCAAACATGTGATTTAGAATGTTGACGAACATTCCATTCCAGAATGGTCAGACATTGCTATTAGAATGTTGGCGAACATTCCATTCTAGAATTGTCAAACATGTGATTTAGAATATTGACGAGCATTCCATTCAAGAATTGTCAAAAATGTGATTTAGAATGTTGACGAACATTACATTGTAGAACTGTCAAACGTGTTTTAGAAGGTTGACGAACATTCCTTTCTAGAATTTTCAGACAATGTGATTTAGAATGATCATGAACATTCCATTCTAGAATTGTCAAACATGTGATTTAGGATGTTGACGAGCATTCCATTCAAGAATTGTCAAACGTGATTTAGAATGTTGGCGAACATTACATTCTAGAATTTTCTAACATTCAAACTAAGTTCTGGAATTCTGACGAACATTCCATTCTAGAACTGTCAAGCATTGCTATTAGGATGTTGACGAACATTCCATTCTAGAATTGCCAAACATGTGATTTAGAATGATGACGAACATTCCATTCCAGAATGGTCAGACATTGCTATTAGAATGTTGGCGAACATTCCATTCTATAACTGTCAAACATGTGATTTAGAATGTTGATGAACATTCCATTCTACAATGGTCAGACATTGCTTTTAGAATGTCGGTGAACATTCCATTCTAGAATTGTCAAACATGTGATTTAGAATGTTGACGAACATTCCATTCCAGAATGGTCAGACATTGCTATTAGAATGTTGGCGAACATTCCATTCTAGAATTGTCAAACATGTGATTTAGAATATTGACGAGCATTCCATTCAAGAATTGTCAAAAATGTGATTTAGAATGTTGACGAACATTACATTGTAGAACTGTCAAACGTGTTCTAGAAGGTTGACGAACATTCCTTTCTAGAATTGTCAGACAATGTGATTTAGAATGATCATGAACATTCCATTCTAGAATTGTCAAACATGTGATTTAGAATGTTGACGAACATTCCATTCTAGAATTGTCAGACATTGCTTGTAGAATGTCGGCGAACATTACATTCCAGAATGGTCAGACATTGCTATCAGAATGTCGGAGAACATTCCATCCTAGAATTGTCAAACATGTGATTTAGAATGTTGACGAGCATTCCATTCAAGAATTGTCAAACATGTGATTTAGAATGTTGGCGAACATTACATTCTAGAACTGTCAAACGTGATATAGAAGGTTGACGAACATTCCATTCTACAATGGTCAGACATTGCTTTTAGAATGTCGGCGAACATTCCATTCTAGAATTCTCAAACATGTGATTTAGAATGTTGACGAACATTCCATTCCAGAATGGTCAGACATTGCTATTAGAATGTTGGCGAACATTCCATTCTAGAATTGTCAAACATGTGATTTAGAATATTGACGAGCATTCCATTCAAGAATTGTCAAAAATGTGATTTAGAATGTTGACGAACATTACATTGTAGAACTGTCAAACGTGTTTTAGAAGGTTGACGAACATTCCTTTCTAGAATTTTCAGACAATGTGATTTAGAATGATCATGAACATTCCATTCTAGAATTGTCAAACATGTGATTTAGGATGTTGACGAGCATTCCATTCAAGAATTGTCAAACGTGATTTAGAATGTTGGCGAACATTACATTCTAGAATTTTCAAACATTCAAACTAAGTTCTGGAATTCTGACGAACATTCCATTCTAGAACTGTCAAGCATTGCTATTAGGATGTTGACGAACATTCCATTCTAGAATTGGCAAACATGTGATTTAGAATGTTGACGAACATTCCATTCCAGAATGGTCAGACATTGCTATTAGAATGTTGGCAAACATTCCATTCTAGAATTGTCAAACATGTGATTTAGAATGTCGGCGAACATTCCATTCTAGAATTGTCAAACATGTGATTTAGAATGTTGACGAGCATTCCATTCAAGAATTGTCAAACGTGATTTAGAATGTTGGCGAGCATTCCATTCTAAAATTCTCAAACATGTGATTTAGAATGTTAACGAACATTCCATTCCAGAACGGTCAGACATTGCTATTAGAATGTCAGCGAACATTCCATTCTAGAATTGTCAAACATGTGATTTAGAATGTTGACGAACATTCCATTCTAGAATGTTGACAAACATTACATTCTAGAATTTTCAAACATTCAAACTAAGTTCTGGAATTCTGACGAACATTCCATTCTAGAACTGTCAAGCATTGCTATTAGGATGTTGACGAACATTCCATTCTAGAATTGCCAAACATGTGATTTAGAATGTTGACGAACATTCCATTCCAGAATGGTCAGACATTGCTATTAGAATGTTGGCGAACATTCCATTCTAGAACTGTCAAACATGTGATTTAGAATGTTGATGAACATTCCATTCTACAATGGTCAGACATTGCTTTTAGAATGTCGGTGAACATTCCATTCTAGAATTGTCAAACATGTGATTTAGAATGTTGACGAACATTCCATTCCAGAATGGTCAGACATTGCTATTAGAATGTTGGCGAACATTCCATTCTAGAATTGTCAAACATGTGATTTAGAATATTGACGAGCATTCCATTCAAGAATTGTCAAAAATGTGATTTAGAATGTTGACGAACATTACATTGTAGAACTGTCAAACGTGTTCTAGAAGGTTGACGAACATTCCTTTCTAGAATTGTCAGACAATGTGATTTAGAATGATCATGAACATTCCATTCTAGAATTGTCAAACATGTGATTTAGAATGTTGACGAACATTCCATTCTAGAATTGTCAGACATTGCTTGTAGAATGTCGGCGAACATTACATTCCAGAATGGTCAGACATTGCTATCAGAATGTCGGAGAACATTCCATCCTAGAATTGTCAAACATGTGATTTAGAATGTTGACGAGCATTCCATTCAAGAATTGTCAAACATGTGATTTAGAATGTTGGCGAACATTACATTCTAGAACTGTCAAACGTGATATAGAAGGTTGACGAACATTCCATTCTACAATGGTCAGACATTGCTTTTAGAATGTCGGCGAACATTCCATTCTAGAATTCTCAAACATGTGATTTAGAATGTTGACGAACATTCCATTCCAGAATGGTCAGACATTGCTATTAGAATGTTGGCGAACATTCCATTCTAGAATTGTCAAACATGTGATTTAGAATATTGACGAGCATTCCATTCAAGAATTGTCAAAAATGTGATTTAGAATGTTGACGAACATTACATTGTAGAACTGTCAAACGTGTTTTAGAAGGTTGACGAACATTCCTTTCTAGAATTTTCAGACAATGTGATTTAGAATGATCATGAACATTCCATTCTAGAATTGTCAAACATGTGATTTAGGATGTTGACGAGCATTCCATTCAAGAATTGTCAAACGTGATTTAGAATGTTGGCGAACATTACATTCTAGAATTTTCAAACATTCAAACTAAGTTCTGGAATTCTGACGAACATTCCATTCTAGAACTGTCAAGCATTGCTATTAGGATGTTGACGAACATTCCATTCTAGAATTGCCAAACATGTGATTTAGAATGTTGACGAACATTCCATTCCAGAATGGTCAGACATTGCTATTAGAATGTTGGCAAACATTCCATTCTAGAATTGTCAAACATGTGATTTAGAATGTCGGCGAACATTCCATTCTAGAATTGTCAAACATGTGATTTAGAATGTTGACGAGCATTCCATTCAAGAATTGTCAAACGTGATTTAGAATGTTGACGAGCATTCCATTCTAAAATTCTCAAACATGTGATTTAGAATGTTAACGAACATTCCATTCCAGAACGGTCAGACATTGCTATTAGAATGTCAGCGAACATTCCATTCTAGAATTGTCAAACATGTGATTTAGAATGTTGACGAACATTCCATTCTAGAATGTTGACAAACATTACATTCTAGAATTTTCAAACATTCAAACTAAGTTCTGGAATTCTGACGAACATTCCATTCTAGAACTGTCAAGCATTGCTATTAGGATGTTGACGAACATTCCATTCTAGAATTGCCAAACATGTGATTTAGAATGTTGACGAACATTCCATTCCAGAATGGTCAGACATTGCTATTAGAATGTTGGCGAACATTCCATTCTAGAACTGTCAAACATGTGATTTAGAATGTTGATGAACATTCCATTCTACAATGGTCAGACATTGCTTTTAGAATGTCGGTGAACATTCCATTCTAGAATTGTCAAACATGTGATTTAGAATGTTGACGAACATTCCATTCCAGAATGGTCAGACATTGCTATTAGAATGTTGGCGAACATTCCATTCTAGAATTGTCAAACATGTGATTTAGAATATTGACGAGCATTCCATTCAAGAATTGTCAAAAATGTGATTTAGAATGTTGACGAACATTACATTGTAGAACTGTCAAACGTGTTCTAGAAGGTTGACGAACATTCCTTTCTAGAATTGTCAGACAATGTGATTTAGAATGATCATGAACATTCCATTCTAGAATTGTCAAACATGTGATTTAGAATGTTGACGAACATTCCATTCTAGAATTGTCAGACATTGCTTGTAGAATGTCGGCGAACATTACATTCCAGAATGGTCAGACATTGCTATCAGAATGTCGGAGAACATTCCATCCTAGAATTGTCAAACATGTGATTTAGAATGTTGACGAGCATTCCATTCAAGAATTGTCAAACATGTGATTTAGAATGTTGGCGAACATTACATTCTAGAACTGTCAAACGTGATATAGAAGGTTGACGAACATTCCATTCTACAATGGTCAGACATTGCTTTTAGAATGTCGGCGAACATTCCATTCTAGAATTCTCAAACATGTGATTTAGAATGTTGACGAACATTCCATTCCAGAATGGTCAGACATTGCTATTAGAATGTTGGCGAACATTCCATTCTAGAATTGTCAAACATGTGATTTAGAATATTGACGAGCATTCCATTCAAGAATTGTCAAAAATGTGATTTAGAATGTTGACGAACATTACATTGTAGAACTGTCAAACGTGTTTTAGAAGGTTGACGAACATTCCTTTCTAGAATTTTCAGACAATGTGATTTAGAATGATCATGAACATTCCATTCTAGAATTGTCAAACATGTGATTTAGGATGTTGACGAGCATTCCATTCAAGAATTGTCAAACGTGATTTAGAATGTTGGCGAACATTACATTCTAGAATTTTCAAACATTCAAACTAAGTTCTGGAATTCTGACGAACATTCCATTCTAGAACTGTCAAGCATTGCTATTAGGATGTTGACGAACATTCCATTCTAGAATTGCCAAACATGTGATTTAGAATGTTGACGAACATTCCATTCCAGAATGGTCAGACATTGCTATTAGAATGTTGGCGAACATTCCATTCTAGAATTGTCAAACATGTGATTTAGAATGTCGGCGAACATTCCATTCTAGAATTGTCAAACATGTGATTTAGAATGTTGACGAGCATTCCATTCAAGAATTGTCAAACGTGATTTAGAATGTTGACGAGCATTCCTTTCTAGAATTGTCAAACATGTGATTTAGAATGTTGACGAACATTCCATTCTAGAATTGTCAGACATTGCTTGTAGAATGTCGGCGAACATTACATTCCAGAATGGTCAGACATTGCTATCAGAATGTCGGAGAACATTCCATCCTAGAATTGTCAAACATGTGATTTAGAATGTTGACGAGCATTCCATTCAAGAATTGTCAAACATGTGATTTAGAATGTTGGCGAACATTACATTCTAGAACTGTCAAACGTGATATAGAAGGTTGACGAACATTCCATTCTACAATGGTCAGACATTGCTTTTAGAATGTCGGCGAACATTCCATTCTAGAATTCTCAAACATGTGATTTAGAATGTTGACGAACATTCCATTCCAGAATGGTCAGACATTGCTATTAGAATGTTGGCGAACATTCCATTCTAGAATTGTCAAACATGTGATTTAGAATATTGACGAGCATTCCATTCAAGAATTGTCAAAAATGTGATTTAGAATGTTGACGAACATTACATTGTAGAACTGTCAAACGTGTTTTAGAAGGTTAACGAACATTCCTTTCTAGAATTTTCAGACAATGTGATTTAGAATGATCATGAACATTCCATTCTAGAATTGTCAAACATGTGATTTAGGATGTTGACGAGCATTCCATTCAAGAATTGTCAAACGTGATTTAGAATGTTGGCGAACATTACATTCTAGAATTTTCAAACATTCAAACTAAGTTCTGGAATTCTGACGAACATTCCATTCTAGAACTGTCAAGCATTGCTATTAGGATGTTGACGAACATTCCATTCTAGAATTGCCAAACATGTGATTTAGAATGTTGACGAACATTCCATTCCAGAATGGTCAGACATTGCTTTTAGAATGTCGGTGAACATTCCATTCTAGAATTGTCAAACATGTGATTTAGAATGTTGACGAACATTCCATTCCAGAATGGTCAGACATTGCTATTAGAATGTTGGCGAACATTCCATTCTAGAATTGTCAAACATGTGATTTAGAATATTGACGAGCATTCCATTCAAGAATTGTCAAAAATGTGATTTAGAATGTTGACGAACATTACATTGTAGAACTGTCAAACGTGTTTTAGAAGGTTGACGAACATTCCTTTCTAGAATTGTCAGACAATGTGATTTAGAATGATCATGAACATTCCATTCTAGAATTGTCAAACATGTGATTTAGAATGTTGACGAGCATTCCATTCAAGAATTGTCAAACGTGATTTAGAATGTTGGCGAACATTACATTCTAGAATTTTCAAACATTCAAACTAAGTTCTGGAATTCTGACGAACATTCCATTCTAGAACTGTCAAGCATTGCTATTAGGATGTTGACGAACATTCCATTCTAGAATTGCCAAACATGTGATTTAGAATGTTGACGAACATTCCATTCCAGAATGGTCAGACATTGCTATTAGAATGTTGACGAGCATTCCATTCTAGAATTGTCAAACATGTGATTTAGAATGTCGGCAAACATTCCATTCTAGAATTGTCAAACATGTGATTTAGAATGTTGACGAACATTCCATTCCAGAATGGTCAGACATTGCTATTAGAATGTTGGCGAACATTCCATTCTAGAATTGTCGAACATGTGATTTAGAATGTCGGCGAACATTCCATTCTAGAACTGTCAAACATGTGATTTAGAATGTTGACGAACATTCCATTCTACAATGGTCAGACATTGCTTTTAGAATGTCGGCGAACATTCCATTCTAGAATTGTCAAACATGTGATTTAGAATGTTGACGAACATTCCATTCCAGAATGGTCAGACATTGCTATTAGAATGTTGGCGAACATTCCATTCTAGATTAGTCAAAAATGTGATTTAGAATGTTGACGAACATTACATTGTAGAACTGTCAAACGTGTTTTAGAAGGTTGACGAGCATTCCATTCCAGAATGGTCAGACAATGTGATTTAGAATGATCATGAACATTCCATTCTAGAATTGTCAAACATGTGATTTAGGATGTTGACGAGCATTCCATTCAAGAATTGTCAAACGTGATTTAGAATGTTGGCGAACATTACATTCTAGAATTTTCAAACATTCAAACTAAGTTCTGGAATTCTGACGAACATTCCATTCTAGAACTGTCAAGCATTGCTATTAGGATGTTGACGAACATTCCATTCTAGAATTGCCAAACATGTGATTTAGAATGTTGACGAACATTCCATTCCAGAATGGTCAGACATTGCTATTAGAATGTTGGCGAACATTCCATTCTAGAATTGTCAAACATGTGATTTAGAATGTCGGCGAACATTCCATTCTAGAATTGCCAAACATGTGATTTAGAATGTTGACGAACATTCCATTCCAGAATGGTCAGACATTGCTATTAGAATGTTGGCGAACATTCCATTCTAGATTAGTCAAAAATGTGATTTAGAATGTTGACGAACATTACATTGTAGAACTGTCAAACGTGTTTTAGAAGGTTGACGAACATTCCTTTCTAGAATTTTCAGACAATGTGATTTAGAATGATCATGAACATTCCATTCTAGAATTGTCAAACATGTGATTTAGGATGTTGACGAGCATTCCATTCAAGAATTGTCAAACGTGATTTAGAATGTTGGCGAACATTACATTCTAGAATTTTCAAACATTCAAACTAAGTTCTGGAATTCTGACGAACATTCCATTCTAGAACTGTCAAGCATTGCTATTAGGATGTTGACGAACATTCCATTCTAGAATTGCCAAACATGTGATTTAGAATGTTGACGAACATTCCATTCCAGAATGGTCAGACATTGCTATTAGAATGTTGGCGAACATTCCATTCTAGAATTGTCAAACATGTGATTTAGAATGTCGGCGAACATTCCATTCTAGAATTGTCAAACATGTGATTTAGAATGTTGACGAGCATTCCATTCAAGAATTGTCAAACGTGATTTAGAATGTTGACGAGCATTCCTTTCTAGAATTGTCAAACATGTGATTTAGAATGTTGACGAACATTCCATTCTAGAATTGTCAGACATTGCTTGTAGAATGTCGGCGAACATTACATTCCAGAATGGTCAGACATTGCTATCAGAATGTCGGAGAACATTCCATCCTAGAATTGTCAAACATGTGATTTAGAATGTTGACGAGCATTCCATTCAAGAATTGTCAAACATGTGATTTAGAATGTTGGCGAACATTACATTCTAGAACTGTCAAACGTGATATAGAAGGTTGACGAACATTCCATTCTACAATGGTCAGACATTGCTTTTAGAATGTCGGCGAACATTCCATTCTAGAATTCTCAAACATGTGATTTAGAATGTTGACGAACATTCCATTCCAGAATGGTCAGACATTGCTATTAGAATGTTGGCGAACATTCCATTCTAGAATTGTCAAACATGTGATTTAGAATATTGACGAGCATTCCATTCAAGAATTGTCAAAAATGTGATTTAGAATGTTGACGAACATTACATTGTAGAACTGTCAAACGTGTTTTAGAAGGTTAACGAACATTCCTTTCTAGAATTTTCAGACAATGTGATTTAGAATGATCATGAACATTCCATTCTAGAATTGTCAAACATGTGATTTAGGATGTTGACGAGCATTCCATTCAAGAATTGTCAAACGTGATTTAGAATGTTGGCAAACATTACATTCTAGAATTTTCAAACATTCAAACTAAGTTCTGGAATTCTGACGAACATTCCATTCTAGAATTGTCAAGCATTGCTATTAGGATGTTGACGAACATTCCATTCTAGAATTGCCAAACATGTGATTTAGAATGTTGACGAACATTCCATTCCAGAATGGTCAGACATTGCTTTTAGAATGTCGGTGAACATTCCATTCTAGAATTGTCAAACATGTGATTTAGAATGTTGACGAACATTCCATTCCAGAATGGTCAGACATTGCTATTAGAATGTTGGCGAACATTCCATTCTAGAATTGTCAAACATGTGATTTAGAATATTGACGAGCATTCCATTCAAGAATTGTCAAAAATGTGATTTAGAATGTTGACGAACATTACATTGTAGAACTGTCAAACGTGTTTTAGAAGGTTGACGAACATTCCTTTCTAGAATTGTCAGACAATGTGATTTAGAATGATCATGAACATTCCATTCTAGAATTGTCAAACATGTGATTTAGAATGTTGACGAGCATTCCATTCAAGAATTGTCAAACGTGATTTAGAATGTTGACGAGCATTCCTTTCTAGAATTGTCAAACATGTGATTTAGAATGTTGACGAACATTCCATTCTAGAATTGTCAGACATTGCTTGTAGAATGTCGGCGAACATTACATTCCAGAATGGTCAGACATTGCTATCAGAATGTCGGAGAACATTCCATCCTAGAATTGTCAAACATGTGATTTAGAATGTTGACAAGCATTCCATTCAAGAATTGTCAAACATGTGATTTAGAATGTTGGCGAACATTACATTCTAGAACTGTCAAACGTGATATAGAAGGTTGACGAACATTCCATTCTACAATGGTCAGACATTGCTTTTAGAATGTCGGCGAACATTCCATTCTAGAATTCTCAAACATGTGATTTAGAATGTTGACGAACATTCCATTCCAGAATGGTCAGACATTGCTATTAGAATGTTGGCGAACATTCCATTCTAGAATTGTCAAACATGTGATTTAGAATATTGACGAGCATTCCATTCAAGAATTGTCAAAAATGTGATTTAGAATGTTGACGAACATTACATTGTAGAACTGTCAAACGTGTTTTAGAAGGTTAACGAACATTCCTTTCTAGAATTTTCAGACAATGTGATTTAGAATGATCATGAACATTCCATTCTAGAATTGTCAAACATGTGATTTAGGATGTTGACGAGCATTCCATTCAAGAGTTGTCAAACGTGATTTAGAATGTTGGCGAACATTACATTCTAGAATTTTCAAACATTCAAACTAAGTTCTGGAATTCTGACGAACATTCCATTCTAGAACTGTCAAGCATTGCTATTAGGATGTTGACGAACATTCCATTCTAGAATTGCCAAACATGTGATTTAGAATGTTGACGAACATTCCATTCCAGAATGGTCAGACATTGCTATTAGAATGTTGGCGAACATTCCATTCTAGAACTGTCAAACATGTGATTTAGAATGTTGATGAACATTCCATTCTACAATGGTCAGACATTGCTTTTAGAATGTCGGTGAACATTCCATTCTAGAATTGTCAAACATGTGATTTAGAATGTTGACGAACATTCCATTCCAGAATGGTCAGACATTGCTATTAGAATGTTGGCGAACATTCCATTCTAGAATTGTCAAACATGTGATTTAGAATATTGACGAGCATTCCATTCAAGAATTGTCAAAAATGTGATTTAGAATGTTGACGAACATTACATTGTAGAACTGTCAAACGTGTTCTAGAAGGTTGACGAACATTCCTTTCTAGAATTGTCAGACAATGTGATTTAGAATGATCATGAACATTCCATTCTAGAATTGTCAAACATGTGATTTAGAATGTTGACGAACATTCCATTCTAGAATTGTCAGACATTGCTTGTAGAATGTCGGCGAACATTACATTCCAGAATGGTCAGACATTGCTATCAGAATGTCGGAGAACATTCCATCCTAGAATTGTCAAACATGTGATTTAGAATGTTGACGAGCATTCCATTCAAGAATTGTCAAACATGTGATTTAGAATGTTGGCGAACATTACATTCTAGAACTGTCAAACGTGATATAGAAGGTTGACGAACATTCCATTCTACAATGGTCAGACATTGCTTTTAGAATGTCGGCGAACATTCCATTCTAGAATTCTCAAACATGTGATTTAGAATGTTGACGAACATTCCATTCCAGAATGGTCAGACATTGCTATTAGAATGTTGGCGAACATTCCATTCTAGAATTGTCAAACATGTGATTTAGAATATTGACGAGCATTCCATTCAAGAATTGTCAAAAATGTGATTTAGAATGTTGACGAACATTACATTGTAGAACTGTCAAACGTGTTTTAGAAGGTTGACGAACATTCCTTTCTAGAATTTTCAGACAATGTGATTTAGAATGATCATGAACATTCCATTCTAGAATTGTCAAACATGTGATTTAGGATGTTGACGAGCATTCCATTCAAGAATTGTCAAACGTGATTTAGAATGTTGGCGAACATTACATTCTAGAATTTTCAAACATTCAAACTAAGTTCTGGAATTCTGACGAACATTCCATTCAAGAACTGTCAAGCATTGCTATTAGGATGTTGACGAACATTCCATTCTAGAATTGCCAAACATGTGATTTAGAATGTTGACGAACATTCCATTCCAGAATGGTCAGACATTGCTATTAGAATGTTGGCAAACATTCCATTCTAGAATTGTCAAACATGTGATTTAGAATGTCGGCGAACATTCCATTCTAGAATTGTCAAACATGTGATTTAGAATGTTGACGAGCATTCCATTCAAGAATTGTCAAACGTGATTTAGAATGTTGACGAGCATTCCATTCTAAAATTCTCAAACATGTGATTTAGAATGTTAACGAACATTCCATTCCAGAACGGTCAGACATTGCTATTAGAATGTCAGCGAACATTCCATTCTAGAATTGTCAAACATGTGATTTAGAATGTTGACGAACATTCCATTCTAGAATGTTGACAAACATTACATTCTAGAATTTTCAAACATTCAAACTAAGTTCTGGAATTCTGACGAACATTCCATTCTAGAACTGTCAAGCATTGCTATTAGGATGTTGACGAACATTCCATTCTAGAATTGCCAAACATGTGATTTAGAATGTTGACGAACATTCCATTCCAGAATGGTCAGACATTGCTATCAGAATGTTGGCGAACATTCCATTCTAGAATTGTCAAACATGTGATTTAGAATGTCGGCGAACATTCCATTCTAGAATTGTCAAACATGTGATTTAGAATGTTGACGAGCATTCCATTCAAGAATTGTCAAACGTGATTTAGAATGTTGACGAGCATTCCATTCTAGAATTGTCAAACATGTGATTTAGAATGTTGACGAACATTCCATTCTAGAATTGTCAGACATTGCTTGTAGAATGTCGGCGAACATTACATTCCAGAATGGTCAGACATTGCTATCAGAATGTCGGAGAACATTCCATCCTAGAATTGTCAAACATGTGATTTAGAATGTTGACGAGCATTCCATTCAAGAATTGTCAAACATGTGATTTAGAATGTTGGCGAACATTACATTCTAGAACTGTCAAACGTGATATAGAAGGTTGACGAACATTCCATTCTACAATGGTCAGACATTGCTTTTAGAATGTCGGCGAACATTCCATTCTAGAATTCTCAAACATGTGATTTAGAATGTTGACGAACATTCCATTCCAGAATGGTCAGACATTGCTATTAGAATGTTGGCGAACATTCCATTCTAGAATTGTCAAACATGTGATTTAGAATATTGACGAGCATTCCATTCAAGAATTGTCAAAAATGTGATTTAGAATGTTGACGAACATTACATTGTAGAACTGTCAAACGTGTTTTAGAAGGTTGACGAACATTCCTTTCTAGAATTTTCAGACAATGTGATTTAGAATGATCATGAACATTCCATTCTAGAATTGTCAAACATGTGATTTAGGATGTTGACGAGCATTCCATTCAAGAATTGTCAAACGTGATTTAGAATGTTGGCGAACATTACATTCTAGAATTTTCTAACATTCAAACTAAGTTCTGGAATTCTGACGAACATTCCATTCTAGAACTGTCAAGCATTGCTATTAGGATGTTGACGAACATTCCATTCTAGAATTGCCAAACATGTGATTTAGAATGATGACGAACATTCCATTCCAGAATGGTCAGACATTGCTATTAGAATGTTGGCGAACATTCCATTCTATAACTGTCAAACATGTGATTTAGAATGTTGATGAACATTCCATTCTACAATGGTCAGACATTGCTTTTAGAATGTCGGTGAACATTCCATTCTAGAATTGTCAAACATGTGATTTAGAATGTTGACGAACATTCCATTCCAGAATGGTCAGACATTGCTATTAGAATGTTGGCGAACATTCCATTCTAGAATTGTCAAACATGTGATTTAGAATATTGACGAGCATTCCATTCAAGAATTGTCAAAAATGTGATTTAGAATGTTGACGAACATTACATTGTAGAACTGTCAAACGTGTTCTAGAAGGTTGACGAACATTCCTTTCTAGAATTGTCAGACAATGTGATTTAGAATGATCATGAACATTCCATTCTAGAATTGTCAAACATGTGATTTAGAATGTTGACGAACATTCCATTCTAGAATTGTCAGACATTGCTTGTAGAATGTCGGCGAACATTACATTCCAGAATGGTCAGACATTGCTATCAGAATGTCGGAGAACATTCCATCCTAGAATTGTCAAACATGTGATTTAGAATGTTGACGAGCATTCCATTCAAGAATTGTCAAACATGTGATTTAGAATGTTGGCGAACATTACATTCTAGAACTGTCAAACGTGATATAGAAGGTTGACGAACATTCCATTCTACAATGGTCAGACATTGCTTTTAGAATGTCGGCGAACATTCCATTCTAGAATTCTCAAACATGTGATTTAGAATGTTGACGAACATTCCATTCCAGAATGGTCAGACATTGCTATTAGAATGTTGGCGAACATTCCATTCTAGAATTGTCAAACATGTGATTTAGAATATTGACGAGCATTCCATTCAAGAATTGTCAAAAATGTGATTTAGAATGTTGACGAACATTACATTGTAGAACTGTCAAACGTGTTTTAGAAGGTTAACGAACATTCCTTTCTAGAATTTTCAGACAATGTGATTTAGAATGATCATGAACATTCCATTCTAGAATTGTCAAACATGTGATTTAGGATGTTGACGAGCATTCCATTCAAGAATTGTCAAACGTGATTTAGAATGTTGGCGAACATTACATTCTAGAATTTTCAAACATTCAAACTAAGTTCTGGAATTCTGACGAACATTCCATTCTAGAACTGTCAAGCATTGCTATTAGGATGTTGACGAACATTCCATTCTAGAATTGCCAAACATGTGATTTAGAATGTTGACGAACATTCCATTCCAGAATGGTCAGACATTGCTATCAGAATGTTGGCGAACATTCCATTCTAGAATTGTCAAACATGTGATTTAGAATGTCGGCGAACATTCCATTCTAGAATTGTCAAACATGTGATTTAGAATGTTGACGAGCATTCCATTCAAGAATTGTCAAACGTGATTTAGAATGTTGACGAGCATTCCATTCTAGAATTGTCAAACATGTGATTTAGAATGTTGACGAACATTCCATTCTAGAATTGTCAGACATTGCTTGTAGAATGTCGGCGAACATTACATTCCAGAATGGTCAGACATTGCTATCAGAATGTCGGAGAACATTCCATCCTAGAATTGTCAAACATGTGATTTAGAATGTTGACGAGCATTCCATTCAAGAATTGTCAAACATGTGATTTAGAATGTTGGCGAACATTACATTCTAGAACTGTCAAACGTGATATAGAAGGTTGACGAACATTCCATTCTACAATGGTCAGACATTGCTTTTAGAATGTCGGCGAACATTCCATTCTAGAATTCTCAAACATGTGATTTAGAATGTTGACGAACATTCCATTCCAGAATGGTCAGACATTGCTATTAGAATGTTGGCGAACATTCCATTCTAGAATTGTCAAACATGTGATTTAGAATATTGACGAGCATTCCATTCAAGAATTGTCAAAAATGTGATTTAGAATGTTGACGAACATTACATTGTAGAACTGTCAAACGTGTTTTAGAAGGTTGACGAACATTCCTTTCTAGAATTTTCAGACAATGTGATTTAGAATGATCATGAACATTCCATTCTAGAATTGTCAAACATGTGATTTAGGATGTTGACGAGCATTCCATTCAAGAATTGTCAAACGTGATTTAGAATGTTGGCGAACATTACATTCTAGAATTTTCTAACATTCAAACTAAGTTCTGGAATTCTGACGAACATTCCATTCTAGAACTGTCAAGCATTGCTATTAGGATGTTGACGAACATTCCATTCTAGAATTGCCAAACATGTGATTTAGAATGATGACGAACATTCCATTCCAGAATGGTCAGACATTGCTATTAGAATGTTGGCGAACATTCCATTCTATAACTGTCAAACATGTGATTTAGAATGTTGATGAACATTCCATTCTACAATGGTCAGACATTGCTTTTAGAATGTCGGTGAACATTCCATTCTAGAATTGTCAAACATGTGATTTAGAATGTTGACGAACATTCCATTCCAGAATGGTCAGACATTGCTATTAGAATGTTGGCGAACATTCCATTCTAGAATTGTCAAACATGTGATTTAGAATATTGACGAGCATTCCATTCAAGAATTGTCAAAAATGTGATTTAGAATGTTGACGAACATTACATTGTAGAACTGTCAAACGTGTTCTAGAAGGTTGACGAACATTCCTTTCTAGAATTGTCAGACAATGTGATTTAGAATGATCATGAACATTCCATTCTAGAATTGTCAAACATGTGATTTAGAATGTTGACGAACATTCCATTCTAGAATTGTCAGACATTGCTTGTAGAATGTCGGCGAACATTACATTCCAGAATGGTCAGACATTGCTATCAGAATGTCGGAGAACATTCCATCCTAGAATTGTCAAACATGTGATTTAGAATGTTGACGAGCATTCCATTCAAGAATTGTCAAACATGTGATTTAGAATGTTGGCGAACATTACATTCTAGAACTGTCAAACGTGATATAGAAGGTTGACGAACATTCCATTCTACAATGGTCAGACATTGCTTTTAGAATGTCGGCGAACATTCCATTCTAGAATTCTCAAACATGTGATTTAGAATGTTGACGAACATTCCATTCCAGAATGGTCAGACATTGCTATTAGAATGTTGGCGAACATTCCATTCTAGAATTGTCAAACATGTGATTTAGAATATTGACGAGCATTCCATTCAAGAATTGTCAAAAATGTGATTTAGAATGTTGACGAACATTACATTGTAGAACTGTCAAACGTGTTTTAGAAGGTTAACGAACATTCCTTTCTAGAATTTTCAGACAATGTGATTTAGAATGATCATGAACATTCCATTCTAGAATTGTCAAACATGTGATTTAGGATGTTGACGAGCATTCCATTCAAGAATTGTCAAACGTGATTTAGAATGTTGGCGAACATTACATTCTAGAATTTTCAAACATTCAAACTAAGTTTTGGAATTCTGACGAACATTCCATTCTAGAACTGTCAAGCATTGCTATTAGGATGTTGACGAACATTCCATTCTAGAATTGCCAAACATGTGATTTAGAATGTTGACGAACATTCCATTCCAGAATGGTCAGACATTGCTATTAGAATGTTGGCGAACATTCCATTCTAGAACTGTCAAACATGTGATTTAGAATGTTGATGAACATTCCATTCTACAATGGTCAGACATTGCTTTTAGAATGTCGGTGAACATTCCATTCTAGAATTGTCAAACATGTGATTTAGAATGTTGACGAACATTCCATTCCAGAATGGTCAGACATTGCTATTAGAATGTTGGCGAACATTCCATTCTAGAATTGTCAAACATGTGATTTAGAATATTGACGAGCATTCCATTCAAGAATTGTCAAAAATGTGATTTAGAATGTTGACGAACATTACATTGTAGAACTGTCAAACGTGTTCTAGAAGGTTGACGAACATTCCTTTCTAGAATTGTCAGACAATGTGATTTAGAATGATCATGAACATTCCATTCTAGAATTGTCAAACATGTGATTTAGAATGTTGACGAACATTCCATTCTAGAATTGTCAGACATTGCTTGTAGAATGTCGGCGAACATTACATTCCAGAATGGTCAGACATTGCTATCAGAATGTCGGAGAACATTCCATCCTAGAATTGTCAAACATGTGATTTAGAATGTTGACGAGCATTCCATTCAAGAATTGTCAAACATGTGATTTAGAATGTTGGCGAACATTACATTCTAGAACTGTCAAACGTGATATAGAAGGTTGACGAACATTCCATTCTACAATGGTCAGACATTGCTTTTAGAATGTCGGCGAACATTCCATTCTAGAATTCTCAAACATGTGATTTAGAATGTTGACGAACATTCCATTCCAGAATGGTCAGACATTGCTATTAGAATGTTGGCGAACATTCCATTCTAGAATTGTCAAACATGTGATTTAGAATATTGACGAGCATTCCATTCAAGAATTGTCAAAAATGTGATTTAGAATGTTGACGAACATTACATTGTAGAACTGTCAAACGTGTTTTAGAAGGTTGACGAACATTCCTTTCTAGAATTTTCAGACAATGTGATTTAGAATGATCATGAACATTCCATTCTAGAATTGTCAAACATGTGATTTAGGATGTTGACGAGCATTCCATTCAAGAATTGTCAAACGTGATTTAGAATGTTGGCGAACATTACATTCTAGAATTTTCAAACATTCAAACTAAGTTCTGGAATTCTGACGAACATTCCATTCAAGAACTGTCAAGCATTGCTATTAGGATGTTGACGAACATTCCATTCTAGAATTGCCAAACATGTGATTTAGAATGTTGACGAACATTCCATTCCAGAATGGTCAGACATTGCTATTAGAATGTTGGCAAACATTCCATTCTAGAATTGTCAAACATGTGATTTAGAATGTCGGCGAACATTCCATTCTAGAATTGTCAAACATGTGATTTAGAATGTTGACGAGCATTCCATTCAAGAATTGTCAAACGTGATTTAGAATGTTGACGAGCATTCCATTCTAAAATTCTCAAACATGTGATTTAGAATGTTAACGAACATTCCATTCCAGAACGGTCAGACATTGCTATTAGAATGTCAGCGAACATTCCATTCTAGAATTGTCAAACATGTGATTTAGAATGTTGACGAACATTCCATTCTAGAATGTTGACAAACATTACATTCTAGAATTTTCAAACATTCAAACTAAGTTCTGGAATTCTGACGAACATTCCATTCTAGAACTGTCAAGCATTGCTATTAGGATGTTGACGAACATTCCATTCTAGAATTGCCAAACATGTGATTTAGAATGTTGACGAACATTCCATTCCAGAATGGTCAGACATTGCTATCAGAATGTTGGCGAACATTCCATTCTAGAATTGTCAAACATGTGATTTAGAATGTCGGCGAACATTCCATTCTAGAATTGTCAAACATGTGATTTAGAATGTTGACGAGCATTCCATTCAAGAATTGTCAAACGTGATTTAGAATGTTGACGAGCATTCCATTCTAGAATTGTCAAACATGTGATTTAGAATGTTGACGAACATTCCATTCTAGAATTGTCAGACATTGCTTGTAGAATGTCGGCGAACATTACATTCCAGAATGGTCAGACATTGCTATCAGAATGTCGGAGAACATTCCATCCTAGAATTGTCAAACATGTGATTTAGAATGTTGACGAGCATTCCATTCAAGAATTGTCAAACATGTGATTTAGAATGTTGGCGAACATTACATTCTAGAACTGTCAAACGTGATATAGAAGGTTGACGAACATTCCATTCTACAATGGTCAGACATTGCTTTTAGAATGTCGGCGAACATTCCATTCTAGAATTCTCAAACATGTGATTTAGAATGTTGACGAACATTCCATTCCAGAATGGTCAGACATTGCTATTAGAATGTTGGCGAACATTCCATTCTAGAATTGTCAAACATGTGATTTAGAATATTGACGAGCATTCCATTCAAGAATTGTCAAAAATGTGATTTAGAATGTTGACGAACATTACATTGTAGAACTGTCAAACGTGTTTTAGAAGGTTGACGAACATTCCTTTCTAGAATTTTCAGACAATGTGATTTAGAATGATCATGAACATTCCATTCTAGAATTGTCAAACATGTGATTTAGGATGTTGACGAGCATTCCATTCAAGAATTGTCAAACGTGATTTAGAATGTTGGCGAACATTACATTCTAGAATTTTCTAACATTCAAACTAAGTTCTGGAATTCTGACGAACATTCCATTCTAGAACTGTCAAGCATTGCTATTAGGATGTTGACGAACATTCCATTCTAGAATTGCCAAACATGTGATTTAGAATGATGACGAACATTCCATTCCAGAATGGTCAGACATTGCTATTAGAATGTTGGCGAACATTCCATTCTATAACTGTCAAACATGTGATTTAGAATGTTGATGAACATTCCATTCTACAATGGTCAGACATTGCTTTTAGAATGTCGGTGAACATTCCATTCTAGAATTGTCAAACATGTGATTTAGAATGTTGACGAACATTCCATTCCAGAATGGTCAGACATTGCTATTAGAATGTTGGCGAACATTCCATTCTAGAATTGTCAAACATGTGATTTAGAATATTGACGAGCATTCCATTCAAGAATTGTCAAAAATGTGATTTAGAATGTTGACGAACATTACATTGTAGAACTGTCAAACGTGTTCTAGAAGGTTGACGAACATTCCTTTCTAGAATTGTCAGACAATGTGATTTAGAATGATCATGAACATTCCATTCTAGAATTGTCAAACATGTGATTTAGAATGTTGACGAACATTCCATTCTAGAATTGTCAGACATTGCTTGTAGAATGTCGGCGAACATTACATTCCAGAATGGTCAGACATTGCTATCAGAATGTCGGAGAACATTCCATCCTAGAATTGTCAAACATGTGATTTAGAATGTTGACGAGCATTCCATTCAAGAATTGTCAAACATGTGATTTAGAATGTTGGCGAACATTACATTCTAGAACTGTCAAACGTGATATAGAAGGTTGACGAACATTCCATTCTACAATGGTCAGACATTGCTTTTAGAATGTCGGCGAACATTCCATTCTAGAATTCTCAAACATGTGATTTAGAATGTTGACGAACATTCCATTCCAGAATGGTCAGACATTGCTATTAGAATGTTGGCGAACATTCCATTCTAGAATTGTCAAACATGTGATTTAGAATATTGACGAGCATTCCATTCAAGAATTGTCAAAAATGTGATTTAGAATGTTGACGAACATTACATTGTAGAACTGTCAAACGTGTTTTAGAAGGTTGACGAACATTCCTTTCTAGAATTTTCAGACAATGTGATTTAGAATGATCATGAACATTCCATTCTAGAATTGTCAAACATGTGATTTAGGATGTTGACGAGCATTCCATTCAAGAATTGTCAAACGTGATTTAGAATGTTGGCGAACATTACATTCTAGAATTTTCAAACATTCAAACTAAGTTCTGGAATTCTGACGAACATTCCATTCTAGAACTGTCAAGCATTGCTATTAGGATGTTGACGAACATTCCATTCTAGAATTGGCAAACATGTGATTTAGAATGTTGACGAACATTCCATTCCAGAATGGTCAGACATTGCTATTAGAATGTTGGCAAACATTCCATTCTAGAATTGTCAAACATGTGATTTAGAATGTCGGCGAACATTCCATTCTAGAATTGTCAAACATGTGATTTAGAATGTTGACGAGCATTCCATTCAAGAATTGTCAAACGTGATTTAGAATGTTGACGAGCATTCCATTCTAAAATTCTCAAACATGTGATTTAGAATGTTAACGAACATTCCATTCCAGAACGGTCAGACATTGCTATTAGAATGTCAGCGAACATTCCATTCTAGAATTGTCAAACATGTGATTTAGAATGTTGACGAACATTCCATTCTAGAATGTTGACAAACATTACATTCTAGAATTTTCAAACATTCAAACTAAGTTCTGGAATTCTGACGAACATTCCATTCTAGAACTGTCAAGCATTGCTATTAGGATGTTGACGAACATTCCATTCTAGAATTGCCAAACATGTGATTTAGAATGTTGACGAACATTCCATTCCAGAATGGTCAGACATTGCTATTAGAATGTTGGCGAACATTCCATTCTAGAACTGTCAAACATGTGATTTAGAATGTTGATGAACATTCCATTCTACAATGGTCAGACATTGCTTTTAGAATGTCGGTGAACATTCCATTCTAGAATTGTCAAACATGTGATTTAGAATGTTGACGAACATTCCATTCCAGAATGGTCAGACATTGCTATTAGAATGTTGGCGAACATTCCATTCTAGAATTGTCAAACATGTGATTTAGAATATTGACGAGCATTCCATTCAAGAATTGTCAAAAATGTGATTTAGAATGTTGACGAACATTACATTGTAGAACTGTCAAACGTGTTCTAGAAGGTTGACGAACATTCCTTTCTAGAATTGTCAGACAATGTGATTTAGAATGATCATGAACATTCCATTCTAGAATTGTCAAACATGTGATTTAGAATGTTGACGAACATTCCATTCTAGAATTGTCAGACATTGCTTGTAGAATGTCGGCGAACATTACATTCCAGAATGGTCAGACATTGCTATCAGAATGTCGGAGAACATTCCATCCTAGAATTGTCAAACATGTGATTTAGAATGTTGACGAGCATTCCATTCAAGAATTGTCAAACATGTGATTTAGAATGTTGGCGAACATTACATTCTAGAACTGTCAAACGTGATATAGAAGGTTGACGAACATTCCATTCTACAATGGTCAGACATTGCTTTTAGAATGTCGGCGAACATTCCATTCTAGAATTCTCAAACATGTGATTTAGAATGTTGACGAACATTCCATTCCAGAATGGTCAGACATTGCTATTAGAATGTTGGCGAACATTCCATTCTAGAATTGTCAAACATGTGATTTAGAATATTGACGAGCATTCCATTCAAGAATTGTCAAAAATGTGATTTAGAATGTTGACGAACATTACATTGTAGAACTGTCAAACGTGTTTTAGAAGGTTGACGAACATTCCTTTCTAGAATTTTCAGACAATGTGATTTAGAATGATCATGAACATTCCATTCTAGAATTGTCAAACATGTGATTTAGGATGTTGACGAGCATTCCATTCAAGAATTGTCAAACGTGATTTAGAATGTTGGCGAACATTACATTCTAGAATTTTCTAACATTCAAACTAAGTTCTGGAATTCTGACGAACATTCCATTCTAGAACTGTCAAGCATTGCTATTAGGATGTTGACGAACATTCCATTCTAGAATTGCCAAACATGTGATTTAGAATGATGACGAACATTCCATTCCAGAATGGTCAGACATTGCTATTAGAATGTTGGCGAACATTCCATTCTATAACTGTCAAACATGTGATTTAGAATGTTGATGAACATTCCATTCTACAATGGTCAGACATTGCTTTTAGAATGTCGGTGAACATTCCATTCTAGAATTGTCAAACATGTGATTTAGAATGTTGACGAACATTCCATTCCAGAATGGTCAGACATTGCTATTAGAATGTTGGCGAACATTCCATTCTAGAATTGTCAAACATGTGATTTAGAATATTGACGAGCATTCCATTCAAGAATTGTCAAAAATGTGATTTAGAATGTTGACGAACATTACATTGTAGAACTGTCAAACGTGTTCTAGAAGGTTGACGAACATTCCTTTCTAGAATTGTCAGACAATGTGATTTAGAATGATCATGAACATTCCATTCTAGAATTGTCAAACATGTGATTTAGAATGTTGACGAACATTCCATTCTAGAATTGTCAGACATTGCTTGTAGAATGTCGGCGAACATTACATTCCAGAATGGTCAGACATTGCTATCAGAATGTCGGAGAACATTCCATCCTAGAATTGTCAAACATGTGATTTAGAATGTTGACGAGCATTCCATTCAAGAATTGTCAAACATGTGATTTAGAATGTTGGCGAACATTACATTCTAGAACTGTCAAACGTGATATAGAAGGTTGACGAACATTCCATTCTACAATGGTCAGACATTGCTTTTAGAATGTCGGCGAACATTCCATTCTAGAATTCTCAAACATGTGATTTAGAATGTTGACGAACATTCCATTCCAGAATGGTCAGACATTGCTATTAGAATGTTGGCGAACATTCCATTCTAGAATTGTCAAACATGTGATTTAGAATATTGACGAGCATTCCATTCAAGAATTGTCAAAAATGTGATTTAGAATGTTGACGAACATTACATTGTAGAACTGTCAAACGTGTTTTAGAAGGTTGACGAACATTCCTTTCTAGAATTTTCAGACAATGTGATTTAGAATGATCATGAACATTCCATTCTAGAATTGTCAAACATGTGATTTAGGATGTTGACGAGCATTCCATTCAAGAATTGTCAAACGTGATTTAGAATGTTGGCGAACATTACATTCTAGAATTTTCAAACATTCAAACTAAGTTCTGGAATTCTGACGAACATTCCATTCAAGAACTGTCAAGCATTGCTATTAGGATGTTGACGAACATTCCATTCTAGAATTGCCAAACATGTGATTTAGAATGTTGACGAACATTCCATTCCAGAATGGTCAGACATTGCTATTAGAATGTTGGCAAACATTCCATTCTAGAATTGTCAAACATGTGATTTAGAATGTCGGCGAACATTCCATTCTAGAATTGTCAAACATGTGATTTAGAATGTTGACGAGCATTCCATTCAAGAATTGTCAAACGTGATTTAGAATGTTGACGAGCATTCCATTCTAAAATTCTCAAACATGTGATTTAGAATGTTAACGAACATTCCATTCCAGAACGGTCAGACATTGCTATTAGAATGTCAGCGAACATTCCATTCTAGAATTGTCAAACATGTGATTTAGAATGTTGACGAACATTCCATTCTAGAATGTTGACAAACATTACATTCTAGAATTTTCAAACATTCAAACTAAGTTCTGGAATTCTGACGAACATTCCATTCTAGAACTGTCAAACATGTGATTTAGAATGTTGACGAACATTCCATTCTAGAATGTTGACAAACATTACATTCTAGAATTTTCAAACATTCAAACTAAGTTCTGGAATTCTGACGAACATTCCATTCTAGAACTGTCAAGCATTGCTATTAGGATGTTGACGAACATTCCATTCTAGAATTGCCAAACATGTGATTTAGAATGTTGACGAACATTCCATTCCAGAATGGTCAGACATTGCTATCAGAATGTTGGCGAACATTCCATTCTAGAATTGTCAAACATGTGATTTAGAATGTCGGCGAACATTCCATTCTAGAATTGTCAAACATGTGATTTAGAATGTTGACGAGCATTCCATTCAAGAATTGTCAAACGTGATTTAGAATGTTGACGAGCATTCCATTCTAGAATTGTCAAACATGTGATTTAGAATGTTGACGAACATTCCATTCTAGAATTGTCAGACATTGCTTGTAGAATGTCGGCGAACATTACATTCCAGAATGGTCAGACATTGCTATCAGAATGTCGGAGAACATTCCATCCTAGAATTGTCAAACATGTGATTTAGAATGTTGACGAGCATTCCATTCAAGAATTGTCAAACATGTGATTTAGAATGTTGGCGAACATTACATTCTAGAACTGTCAAACGTGATATAGAAGGTTGACGAACATTCCATTCTACAATGGTCAGACATTGCTTTTAGAATGTCGGCGAACATTCCATTCTAGAATTCTCAAACATGTGATTTAGAATGTTGACGAACATTCCATTCCAGAATGGTCAGACATTGCTATTAGAATGTTGGCGAACATTCCATTCTAGAATTGTCAAACATGTGATTTAGAATATTGACGAGCATTCCATTCAAGAATTGTCAAAAATGTGATTTAGAATGTTGACGAACATTACATTGTAGAACTGTCAAACGTGTTTTAGAAGGTTGACGAACATTCCTTTCTAGAATTTTCAGACAATGTGATTTAGAATGATCATGAACATTCCATTCTAGAATTGTCAAACATGTGATTTAGGATGTTGACGAGCATTCCATTCAAGAATTGTCAAACGTGATTTAGAATGTTGGCGAACATTACATTCTAGAATTTTCTAACATTCAAACTAAGTTCTGGAATTCTGACGAACATTCCATTCTAGAACTGTCAAGCATTGCTATTAGGATGTTGACGAACATTCCATTCTAGAATTGCCAAACATGTGATTTAGAATGATGACGAACATTCCATTCCAGAATGGTCAGACATTGCTATTAGAATGTTGGCGAACATTCCATTCTATAACTGTCAAACATGTGATTTAGAATGTTGATGAACATTCCATTCTACAATGGTCAGACATTGCTTTTAGAATGTCGGTGAACATTACATTCTAGAATTTTCTAACATTCAAACTAAGTTCTGGAATTCTGACGAACATTCCATTCTAGAACTGTCAAGCATTGCTATTAGGATGTTGACGAACATTCCATTCTAGAATTGCCAAACATGTGATTTAGAATGATGACGAACATTCCATTCCAGAATGGTCAGACATTGCTATTAGAATGTTGGCGAACATTCCATTCTATAACTGTCAAACATGTGATTTAGAATGTTGATGAACATTCCATTCTACAATGGTCAGACATTGCTTTTAGAATGTCGGTGAACATTCCATTCTAGAATTGTCAAACATGTGATTTAGAATGTTGACGAACATTCCATTCCAGAATGGTCAGACATTGCTATTAGAATGTTGGCGAACATTCCATTCTAGAATTGTCAAACATGTGATTTAGAATATTGACGAGCATTCCATTCAAGAATTGTCAAAAATGTGATTTAGAATGTTGACGAACATTACATTGTAGAACTGTCAAACGTGTTCTAGAAGGTTGACGAACATTCCTTTCTAGAATTGTCAGACAATGTGATTTAGAATGATCATGAACATTCCATTCTAGAATTGTCAAACATGTGATTTAGAATGTTGACGAACATTCCATTCTAGAATTGTCAGACATTGCTTGTAGAATGTCGGCGAACATTACATTCCAGAATGGTCAGACATTGCTATCAGAATGTCGGAGAACATTCCATCCTAGAATTGTCAAACATGTGATTTAGAATGTTGACGAGCATTCCATTCAAGAATTGTCAAACATGTGATTTAGAATGTTGGCGAACATTACATTCTAGAACTGTCAAACGTGATATAGAAGGTTGACGAACATTCCATTCTACAATGGTCAGACATTGCTTTTAGAATGTCGGCGAACATTCCATTCTAGAATTCTCAAACATGTGATTTAGAATGTTGACGAACATTCCATTCCAGAATGGTCAGACATTGCTATTAGAATGTTGGCGAACATTCCATTCTAGAATTGTCAAACATGTGATTTAGAATATTGACGAGCATTCCATTCAAGAATTGTCAAAAATGTGATTTAGAATGTTGACGAACATTACATTGTAGAACTGTCAAACGTGTTTTAGAAGGTTGACGAACATTCCTTTCTAGAATTTTCAGACAATGTGATTTAGAATGATCATGAACATTCCATTCTAGAATTGTCAAACATGTGATTTAGGATGTTGACGAGCATTCCATTCAAGAATTGTCAAACGTGATTTAGAATGTTGGCGAACATTACATTCTAGAATTTTCAAACATTCAAACTAAGTTCTGGAATTCTGACGAACATTCCATTCTAGAACTGTCAAGCATTGCTATTAGGATGTTGACGAACATTCCATTCTAGAATTGGCAAACATGTGATTTAGAATGTTGACGAACATTCCATTCCAGAATGGTCAGACATTGCTATTAGAATGTTGGCAAACATTCCATTCTAGAATTGTCAAACATGTGATTTAGAATGTCGGCGAACATTCCATTCTAGAATTGTCAAACATGTGATTTAGAATGTTGACGAGCATTCCATTCAAGAATTGTCAAACGTGATTTAGAATGTTGACGAGCATTCCATTCTAAAATTCTCAAACATGTGATTTAGAATGTTAACGAACATTCCATTCCAGAACGGTCAGACATTGCTATTAGAATGTCAGCGAACATTCCATTCTAGAATTGTCAAACATGTGATTTAGAATGTTGACGAACATTCCATTCTAGAATGTTGACAAACATTACATTCTAGAATTTTCAAACATTCAAACTAAGTTCTGGAATTCTGACGAACATTCCATTCTAGAACTGTCAAGCATTGCTATTAGGATGTTGACGAACATTCCATTCTAGAATTGCCAAACATGTGATTTAGAATGTTGACGAACATTCCATTCCAGAATGGTCAGACATTGCTATTAGAATGTTGGCGAACATTCCATTCTAGAACTGTCAAACATGTGATTTAGAATGTTGATGAACATTCCATTCTACAATGGTCAGACATTGCTTTTAGAATGTCGGTGAACATTCCATTCTAGAATTGTCAAACATGTGATTTAGAATGTTGACGAACATTCCATTCCAGAATGGTCAGACATTGCTATTAGAATGTTGGCGAACATTCCATTCTAGAATTGTCAAACATGTGATTTAGAATATTGACGAGCATTCCATTCAAGAATTGTCAAAAATGTGATTTAGAATGTTGACGAACATTACATTGTAGAACTGTCAAACGTGTTCTAGAAGGTTGACGAACATTCCTTTCTAGAATTGTCAGACAATGTGATTTAGAATGATCATGAACATTCCATTCTAGAATTGTCAAACATGTGATTTAGAATGTTGACGAACATTCCATTCTAGAATTGTCAGACATTGCTTGTAGAATGTCGGCGAACATTACATTCCAGAATGGTCAGACATTGCTATCAGAATGTCGGAGAACATTCCATCCTAGAATTGTCAAACATGTGATTTAGAATGTTGACGAGCATTCCATTCAAGAATTGTCAAACATGTGATTTAGAATGTTGGCGAACATTACATTCTAGAACTGTCAAACGTGATATAGAAGGTTGACGAACATTCCATTCTACAATGGTCAGACATTGCTTTTAGAATGTCGGCGAACATTCCATTCTAGAATTCTCAAACATGTGATTTAGAATGTTGACGAACATTCCATTCCAGAATGGTCAGACATTGCTATTAGAATGTTGGCGAACATTCCATTCTAGAATTGTCAAACATGTGATTTAGAATATTGACGAGCATTCCATTCAAGAATTGTCAAAAATGTGATTTAGAATGTTGACGAACATTACATTGTAGAACTGTCAAACGTGTTTTAGAAGGTTGACGAACATTCCTTTCTAGAATTTTCAGACAATGTGATTTAGAATGATCATGAACATTCCATTCTAGAATTGTCAAACATGTGATTTAGGATGTTGACGAGCATTCCATTCAAGAATTGTCAAACGTGATTTAGAATGTTGGCGAACATTACATTCTAGAATTTTCAAACATTCAAACTAAGTTCTGGAATTCTGACGAACATTCCATTCTAGAATTGTCAAGCATTGCTATTAGGATGTTGACGAACATTCCATTCTAGAATTGCCAAACATGTGATTTAGAATGTTGACGAACATTCCATTCCAGAATGGTCAGACATTGCTATTAGAATGTTGGCAAACATTCCATTCTAGAATTGTCAAACATGTGATTTAGAATGTCGGCGAACATTCCATTCTAGAATTGTCAAACATGTGATTTAGAATGTTGACGAGCATTCCATTCAAGAATTGTCAAACGTGATTTAGAATGTTGACGAGCATTCCATTCTAAAATTCTCAAACATGTGATTTAGAATGTTAACGAACATTCCATTCCAGAACGGTCAGACATTGCTATTAGAATGTCAGCGAACATTCCATTCTAGAATTGTCAAACATGTGATTTAGAATGTTGACGAACATTCCATTCTAGAATGTTGACAAACATTACATTCTAGAATTTTCAAACATTCAAACTAAGTTCTGGAATTCTGACGAACATTCCATTCTAGAACTGTCAAGCATTGCTATTAGGATGTTGACGAACATTCCATTCTAGAATTGCCAAACATGTGATTTAGAATGTTGACGAACATTCCATTCCAGAATGGTCAGACATTGCTATTAGAATGTTGGCGAACATTCCATTCTAGAACTGTCAAACATGTGATTTAGAATGTTGATGAACATTCCATTCTACAATGGTCAGACATTGCTTTTAGAATGTCGGTGAACATTCCATTCTAGAATTGTCAAACATGTGATTTAGAATGTTGACGAACATTCCATTCCAGAATGGTCAGACATTGCTATTAGAATGTTGGCGAACATTCCATTCTAGAATTGTCAAACATGTGATTTAGAATATTGACGAGCATTCCATTCAAGAATTGTCAAAAATGTGATTTAGAATGTTGACGAACATTACATTGTAGAACTGTCAAACGTGTTCTAGAAGGTTGACGAACATTCCTTTCTAGAATTGTCAGACAATGTGATTTAGAATGATCATGAACATTCCATTCTAGAATTGTCAAACATGTGATTTAGAATGTTGACGAACATTCCATTCTAGAATTGTCAGACATTGCTTGTAGAATGTCGGCGAACATTACATTCCAGAATGGTCAGACATTGCTATCAGAATGTCGGAGAACATTCCATCCTAGAATTGTCAAACATGTGATTTAGAATGTTGACGAGCATTCCATTCAAGAATTGTCAAACGTGATTTAGAATGTTGACGAGCATTCCATTCTAGAATTGTCAAACATGTGATTTAGAATGTTGACGAACATTCCATTCTAGAATTGTCAGACATTGCTTGTAGAATGTCGGCGAACATTACATTCCAGAATGGTCAGACATTGCTATCAGAATGTCGGAGAACATTCCATCCTAGAATTGTCAAACATGTGATTTAGAATGTTGACGAGCATTCCATTCAAGAATTGTCAAACATGTGATTTAGAATGTTGGCGAACATTACATTCTAGAACTGTCAAACGTGATATAGAAGGTTGACGAACATTCCATTCTACAATGGTCAGACATTGCTTTTAGAATGTCGGCGAACATTCCATTCTAGAATTCTCAAACATGTGATTTAGAATGTTGACGAACATTCCATTCCAGAATGGTCAGACATTGCTATTAGAATGTTGGCGAACATTCCATTCTAGAATTGTCAAACATGTGATTTAGAATATTGACGAGCATTCCATTCAAGAATTGTCAAAAATGTGATTTAGAATGTTGACGAACATTACATTGTAGAACTGTCAAACGTGTTTTAGAAGGTTGACGAACATTCCTTTCTAGAATTTTCAGACAATGTGATTTAGAATGATCATGAACATTCCATTCTAGAATTGTCAAACATGTGATTTAGGATGTTGACGAGCATTCCATTCAAGAATTGTCAAACGTGATTTAGAATGTTGGCGAACATTACATTCTAGAATTTTCTAACATTCAAACTAAGTTCTGGAATTCTGACGAACATTCCATTCTAGAACTGTCAAGCATTGCTATTAGGATGTTGACGAACATTCCATTCTAGAATTGCCAAACATGTGATTTAGAATGATGACGAACATTCCATTCCAGAATGGTCAGACATTGCTATTAGAATGTTGGCGAACATTCCATTCTATAACTGTCAAACATGTGATTTAGAATGTTGATGAACATTCCATTCTACAATGGTCAGACATTGCTTTTAGAATGTCGGTGAACATTCCATTCTAGAATTGTCAAACATGTGATTTAGAATGTTGACGAACATTCCATTCCAGAATGGTCAGACATTGCTATTAGAATGTTGGCGAACATTCCATTCTAGAATTGTCAAACATGTGATTTAGAATATTGACGAGCATTCCATTCAAGAATTGTCAAAAATGTGATTTAGAATGTTGACGAACATTACATTGTAGAACTGTCAAACGTGTTCTAGAAGGTTGACGAACATTCCTTTCTAGAATTGTCAGACAATGTGATTTAGAATGATCATGAACATTCCATTCTAGAATTGTCAAACATGTGATTTAGAATGTTGACGAACATTCCATTCTAGAATTGTCAGACATTGCTTGTAGAATGTCGGCGAACATTACATTCCAGAATGGTCAGACATTGCTATCAGAATGTCGGAGAACATTCCATCCTAGAATTGTCAAACATGTGATTTAGAATGTTGACGAGCATTCCATTCAAGAATTGTCAAACATGTGATTTAGAATGTTGGCGAACATTACATTCTAGAACTGTCAAACGTGATATAGAAGGTTGACGAACATTCCATTCTACAATGGTCAGACATTGCTTTTAGAATGTCGGCGAACATTCCATTCTAGAATTCTCAAACATGTGATTTAGAATGTTGACGAACATTCCATTCCAGAATGGTCAGACATTGCTATTAGAATGTTGGCGAACATTCCATTCTAGAATTGTCAAACATGTGATTTAGAATATTGACGAGCATTCCATTCAAGAATTGTCAAAAATGTGATTTAGAATGTTGACGAACATTACATTGTAGAACTGTCAAACGTGTTTTAGAAGGTTGACGAACATTCCTTTCTAGAATTTTCAGACAATGTGATTTAGAATGATCATGAACATTCCATTCTAGAATTGTCAAACATGTGATTTAGGATGTTGACGAGCATTCCATTCAAGAATTGTCAAACGTGATTTAGAATGTTGGCGAACATTACATTCTAGAATTTTCAAACATTCAAACTAAGTTCTGGAATTCTGACGAACATTCCATTCTAGAACTGTCAAGCATTGCTATTAGGATGTTGACGAACATTCCATTCTAGAATTGGCAAACATGTGATTTAGAATGTTGACGAACATTCCATTCCAGAATGGTCAGACATTGCTATTAGAATGTTGGCAAACATTCCATTCTAGAATTGTCAAACATGTGATTTAGAATGTCGGCGAACATTCCATTCTAGAATTGTCAAACATGTGATTTAGAATGTTGACGAGCATTCCATTCAAGAATTGTCAAACGTGATTTAGAATGTTGACGAGCATTCCATTCTAAAATTCTCAAACATGTGATTTAGAATGTTAACGAACATTCCATTCCAGAACGGTCAGACATTGCTATTAGAATGTCAGCGAACATTCCATTCTAGAATTGTCAAACATGTGATTTAGAATGTTGACGAACATTCCATTCTAGAATGTTGACAAACATTACATTCTAGAATTTTCAAACATTCAAACTAAGTTCTGGAATTCTGACGAACATTCCATTCTAGAACTGTCAAGCATTGCTATTAGGATGTTGACGAACATTCCATTCTAGAATTGCCAAACATGTGATTTAGAATGTTGACGAACATTCCATTCCAGAATGGTCAGACATTGCTATTAGAATGTTGGCGAACATTCCATTCTAGAACTGTCAAACATGTGATTTAGAATGTTGATGAACATTCCATTCTACAATGGTCAGACATTGCTTTTAGAATGTCGGTGAACATTCCATTCTAGAATTGTCAAACATGTGATTTAGAATGTTGACGAACATTCCATTCCAGAATGGTCAGACATTGCTATTAGAATGTTGGCGAACATTCCATTCTAGAATTGTCAAACATGTGATTTAGAATATTGACGAGCATTCCATTCAAGAATTGTCAAAAATGTGATTTAGAATGTTGACGAACATTACATTGTAGAACTGTCAAACGTGTTCTAGAAGGTTGACGAACATTCCTTTCTAGAATTGTCAGACAATGTGATTTAGAATGATCATGAACATTCCATTCTAGAATTGTCAAACATGTGATTTAGAATGTTGACGAACATTCCATTCTAGAATTGTCAGACATTGCTTGTAGAATGTCGGCGAACATTACATTCCAGAATGGTCAGACATTGCTATCAGAATGTCGGAGAACATTCCATCCTAGAATTGTCAAACATGTGATTTAGAATGTTGACGAGCATTCCATTCAAGAATTGTCAAACATGTGATTTAGAATGTTGGCGAACATTACATTCTAGAACTGTCAAACGTGATATAGAAGGTTGACGAACATTCCATTCTACAATGGTCAGACATTGCTTTTAGAATGTCGGCGAACATTCCATTCTAGAATTCTCAAACATGTGATTTAGAATGTTGACGAACATTCCATTCCAGAATGGTCAGACATTGCTATTAGAATGTTGGCGAACATTCCATTCTAGAATTGTCAAACATGTGATTTAGAATATTGACGAGCATTCCATTCAAGAATTGTCAAAAATGTGATTTAGAATGTTGACGAACATTACATTGTAGAACTGTCAAACGTGTTTTAGAAGGTTGACGAACATTCCTTTCTAGAATTTTCAGACAATGTGATTTAGAATGATCATGAACATTCCATTCTAGAATTGTCAAACATGTGATTTAGGATGTTGACGAGCATTCCATTCAAGAATTGTCAAACGTGATTTAGAATGTTGGCGAACATTACATTCTAGAATTTTCAAACATTCAAACTAAGTTCTGGAATTCTGACGAACATTCCATTCTAGAACTGTCAAGCATTGCTATTAGGATGTTGACGAACATTCCATTCTAGAATTGCCAAACATGTGATTTAGAATGTTGACGAACATTCCATTCCAGAATGGTCAGACATTGCTATTAGAATGTTGGCGAACATTCCATTCTAGAATTGTCAAACATGTGATTTAGAATGTCGGCGAACATTCCATTCTAGAATTGTCAAACATGTGATTTAGAATGTTGACGAGCATTCCATTCAAGAATTGTCAAACGTGATTTAGAATGTTGACGAGCATTCCTTTCTAGAATTGTCAAACATGTGATTTAGAATGTTGACGAACATTCCATTCTAGAATTGTCAGACATTGCTTGTAGAATGTCGGCGAACATTACATTCCAGAATGGTCAGACATTGCTATCAGAATGTCGGAGAACATTCCATCCTAGAATTGTCAAACATGTGATTTAGAATGTTGACGAGCATTCCATTCAAGAATTGTCAAACATGTGATTTAGAATGTTGGCGAACATTACATTCTAGAACTGTCAAACGTGATATAGAAGGTTGACGAACATTCCATTCTACAATGGTCAGACATTGCTTTTAGAATGTCGGTGAACATTCCATTCTAGAATTGTCAAACATGTGATTTAGAATGTTGACGAACATTCCATTCCAGAATGGTCAGACATTGCTATTAGAATGTTGGCGAACATTCCATTCTAGAATTGTCAAACATGTGATTTAGAATATTGACGAGCATTCCATTCAAGAATTGTCAAAAATGTGATTTAGAATGTTGACGAACATTACATTGTAGAACTGTCAAACGTGTTTTAGAAGGTTGACGAACATTCCTTTCTAGAATTGTCAGACAATGTGATTTAGAATGATCATGAACATTCCATTCTAGAATTGTCAAACATGTGATTTAGAATGTTGACGAGCATTCCATTCAAGAATTGTCAAACGTGATTTAGAATGTTGGCGAACATTACATTCTAGAATTTTCAAACATTCAAACTAAGTTCTGGAATTCTGACGAACATTCCATTCTAGAACTGTCAAGCATTGCTATTAGGATGTTGACGAACATTCCATTCTAGAATTGCCAAACATGTGATTTAGAATGTTGACGAACATTCCATTCCAGAATGGTCAGACATTGCTATTAGAATGTTGACGAGCATTCCATTCTAGAATTGTCAAACATGTGATTTAGAATGTCGGCAAACATTCCATTCTAGAATTGTCAAACATGTGATTTAGAATGTTGACGAACATTCCATTCCAGAATGGTCAGACATTGCTATTAGAATGTTGGCGAACATTCCATTCTAGAATTGTCGAACATGTGATTTAGAATGTCGGCGAACATTCCATTCTAGAACTGTCAAACATGTGATTTAGAATGTTGACGAACATTCCATTCTACAATGGTCAGACATTGCTATTAGAATGTTGGCGAACATTCCATTCTAGAATTGTCAAACATGTGATTTAGAATATTGACGAGCATTCCATTCAAGAATTGTCAAAAATGTGATTTAGAATGTTGACGAACATTACATTGTAGAACTGTCAAACGTGTTTTAGAAGGTTAACGAACATTCCTTTCTAGAATTTTCAGACAATGTGATTTAGAATGATCATGAACATTCCATTCTAGAATTGTCAAACATGTGATTTAGGATGTTGACGAGCATTCCATTCAAGAATTGTCAAACGTGATTTAGAATGTTGGCGAACATTACATTCTAGAATTTTCAAACATTCAAACTAAGTTCTGGAATTCTGACGAACATTCCATTCTAGAACTGTCAAGCATTGCTATTAGGATGTTGACGAACATTCCATTCTAGAATTGCCAAACATGTGATTTAGAATGTTGACGAACATTCCATTCCAGAATGGTCAGACATTGCTTTTAGAATGTCGGTGAACATTCCATTCTAGAATTGTCAAACATGTGATTTAGAATGTTGACGAACATTCCATTCCAGAATGGTCAGACATTGCTATTAGAATGTTGGCGAACATTCCATTCTAGAATTGTCAAACATGTGATTTAGAATATTGACGAGCATTCCATTCAAGAATTGTCAAAAATGTGATTTAGAATGTTGACGAACATTACATTGTAGAACTGTCAAACGTGTTTTAGAAGGTTGACGAACATTCCTTTCTAGAATTGTCAGACAATGTGATTTAGAATGATCATGAACATTCCATTCTAGAATTGTCAAACATGTGATTTAGAATGTTGACGAGCATTCCATTCAAGAATTGTCAAACGTGATTTAGAATGTTGGCGAACATTACATTCTAGAATTTTCAAACATTCAAACTAAGTTCTGGAATTCTGACGAACATTCCATTCTAGAACTGTCAAGCATTGCTATTAGGATGTTGACGAACATTCCATTCTAGAATTGCCAAACATGTGATTTAGAATGTTGACGAACATTCCATTCCAGAATGGTCAGACATTGCTATTAGAATGTTGACGAGCATTCCATTCTAGAATTGTCAAACATGTGATTTAGAATGTCGGCAAACATTCCATTCTAGAATTGTCAAACATGTGATTTAGAATGTTGACGAACATTCCATTCCAGAATGGTCAGACATTGCTATTAGAATGTTGGCGAACATTCCATTCTAGAATTGTCGAACATGTGATTTAGAATGTCGGCGAACATTCCATTCTAGAACTGTCAAACATGTGATTTAGAATGTTGACGAACATTCCATTCTACAATGGTCAGACATTGCTTTTAGAATGTCGGCGAACATTCCATTCTAGAATTGTCAAACATGTGATTTAGAATGTTGACGAACATTCCATTCCAGAATGGTCAGACATTGCTATTAGAATGTTGGCGAACATTCCATTCTAGATTAGTCAAAAATGTGATTTAGAATGTTGACGAACATTACATTGTAGAACTGTCAAACGTGTTTTAGAAGGTTGACGAACATTCCTTTCTAGAATTTTCAGACAATGTGATTTAGAATGATCATGAACATTCCATTCTAGAATTGTCAAACATGTGATTTAGGATGTTGACGAGCATTCCATTCAAGAATTGTCAAACGTGATTTAGAATGTTGGCGAACATTACATTCTAGAATTTTCAAACATTCAAACTAAGTTCTGGAATTCTGACGAACATTCCATTCTAGAACTGTCAAGCATTGCTATTAGGATGTTGACGAACATTCCATTCTAGAATTGCCAAACATGTGATTTAGAATGTTGACGAACATTCCATTCCAGAATGGTCAGACATTGCTATTAGAATGTTGGCGAACATTCCATTCTAGAATTGTCAAACATGTGATTTAGAATGTCGGCGAACATTCCATTCTAGAATTGCCAAACATGTGATTTAGAATGTTGACGAACATTCCATTCCAGAATGGTCAGACATTGCTATTAGAATGTTGGCGAACATTCCATTCTAGATTAGTCAAAAATGTGATTTAGAATGTTGACGAACATTACATTGTAGAACTGTCAAACGTGTTTTAGAAGGTTGACGAACATTCCTTTCTAGAATTTTCAGACAATGTGATTTAGAATGATCATGAACATTCCATTCTAGAATTGTCAAACATGTGATTTAGGATGTTGACGAGCATTCCATTCAAGAATTGTCAAACGTGATTTAGAATGTTGGCGAACATTACATTCTAGAATTTTCAAACATTCAAACTAAGTTCTGGAATTCTGACGAACATTCCATTCTAGAACTGTCAAGCATTGCTATTAGGATGTTGACGAACATTCCATTCTAGAATTGCCAAACATGTGATTTAGAATGTTGACGAACATTCCATTCCAGAATGGTCAGACATTGCTATTAGAATGTTGGCGAACATTCCATTCTAGAATTGTCAAACATGTGATTTAGAATGTCGGCGAACATTCCATTCTAGAATTGTCAAACATGTGATTTAGAATGTTGACGAGCATTCCATTCAAGAATTGTCAAACGTGATTTAGAATGTTGACGAGCATTCCTTTCTAGAATTGTCAAACATGTGATTTAGAATGTTGACGAACATTCCATTCTAGAATTGTCAGACATTGCTTGTAGAATGTCGGCGAACATTACATTCCAGAATGGTCAGACATTGCTATCAGAATGTCGGAGAACATTCCATCCTAGAATTGTCAAACATGTGATTTAGAATGTTGACGAGCATTCCATTCAAGAATTGTCAAACATGTGATTTAGAATGTTGGCGAACATTACATTCTAGAACTGTCAAACGTGATATAGAAGGTTGACGAACATTCCATTCTACAATGGTCAGACATTGCTTTTAGAATGTCGGCGAACATTCCATTCTAGAATTCTCAAACATGTGATTTAGAATGTTGACGAACATTCCATTCCAGAATGGTCAGACATTGCTATTAGAATGTTGGCGAACATTCCATTCTAGAATTGTCAAACATGTGATTTAGAATATTGACGAGCATTCCATTCAAGAATTGTCAAAAATGTGATTTAGAATGTTGACGAACATTACATTGTAGAACTGTCAAACGTGTTTTAGAAGGTTAACGAACATTCCTTTCTAGAATTTTCAGACAATGTGATTTAGAATGATCATGAACATTCCATTCTAGAATTGTCAAACATGTGATTTAGGATGTTGACGAGCATTCCATTCAAGAATTGTCAAACGTGATTTAGAATGTTGGCGAACATTACATTCTAGAATTTTCAAACATTCAAACTAAGTTCTGGAATTCTGACGAACATTCCATTCTAGAATTGTCAAGCATTGCTATTAGGATGTTGACGAACATTCCATTCTAGAATTGCCAAACATGTGATTTAGAATGTTGACGAACATTCCATTCCAGAATGGTCAGACATTGCTTTTAGAATGTCGGTGAACATTCCATTCTAGAATTGTCAAACATGTGATTTAGAATGTTGACGAACATTCCATTCCAGAATGGTCAGACATTGCTATTAGAATGTTGGCGAACATTCCATTCTAGAATTGTCAAACATGTGATTTAGAATATTGACGAGCATTCCATTCTAGAATTGTCAAAAATGTGATTTAGAATGTTGACGAACATTACATTGTAGAACTGTCAAACGTGTTTTAGAAGGTTGACGAACATTCCTTTCTAGAATTGTCAGACAATGTGATTTAGAATGATCATGAACATTCCATTCTAGAATTGTCAAACATGTGATTTAGAATGTTGACGAGCATTCCATTCAAGAATTGTCAAACGTGATTTAGAATGTTGGCGAACATTACATTCTAGAATTTTCAAACATTCAAACTAAGTTCTGGAATTCTGACGAACATTCCATTCTAGAACTGTCAAGCATTGCTATTAGGATGTTGACGAACATTCCATTCTAGAATTGCCAAACATGTGATTTAGAATGTTGACGAACATTCCATTCCAGAATGGTCAGACATTGCTATTAGAATGTTGACGAGCATTCCATTCTAGAATTGTCAAACATGTGATTTAGAATGTCGGCAAACATTCCATTCTAGAATTGTCAAACATGTGATTTAGAATGTTGACGAACATTCCATTCCAGAATGGTCAGACATTGCTATTAGAATGTTGGCGAACATTCCATTCTAGAATTGTCGAACATGTGATTTAGAATGTCGGCGAACATTCCATTCTAGAACTGTCAAACATGTGATTTAGAATGTTGACGAACATTCCATTCTACAATGGTCAGACATTGCTTTTAGAATGTCGGCGAACATTCCATTCTAGAATTGTCAAACATGTGATTTAGAATGTTGACGAACATTCCATTCCAGAATGGTCAGACATTGCTATTAGAATGTTGGCGAACATTCCATTCTAGATTAGTCAAAAATGTGATTTAGAATGTTGATGAACATTACATTGTAGAACTGTCAAACGTGTTTTAAAAGGTTGACGAACATTCCATTCTAGAATTGTGAGACAATGTGATTTAGAATGATCATGAACATTCCATTCTAGAATTGTCAAACATGTGATTTAGAATGTCGGCGAACATTCCATTCTAGAACTGTCAAACATGTGATTTAGAATGTTGACGAACATTCCATTCCAGAATCGTCAGTCTTTGCTTTTAGAATGTTGACGAACATTCCATTCCAGAATCGTCAAATATTGCTTTTAGAATGTTGGCGAACATTCCATTCTAGAATTTTCAAACATTCAAACAACGTTATGGAATTCTGACTAACATTCCATACTAGAATTGTCAAACATTTGATTTAGAATGTTGACGAAAATTCCATTCCAGAATGGTCAGACATTGCTTTTAGGATGTCGGCGAACATTCCATTCTAGAATTGTTGGACAATGTGATTTAGAATGTTGACGAACATTACATTGTAGAACTGTCAAACGTGTTTTAGAAGGTTGACGAACATTCCTTTCTAGAATTGTCAGACAATGTGATTTAGAATGATCATGAACATTCCATTCTAGAATTGTCAAACATGTGATTTAGAATGTTGACGAGCATTCCATTCAAGAATTGTCAAACGTGATTTAGAATGTTGGCGAACATTACATTCTAGAATTTTCAAACATTCAAACTAAGTTCTGGAATTCTGACGAACATTCCATTCTAGAACTGTCAAGCATTGCTATTAGGATGTTGACGAACATTCCATTCTAGAATTGCCAAACATGTGATTTAGAATGTTGACGAACATTCCATTCCAGAATGGTCAAACATTGCTATTAGAATGTTGACAAGCATTCCATTCTAGAATTGTCAAACATGTGATTTAGAATGTCGGCAAACATTCCATTCTAGAATTGTCAAACATGTGATTTAGAATGTTGACGAACATTCCATTCCAGAATGGTCAGACATTGCTATTAGAATGTTGGCGAACATTCCATTCTAGATTAGTCAAAAATGTGATTTAGAATGTTGATGAACATTACATTCAAGAATTGTCAAACGTGATTTAGAACGTTGGCGAACATTACATTCTAGATTAGTCAAACATGTGATTTAGAATGTTGACAGGCATTCCATTCAAGAATTGTCAAACGTGATTTAGAACGTTGGCGAACATTACATTCTAGAATTTTCAAACATTCAAACTAAGTTCTGGAATTCTGACGAACATTTCATTCTAGAATTGCCAAACGTGATTTAGAATGTCGGCGAACATTCCATTCTAGAACTGTCAAACATGTGATTCAGAATGTTGACGAACATTCCATTCCAGAATGGTCAGACATTGCTATTAGAATGTTGGCGAACATTCCATTCTAGATTAGTCAAAAATGTGATTTAGAATGTTGATGAACATTACATTCAAGAATTGTCAAACGTGATTTAGAACGTTGGCGAACATTACATTCTAGATTAGTCAAACATGTGATTTAGAATGTTGACGAGCATTCCATTCAAGAATTGTCAAACGTGATTTAGAACGTTGGCGAACATTACATTCTAGAATTTTCAAACATTCAAACTTAGTTCTGGAATTCTGACGAACATTTCATTCTAGAATTGCCAAACGTGATTTAGAATGTCGGCGAACATTCCATTCTAGAACTGTCAAACATGTGATTTAGAATGTTGATGAACATTCCATTCTACAATGGTCAGACATTGCTTTTAGAATGTCGGTGAACATTCCATTCTAGAATTGTCAAACATGTGATTTAGAATGTTAGCGAACATTACATTCCAGAATGGTCAGACATTGCTATTAGAATGTTGGAGAACATTCCATCCTAGATTTGTCAAATATGTGATTTAGAATGTTGACGAACATTCCATTCTATAATGGTCAGGCATTGCTTTTAGAATGTCGGCCACCATTCCATTCTAGAATTGTGAGACAATGTGATTTAGAATGTTGACGAACATTCCATTCCAGAATGGTCAGACATTGCTATTAGAATGTTGGCGAACATTCCATTCTAGAATTGTCAAACATGTGATTTAGAATGTCGGCGAACATTCCATTCTAGAACTGTCAAACATGTGATTTAGAATGTTGACGAACATTCCATTCTACAATGGTCAGACATTGCTTTTAGAATGTCGGCGAACATTCCATTCTAGAATTGTCAAACATGTGATTTAGAATGTTGACGAACATTCCATTCCAGAATGGTCAGACATTGCTATTAGAATGTTGGCGAACATTCCATTCTAGAATTGTCAAACATGTGATTTAGAATATTGACGAGCATTCCATTCAAGAATTGTCAAAAATGTGATTTAGAATGTTGACGAACATTACATTGTAGAACTGTCAAACGTGTTTTAGAAGGTTGACGAACATTCCTTTCTAGAATTGTCAGACAATGTGATTTAGAATGATCATGAACATTCCATTCTAGAATTGTCAAACATGTGATTTAGAATGTTGACGAGCATTCCATTCAAGAATTGTCAAACGTGATTTAGAATGTTGGCGAACATTACATTCTAGAATTTTCAAACATTCAAACTAAGTTCTGGAATTCTGACGAACATTCCATTCTAGAACTGTCAAGCATTGCTATTAGGATGTTGACGAACATTCCATTCTAGAATTGCCAAACATGTGATTTAGAATGTTGACGAACATTCCATTCCAGAATGGTCAGACATTGCTATTAGAATGTTGACGAGCATTCCATTCTAGAATTGTCAAACATGTGATTTAGAATGTCGGCAAACATTCCATTCTAGAATTGTCAAACATGTGATTTAGAATGTTGACGAACATTCCATTCCAGAATGGTCAGACATTGCTATTAGAATGTTGGCGAACATTCCATTCTAGAATTGTCGAACATGTGATTTAGAATGTCGGCGAACATTCAATTCTAGAACTGTCAAACATGTGATTTAGAATGTTGACGAACATTCCATTCCAGAATGGTCAGACATTGCTATTAGAATGTTGGCGAACATTCCATTCTAGAATTGTCAAACATGTGATTTAGAATGTCGGCGAACATTCCATTCTAGAATTGTCAAACATGTGATTTAGAATGTTGACGAGCATTCCATTCAAGAATTGTCAAACGTGATTTAGAATGTTGACGAGCATTCCTTTCTAGAATTGTCAAACATGTGATTTAGAATGTTGACGAACATTCCATTCTAGAATTGTCAGACATTGCTTGTAGAATGTCGGCGAACATTACATTCCAGAATGGTCAGACATTGCTATCAGAATGTCGGAGAACATTCCATCCTAGAATTGTCAAACATGTGATTTAGAATGTTGACGAGCATTCCATTCAAGAATTGTCAAACATGTGATTTAGAATGTTGGCGAACATTACATTCTAGAACTGTCAAACGTGATATAGAAGGTTGACGAACATTCCATTCTACAATGGTCAGACATTGCTTTTAGAATGTCGGCGAACATTCCATTCTAGAATTCTCAAACATGTGATTTAGAATGTTGACGAACATTCCATTCCAGAATGGTCAGACATTGCTATTAGAATGTTGGCGAACATTCCATTCTAGAATTGTCAAACATGTGATTTAGAATATTGACGAGCATTCCATTCTAGAATTGTCAAACATGTGATTTAGAATGTTGACGAACATTCCATTCCAGGATGGTCAGACATTGCTATTAGAATGTTGGCGAACATTCCATTCTAGAATTGTCAAAAATGTGATTTAGAATGTTGGCGAACATTACATTCTAGAATTGTCAAAAATGTGATTTAGAATGCTGGCGAACATTCCATTATAGAATTGTCAAACATGTGATTTAGAATGTTGACGAACATCCCATTCTAGAATGTTGACAAACATTCCATTCTAGAATCGTCAAACATTGTTTTTAGAATGTTGGCGAACATTCCATTCGAGAATTGTCAGACAATGTGATTTAGAATGATCACGAACATTCCATTCTACAATTGTCAAAAACGTGATTTAGAATGTTGGCGAACATTCCATTCTAGAATTGTCAAACATGTGATTTAGAATGTTGACGAACATTCCATTCCAGAATGGTCAGACATTGCTATTAGAATGTTGGCGAACATTCCATTCTAGAATTGTCAAACATGTGATTTAGAATATTGACGAGCATTCCATTCAAGAATTGTCAAAAATGTGATTTAGAATGTTGACGAACATTACATTGTAGAACTGTCAAACGTGTTTTAGAAGGTTGACGAACATTCCTTTCTAGAATTGTCAGACAATGTGATTTAGAATGATCATGAACATTCCATTCTAGAATTGTCAAACATGTGATTTAGAATGTTGACGAGCATTCCATTCAAGAATTGTCAAACGTGATTTAGAATGTTGGCGAACATTACATTCTAGAATTTTCAAACATTCAAACTAAGTTCTGGAATTCTGACGAACATTCCATTCTAGAACTGTCAAGCATTGCTATTAGGATGTTGACGAACATTCCATTCTAGAATTGCCAAACATGTGATTTAGAATGTTGACGAACATTCCATTCCAGAATGGTCAGACATTGCTATTAGAATGTTGGTGAACATTCCATTCTAGAATTATCAAACATGTGATTTAGAATGTTGACGAACATTCCATTCTACAATGGTCAGACATTGCTTTTAGAAGGTTGGCGAACATTCCATTCTAGAATTGTCAAACATGTGATTTAGAATGTTGACGAACATTCCATTCCAGAATGGTCAGACATTGCTATTAGAATGTTGGCGAACATTCCATTCTAGAATTGTCAAACATGTGATTTAGAATATTGACGAGCATTCCATTCTAGAATTGTCAAACATGTGATTTAGAATGTCGGCGAACATTCCATTCTAGAATTGTCAAACATGTGATTTAGGATGTTGACGAGCATTCCATTCAAGAATTGTCAAACGTGATTTAGAATGTTGGCGAACATTACATTCTAGAATTTTCAAACATTCAAACTAAGTTCTGGAATTCTGACGAACATTCCATTCTAGAACTGTCAAGCATTGCTATTAGGATGTTGACGAACATTCCATTCTAGAATTGCCAAACATGTGATTTAGAATGTTGACGAACATTCCATTCCAGAATGGTCAGACATTGCTATTAGAATGTTGGCGAACATTCCATTCTAGAATTGTCAAACATGTGATTTAGAATGTCGGCGAACATTCCATTCTAGAATTGTCAAACATGTGATTTAGAATGTTGACGAGCATTCCATTCAAGAATTGTCAAACGTGATTTAGAATGTTGACGAGCATTCCTTTCTAGAATTGTCAAACATGTGATTTAGAATGTTGACGAACATTCCATTCTAGAATTGTCAGACATTGCTTGTAGAATGTCGGCGAACATTACATTCCAGAATGGTCAGACATTGCTATCAGAATGTCGGAGAACATTCCATCCTAGAATTGTCAAACATGTGATTTAGAATGTTGACGAGCATTCCATTCAAGAATTGTCAAACATGTGATTTAGAATGTTGGCGAACATTACATTCTAGAACTGTCAAACGTGATATAGAAGGTTGACGAACATTCCATTCTACAATGGTCAGACATTGCTTTTAGAATGTCGGCGAACATTCCATTCTAGAATTCTCAAACATGTGATTTAGAATGTTGACGAACATTCCATTCCAGAATGGTCAGACATTGCTATTAGAATGTTGGCGAACATTCCATTCTAGAATTGTCAAACATGTGATTTAGAATATTGACGAGCATTCCATTCAAGAATTGTCAAAAATGTGATTTAGAATGTTGACGAACATTACATTGTAGAACTGTCAAACGTGTTTTAGAAGGTTAACGAACATTCCTTTCTAGAATTTTCAGACAATGTGATTTAGAATGATCATGAACATTCCATTCTAGAATTGTCAAACATGTGATTTAGGATGTTGACGAGCATTCCATTCAAGAATTGTCAAACGTGATTTAGAATGTTGGCGAACATTACATTCTAGAATTTTCAAACATTCAAACTAAGTTCTGGAATTCTGACGAACATTCCATTCTAGAACTGTCAAGCATTGCTATTAGGATGTTGACGAACATTCCATTCCAGAATGGTCAGACATTGCTATTAGAATGTTGGCGAACATTCCATTCTAGATTAGTCAAAAATGTGATTTAGAATGTTGATGAACATTACATTGTAGAACTGTCAAACGTGTTTTAAAAGGTTGACGAACATTCCATTCTAGAATTGTGAGACAATGTGATTTAGAATGATCATGAACATTCCATTCTAGAATTGTCAAACATGTGATTTAGAATGTCGGCGAACATTCCATTCTAGAACTGTCAAACATGTGATTTAGAATGTTGACGAACATTCCATTCCAGAATCGTCAGTCTTTGCTTTTAGAATGTTGACGAACATTCCATTCCAGAATCGTCAAATATTGCTTTTAGAATGTTGGCGAACATTCCATTCTAGAATTTTCAAACATTCAAACAACGTTATGGAATTCTGACTAACATTCCATACTAGAATTGTCAAACATTTGATTTAGAATGTTGACGAAAATTCCATTCCAGAATGGTCAGACATTGCTTTTAAGATGTCGGCGAACATTCCATTCTAGAATTGTTGGACAATGTGATTTCGAATGTTGACGAACATTCCATTCCAGAATCGTCAGACATTGCTTTTAGAATCTCGGCGAACATTCCATTCTAGAATTGTCAAACATGTGCTTTTAAAATGTTGACGAACATTCCATTCCAGAATCGTCAGACATTGTTTTTAGAATGTTGGCGAACATTCAATTCTAGAATTGTCAGACAATGTCATTCAGAATGTTGACGAACATTCCATTCTAGAATTGTCAAACATGTGCTTTTAAAATGTTGACGAACATTCCATTCCAGAATCATCAGACATTGTTTTTAGAATGTTGGCGAACATTCAATTCTAGAATTGTCAGACAATGTCATTCAGAATGTTGACGAACATTCCATTCTAGAACGTTGACAAACATTCCATTCTAGAATCGTCAGACATTGATTTTAGAATGTTGGCGACCATTCCATTCTAGAATTGTCAAAAATGTGATTTAGAATGTTGGCGAACATTACATTCTAGAATTGTCAAAAATGTGATTTAGAATGCTGGCGAACATTCCATTATAGAATTGTCAAACATGTGATTTAGAATGTTGACGAACATCCCATTCTAGAATGTTGACAAACATTCCATTCTAGAATCGTCAAACATTGTTTTTAGAATGTTGGCGAACATTCCATTCGAGAATTGTCAGACAATGTGATTTAGAATGATCACGAACATTCCATTCTACAATTGTCAAAAACGTGATTTAGAATGTTGGCGAACATTCCATTCTAGAATTGTCAAACATGTGATTTAGAATGTTGACGAACATTCCATTCCAGAATGGTCAGACATTGCTATTAGAATGTTGGCGAACATTCCATTCTAGAATTGTCAAACATGTGATTTAGAATATTGACGAGCATTCCATTCAAGAATTGTCAAAAATGTGATTTAGAATGTTGACGAACATTACATTGTAGAACTGTCAAACGTGTTTTAGAAGGTTGACGAACATTCCTTTCTAGAATTGTCAGACAATGTGATTTAGAATGATCATGAACATTCCATTCTAGAATTGTCAAACATGTGATTTAGAATGTTGACGAGCATTCCATTCAAGAATTGTCAAACGTGATTTAGAATGTTGGCGAACATTACATTCTAGAATTTTCAAACATTCAAACTAAGTTCTGGAATTCTGACGAACATTCCATTCTAGAACTGTCAAGCATTGCTATTAGGATGTTGACGAACATTCCATTCTAGAATTGCCAAACATGTGATTTAGAATGTTGACGAACATTCCATTCCAGAATGGTCAGACATTGCTATTAGAATGTTGGTGAACATTCCATTCTAGAATTATCAAACATGTGATTTAGAATGTTGACGAACATTCCATTCTACAATGGTCAGACATTGCTTTTAGAAGGTTGGCGAACATTCCATTCTAGAATTGTCAAACATGTGATTTAGAATGTTGACGAACATTCCATTCCAGAATGGTCAGACATTGCTATTAGAATGTTGGCGAACATTCCATTCTAGAATTGTCAAACATGTGATTTAGAATATTGACGAGCATTCCATTCTAGAATTGTCAAACATGTGATTTAGAATGTCGGCGAACATTCCATTCTAGAATTGTCAAACATGTGATTTAGGATGTTGACGAGCATTCCATTCAAGAATTGTCAAACGTGATTTAGAATGTTGGCGAACATTACATTCTAGAATTTTCAAACATTCAAACTAAGTTCTGGAATTCTGACGAACATTCCATTCTAGAACTGTCAAGCATTGCTATTAGGATGTTGACGAACATTCCATTCTAGAATTGCCAAACATGTGATTTAGAATGTTGACGAACATTCCATTCCAGAATGGTCAGACATTGCTATTAGAATGTTGGCGAACATTCCATTCTAGAATTGTCAAACATGTGATTTAGAATGTCGGCGAACATTCCATTCTAGAATTGTCAAACATGTGATTTAGAATGTTGACGAGCATTCCATTCAAGAATTGTCAAACGTGATTTAGAATGTTGACGAGCATTCCTTTCTAGAATTGTCAAACATGTGATTTAGAATGTTGACGAACATTCCATTCTAGAATTGTCAGACATTGCTTGTAGAATGTCGGCGAACATTACATTCCAGAATGGTCAGACATTGCTATCAGAATGTCGGAGAACATTCCATCCTAGAATTGTCAAACATGTGATTTAGAATGTTGACGAGCATTCCATTCAAGAATTGTCAAACATGTGATTTAGAATGTTGGCGAACATTACATTCTAGAACTGTCAAACGTGATATAGAAGGTTGACGAACATTCCATTCTACAATGGTCAGACATTGCTTTTAGAATGTCGGCGAACATTCCATTCTAGAATTCTCAAACATGTGATTTAGAATGTTGACGAACATTCCATTCCAGAATGGTCAGACATTGCTATTAGAATGTTGGCGAACATTCCATTCTAGAATTGTCAAACATGTGATTTAGAATATTGACGAGCATTCCATTCAAGAATTGTCAAAAATGTGATTTAGAATGTTGACGAACATTACATTGTAGAACTGTCAAACGTGTTTTAGAAGGTTAACGAACATTCCTTTCTAGAATTTTCAGACAATGTGATTTAGAATGATCATGAACATTCCATTCTAGAATTGTCAAACATGTGATTTAGGATGTTGACGAGCATTCCATTCAAGAATTGTCAAACGTGATTTAGAATGTTGGCGAACATTACATTCTAGAATTTTCAAACATTCAAACTAAGTTCTGGAATTCTGACGAACATTCCATTCTAGAACTGTCAAGCATTGCTATTAGGATGTTGACGAACATTCCATTCTAGAATTGCCAAACATGTGATTTAGAATGTTGACGAACATTCCATTCCAGAATGGTCAGACATTGCTTTTAGAATGTCGGTGAACATTCCATTCTAGAATTGTCAAACATGTGATTTAGAATGTTGACGAACATTCCATTCCAGAATGGTCAGACATTGCTATTAGAATGTTGGCGAACATTCCATTCTAGAATTGTCAAACATGTGATTTAGAATATTGACGAGCATTCCATTCAAGAATTGTCAAAAATGTGATTTAGAATGTTGACGAACATTACATTGTAGAACTGTCAAACGTGTTTTAGAAGGTTGACGAACATTCCTTTCTAGAATTGTCAGACAATGTGATTTAGAATGATCATGAACATTCCATTCTAGAATTGTCAAACATGTGATTTAGAATGTTGACGAGCATTCCATTCAAGAATTGTCAAACGTGATTTAGAATGTTGGCGAACATTACATTCTAGAATTTTCAAACATTCAAACTAAGTTCTGGAATTCTGACGAACATTCCATTCTAGAACTGTCAAGCATTGCTATTAGGATGTTGACGAACATTCCATTCTAGAATTGCCAAACGTGATTTAGAATGTTGACGAACATTCCATTCCAGAATGGTCAGACATTGCTATTAGAATGTTGACGAGCATTCCATTCTAGAATTGTCAAACATGTGATTTAGAATGTCGGCAAACATTCCATTCTAGAATTGTCAAACATGTGATTTAGAATGTTGACGAACATTCCATTCCAGAATGGTCAGACATTGCTATTAGAATGTTGGCGAACATTCCATTCTAGAATTGTCGAACATGTGATTTAGAATGTCGGCGAACATTCCATTCTAGAACTGTCAAACATGTGATTTAGAATGTTGACGAACATTCCATTCTACAATGGTCAGACATTGCTTTTAGAATGTCGGCGAACATTCCATTCTAGAATTGTCAAACATGTGATTTAGAATGTTGACGAACATTCCATTCCAGAATGGTCAGACATTGCTATTAGAATGTTGGCGAACATTCCATTCTAGATTAGTCAAAAATGTGATTTAGAATGTTGATGAACATTACATTGTAGAACTGTCAAACGTGTTTTAAAAGGTTGACGAACATTCCATTCTAGAATTGTGAGACAATGTGATTTAGAATGATCATGAACATTCCATTCTAGAATTGTCAAACATGTGATTTAGAATGTCGGCGAACATTCCATTCTAGAACTGTCAAACATGTGATTTAGAATGTTGACGAACATTCCATTCCAGAATCGTCAGTCTTTGCTTTTAGAATGTTGACGAACATTCCATTCCAGAATCGTCAAATATTGCTTTTAGAATGTTGGCGAACATTCCATTCTAGAATTTTCAAACATTCAAACAACGTTATGGAATTCTGACTAACATTCCATACTAGAATTGTCAAACATTTGATTTAGAATGTTGACGAAAATTCCATTCCAGAATGGTCAGACATTGCTTTTAGGATGTCGGCGAACATTCCATTCTAGAATTGTTGGACAATGTGATTTCGAATGTTGACGAACATTCCATTCCAGAATCGTCAGACATTGCTTTTAGAATCTCGGCGAACATTCCATTCTAGAATTGTCAAACATGTGCTTTTAAAATGTTGACGAACATTCCATTCCAGAATCGTCAGACATTGTTTTTAGAATGTTGGCGAACATTCAATTCTAGAATTGTCAGACAATGTCATTCAGAATGTTGACGAACATTCCATTCTAGAATTGTCAAACATGTGCTTTTAAAATGTTGACGAACATTCCATTCCAGAATCATCAGACATTGTTTTTAGAATGTTGGCGAACATTCAATTCTAGAATTGTCAGACAATGTCATTCAGAATGTTGACGAACATTCCATTCTAGAACGTTGACAAACATTCCATTCTAGAATCGTCAGACATTGATTTTAGAATGTTGGCGACCATTCCATTCTAGAATTGTCAAAAATGTGATTTAGAATGTTGGCGAACATTACATTCTAGAATTGTCAAAAATGTGATTTAGAATGCTGGCGAACATTCCATTATAGAATTGTCAAACATGTGATTTAGAATGTTGACGAACATCCCATTCTAGAATGTTGACAAACATTCCATTCTAGAATCGTCAAACATTGTTTTTAGAATGTTGGCGAACATTCCATTCGAGAATTGTCAGACAATGTGATTTAGAATGATCACGAACATTCCATTCTACAATTGTCAAAAACGTGATTTAGAATGTTGGCGAACATTCCATTCTAGAATTGTCAAACATGTGATTTAGAATGTTGACGAACATTCCATTCCAGAATGGTCAGACATTGCTATTAGAATGTTGGCGAACATTCCATTCTAGAATTGTCAAACATGTGATTTAGAATATTGACGAGCATTCCATTCAAGAATTGTCAAAAATGTGATTTAGAATGTTGACGAACATTACATTGTAGAACTGTCAAACGTGTTTTAGAAGGTTGACGAACATTCCTTTCTAGAATTGTCAGACAATGTGATTTAGAATGATCATGAACATTCCATTCTAGAATTGTCAAACATGTGATTTAGAATGTTGACGAGCATTCCATTCAAGAATTGTCAAACGTGATTTAGAATGTTGGCGAACATTACATTCTAGAATTTTCAAACATTCAAACTAAGTTCTGGAATTCTGACGAACATTCCATTCTAGAACTGTCAAGCATTGCTATTAGGATGTTGACGAACATTCCATTCTAGAATTGCCAAACATGTGATTTAGAATGTTGACGAACATTCCATTCCAGAATGGTCAGACATTGCTATTAGAATGTTGGTGAACATTCCATTCTAGAATTATCAAACATGTGATTTAGAATGTTGACGAACATTCCATTCTACAATGGTCAGACATTGCTTTTAGAAGGTTGGCGAACATTCCATTCTAGAATTGTCAAACATGTGATTTAGAATGTTGACGAACATTCCATTCCAGAATGGTCAGACATTGCTATTAGAATGTTGGCGAACATTCCATTCTAGAATTGTCAAACATGTGATTTAGAATATTGACGAGCATTCCATTCTAGAATTGTCAAACATGTGATTTAGAATGTCGGCGAACATTCCATTCTAGAATTGTCAAACATGTGATTTAGGATGTTGACGAGCATTCCATTCAAGAATTGTCAAACGTGATTTAGAATGTTGGCGAACATTACATTCTAGAATTTTCAAACATTCAAACTAAGTTCTGGAATTCTGACGAACATTCCATTCTAGAACTGTCAAGCATTGCTATTAGGATGTTGACGAACATTCCATTCTAGAATTGCCAAACATGTGATTTAGAATGTTGACGAACATTCCATTCCAGAATGGTCAGACATTGCTATTAGAATGTTGGCGAACATTCCATTCTAGAATTGTCAAACATGTGATTTAGAATGTCGGCGAACATTCCATTCTAGAATTGTCAAACATGTGATTTAGAATGATCATGAACATTCCATTCTAGAATTGTCAAACATGTGATTTAGAATGTTGACGAGCATTCCATTCAAGAATTGTCAAACGTGATTTAGAATGTTGGCGAACATTACATTCTAGAATTTTCAAACATTCAAACTAAGTTCTGGAATTCTGACGAACATTCCATTCTAGAACTGTCAAGCATTGCTATTAGGATGTTGACGAACATTCCATTCTAGAATTGCCAAACATGTGATTTAGAATGTTGACGAACATTCCATTCCAGAATGGTCAGACATTGCTATTAGAATGTTGGTGAACATTCCATTCTAGAATTATCAAACATGTGATTTAGAATGTTGACGAACATTCCATTCTACAATGGTCAGACATTGCTTTTAGAAGGTTGGCGAACATTCCATTCTAGAATTGTCAAACATGTGATTTAGAATGTTGACGAACATTCCATTCCAGAATGGTCAGACATTGCTATTAGAATGTTGGCGAACATTCCATTCTAGAATTGTCAAACATGTGATTTAGAATATTGACGAGCATTCCATTCTAGAATTGTCAAACATGTGATTTAGAATGTCGGCGAACATTCCATTCTAGAATTGTCAAACATGTGATTTAGGATGTTGACGAGCATTCCATTCAAGAATTGTCAAACGTGATTTAGAATGTTGGCGAACATTACATTCTAGAATTTTCAAACATTCAAACTAAGTTCTGGAATTCTGACGAACATTCCATTCTAGAACTGTCAAGCATTGCTATTAGGATGTTGACGAACATTCCATTCTAGAATTGCCAAACATGTGATTTAGAATGTTGACGAACATTCCATTCCAGAATGGTCAGACATTGCTATTAGAATGTTGGCGAACATTCCATTCTAGAATTGTCAAACATGTGATTTAGAATGTCGGCGAACATTCCATTCTAGAATTGTCAAACATGTGATTTAGAATGTTGACGAGCATTCCATTCAAGAATTGTCAAACGTGATTTAGAATGTTGACGAGCATTCCTTTCTAGAATTGTCAAACATGTGATTTAGAATGTTGACGAACATTCCATTCTAGAATTGTCAGACATTGCTTGTAGAATGTCGGCGAACATTACATTCCAGAATGGTCAGACATTGCTATCAGAATGTCGGAGAACATTCCATCCTAGAATTGTCAAACATGTGATTTAGAATGTTGACGAGCATTCCATTCAAGAATTGTCAAACATGTGATTTAGAATGTTGGCGAACATTACATTCTAGAACTGTCAAACGTGATATAGAAGGTTGACGAACATTCCATTCTACAATGGTCAGACATTGCTTTTAGAATGTCGGCGAACATTCCATTCTAGAATTCTCAAACATGTGATTTAGAATGTTGACGAACATTCCATTCCAGAATGGTCAGACATTGCTATTAGAATGTTGGCGAACATTCCATTCTAGAATTGTCAAACATGTGATTTAGAATATTGACGAGCATTCCATTCAAGAATTGTCAAAAATGTGATTTAGAATGTTGACGAACATTACATTGTAGAACTGTCAAACGTGTTTTAGAAGGTTAACGAACATTCCTTTCTAGAATTTTCAGACAATGTGATTTAGAATGATCATGAACATTCCATTCTAGAATTGTCAAACATGTGATTTAGGATGTTGACGAGCATTCCATTCAAGAATTGTCAAACGTGATTTAGAATGTTGGCGAACATTACATTCTAGAATTTTCAAACATTCAAACTAAGTTCTGGAATTCTGACGAACATTCCATTCTAGAACTGTCAAGCATTGCTATTAGGATGTTGACGAACATTCCATTCTAGAATTGCCAAACATGTGATTTAGAATGTTGACGAACATTCCATTCCAGAATGGTCAGACATTGCTTTTAGAATGTCGGTGAACATTCCATTCTAGAATTGTCAAACATGTGATTTAGAATGTTGACGAACATTCCATTCCAGAATGGTCAGACATTGCTATTAGAATGTTGGCGAACATTCCATTCTAGAATTGTCAAACATGTGATTTAGAATATTGACGAGCATTCCATTCAAGAATTGTCAAAAATGTGATTTAGAATGTTGACGAACATTACATTGTAGAACTGTCAAACGTGTTTTAGAAGGTTGACGAACATTCCTTTCTAGAATTGTCAGACAATGTGATTTAGAATGATCATGAACATTCCATTCTAGAATTGTCAAACATGTGATTTAGAATGTTGACGAGCATTCCATTCAAGAATTGTCAAACGTGATTTAGAATGTTGGCGAACATTACATTCTAGAATTTTCAAACATTCAAACTAAGTTCTGGAATTCTGACGAACATTCCATTCTAGAACTGTCAAGCATTGCTATTAGGATGTTGACGAACATTCCATTCTAGAATTGCCAAACGTGATTTAGAATGTTGACGAACATTCCATTCCAGAATGGTCAGACATTGCTATTAGAATGTTGACGAGCATTCCATTCTAGAATTGTCAAACATGTGATTTAGAATGTCGGCAAACATTCCATTCTAGAATTGTCAAACATGTGATTTAGAATGTTGACGAACATTCCATTCCAGAATGGTCAGACATTGCTATTAGAATGTTGGCGAACATTCCATTCTAGAATTGTCGAACATGTGATTTAGAATGTCGGCGAACATTCCATTCTAGAACTGTCAAACATGTGATTTAGAATGTTGACGAACATTCCATTCTACAATGGTCAGACATTGCTTTTAGAATGTCGGCGAACATTCCATTCTAGAATTGTCAAACATGTGATTTAGAATGTTGACGAACATTCCATTCCAGAATGGTCAGACATTGCTATTAGAATGTTGGCGAACATTCCATTCTAGATTAGTCAAAAATGTGATTTAGAATGTTGATGAACATTACATTGTAGAACTGTCAAACGTGTTTTAAAAGGTTGACGAACATTCCATTCTAGAATTGTGAGACAATGTGATTTAGAATGATCATGAACATTCCATTCTAGAATTGTCAAACATGTGATTTAGAATGTCGGCGAACATTCCATTCTAGAACTGTCAAACATGTGATTTAGAATGTTGACGAACATTCCATTCCAGAATCGTCAGTCTTTGCTTTTAGAATGTTGACGAACATTCCATTCCAGAATCGTCAAATATTGCTTTTAGAATGTTGGCGAACATTCCATTCTAGAATTTTCAAACATTCAAACAACGTTATGGAATTCTGACTAACATTCCATACTAGAATTGTCAAACATTTGATTTAGAATGTTGACGAAAATTCCATTCCAGAATGGTCAGACATTGCTTTTAGGATGTCGGCGAACATTCCATTCTAGAATTGTTGGACAATGTGATTTCGAATGTTGACGAACATTCCATTCCAGAATCGTCAGACATTGCTTTTAGAATCTCGGCGAACATTCCATTCTAGAATTGTCAAACATGTGCTTTTAAAATGTTGACGAACATTCCATTCCAGAATCGTCAGACATTGTTTTTAGAATGTTGGCGAACATTCAATTCTAGAATTGTCAGACAATGTCATTCAGAATGTTGACGAACATTCCATTCTAGAATTGTCAAACATGTGCTTTTAAAATGTTGACGAACATTCCATTCCAGAATCATCAGACATTGTTTTTAGAATGTTGGCGAAAATTCAATTCTAGAATTGTCAGACAATGTCATTCAGAATGTTGACGAACATTCCATTCTAGAACGTTGACAAACATTCCATTCTAGAATCGTCAGACATTGATTTTAGAATGTTGGCGACCATTCCATTCTAGAATTGTCAAAAATGTGATTTAGAATGTTGGCGAACATTACATTCTAGAATTGTCAAAAATGTGATTTAGAATGCTGGCGAACATTCCATTATAGAATTGTCAAACATGTGATTTAGAATGTTGACGAACATCCCATTCTAGAATGTTGACAAACATTCCATTCTAGAATCGTCAAACATTGTTTTTAGAATGTTGGCGAACATTCCATTCGAGAATTGTCAGACAATGTGATTTAGAATGATCACGAACATTCCATTCTACAATTGTCAAAAACGTGATTTAGAATGTTGGCGAACATTCCATTCTAGAATTGTCAAACATGTGATTTAGAATGTTGACGAACATTCCATTCCAGAATGGTCAGACATTGCTATTAGAATGTTGGCGAACATTCCATTCTAGAATTGTCAAACATGTGATTTAGAATATTGACGAGCATTCCATTCAAGAATTGTCAAAAATGTGATTTAGAATGTTGACGAACATTACATTGTAGAACTGTCAAACGTGTTTTAGAAGGTTGACGAACATTCCTTTCTAGAATTGTCAGACAATGTGATTTAGAATGATCATGAACATTCCATTCTAGAATTGTCAAACATGTGATTTAGAATGTTGACGAGCATTCCATTCAAGAATTGTCAAACGTGATTTAGAATGTTGGCGAACATTACATTCTAGAATTTTCAAACATTCAAACTAAGTTCTGGAATTCTGACGAACATTCCATTCTAGAACTGTCAAGCATTGCTATTAGGATGTTGACGAACATTCCATTCTAGAATTGCCAAACATGTGATTTAGAATGTTGACGAACATTCCATTCCAGAATGGTCAGACATTGCTATTAGAATGTTGGTGAACATTCCATTCTAGAATTATCAAACATGTGATTTAGAATGTTGACGAACATTCCATTCTACAATGGTCAGACATTGCTTTTAGAAGGTTGGCGAACATTCCATTCTAGAATTGTCAAACATGTGATTTAGAATGTTGACGAACATTCCATTCCAGAATGGTCAGACATTGCTATTAGAATGTTGGCGAACATTCCATTCTAGAATTGTCAAACATGTGATTTAGAATATTGACGAGCATTCCATTCTAGAATTGTCAAACATGTGATTTAGAATGTCGGCGAACATTCCATTCTAGAATTGTCAAACATGTGATTTAGGATGTTGACGAGCATTCCATTCAAGAATTGTCAAACGTGATTTAGAATGTTGGCGAACATTACATTCTAGAATTTTCAAACATTCAAACTAAGTTCTGGAATTCTGACGAACATTCCATTCTAGAACTGTCAAGCATTGCTATTAGGATGTTGACGAACATTCCATTCTAGAATTGCCAAACATGTGATTTAGAATGTTGACGAACATTCCATTCCAGAATGGTCAGACATTGCTATTAGAATGTTGGCGAACATTCCATTCTAGAATTGTCAAACATGTGATTTAGAATGTCGGCGAACATTCCATTCTAGAATTGTCAAACATGTGATTTAGAATGTTGACGAGCATTCCATTCAAGAATTGTCAAACGTGATTTAGAATGTTGACGAGCATTCCTTTCTAGAATTGTCAAACATGTGATTTAGAATGTTGACGAACATTCCATTCTAGAATTGTCAGACATTGCTTGTAGAATGTCGGCGAACATTACATTCCAGAATGGTCAGACATTGCTATCAGAATGTCGGAGAACATTCCATCCTAGAATTGTCAAACATGTGATTTAGAATGTTGACGAGCATTCCATTCAAGAATTGTCAAACATGTGATTTAGAATGTTGGCGAACATTACATTCTAGAACTGTCAAACGTGATATAGAAGGTTGACGAACATTCCATTCTACAATGGTCAGACATTGCTTTTAGAATGTCGGCGAACATTCCATTCTAGAATTCTCAAACATGTGATTTAGAATGTTGACGAACATTCCATTCCAGAATGGTCAGACATTGCTATTAGAATGTTGGCGAACATTCCATTCTAGAATTGTCAAACATGTGATTTAGAATATTGACGAGCATTCCATTCAAGAATTGTCAAAAATGTGATTTAGAATGTTGACGAACATTACATTGTAGAACTGTCAAACGTGTTTTAGAAGGTTAACGAACATTCCTTTCTAGAATTTTCAGACAATGTGATTTAGAATGATCATGAACATTCCATTCTAGAATTGTCAAACATGTGATTTAGGATGTTGACGAGCATTCCATTCAAGAATTGTCAAACGTGATTTAGAATGTTGGCGAACATTACATTCTAGAATTTTCAAACATTCAAACTAAGTTCTGGAATTCTGACGAACATTCCATTCTAGAACTGTCAAGCATTGCTATTAGGATGTTGACGAACATTCCATTCTAGAATTGCCAAACATGTGATTTAGAATGTTGACGAACATTCCATTCCAGAATGGTCAGACATTGCTTTTAGAATGTCGGTGAACATTCCATTCTAGAATTGTCAAACATGTGATTTAGAATGTTGACGAACATTCCATTCCAGAATGGTCAGACATTGCTATTAGAATGTTGGCGAACATTCCATTCTAGAATTGTCAAACATGTGATTTAGAATATTGACGAGCATTCCATTCAAGAATTGTCAAAAATGTGATTTAGAATGTTGACGAACATTACATTGTAGAACTGTCAAACGTGTTTTAGAAGGTTGACGAACATTCCTTTCTAGAATTGTCAGACAATGTGATTTAGAATGATCATGAACATTCCATTCTAGAATTGTCAAACATGTGATTTAGAATGTTGACGAGCATTCCATTCAAGAATTGTCAAACGTGATTTAGAATGTTGGCGAACATTACATTCTAGAATTTTCAAACATTCAAACTAAGTTCTGGAATTCTGACGAACATTCCATTCTAGAACTGTCAAGCATTGCTATTAGGATGTTGACGAACATTCCATTCTAGAATTGCCAAACGTGATTTAGAATGTTGACGAACATTCCATTCCAGAATGGTCAGACATTGCTATTAGAATGTTGACGAGCATTCCATTCTAGAATTGTCAAACATGTGATTTAGAATGTCGGCAAACATTCCATTCTAGAATTGTCAAACATGTGATTTAGAATGTTGACGAACATTCCATTCCAGAATGGTCAGACATTGCTATTAGAATGTTGGCGAACATTCCATTCTAGAATTGTCGAACATGTGATTTAGAATGTCGGCGAACATTCCATTCTAGAACTGTCAAACATGTGATTTAGAATGTTGACGAACATTCCATTCTACAATGGTCAGACATTGCTTTTAGAATGTCGGCGAACATTCCATTCTAGAATTGTCAAACATGTGATTTAGAATGTTGACGAACATTCCATTCCAGAATGGTCAGACATTGCTATTAGAATGTTGGCGAACATTCCATTCTAGATTAGTCAAAAATGTGATTTAGAATGTTGATGAACATTACATTGTAGAACTGTCAAACGTGTTTTAAAAGGTTGACGAACATTCCATTCTAGAATTGTGAGACAATGTGATTTAGAATGATCATGAACATTCCATTCTAGAATTGTCAAACATGTGATTTAGAATGTCGGCGAACATTCCATTCTAGAACTGTCAAACATGTGATTTAGAATGTTGACGAACATTCCATTCCAGAATCGTCAGTCTTTGCTTTTAGAATGTTGACGAACATTCCATTCCAGAATCGTCAAATATTGCTTTTAGAATGTTGGCGAACATTCCATTCTAGAATTTTCAAACATTCAAACAACGTTATGGAATTCTGACTAACATTCCATACTAGAATTGTCAAACATTTGATTTAGAATGTTGACGAAAATTCCATTCCAGAATGGTCAGACATTGCTTTTAGGATGTCGGCGAACATTCCATTCTAGAATTGTTGGACAATGTGATTTCGAATGTTGACGAACATTCCATTCCAGAATCGTCAGACATTGCTTTTAGAATCTCGGCGAACATTCCATTCTAGAATTGTCAAACATGTGCTTTTAAAATGTTGACGAACATTCCATTCCAGAATCGTCAGACATTGTTTTTAGAATGTTGGCGAACATTCAATTCTAGAATTGTCAGACAATGTCATTCAGAATGTTGACGAACATTCCATTCTAGAATTGTCAAACATGTGCTTTTAAAATGTTGACGAACATTCCATTCCAGAATCATCAGACATTGTTTTTAGAATGTTGGCGAACATTCAATTCTAGAATTGTCAGACAATGTCATTCAGAATGTTGACGAACATTCCATTCTAGAACGTTGACAAACATTCCATTCTAGAATCGTCAGACATTGATTTTAGAATGTTGGCGACCATTCCATTCTAGAATTGTCAAAAATGTGATTTAGAATGTTGGCGAACATTACATTCTAGAATTGTCAAAAATGTGATTTAGAATGCTGGCGAACATTCCATTATAGAATTGTCAAACATGTGATTTAGAATGTTGACGAACATCCCATTCTAGAATGTTGACAAACATTCCATTCTAGAATCGTCAAACATTGTTTTTAGAATGTTGGCGAACATTCCATTCGAGAATTGTCAGACAATGTGATTTAGAATGATCACGAACATTCCATTCTACAATTGTCAAAAACGTGATTTAGAATGTTGGCGAACATTCCATTCTAGAATTGTCAAACATGTGATTTAGAATGTTGACGAACATTCCATTCCAGAATGGTCAGACATTGCTATTAGAATGTTGGCGAACATTCCATTCTAGAATTGTCAAACATGTGATTTAGAATATTGACGAGCATTCCATTCAAGAATTGTCAAAAATGTGATTTAGAATGTTGACGAACATTACATTGTAGAACTGTCAAACGTGTTTTAGAAGGTTGACGAACATTCCTTTCTAGAATTGTCAGACAATGTGATTTAGAATGATCATGAACATTCCATTCTAGAATTGTCAAACATGTGATTTAGAATGTTGACGAGCATTCCATTCAAGAATTGTCAAACGTGATTTAGAATGTTGGCGAACATTACATTCTAGAATTTTCAAACATTCAAACTAAGTTCTGGAATTCTGACGAACATTCCATTCTAGAACTGTCAAGCATTGCTATTAGGATGTTGACGAACATTCCATTCTAGAATTGCCAAACATGTGATTTAGAATGTTGACGAACATTCCATTCCAGAATGGTCAGACATTGCTATTAGAATGTTGGTGAACATTCCATTCTAGAATTATCAAACATGTGATTTAGAATGTTGACGAACATTCCATTCTACAATGGTCAGACATTGCTTTTAGAAGGTTGGCGAACATTCCATTCTAGAATTGTCAAACATGTGATTTAGAATGTTGACGAACATTCCATTCCAGAATGGTCAGACATTGCTATTAGAATGTTGGCGAACATTCCATTCTAGAATTGTCAAACATGTGATTTAGAATATTGACGAGCATTCCATTCTAGAATTGTCAAACATGTGATTTAGAATGTCGGCGAACATTCCATTCTAGAATTGTCAAACATGTGATTTAGGATGTTGACGAGCATTCCATTCAAGAATTGTCAAACGTGATTTAGAATGTTGGCGAACATTACATTCTAGAATTTTCAAACATTCAAACTAAGTTCTGGAATTCTGACGAACATTCCATTCTAGAACTGTCAAGCATTGCTATTAGGATGTTGACGAACATTCCATTCTAGAATTGCCAAACATGTGATTTAGAATGTTGACGAACATTCCATTCCAGAATGGTCAGACATTGCTATTAGAATGTTGGCGAACATTCCATTCTAGAATTGTCAAACATGTGATTTAGAATGTCGGCGAACATTCCATTCTAGAATTGTCAAACATGTGATTTAGAATGTTGACGAGCATTCCATTCAAGAATTGTCAAACGTGATTTAGAATGTTGACGAGCATTCCTTTCTAGAATTGTCAAACATGTGATTTAGAATGTTGACGAACATTCCATTCTAGAATTGTCAGACATTGCTTGTAGAATGTCGGCGAACATTACATTCCAGAATGGTCAGACATTGCTATCAGAATGTCGGAGAACATTCCATCCTAGAATTGTCAAACATGTGATTTAGAATGTTGACGAGCATTCCATTCAAGAATTGTCAAACATGTGATTTAGAATGTTGGCGAACATTACATTCTAGAACTGTCAAACGTGATATAGAAGGTTGACGAACATTCCATTCTACAATGGTCAGACATTGCTTTTAGAATGTCGGCGAACATTCCATTCTAGAATTCTCAAACATGTGATTTAGAATGTTGACGAACATTCCATTCCAGAATGGTCAGACATTGCTATTAGAATGTTGGCGAACATTCCATTCTAGAATTGTCAAACATGTGATTTAGAATATTGACGAGCATTCCATTCAAGAATTGTCAAAAATGTGATTTAGAATGTTGACGAACATTACATTGTAGAACTGTCAAACGTGTTTTAGAAGGTTAACGAACATTCCTTTCTAGAATTTTCAGACAATGTGATTTAGAATGATCATGAACATTCCATTCTAGAATTGTCAAACATGTGATTTAGGATGTTGACGAGCATTCCATTCAAGAATTGTCAAACGTGATTTAGAATGTTGGCGAACATTACATTCTAGAATTTTCAAACATTCAAACTAAGTTCTGGAATTCTGACGAACATTCCATTCTAGAACTGTCAAGCATTGCTATTAGGATGTTGACGAACATTCCATTCTAGAATTGCCAAACATGTGATTTAGAATGTTGACGAACATTCCATTCCAGAATGGTCAGACATTGCTTTTAGAATGTCGGTGAACATTCCATTCTAGAATTGTCAAACATGTGATTTAGAATGTTGACGAACATTCCATTCCAGAATGGTCAGACATTGCTATTAGAATGTTGGCGAACATTCCATTCTAGAATTGTCAAACATGTGATTTAGAATATTGACGAGCATTCCATTCAAGAATTGTCAAAAATGTGATTTAGAATGTTGACGAACATTACATTGTAGAACTGTCAAACGTGTTTTAGAAGGTTGACGAACATTCCTTTCTAGAATTGTCAGACAATGTGATTTAGAATGATCATGAACATTCCATTCTAGAATTGTCAAACATGTGATTTAGAATGTTGACGAGCATTCCATTCAAGAATTGTCAAACGTGATTTAGAATGTTGGCGAACATTACATTCTAGAATTTTCAAACATTCAAACTAAGTTCTGGAATTCTGACGAACATTCCATTCTAGAACTGTCAAGCATTGCTATTAGGATGTTGACGAACATTCCATTCTAGAATTGCCAAACGTGATTTAGAATGTTGACGAACATTCCATTCCAGAATGGTCAGACATTGCTATTAGAATGTTGACGAGCATTCCATTCTAGAATTGTCAAACATGTGATTTAGAATGTCGGCAAACATTCCATTCTAGAATTGTCAAACATGTGATTTAGAATGTTGACGAACATTCCATTCCAGAATGGTCAGACATTGCTATTAGAATGTTGGCGAACATTCCATTCTAGAATTGTCGAACATGTGATTTAGAATGTCGGCGAACATTCCATTCTAGAACTGTCAAACATGTGATTTAGAATGTTGACGAACATTCCATTCTACAATGGTCAGACATTGCTTTTAGAATGTCGGCGAACATTCCATTCTAGAATTGTCAAACATGTGATTTAGAATGTTGACGAACATTCCATTCCAGAATGGTCAGACATTGCTATTAGAATGTTGGCGAACATTCCATTCTAGATTAGTCAAAAATGTGATTTAGAATGTTGATGAACATTACATTGTAGAACTGTCAAACGTGTTTTAAAAGGTTGACGAACATTCCATTCTAGAATTGTGAGACAATGTGATTTAGAATGATCATGAACATTCCATTCTAGAATTGTCAAACATGTGATTTAGAATGTCGGCGAACATTCCATTCTAGAACTGTCAAACATGTGATTTAGAATGTTGACGAACATTCCATTCCAGAATCGTCAGTCTTTGCTTTTAGAATGTTGACGAACATTCCATTCCAGAATCGTCAAATATTGCTTTTAGAATGTTGGCGAACATTCCATTCTAGAATTTTCAAACATTCAAACAACGTTATGGAATTCTGACTAACATTCCATACTAGAATTGTCAAACATTTGATTTAGAATGTTGACGAAAATTCCATTCCAGAATGGTCAGACATTGCTTTTAGGATGTCGGCGAACATTCCATTCTAGAATTGTTGGACAATGTGATTTCGAATGTTGACGAACATTCCATTCCAGAATCGTCAGACATTGCTTTTAGAATCTCGGCGAACATTCCATTCTAGAATTGTCAAACATGTGCTTTTAAAATGTTGACGAACATTCCATTCCAGAATCGTCAGACATTGTTTTTAGAATGTTGGCGAACATTCAATTCTAGAATTGTCAGACAATGTCATTCAGAATGTTGACGAACATTCCATTCTAGAATTGTCAAACATGTGCTTTTAAAATGTTGACGAACATTCCATTCCAGAATCATCAGACATTGTTTTTAGAATGTTGGCGAAAATTCAATTCTAGAATTGTCAGACAATGTCATTCAGAATGTTGACGAACATTCCATTCTAGAACGTTGACAAACATTCCATTCTAGAATCGTCAGACATTGATTTTAGAATGTTGGCGACCATTCCATTCTAGAATTGTCAAAAATGTGATTTAGAATGTTGGCGAACATTACATTCTAGAATTGTCAAAAATGTGATTTAGAATGCTGGCGAACATTCCATTATAGAATTGTCAAACATGTGATTTAGAATGTTGACGAACATCCCATTCTAGAATGTTGACAAACATTCCATTCTAGAATCGTCAAACATTGTTTTTAGAATGTTGGCGAACATTCCATTCGAGAATTGTCAGACAATGTGATTTAGAATGATCACGAACATTCCATTCTACAATTGTCAAAAACGTGATTTAGAATGTTGGCGAACATTCCATTCTAGAATTGTCAAACATGTGATTTAGAATGTTGACGAACATTCCATTCCAGAATGGTCAGACATTGCTATTAGAATGTTGGCGAACATTCCATTCTAGAATTGTCAAACATGTGATTTAGAATATTGACGAGCATTCCATTCAAGAATTGTCAAAAATGTGATTTAGAATGTTGACGAACATTACATTGTAGAACTGTCAAACGTGTTTTAGAAGGTTGACGAACATTCCTTTCTAGAATTGTCAGACAATGTGATTTAGAATGATCATGAACATTCCATTCTAGAATTGTCAAACATGTGATTTAGAATGTTGACGAGCATTCCATTCAAGAATTGTCAAACGTGATTTAGAATGTTGGCGAACATTACATTCTAGAATTTTCAAACATTCAAACTAAGTTCTGGAATTCTGACGAACATTCCATTCTAGAACTGTCAAGCATTGCTATTAGGATGTTGACGAACATTCCATTCTAGAATTGCCAAACATGTGATTTAGAATGTTGACGAACATTCCATTCCAGAATGGTCAGACATTGCTATTAGAATGTTGGTGAACATTCCATTCTAGAATTATCAAACATGTGATTTAGAATGTTGACGAACATTCCATTCTACAATGGTCAGACATTGCTTTTAGAAGGTTGGCGAACATTCCATTCTAGAATTGTCAAACATGTGATTTAGAATGTTGACGAACATTCCATTCCAGAATGGTCAGACATTGCTATTAGAATGTTGGCGAACATTCCATTCTAGAATTGTCAAACATGTGATTTAGAATATTGACGAGCATTCCATTCTAGAATTGTCAAACATGTGATTTAGAATGTCGGCGAACATTCCATTCTAGAATTGTCAAACATGTGATTTAGGATGTTGACGAGCATTCCATTCAAGAATTGTCAAACGTGATTTAGAATGTTGGCGAACATTACATTCTAGAATTTTCAAACATTCAAACTAAGTTCTGGAATTCTGACGAACATTCCATTCTAGAACTGTCAAGCATTGCTATTAGGATGTTGACGAACATTCCATTCTAGAATTGCCAAACATGTGATTTAGAATGTTGACGAACATTCCATTCCAGAATGGTCAGACATTGCTATTAGAATGTTGGCGAACATTCCATTCTAGAATTGTCAAACATGTGATTTAGAATGTCGGCGAACATTCCATTCTAGAATTGTCAAACATGTGATTTAGAATGTTGACGAGCATTCCATTCAAGAATTGTCAAACGTGATTTAGAATGTTGACGAGCATTCCTTTCTAGAATTGTCAAACATGTGATTTAGAATGTTGACGAACATTCCATTCTAGAATTGTCAGACATTGCTTGTAGAATGTCGGCGAACATTACATTCCAGAATGGTCAGACATTGCTATCAGAATGTCGGAGAACATTCCATCCTAGAATTGTCAAACATGTGATTTAGAATGTTGACGAGCATTCCATTCAAGAATTGTCAAACATGTGATTTAGAATGTTGGCGAACATTACATTCTAGAACTGTCAAACGTGATATAGAAGGTTGACGAACATTCCATTCTACAATGGTCAGACATTGCTTTTAGAATGTCGGCGAACATTCCATTCTAGAATTCTCAAACATGTGATTTAGAATGTTGACGAACATTCCATTCCAGAATGGTCAGACATTGCTATTAGAATGTTGGCGAACATTCCATTCTAGAATTGTCAAACATGTGATTTAGAATATTGACGAGCATTCCATTCAAGAATTGTCAAAAATGTGATTTAGAATGTTGACGAACATTACATTGTAGAACTGTCAAACGTGTTTTAGAAGGTTAACGAACATTCCTTTCTAGAATTTTCAGACAATGTGATTTAGAATGATCATGAACATTCCATTCTAGAATTGTCAAACATGTGATTTAGGATGTTGACGAGCATTCCATTCAAGAATTGTCAAACGTGATTTAGAATGTTGGCGAACATTACATTCTAGAATTTTCAAACATTCAAACTAAGTTCTGGAATTCTGACGAACATTCCATTCTAGAACTGTCAAGCATTGCTATTAGGATGTTGACGAACATTCCATTCTAGAATTGCCAAACATGTGATTTAGAATGTTGACGAACATTCCATTCCAGAATGGTCAGACATTGCTTTTAGAATGTCGGTGAACATTCCATTCTAGAATTGTCAAACATGTGATTTAGAATGTTGACGAACATTCCATTCCAGAATGGTCAGACATTGCTATTAGAATGTTGGCGAACATTCCATTCTAGAATTGTCGAACATGTGATTTAGAATGTCGGCGAACATTCCATTCTAGAACTGTCAAACATGTGATTTAGAATGTTGACGAACATTCCATTCTACAATGGTCAGACATTGCTTTTAGAATGTCGGCGAACATTCCATTCTAGAATTGTCAAACATGTGATTTAGAATGTTGACGAACATTCCATTCCAGAATGGTCAGACATTGCTATTAGAATGTTGGCGAACATTCCATTCTAGATTAGTCAAAAATGTGATTTAGAATGTTGATGAACATTACATTGTAGAACTGTCAAACGTGTTTTAAAAGGTTGACGAACATTCCATTCTAGAATTGTGAGACAATGTGATTTAGAATGATCATGAACATTCCATTCTAGAATTGTCAAACATGTGATTTAGAATGTCGGCGAACATTCCATTCTAGAACTGTCAAACATGTGATTTAGAATGTTGACGAACATTCCATTCCAGAATCGTCAGTCTTTGCTTTTAGAATGTTGACGAACATTCCATTCCAGAATCGTCAAATATTGCTTTTAGAATGTTGGCGAACATTCCATTCTAGAATTTTCAAACATTCAAACAACGTTATGGAATTCTGACTAACATTCCATACTAGAATTGTCAAACATTTGATTTAGAATGTTGACGAAAATTCCATTCCAGAATGGTCAGACATTGCTTTTAGGATGTCGGCGAACATTCCATTCTAGAATTGTTGGACAATGTGATTTCGAATGTTGACGAACATTCCATTCCAGAATCGTCAGACATTGCTTTTAGAATCTCGGCGAACATTCCATTCTAGAATTGTCAAACATGTGCTTTTAAAATGTTGACGAACATTCCATTCCAGAATCGTCAGACATTGTTTTTAGAATGTTGGCGAACATTCAATTCTAGAATTGTCAGACAATGTCATTCAGAATGTTGACGAACATTCCATTCTAGAATTGTCAAACATGTGCTTTTAAAATGTTGACGAACATTCCATTCCAGAATCATCAGACATTGTTTTTAGAATGTTGGCGAAAATTCAATTCTAGAATTGTCAGACAATGTCATTCAGAATGTTGACGAACATTCCATTCTAGAACGTTGACAAACATTCCATTCTAGAATCGTCAGACATTGATTTTAGAATGTTGGCGACCATTCCATTCTAGAATTGTCAAAAATGTGATTTAGAATGTTGGCGAACATTACATTCTAGAATTGTCAAAAATGTGATTTAGAATGCTGGCGAACATTCCATTATAAAATTGTCAAACATGTGATTTAGAATGTTGACGAACATCCCATTCTAGAATGTTGACAAACATTCCATTCTAGAATCGTCAAACATTGTTTTTAGAATGTTGGCGAACATTCCATTCAAGAATTGTCAGACAATGTGATTTAGAATGATCACGAACATTCCATTCTACAATTGTCAAAAACGTGATTTAGAATGTTGGCGAACATTCCATTCTAGAATTGTCAAACATGTGATTTAGAATGTTGACGAACATTCCATTCCAGAATGGTCAGACATTGCTATTAGAATGTTGGCGAACATTCCATTCTAGAATTGTCAAACATGTGATTTAGAATATTGACGAGCATTCCATTCAAGAATTGTCAAAAATGTGATTTAGAATGTTGACGAACATTACATTGTAGAACTGTCAAACGTGTTTTAGAAGGTTGACGAACATTCCTTTCTAGAATTGTCAGACAATGTGATTTAGAATGATCATGAACATTCCATTCTAGAATTGTCAAACATGTGATTTAGAATGTTGACGAGCATTCCATTCAAGAATTGTCAAACGTGATTTAGAATGTTGGCGAACATTACATTCTAGAATTTTCAAACATTCAAACTAAGTTCTGGAATTCTGACGAACATTCCATTCTAGAACTGTCAAGCATTGCTATTAGGATGTTGACGAACATTCCATTCTAGAATTGCCAAACATGTGATTTAGAATGTTGACGAACATTCCATTCCAGAATGGTCAGACATTGCTATTAGAATGTTGGTGAACATTCCATTCTAGAATTATCAAACATGTGATTTAGAATGTTGACGAACATTCCATTCTACAATGGTCAGACATTGCTTTTAGAAGGTTGGCGAACATTCCATTCTAGAATTGTCAAACATGTGATTTAGAATGTTGACGAACATTCCATTCCAGAATGGTCAGACATTGCTATTAGAATGTTGGCGAACATTCCATTCTAGAATTGTCAAACATGTGATTTAGAATATTGACGAGCATTCCATTCTAGAATTGTCAAACATGTGATTTAGAATGTCGGCGAACATTCCATTCTAGAATTGTCAAACATGTGATTTAGGATGTTGACGAGCATTCCATTCAAGAATTGTCAAACGTGATTTAGAATGTTGGCGAACATTACATTCTAGAATTTTCAAACATTCAAACTAAGTTCTGGAATTCTGACGAACATTCCATTCTAGAACTGTCAAGCATTGCTATTAGGATGTTGACGAACATTCCATTCTAGAATTGCCAAACATGTGATTTAGAATGTTGACGAACATTCCATTCCAGAATGGTCAGACATTGCTATTAGAATGTTGGCGAACATTCCATTCTAGAATTGTCAAACATGTGATTTAGAATGTCGGCGAACATTCCATTCTAGAATTGTCAAACATGTGATTTAGAATGTTGACGAGCATTCCATTCAAGAATTGTCAAACGTGATTTAGAATGTTGACGAGCATTCCTTTCTAGAATTGTCAAACATGTGATTTAGAATGTTGACGAACATTCCATTCTAGAATTGTCAGACATTGCTTGTAGAATGTCGGCGAACATTACATTCCAGAATGGTCAGACATTGCTATCAGAATGTCGGAGAACATTCCATCCTAGAATTGTCAAACATGTGATTTAGAATGTTGACGAGCATTCCATTCAAGAATTGTCAAACATGTGATTTAGAATGTTGGCGAACATTACATTCTAGAACTGTCAAACGTGATATAGAAGGTTGACGAACATTCCATTCTACAATGGTCAGACATTGCTTTTAGAATGTCGGCGAACATTCCATTCTAGAATTCTCAAACATGTGATTTAGAATGTTGACGAACATTCCATTCCAGAATGGTCAGACATTGCTATTAGAATGTTGGCGAACATTCCATTCTAGAATTGTCAAACATGTGATTTAGAATATTGACGAGCATTCCATTCAAGAATTGTCAAAAATGTGATTTAGAATGTTGACGAACATTACATTGTAGAACTGTCAAACGTGTTTTAGAAGGTTAACGAACATTCCTTTCTAGAATTTTCAGACAATGTGATTTAGAATGATCATGAACATTCCATTCTAGAATTGTCAAACATGTGATTTAGGATGTTGACGAGCATTCCATTCAAGAATTGTCAAACGTGATTTAGAATGTTGGCGAACATTACATTCTAGAATTTTCAAACATTCAAACTAAGTTCTGGAATTCTGACGAACATTCCATTCTAGAACTGTCAAGCATTGCTATTAGGATGTTGACGAACATTCCATTCTAGAATTGCCAAACATGTGATTTAGAATGTTGACGAACATTCCATTCCAGAATGGTCAGACATTGCTTTTAGAATGTCGGTGAACATTCCATTCTAGAATTGTCAAACATGTGATTTAGAATGTTGACGAACATTCCATTCCAGAATGGTCAGACATTGCTATTAGAATGTTGGCGAACATTCCATTCTAGAATTGTCAAACATGTGATTTAGAATATTGACGAGCATTCCATTCAAGAATTGTCAAAAATGTGATTTAGAATGTTGACGAACATTACATTGTAGAACTGTCAAACGTGTTTTAGAAGGTTGACGAACATTCCTTTCTAGAATTGTCAGACAATGTGATTTAGAATGATCATGAACATTCCATTCTAGAATTGTCAAACATGTGATTTAGAATGTTGACGAGCATTCCATTCAAGAATTGTCAAACGTGATTTAGAATGTTGGCGAACATTACATTCTAGAATTTTCAAACATTCAAACTAAGTTCTGGAATTCTGACGAACATTCCATTCTAGAACTGTCAAGCATTGCTATTAGGATGTTGACGAACATTCCATTCTAGAATTGCCAAACGTGATTTAGAATGTTGACGAACATTCCATTCCAGAATGGTCAGACATTGCTATTAGAATGTTGACGAGCATTCCATTCTAGAATTGTCAAACATGTGATTTAGAATGTCGGCAAACATTCCATTCTAGAATTGTCAAACATGTGATTTAGAATGTTGACGAACATTCCATTCCAGAATGGTCAGACATTGCTATTAGAATGTTGGCGAACATTCCATTCTAGAATTGTCGAACATGTGATTTAGAATGTCGGCGAACATTCCATTCTAGAACTGTCAAACATGTGATTTAGAATGTTGACGAACATTCCATTCTACAATGGTCAGACATTGCTTTTAGAATGTCGGCGAACATTCCATTCTAGAATTGTCAAACATGTGATTTAGAATGTTGACGAACATTCCATTCCAGAATGGTCAGACATTGCTATTAGAATGTTGGCGAACATTCCATTCTAGATTAGTCAAAAATGTGATTTAGAATGTTGATGAACATTACATTGTAGAACTGTCAAACGTGTTTTAAAAGGTTGACGAACATTCCATTCTAGAATTGTGAGACAATGTGATTTAGAATGATCATGAACATTCCATTCTAGAATTGTCAAACATGTGATTTAGAATGTCGGCGAACATTCCATTCTAGAACTGTCAAACATGTGATTTAGAATGTTGACGAACATTCCATTCCAGAATCGTCAGTCTTTGCTTTTAGAATGTTGACGAACATTCCATTCCAGAATCGTCAAATATTGCTTTTAGAATGTTGGCGAACATTCCATTTTAGAATTTTCAAACATTCAAACAACGTTATGGAATTCTGACTAACATTCCATACTAGAATTGTCAAACATTTGATTTAGAATGTTGACGAAAATTCCATTCCAGAATGGTCAGACATTGCTTTTAGGATGTCGGCGAACATTCCATTCTAGAATTGTTGGACAATGTGATTTAGAATGTTGACGAACATTACATTGTAGAACTGTCAAACGTGTTTTAGAAGGTTGACGAACATTCCTTTCTAGAATTGTCAGACAATGTGATTTAGAATGATCATGAACATTCCATTCTAGAATTGTCAAACATGTGATTTAGAATGTTGACGAGCATTCCATTCAAGAATTGTCAAACGTGATTTAGAATGTTGGCGAACATTACATTCTAGAATTTTCAAACATTCAAACTAAGTTCTGGAATTCTGACGAACATTCCATTCTAGAACTGTCAAGCATTGCTATTAGGATGTTGACGAACATTCCATTCTAGAATTGCCAAACATGTGATTTAGAATGTTGACGAACATTCCATTCCAGAATGGTCAGACATTGCTATTAGAATGTTGGTGAACATTCCATTCTAGAATTATCAAACATGTGATTTAGAATGTTGACGAACATTCCATTCTACAATGGTCAGACATTGCTTTTAGAAGGTTGGCGAACATTCCATTCTAGAATTGTCAAACATGTGATTTAGAATGTTGACGAACATTCCATTCCAGAATGGTCAGACATTGCTATTAGAATGTTGGCGAACATTCCATTCTAGAATTGTCAAACATGTGATTTAGAATATTGACGAGCATTCCATTCTAGAATTGTCAAACATGTGATTTAGAATGTCGGCGAACATTCCATTCTAGAATTGTCAAACATGTGATTTAGGATGTTGACGAGCATTCCATTCAAGAATTGTCAAACGTGATTTAGAATGTTGGCGAACATTACATTCTAGAATTTTCAAACATTCAAACTAAGTTCTGGAATTCTGACGAACATTCCATTCTAGAACTGTCAAGCATTGCTATTAGGATGTTGACGAACATTCCATTCTAGAATTGCCAAACATGTGATTTAGAATGTTGACGAACATTCCATTCCAGAATGGTCAGACATTGCTATTAGAATGTTGGCGAACATTCCATTCTAGAATTGTCAAACATGTGATTTAGAATGTCGGCGAACATTCCATTCTAGAATTGTCAAACATGTGATTTAGAATGTTGACGAGCATTCCATTCAAGAATTGTCAAACGTGATTTAGAATGTTGACGAGCATTCCTTTCTAGAATTGTCAAACATGTGATTTAGAATGTTGACGAACATTCCATTCTAGAATTGTCAGACATTGCTTGTAGAATGTCGGCGAACATTACATTCCAGAATGGTCAGACATTGCTATCAGAATGTCGGAGAACATTCCATCCTAGAATTGTCAAACATGTGATTTAGAATGTTGACGAGCATTCCATTCAAGAATTGTCAAACATGTGATTTAGAATGTTGGCGAACATTACATTCTAGAACTGTCAAACGTGATATAGAAGGTTGACGAACATTCCATTCTACAATGGTCAGACATTGCTTTTAGAATGTCGGCGAACATTCCATTCTAGAATTCTCAAACATGTGATTTAGAATGTTGACGAACATTCCATTCCAGAATGGTCAGACATTGCTATTAGAATGTTGGCGAACATTCCATTCTAGAATTGTCAAACATGTGATTTAGAATATTGACGAGCATTCCATTCAAGAATTGTCAAAAATGTGATTTAGAATGTTGACGAACATTACATTGTAGAACTGTCAAACGTGTTTTAGAAGGTTAACGAACATTCCTTTCTAGAATTTTCAGACAATGTGATTTAGAATGATCATGAACATTCCATTCTAGAATTGTCAAACATGTGATTTAGGATGTTGACGAGCATTCCATTCAAGAATTGTCAAACGTGATTTAGAATGTTGGCGAACATTACATTCTAGAATTTTCAAACATTCAAACTAAGTTCTGGAATTCTGACGAACATTCCATTCTAGAACTGTCAAGCATTGCTATTAGGATGTTGACGAACATTCCATTCTAGAATTGCCAAACATGTGATTTAGAATGTTGACGAACATTCCATTCCAGAATGGTCAGACATTGCTTTTAGAATGTCGGTGAACATTCCATTCTAGAATTGTCAAACATGTGATTTAGAATGTTGACGAACATTCCATTCCAGAATGGTCAGACATTGCTATTAGAATGTTGGCGAACATTCCATTCTAGAATTGTCAAACATGTGATTTAGAATATTGACGAGCATTCCATTCAAGAATTGTCAAAAATGTGATTTAGAATGTTGACGAACATTACATTGTAGAACTGTCAAACGTGTTTTAGAAGGTTGACGAACATTCCTTTCTAGAATTGTCAGACAATGTGATTTAGAATGATCATGAACATTCCATTCTAGAATTGTCAAACATGTGATTTAGAATGTTGACGAGCATTCCATTCAAGAATTGTCAAACGTGATTTAGAATGTTGGCGAACATTACATTCTAGAATTTTCAAACATTCAAACTAAGTTCTGGAATTCTGACGAACATTCCATTCTAGAACTGTCAAGCATTGCTATTAGGATGTTGACGAACATTCCATTCTAGAATTGCCAAACGTGATTTAGAATGTTGACGAACATTCCATTCCAGAATGGTCAGACATTGCTATTAGAATGTTGACGAGCATTCCATTCTAGAATTGTCAAACATGTGATTTAGAATGTCGGCAAACATTCCATTCTAGAATTGTCAAACATGTGATTTAGAATGTTGACGAACATTCCATTCCAGAATGGTCAGACATTGCTATTAGAATGTTGGCGAACATTCCATTCTAGAATTGTCGAACATGTGATTTAGAATGTCGGCGAACATTCCATTCTAGAACTGTCAAACATGTGATTTAGAATGTTGACGAACATTCCATTCTACAATGGTCAGACATTGCTTTTAGAATGTCGGCGAACATTCCATTCTAGAATTGTCAAACATGTGATTTAGAATGTTGACGAACATTCCATTCCAGAATGGTCAGACATTGCTATTAGAATGTTGGCGAACATTCCATTCTAGATTAGTCAAAAATGTGATTTAGAATGTTGATGAACATTACATTGTAGAACTGTCAAACGTGTTTTAAAAGGTTGACGAACATTCCATTCTAGAATTGTGAGACAATGTGATTTAGAATGATCATGAACATTCCATTCTAGAATTGTCAAACATGTGATTTAGAATGTCGGCGAACATTCCATTCTAGAACTGTCAAACATGTGATTTAGAATGTTGACGAACATTCCATTCCAGAATCGTCAGTCTTTGCTTTTAGAATGTTGACGAACATTCCATTCCAGAATCGTCAAATATTGCTTTTAGAATGTTGGCGAACATTCCATTCTAGAATTTTCAAACATTCAAACAACGTTATGGAATTCTGACTAACATTCCATACTAGAATTGTCAAACATTTGATTTAGAATGTTGACGAAAATTCCATTCCAGAATGGTCAGACATTGCTTTTAGGATGTCGGCGAACATTCCATTCTAGAATTGTTGGACAATGTGATTTAGAATGTTGACGAACATTACATTGTAGAACTGTCAAACGTGTTTTAGAAGGTTGACGAACATTCCTTTCTAGAATTGTCAGACAATGTGATTTAGAATGATCATGAACATTCCATTCTAGAATTGTCAAACATGTGATTTAGAATGTTGACGAGCATTCCATTCAAGAATTGTCAAACGTGATTTAGAATGTTGGCGAACATTACATTCTAGAATTTTCAAACATTCAAACTAAGTTCTGGAATTCTGACGAACATTCCATTCTAGAACTGTCAAGCATTGCTATTAGGATGTTGACGAACATTCCATTCTAGAATTGCCAAACATGTGATTTAGAATGTTGACGAACATTCCATTCCAGAATGGTCAGACATTGCTATTAGAATGTTGACAAGCATTCCATTCTAGAATTGTCAAACATGTGATTTAGAATGTCGGCAAACATTCCATTCTAGAATTGTCAAACATGTGATTTAGAATGTTGACGAACATTCCATTCCAGAATGGTCAGACATTGCTATTAGAATGTTGGCGAACATTCCATTCTAGATTAGTCAAAAATGTGATTTAGAATGTTGATGAACATTACATTCAAGAATTGTCAAACGTGATTTAGAACGTTGGCGAACATTACATTCTAGATTAGTCAAACATGTGATTTAGAATGTTGACGAGCATTCCATTCAAGAATTGTCAAACGTGATTTAGAACGTTGGCGAACATTACATTCTAGAATTTTCAAACATTCAAACTAAGTTCTGGAATTCTGACGAACATTTCATTCTAGAATTGCCAAACGTGATTTAGAATGTCGGCGAACATTCCATTCTAGAACTGTCAAACATGTGATTCAGAATGTTGACGAACATTCCATTCCAGAATGGTCAGACATTGCTATTAGAATGTTGGCGAACATTCCATTCTAGATTAGTCAAAAATGTGATTTAGAATGTTGATGAACATTACATTCAAGAATTGTCAAACGTGATTTAGAACGTTGGCGAACATTACATTCTAGATTAGTCAAACATGTGATTTAGAATGTTGACGAGCATTCCATTCAAGAATTGTCGAACGTGATTTAGAACGTTGGCGAACATTACATTCTAGAATTTTCAAACATTCAAACTAAGTTCTGGAATTCTGACGAACATTTCATTCTAGAATTGCCAAACGTGATTTAGAATGTCGGCGAACATTCCATTCTAGAATTGTCAAACATGTGATTTAGAATGTTAGCGAACATTACATTCCAGAATGGTCAGACATTGCTATTAGAATGTTGGAGAACATTCCATCCTAGATTTGTCAAATATGTGATTTAGAATGTTGACGAACATTCCATTCTATAATGGTCAGGCATTGCTTTTAGAATGTCGGCCACCATTCCATTCTAGAATTGTGAGACAATGTGATTTAGAATGTTGACGAACATTCCATTCCAGAATGGTCAGACATTGCTATTAGAATGTTGGCGAACATTCCATTCTAGAATTGTCAAACATGTGATTTAGAATGTCGGCGAACATTCCATTCTAGAACTGTCAAACATGTGATTTAGAATGTTGACGAACATTCCATTCTACAATGGTCAGACATTGCTTTTAGAATGTCGGCGAACATTCCATTCTAGAATTGTCAAACATGTGATTTAGAATGTTGACGAACATTCCATTCCAGAATGGTCAGACATTGCTATTAGAATGTTGGCGAACATTCCATTCTAGAATTGTCAAACATGTGATTTAGAATATTGACGAGCATTCCATTCAAGAATTGTCAAAAATGTGATTTAGAATGTTGACGAACATTACATTGTAGAACTGTCAAACGTGTTTTAGAAGGTTGACGAACATTCCTTTCTAGAATTGTCAGACAATGTGATTTAGAATGATCATGAACATTCCATTCTAGAATTGTCAAACATGTGATTTAGAATGTTGACGAGCATTCCATTCAAGAATTGTCAAACGTGATTTAGAATGTTGGCGAACATTACATTCTAGAATTTTCAAACATTCAAACTAAGTTCTGGAATTCTGACGAACATTCCATTCTAGAACTGTCAAGCATTGCTATTAGGATGTTGACGAACATTCCATTCTAGAATTGCCAAACATGTGATTTAGAATGTTGACGAACATTCCATTCCAGAATGGTCAGACATTGCTATTAGAATGTTGACGAGCATTCCATTCTAGAATTGTCAAACATGTGATTTAGAATGTCGGCAAACATTCCATTCTAGAATTGTCAAACATGTGATTTAGAATGTTGACGAACATTCCATTCCAGAATGGTCAGACATTGCTATTAGAATGTTGGCGAACATTCCATTCTAGAATTGTCGAACATGTGATTTAGAATGTCGGCGAACATTCCATTCTAGAACTGTCAAACATGTGATTTAGAATGTTGACGAACATTCCATTCTACAATGGTCAGACATTGCTTTTAGAATGTCGGCGAACATTCCATTCTAGAATTGTCAAACATGTGATTTAGAATGTTGACGAACATTCCATTCCAGAATGGTCAGACATTGCTATTAGAATGTTGGCGAACATTCCATTCTAGATTAGTCAAAAATGTGATTTAGAATGTTGATGAACATTACATTGTAGAACTGTCAAACGTGTTTTAAAAGGTTGACGAACATTCCATTCTAGAATTGTGAGACAATGTGATTTAGAATGATCATGAACATTCCATTCTAGAATTGTCAAACATGTGATTTAGAATGTCGGCGAACATTCCATTCTAGAACTGTCAAACATGTGATTTAGAATGTTGACGAACATTCCATTCCAGAATCGTCAGTCTTTGCTTTTAGAATGTTGACGAACATTCCATTCCAGAATCGTCAAATATTGCTTTTAGAATGTTGGCGAACATTCCATTCTAGAATTTTCAAACATTCAAACAACGTTATGGAATTCTGACTAACATTCCATACTAGAATTGTCAAACATTTGATTTAGAATGTTGACGAAAATTCCATTCCAGAATGGTCAGACATTGCTTTTAGGATGTCGGCGAACATTCCATTCTAGAATTGTTGGACAATGTGATTTCGAATGTTGACGAACATTCCATTCCAGAATCGTCAGACATTGCTTTTAGAATCTCGGCGAACATTCCATTCTAGAATTGTCAAACATGTGCTTTTAAAATGTTGACGAACATTCCATTCCAGAATCGTCAGACATTGTTTTTAGAATGTTGGCGAACATTCAATTCTAGAATTGTCAGACAATGTCATTCAGAATGTTGACGAACATTCCATTCTAGAATTGTCAAACATGTGCTTTTAAAATGTTGACGAACATTCCATTCCAGAATCATCAGACATTGTTTTTAGAATGTTGGCGAACATTCAATTCTAGAATTGTCAGACAATGTCATTCAGAATGTTGACGAACATTCCATTCTAGAACGTTGACAAACATTCCATTCTAGAATCGTCAGACATTGATTTTAGAATGTTGGCGACCATTCCATTCTAGAATTGTCAAAAATGTGATTTAGAATGTTGGCGAACATTACATTCTAGAATTGTCAAAAATGTGATTTAGAATGCTGGCGAACATTCCATTATAGAATTGTCAAACATGTGATTTAGAATGTTGACGAACATCCCATTCTAGAATGTTGACAAACATTCCATTCTAGAATCGTCAAACATTGTTTTTAGAATGTTGGCGAACATTCCATTCGAGAATTGTCAGACAATGTGATTTAGAATGATCACGAACATTCCATTCTACAATTGTCAAAAACGTGATTTAGAATGTTGGCGAACATTCCATTCTAGAATTGTCAAACATGTGATTTAGAATGTTGACGAACATTCCATTCCAGAATGGTCAGACATTGCTATTAGAATGTTGGCGAACATTCCATTCTAGAATTGTCGAACATGTGATTTAGAATGTCGGCGAACATTCCATTCTAGAATTGTCAAACATGTGATTTAGAATGTTGACGAACATTCCATTCCAGAATGGTCAGACATTGCTATTAGAATGTTGGCGAACATTCCATTCTAGATTAGTCAAAAATGTGATTTAGAATGTTGATGAACATTACATTGTAGAACTGTCAAACGTGTTTTAAAAGGTTGACGAACATTCCATTCTAGAATTGTGAGACAATGTGATTTAGAATGATCATGAACATTCCATTCTAGAATTGTCAAACATGTGATTTAGAATGTCGGCGAACATTCCATTCTAGAACTGTCAAACATGTGATTTAGAATGTTGACGAACATTCCATTCCAGAATCGTCAGTCTTTGCTTTTAGAATGTTGACGAACATTCCATTCCAGAATCGTCAAATATTGCTTTTAGAATGTTGGCGAACATTCCATTCTAGAATTTTCAAACATTCAAACAACGTTATGGAATTCTGACTAACATTCCATACTAGAATTGTCAAACATTTGATTTAGAATGTTGACGAAAATTCCATTCCAGAATGGTCAGACATTGCTTTTAGGATGTCGGCGAACATTCCATTCTAGAATTGTTGGACAATGTGATTTCGAATGTTGACGAACATTCCATTCCAGAATCGTCAGACATTGCTTTTAGAATCTCGGCGAACATTCCATTCTAGAATTGTCAAACATGTGCTTTTAAAATGTTGACGAACATTCCATTCCAGAATCGTCAGACATTGTTTTTAGAATGTTGGCGAACATTCAATTCTAGAATTGTCAGACAATGTCATTCAGAATGTTGACGAACATTCCATTCTAGAATTGTCAAACATGTGCTTTTAAAATGTTGACGAACATTCCATTCCAGAATCATCAGACATTGTTTTTAGAATGTTGGCGAACATTCAATTCTAGAATTGTCAGACAATGTCATTCAGAATGTTGACGAACATTCCATTCTAGAACGTTGACAAACATTCCATTCTAGAATCGTCAGACATTGATTTTAGAATGTTGGCGACCATTCCATTCTAGAATTGTCAAAAATGTGATTTAGAATGTTGGCGAACATTACATTCTAGAATTGTCAAAAATGTGATTTAGAATGCTGGCGAACATTCCATTATAGAATTGTCAAACATGTGATTTAGAATGTTGACGAACATCCCATTCTAGAATGTTGACAAACATTCCATTCTAGAATCGTCAAACATTGTTTTTAGAATGTTGGCGAACATTCCATTCGAGAATTGTCAGACAATGTGATTTAGAATGATCACGAACATTCCATTCTACAATTGTCAAAAACGTGATTTAGAATGTTGGCGAACATTCCATTCTAGAATTGTCAAACATGTGATTTAGAATGTTGACGAACATTCCATTCCAGAATGGTCAGACATTGCTATTAGAATGTTGGCGAACATTCCATTCTAGAATTGTCGAACATGTGATTTAGAATGTCGGCGAACATTCCATTCTAGAACTGTCAAACATGTGATTTAGAATGTTGACGAACATTCCATTCTACAATGGTCAGACATTGCTTTTAGAATGTCGGCGAACATTCCATTCTAGAATTGTCAAACATGTGATTTAGAATGTTGACGAACATTCCATTCCAGAATGGTCAGACATTGCTATTAGAATGTTGGCGAACATTCCATTCTAGATTAGTCAAAAATGTGATTTAGAATGTTGATGAACATTACATTGTAGAACTGTCAAACGTGTTTTAAAAGGTTGACGAACATTCCATTCTAGAATTGTGAGACAATGTGATTTAGAATGATCATGAACATTCCATTCTAGAATTGTCAAACATGTGATTTAGAATGTCGGCGAACATTCCATTCTAGAACTGTCAAACATGTGATTTAGAATGTTGACGAACATTCCATTCCAGAATCGTCAGTCTTTGCTTTTAGAATGTTGACGAACATTCCATTCCAGAATCGTCAAATATTGCTTTTAGAATGTTGGCGAACATTCCATTCTAGAATTTTCAAACATTCAAACAACGTTATGGAATTCTGACTAACATTCCATACTAGAATTGTCAAACATTTGATTTAGAATGTTGACGAAAATTCCATTCCAGAATGGTCAGACATTGCTTTTAGGATGTCGGCGAACATTCCATTCTAGAATTGTTGGACAATGTGATTTAGAATGTTGACGAACATTACATTGTAGAACTGTCAAACGTGTTTTAGAAGGTTGACGAACATTCCTTTCTAGAATTGTCAGACAATGTGATTTAGAATGATCATGAACATTCCATTCTAGAATTGTCAAACATGTGATTTAGAATGTTGACGAGCATTCCATTCAAGAATTGTCAAACGTGATTTAGAATGTTGGCGAACATTACATTCTAGAATTTTCAAACATTCAAACTAAGTTCTGGAATTCTGACGAACATTCCATTCTAGAACTGTCAAGCATTGCTATTAGGATGTTGACGAACATTCCATTCTAGAATTGCCAAACATGTGATTTAGAATGTTGACGAACATTCCATTCCAGAATGGTCAGACATTGCTATTAGAATGTTGACAAGCATTCCATTCTAGAATTGTCAAACATGTGATTTAGAATGTCGGCAAACATTCCATTCTAGAATTGTCAAACATGTGATTTAGAATGTTGACGAACATTCCATTCCAGAATGGTCAGACATTGCTATTAGAATGTTGGCGAACATTCCATTCTAGATTAGTCAAAAATGTGATTTAGAATGTTGATGAACATTACATTCAAGAATTGTAAAACGTGATTTAGAACGTTGGCGAACATTACATTCTAGATTAGTCAAACATGTGATTTAGAATGTTGACGAGCATTCCATTCAAGAATTGTCAAACGTGATTTAGAACGTTGGCGAACATTACATTCTAGAATTTTCAAACATTCAAACTAAGTTCTGGAATTCTGACGAACATTTCATTCTAGAATTGCCAAACGTGATTTAGAATGTCGGCGAACATTCCATTCTAGAATTGTCAAACATGTGATTTAGAATGTTAGCGAACATTACATTCCAGAATGGTCAGACATTGCTATTAGAATGTTGGAGAACATTCCATCCTAGATTTGTCAAATATGTGATTTAGAATGTTGACGAACATTCCATTCTATAATGGTCAGGCATTGCTTTTAGAATGTCGGCCACCATTCCATTCTAGAATTGTGAGACAATGTGATTTAGAATGTTGACGAACATTCCATTCCAGAATGGTCAGACATTGCTATTAGAATGTTGGCGAACATTCCATTCTAGAATTGTCAAACATGTGATTTAGAATGTCGGCGAACATTCCATTCTAGAACTGTCAAACATGTGATTTAGAATGTTGACGAACATTCCATTCTACAATGGTCAGACATTGCTTTTAGAATGTCGGCGAACATTCCATTCTAGAATTGTCAAACATGTGATTTAGAATGTTGACGAACATTCCATTCCAGAATGGTCAGACATTGCTATTAGAATGTTGGCGAACATTCCATTCTAGAATTGTCAAACATGTGATTTAGAATATTGACGAGCATTCCATTCAAGAATTGTCAAAAATGTGATTTAGAATGTTGACGAACATTACATTGTAGAACTGTCAAACGTGTTTTAGAAGGTTGACGAACATTCCTTTCTAGAATTGTCAGACAATGTGATTTAGAATGATCATGAACATTCCATTCTAGAATTGTCAAACATGTGATTTAGAATGTTGACGAGCATTCCATTCAAGAATTGTCAAACGTGATTTAGAATGTTGGCGAACATTACATTCTAGAATTTTCAAACATTCAAACTAAGTTCTGGAATTCTGACGAACATTCCATTCTAGAACTGTCAAGCATTGCTATTAGGATGTTGACGAACATTCCATTCTAGAATTGCCAAACATGTGATTTAGAATGTTGACGAACATTCCATTCCAGAATGGTCAGACATTGCTATTAGAATGTTGGTGAACATTCCATTCTAGAATTATCAAACATGTGATTTAGAATGTTGACGAACATTCCATTCTACAATGGTCAGACATTGCTTTTAGAAGGTTGGCGAACATTCCATTCTAGAATTGTCAAACATGTGATTTAGAATGTTGACGAACATTCCATTCCAGAATGGTCAGACATTGCTATTAGAATGTTGGCGAACATTCCATTCTAGAATTGTCGAACATGTGATTTAGAATGTCGGCGAACATTCCATTCTAGAACTGTCAAACATGTGATTTAGAATGTTGACGAACATTCCATTCTACAATGGTCAGACATTGCTTTTAGAATGTCGGCGAACATTCCATTCTAGAATTGTCAAACATGTGATTTAGAATGTTGACGAACATTCCATTCCAGAATGGTCAGACATTGCTATTAGAATGTTGGCGAACATTCCATTCTAGATTAGTCAAAAATGTGATTTAGAATGTTGATGAACATTACATTGTAGAACTGTCAAACGTGTTTTAAAAGGTTGACGAACATTCCATTCTAGAATTGTGAGACAATGTGATTTAGAATGATCATGAACATTCCATTCTAGAATTGTCAAACATGTGATTTAGAATGTCGGCGAACATTCCATTCTAGAACTGTCAAACATGTGATTTAGAATGTTGACGAACATTCCATTCCAGAATCGTCAGTCTTTGCTTTTAGAATGTTGACGAACATTCCATTCCAGAATCGTCAAATATTGCTTTTAGAATGTTGGCGAACATTCCATTCTAGAATTTTCAAACATTCAAACAACGTTATGGAATTCTGACTAACATTCCATACTAGAATTGTCAAACATTTGATTTAGAATGTTGACGAAAATTCCATTCCAGAATGGTCAGACATTGCTTTTAGGATGTCGGCGAACATTCCATTCTAGAATTGTTGGACAATGTGATTTCGAATGTTGACGAACATTCCATTCCAGAATCGTCAGACATTGCTTTTAGAATCTCGGCGAACATTCCATTCTAGAATTGTCAAACATGTGCTTTTAAAATGTTGACGAACATTCCATTCCAGAATCGTCAGACATTGTTTTTAGAATGTTGGCGAACATTCAATTCTAGAATTGTCAGACAATGTCATTCAGAATGTTGACGAACATTCCATTCTAGAATTGTCAAACATGTGCTTTTAAAATGTTGACGAACATTCCATTCCAGAATCATCAGACATTGTTTTTAGAATGTTGGCGAACATTCAATTCTAGAATTGTCAGACAATGTCATTCAGAATGTTGACGAACATTCCATTCTAGAACGTTGACAAACATTCCATTCTAGAATCGTCAGACATTGATTTTAGAATGTTGGCGACCATTCCATTCTAGAATTGTCAAAAATGTGATTTAGAATGTTGGCGAACATTACATTCTAGAATTGTCAAAAATGTGATTTAGAATGCTGGCGAACATTCCATTATAGAATTGTCAAACATGTGATTTAGAATGTTGACGAACATCCCATTCTAGAATGTTGACAAACATTCCATTCTAGAATCGTCAAACATTGTTTTTAGAATGTTGGCGAACATTCCATTCGAGAATTGTCAGACAATGTGATTTAGAATGATCACGAACATTCCATTCTACAATTGTCAAAAACGTGATTTAGAATGTTGGCGAACATTCCATTCTAGAATTGTCAAACATGTGATTTAGAATGTTGACGAACATTCCATTCCAGAATGGTCAGACATTGCTATTAGAATGTTGGCGAACATTCCATTCTAGAATTGTCAAACATGTGATTTAGAATATTGACGAGCATTCCATTCAAGAATTGTCAAAAATGTGATTTAGAATGTTGACGAACATTACATTGTAGAACTGTCAAACGTGTTTTAGAAGGTTGACGAACATTCCTTTCTAGAATTGTCAGACAATGTGATTTAGAATGATCATGAACATTCCATTCTAGAATTGTCAAACATGTGATTTAGAATGTTGACGAGCATTCCATTCAAGAATTGTCAAACGTGATTTAGAATGTTGGCGAACATTACATTCTAGAATTTTCAAACATTCAAACTAAGTTCTGGAATTCTGACGAACATTCCATTCTAGAACTGTCAAGCATTGCTATTAGGATGTTGACGAACATTCCATTCTAGAATTGCCAAACATGTGATTTAGAATGTTGACGAACATTCCATTCCAGAATGGTCAGACATTGCTATTAGAATGTTGGTGAACATTCCATTCTAGAATTATCAAACATGTGATTTAGAATGTTGACGAACATTCCATTCTACAATGGTCAGACATTGCTTTTAGAAGGTTGGCGAACATTCCATTCTAGAATTGTCAAACATGTGATTTAGAATGTTGACGAACATTCCATTCCAGAATGGTCAGACATTGCTATTAGAATGTTGGCGAACATTCCATTCTAGAATTGTCAAACATGTGATTTAGAATATTGACGAGCATTCCATTCTAGAATTGTCAAACATGTGATTTAGAATGTCGGCGAACATTCCATTCTAGAATTGTCAAACGTGATTTAGAATGTTGACGAGCATTCCATTCAAGAATTGTCAAACGTGATTTAGAATGTTGACGAGCATTCCATTCTAGAATTGTCAAACATGTGATTTAGAATGTTGACGAACATTCCATTCTAGAATTGTCAGACATTGCGTGTAGAATGTCGGCGAACATTAGTTTCTAGAATTGTCAAAAATGTAATTTAGAATTTTGGCAAACTTTACATTCTAGAACTGACAAAAATGTGATTTAGAATGTTAGCGAACATTACATTCCAGAATGGTCAGACATTGCTATCAGAATGTCGGAGAACATTCCATCCTAAAATTGTCAAACATGTGATTTAGAACGTTGACGAGCATTCCATTCAAGAATTGTCAAACATGTGATTTAGAATGTTGATGAACATTCCATTCTACAATCGTCAGACATTGCTTTTAGAATGTCGGCAAACATTCCATTCTAGAATTCTCAAACATGTGATTTAGAATGTTGACGAACATTCCATTCCAGAATGGTCAGACATTGCTATTAGAATGTTGGCGAACATTCCATTCTAGAATTGTCAAACATGTGATTTAGAATATCGACGAGCATTCCATTCAAGAATTGTCAAAAATGTGATTTAGAATGTTGACGAACATTACATTGTAGAACTGTCAAACGTGTTTTAGAAGGTTGACGAACATTCCTTTCTAGAATTGTCAGGCAATGTGATTGAGAATGATCATGAACATTCCATTCTAGAATTGTCAAACATGTGATTTAGAATGTTGACGAGCATTCCATTCAAGAATTGTCAAACGTGATTTAGAACGTTGGCGAACATTACATTCTAGAATTTTCAAACATTCAAACTAAGTTCTGGAATTCTGACGAACATTTCATTCTAGAATTGCCAAACGTGATTTAGAATGTCGGCGAACATTCCATTCTAGAACTGTCAAACATGTGATTTAGAATGTTGATGAACATTCCATTCTACAATGGTCAGACATTGCTTTTAGAATGTCGGTGAACATTCCATTCTAGAATTGTCAAACATGTGATTTAGAATGTTAGCGAACATTACATTCCAGAATGGTCAGACATTGCTATTAGAATGTTGGAGAACATTCCATCCTAGATTTGTCAAATATGTGATTTAGAATGTTGACGAATATTCCATTCTATAATGGTCAGGCATTGCTTTTAGATAGTCGGCGAACATTCCATTATAGAATTGTCAGACAATGTGATTTAGAATGATCACGAATATTCCATTCTAGACTTGTCAAAAATGTTATTTAGAATGTTAGCGAACATTACATTGTAGAACTGTCAAACGTGTTTTAGAAGGTTGACGAACATTCCTTTCTAGAATTGTCAGACAATGTGATTTAGAATGATCATGAACATTCCATTCTAGAATTGTCAAACATGTGATTTAGAATGTTGACGAGCATTCCATTCAAGAATTGTCAAACGTGATTTAGAATGTTGGCGAACATTACATTCTAGAATTTTCAAACATTCAAACTAAGTTCTGGAATTCTGACGAACATTCCATTCTAGAACTGTCAAGCATTGCTATTAGGATGTTGACGAACATTCCATTCTAGAATTGCCAAACGTGATTTAGAATGTTGACGAACATTCCATTCCAGAATGGTCAGACATTGCTATTAGAATGTTGACGAGCATTCCATTCTAGAATTGTCAAACATGTGATTTAGAATGTCGGCAAACATTCCATTCTAGAATTGTCAAACATGTGATTTAGAATGTTGACGAACATTCCATTCCAGAATGGTCAGACATTGCTATTAGAATGTTGGCGAACATTCCATTCTAGAATTGTCGAACATGTGATTTAGAATGTCGGCGAACATTCCATTCTAGAACTGTCAAACATGTGATTTAGAATGTTGACGAACATTCCATTCTACAATGGTCAGACATTGCTTTTAGAATGTCGGCGAACATTCCATTCTAGAATTGTCAAACATGTGATTTAGAATGTTGACGAACATTCCATTCCAGAATGGTCAGACATTGCTATTAGAATGTTGGCGAACATTCCATTCTAGATTAGTCAAAAATGTGATTTAGAATGTTGATGAACATTACATTGTAGAACTGTCAAACGTGTTTTAAAAGGTTGACGAACATTCCATTCTAGAATTGTGAGACAATGTGATTTAGAATGATCATGAACATTCCATTCTAGAATTGTCAAACATGTGATTTAGAATGTCGGCGAACATTCCATTCTAGAACTGTCAAACATGTGATTTAGAATGTTGACGAACATTCCATTCCAGAATCGTCAGTCTTTGCTTTTAGAATGTTGACGAACATTCCATTCCAGAATCGTCAAATATTGCTTTTAGAATGTTGGCGAACATTCCATTCTAGAATTTTCAAACATTCAAACAACGTTATGGAATTCTGACTAACATTCCATACTAGAATTGTCAAACATTTGATTTAGAATGTTGACGAAAATTCCATTCCAGAATGGTCAGACATTGCTTTTAGGATGTCGGCGAACATTCCATTCTAGAATTGTTGGACAATGTGATTTCGAATGTTGACGAACATTCCATTCCAGAATCGTCAGACATTGCTTTTAGAATCTCGGCGAACATTCCATTCTAGAATTGTCAAACATGTGCTTTTAAAATGTTGACGAACATTCCATTCCAGAATCGTCAGACATTGTTTTTAGAATGTTGGCGAACATTCAATTCTAGAATTGTCAGACAATGTCATTCAGAATGTTGACGAACATTCCATTCTAGAATTGTCAAACATGTGCTTTTAAAATGTTGACGAACATTCCATTCCAGAATCATCAGACATTGTTTTTAGAATGTTGGCGAACATTCAATTCTAGAATTGTCAGACAATGTCATTCAGAATGTTGACGAACATTCCATTCTAGAACGTTGACAAACATTCCATTCTAGAATCGTCAGACATTGATTTTAGAATGTTGGCGACCATTCCATTCTAGAATTGTCAAAAATGTGATTTAGAATGTTGGCGAACATTACATTCTAGAATTGTCAGACAATGTGATTTAGAATGATCACGAACATTCCATTCTACAATTGTCAAACATGTGATTTAGAATGTTGACGAACATCCCATTCTAGAATGTTGACAAACATTCCATTCTAGAATCGTCAAACATTGTTTTTAGAATGTTGGCGAACATTCCATTCGAGAATTGTCAGACAATGTGATTTAGAATGATCACGAACATTCCATTCTACAATTGTCAAAAACGTGATTTAGAATGTTGGCGAACATTCCATTCTAGAATTGTCAAACATGTGATTTAGAATGTTGACGAACATTCCATTCCAGAATGGTCAGACATTGCTATTAGAATGTTGGCGAACATTCCATTCTAGAATTGTCAAACATGTGATTTAGAATATTGACGAGCATTCCATTCAAGAATTGTCAAAAATGTGATTTAGAATGTTGACGAACATTACATTGTAGAACTGTCAAACGTGTTTTAGAAGGTTGACGAACATTCCTTTCTAGAATTGTCAGACAATGTGATTTAGAATGATCATGAACATTCCATTCTAGAATTGTCAAACATGTGATTTAGAATGTTGACGAGCATTCCATTCAAGAATTGTCAAACGTGATTTAGAATGTTGGCGAACATTACATTCTAGAATTTTCAAACATTCAAACTAAGTTCTGGAATTCTGACGAACATTCCATTCTAGAACTGTCAAGCATTGCTATTAGGATGTTGACGAACATTCCATTCTAGAATTGCCAAACATGTGATTTAGAATGTTGACGAACATTCCATTCCAGAATGGTCAGACATTGCTATTAGAATGTTGGTGAACATTCCATTCTAGAATTATCAAACATGTGATTTAGAATGTTGACGAACATTCCATTCTACAATGGTCAGACATTGCTTTTAGAAGGTTGGCGAACATTCCATTCTAGAATTGTCAAACATGTGATTTAGAATGTTGACGAACATTCCATTCCAGAATGGTCAGACATTGCTATTAGAATGTTGGCGAACATTCCATTCTAGAATTGTCAAACATGTGATTTAGAATATTGACGAGCATTCCATTCTAGAATTGTCAAACATGTGATTTAGAATGTCGGCGAACATTCCATTCTAGAATTGTCAAACGTGATTTAGAATGTTGACGAGCATTCCATTCAAGAATTGTCAAACGTGATTTAGAATGTTGACGAGCATTCCATTCTAGAATTGTCAAACATGTGATTTAGAATGTTGACGAACATTCCATTCTAGAATTGTCAGACATTGCGTGTAGAATGTCGGCGAACATTAGTTTCTAGAATTGTCAAAAATGTAATTTAGAATTTTGGCAAACTTTACATTCTAGAACTGACAAAAATGTGATTTAGAATGTTAGCGAACATTACATTCCAGAATGGTCAGACATTGCTATCAGAATGTCGGAGAACATTCCATCCTAAAATTGTCAAACATGTGATTTAGAACGTTGACGAGCATTCCATTCAAGAATTGTCAAACATGTGATTTAGAATGTTGATGAACATTCCATTCTACAATCGTCAGACATTGCTTTTAGAATGTCGGCAAACATTCCATTCTAGAATTCTCAAACATGTGATTTAGAATGTTGACGAACATTCCATTCCAGAATGGTCAGACATTGCTATTAGAATGTTGGCGAACATTCCATTCTAGAATTGTCAAACATGTGATTTAGAATATCGACGAGCATTCCATTCAAGAATTGTCAAAAATGTGATTTAGAATGTTGACGAACATTACATTGTAGAACTGTCAAACGTGTTTTAGAAGGTTGACGAACATTCCTTTCTAGAATTGTCAGGCAATGTGATTGAGAATGATCATGAACATTCCATTCTAGAATTGTCAAACATGTGATTTAGAATGTTGACGAGCATTCCATTCAAGAATTGTCAAACGTGATTTAGAACGTTGGCGAACATTACATTCTAGAATTTTCAAACATTCAAACTAAGTTCTGGAATTCTGACGAACATTTCATTCTAGAATTGCCAAACGTGATTTAGAATGTCGGCGAACATTCCATTCTAGAACTGTCAAACATGTGATTTAGAATGTTGATGAACATTCCATTCTACAATGGTCAGACATTGCTTTTAGAATGTCGGTGAACATTCCATTCTAGAATTGTCAAACATGTGATTTAGAATGTTAGCGAACATTACATTCCAGAATGGTCAGACATTGCTATTAGAATGTTGGAGAACATTCCATCCTAGATTTGTCAAATATGTGATTTAGAATGTTGACGAACATTCCATTCTATAATGGTCAGGCATTGCTTTTAGATAGTCGGCGAACATTCCATTATAGAATTGTCAGACAATGTGATTTAGAATGATCACGAATATTCCATTCTAGACTTGTCAAAAATGTTATTTAGAATGTTAGCGAACATTCCATTCTAGAACTGTCAAACATGTGATTTAGAATGTTGACGAACATTCCATTCTACAATGGTCAGACATTGCTTTTAGAATGTCGGCCACCATTCCATTCTAGAATTGTGAGACAATGTGATTTAGAATGTTGACGAACATTCCATTCCAGAATGGTGAGACATTGCTATTAGAATGTTGGCGAACATTCCATTCTAGAATTGTCAAACATGTGATTTAGAATGTCGGCGAACATTCCATTCCAGAATGGTCAGACATTGCTATTAGAATGTTGGCGAACATTCCATTCTAGAATTGTCAAACATGTGATTTAGAATATTGACGAGCATTCCATTCAAGAATTGTCAAAAATGTGATTTAGAATGTTGACGAACATTACATTGTAGAACTGTCAAACGTGTTTTAGAAGGTTGACGAACATTCCTTTCTAGAATTGTCAGACAATGTGATTTAGAATGATCATGAACATTCCATTCTAGAATTGTCAAACATGTGATTTAGAATGTTGACGAGCATTCCATTCAAGAATTGTCAAACGTGATTTAGAATGTTGGCGAACATTACATTCTAGAATTATCAAACATTCAAACTAAGTTCTGGAATTCTGACGAACATTCCATTCTAGAACTGTCAAGCATTGCTATTAGGATGTTGACGAGCATTCCATTCTAGAATTGTCAAACATGTGATTTAGAATGTCAGCAAACATTCCATTCTAGAATTGTCAAACATGTGATTTAGAATGTTGACGAACATTCCATTCCAGAATGGTCAGACATTGCTATTAGAATGTTGGCGAACATTCCATTCTAGAATTGTCGAACATGTGATTTAGAATGTCGGCGAACATTCCATTCTAGAACTGTCAAACATGTGATTTAGAATGTTGACGAACATTCCATTCTACAATGGTCAGACATTGCTTTTAGAATGTCGGCGAACATTCCATTCTAGAATTGTCAAACATGTGATTTAGAATGTTGACGAACATTCCATTCCAGAATGGTCAGACATTGCTATTAGAATGTTGGCGAACATTCCATTCTAGATTAGTCAAAAATGTGATTTAGAATGTTGATGAACATTCCATTCTAGAATTGTCAAACATGTGATTTAGGATGTTGACGAGCATTCCATTCAAGAATTGTCAAACGTGATTTAGAATGTTGGCGAACATTCCATTCTAGAATTTTCAAACATTCAAACTAAGTTCTGGAATTCTGACGAACATTCCATTCTAGAACTGTCAAGCATTGCTATTAGGATGTTGACGAACATTCCATTCTAGAATTGCCAAACATGTGATTTAGAATGTTGACGAACATTCCATTCCAGAATGGTCAGACATTGCTTTTAGAATGTCGGTGAACATTCCATTCTAGAATTGTCAAACATGTGATTTAGAATGTTGACGAACATTCCATTCCAGAATGGTCAGACATTGCTATTAGAATGTTGGCGAACATTCCATTCTAGAATTGTCAAACATGTGATTTAGAATATTGACGAGCATTCCATTCAAGAATTGTCAAAAATGTGATTTAGAATGTTGACGAACATTACATTGTAGAACTGTCAAACGTGTTTTAGAAGGTTGACGAACATTCCTTTCTAGAATTGTCAGACAATGTGATTTAGAATGATCATGAACATTCCATTCTAGAATTGTCAAACATGTGATTTAGAATGTTGACGAGCATTCCATTCAAGAATTGTCAAACGTGATTTAGAATGTTGGCGAACATTACATTCTAGAATTTTCAAACATTCAAACTAAGTTCTGGAATTCTGACGAACATTCCATTCTAGAACTGTCAAGCATTGCTATTAGGATGTTGACGAACATTCCATTCTAGAATTGCCAAACATGTGATTTAGAATGTTGACGAACATTCCATTCCAGAATGGTCAGACATTGCTATTAGAATGTTGACGAGCATTCCATTCTAGAATTGTCAAACATGTGATTTAGAATGTCGGCAAACATTCCATTCTAGAATTGTCAAACATGTGATTTAGAATGTTGACGAACATTCCATTCCAGAATGGTCAGACATTGCTATTAGAATGTTGGCGAACATTCCATTCTAGAATTGTCGAACATGTGATTTAGAATGTCGGCGAACATTCCATTCTAGAATTGTCAAACATGTGATTTAGAATGTTGACGAACATTCCATTCCAGAATGGTCAGACATTGCTATTAGAATGTTGGCGAACATTCCATTCTAGATTAGTCAAAAATGTGATTTAGAATGTTGATGAACATTACATTGTAGAACTGTCAAACGTGTTTTAAAAGGTTGACGAACATTCCATTCTAGAATTGTGAGACAATGTGATTTAGAATGATCATGAACATTCCATTCTAGAATTGTCAAACATGTGATTTAGAATGTCGGCGAACATTCCATTCTAGAACTGTCAAACATGTGATTTAGAATGTTGACGAACATTCCATTCCAGAATCGTCAGTCTTTGCTTTTAGAATGTTGACGAACATTCCATTCCAGAATCGTCAAATATTGCTTTTAGAATGTTGGCGAACATTCCATTCTAGAATTTTCAAACATTCAAACAACGTTATGGAATTCTGACTAACATTCCATACTAGAATTGTCAAACATTTGATTTAGAATGTTGACGAAAATTCCATTCCAGAATGGTCAGACATTGCTTTTAGGATGTCGGCGAACATTCCATTCTAGAATTGTTGGACAATGTGATTTAGAATGTTGACGAACATTACATTGTAGAACTGTCAAACGTGTTTTAGAAGGTTGACGAACATTCCTTTCTAGAATTGTCAGACAATGTGATTTAGAATGATCATGAACATTCCATTCTAGAATTGTCAAACATGTGATTTAGAATGTTGACGAGCATTCCATTCAAGAATTGTCAAACGTGATTTAGAATGTTGGCGAACATTACATTCTAGAATTTTCAAACATTCAAACTAAGTTCTGGAATTCTGACGAACATTCCATTCTAGAACTGTCAAGCATTGCTATTAGGATGTTGACGAACATTCCATTCTAGAATTGCCAAACATGTGATTTAGAATGTTGACGAACATTCCATTCCAGAATGGTCAGACATTGCTATTAGAATGTTGGTGAACATTCCATTCTAGAATTATCAAACATGTGATTTAGAATGTTGACGAACATTCCATTCTACAATGGTCAGACATTGCTTTTAGAAGGTTGGCGAACATTCCATTCTAGAATTGTCAAACATGTGATTTAGAATGTTGACGAACATTCCATTCCAGAATGGTCAGACATTGCTATTAGAATGTTGGCGAACATTCCATTCTAGAATTGTCAAACATGTGATTTAGAATATTGACGAGCATTCCATTCTAGAATTGTCAAACATGTGATTTAGAATGTCGGCGAACATTCCATTCTAGAATTGTCAAACATGTGATTTAGGATGTTGACGAGCATTCCATTCAAGAATTGTCAAACGTGATTTAGAATGTTGGCGAACATTACATTCTAGAATTTTCAAACATTCAAACTAAGTTCTGGAATTCTGACGAACATTCCATTCTAGAACTGTCAAGCATTGCTATTAGGATGTTGACGAACATTCCATTCTAGAATTGCCAAACATGTGATTTAGAATGTTGACGAACATTCCATTCCAGAATGGTCAGACATTGCTATTAGAATGTTGGCGAACATTCCATTCTAGAATTGTCAAACATGTGATTTAGAATGTCGGCGAACATTCCATTCTAGAATTGTCAAACATGTGATTTAGAATGTTGACGAGCATTCCATTCAAGAATTGTCAAACGTGATTTAGAATGTTGACGAGCATTCCTTTCTAGAATTGTCAAACATGTGATTTAGAATGTTGACGAACATTCCATTCTAGAATTGTCAGACATTGCTTGTAGAATGTCGGCGAACATTACATTCCAGAATGGTCAGACATTGCTATCAGAATGTCGGAGAACATTCCATCCTAGAATTGTCAAACATGTGATTTAGAATGTTGACGAGCATTCCATTCAAGAATTGTCAAACATGTGATTTAGAATGTTGGCGAACATTACATTCTAGAACTGTCAAACGTGATATAGAAGGTTGACGAACATTCCATTCTACAATGGTCAGACATTGCTTTTAGAATGTCGGCGAACATTCCATTCTAGAATTCTCAAACATGTGATTTAGAATGTTGACGAACATTCCATTCCAGAATGGTCAGACATTGCTATTAGAATGTTGGCGAACATTCCATTCTAGAATTGTCAAACATGTGATTTAGAATATTGACGAGCATTCCATTCAAGAATTGTCAAAAATGTGATTTAGAATGTTGACGAACATTACATTGTAGAACTGTCAAACGTGTTTTAGAAGGTTAACGAACATTCCTTTCTAGAATTTTCAGACAATGTGATTTAGAATGATCATGAACATTCCATTCTAGAATTGTCAAACATGTGATTTAGGATGTTGACGAGCATTCCATTCAAGAATTGTCAAACGTGATTTAGAATGTTGGCGAACATTACATTCTAGAATTTTCAAACATTCAAACTAAGTTCTGGAATTCTGACGAACATTCCATTCTAGAACTGTCAAGCATTGCTATTAGGATGTTGACGAACATTCCATTCTAGAATTGCCAAACATGTGATTTAGAATGTTGACGAACATTCCATTCCAGAATGGTCAGACATTGCTTTTAGAATGTCGGTGAACATTCCATTCTAGAATTGTCAAACATGTGATTTAGAATGTTGACGAACATTCCATTCCAGAATGGTCAGACATTGCTATTAGAATGTTGGCGAACATTCCATTCTAGAATTGTCAAACATGTGATTTAGAATATTGACGAGCATTCCATTCAAGAATTGTCAAAAATGTGATTTAGAATGTTGACGAACATTACATTGTAGAACTGTCAAACGTGTTTTAGAAGGTTGACGAACATTCCTTTCTAGAATTGTCAGACAATGTGATTTAGAATGATCATGAACATTCCATTCTAGAATTGTCAAACATGTGATTTAGAATGTTGACGAGCATTCCATTCAAGAATTGTCAAACGTGATTTAGAATGTTGGCGAACATTACATTCTAGAATTTTCAAACATTCAAACTAAGTTCTGGAATTCTGACGAACATTCCATTCTAGAACTGTCAAGCATTGCTATTAGGATGTTGACGAACATTCCATTCTAGAATTGCCAAACGTGATTTAGAATGTTGACGAACATTCCATTCCAGAATGGTCAGACATTGCTATTAGAATGTTGACGAGCATTCCATTCTAGAATTGTCAAACATGTGATTTAGAATGTCGGCAAACATTCCATTCTAGAATTGTCAAACATGTGATTTAGAATGTTGACGAACATTCCATTCCAGAATGGTCAGACATTGCTATTAGAATGTTGGCGAACATTCCATTCTAGAATTGTCGAACATGTGATTTAGAATGTCGGCGAACATTCCATTCTAGAACTGTCAAACATGTGATTTAGAATGTTGACGAACATTCCATTCTACAATGGTCAGACATTGCTTTTAGAATGTCGGCGAACATTCCATTCTAGAATTGTCAAACATGTGATTTAGAATGTTGACGAACATTCCATTCCAGAATGGTCAGACATTGCTATTAGAATGTTGGCGAACATTCCATTCTAGATTAGTCAAAAATGTGATTTAGAATGTTGATGAACATTACATTGTAGAACTGTCAAACGTGTTTTAAAAGGTTGACGAACATTCCATTCTAGAATTGTGAGACAATGTGATTTAGAATGATCATGAACATTCCATTCTAGAATTGTCAAACATGTGATTTAGAATGTCGGCGAACATTCCATTCTAGAACTGTCAAACATGTGATTTAGAATGTTGACGAACATTCCATTCCAGAATCGTCAGTCTTTGCTTTTAGAATGTTGACGAACATTCCATTCCAGAATCGTCAAATATTGCTTTTAGAATGTTGGCGAACATTCCATTCTAGAATTTTCAAACATTCAAACAACGTTATGGAATTCTGACTAACATTCCATACTAGAATTGTCAAACATTTGATTTAGAATGTTGACGAAAATTCCATTCCAGAATGGTCAGACATTGCTTTTAGGATGTCGGCGAACATTCCATTCTAGAATTGTTGGACAATGTGATTTAGAATGTTGACGAACATTACATTGTAGAACTGTCAAACGTGTTTTAGAAGGTTGACGAACATTCCTTTCTAGAATTGTCAGACAATGTGATTTAGAATGATCATGAACATTCCATTCTAGAATTGTCAAACATGTGATTTAGAATGTTGACGAGCATTCCATTCAAGAATTGTCAAACGTGATTTAGAATGTTGGCGAACATTACATTCTAGAATTTTCAAACATTCAAACTAAGTTCTGGAATTCTGACGAACATTCCATTCTAGAACTGTCAAGCATTGCTATTAGGATGTTGACGAACATTCCATTCTAGAATTGCCAAACATGTGATTTAGAATGTTGACGAACATTCCATTCCAGAATGGTCAGACATTGCTATTAGAATGTTGACAAGCATTCCATTCTAGAATTGTCAAACATGTGATTTAGAATGTCGGCAAACATTCCATTCTAGAATTGTCAAACATGTGATTTAGAATGTTGACGAACATTCCATTCCAGAATGGTCAGACATTGCTATTAGAATGTTGGCGAACATTCCATTCTAGATTAGTCAAAAATGTGATTTAGAATGTTGATGAACATTACATTCAAGAATTGTCAAACGTGATTTAGAACGTTGGCGAACATTACATTCTAGATTAGTCAAACATGTGATTTAGAATGTTGACGAGCATTCCATTCAAGAATTGTCAAACGTGATTTAGAACGTTGGCGAACATTACATTCTAGAATTTTCAAACATTCAAACTAAGTTCTGGAATTCTGACGAACATTTCATTCTAGAATTGCCAAACGTGATTTAGAATGTCGGCGAACATTCCATTCTAGAACTGTCAAACATGTGATTCAGAATGTTGACGAACATTCCATTCCAGAATGGTCAGACATTGCTATTAGAATGTTGGCGAACATTCCATTCTAGATTAGTCAAAAATGTGATTTAGAATGTTGATGAACATTACATTCAAGAATTGTCAAACGTGATTTAGAACGTTGGCGAACATTACATTCTAGATTAGTCAAACATGTGATTTAGAATGTTGACGAGCATTCCATTCAAGAATTGTCGAACGTGATTTAGAACGTTGGCGAACATTACATTCTAGAATTTTCAAACATTCAAACTAAGTTCTGGAATTCTGACGAACATTTCATTCTAGAATTGCCAAACGTGATTTAGAATGTCGGCGAACATTCCATTCTAGAATTGTCAAACATGTGATTTAGAATGTTAGCGAACATTACATTCCAGAATGGTCAGACATTGCTATTAGAATGTTGGAGAACATTCCATCCTAGATTTGTCAAATATGTGATTTAGAATGTTGACGAACATTCCATTCTATAATGGTCAGGCATTGCTTTTAGAATGTCGGCCACCATTCCATTCTAGAATTGTGAGACAATGTGATTTAGAATGTTGACGAACATTCCATTCCAGAATGGTCAGACATTGCTATTAGAATGTTGGCGAACATTCCATTCTAGAATTGTCAAACATGTGATTTAGAATGTCGGCGAACATTCCATTCTAGAACTGTCAAACATGTGATTTAGAATGTTGACGAACATTCCATTCTACAATGGTCAGACATTGCTTTTAGAATGTCGGCGAACATTCCATTCTAGAATTGTCAAACATGTGATTTAGAATGTTGACGAACATTCCATTCCAGAATGGTCAGACATTGCTATTAGAATGTTGGCGAACATTCCATTCTAGAATTGTCAAACATGTGATTTAGAATATTGACGAGCATTCCATTCAAGAATTGTCAAAAATGTGATTTAGAATGTTGACGAACATTACATTGTAGAACTGTCAAACGTGTTTTAGAAGGTTGACGAACATTCCTTTCTAGAATTGTCAGACAATGTGATTTAGAATGATCATGAACATTCCATTCTAGAATTGTCAAACATGTGATTTAGAATGTTGACGAGCATTCCATTCAAGAATTGTCAAACGTGATTTAGAATGTTGGCGAACATTACATTCTAGAATTTTCAAACATTCAAACTAAGTTCTGGAATTCTGACGAACATTCCATTCTAGAACTGTCAAGCATTGCTATTAGGATGTTGACGAACATTCCATTCTAGAATTGCCAAACATGTGATTTAGAATGTTGACGAACATTCCATTCCAGAATGGTCAGACATTGCTATTAGAATGTTGACGAGCATTCCATTCTAGAATTGTCAAACATGTGATTTAGAATGTCGGCAAACATTCCATTCTAGAATTGTCAAACATGTGATTTAGAATGTTGACGAACATTCCATTCCAGAATGGTCAGACATTGCTATTAGAATGTTGGCGAACATTCCATTCTAGAATTGTCGAACATGTGATTTAGAATGTCGGCGAACATTCCATTCTAGAACTGTCAAACATGTGATTTAGAATGTTGACGAACATTCCATTCTACAATGGTCAGACATTGCTTTTAGAATGTCGGCGAACATTCCATTCTAGAATTGTCAAACATGTGATTTAGAATGTTGACGAACATTCCATTCCAGAATGGTCAGACATTGCTATTAGAATGTTGGCGAACATTCCATTCTAGATTAGTCAAAAATGTGATTTAGAATGTTGATGAACATTACATTGTAGAACTGTCAAACGTGTTTTAAAAGGTTGACGAACATTCCATTCTAGAATTGTGAGACAATGTGATTTAGAATGATCATGAACATTCCATTCTAGAATTGTCAAACATGTGATTTAGAATGTCGGCGAACATTCCATTCTAGAACTGTCAAACATGTGATTTAGAATGTTGACGAACATTCCATTCCAGAATCGTCAGTCTTTGCTTTTAGAATGTTGACGAACATTCCATTCCAGAATCGTCAAATATTGCTTTTAGAATGTTGGCGAACATTCCATTCTAGAATTTTCAAACATTCAAACAACGTTATGGAATTCTGACTAACATTCCATACTAGAATTGTCAAACATTTGATTTAGAATGTTGACGAAAATTCCATTCCAGAATGGTCAGACATTGCTTTTAGGATGTCGGCGAACATTCCATTCTAGAATTGTTGGACAATGTGATTTCGAATGTTGACGAACATTCCATTCCAGAATCGTCAGACATTGCTTTTAGAATCTCGGCGAACATTCCATTCTAGAATTGTCAAACATGTGCTTTTAAAATGTTGACGAACATTCCATTCCAGAATCGTCAGACATTGTTTTTAGAATGTTGGCGAACATTCAATTCTAGAATTGTCAGACAATGTCATTCAGAATGTTGACGAACATTCCATTCTAGAATTGTCAAACATGTGCTTTTAAAATGTTGACGAACATTCCATTCCAGAATCATCAGACATTGTTTTTAGAATGTTGGCGAACATTCAATTCTAGAATTGTCAGACAATGTCATTCAGAATGTTGACGAACATTCCATTCTAGAACGTTGACAAACATTCCATTCTAGAATCGTCAGACATTGATTTTAGAATGTTGGCGACCATTCCATTCTAGAATTGTCAAAAATGTGATTTAGAATGTTGGCGAACATTACATTCTAGAATTGTCAAAAATGTGATTTAGAATGCTGGCGAACATTCCATTATAGAATTGTCAAACATGTGATTTAGAATGTTGACGAACATCCCATTCTAGAATGTTGACAAACATTCCATTCTAGAATCGTCAAACATTGTTTTTAGAATGTTGGCGAACATTCCATTCGAGAATTGTCAGACAATGTGATTTAGAATGATCACGAACATTCCATTCTACAATTGTCAAAAACGTGATTTAGAATGTTGGCGAACATTCCATTCTAGAATTGTCAAACATGTGATTTAGAATGTTGACGAACATTCCATTCCAGAATGGTCAGACATTGCTATTAGAATGTTGGCGAACATTCCATTCTAGAATTGTCGAACATGTGATTTAGAATGTCGGCGAACATTCCATTCTAGAATTGTCAAACATGTGATTTAGAATGTTGACGAACATTCCATTCCAGAATGGTCAGACATTGCTATTAGAATGTTGGCGAACATTCCATTCTAGATTAGTCAAAAATGTGATTTAGAATGTTGATGAACATTACATTGTAGAACTGTCAAACGTGTTTTAAAAGGTTGACGAACATTCCATTCTAGAATTGTGAGACAATGTGATTTAGAATGATCATGAACATTCCATTCTAGAATTGTCAAACATGTGATTTAGAATGTCGGCGAACATTCCATTCTAGAACTGTCAAACATGTGATTTAGAATGTTGACGAACATTCCATTCCAGAATCGTCAGTCTTTGCTTTTAGAATGTTGACGAACATTCCATTCCAGAATCGTCAAATATTGCTTTTAGAATGTTGGCGAACATTCCATTCTAGAATTTTCAAACATTCAAACAACGTTATGGAATTCTGACTAACATTCCATACTAGAATTGTCAAACATTTGATTTAGAATGTTGACGAAAATTCCATTCCAGAATGGTCAGACATTGCTTTTAGGATGTCGGCGAACATTCCATTCTAGAATTGTTGGACAATGTGATTTCGAATGTTGACGAACATTCCATTCCAGAATCGTCAGACATTGCTTTTAGAATCTCGGCGAACATTCCATTCTAGAATTGTCAAACATGTGCTTTTAAAATGTTGACGAACATTCCATTCCAGAATCGTCAGACATTGTTTTTAGAATGTTGGCGAACATTCAATTCTAGAATTGTCAGACAATGTCATTCAGAATGTTGACGAACATTCCATTCTAGAATTGTCAAACATGTGCTTTTAAAATGTTGACGAACATTCCATTCCAGAATCATCAGACATTGTTTTTAGAATGTTGGCGAACATTCAATTCTAGAATTGTCAGACAATGTCATTCAGAATGTTGACGAACATTCCATTCTAGAACGTTGACAAACATTCCATTCTAGAATCGTCAGACATTGATTTTAGAATGTTGGCGACCATTCCATTCTAGAATTGTCAAAAATGTGATTTAGAATGTTGGCGAACATTACATTCTAGAATTGTCAAAAATGTGATTTAGAATGCTGGCGAACATTCCATTATAGAATTGTCAAACATGTGATTTAGAATGTTGACGAACATCCCATTCTAGAATGTTGACAAACATTCCATTCTAGAATCGTCAAACATTGTTTTTAGAATGTTGGCGAACATTCCATTCGAGAATTGTCAGACAATGTGATTTAGAATGATCACGAACATTCCATTCTACAATTGTCAAAAACGTGATTTAGAATGTTGGCGAACATTCCATTCTAGAATTGTCAAACATGTGATTTAGAATGTTGACGAACATTCCATTCCAGAATGGTCAGACATTGCTATTAGAATGTTGGCGAACATTCCATTCTAGAATTGTCGAACATGTGATTTAGAATGTCGGCGAACATTCCATTCTAGAACTGTCAAACATGTGATTTAGAATGTTGACGAACATTCCATTCTACAATGGTCAGACATTGCTTTTAGAATGTCGGCGAACATTCCATTCTAGAATTGTCAAACATGTGATTTAGAATGTTGACGAACATTCCATTCCAGAATGGTCAGACATTGCTATTAGAATGTTGGCGAACATTCCATTCTAGATTAGTCAAAAATGTGATTTAGAATGTTGATGAACATTACATTGTAGAACTGTCAAACGTGTTTTAAAAGGTTGACGAACATTCCATTCTAGAATTGTGAGACAATGTGATTTAGAATGATCATGAACATTCCATTCTAGAATTGTCAAACATGTGATTTAGAATGTCGGCGAACATTCCATTCTAGAACTGTCAAACATGTGATTTAGAATGTTGACGAACATTCCATTCCAGAATCGTCAGTCTTTGCTTTTAGAATGTTGACGAACATTCCATTCCAGAATCGTCAAATATTGCTTTTAGAATGTTGGCGAACATTCCATTCTAGAATTTTCAAACATTCAAACAACGTTATGGAATTCTGACTAACATTCCATACTAGAATTGTCAAACATTTGATTTAGAATGTTGACGAAAATTCCATTCCAGAATGGTCAGACATTGCTTTTAGGATGTCGGCGAACATTCCATTCTAGAATTGTTGGACAATGTGATTTAGAATGTTGACGAACATTACATTGTAGAACTGTCAAACGTGTTTTAGAAGGTTGACGAACATTCCTTTCTAGAATTGTCAGACAATGTGATTTAGAATGATCATGAACATTCCATTCTAGAATTGTCAAACATGTGATTTAGAATGTTGACGAGCATTCCATTCAAGAATTGTCAAACGTGATTTAGAATGTTGGCGAACATTACATTCTAGAATTTTCAAACATTCAAACTAAGTTCTGGAATTCTGACGAACATTCCATTCTAGAACTGTCAAGCATTGCTATTAGGATGTTGACGAACATTCCATTCTAGAATTGCCAAACATGTGATTTAGAATGTTGACGAACATTCCATTCCAGAATGGTCAGACATTGCTATTAGAATGTTGACAAGCATTCCATTCTAGAATTGTCAAACATGTGATTTAGAATGTCGGCAAACATTCCATTCTAGAATTGTCAAACATGTGATTTAGAATGTTGACGAACATTCCATTCCAGAATGGTCAGACATTGCTATTAGAATGTTGGCGAACATTCCATTCTAGATTAGTCAAAAATGTGATTTAGAATGTTGATGAACATTACATTCAAGAATTGTAAAACGTGATTTAGAACGTTGGCGAACATTACATTCTAGATTAGTCAAACATGTGATTTAGAATGTTGACGAGCATTCCATTCAAGAATTGTCAAACGTGATTTAGAACGTTGGCGAACATTACATTCTAGAATTTTCAAACATTCAAACTAAGTTCTGGAATTCTGACGAACATTTCATTCTAGAATTGCCAAACGTGATTTAGAATGTCGGCGAACATTCCATTCTAGAATTGTCAAACATGTGATTTAGAATGTTAGCGAACATTACATTCCAGAATGGTCAGACATTGCTATTAGAATGTTGGAGAACATTCCATCCTAGATTTGTCAAATATGTGATTTAGAATGTTGACGAACATTCCATTCTATAATGGTCAGGCATTGCTTTTAGAATGTCGGCCACCATTCCATTCTAGAATTGTGAGACAATGTGATTTAGAATGTTGACGAACATTCCATTCCAGAATGGTCAGACATTGCTATTAGAATGTTGGCGAACATTCCATTCTAGAATTGTCAAACATGTGATTTAGAATGTCGGCGAACATTCCATTCTAGAACTGTCAAACATGTGATTTAGAATGTTGACGAACATTCCATTCTACAATGGTCAGACATTGCTTTTAGAATGTCGGCGAACATTCCATTCTAGAATTGTCAAACATGTGATTTAGAATGTTGACGAACATTCCATTCCAGAATGGTCAGACATTGCTATTAGAATGTTGGCGAACATTCCATTCTAGAATTGTCAAACATGTGATTTAGAATATTGACGAGCATTCCATTCAAGAATTGTCAAAAATGTGATTTAGAATGTTGACGAACATTACATTGTAGAACTGTCAAACGTGTTTTAGAAGGTTGACGAACATTCCTTTCTAGAATTGTCAGACAATGTGATTTAGAATGATCATGAACATTCCATTCTAGAATTGTCAAACATGTGATTTAGAATGTTGACGAGCATTCCATTCAAGAATTGTCAAACGTGATTTAGAATGTTGGCGAACATTACATTCTAGAATTTTCAAACATTCAAACTAAGTTCTGGAATTCTGACGAACATTCCATTCTAGAACTGTCAAGCATTGCTATTAGGATGTTGACGAACATTCCATTCTAGAATTGCCAAACATGTGATTTAGAATGTTGACGAACATTCCATTCCAGAATGGTCAGACATTGCTATTAGAATGTTGGTGAACATTCCATTCTAGAATTATCAAACATGTGATTTAGAATGTTGACGAACATTCCATTCTACAATGGTCAGACATTGCTTTTAGAAGGTTGGCGAACATTCCATTCTAGAATTGTCAAACATGTGATTTAGAATGTTGACGAACATTCCATTCCAGAATGGTCAGACATTGCTATTAGAATGTTGGCGAACATTCCATTCTAGAATTGTCGAACATGTGATTTAGAATGTCGGCGAACATTCCATTCTAGAACTGTCAAACATGTGATTTAGAATGTTGACGAACATTCCATTCTACAATGGTCAGACATTGCTTTTAGAATGTCGGCGAACATTCCATTCTAGAATTGTCAAACATGTGATTTAGAATGTTGACGAACATTCCATTCCAGAATGGTCAGACATTGCTATTAGAATGTTGGCGAACATTCCATTCTAGATTAGTCAAAAATGTGATTTAGAATGTTGATGAACATTACATTGTAGAACTGTCAAACGTGTTTTAAAAGGTTGACGAACATTCCATTCTAGAATTGTGAGACAATGTGATTTAGAATGATCATGAACATTCCATTCTAGAATTGTCAAACATGTGATTTAGAATGTCGGCGAACATTCCATTCTAGAACTGTCAAACATGTGATTTAGAATGTTGACGAACATTCCATTCCAGAATCGTCAGTCTTTGCTTTTAGAATGTTGACGAACATTCCATTCCAGAATCGTCAAATATTGCTTTTAGAATGTTGGCGAACATTCCATTCTAGAATTTTCAAACATTCAAACAACGTTATGGAATTCTGACTAACATTCCATACTAGAATTGTCAAACATTTGATTTAGAATGTTGACGAAAATTCCATTCCAGAATGGTCAGACATTGCTTTTAGGATGTCGGCGAACATTCCATTCTAGAATTGTTGGACAATGTGATTTCGAATGTTGACGAACATTCCATTCCAGAATCGTCAGACATTGCTTTTAGAATCTCGGCGAACATTCCATTCTAGAATTGTCAAACATGTGCTTTTAAAATGTTGACGAACATTCCATTCCAGAATCGTCAGACATTGTTTTTAGAATGTTGGCGAACATTCAATTCTAGAATTGTCAGACAATGTCATTCAGAATGTTGACGAACATTCCATTCTAGAATTGTCAAACATGTGCTTTTAAAATGTTGACGAACATTCCATTCCAGAATCATCAGACATTGTTTTTAGAATGTTGGCGAACATTCAATTCTAGAATTGTCAGACAATGTCATTCAGAATGTTGACGAACATTCCATTCTAGAACGTTGACAAACATTCCATTCTAGAATCGTCAGACATTGATTTTAGAATGTTGGCGACCATTCCATTCTAGAATTGTCAAAAATGTGATTTAGAATGTTGGCGAACATTACATTCTAGAATTGTCAAAAATGTGATTTAGAATGCTGGCGAACATTCCATTATAGAATTGTCAAACATGTGATTTAGAATGTTGACGAACATCCCATTCTAGAATGTTGACAAACATTCCATTCTAGAATCGTCAAACATTGTTTTTAGAATGTTGGCGAACATTCCATTCGAGAATTGTCAGACAATGTGATTTAGAATGATCACGAACATTCCATTCTACAATTGTCAAAAACGTGATTTAGAATGTTGGCGAACATTCCATTCTAGAATTGTCAAACATGTGATTTAGAATGTTGACGAACATTCCATTCCAGAATGGTCAGACATTGCTATTAGAATGTTGGCGAACATTCCATTCTAGAATTGTCGAACATGTGATTTAGAATGTCGGCGAACATTCCATTCTAGAATTGTCAAACATGTGATTTAGAATGTTGACGAACATTCCATTCCAGAATGGTCAGACATTGCTATTAGAATGTTGGCGAACATTCCATTCTAGATTAGTCAAAAATGTGATTTAGAATGTTGATGAACATTACATTGTAGAACTGTCAAACGTGTTTTAAAAGGTTGACGAACATTCCATTCTAGAATTGTGAGACAATGTGATTTAGAATGATCATGAACATTCCATTCTAGAATTGTCAAACATGTGATTTAGAATGTCGGCGAACATTCCATTCTAGAACTGTCAAACATGTGATTTAGAATGTTGACGAACATTCCATTCCAGAATCGTCAGTCTTTGCTTTTAGAATGTTGACGAACATTCCATTCCAGAATCGTCAAATATTGCTTTTAGAATGTTGGCGAACATTCCATTCTAGAATTTTCAAACATTCAAACAACGTTATGGAATTCTGACTAACATTCCATACTAGAATTGTCAAACATTTGATTTAGAATGTTGACGAAAATTCCATTCCAGAATGGTCAGACATTGCTTTTAGGATGTCGGCGAACATTCCATTCTAGAATTGTTGGACAATGTGATTTCGAATGTTGACGAACATTCCATTCCAGAATCGTCAGACATTGCTTTTAGAATCTCGGCGAACATTCCATTCTAGAATTGTCAAACATGTGCTTTTAAAATGTTGACGAACATTCCATTCCAGAATCGTCAGACATTGTTTTTAGAATGTTGGCGAACATTCAATTCTAGAATTGTCAGACAATGTCATTCAGAATGTTGACGAACATTCCATTCTAGAATTGTCAAACATGTGCTTTTAAAATGTTGACGAACATTCCATTCCAGAATCATCAGACATTGTTTTTAGAATGTTGGCGAACATTCAATTCTAGAATTGTCAGACAATGTCATTCAGAATGTTGACGAACATTCCATTCTAGAACGTTGACAAACATTCCATTCTAGAATCGTCAGACATTGATTTTAGAATGTTGGCGACCATTCCATTCTAGAATTGTCAAAAATGTGATTTAGAATGTTGGCGAACATTACATTCTAGAATTGTCAAAAATGTGATTTAGAATGCTGGCGAACATTCCATTATAGAATTGTCAAACATGTGATTTAGAATGTTGACGAACATCCCATTCTAGAATGTTGACAAACATTCCATTCTAGAATCGTCAAACATTGTTTTTAGAATGTTGGCGAACATTCCATTCGAGAATTGTCAGACAATGTGATTTAGAATGATCACGAACATTCCATTCTACAATTGTCAAAAACGTGATTTAGAATGTTGGCGAACATTCCATTCTAGAATTGTCAAACATGTGATTTAGAATGTTGACGAACATTCCATTCCAGAATGGTCAGACATTGCTATTAGAATGTTGGCGAACATTCCATTCTAGAATTGTCGAACATGTGATTTAGAATGTCGGCGAACATTCCATTCTAGAACTGTCAAACATGTGATTTAGAATGTTGACGAACATTCCATTCTACAATGGTCAGACATTGCTTTTAGAATGTCGGCGAACATTCCATTCTAGAATTGTCAAACATGTGATTTAGAATGTTGACGAACATTCCATTCCAGAATGGTCAGACATTGCTATTAGAATGTTGGCGAACATTCCATTCTAGATTAGTCAAAAATGTGATTTAGAATGTTGATGAACATTACATTGTAGAACTGTCAAACGTGTTTTAAAAGGTTGACGAACATTCCATTCTAGAATTGTGAGACAATGTGATTTAGAATGATCATGAACATTCCATTCTAGAATTGTCAAACATGTGATTTAGAATGTCGGCGAACATTCCATTCTAGAACTGTCAAACATGTGATTTAGAATGTTGACGAACATTCCATTCCAGAATCGTCAGTCTTTGCTTTTAGAATGTTGACGAACATTCCATTCCAGAATCGTCAAATATTGCTTTTAGAATGTTGGCGAACATTCCATTCTAGAATTTTCAAACATTCAAACAACGTTATGGAATTCTGACTAACATTCCATACTAGAATTGTCAAACATTTGATTTAGAATGTTGACGAAAATTCCATTCCAGAATGGTCAGACATTGCTTTTAGGATGTCGGCGAACATTCCATTCTAGAATTGTTGGACAATGTGATTTAGAATGTTGACGAACATTACATTGTAGAACTGTCAAACGTGTTTTAGAAGGTTGACGAACATTCCTTTCTAGAATTGTCAGACAATGTGATTTAGAATGATCATGAACATTCCATTCTAGAATTGTCAAACATGTGATTTAGAATGTTGACGAGCATTCCATTCAAGAATTGTCAAACGTGATTTAGAATGTTGGCGAACATTACATTCTAGAATTTTCAAACATTCAAACTAAGTTCTGGAATTCTGACGAACATTCCATTCTAGAACTGTCAAGCATTGCTATTAGGATGTTGACGAACATTCCATTCTAGAATTGCCAAACATGTGATTTAGAATGTTGACGAACATTCCATTCCAGAATGGTCAGACATTGCTATTAGAATGTTGACAAGCATTCCATTCTAGAATTGTCAAACATGTGATTTAGAATGTCGGCAAACATTCCATTCTAGAATTGTCAAACATGTGATTTAGAATGTTGACGAACATTCCATTCCAGAATGGTCAGACATTGCTATTAGAATGTTGGCGAACATTCCATTCTAGATTAGTCAAAAATGTGATTTAGAATGTTGATGAACATTACATTCAAGAATTGTAAAACGTGATTTAGAACGTTGGCGAACATTACATTCTAGATTAGTCAAACATGTGATTTAGAATGTTGACGAGCATTCCATTCAAGAATTGTCAAACGTGATTTAGAACGTTGGCGAACATTACATTCTAGAATTTTCAAACATTCAAACTAAGTTCTGGAATTCTGACGAACATTTCATTCTAGAATTGCCAAACGTGATTTAGAATGTCGGCGAACATTCCATTCTAGAATTGTCAAACATGTGATTTAGAATGTTAGCGAACATTACATTCCAGAATGGTCAGACATTGCTATTAGAATGTTGGAGAACATTCCATCCTAGATTTGTCAAATATGTGATTTAGAATGTTGACGAACATTCCATTCTATAATGGTCAGGCATTGCTTTTAGAATGTCGGCCACCATTCCATTCTAGAATTGTGAGACAATGTGATTTAGAATGTTGACGAACATTCCATTCCAGAATGGTCAGACATTGCTATTAGAATGTTGGCGAACATTCCATTCTAGAATTGTCAAACATGTGATTTAGAATGTCGGCGAACATTCCATTCTAGAACTGTCAAACATGTGATTTAGAATGTTGACGAACATTCCATTCTACAATGGTCAGACATTGCTTTTAGAATGTCGGCGAACATTCCATTCTAGAATTGTCAAACATGTGATTTAGAATGTTGACGAACATTCCATTCCAGAATGGTCAGACATTGCTATTAGAATGTTGGCGAACATTCCATTCTAGAATTGTCAAACATGTGATTTAGAATATTGACGAGCATTCCATTCAAGAATTGTCAAAAATGTGATTTAGAATGTTGACGAACATTACATTGTAGAACTGTCAAACGTGTTTTAGAAGGTTGACGAACATTCCTTTCTAGAATTGTCAGACAATGTGATTTAGAATGATCATGAACATTCCATTCTAGAATTGTCAAACATGTGATTTAGAATGTTGACGAGCATTCCATTCAAGAATTGTCAAACGTGATTTAGAATGTTGGCGAACATTACATTCTAGAATTTTCAAACATTCAAACTAAGTTCTGGAATTCTGACGAACATTCCATTCTAGAACTGTCAAGCATTGCTATTAGGATGTTGACGAACATTCCATTCTAGAATTGCCAAACATGTGATTTAGAATGTTGACGAACATTCCATTCCAGAATGGTCAGACATTGCTATTAGAATGTTGGTGAACATTCCATTCTAGAATTATCAAACATGTGATTTAGAATGTTGACGAACATTCCATTCTACAATGGTCAGACATTGCTTTTAGAAGGTTGGCGAACATTCCATTCTAGAATTGTCAAACATGTGATTTAGAATGTTGACGAACATTCCATTCCAGAATGGTCAGACATTGCTATTAGAATGTTGGCGAACATTCCATTCTAGAATTGTCGAACATGTGATTTAGAATGTCGGCGAACATTCCATTCTAGAACTGTCAAACATGTGATTTAGAATGTTGACGAACATTCCATTCTACAATGGTCAGACATTGCTTTTAGAATGTCGGCGAACATTCCATTCTAGAATTGTCAAACATGTGATTTAGAATGTTGACGAACATTCCATTCCAGAATGGTCAGACATTGCTATTAGAATGTTGGCGAACATTCCATTCTAGATTAGTCAAAAATGTGATTTAGAATGTTGATGAACATTACATTGTAGAACTGTCAAACGTGTTTTAAAAGGTTGACGAACATTCCATTCTAGAATTGTGAGACAATGTGATTTAGAATGATCATGAACATTCCATTCTAGAATTGTCAAACATGTGATTTAGAATGTCGGCGAACATTCCATTCTAGAACTGTCAAACATGTGATTTAGAATGTTGACGAACATTCCATTCCAGAATCGTCAGTCTTTGCTTTTAGAATGTTGACGAACATTCCATTCCAGAATCGTCAAATATTGCTTTTAGAATGTTGGCGAACATTCCATTCTAGAATTTTCAAACATTCAAACAACGTTATGGAATTCTGACTAACATTCCATACTAGAATTGTCAAACATTTGATTTAGAATGTTGACGAAAATTCCATTCCAGAATGGTCAGACATTGCTTTTAGGATGTCGGCGAACATTCCATTCTAGAATTGTTGGACAATGTGATTTCGAATGTTGACGAACATTCCATTCCAGAATCGTCAGACATTGCTTTTAGAATCTCGGCGAACATTCCATTCTAGAATTGTCAAACATGTGCTTTTAAAATGTTGACGAACATTCCATTCCAGAATCGTCAGACATTGTTTTTAGAATGTTGGCGAACATTCAATTCTAGAATTGTCAGACAATGTCATTCAGAATGTTGACGAACATTCCATTCTAGAATTGTCAAACATGTGCTTTTAAAATGTTGACGAACATTCCATTCCAGAATCATCAGACATTGTTTTTAGAATGTTGGCGAACATTCAATTCTAGAATTGTCAGACAATGTCATTCAGAATGTTGACGAACATTCCATTCTAGAACGTTGACAAACATTCCATTCTAGAATCGTCAGACATTGATTTTAGAATGTTGGCGACCATTCCATTCTAGAATTGTCAAAAATGTGATTTAGAATGTTGGCGAACATTACATTCTAGAATTGTCAAAAATGTGATTTAGAATGCTGGCGAACATTCCATTATAGAATTGTCAAACATGTGATTTAGAATGTTGACGAACATCCCATTCTAGAATGTTGACAAACATTCCATTCTAGAATCGTCAAACATTGTTTTTAGAATGTTGGCGAACATTCCATTCGAGAATTGTCAGACAATGTGATTTAGAATGATCACGAACATTCCATTCTACAATTGTCAAAAACGTGATTTAGAATGTTGGCGAACATTCCATTCTAGAATTGTCAAACATGTGATTTAGAATGTTGACGAACATTCCATTCCAGAATGGTCAGACATTGCTATTAGAATGTTGGCGAACATTCCATTCTAGAATTGTCAAACATGTGATTTAGAATATTGACGAGCATTCCATTCAAGAATTGTCAAAAATGTGATTTAGAATGTTGACGAACATTACATTGTAGAACTGTCAAACGTGTTTTAGAAGGTTGACGAACATTCCTTTCTAGAATTGTCAGACAATGTGATTTAGAATGATCATGAACATTCCATTCTAGAATTGTCAAACATGTGATTTAGAATGTTGACGAGCATTCCATTCAAGAATTGTCAAACGTGATTTAGAATGTTGGCGAACATTACATTCTAGAATTTTCAAACATTCAAACTAAGTTCTGGAATTCTGACGAACATTCCATTCTAGAACTGTCAAGCATTGCTATTAGGATGTTGACGAACATTCCATTCTAGAATTGCCAAACATGTGATTTAGAATGTTGACGAACATTCCATTCCAGAATGGTCAGACATTGCTATTAGAATGTTGGTGAACATTCCATTCTAGAATTATCAAACATGTGATTTAGAATGTTGACGAACATTCCATTCTACAATGGTCAGACATTGCTTTTAGAAGGTTGGCGAACATTCCATTCTAGAATTGTCAAACATGTGATTTAGAATGTTGACGAACATTCCATTCCAGAATGGTCAGACATTGCTATTAGAATGTTGGCGAACATTCCATTCTAGAATTGTCAAACATGTGATTTAGAATATTGACGAGCATTCCATTCTAGAATTGTCAAACATGTGATTTAGAATGTCGGCGAACATTCCATTCTAGAATTGTCAAACGTGATTTAGAATGTTGACGAGCATTCCATTCAAGAATTGTCAAACGTGATTTAGAATGTTGACGAGCATTCCATTCTAGAATTGTCAAACATGTGATTTAGAATGTTGACGAACATTCCATTCTAGAATTGTCAGACATTGCGTGTAGAATGTCGGCGAACATTAGTTTCTAGAATTGTCAAAAATGTAATTTAGAATTTTGGCAAACTTTACATTCTAGAACTGACAAAAATGTGATTTAGAATGTTAGCGAACATTACATTCCAGAATGGTCAGACATTGCTATCAGAATGTCGGAGAACATTCCATCCTAAAATTGTCAAACATGTGATTTAGAACGTTGACGAGCATTCCATTCAAGAATTGTCAAACATGTGATTTAGAATGTTGATGAACATTCCATTCTACAATCGTCAGACATTGCTTTTAGAATGTCGGCAAACATTCCATTCTAGAATTCTCAAACATGTGATTTAGAATGTTGACGAACATTCCATTCCAGAATGGTCAGACATTGCTATTAGAATGTTGGCGAACATTCCATTCTAGAATTGTCAAACATGTGATTTAGAATATCGACGAGCATTCCATTCAAGAATTGTCAAAAATGTGATTTAGAATGTTGACGAACATTACATTGTAGAACTGTCAAACGTGTTTTAGAAGGTTGACGAACATTCCTTTCTAGAATTGTCAGGCAATGTGATTGAGAATGATCATGAACATTCCATTCTAGAATTGTCAAACATGTGATTTAGAATGTTGACGAGCATTCCATTCAAGAATTGTCAAACGTGATTTAGAACGTTGGCGAACATTACATTCTAGAATTTTCAAACATTCAAACTAAGTTCTGGAATTCTGACGAACATTTCATTCTAGAATTGCCAAACGTGATTTAGAATGTCGGCGAACATTCCATTCTAGAACTGTCAAACATGTGATTTAGAATGTTGATGAACATTCCATTCTACAATGGTCAGACATTGCTTTTAGAATGTCGGTGAACATTCCATTCTAGAATTGTCAAACATGTGATTTAGAATGTTAGCGAACATTACATTCCAGAATGGTCAGACATTGCTATTAGAATGTTGGAGAACATTCCATCCTAGATTTGTCAAATATGTGATTTAGAATGTTGACGAATATTCCATTCTATAATGGTCAGGCATTGCTTTTAGATAGTCGGCGAACATTCCATTATAGAATTGTCAGACAATGTGATTTAGAATGATCACGAATATTCCATTCTAGACTTGTCAAAAATGTTATTTAGAATGTTAGCGAACATTACATTGTAGAACTGTCAAACGTGTTTTAGAAGGTTGACGAACATTCCTTTCTAGAATTGTCAGACAATGTGATTTAGAATGATCATGAACATTCCATTCTAGAATTGTCAAACATGTGATTTAGAATGTTGACGAGCATTCCATTCAAGAATTGTCAAACGTGATTTAGAATGTTGGCGAACATTACATTCTAGAATTTTCAAACATTCAAACTAAGTTCTGGAATTCTGACGAACATTCCATTCTAGAACTGTCAAGCATTGCTATTAGGATGTTGACGAACATTCCATTCTAGAATTGCCAAACGTGATTTAGAATGTTGACGAACATTCCATTCCAGAATGGTCAGACATTGCTATTAGAATGTTGACGAGCATTCCATTCTAGAATTGTCAAACATGTGATTTAGAATGTCGGCAAACATTCCATTCTAGAATTGTCAAACATGTGATTTAGAATGTTGACGAACATTCCATTCCAGAATGGTCAGACATTGCTATTAGAATGTTGGCGAACATTCCATTCTAGAATTGTCGAACATGTGATTTAGAATGTCGGCGAACATTCCATTCTAGAACTGTCAAACATGTGATTTAGAATGTTGACGAACATTCCATTCTACAATGGTCAGACATTGCTTTTAGAATGTCGGCGAACATTCCATTCTAGAATTGTCAAACATGTGATTTAGAATGTTGACGAACATTCCATTCCAGAATGGTCAGACATTGCTATTAGAATGTTGGCGAACATTCCATTCTAGATTAGTCAAAAATGTGATTTAGAATGTTGATGAACATTACATTGTAGAACTGTCAAACGTGTTTTAAAAGGTTGACGAACATTCCATTCTAGAATTGTGAGACAATGTGATTTAGAATGATCATGAACATTCCATTCTAGAATTGTCAAACATGTGATTTAGAATGTCGGCGAACATTCCATTCTAGAACTGTCAAACATGTGATTTAGAATGTTGACGAACATTCCATTCCAGAATCGTCAGTCTTTGCTTTTAGAATGTTGACGAACATTCCATTCCAGAATCGTCAAATATTGCTTTTAGAATGTTGGCGAACATTCCATTCTAGAATTTTCAAACATTCAAACAACGTTATGGAATTCTGACTAACATTCCATACTAGAATTGTCAAACATTTGATTTAGAATGTTGACGAAAATTCCATTCCAGAATGGTCAGACATTGCTTTTAGGATGTCGGCGAACATTCCATTCTAGAATTGTTGGACAATGTGATTTCGAATGTTGACGAACATTCCATTCCAGAATCGTCAGACATTGCTTTTAGAATCTCGGCGAACATTCCATTCTAGAATTGTCAAACATGTGCTTTTAAAATGTTGACGAACATTCCATTCCAGAATCGTCAGACATTGTTTTTAGAATGTTGGCGAACATTCAATTCTAGAATTGTCAGACAATGTCATTCAGAATGTTGACGAACATTCCATTCTAGAATTGTCAAACATGTGCTTTTAAAATGTTGACGAACATTCCATTCCAGAATCATCAGACATTGTTTTTAGAATGTTGGCGAACATTCAATTCTAGAATTGTCAGACAATGTCATTCAGAATGTTGACGAACATTCCATTCTAGAACGTTGACAAACATTCCATTCTAGAATCGTCAGACATTGATTTTAGAATGTTGGCGACCATTCCATTCTAGAATTGTCAAAAATGTGATTTAGAATGTTGGCGAACATTACATTCTAGAATTGTCAGACAATGTGATTTAGAATGATCACGAACATTCCATTCTACAATTGTCAAACATGTGATTTAGAATGTTGACGAACATCCCATTCTAGAATGTTGACAAACATTCCATTCTAGAATCGTCAAACATTGTTTTTAGAATGTTGGCGAACATTCCATTCGAGAATTGTCAGACAATGTGATTTAGAATGATCACGAACATTCCATTCTACAATTGTCAAAAACGTGATTTAGAATGTTGGCGAACATTCCATTCTAGAATTGTCAAACATGTGATTTAGAATGTTGACGAACATTCCATTCCAGAATGGTCAGACATTGCTATTAGAATGTTGGCGAACATTCCATTCTAGAATTGTCAAACATGTGATTTAGAATATTGACGAGCATTCCATTCAAGAATTGTCAAAAATGTGATTTAGAATGTTGACGAACATTACATTGTAGAACTGTCAAACGTGTTTTAGAAGGTTGACGAACATTCCTTTCTAGAATTGTCAGACAATGTGATTTAGAATGATCATGAACATTCCATTCTAGAATTGTCAAACATGTGATTTAGAATGTTGACGAGCATTCCATTCAAGAATTGTCAAACGTGATTTAGAATGTTGGCGAACATTACATTCTAGAATTTTCAAACATTCAAACTAAGTTCTGGAATTCTGACGAACATTCCATTCTAGAACTGTCAAGCATTGCTATTAGGATGTTGACGAACATTCCATTCTAGAATTGCCAAACATGTGATTTAGAATGTTGACGAACATTCCATTCCAGAATGGTCAGACATTGCTATTAGAATGTTGGTGAACATTCCATTCTAGAATTATCAAACATGTGATTTAGAATGTTGACGAACATTCCATTCTACAATGGTCAGACATTGCTTTTAGAAGGTTGGCGAACATTCCATTCTAGAATTGTCAAACATGTGATTTAGAATGTTGACGAACATTCCATTCCAGAATGGTCAGACATTGCTATTAGAATGTTGGCGAACATTCCATTCTAGAATTGTCAAACATGTGATTTAGAATATTGACGAGCATTCCATTCTAGAATTGTCAAACATGTGATTTAGAATGTCGGCGAACATTCCATTCTAGAATTGTCAAACGTGATTTAGAATGTTGACGAGCATTCCATTCAAGAATTGTCAAACGTGATTTAGAATGTTGACGAGCATTCCATTCTAGAATTGTCAAACATGTGATTTAGAATGTTGACGAACATTCCATTCTAGAATTGTCAGACATTGCGTGTAGAATGTCGGCGAACATTAGTTTCTAGAATTGTCAAAAATGTAATTTAGAATTTTGGCAAACTTTACATTCTAGAACTGACAAAAATGTGATTTAGAATGTTAGCGAACATTACATTCCAGAATGGTCAGACATTGCTATCAGAATGTCGGAGAACATTCCATCCTAAAATTGTCAAACATGTGATTTAGAACGTTGACGAGCATTCCATTCAAGAATTGTCAAACATGTGATTTAGAATGTTGATGAACATTCCATTCTACAATCGTCAGACATTGCTTTTAGAATGTCGGCAAACATTCCATTCTAGAATTCTCAAACATGTGATTTAGAATGTTGACGAACATTCCATTCCAGAATGGTCAGACATTGCTATTAGAATGTTGGCGAACATTCCATTCTAGAATTGTCAAACATGTGATTTAGAATATCGACGAGCATTCCATTCAAGAATTGTCAAAAATGTGATTTAGAATGTTGACGAACATTACATTGTAGAACTGTCAAACGTGTTTTAGAAGGTTGACGAACATTCCTTTCTAGAATTGTCAGGCAATGTGATTGAGAATGATCATGAACATTCCATTCTAGAATTGTCAAACATGTGATTTAGAATGTTGACGAGCATTCCATTCAAGAATTGTCAAACGTGATTTAGAACGTTGGCGAACATTACATTCTAGAATTTTCAAACATTCAAACTAAGTTCTGGAATTCTGACGAACATTTCATTCTAGAATTGCCAAACGTGATTTAGAATGTCGGCGAACATTCCATTCTAGAACTGTCAAACATGTGATTTAGAATGTTGATGAACATTCCATTCTACAATGGTCAGACATTGCTTTTAGAATGTCGGTGAACATTCCATTCTAGAATTGTCAAACATGTGATTTAGAATGTTAGCGAACATTACATTCCAGAATGGTCAGACATTGCTATTAGAATGTTGGAGAACATTCCATCCTAGATTTGTCAAATATGTGATTTAGAATGTTGACGAACATTCCATTCTATAATGGTCAGGCATTGCTTTTAGATAGTCGGCGAACATTCCATTATAGAATTGTCAGACAATGTGATTTAGAATGATCACGAATATTCCATTCTAGACTTGTCAAAAATGTTATTTAGAATGTTAGCGAACATTCCATTCTAGAACTGTCAAACATGTGATTTAGAATGTTGACGAACATTCCATTCTACAATGGTCAGACATTGCTTTTAGAATGTCGGCCACCATTCCATTCTAGAATTGTGAGACAATGTGATTTAGAATGTTGACGAACATTCCATTCCAGAATGGTGAGACATTGCTATTAGAATGTTGGCGAACATTCCATTCTAGAATTGTCAAACATGTGATTTAGAATGTCGGCGAACATTCCATTCCAGAATGGTCAGACATTGCTATTAGAATGTTGGCGAACATTCCATTCTAGAATTGTCAAACATGTGATTTAGAATATTGACGAGCATTCCATTCAAGAATTGTCAAAAATGTGATTTAGAATGTTGACGAACATTACATTGTAGAACTGTCAAACGTGTTTTAGAAGGTTGACGAACATTCCTTTCTAGAATTGTCAGACAATGTGATTTAGAATGATCATGAACATTCCATTCTAGAATTGTCAAACATGTGATTTAGAATGTTGACGAGCATTCCATTCAAGAATTGTCAAACGTGATTTAGAATGTTGGCGAACATTACATTCTAGAATTATCAAACATTCAAACTAAGTTCTGGAATTCTGACGAACATTCCATTCTAGAACTGTCAAGCATTGCTATTAGGATGTTGACGAGCATTCCATTCTAGAATTGTCAAACATGTGATTTAGAATGTCAGCAAACATTCCATTCTAGAATTGTCAAACATGTGATTTAGAATGTTGACGAACATTCCATTCCAGAATGGTCAGACATTGCTATTAGAATGTTGGCGAACATTCCATTCTAGAATTGTCGAACATGTGATTTAGAATGTCGGCGAACATTCCATTCTAGAACTGTCAAACATGTGATTTAGAATGTTGACGAACATTCCATTCTACAATGGTCAGACATTGCTTTTAGAATGTCGGCGAACATTCCATTCTAGAATTGTCAAACATGTGATTTAGAATGTTGACGAACATTCCATTCCAGAATGGTCAGACATTGCTATTAGAATGTTGGCGAACATTCCATTCTAGATTAGTCAAAAATGTGATTTAGAATGTTGATGAACATTCCATTCTAGAATTGTCAAACATGTGATTTAGGATGTTGACGAGCATTCCATTCAAGAATTGTCAAACGTGATTTAGAATGTTGGCGAACATTCCATTCTAGAATTTTCAAACATTCAAACTAAGTTCTGGAATTCTGACGAACATTCCATTCTAGAACTGTCAAGCATTGCTATTAGGATGTTGACGAACATTCCATTCTAGAATTGCCAAACATGTGATTTAGAATGTTGACGAACATTCCATTCCAGAATGGTCAGACATTGCTTTTAGAATGTCGGTGAACATTCCATTCTAGAATTGTCAAACATGTGATTTAGAATGTTGACGAACATTCCATTCCAGAATGGTCAGACATTGCTATTAGAATGTTGGCGAACATTCCATTCTAGAATTGTCAAACATGTGATTTAGAATATTGACGAGCATTCCATTCAAGAATTGTCAAAAATGTGATTTAGAATGTTGACGAACATTACATTGTAGAACTGTCAAACGTGTTTTAGAAGGTTGACGAACATTCCTTTCTAGAATTGTCAGACAATGTGATTTAGAATGATCATGAACATTCCATTCTAGAATTGTCAAACATGTGATTTAGAATGTTGACGAGCATTCCATTCAAGAATTGTCAAACGTGATTTAGAATGTTGGCGAACATTACATTCTAGAATTTTCAAACATTCAAACTAAGTTCTGGAATTCTGACGAACATTCCATTCTAGAACTGTCAAGCATTGCTATTAGGATGTTGACGAACATTCCATTCTAGAATTGCCAAACATGTGATTTAGAATGTTGACGAACATTCCATTCCAGAATGGTCAGACATTGCTATTAGAATGTTGACGAGCATTCCATTCTAGAATTGTCAAACATGTGATTTAGAATGTCGGCAAACATTCCATTCTAGAATTGTCAAACATGTGATTTAGAATGTTGACGAACATTCCATTCCAGAATGGTCAGACATTGCTATTAGAATGTTGGCGAACATTCCATTCTAGAATTGTCGAACATGTGATTTAGAATGTCGGCGAACATTCCATTCTAGAATTGTCAAACATGTGATTTAGAATGTTGACGAACATTCCATTCCAGAATGGTCAGACATTGCTATTAGAATGTTGGCGAACATTCCATTCTAGATTAGTCAAAAATGTGATTTAGAATGTTGATGAACATTACATTGTAGAACTGTCAAACGTGTTTTAAAAGGTTGACGAACATTCCATTCTAGAATTGTGAGACAATGTGATTTAGAATGATCATGAACATTCCATTCTAGAATTGTCAAACATGTGATTTAGAATGTCGGCGAACATTCCATTCTAGAACTGTCAAACATGTGATTTAGAATGTTGACGAACATTCCATTCCAGAATCGTCAGTCTTTGCTTTTAGAATGTTGACGAACATTCCATTCCAGAATCGTCAAATATTGCTTTTAGAATGTTGGCGAACATTCCATTCTAGAATTTTCAAACATTCAAACAACGTTATGGAATTCTGACTAACATTCCATACTAGAATTGTCAAACATTTGATTTAGAATGTTGACGAAAATTCCATTCCAGAATGGTCAGACATTGCTTTTAGGATGTCGGCGAACATTCCATTCTAGAATTGTTGGACAATGTGATTTAGAATGTTGACGAACATTACATTGTAGAACTGTCAAACGTGTTTTAGAAGGTTGACGAACATTCCTTTCTAGAATTGTCAGACAATGTGATTTAGAATGATCATGAACATTCCATTCTAGAATTGTCAAACATGTGATTTAGAATGTTGACGAGCATTCCATTCAAGAATTGTCAAACGTGATTTAGAATGTTGGCGAACATTACATTCTAGAATTTTCAAACATTCAAACTAAGTTCTGGAATTCTGACGAACATTCCATTCTAGAACTGTCAAGCATTGCTATTAGGATGTTGACGAACATTCCATTCTAGAATTGCCAAACATGTGATTTAGAATGTTGACGAACATTCCATTCCAGAATGGTCAGACATTGCTATTAGAATGTTGACAAGCATTCCATTCTAGAATTGTCAAACATGTGATTTAGAATGTCGGCAAACATTCCATTCTAGAATTGTCAAACATGTGATTTAGAATGTTGACGAACATTCCATTCCAGAATGGTCAGACATTGCTATTAGAATGTTGGCGAACATTCCATTCTAGATTAGTCAAAAATGTGATTTAGAATGTTGATGAACATTACATTCAAGAATTGTCAAACGTGATTTAGAACGTTGGCGAACATTACATTCTAGATTAGTCAAACATGTGATTTAGAATGTTGACGAGCATTCCATTCAAGAATTGTCAAACGTGATTTAGAACGTTGGCGAACATTACATTCTAGAATTTTCAAACATTCAAACTAAGTTCTGGAATTCTGACGAACATTTCATTCTAGAATTGCCAAACGTGATTTAGAATGTCGGCGAACATTCCATTCTAGAACTGTCAAACATGTGATTCAGAATGTTGACGAACATTCCATTCCAGAATGGTCAGACATTGCTATTAGAATGTTGGCGAACATTCCATTCTAGATTAGTCAAAAATGTGATTTAGAATGTTGATGAACATTACATTCAAGAATTGTCAAACGTGATTTAGAACGTTGGCGAACATTACATTCTAGATTAGTCAAACATGTGATTTAGAATGTTGACGAGCATTCCATTCAAGAATTGTCAAACGTGATTTAGAACGTTGGCGAACATTACATTCTAGAATTTTCAAACATTCAAACTAAGTTCTGGAATTCTGACGAACATTTCATTCTAGAATTGCCAAACGTGATTTAGAATGTCGGCGAACATTCCATTCTAGAACTGTCAAACATGTGATTTAGAATGTTGGCGAACATTCCATTCTACAATGGTCAGACATTGCTTTTAGAATGTCGGTGAACATTCCATTCTAGAATTGTCAAACATGTGATTTAGAATGTTAGCGAACATTACATTCCAGAATGGTCAGACATTGCTATTAGAATGTTGGAGAACATTCCATCCTAGATTTGTCAAATATGTGATTTAGAATGTTGACGAACATTCCATTCTATAATGGTCAGGCATTGCTTTTAGAATGTTGGCCACCATTCCATTCTAGAATTGTGAGACAATGTGATTTAGAATGTTGACGAACATTCCATTCCAGAATGGTCAGACATTGCTATTAGAATGTTGGCGAACATTCCATTCTAGAATTGTCAAACATGTGATTTAGAACGTTGGTGAACATTCCATTCTAGAATTATCAAACATGTGATTTAGAATGTTGACGAACATTCCATTCTACAATGGTCAGACATTGCTTTTAGAAGGTTGGCGAACATTCCATTCTAGAATTGTCAAACATGTGATTTAGAATGTTGACGAACATTCCATTCCAGAATGGTCAGACATTGCTATTAGAATGTTGGCGAACATTCCATTCTAGAATTGTCAAACATGTGATTTAGAATATTGACGAGCATTCCATTCTAGAATTGTCAAACATGTGATTTAGAATGTCGGCGAACATTCCATTCTAGAATTGTCAAACGTGATTTAGAATGTTGACGAGCATTCCATTCAAGAATTGTCAAACGTGATTTAGAATGTTGACGAGCATTCCATTCTAGAATTGTCAAACATGTGATTTAGAATGTTGACGAACATTCCATTCTAGAATTGTCAGACATTGCGTGTAGAATGTCGGCGAACATTAGTTTCTAGAATTGTCAAAAATGTAATTTAGAATTTTGGCAAACTTTACATTCTAGAACTGACAAAAATGTGATTTAGAATGTTAGCGAACATTACATTCCAGAATGGTCAGACATTGCTATCAGAATGTCGGAGAACATTCCATCCTAAAATTGTCAAACATGTGATTTAGAACGTTGACGAGCATTCCATTCAAGAATTGTCAAACATGTGATTTAGAATGTTGATGAACATTCCATTCTACAATCGTCAGACATTGCTTTTAGAATGTCGGCAAACATTCCATTCTAGAATTCTCAAACATGTGATTTAGAATGTTGACGAACATTCCATTCCAGAATGGTCAGACATTGCTATTAGAATGTTGGCGAACATTCCATTCTAGAATTGTCAAACATGTGATTTAGAATATCGACGAGCATTCCATTCAAGAATTGTCAAAAATGTGATTTAGAATGTTGACGAACATTACATTGTAGAACTGTCAAACGTGTTTTAGAAGGTTGACGAACATTCCTTTCTAGAATTGTCAGGCAATGTGATTGAGAATGATCATGAACATTCCATTCTAGAATTGTCAAACATGTGATTTAGAATGTTGACGAGCATTCCATTCAAGAATTGTCAAACGTGATTTAGAACGTTGGCGAACATTACATTCTAGAATTTTCAAACATTCAAACTAAGTTCTGGAATTCTGACGAACATTTCATTCTAGAATTGCCAAACGTGATTTAGAATGTCGGCGAACATTCCATTCTAGAACTGTCAAACATGTGATTTAGAATGTTGATGAACATTCCATTCTACAATGGTCAGACATTGCTTTTAGAATGTCGGTGAACATTCCATTCTAGAATTGTCAAACATGTGATTTAGAATGTTAGCGAACATTACATTCCAGAATGGTCAGACATTGCTATTAGAATGTTGGAGAACATTCCATCCTAGATTTGTCAAATATGTGATTTAGAATGTTGACGAACATTCCATTCTATAATGGTCAGGCATTGCTTTTAGATAGTCGGCGAACATTCCATTATAGAATTGTCAGACAATGTGATTTAGAATGATCACGAATATTCCATTCTAGACTTGTCAAAAATGTTATTTAGAATGTTAGCGAACATTCCATTCTAGAACTGTCAAACATGTGATTTAGAATGTTGACGAACATTCCATTCTACAATGGTCAGACATTGCTTTTAGAATGTCGGCCACCATTCCATTCTAGAATTGTGAGACAATGTGATTTAGAATGTTGACGAACATTCCATTCCAGAATGGTGAGACATTGCTATTAGAATGTTGGCGAACATTCCATTCTAGAATTGTCAAACATGTGATTTAGAATGTCGGCGAACATTCCATTCCAGAATGGTCAGACATTGCTATTAGAATGTTGGCGAACATTCCATTCTAGAATTGTCAAACATGTGATTTAGAATATTGACGAGCATTCCATTCAAGAATTGTCAAAAATGTGATTTAGAATGTTGACGAACATTACATTGTAGAACTGTCAAACGTGTTTTAGAAGGTTGACGAACATTCCTTTCTAGAATTGTCAGACAATGTGATTTAGAATGATCATGAACATTCCATTCTAGAATTGTCAAACATGTGATTTAGAATGTTGACGAGCATTCCATTCAAGAATTGTCAAACGTGATTTAGAATGTTGGCGAACATTACATTCTAGAATTATCAAACATTCAAACTAAGTTCTGGAATTCTGACGAACATTCCATTCTAGAACTGTCAAGCATTGCTATTAGGATGTTGACGAGCATTCCATTCTAGAATTGTCAAACATGTGATTTAGAATGTCAGCAAACATTCCATTCTAGAATTGTCAAACATGTGATTTAGAATGTTGACGAACATTCCATTCCAGAATGGTCAGACATTGCTATTAGAATGTTGGCGAACATTCCATTCTAGAATTGTCGAACATGTGATTTAGAATGTCGGCGAACATTCCATTCTAGAACTGTCAAACATGTGATTTAGAATGTTGACGAACATTCCATTCTACAATGGTCAGACATTGCTTTTAGAATGTCGGCGAACATTCCATTCTAGAATTGTCAAACATGTGATTTAGAATGTTGACGAACATTCCATTCCAGAATGGTCAGACATTGCTATTAGAATGTTGGCGAACATTCCATTCTAGATTAGTCAAAAATGTGATTTAGAATGTTGATGAACATTCCATTCTAGAATTGTCAAACATGTGATTTAGGATGTTGACGAGCATTCCATTCAAGAATTGTCAAACGTGATTTAGAATGTTGGCGAACATTCCATTCTAGAATTTTCAAACATTCAAACTAAGTTCTGGAATTCTGACGAACATTCCATTCTAGAACTGTCAAGCATTGCTATTAGGATGTTGACGAACATTCCATTCTAGAATTGCCAAACATGTGATTTAGAATGTTGACGAACATTCCATTCCAGAATGGTCAGACATTGCTTTTAGAATGTCGGTGAACATTCCATTCTAGAATTGTCAAACATGTGATTTAGAATGTTGACGAACATTCCATTCCAGAATGGTCAGACATTGCTATTAGAATGTTGGCGAACATTCCATTCTAGAATTGTCAAACATGTGATTTAGAATATTGACGAGCATTCCATTCAAGAATTGTCAAAAATGTGATTTAGAATGTTGACGAACATTACATTGTAGAACTGTCAAACGTGTTTTAGAAGGTTGACGAACATTCCTTTCTAGAATTGTCAGACAATGTGATTTAGAATGATCATGAACATTCCATTCTAGAATTGTCAAACATGTGATTTAGAATGTTGACGAGCATTCCATTCAAGAATTGTCAAACGTGATTTAGAATGTTGGCGAACATTACATTCTAGAATTTTCAAACATTCAAACTAAGTTCTGGAATTCTGACGAACATTCCATTCTAGAACTGTCAAGCATTGCTATTAGGATGTTGACGAACATTCCATTCTAGAATTGCCAAACATGTGATTTAGAATGTTGACGAACATTCCATTCCAGAATGGTCAGACATTGCTATTAGAATGTTGACGAGCATTCCATTCTAGAATTGTCAAACATGTGATTTAGAATGTCGGCAAACATTCCATTCTAGAATTGTCAAACATGTGATTTAGAATGTTGACGAACATTCCATTCCAGAATGGTCAGACATTGCTATTAGAATGTTGGCGAACATTCCATTCTAGAATTGTCGAACATGTGATTTAGAATGTCGGCGAACATTCCATTCTAGAATTGTCAAACATGTGATTTAGAATGTTGACGAACATTCCATTCCAGAATGGTCAGACATTGCTATTAGAATGTTGGCGAACATTCCATTCTAGATTAGTCAAAAATGTGATTTAGAATGTTGATGAACATTACATTGTAGAACTGTCAAACGTGTTTTAAAAGGTTGACGAACATTCCATTCTAGAATTGTGAGACAATGTGATTTAGAATGATCATGAACATTCCATTCTAGAATTGTCAAACATGTGATTTAGAATGTCGGCGAACATTCCATTCTAGAACTGTCAAACATGTGATTTAGAATGTTGACGAACATTCCATTCCAGAATCGTCAGTCTTTGCTTTTAGAATGTTGACGAACATTCCATTCCAGAATCGTCAAATATTGCTTTTAGAATGTTGGCGAACATTCCATTCTAGAATTTTCAAACATTCAAACAACGTTATGGAATTCTGACTAACATTCCATACTAGAATTGTCAAACATTTGATTTAGAATGTTGACGAAAATTCCATTCCAGAATGGTCAGACATTGCTTTTAGGATGTCGGCGAACATTCCATTCTAGAATTGTTGGACAATGTGATTTAGAATGTTGACGAACATTACATTGTAGAACTGTCAAACGTGTTTTAGAAGGTTGACGAACATTCCTTTCTAGAATTGTCAGACAATGTGATTTAGAATGATCATGAACATTCCATTCTAGAATTGTCAAACATGTGATTTAGAATGTTGACGAGCATTCCATTCAAGAATTGTCAAACGTGATTTAGAATGTTGGCGAACATTACATTCTAGAATTTTCAAACATTCAAACTAAGTTCTGGAATTCTGACGAACATTCCATTCTAGAACTGTCAAGCATTGCTATTAGGATGTTGACGAACATTCCATTCTAGAATTGCCAAACATGTGATTTAGAATGTTGACGAACATTCCATTCCAGAATGGTCAGACATTGCTATTAGAATGTTGACAAGCATTCCATTCTAGAATTGTCAAACATGTGATTTAGAATGTCGGCAAACATTCCATTCTAGAATTGTCAAACATGTGATTTAGAATGTTGACGAACATTCCATTCCAGAATGGTCAGACATTGCTATTAGAATGTTGGCGAACATTCCATTCTAGATTAGTCAAAAATGTGATTTAGAATGTTGATGAACATTACATTCAAGAATTGTCAAACGTGATTTAGAACGTTGGCGAACATTACATTCTAGATTAGTCAAACATGTGATTTAGAATGTTGACGAGCATTCCATTCAAGAATTGTCAAACGTGATTTAGAACGTTGGCGAACATTACATTCTAGAATTTTCAAACATTCAAACTAAGTTCTGGAATTCTGACGAACATTTCATTCTAGAATTGCCAAACGTGATTTAGAATGTCGGCGAACATTCCATTCTAGAACTGTCAAACATGTGATTCAGAATGTTGACGAACATTCCATTCCAGAATGGTCAGACATTGCTATTAGAATGTTGGCGAACATTCCATTCTAGATTAGTCAAAAATGTGATTTAGAATGTTGATGAACATTACATTCAAGAATTGTCAAACGTGATTTAGAACGTTGGCGAACATTACATTCTAGATTAGTCAAACATGTGATTTAGAATGTTGACGAGCATTCCATTCAAGAATTGTCAAACGTGATTTAGAACGTTGGCGAACATTACATTCTAGAATTTTCAAACATTCAAACTAAGTTCTGGAATTCTGACGAACATTTCATTCTAGAATTGCCAAACGTGATTTAGAATGTCGGCGAACATTCCATTCTAGAACTGTCAAACATGTGATTTAGAATGTTGGCGAACATTCCATTCTACAATGGTCAGACATTGCTTTTAGAATGTCGGTGAACATTCCATTCTAGAATTGTCAAACATGTGATTTAGAATGTTAGCGAACATTACATTCCAGAATGGTCAGACATTGCTATTAGAATGTTGGAGAACATTCCATCCTAGATTTGTCAAATATGTGATTTAGAATGTTGACGAACATTCCATTCTATAATGGTCAGGCATTGCTTTTAGAATGTTGGCCACCATTCCATTCTAGAATTGTGAGACAATGTGATTTAGAATGTTGACGAACATTCCATTCCAGAATGGTCAGACATTGCTATTAGAATGTTGGCGAACATTCCATTCTAGAATTGTCAAACATGTGATTTAGAACGTTGGTGAACATTCCATTCTAGAATTATCAAACATGTGATTTAGAATGTTGACGAACATTCCATTCTACAATGGTCAGACATTGCTTTTAGAAGGTTGGCGAACATTCCATTCTAGAATTGTCAAACATGTGATTTAGAATGTTGACGAACATTCCATTCCAGAATGGTCAGACATTGCTATTAGAATGTTGGCGAACATTCCATTCTAGAATTGTCAAACATGTGATTTAGAATATTGACGAGCATTCCATTCTAGAATTGTCAAACATGTGATTTAGAATGTCGGCGAACATTCCATTCTAGAATTGTCAAACGTGATTTAGAATGTTGACGAGCATTCCATTCAAGAATTGTCAAACGTGATTTAGAATGTTGACGAGCATTCCATTCTAGAATTGTCAAACATGTGATTTAGAATGTTGACGAACATTCCATTCTAGAATTGTCAGACATTGCGTGTAGAATGTCGGCGAACATTAGTTTCTAGAATTGTCAAAAATGTAATTTAGAATTTTGGCAAACTTTACATTCTAGAACTGACAAAAATGTGATTTAGAATGTTAGCGAACATTACATTCCAGAATGGTCAGACATTGCTATCAGAATGTCGGAGAACATTCCATCCTAAAATTGTCAAACATGTGATTTAGAACGTTGACGAGCATTCCATTCAAGAATTGTCAAACATGTGATTTAGAATGTTGATGAACATTCCATTCTACAATCGTCAGACATTGCTTTTAGAATGTCGGCAAACATTCCATTCTAGAATTCTCAAACATGTGATTTAGAATGTTGACGAACATTCCATTCCAGAATGGTCAGACATTGCTATTAGAATGTTGGCGAACATTCCATTCTAGAATTGTCAAACATGTGATTTAGAATATCGACGAGCATTCCATTCAAGAATTGTCAAAAATGTGATTTAGAATGTTGACGAACATTACATTGTAGAACTGTCAAACGTGTTTTAGAAGGTTGACGAACATTCCTTTCTAGAATTGTCAGGCAATGTGATTGAGAATGATCATGAACATTCCATTCTAGAATTGTCAAACATGTGATTTAGAATGTTGACGAGCATTCCATTCAAGAATTGTCAAACGTGATTTAGAACGTTGGCGAACATTACATTCTAGAATTTTCAAACATTCAAACTAAGTTCTGGAATTCTGACGAACATTTCATTCTAGAATTGCCAAACGTGATTTAGAATGTCGGCGAACATTCCATTCTAGAACTGTCAAACATGTGATTTAGAATGTTGATGAACATTCCATTCTACAATGGTCAGACATTGCTTTTAGAATGTCGGTGAACATTCCATTCTAGAATTGTCAAACATGTGATTTAGAATGTTAGCGAACATTACATTCCAGAATGGTCAGACATTGCTATTAGAATGTTGGAGAACATTCCATCCTAGATTTGTCAAATATGTGATTTAGAATGTTGACGAACATTCCATTCTATAATGGTCAGGCATTGCTTTTAGATAGTCGGCGAACATTCCATTATAGAATTGTCAGACAATGTGATTTAGAATGATCACGAATATTCCATTCTAGACTTGTCAAAAATGTTATTTAGAATGTTAGCGAACATTCCATTCTAGAACTGTCAAACATGTGATTTAGAATGTTGACGAACATTCCATTCTACAATGGTCAGACATTGCTTTTAGAATGTCGGCCACCATTCCATTCTAGAATTGTGAGACAATGTGATTTAGAATGTTGACGAACATTCCATTCCAGAATGGTGAGACATTGCTATTAGAATGTTGGCGAACATTCCATTCTAGAATTGTCAAACATGTGATTTAGAATGTCGGCGAACATTCCATTCCAGAATGGTCAGACATTGCTATTAGAATGTTGGCGAACATTCCATTCTAGAATTGTCAAACATGTGATTTAGAATATTGACGAGCATTCCATTCAAGAATTGTCAAAAATGTGATTTAGAATGTTGACGAACATTACATTGTAGAACTGTCAAACGTGTTTTAGAAGGTTGACGAACATTCCTTTCTAGAATTGTCAGACAATGTGATTTAGAATGATCATGAACATTCCATTCTAGAATTGTCAAACATGTGATTTAGAATGTTGACGAGCATTCCATTCAAGAATTGTCAAACGTGATTTAGAATGTTGGCGAACATTACATTCTAGAATTATCAAACATTCAAACTAAGTTCTGGAATTCTGACGAACATTCCATTCTAGAACTGTCAAGCATTGCTATTAGGATGTTGACGAGCATTCCATTCTAGAATTGTCAAACATGTGATTTAGAATGTCGGCAAACATTCCATTCTAGAATTGTCAAACATGTGATTTAGAATGTTGACGAACATTCCATTCCAGAATGGTCAGACATTGCTATTAGAATGTTGGCGAACATTCCATTCTAGAATTGTCGAACATGTGATTTAGAATGTCGGCGAACATTCCATTCTAGAACTGTCAAACATGTGATTTAGAATGTTGACGAACATTCCATTCTACAATGGTCAGACATTGCTTTTAGAATGTCGGCGAACATTCCATTCTAGAATTGTCAAACATGTGATTTAGAATGTTGACGAACATTCCATTCCAGAATGGTCAGACATTGCTATTAGAATGTTGGCGAACATTCCTTTCTAGATTAGTCAAAAATGTGATTTAGAATGTTGATGAACATTCCATTCTAGAATTGTCAAACATGTGATTTAGGATGTTGACGAGCATTCCATTCAAGAATTGTCAAACGTGATTTAGAATGTTGGCGAACATTACATTCTAGAATTTTCAAACATTCAAACTAAGTTCTGGAATTCTGACGAACATTCCATTCTAGAACTGTCAAGCATTGCTATTAGGATGTTGACGAACATTCCATTCTAGAATTGCCAAACATGTGATTTAGAATGTTGACGAACATTCCATTCCAGAATGGTCAGACATTGCTATTAGAATGTTGACGAGCATTCCATTCTAGAATTGTCAAACATGTGATTTAGAATGTCGGCAAACATTCCATTCTAGAATTGTCAAACATGTGATTTAGAATGTTGACGAACATTCCATTCCAGAATGGTCAGACATTGCTATTAGAATGTTGGCGAACATTCCATTCTAGAATTGTCGAACATGTGATTTAGAATGTCGGCGAACATTCCATTCTAGCACTGTCAAACATGTGATTTAGAATGTTGACGAACATTCCATTCTACAATGGTCAGACATTGCTTTTAGAATGTCGGCGAACATTCCATTCTAGAATTGTCAAACATGTGATTTAGAATGTTGACGAACATTCCATTCCAGAATGGTCAGACATTGCTATTAGAATGTTGGCGAACATTCCATTCTAGATTAGTCAAAAATGTGATTTAGAATGTTGATGAACATTACATTGTAGAACTGTCAAACGTGTTTTAAAAGGTTGACGAACATTCCATTCTAGAATTGTGAGACAATGTGATTTAGAATGATCATGAACATTCCATTCTAGAATTGTCAAACATGTGATTTAGAATGTCGGCGAACATTCCATTCTAGAACTGTCAAACATGTGATTTAGAATGTTGACGAACATTCCATTCCAGAATCGTCAGTCTTTGCTTTTAGAATGTTGACGAACATTCCATTCCAGAATCGTCAAATATTGCTTTTAGAATGTTGGCGAACATTCCATTCTAGAATTTTCAAACATTCAAACAACGTTATGGAATTCTGACTAACATTCCATACTGGAATTGTCAAACATTTGATTTAGAATGTTGACGAAAATTCCATTCCAGAATGGTCAGACATTGCTTTTAGGATGTCGGCGAACATTCCATTCTAGAATTGTTGGACAATGTGATTTAGAATGTTGACGAACATTACATTGTAGAACTGTCAAACGTGTTTTAGAAGGTTGACGAACATTCCTTTCTAGAATTGTCAGACAATGTGATTTAGAATGATCATGAACATTCCATTCTAGAATTGTCAAACATGTGATTTAGAATGTTGACGAGCATTCCATTCAAGAATTGTCAAACGTGATTTAGAATGTTGGCGAACATTACATTCTAGAATTTTCAAACATTCAAACTAAGTTCTGGAATTCTGACGAACATTCCATTCTAGAACTGTCAAGCATTGCTATTAGGATGTTGACGAACATTCCATTCTAGAATTGCCAAACATGTGATTTAGAATGTTGACGAACATTCCATTCCAGAATGGTCAGACATTGCTATTAGAATGTTGACAAGCATTCCATTCTAGAATTGTCAAACATGTGATTTAGAATGTCGGCAAACATTCCATTCTAGAATTGTCAAACATGTGATTTAGAATGTTGACGAACATTCCATTCCAGAATGGTCAGACATTGCTATTAGAATGTTGGCGAACATTCCATTCTAGATTAGTCAAAAATGTGATTTAGAATGTTGATGAACATTACATTCAAGAATTGTCAAACGTGATTTAGAACGTTGGCGAACATTACATTCTAGATTAGTCAAACATGTGATTTAGAATGTTGACGAACATTTCATTCTAGAATTGCCAAACGTGATTTAGAATGTCGGCGAACATTCCATTCTAGAACTGTCAAACATGTGATTCAGAATGTTGACGAACATTCCATTCCAGAATGGTCAGACATTGCTATTAGAATGTTGGCGAACATTCCATTCTAGATTAGTCAAAAATGTGATTTAGAATGTTGATGAACATTACATTCAAGAATTGTCAAACGTGATTTAGAACGTTGGCGAACATTACATTCTAGATTAGTCAAACATGTGATTTAGAATGTTGACGAGCATTCCATTCAAGAATTGTCAAACGTGATTTAGAACGTTGGCGAACATTACATTCTAGAATTTTCAAACATTCAAACTAAGTTCTGGAATTCTGACGAACATTTCATTCTAGAATTGCCAAACGTGATTTAGAATGTCGGCGAACATTCCATTCTAGAACTGTCAAACATGTGATTTAGAATGTTGGCGAACATTCCATTCTACAATGGTCAGACATTGCTTTTAGAATGTCGGTGAACATTCCATTCTAGAATTGTCAAACATGTGATTTAGAATGTTAGCGAACATTACATTCCAGAATGGTCAGACATTGCTATTAGAATGTTGGAGAACATTCCATCCTAGATTTGTCAAATATGTGATTTAGAATGTTGACGAACATTCCATTCTATAATGGTCAGGCATTGCTTTTAGAATGTCGGCCACCATTCCATTCTAGAATTGTGAGACAATGTGATTTAGAATGTTGACGAACATTCCATTCCAGAATGGTCAGACATTGCTATTAGAATGTTGGCGAACATTCCATTCTAGAATTGTCAAACATGTGATTTAGAATGTTGGTGAACATTCCATTCTAGAATTATCAAACATGTGATTTAGAATGTTGACGAACATTCCATTCTACAATGGTCAGACATTGCTTTTAGAAGGTTGGCGAACATTCCATTCTAGAATTGTCAAACATGTGATTTAGAATGTTGACGAACATTCCATTCCAGAATGGTCAGACATTGCTATTAGAATGTTGGCGAACATTCCATTCTAGAATTGTCAAACATGTGATTTAGAATATTGACGAGCATTCCATTCTAGAATTGTCAAACATGTGATTTAGAATGTCGGCGAACATTCCATTCTAGAATTGTCAAACGTGATTTAGAATGTTGACGAGCATTCCATTCAAGAATTGTCAAACGTGATTTAGAATGTTGACGAGCATTCCATTCTAGAATTGTCAAACATGTGATTTAGAATGTTGACGAACATTCCATTCTAGAATTGTCAGACATTGCGTGTAGAATGTCGGCGAACATTAGTTTCTAGAATTGTCAAAAATGTAATTTAGAATTTTGGCAAACTTTACATTCTAGAACTGACAAAAATGTGATTTAGAATGTTAGCGAACATTACATTCCAGAATGGTCAGACATTGCTATCAGAATGTCGGAGAACATTCCATCCTAAAATTGTCAAACATGTGATTTAGAACGTTGACGAGCATTCCATTCAAGAATTGTCAAACATGTGATTTAGAATGTTGATGAACATTCCATTCTACAATCGTCAGACATTGCTTTTAGAATGTCGGCAAACATTCCATTCTAGAATTCTCAAACATGTGATTTAGAATGTTGACGAACATTCCATTCCAGAATGGTCAGACATTGCTATTAGAATGTTGGCGAACATTCCATTCTAGAATTGTCAAACATGTGATTTAGAATATCGACGAGCATTCCATTCAAGAATTGTCAAAAATGTGATTTAGAATGTTGACGAACATTACATTGTAGAACTGTCAAACGTGTTTTAGAAGGTTGACGAACATTCCTTTCTAGAATTGTCAGGCAATGTGATTGAGAATGATCATGAACATTCCATTCTAGAATTGTCAAACATGTGATTTAGAATGTTGACGAGCATTCCATTCAAGAATTGTCAAACGTGATTTAGAACGTTGGCGAACATTACATTCTAGAATTTTCAAACATTCAAACTAAGTTCTGGAATTCTGACGAACATTTCATTCTAGAATTGCCAAACGTGATTTAGAATGTCGGCGAACATTCCATTCTAGAACTGTCAAACATGTGATTTAGAATGTTGATGAACATTCCATTCTACAATGGTCAGACATTGCTTTTAGAATGTCGGTGAACATTCCATTCTAGAATTGTCAAACATGTGATTTAGAATGTTAGCGAACATTACATTCCAGAATGGTCAGACATTGCTATTAGAATGTTGGAGAACATTCCATCCTAGATTTGTCAAATATGTGATTTAGAATGTTGACGAACATTCCATCCTATAATGGTCAGGCATTGCTTTTAGATAGTCGGCGAACATTCCATTATAGAATTGTCAGACAATGTGATTTAGAATGATCACGAATATTCCATTCTAGACTTGTCAAAAATGTTATTTAGAATGTTAGCGAACATTCCATTCTAGAACTGTCAAACATGTGATTTAGAATGTTGACGAACATTCCATTCTACAATGGTCAGACATTGCTTTTAGAATGTCGGCCACCATTCCATTCTAGAATTGTGAGACAATGTGATTTAGAATGTTGACGAACATTCCATTCCAGAATGGTGAGACATTGCTATTAGAATGTTGGCGAACATTCCATTCTAGAATTGTCAAACATGTGATTTAGAATGTCGGCGAACATTCCATTCCAGAATGGTCAGACATTGCTATTAGAATGTTGGCGAACATTCCATTCTAGAATTGTCAAACATGTGATTTAGAATATTGACGAGCATTCCATTCAAGAATTGTCAAAAATGTGATTTAGAATGTTGACGAACATTACATTGTAGAACTGTCAAACGTGTTTTAGAAGGTTGACGAACATTCCTTTCTAGAATTGTCAGACAATGTGATTTAGAATGATCATGAACATTCCATTCTAGAATTGTCAAACATGTGATTTAGAATGTTGACGAGCATTCCATTCAAGAATTGTCAAACGTGATTTAGAATGTTGGCGAACATTACATTCTAGAATTATCAAACATTCAAACTAAGTTCTGGAATTCTGACGAACATTCCATTCTAGAACTGTCAAGCATTGCTATTAGGATGTTGACGAGCATTCCATTCTAGAATTGTCAAACATGTGATTTAGAATGTCGGCAAACATTCCATTCTAGAATTGTCAAACGTGATTTAGAATGTTGACGAACATTCCATTCCAGAATGGTCAGACATTGCTATTAGAATGTTGGCGAACATTCCATTCTAGAATTGTCGAACATGTGATTTAGAATGTCGGCGAACATTCCATTCTAGAACTGTCAAACATGTGATTTAGAATGTTGACGAACATTCCATTCTACAATGGTCAGACATTGCTTTTAGAAGGTTGGCGAACATTCCATTCTAGAATTGTCAAACATGTGATTTAGAATGTTGACGAACATTCCATTCCAGAATGGTCAGACATTGCTATTAGAATGTTGGCGAACATTCCATTCTAGAATTGTCAAACATGTGATTTAGAATATTGACGAGCATTCCATTCTAGAATTGTCAAACATGTGATTTAGAATGTCGGCGAACATTCCATTCTAGAATTGTCAAACGTGATTTAGAATGTTGACGAGCATTCCATTCAAGAATTGTCAAACGTGATTTAGAATGTTGACGAGCATTCCATTCTAGAATTGTCAAACATGTGATTTAGAATGTTGACGAACATTCCATTCTAGAATTGTCAGACATTGCGTGTAGAATGTCGGCGAACATTAGTTTCTAGAATTGTCAAAAATGTAATTTAGAATTTTGGCAAACTTTACATTCTAGAACTGACAAAAATGTGATTTAGAATGTTAGCGAACATTACATTCCAGAATGGTCAGACATTGCTATCAGAATGTCGGAGAACATTCCATCCTAAAATTGTCAAACATGTGATTTAGAACGTTGACGAGCATTCCATTCAAGAATTGTCAAACATGTGATTTAGAATGTTGATGAACATTCCATTCTACAATCGTCAGACATTGCTTTTAGAATGTCGGCAAACATTCCATTCTAGAATTCTCAAACATGTGATTTAGAATGTTGACGAACATTCCATTCCAGAATGGTCAGACATTGCTATTAGAATGTTGGCGAACATTCCATTCTAGAATTGTCAAACATGTGATTTAGAATATCGACGAGCATTCCATTCAAGAATTGTCAAAAATGTGATTTAGAATGTTGACGAACATTACATTGTAGAACTGTCAAACGTGTTTTAGAAGGTTGACGAACATTCCTTTCTAGAATTGTCAGGCAATGTGATTGAGAATGATCATGAACATTCCATTCTAGAATTGTCAAACATGTGATTTAGAATGTTGACGAGCATTCCATTCAAGAATTGTCAAACGTGATTTAGAACGTTGGCGAACATTACATTCTAGAATTTTCAAACATTCAAACTAAGTTCTGGAATTCTGACGAACATTTCATTCTAGAATTGCCAAACGTGATTTAGAATGTCGGCGAACATTCCATTCTAGAACTGTCAAACATGTGATTTAGAATGTTGATGAACATTCCATTCTACAATGGTCAGACATTGCTTTTAGAATGTCGGTGAACATTCCATTCTAGAATTGTCAAACATGTGATTTAGAATGTTAGCGAACATTACATTCCAGAATGGTCAGACATTGCTATTAGAATGTTGGAGAACATTCCATCCTAGATTTGTCAAATATGTGATTTAGAATGTTGACGAACATTCCATCCTATAATGGTCAGGCATTGCTTTTAGATAGTCGGCGAACATTCCATTATAGAATTGTCAGACAATGTGATTTAGAATGATCACGAATATTCCATTCTAGACTTGTCAAAAATGTTATTTAGAATGTTAGCGAACATTCCATTCTAGAACTGTCAAACATGTGATTTAGAATGTTGACGAACATTCCATTCTACAATGGTCAGACATTGCTTTTAGAATGTCGGCCACCATTCCATTCTAGAATTGTGAGACAATGTGATTTAGAATGTTGACGAACATTCCATTCCAGAATGGTGAGACATTGCTATTAGAATGTTGGCGAACATTCCATTCTAGAATTGTCAAACATGTGATTTAGAATGTCGGCGAACATTCCATTCCAGAATGGTCAGACATTGCTATTAGAATGTTGGCGAACATTCCATTCTAGAATTGTCAAACATGTGATTTAGAATATTGACGAGCATTCCATTCAAGAATTGTCAAAAATGTGATTTAGAATGTTGACGAACATTACATTGTAGAACTGTCAAACGTGTTTTAGAAGGTTGACGAACATTCCTTTCTAGAATTGTCAGACAATGTGATTTAGAATGATCATGAACATTCCATTCTAGAATTGTCAAACATGTGATTTAGAATGTTGACGAGCATTCCATTCAAGAATTGTCAAACGTGATTTAGAATGTTGGCGAACATTACATTCTAGAATTATCAAACATTCAAACTAAGTTCTGGAATTCTGACGAACATTCCATTCTAGAACTGTCAAGCATTGCTATTAGGATGTTGACGAGCATTCCATTCTAGAATTGTCAAACATGTGATTTAGAATGTCGGCAAACATTCCATTCTAGAATTGTCAAACGTGATTTAGAATGTTGACGAACATTCCATTCCAGAATGGTCAGACATTGCTATTAGAATGTTGGCGAACATTCCATTCTAGAATTGTCGAACATGTGATTTAGAATGTCGGCGAACATTCCATTCTAGAACTGTCAAACATGTGATTTAGAATGTTGACGAACATTCCATTCTACAATGGTCAGACATTGCTTTTAGAATGTCGGCGAACATTCCATTCTAGAATTGTCAAACATGTGATTTAGAATGTTGACGAACATTCCATTCCAGAATGGTCAGACATTGCTATTAGAATGTTGGCGAACATTCCTTTCTAGATTAGTCAAAAATGTGATTTAGAATGTTGATGAACATTCCATTCTAGAATTGTCAAACATGTGATTTAGGATGTTGACGAGCATTCCATTCAAGAATTGTCAAACGTGATTTAGAATGTTGGCGAACATTACATTCTAGAATTTTCAAACATTCAAACTAAGTTCTGGAATTCTGACGAACATTCCATTCTAGAACTGTCAAGCATTGCTATTAGGATGTTGACGAACATTCCATTCTAGAATTGCCAAACATGTGATTTAGAATGTTGACGAACATTCCATTCCAGAATGGTCAGACATTGCTATTAGAATGTTGACGAGCATTCCATTCTAGAATTGTCAAACATGTGATTTAGAATGTCGGCAAACATTCCATTCTAGAATTGTCAAACATGTGATTTAGAATGTTGACGAACATTCCATTCCAGAATGGTCAGACATTGCTATTAGAATGTTGGCGAACATTCCATTCTAGAATTGTCGAACATGTGATTTAGAATGTCGGCGAACATTCCATTCTAGAACTGTCAAACATGTGATTTAGAATGTTGACGAACATTCCATTCTACAATGGTCAGACATTGCTTTTAGAATGTCGGCGAACATTCCATTCTAGAATTGTCAAACATGTGATTTAGAATGTTGACGAACATTCCATTCCAGAATGGTCAGACATTGCTATTAGAATGTTGGCGAACATTCCATTCTAGATTAGTCAAAAATGTGATTTAGAATGTTGATGAACATTACATTGTAGAACTGTCAAACGTGTTTTAAAAGGTTGACGAACATTCCATTCTAGAATTGTGAGACAATGTGATTTAGAATGATCATGAACATTCCATTCTAGAATTGTCAAACATGTGATTTAGAATGTCGGCGAACATTCCATTCTAGAACTGTCAAACATGTGATTTAGAATGTTGACGAACATTCCATTCCAGAATCGTCAGTCTTTGCTTTTAGAATGTTGACGAACATTCCATTCCAGAATCGTCAAATATTGCTTTTAGAATGTTGGCGAACATTCCATTCTAGAATTTTCAAACATTCAAACAACGTTATGGAATTCTGACTAACATTCCATACTAGAATTGTCAAACATTTGATTTAGAATGTTGACGAAAATTCCATTCCAGAATGGTCAGACATTGCTTTTAGGATGTCGGCGAACATTCCATTCTAGAATTGTTGGACAATGTGATTTAGAATGTTGACGAACATTACATTGTAGAACTGTCAAACGTGTTTTAGAAGGTTGACGAACATTACATTCTAGATTAGTCAAACATGTGATTTAGAATGTTGACGAGCATTCCATTCTAGATTAGTCAAAAATGTGATTTAGAATGTTGATGAACATTACATTCAAGAATTGTCAAACGTGATTTAGAACGTTGGCGAACATTACATTCTAGATTAGTCAAACATGTGATTTAGAATGTTGACGAGCATTCCATTCAAGAATTGTCAAACGTGATTTAGAACGTTGGCGAACATTACATTCTAGAATTTTCAAACATTCAAACTAAGTTCTGGAATTCTGACGAACATTTCATTCTAGAATTGCCAAACGTGATTTAGAATGTCGGCGAACATTCCATTCTAGAACTGTCAAACATGTGATTTAGAATGTTGGCGAACATTCCATTCTACAATGGTCAGACATTGCTTTTAGAATGTCGGTGAACATTCCATTCTAGAATTGTCAAACATGTGATTTAGAATGTTAGCGAACATTACATTCCAGAATGGTCAGACATTGCTATTAGAATGTTGGAGAACATTCCATCCTAGATTTGTCAAATATGTGATTTAGAATGTTGACGAACATTCCATTCTATAATGGTCAGGCATTGCTTTTAGAATGTCGGCCACCATTCCATTCTAGAATTGTGAGACAATGTGATTTAGAATGTTGACGAACATTCCATTCCAGAATGGTCAGACATTGCTATTAGAATGTTGGCGAACATTCCATTCTAGAATTGTCAAACATGTGATTTAGAATGTTGGTGAACATTCCATTCTAGAATTATCAAACATGTGATTTAGAATGTTGACGAACATTCCATTCTACAATGGTCAGACATTGCTTTTAGAAGGTTGGCGAACATTCCATTCTAGAATTGTCAAACATGTGATTTAGAATGTTGACGAACATTCCATTCCAGAATGGTCAGACATTGCTATTAGAATGTTGGCGAACATTCCATTCTAGAATTGTCAAACATGTGATTTAGAATATTGACGAGCATTCCATTCTAGAATTGTCAAACATGTGATTTAGAATGTCGGCGAACATTCCATTCTAGAATTGTCAAACGTGATTTAGAATGTTGACGAGCATTCCATTCAAGAATTGTCAAACGTGATTTAGAATGTTGACGAGCATTCCATTCTAGAATTGTCAAACATGTGATTTAGAATGTTGACGAACATTCCATTCTAGAATTGTCAGACATTGCGTGTAGAATGTCGGCGAACATTAGTTTCTAGAATTGTCAAAAATGTAATTTAGAATTTTGGCAAACTTTACATTCTAGAACTGACAAAAATGTGATTTAGAATGTTAGCGAACATTACATTCCAGAATGGTCAGACATTGCTATCAGAATGTCGGAGAACATTCCATCCTAAAATTGTCAAACATGTGATTTAGAACGTTGACGAGCATTCCATTCAAGAATTGTCAAACATGTGATTTAGAATGTTGATGAACATTCCATTCTACAATCGTCAGACATTGCTTTTAGAATGTCGGCAAACATTCCATTCTAGAATTCTCAAACATGTGATTTAGAATGTTGACGAACATTCCATTCCAGAATGGTCAGACATTGCTATTAGAATGTTGGCGAACATTCCATTCTAGAATTGTCAAACATGTGATTTAGAATATCGACGAGCATTCCATTCAAGAATTGTCAAAAATGTGATTTAGAATGTTGACGAACATTACATTGTAGAACTGTCAAACGTGTTTTAGAAGGTTGACGAACATTCCTTTCTAGAATTGTCAGGCAATGTGATTGAGAATGATCATGAACATTCCATTCTAGAATTGTCAAACATGTGATTTAGAATGTTGACGAGCATTCCATTCAAGAATTGTCAAACGTGATTTAGAACGTTGGCGAACATTACATTCTAGAATTTTCAAACATTCAAACTAAGTTCTGGAATTCTGACGAACATTTCATTCTAGAATTGCCAAACGTGATTTAGAATGTCGGCGAACATTCCATTCTAGAACTGTCAAACATGTGATTTAGAATGTTGATGAACATTCCATTCTACAATGGTCAGACATTGCTTTTAGAATGTCGGTGAACATTCCATTCTAGAATTGTCAAACATGTGATTTAGAATGTTAGCGAACATTACATTCCAGAATGGTCAGACATTGCTATTAGAATGTTGGAGAACATTCCATCCTAGATTTGTCAAATATGTGATTTAGAATGTTGACGAACATTCCATCCTATAATGGTCAGGCATTGCTTTTAGATAGTCGGCGAACATTCCATTATAGAATTGTCAGACAATGTGATTTAGAATGATCACGAATATTCCATTCTAGACTTGTCAAAAATGTTATTTAGAATGTTAGCGAACATTCCATTCTAGAACTGTCAAACATGTGATTTAGAATGTTGACGAACATTCCATTCTACAATGGTCAGACATTGCTTTTAGAATGTCGGCCACCATTCCATTCTAGAATTGTGAGACAATGTGATTTAGAATGTTGACGAACATTCCATTCCAGAATGGTGAGACATTGCTATTAGAATGTTGGCGAACATTCCATTCTAGAATTGTCAAACATGTGATTTAGAATGTCGGCGAACATTCCATTCCAGAATGGTCAGACATTGCTATTAGAATGTTGGCGAACATTCCATTCTAGAATTGTCAAACATGTGATTTAGAATATTGACGAGCATTCCATTCAAGAATTGTCAAAAATGTGATTTAGAATGTTGACGAACATTACATTGTAGAACTGTCAAACGTGTTTTAGAAGGTTGACGAACATTCCTTTCTAGAATTGTCAGACAATGTGATTTAGAATGATCATGAACATTCCATTCTAGAATTGTCAAACATGTGATTTAGAATGTTGACGAGCATTCCATTCAAGAATTGTCAAACGTGATTTAGAATGTTGGCGAACATTACATTCTAGAATTATCAAACATTCAAACTAAGTTCTGGAATTCTGACGAACATTCCATTCTAGAACTGTCAAGCATTGCTATTAGGATGTTGACGAGCATTCCATTCTAGAATTGTCAAACATGTGATTTAGAATGTCGGCAAACATTCCATTCTAGAATTGTCAAACGTGATTTAGAATGTTGACGAACATTCCATTCCAGAATGGTCAGACATTGCTATTAGAATGTTGGCGAACATTCCATTCTAGAATTGTCGAACATGTGATTTAGAATGTCGGCGAACATTCCATTCTAGAACTGTCAAACATGTGATTTAGAATGTTGACGAACATTCCATTCTACAATGGTCAGACATTGCTTTTAGAAGGTTGGCGAACATTCCATTCTAGAATTGTCAAACATGTGATTTAGAATGTTGACGAACATTCCATTCCAGAATGGTCAGACATTGCTATTAGAATGTTGGCGAACATTCCATTCTAGAATTGTCAAACATGTGATTTAGAATATTGACGAGCATTCCATTCTAGAATTGTCAAACATGTGATTTAGAATGTCGGCGAACATTCCATTCTAGAATTGTCAAACGTGATTTAGAATGTTGACGAGCATTCCATTCAAGAATTGTCAAACGTGATTTAGAATGTTGACGAGCATTCCATTCTAGAATTGTCAAACATGTGATTTAGAATGTTGACGAACATTCCATTCTAGAATTGTCAGACATTGCGTGTAGAATGTCGGCGAACATTAGTTTCTAGAATTGTCAAAAATGTAATTTAGAATTTTGGCAAACTTTACATTCTAGAACTGACAAAAATGTGATTTAGAATGTTAGCGAACATTACATTCCAGAATGGTCAGACATTGCTATCAGAATGTCGGAGAACATTCCATCCTAAAATTGTCAAACATGTGATTTAGAACGTTGACGAGCATTCCATTCAAGAATTGTCAAACATGTGATTTAGAATGTTGATGAACATTCCATTCTACAATCGTCAGACATTGCTTTTAGAATGTCGGCAAACATTCCATTCTAGAATTCTCAAACATGTGATTTAGAATGTTGACGAACATTCCATTCCAGAATGGTCAGACATTGCTATTAGAATGTTGGCGAACATTCCATTCTAGAATTGTCAAACATGTGATTTAGAATATCGACGAGCATTCCATTCAAGAATTGTCAAAAATGTGATTTAGAATGTTGACGAACATTACATTGTAGAACTGTCAAACGTGTTTTAGAAGGTTGACGAACATTCCTTTCTAGAATTGTCAGGCAATGTGATTGAGAATGATCATGAACATTCCATTCTAGAATTGTCAAACATGTGATTTAGAATGTTGACGAGCATTCCATTCAAGAATTGTCAAACGTGATTTAGAACGTTGGCGAACATTACATTCTAGAATTTTCAAACATTCAAACTAAGTTCTGGAATTCTGACGAACATTTCATTCTAGAATTGCCAAACGTGATTTAGAATGTCGGCGAACATTCCATTCTAGAACTGTCAAACATGTGATTTAGAATGTTGATGAACATTCCATTCTACAATGGTCAGACATTGCTTTTAGAATGTCGGTGAACATTCCATTCTAGAATTGTCAAACATGTGATTTAGAATGTTAGCGAACATTACATTCCAGAATGGTCAGACATTGCTATTAGAATGTTGGAGAACATTCCATCCTAGATTTGTCAAATATGTGATTTAGAATGTTGACGAACATTCCATCCTATAATGGTCAGGCATTGCTTTTAGATAGTCGGCGAACATTCCATTATAGAATTGTCAGACAATGTGATTTAGAATGATCACGAATATTCCATTCTAGACTTGTCAAAAATGTTATTTAGAATGTTAGCGAACATTCCATTCTAGAACTGTCAAACATGTGATTTAGAATGTTGACGAACATTCCATTCTACAATGGTCAGACATTGCTTTTAGAATGTCGGCCACCATTCCATTCTAGAATTGTGAGACAATGTGATTTAGAATGTTGACGAACATTCCATTCCAGAATGGTGAGACATTGCTATTAGAATGTTGGCGAACATTCCATTCTAGAATTGTCAAACATGTGATTTAGAATGTCGGCGAACATTCCATTCCAGAATGGTCAGACATTGCTATTAGAATGTTGGCGAACATTCCATTCTAGAATTGTCAAACATGTGATTTAGAATATTGACGAGCATTCCATTCAAGAATTGTCAAAAATGTGATTTAGAATGTTGACGAACATTACATTGTAGAACTGTCAAACGTGTTTTAGAAGGTTGACGAACATTCCTTTCTAGAATTGTCAGACAATGTGATTTAGAATGATCATGAACATTCCATTCTAGAATTGTCAAACATGTGATTTAGAATGTTGACGAGCATTCCATTCAAGAATTGTCAAACGTGATTTAGAATGTTGGCGAACATTACATTCTAGAATTATCAAACATTCAAACTAAGTTCTGGAATTCTGACGAACATTCCATTCTAGAACTGTCAAGCATTGCTATTAGGATGTTGACGAGCATTCCATTCTAGAATTGTCAAACATGTGATTTAGAATGTCGGCAAACATTCCATTCTAGAATTGTCAAACGTGATTTAGAATGTTGACGAACATTCCATTCCAGAATGGTCAGACATTGCTATTAGAATGTTGGCGAACATTCCATTCTAGAATTGTCGAACATGTGATTTAGAATGTCGGCGAACATTCCATTCTAGAACTGTCAAACATGTGATTTAGAATGTTGACGAACATTCCATTCTACAATGGTCAGACATTGCTTTTAGAAGGTTGGCGAACATTCCATTCTAGAATTGTCAAACATGTGATTTAGAATGTTGACGAACATTCCATTCCAGAATGGTCAGACATTGCTATTAGAATGTTGGCGAACATTCCATTCTAGAATTGTCAAACATGTGATTTAGAATATTGACGAGCATTCCATTCTAGAATTGTCAAACATGTGATTTAGAATGTCGGCGAACATTCCATTCTAGAATTGTCAAACGTGATTTAGAATGTTGACGAGCATTCCATTCAAGAATTGTCAAACGTGATTTAGAATGTTGACGAGCATTCCATTCTAGAATTGTCAAACATGTGATTTAGAATGTTGACGAACATTCCATTCTAGAATTGTCAGACATTGCGTGTAGAATGTCGGCGAACATTAGTTTCTAGAATTGTCAAAAATGTAATTTAGAATTTTGGCAAACTTTACATTCTAGAACTGACAAAAATGTGATTTAGAATGTTAGCGAACATTACATTCCAGAATGGTCAGACATTGCTATCAGAATGTCGGAGAACATTCCATCCTAAAATTGTCAAACATGTGATTTAGAACGTTGACGAGCATTCCATTCAAGAATTGTCAAACATGTGATTTAGAATGTTGATGAACATTCCATTCTACAATCGTCAGACATTGCTTTTAGAATGTCGGCAAACATTCCATTCTAGAATTCTCAAACATGTGATTTAGAATGTTGACGAACATTCCATTCCAGAATGGTCAGACATTGCTATTAGAATGTTGGCGAACATTCCATTCTAGAATTGTCAAACATGTGATTTAGAATATCGACGAGCATTCCATTCAAGAATTGTCAAAAATGTGATTTAGAATGTTGACGAACATTACATTGTAGAACTGTCAAACGTGTTTTAGAAGGTTGACGAACATTCCTTTCTAGAATTGTCAGGCAATGTGATTGAGAATGATCATGAACATTCCATTCTAGAATTGTCAAACATGTGATTTAGAATGTTGACGAGCATTCCATTCAAGAATTGTCAAACGTGATTTAGAACGTTGGCGAACATTACATTCTAGAATTTTCAAACATTCAAACTAAGTTCTGGAATTCTGACGAACATTTCATTCTAGAATTGCCAAACGTGATTTAGAATGTCGGCGAACATTCCATTCTAGAACTGTCAAACATGTGATTTAGAATGTTGATGAACATTCCATTCTACAATGGTCAGACATTGCTTTTAGAATGTCGGTGAACATTCCATTCTAGAATTGTCAAACATGTGATTTAGAATGTTAGCGAACATTACATTCCAGAATGGTCAGACATTGCTATTAGAATGTTGGAGAACATTCCATCCTAGATTTGTCAAATATGTGATTTAGAATGTTGACGAACATTCCATCCTATAATGGTCAGGCATTGCTTTTAGATAGTCGGCGAACATTCCATTATAGAATTGTCAGACAATGTGATTTAGAATGATCACGAATATTCCATTCTAGACTTGTCAAAAATGTTATTTAGAATGTTAGCGAACATTTCATTCTAGAACTGTCAAACATGTGATTTAGAATGTTGACGAACATTCCATTCTACAATGGTCAGACATTGCTTTTAGAATGTCGGCCACCATTCCATTCTAGAATTGTGAGACAATGTGATTTAGAATGTTGACGAACATTCCATTCCAGAATGGTGAGACATTGCTATTAGAATGTTGGCGAACATTCCATTCTAGAATTGTCAAACATGTGATTTAGAATGTCGGCGAACATTCCATTCCAGAATGGTCAGACATTGCTATTAGAATGTTGGCGAACATTCCATTCTAGAATTGTCAAACATGTGATTTAGAATATTGACGAGCATTCCATTCAAGAATTGTCAAAAATGTGATTTAGAATGTTGACGAACATTACATTGTAGAACTGTCAAACGTGTTTTAGAAGGTTGACGAACATTCCTTTCTAGAATTGTCAGACAATGTGATTTAGAATGATCATGAACATTCCATTCTAGAATTGTCAAACATGTGATTTAGAATGTTGACGAGCATTCCATTCAAGAATTGTCAAACGTGATTTAGAATGTTGGCGAACATTACATTCTAGAATTATCAAACATTCAAACTAAGTTCTGGAATTCTGACGAACATTCCATTCTAGAACTGTCAAGCATTGCTATTAGGATGTTGACGAGCATTCCATTCTAGAATTGTCAAACATGTGATTTAGAATGTCGGCAAACATTCCATTCTAGAATTGTCAAACGTGATTTAGAATGTTGACGAACATTCCATTCCAGAATGGTCAGACATTGCTATTAGAATGTTGGCGAACATTCCATTCTAGAATTGTCGAACATGTGATTTAGAATGTCGGCGAACATTCCATTCTAGAACTGTCAAACATGTGATTTAGAATGTTGACGAACATTCCATTCTACAATGGTCAGACATTGCTTTTAGAATGTCGGCGAACATTCCATTCTAGAATTGTCAAACATGTGATTTAGAATGTTGACGAACATTCCATTCCAGAATGGTCAGACATTGCTATTAGAATGTTGGCGAACATTCCTTTCTAGATTAGTCAAAAATGTGATTTAGAATGTTGATGAACATTCCATTCTAGAATTGTCAAACATGTGATTTAGGATGTTGACGAGCATTCCATTCAAGAATTGTCAAACGTGATTTAGAATGTTGGCGAACATTACATTCTAGAATTTTCAAACATTCAAACTAAGTTCTGGAATTCTGACGAACATTCCATTCTAGAACTGTCAAGCATTGCTATTAGGATGTTGACGAACATTCCATTCTAGAATTGCCAAACATGTGATTTAGAATGTTGACGAACATTCCATTCCAGAATGGTCAGACATTGCTATTAGAATGTTGACGAGCATTCCATTCTAGAATTGTCAAACATGTGATTTAGAATGTCGGCAAACATTCCATTCTAGAATTGTCAAACATGTGATTTAGAATGTTGACGAACATTCCATTCCAGAATGGTCAGACATTGCTATTAGAATGTTGGCGAACATTCCATTCTAGAATTGTCGAACATGTGATTTAGAATGTCGGCGAACATTCCATTCTAGAACTGTCAAACATGTGATTTAGAATGTTGACGAACATTCCATTCTACAATGGTCAGACATTGCTTTTAGAATGTCGGCGAACATTCCATTCTAGAATTGTCAAACATGTGATTTAGAATGTTGACGAACATTCCATTCCAGAATGGTCAGACATTGCTATTAGAATGTTGGCGAACATTCCATTCTAGATTAGTCAAAAATGTGATTTAGAATGTTGATGAACATTACATTGTAGAACTGTCAAACGTGTTTTAAAAGGTTGACGAACATTCCATTCTAGAATTGTGAGACAATGTGATTTAGAATGATCATGAACATTCCATTCTAGAATTGTCAAACATGTGATTTAGAATGTCGGCGAACATTCCATTCTAGAACTGTCAAACATGTGATTTAGAATGTTGACGAACATTCCATTCCAGAATCGTCAGTCTTTGCTTTTAGAATGTTGACGAACATTCCATTCCAGAATCGTCAAATATTGCTTTTAGAATGTTGGCGAACATTCCATTCTAGAATTTTCAAACATTCAAACAACGTTATGGAATTCTGACTAACATTCCATACTAGAATTGTCAAACATTTGATTTAGAATGTTGACGAAAATTCCATTCCAGAATGGTCAGACATTGCTTTTAGGATGTCGGCGAACATTCCATTCTAGAATTGTTGGACAATGTGATTTAGAATGTTGACGAACATTACATTGTAGAACTGTCAAACGTGTTTTAGAAGGTTGACGAACATTCCTTTCTAGAATTGTCAGACAATGTGATTTAGAATGATCATGAACATTCCATTCTAGAATTGTCAAACATGTGATTTAAAATGTTGACGAGCATTCCATTCAAGAATTGTCAAACGTGATTTAGAATGTTGGCGAACATTACATTCTAGAATTTTCAAACATTCAAACTAAGTTCTGGAATTCTGACGAACATTCCATTCTAGAACTGTCAAGCATTGCTATTAGGATGTTGACGAACATTCCATTCTAGAATTGCCAAACATGTGATTTAGAATGTTGACGAACATTCCATTCCAGAATGGTCAGACATTGCTATTAGAATGTTGACAAGCATTCCATTCTAGAATTGTCAAACATGTGATTTAGAATGTCGGCAAACATTCCATTCTAGAATTGTCAAACATGTGATTTAGAATGTTGACGAACATTCCATTCCAGAATGGTCAGACATTGCTATTAGAATGTTGGCGAACATTCCATTCTAGATTAGTCAAAAATGTGATTTAGAATGTTGATGAACATTACATTCAAGAATTGTCAAACGTGATTTAGAACGTTGGCGAACATTACATTCTAGATTAGTCAAACATGTGATTTAGAATGTTGACGAGCATTCCATTCAAGAATTGTCAAACGTGATTTAGAACGTTGGCGAACATTACATTCTAGAATTTTCAAACATTCAAACTAAGTTCTGGAATTCTGACGAACATTTCATTCTAGAATTGCCAAACGTGATTTAGAATGTCGGCGAACATTCCATTCTAGAACTGTCAAACATGTGATTTAGAATGTTGATGAACATTCCATTCTACAATGGTCAGACATTGCTTTTAGAATGTTGGCGAACATTCCATTCTAGAATTGTCAAACATGTGATTTAGAATATTGACGAGCATTCCATTCAAGAATTGTCAAAAATGTGATTTAGAATGTTGACGAACATTACATTGTAGAACTGTCAAACGTGTTTTAGAAGGTTGACGAACATTCCTTTCTAGAATTGTCAGACAATGTGATTTAGAATGATCATGAACATTCCATTCTAGAATTGTCAAACATGTGATTTAGAATGTTGACGAGCATTCCATTCAAGAATTGTCAAACGTGATTTAGAATGTTGGCGAACATTACATTCTAGAATTATCAAACATTCAAACTAAGTTCTGGAATTCTGACGAACATTCCATTCTAGAACTGTCAAGCATTGCTATTAGGATGTTGACGAGCATTCCATTCTAGAATTGTCAAACATGTGATTTAGAATGTCGGCAAACATTCCATTCTAGAATTGTCAAACATGTGATTTAGAATGTTGACGAACATTCCATTCCAGAATGGTCAGACATTGCTATTAGAATGTTGGCGAACATTCCATTCTAGAATTGTCGAACATGTGATTTAGAATGTCGGCGAACATTCCATTCTAGAACTGTCAAACATGTGATTTAGAATGTTGACGAACATTCCATTCTACAATGGTCAGACATTGCTTTTAGAATGTCGGCGAACATTCCATTCTAGAATTGTCAAACATGTGATTTAGAATGTTGACGAACATTCCATTCCAGAATGGTCAGACATTGCTATTAGAATGTTGGCGAACATTCCATTCTAGATTAGTCAAAAATGTGATTTAGAATGTTGACGAACATTCCATTCTACAATGGTCAGACATTGCTTTTAGAATGTCGGCGAACATTCCATTCTAGAATTGTCAAACATGTGATTTAGAATGTTGACGAACATTCCATTCCAGAATGGTCAGACATTGCTATTAGAATGTTGGCGAACATTCCTTTCTAGATTAGTCAAAAATGTGATTTAGAATGTTGATGAACATTCCATTCTAGAATTGTCAAACATGTGATTTAGGATGTTGACGAGCATTCCATTCAAGAATTGTCAAACGTGATTTAGAATGTTGGCGAACATTACATTCTAGAATTTTCAAACATTCAAACTAAGTTCTGGAATTCTGACGAACATTCCATTCTAGAACTGTCAAGCATTGCTATTAGGATGTTGACGAACATTCCATTCTAGAATTGCCAAACATGTGATTTAGAATGTTGACGAACATTCCATTCCAGAATGGTCAGACATTGCTATTAGAATGTTGACGAGCATTCCATTCTAGAATTGTCAAACATGTGATTTAGAATGTCGGCAAACATTCCATTCTAGAATTGTCAAACATGTGATTTAGAATGTTGACGAACATTCCATTCCAGAATGGTCAGACATTGCTATTAGAATGTTGGCGAACATTCCATTCTAGAATTGTCGAACATGTGATTTAGAATGTCGGCGAACATTCCATTCTAGAACTGTCAAACATGTGATTTAGAATGTTGACGAACATTCCATTCTACAATGGTCAGACATTGCTTTTAGAATGTCGGCGAACATTCCATTCTAGAATTGTCAAACATGTGATTTAGAATGTTGACGAACATTCCATTCCAGAATGGTCAGACATTGCTATTAGAATGTTGGCGAACATTCCATTCTAGATTAGTCAAAAATGTGATTTAGAATGTTGATGAACATTACATTGTAGAACTGTCAAACGTGTTTTAAAAGGTTGACGAACATTCCATTCTAGAATTGTGAGACAATGTGATTTAGAATGATCATGAACATTCCATTCTAGAATTGTCAAACATGTGATTTAGAATGTCGGCGAACATTCCATTCTAGAACTGTCAAACATGTGATTTAGAATGTTGACGAACATTCCATTCCAGAATCGTCAGTCTTTGCTTTTAGAATGTTGACGAACATTCCATTCCAGAATCGTCAAATATTGCTTTTAGGATGTCGGCGAACATTCCATTCTAGAATTGTTGGACAATGTGATTTAGAATGTTGACGAACATTACATTGTAGAACTGTCAAACGTGTTTTAGAAGGTTGACGAACATTCCTTTCTAGAATTGTCAGACAATGTGATTTAGAATGATCATGAACATTCCATTCTAGAATTGTCAAACATGTGATTTAGAATGTTGACGAGCATTCCATTCAAGAATTGTCAAACGTGATTTAGAATGTTGGCGAACATTACATTCTAGAATTTTCAAACATTCAAACTAAGTTCTGGAATTCTGACGAACATTCCATTCTAGAACTGTCAAGCATTGCTATTAGGATGTTGACGAACATTCCATTCTAGAATTGCCAAACATGTGATTTAGAATGTTGACGAACATTCCATTCCAGAATGGTCAGACATTGCTATTAGAATGTTGACAAGCATTCCATTCTAGAATTGTCAAACATGTGATTTAGAATGTCGGCAAACATTCCATTCTAGAATTGTCAAACATGTGATTTAGAATGTTGACGAACATTCCATTCCAGAATGGTCAGACATTGCTATTAGAATGTTGGCGAACATTCCATTCTAGATTAGTCAAAAATGTGATTTAGAATGTTGATGAACATTACATTCAAGAATTGTCAAACGTGATTTAGAACGTTGGCGAACATTACATTCTAGATTAGTCAAACATGTGATTTAGAATGTTGACGAGCATTCCATTCAAGAATTGTCAAACGTGATTTAGAACGTTGGCGAACATTACATTCTAGAATTTTCAAACATTCAAACTAAGTTCTGGAATTCTGACGAACATTTCATTCTAGAATTGCCAAACGTGATTTAGAATGTCGGCGAACATTCCATTCTAGAACTGTCAAACATGTGATTTAGAATGTTGATGAACATTCCATTCTACAATGGTCAGACATTGCTTTTAGAATGTTGGCGAACATTCCATTCTAGAATTGTCAAACATGTGATTTAGAATATTGACGAGCATTCCATTCAAGAATTGTCAAAAATGTGATTTAGAATGTTGACGAACATTACATTGTAGAACTGTCAAACGTGTTTTAGAAGGTTGACGAACATTCCTTTCTAGAATTGTCAGACAATGTGATTTAGAATGATCATGAACATTCCATTCTAGAATTGTCAAACATGTGATTTAGAATGTTGACGAGCATTCCATTCAAGAATTGTCAAACGTGATTTAGAATGTTGGCGAACATTACATTCTAGAATTATCAAACATTCAAACTAAGTTCTGGAATTCTGACGAACATTCCATTCTAGAACTGTCAAGCATTGCTATTAGGATGTTGACGAGCATTCCATTCTAGAATTGTCAAACATGTGATTTAGAATGTCGGCAAACATTCCATTCTAGAATTGTCAAACATGTGATTTAGAATGTTGACGAACATTCCATTCCAGAATGGTCAGACATTGCTATTAGAATGTTGGCGAACATTCCATTCTAGAATTGTCGAACATGTGATTTAGAATGTCGGCGAACATTCCATTCTAGAACTGTCAAACATGTGATTTAGAATGTTGACGAACATTCCATTCTACAATGGTCAGACATTGCTTTTAGAATGTCGGCGAACATTCCATTCTAGAATTGTCAAACATGTGATTTAGAATGTTGACGAACATTCCATTCCAGAATGGTCAGACATTGCTATTAGAATGTTGGCGAACATTCCATTCTAGATTAGTCAAAAATGTGATTTAGAATGTTGATGAACATTCCATTCTAGAATTGTCAAACATGTGATTTAGGATGTTGACGAGCATTCCATTCAAGAATTGTCAAACGTGATTTAGAATGTTGGCGAACATTACATTCTAGAATTTTCAAACATTCAAACTAAGTTCTGGAATTCTGACGAACATTCCATTCTAGAACTGTCAAGCATTGCTATTAGGATGTTGACGAACATTCCATTCTAGAATTGCCAAACATGTGATTTAGAATGTTGACGAACATTCCATTCCAGAATGGTCAGACATTGCTTTTAGAATGTCGGTGAACATTCCATTCTAGAATTGTCAAACATGTGATTTAGAATGTTGACGAACATTCCATTCCAGAATGGTCAGACATTGCTATTAGAATGTTGGCGAACATTCCATTCTAGAATTGTCAAACATGTGATTTAGAATATTGACGAGCATTCCATTCAAGAATTGTCAAAAATGTGATTTAGAATGTTGACGAACATTACATTGTAGAACTGTCAAACGTGTTTTAGAAGGTTGACGAACATTCCTTTCTAGAATTGTCAGACAATGTGATTTAGAATGATCATGAACATTCCATTCTAGAATTGTCAAACATGTGATTTAGAATGTTGACGAGCATTCCATTCAAGAATTGTCAAACGTGATTTAGAATGTTGGCGAACATTACATTCTAGAATTTTCAAACATTCAAACTAAGTTCTGGAATTCTGACGAACATTCCATTCTAGAACTGTCAAGCATTGCTATTAGGATGTTGACGAACATTCCATTCTAGAATTGCCAAACATGTGATTTAGAATGTTGACGAACATTCCATTCCAGAATGGTCAGACATTGCTATTAGAATGTTGACGAGCATTCCATTCTAGAATTGTCAAACATGTGATTTAGAATGTCGGCAAACATTCCATTCTAGAATTGTCAAACATGTGATTTAGAATGTTGACGAACATTCCATTCCAGAATGGTCAGACATTGCTATTAGAATGTTGGCGAACATTCCATTCTAGAATTGTCGAACATGTGATTTAGAATGTCGGCGAACATTCCATTCTAGAACTGTCAAACATGTGATTTAGAATGTTGACGAACATTCCATTCTACAATGGTCAGACATTGCTTTTAGAATGTCGGCGAACATTCCATTCTAGAATTGTCAAACATGTGATTTAGAATGTTGACGAACATTCCATTCCAGAATGGTCAGACATTGCTATTAGAATGTTGGCGAACATTCCATTCTAGATTAGTCAAAAATGTGATTTAGAATGTTGATGAACATTACATTGTAGAACTGTCAAACGTGTTTTAAAAGGTTGACGAACATTCCATTCTAGAATTGTGAGACAATGTGATTTAGAATGATCATGAACATTCCATTCTAGAATTGTCAAACATGTGATTTAGAATGTCGGCGAACATTCCATTCTAGAACTGTCAAACATGTGATTTAGAATGTTGACGAACATTCCATTCCAGAATCGTCAGTCTTTGCTTTTAGAATGTTGACGAACATTCCATTCCAGAATCGTCAAATATTGCTTTTAGGATGTCGGCGAACATTCCATTCTAGAATTGTTGGACAATGTGATTTAGAATGTTGACGAACATTACATTGTAGAACTGTCAAACGTGTTTTAGAAGGTTGACGAACATTCCTTTCTAGAATTGTCAGACAATGTGATTTAGAATGATCATGAACATTCCATTCTAGAATTGTCAAACATGTGATTTAGAATGTTGACGAGCATTCCATTCAAGAATTGTCAAACGTGATTTAGAATGTTGGCGAACATTACATTCTAGAATTTTCAAACATTCAAACTAAGTTCTGGAATTCTGACGAACATTCCATTCTAGAACTGTCAAGCATTGCTATTAGGATGTTGACGAACATTCCATTCTAGAATTGCCAAACATGTGATTTAGAATGTTGACGAACATTCCATTCCAGAATGGTCAGACATTGCTATTAGAATGTTGACAAGCATTCCATTCTAGAATTGTCAAACATGTGATTTAGAATGTCGGCAAACATTCCATTCTAGAATTGTCAAACATGTGATTTAGAATGTTGACGAACATTCCATTCCAGAATGGTCAGACATTGCTATTAGAATGTTGGCGAACATTCCATTCTAGATTAGTCAAAAATGTGATTTAGAATGTTGATGAACATTACATTCAAGAATTGTCAAACGTGATTTAGAACGTTGGCGAACATTACATTCTAGATTAGTCAAACATGTGATTTAGAATGTTGACGAGCATTCCATTCAAGAATTGTCAAACGTGATTTAGAACGTTGGCGAACATTACATTCTAGAATTTTCAAACATTCAAACTAAGTTCTGGAATTCTGACGAACATTTCATTCTAGAATTGCCAAACGTGATTTAGAATGTCGGCGAACATTCCATTCTAGAACTGTCAAACATGTGATTTAGAATGTTGATGAACATTCCATTCTACAATGGTCAGACATTGCTTTTAGAATGTTGGCGAACATTCCATTCTAGAATTGTCAAACATGTGATTTAGAATATTGACGAGCATTCCATTCAAGAATTGTCAAAAATGTGATTTAGAATGTTGACGAACATTACATTGTAGAACTGTCAAACGTGTTTTAGAAGGTTGACGAACATTCCTTTCTAGAATTGTCAGACAATGTGATTTAGAATGATCATGAACATTCCATTCTAGAATTGTCAAACATGTGATTTAGAATGTTGACGAGCATTCCATTCAAGAATTGTCAAACGTGATTTAGAATGTTGGCGAACATTACATTCTAGAATTATCAAACATTCAAACTAAGTTCTGGAATTCTGACGAACATTCCATTCTAGAACTGTCAAGCATTGCTATTAGGATGTTGACGAGCATTCCATTCTAGAATTGTCAAACATGTGATTTAGAATGTCGGCAAACATTCCATTCTAGAATTGTCAAACATGTGATTTAGAATGTTGACGAACATTCCATTCCAGAATGGTCAGACATTGCTATTAGAATGTTGGCGAACATTCCATTCTAGAATTGTCGAACATGTGATTTAGAATGTCGGCGAACATTCCATTCTAGAACTGTCAAACATGTGATTTAGAATGTTGACGAACATTCCATTCTACAATGGTCAGACATTGCTTTTAGAATGTCGGCGAACATTCCATTCTAGAATTGTCAAACATGTGATTTAGAATGTTGACGAACATTCCATTCCAGAATGGTCAGACATTGCTATTAGAATGTTGGCGAACATTCCATTCTAGATTAGTCAAAAATGTGATTTAGAATGTTGATGAACATTCCATTCTAGAATTGTCAAACATGTGATTTAGGATGTTGACGAGCATTCCATTCAAGAATTGTCAAACGTGATTTAGAATGTTGGCGAACATTACATTCTAGAATTTTCAAACATTCAAACTAAGTTCTGGAATTCTGACGAACATTCCATTCTAGAACTGTCAAGCATTGCTATTAGGATGTTGACGAACATTCCATTCTAGAATTGCCAAACATGTGATTTAGAATGTTGACGAACATTCCATTCCAGAATGGTCAGACATTGCTTTTAGAATGTCGGTGAACATTCCATTCTAGAATTGTCAAACATGTGATTTAGAATGTTGACGAACATTCCATTCCAGAATGGTCAGACATTGCTATTAGAATGTTGGCGAACATTCCATTCTAGAATTGTCAAACATGTGATTTAGAATATTGACGAGCATTCCATTCAAGAATTGTCAAAAATGTGATTTAGAATGTTGACGAACATTACATTGTAGAACTGTCAAACGTGTTTTAGAAGGTTGACGAACATTCCTTTCTAGAATTGTCAGACAATGTGATTTAGAATGATCATGAACATTCCATTCTAGAATTGTCAAACATGTGATTTAGAATGTTGACGAGCATTCCATTCAAGAATTGTCAAACGTGATTTAGAATGTTGGCGAACATTACATTCTAGAATTTTCAAACATTCAAACTAAGTTCTGGAATTCTGACGAACATTCCATTCTAGAACTGTCAAGCATTGCTATTAGGATGTTGACGAACATTCCATTCTAGAATTGCCAAACATGTGATTTAGAATGTTGACGAACATTCCATTCCAGAATGGTCAGACATTGCTATTAGAATGTTGACGAGCATTCCATTCTAGAATTGTCAAACATGTGATTTAGAATGTCGGCAAACATTCCATTCTAGAATTGTCAAACATGTGATTTAGAATGTTGACGAACATTCCATTCCAGAATGGTCAGACATTGCTATTAGAATGTTGGCGAACATTCCATTCTAGAATTGTCGAACATGTGATTTAGAATGTCGGCGAACATTCCATTCTAGAACTGTCAAACATGTGATTTAGAATGTTGACGAACATTCCATTCTACAATGGTCAGACATTGCTTTTAGAATGTCGGCGAACATTCCATTCTAGAATTGTCAAACATGTGATTTAGAATGTTGACGAACATTCCATTCCAGAATGGTCAGACATTGCTATTAGAATGTTGGCGAACATTCCATTCTAGATTAGTCAAAAATGTGATTTAGAATGTTGATGAACATTACATTGTAGAACTGTCAAACGTGTTTTAAAAGGTTGACGAACATTCCATTCTAGAATTGTGAGACAATGTGATTTAGAATGATCATGAACATTCCATTCTAGAATTGTCAAACATGTGATTTAGAATGTCGGCGAACATTCCATTCTAGAACTGTCAAACATGTGATTTAGAATGTTGACGAACATTCCATTCCAGAATCGTCAGTCTTTGCTTTTAGAATGTTGACGAACATTCCATTCCAGAATCGTCAAATATTGCTTTTAGAATGTTGGCGAACATTCCATTCTAGAATTTTCAAACATTCAAACAACGTTATGGAATTCTGACTAACATTCCATACTAGAATTGTCAAACATTTGATTTAGAATGTTGACGAAAATTCCATTCCAGAATGGTCAGACATTGCTTTTAGGATGTCGGCGAACATTCCATTCTAGAATTGTTGGACAATGTGATTTAGAATGTTGACGAACATTACATTGTAGAACTGTCAAACGTGTTTTAGAAGGTTGACGAACATTCCTTTCTAGAATTGTCAGACAATGTGATTTAGAATGATCATGAACATTCCATTCTAGAATTGTCAAACATGTGATTTAGAATGTTGACGAGCATTCCATTCAAGAATTGTCAAACGTGATTTAGAATGTTGGCGAACATTACATTCTAGAATTTTCAAACATTCAAACTAAGTTCTGGAATTCTGACGAACATTCCATTCTAGAACTGTCAAGCATTGCTATTAGGATGTTGACGAACATTCCATTCTAGAATTGCCAAACATGTGATTTAGAATGTTGACGAACATTCCATTCCAGAATGGTCAGACATTGCTATTAGAATGTTGACAAGCATTCCATTCTAGAATTGTCAAACATGTGATTTAGAATGTCGGCAAACATTCCATTCTAGAATTGTCAAACATGTGATTTAGAATGTTGACGAACATTCCATTCCAGAATGGTCAGACATTGCTATTAGAATGTTGGCGAACATTCCATTCTAGATTAGTCAAAAATGTGATTTAGAATGTTGATGAACATTACATTCAAGAATTGTCAAACGTGATTTAGAACGTTGGCGAACATTACATTCTAGATTAGTCAAACATGTGATTTAGAATGTTGACGAGCATTCCATTCAAGAATTGTCAAACGTGATTTAGAACGTTGGCGAACATTACATTCTAGAATTTTCAAACATTCAAACTAAGTTCTGGAATTCTGACGAACATTTCATTCTAGAATTGCCAAACGTGATTTAGAATGTCGGCGAACATTCCATTCTAGAACTGTCAAACATGTGATTTAGAATGTTGACGAACATTCCATTCTACAATGGTCAGACATTGCTTTTAGAATGTCGGCGAACATTCCATTCTAGAATTGTCAAACATGTGATTTAGAATGTTGACGAACATTCCATTCCAGAATGGTCAGACATTGCTATTAGAATGTTGGCGAACATTCCATTCTAGATTAGTCAAAAATGTGATTTAGAATGTTGATGAACATTACATTGTAGAACTGTCAAACGTGTTTTAAAAGGTTGACGAACATTCCATTCTAGAATTGTGAGACAATGTGATTTAGAATGATCATGAACATTCCATTCTAGAATTGTCAAACATGTGATTTAGAATGTCGGCGAACATTCCATTCTAGAACTGTCAAACATGTGATTTAGAATGTTGACGAACATTCCATTCCAGAATCGTCAGTCTTTGCTTTTAGAATGTTGACGAACATTCCATTCCAGAATCGTCAAATATTGCTTTTAGAATGTTGGCGAACATTCCATTCTAGAATTTTCAAACATTCAAACAACGTTATGGAATTCTGACTAACATTCCATACTAGAATTGTCAAACATTTGATTTAGAATGTTGACGAAAATTCCATTCCAGAATGGTCAGACATTGCTTTTAGGATGTCGGCGAACATTCCATTCTAGAATTGTTGGACAATGTGATTTAGAATGTTGACGAACATTACATTGTAGAACTGTCAAACGTGTTTTAGAAGGTTGACGAACATTCCTTTCTAGAATTGTCAGACAATGTGATTTAGAATGATCATGAACATTCCATTCTAGAATTGTCAAACATGTGATTTAGAATGTTGACGAGCATTCCATTCAAGAATTGTCAAACATGTGATTTAGGATGTTGACGAGCATTCCATTCAAGAATTGTCAAACGTGATTTAGAATGTTGGCGAACATTACATTCTAGAATTTTCAAACATTCAAACTAAGTTCTGGAATTCTGACGAACATTCCATTCTAGAACTGTCAAGCATTGCTATTAGGATGTTGACGAACATTCCATTCTAGAATTGCCAAACATGTGATTTAGAATGTTGACGAACATTCCATTCCAGAATGGTCAGACATTGCTATTAGAATGTTGACGAGCATTCCATTCTAGAATTGTCAAACATGTGATTTAGAATGTCGGCAAACATTCCATTCTAGAATTGTCAAACATGTGATTTAGAATGTTGACGAACATTCCATTCCAGAATGGTCAGACATTGCTATTAGAATGTTGGCGAACATTCCATTCTAGAATTGTCGAACATGTGATTTAGAATGTCGGCGAACATTCCATTCTAGAACTGTCAAACATGTGATTTAGAATGTTGACGAACATTCCATTCTACAATGGTCAGACATTGCTTTTAGAATGTCGGCGAACATTCCATTCTAGAATTGTCAAACATGTGATTTAGAATGTTGACGAACATTCCATTCCAGAATGGTCAGACATTGCTATTAGAATGTTGGCGAACATTCCATTCTAGATTAGTCAAAAATGTGATTTAGAATGTTGATGAACATTACATTGTAGAACTGTCAAACGTGTTTTAAAAGGTTGACGAACATTCCATTCTAGAATTGTGAGACAATGTGATTTAGAATGATCATGAACATTCCATTCTAGAATTGTCAAACATGTGATTTAGAATGTTGACGAGCATTCCATTCAAGAATTGTCAAACATGTGATTTAGGATGTTGACGAGCATTCCATTCAAGAATTGTCAAACGTGATTTAGAATGTTGGCGAACATTACATTCTAGAATTTTCAAACATTCAAACTAAGTTCTGGAATTCTGACGAACATTCCATTCTAGAACTGTCAAGCATTGCTATTAGGATGTTGACGAACATTCCATTCTAGAATTGCCAAACATGTGATTTAGAATGTTGACGAACATTCCATTCCAGAATGGTCAGACATTGCTATTAGAATGTTGACGAGCATTCCATTCTAGAATTGTCAAACATGTGATTTAGAATGTCGGCAAACATTCCATTCTAGAATTGTCAAACATGTGATTTAGAATGTTGACGAACATTCCATTCCAGAATGGTCAGACATTGCTATTAGAATGTTGGCGAACATTCCATTCTAGAATTGTCGAACATGTGATTTAGAATGTCGGCGAACATTCCATTCTAGAACTGTCAAACATGTGATTTAGAATGTTGACGAACATTCCATTCTACAATGGTCAGACATTGCTTTTAGAATGTCGGCGAACATTCCATTCTAGAATTGTCAAACATGTGATTTAGAATGTTGACGAACATTCCATTCCAGAATGGTCAGACATTGCTATTAGAATGTTGGCGAACATTCCATTCTAGATTAGTCAAAAATGTGATTTAGAATGTTGATGAACATTACATTGTAGAACTGTCAAACGTGTTTTAAAAGGTTGACGAACATTCCATTCTAGAATTGTGAGACAATGTGATTTAGAATGATCATGAACATTCCATTCTAGAATTGTCAAACATGTGATTTAGAATGTCGGCGAACATTCCATTCTAGAACTGTCAAACATGTGATTTAGAATGTTGACGAACATTCCATTCCAGAATCGTCAGTCTTTGCTTTTAGAATGTTGACGAACATTCCATTCCAGAATCGTCAAATATTGCTTTTAGGATGTCGGCGAACATTCCATTCTAGAATTGTTGGACAATGTGATTTAGAATGTTGACGAACATTACATTGTAGAACTGTCAAACGTGTTTTAGAAGGTTGACGAACATTCCTTTCTAGAATTGTCAGACAATGTGATTTAGAATGATCATGAACATTCCATTCTAGAATTGTCAAACATGTGATTTAGAATGTTGACGAACATTCCATTCCAGAATCGTCAGTCTTTGCTTTTAGAATGTTGACGAACATTCCATTCCAGAATCGTCAAATATTGCTTTTAGAATGTTGGCGAACATTCCATTCTAGAATTTTCAAACATTCAAACAACGTTATGGAATTCTGACTAACATTCCATACTAGAATTGTCAAACATTTGATTTAGAATGTTGACGAAAATTCCATTCCAGAATGGTCAGACATTGCTTTTAGGATGTCGGCGAACATTCCATTCTAGAATTGTTGGACAATGTGATTTAGAATGTTGACGAACATTACATTGTAGAACTGTCAAACGTGTTTTAGAAGGTTGACGAACATTCCTTTCTAGAATTGTCAGACAATGTGATTTAGAATGATCATGAACATTCCATTCTAGAATTGTCAAACATGTGATTTAGAATGTTGACGAGCATTCCATTCAAGAATTGTCAAACGTGATTTAGAATGTTGGCGAACATTACATTCTAGAATTTTCAAACATTCAAACTAAGTTCTGGAATTCTGACGAACATTCCATTCTAGAACTGTCAAGCATTGCTATTAGGATGTTGACGAACATTCCATTCTAGAATTGCCAAACATGTGATTTAGAATGTTGACGAACATTCCATTCCAGAATGGTCAGACATTGCTATTAGAATGTTGACAAGCATTCCATTCTAGAATTGTCAAACATGTGATTTAGAATGTCGGCAAACATTCCATTCTAGAATTGTCAAACATGTGATTTAGAATGTTGACGAACATTCCATTCCAGAATGGTCAGACATTGCTATTAGAATGTTGGCGAACATTCCATTCTAGATTAGTCAAAAATGTGATTTAGAATGTTGATGAACATTACATTCAAGAATTGTCAAACGTGATTTAGAACGTTGGCGAACATTACATTCTAGATTAGTCAAACATGTGATTTAGAATGTTGACGAGCATTCCATTCAAGAATTGTCAAACGTGATTTAGAACGTTGGCGAACATTACATTCTAGAATTTTCAAACATTCAAACTAAGTTCTGGAATTCTGACGAACATTTCATTCTAGAATTGCCAAACGTGATTTAGAATGTCGGCGAACATTCCATTCTAGAACTGTCAAACATGTGATTTAGAATGTTGACGAACATTCCATTCTACAATGGTCAGACATTGCTTTTAGAATGTCGGCGAACATTCCATTCTAGAATTGTCAAACATGTGATTTAGAATGTTGACGAACATTCCATTCCAGAATGGTCAGACATTGCTATTAGAATGTTGGCGAACATTCCATTCTAGATTAGTCAAAAATGTGATTTAGAATGTTGATGAACATTACATTGTAGAACTGTCAAACGTGTTTTAAAAGGTTGACGAACATTCCATTCTAGAATTGTGAGACAATGTGATTTAGAATGATCATGAACATTCCATTCAAGAATTGTCAAACGTGATTTAGAATGTTGGCGAACATTACATTCTAGAATTTTCAAACATTCAAACTAAGTTCTGGAATTCTGACGAACATTCCATTCTAGAACTGTCAAGCATTGCTATTAGGATGTTGACGAACATTCCATTCTAGAATTGCCAAACATGTGATTTAGAATGTTGACGAACATTCCATTCCAGAATGGTCAGACATTGCTATTAGAATGTTGACGAGCATTCCATTCTAGAATTGTCAAACATGTGATTTAGAATGTCGGCAAACATTCCATTCTAGAATTGTCAAACATGTGATTTAGAATGTTGACGAACATTCCATTCCAGAATGGTCAGACATTGCTATTAGAATGTTGGCGAACATTCCATTCTAGAATTGTCGAACATGTGATTTAGAATGTCGGCGAACATTCCATTCTAGAACTGTCAAACATGTGATTTAGAATGTTGACGAACATTCCATTCTACAATGGTCAGACATTGCTTTTAGAATGTCGGCGAACATTCCATTCTAGAATTGTCAAACATGTGATTTAGAATGTTGACGAACATTCCATTCCAGAATGGTCAGACATTGCTATTAGAATGTTGGCGAACATTCCATTCTAGATTAGTCAAAAATGTGATTTAGAATGTTGATGAACATTACATTGTAGAACTGTCAAACGTGTTTTAAAAGGTTGACGAACATTCCATTCTAGAATTGTGAGACAATGTGATTTAGAATGATCATGAACATTCCATTCTAGAATTGTCAAACATGTGATTTAGAATGTCGGCGAACATTCCATTCTAGAACTGTCAAACATGTGATTTAGAATGTTGACGAACATTCCATTCCAGAATCGTCAGTCTTTGCTTTTAGAATGTTGACGAACATTCCATTCCAGAATCGTCAAATATTGCTTTTAGGATGTCGGCGAACATTCCATTCTAGAATTGTTGGACAATGTGATTTAGAATGTTGACGAACATTACATTGTAGAACTGTCAAACGTGTTTTAGAAGGTTGACGAACATTCCTTTCTAGAATTGTCAGACAATGTGATTTAGAATGATCATGAACATTCCATTCTAGAATTGTCAAACATGTGATTTAGAATGTTGACGAACATTCCATTCCAGAATCGTCAGTCTTTGCTTTTAGAATGTTGACGAACATTCCATTCCAGAATCGTCAAATATTGCTTTTAGAATGTTGGCGAACATTCCATTCTAGAATTTTCAAACATTCAAACAACGTTATGGAATTCTGACTAACATTCCATACTAGAATTGTCAAACATTTGATTTAGAATGTTGACGAAAATTCCATTCCAGAATGGTCAGACATTGCTTTTAGGATGTCGGCGAACATTCCATTCTAGAATTGTTGGACAATGTGATTTAGAATGTTGACGAACATTACATTGTAGAACTGTCAAACGTGTTTTAGAAGGTTGACGAACATTCCTTTCTAGAATTGTCAGACAATGTGATTTAGAATGATCATGAACATTCCATTCTAGAATTGTCAAACATGTGATTTAGAATGTTGACGAGCATTCCATTCAAGAATTGTCAAACGTGATTTAGAATGTTGGCGAACATTACATTCTAGAATTTTCAAACATTCAAACTAAGTTCTGGAATTCTGACGAACATTCCATTCTAGAACTGTCAAGCATTGCTATTAGGATGTTGACGAACATTCCATTCTAGAATTGCCAAACATGTGATTTAGAATGTTGACGAACATTCCATTCCAGAATGGTCAGACATTGCTATTAGAATGTTGACAAGCATTCCATTCTAGAATTGTCAAACATGTGATTTAGAATGTCGGCAAACATTCCATTCTAGAATTGTCAAACATGTGATTTAGAATGTTGACGAACATTCCATTCCAGAATGGTCAGACATTGCTATTAGAATGTTGGCGAACATTCCATTCTAGATTAGTCAAAAATGTGATTTAGAATGTTGATGAACATTACATTCAAGAATTGTCAAACGTGATTTAGAACGTTGGCGAACATTACATTCTAGATTAGTCAAACATGTGATTTAGAATGTTGACGAGCATTCCATTCAAGAATTGTCAAACGTGATTTAGAACGTTGGCGAACATTACATTCTAGAATTTTCAAACATTCAAACTAAGTTCTGGAATTCTGACGAACATTTCATTCTAGAATTGCCAAACGTGATTTAGAATGTCGGCGAACATTCCATTCTAGAACTGTCAAACATGTGATTTAGAATGTTGACGAACATTCCATTCTACAATGGTCAGACATTGCTTTTAGAATGTCGGCGAACATTCCATTCTAGAATTGTCAAACATGTGATTTAGAATGTTGACGAACATTCCATTCCAGAATGGTCAGACATTGCTATTAGAATGTTGGCGAACATTCCATTCTAGATTAGTCAAAAATGTGATTTAGAATGTTGATGAACATTACATTGTAGAACTGTCAAACGTGTTTTAAAAGGTTGACGAACATTCCATTCTAGAATTGTGAGACAATGTGATTTAGAATGATCATGAACATTCCATTCTAGAATTGTCAAACATGTGATTTAGAATGTCGGCGAACATTCCATTCTAGAACTGTCAAACATGTGATTTAGAATGTTGACGAACATTCCATTCCAGAATCGTCAGTCTTTGCTTTTAGAATGTTGACGAACATTCCATTCCAGAATCGTCAAATATTGCTTTTAGAATGTTGGCGAACATTCCATTCTAGAATTTTCAAACATTCAAACAACGTTATGGAATTCTGACTAACATTCCATACTAGAATTGTCAAACATTTGATTTAGAATGTTGACGAAAATTCCATTCCAGAATGGTCAGACATTGCTTTTAGGATGTCGGCGAACATTCCATTCTAGAATTGTTGGACAATGTGATTTAGAATGTTGACGAACATTACATTGTAGAACTGTCAAACGTGTTTTAGAAGGTTGACGAACATTCCTTTCTAGAATTGTCAGACAATGTGATTTAGAATGATCATGAACATTCCATTCTAGAATTGTCAAACATGTGATTTAGAATGTTGACGAGCATTCCATTCAAGAATTGTCAAACATGTGATTTAGGATGTTGACGAGCATTCCATTCAAGAATTGTCAAACGTGATTTAGAATGTTGGCGAACATTACATTCTAGAATTTTCAAACATTCAAACTAAGTTCTGGAATTCTGACGAACATTCCATTCTAGAACTGTCAAGCATTGCTATTAGGATGTTGACGAACATTCCATTCTAGAATTGCCAAACATGTGATTTAGAATGTTGACGAACATTCCATTCCAGAATGGTCAGACATTGCTATTAGAATGTTGACGAGCATTCCATTCTAGAATTGTCAAACATGTGATTTAGAATGTCGGCAAACATTCCATTCTAGAATTGTCAAACATGTGATTTAGAATGTTGACGAACATTCCATTCCAGAATGGTCAGACATTGCTATTAGAATGTTGGCGAACATTCCATTCTAGAATTGTCGAACATGTGATTTAGAATGTCGGCGAACATTCCATTCTAGAACTGTCAAACATGTGATTTAGAATGTTGACGAACATTCCATTCTACAATGGTCAGACATTGCTTTTAGAATGTCGGCGAACATTCCATTCTAGAATTGTCAAACATGTGATTTAGAATGTTGACGAACATTCCATTCCAGAATGGTCAGACATTGCTATTAGAATGTTGGCGAACATTCCATTCTAGATTAGTCAAAAATGTGATTTAGAATGTTGATGAACATTACATTGTAGAACTGTCAAACGTGTTTTAAAAGGTTGACGAACATTCCATTCTAGAATTGTGAGACAATGTGATTTAGAATGATCATGAACATTCCATTCTAGAATTGTCAAACATGTGATTTAGAATGTCGGCGAACATTCCATTCTAGAACTGTCAAACATGTGATTTAGAATGTTGACGAACATTCCATTCCAGAATCGTCAGTCTTTGCTTTTAGAATGTTGACGAACATTCCATTCCAGAATCGTCAAATATTGCTTTTAGGATGTCGGCGAACATTCCATTCTAGAATTGTTGGACAATGTGATTTAGAATGTTGACGAACATTACATTGTAGAACTGTCAAACGTGTTTTAGAAGGTTGACGAACATTCCTTTCTAGAATTGTCAGACAATGTGATTTAGAATGATCATGAACATTCCATTCTAGAATTGTCAAACATGTGATTTAGAATGTTGACGAACATTCCATTCCAGAATCGTCAGTCTTTGCTTTTAGAATGTTGACGAACATTCCATTCCAGAATCGTCAAATATTGCTTTTAGAATGTTGGCGAACATTCCATTCTAGAATTTTCAAACATTCAAACAACGTTATGGAATTCTGACTAACATTCCATACTAGAATTGTCAAACATTTGATTTAGAATGTTGACGAAAATTCCATTCCAGAATGGTCAGACATTGCTTTTAGGATGTCGGCGAACATTCCATTCTAGAATTGTTGGACAATGTGATTTAGAATGTTGACGAACATTACATTGTAGAACTGTCAAACGTGTTTTAGAAGGTTGACGAACATTCCTTTCTAGAATTGTCAGACAATGTGATTTAGAATGATCATGAACATTCCATTCTAGAATTGTCAAACATGTGATTTAGAATGTTGACGAGCATTCCATTCAAGAATTGTCAAACGTGATTTAGAATGTTGGCGAACATTACATTCTAGAATTTTCAAACATTCAAACTAAGTTCTGGAATTCTGACGAACATTCCATTCTAGAACTGTCAAGCATTGCTATTAGGATGTTGACGAACATTCCATTCTAGAATTGCCAAACATGTGATTTAGAATGTTGACGAACATTCCATTCCAGAATGGTCAGACATTGCTATTAGAATGTTGACAAGCATTCCATTCTAGAATTGTCAAACATGTGATTTAGAATGTCGGCAAACATTCCATTCTAGAATTGTCAAACATGTGATTTAGAATGTTGACGAACATTCCATTCCAGAATGGTCAGACATTGCTATTAGAATGTTGGCGAACATTCCATTCTAGATTAGTCAAAAATGTGATTTAGAATGTTGATGAACATTACATTCAAGAATTGTCAAACGTGATTTAGAACGTTGGCGAACATTACATTCTAGATTAGTCAAACATGTGATTTAGAATGTTGACGAGCATTCCATTCAAGAATTGTCAAACGTGATTTAGAACGTTGGCGAACATTACATTCTAGAATTTTCAAACATTCAAACTAAGTTCTGGAATTCTGACGAACATTTCATTCTAGAATTGCCAAACGTGATTTAGAATGTCGGCGAACATTCCATTCTAGAACTGTCAAACATGTGATTTAGAATGTTGACGAACATTCCATTCTACAATGGTCAGACATTGCTTTTAGAATGTCGGCGAACATTCCATTCTAGAATTGTCAAACATGTGATTTAGAATGTTGACGAACATTCCATTCCAGAATGGTCAGACATTGCTATTAGAATGTTGGCGAACATTCCATTCTAGATTAGTCAAAAATGTGATTTAGAATGTTGATGAACATTACATTGTAGAACTGTCAAACGTGTTTTAAAAGGTTGACGAACATTCCATTCTAGAATTGTGAGACAATGTGATTTAGAATGATCATGAACATTCCATTCTAGAATTGTCAAACATGTGATTTAGAATGTCGGCGAACATTCCATTCTAGAACTGTCAAACATGTGATTTAGAATGTTGACGAACATTCCATTCCAGAATCGTCAGTCTTTGCTTTTAGAATGTTGACGAACATTCCATTCCAGAATCGTCAAATATTGCTTTTAGAATGTTGGCGAACATTCCATTCTAGAATTTTCAAACATTCAAACAACGTTATGGAATTCTGACTAACATTCCATACTAGAATTGTCAAACATTTGATTTAGAATGTTGACGAAAATTCCATTCCAGAATGGTCAGACATTGCTTTTAGGATGTCGGCGAACATTCCATTCTAGAATTGTTGGACAATGTGATTTAGAATGTTGACGAACATTACATTGTAGAACTGTCAAACGTGTTTTAGAAGGTTGACGAACATTCCTTTCTAGAATTGTCAGACAATGTGATTTAGAATGATCATGAACATTCCATTCTAGAATTGTCAAACATGTGATTTAGAATGTTGACGAGCATTCCATTCAAGAATTGTCAAACATGTGATTTAGGATGTTGACGAGCATTCCATTCAAGAATTGTCAAACGTGATTTAGAATGTTGGCGAACATTACATTCTAGAATTTTCAAACATTCAAACTAAGTTCTGGAATTCTGACGAACATTCCATTCTAGAACTGTCAAGCATTGCTATTAGGATGTTGACGAACATTCCATTCTAGAATTGCCAAACATGTGATTTAGAATGTTGACGAACATTCCATTCCAGAATGGTCAGACATTGCTATTAGAATGTTGACGAGCATTCCATTCTAGAATTGTCAAACATGTGATTTAGAATGTCGGCAAACATTCCATTCTAGAATTGTCAAACATGTGATTTAGAATGTTGACGAACATTCCATTCCAGAATGGTCAGACATTGCTATTAGAATGTTGGCGAACATTCCATTCTAGAATTGTCGAACATGTGATTTAGAATGTCGGCGAACATTCCATTCTAGAACTGTCAAACATGTGATTTAGAATGTTGACGAACATTCCATTCTACAATGGTCAGACATTGCTTTTAGAATGTCGGCGAACATTCCATTCTAGAATTGTCAAACATGTGATTTAGAATGTTGACGAACATTCCATTCCAGAATGGTCAGACATTGCTATTAGAATGTTGGCGAACATTCCATTCTAGATTAGTCAAAAATGTGATTTAGAATGTTGATGAACATTACATTGTAGAACTGTCAAACGTGTTTTAAAAGGTTGACGAACATTCCATTCTAGAATTGTGAGACAATGTGATTTAGAATGATCATGAACATTCCATTCTAGAATTGTCAAACATGTGATTTAGAATGTCGGCGAACATTCCATTCTAGAACTGTCAAACATGTGATTTAGAATGTTGACGAACATTCCATTCCAGAATCGTCAGTCTTTGCTTTTAGAATGTTGACGAACATTCCATTCCAGAATCGTCAAATATTGCTTTTAGGATGTCGGCGAACATTCCATTCTAGAATTGTTGGACAATGTGATTTAGAATGTTGACGAACATTACATTGTAGAACTGTCAAACGTGTTTTAGAAGGTTGACGAACATTCCTTTCTAGAATTGTCAGACAATGTGATTTAGAATGATCATGAACATTCCATTCTAGAATTGTCAAACATGTGATTTAGAATGTTGACGAGCATTCCATTCAAGAATTGTCAAACGTGATTTAGAATGTTGGCGAACATTACATTCTAGAATTTTCAAACATTCAAACTAAGTTCTGGAATTCTGACGAACATTCCATTCTAGAACTGTCAAGCATTGCTATTAGGATGTTGACGAACATTCCATTCTAGAATTGCCAAACATGTGATTTAGAATGTTGACGAACATTCCATTCCAGAATGGTCAGACATTGCTATTAGAATGTTGACAAGCATTCCATTCTAGAATTGTCAAACATGTGATTTAGAATGTCGGCAAACATTCCATTCTAGAATTGTCAAACATGTGATTTAGAATGTTGACGAACATTCCATTCCAGAATGGTCAGACATTGCTATTAGAATGTTGGCGAACATTCCATTCTAGATTAGTCAAAAATGTGATTTAGAATGTTGATGAACATTACATTCAAGAATTGTCAAACGTGATTTAGAACGTTGGCGAACATTACATTCTAGATTAGTCAAACATGTGATTTAGAATGTTGACGAGCATTCCATTCAAGAATTGTCAAACGTGATTTAGAACGTTGGCGAACATTACATTCTAGAATTTTCAAACATTCAAACTAAGTTCTGGAATTCTGACGAACATTTCATTCTAGAATTGCCAAACGTGATTTAGAATGTCGGCGAACATTCCATTCTAGAACTGTCAAACATGTGATTTAGAATGTTGATGAACATTCCATTCTACAATGGTCAGACATTGCTTTTAGAATGTTGGCGAACATTCCATTCTAGAATTGTCAAACATGTGATTTAGAATATTGACGAGCATTCCATTCAAGAATTGTCAAAAATGTGATTTAGAATGTTGACGAACATTACATTGTAGAACTGTCAAACGTGTTTTAGAAGGTTGACGAACATTCCTTTCTAGAATTGTCAGACAATGTGATTTAGAATGATCATGAACATTCCATTCTAGAATTGTCAAACATGTGATTTAGAATGTTGACGAGCATTCCATTCAAGAATTGTCAAACGTGATTTAGAATGTTGGCGAACATTACATTCTAGAATTATCAAACATTCAAACTAAGTTCTGGAATTCTGACGAACATTCCATTCTAGAACTGTCAAGCATTGCTATTAGGATGTTGACGAGCATTCCATTCTAGAATTGTCAAACATGTGATTTAGAATGTCGGCAAACATTCCATTCTAGAATTGTCAAACATGTGATTTAGAATGTTGACGAACATTCCATTCCAGAATGGTCAGACATTGCTATTAGAATGTTGGCGAACATTCCATTCTAGAATTGTCGAACATGTGATTTAGAATGTCGGCGAACATTCCATTCTAGAACTGTCAAACATGTGATTTAGAATGTTGACGAACATTCCATTCTACAATGGTCAGACATTGCTTTTAGAATGTCGGCGAACATTCCATTCTAGAATTGTCAAACATGTGATTTAGAATGTTGACGAACATTCCATTCCAGAATGGTCAGACATTGCTATTAGAATGTTGGCGAACATTCCATTCTAGATTAGTCAAAAATGTGATTTAGAATGTTGATGAACATTCCATTCTAGAATTGTCAAACATGTGATTTAGGATGTTGACGAGCATTCCATTCAAGAATTGTCAAACGTGATTTAGAATGTTGGCGAACATTACATTCTAGAATTTTCAAACATTCAAACTAAGTTCTGGAATTCTGACGAACATTCCATTCTAGAACTGTCAAGCATTGCTATTAGGATGTTGACGAACATTCCATTCTAGAATTGCCAAACATGTGATTTAGAATGTTGACGAACATTCCATTCCAGAATGGTCAGACATTGCTTTTAGAATGTCGGTGAACATTCCATTCTAGAATTGTCAAACATGTGATTTAGAATGTTGACGAACATTCCATTCCAGAATGGTCAGACATTGCTATTAGAATGTTGGCGAACATTCCATTCTAGAATTGTCAAACATGTGATTTAGAATATTGACGAGCATTCCATTCAAGAATTGTCAAAAATGTGATTTAGAATGTTGACGAACATTACATTGTAGAACTGTCAAACGTGTTTTAGAAGGTTGACGAACATTCCTTTCTAGAATTGTCAGACAATGTGATTTAGAATGATCATGAACATTCCATTCTAGAATTGTCAAACATGTGATTTAGAATGTTGACGAGCATTCCATTCAAGAATTGTCAAACGTGATTTAGAATGTTGGCGAACATTACATTCTAGAATTTTCAAACATTCAAACTAAGTTCTGGAATTCTGACGAACATTCCATTCTAGAACTGTCAAGCATTGCTATTAGGATGTTGACGAACATTCCATTCTAGAATTGCCAAACATGTGATTTAGAATGTTGACGAACATTCCATTCCAGAATGGTCAGACATTGCTATTAGAATGTTGACGAGCATTCCATTCTAGAATTGTCAAACATGTGATTTAGAATGTCGGCAAACATTCCATTCTAGAATTGTCAAACATGTGATTTAGAATGTTGACGAACATTCCATTCCAGAATGGTCAGACATTGCTATTAGAATGTTGGCGAACATTCCATTCTAGAATTGTCGAACATGTGATTTAGAATGTCGGCGAACATTCCATTCTAGAACTGTCAAACATGTGATTTAGAATGTTGACGAACATTCCATTCTACAATGGTCAGACATTGCTTTTAGAATGTCGGCGAACATTCCATTCTAGAATTGTCAAACATGTGATTTAGAATGTTGACGAACATTCCATTCCAGAATGGTCAGACATTGCTATTAGAATGTTGGCGAACATTCCATTCTAGATTAGTCAAAAATGTGATTTAGAATGTTGATGAACATTACATTGTAGAACTGTCAAACGTGTTTTAAAAGGTTGACGAACATTCCATTCTAGAATTGTGAGACAATGTGATTTAGAATGATCATGAACATTCCATTCTAGAATTGTCAAACATGTGATTTAGAATGTCGGCGAACATTCCATTCTAGAACTGTCAAACATGTGATTTAGAATGTTGACGAACATTCCATTCCAGAATCGTCAGTCTTTGCTTTTAGAATGTTGACGAACATTCCATTCCAGAATCGTCAAATATTGCTTTTAGAATGTTGGCGAACATTCCATTCTAGAATTTTCAAACATTCAAACAACGTTATGGAATTCTGACTAACATTCCATACTAGAATTGTCAAACATTTGATTTAGAATGTTGACGAAAATTCCATTCCAGAATGGTCAGACATTGCTTTTAGGATGTCGGCGAACATTCCATTCTAGAATTGTTGGACAATGTGATTTAGAATGTTGACGAACATTACATTGTAGAACTGTCAAACGTGTTTTAGAAGGTTGACGAACATTCCTTTCTAGAATTGTCAGACAATGTGATTTAGAATGATAATGAACATTCCATTCTAGAATTGTCAAACATGTGATTTAGAATGTTGACGAGCATTCCATTCAAGAATTGTCAAACGTGATTTAGAATGTTGGCGAACATTACATTCTAGAATTTTCAAACATTCAAACTAAGTTCTGGAATTCTGACGAACATTCCATTCTAGAACTGTCAAGCATTGCTATTAGGATGTTGACGAACATTCCATTCTAGAATTGCCAAACATGTGATTTAGAATGTTGACGAACATTCCATTCCAGAATGGTCAGACATTGCTATTAGAATGTTGACAAGCATTCCATTCTAGAATTGTCAAACATGTGATTTAGAATGTCGGCAAACATTCCATTCTAGAATTGTCAAACATGTGATTTAGAATGTTGACGAACATTCCATTCCAGAATGGTCAGACATTGCTATTAGAATGTTGGCGAACATTCCATTCTAGATTAGTCAAAAATGTGATTTAGAATGTTGATGAACATTACATTCAAGAATTGTCAAACGTGATTTAGAACGTTGGCGAACATTACATTCTAGATTAGTCAAACATGTGATTTAGAATGTTGACGAGCATTCCATTCAAGAATTGTCAAACGTGATTTAGAACGTTGGCGAACATTACATTCTAGAATTTTCAAACATTCAAACTAAGTTCTGGAATTCTGACGAACATTTCATTCTAGAATTGCCAAACGTGATTTAGAATGTCGGCGAACATTCCATTCTAGAACTGTCAAACATGTGATTTAGAATGTTGACGAACATTCCATTCTACAATGGTCAGACATTGCTTTTAGAATGTCGGCGAACATTCCATTCTAGAATTGTCAAACATGTGATTTAGAATGTTGACGAACATTCCATTCCAGAATGGTCAGACATTGCTATTAGAATGTTGGCGAACATTCCATTCTAGATTAGTCAAAAATGTGATTTAGAATGTTGATGAACATTACATTGTAGAACTGTCAAACGTGTTTTAAAAGGTTGACGAACATTCCATTCTAGAATTGTGAGACAATGTGATTTAGAATGATCATGAACATTCCATTCTAGAATTGTCAAACATGTGATTTAGAATGTCGGCGAACATTCCATTCTAGAACTGTCAAACATGTGATTTAGAATGTTGACGAACATTCCATTCCAGAATCGTCAGTCTTTGCTTTTAGAATGTTGACGAACATTCCATTCCAGAATCGTCAAATATTGCTTTTAGAATGTTGGCGAACATTCCATTCTAGAATTTTCAAACATTCAAACAACGTTATGGAATTCTGACTAACATTCCATACTAGAATTGTCAAACATTTGATTTAGAATGTTGACGAAAATTCCATTCCAGAATGGTCAGACATTGCTTTTAGGATGTCGGCGAACATTCCATTCTAGAATTGTTGGACAATGTGATTTAGAATGTTGACGAACATTACATTGTAGAACTGTCAAACGTGTTTTAGAAGGTTGACGAACATTCCTTTCTAGAATTGTCAGACAATGTGATTTAGAATGATCATGAACATTCCATTCTAGAATTGTCAAACATGTGATTTAGAATGTTGACGAGCATTCCATTCAAGAATTGTCAAACATGTGATTTAGGATGTTGACGAGCATTCCATTCAAGAATTGTCAAACGTGATTTAGAATGTTGGCGAACATTACATTCTAGAATTTTCAAACATTCAAACTAAGTTCTGGAATTCTGACGAACATTCCATTCTAGAACTGTCAAGCATTGCTATTAGGATGTTGACGAACATTCCATTCTAGAATTGCCAAACATGTGATTTAGAATGTTGACGAACATTCCATTCCAGAATGGTCAGACATTGCTATTAGAATGTTGACGAGCATTCCATTCTAGAATTGTCAAACATGTGATTTAGAATGTCGGCAAACATTCCATTCTAGAATTGTCAAACATGTGATTTAGAATGTTGACGAACATTCCATTCCAGAATGGTCAGACATTGCTATTAGAATGTTGGCGAACATTCCATTCTAGAATTGTCGAACATGTGATTTAGAATGTCGGCGAACATTCCATTCTAGAACTGTCAAACATGTGATTTAGAATGTTGACGAACATTCCATTCTACAATGGTCAGACATTGCTTTTAGAATGTCGGCGAACATTCCATTCTAGAATTGTCAAACATGTGATTTAGAATGTTGACGAACATTCCATTCCAGAATGGTCAGACATTGCTATTAGAATGTTGGCGAACATTCCATTCTAGATTAGTCAAAAATGTGATTTAGAATGTTGATGAACATTACATTGTAGAACTGTCAAACGTGTTTTAAAAGGTTGACGAACATTCCATTCTAGAATTGTGAGACAATGTGATTTAGAATGATCATGAACATTCCATTCTAGAATTGTCAAACATGTGATTTAGAATGTCGGCGAACATTCCATTCTAGAACTGTCAAACATGTGATTTAGAATGTTGACGAACATTCCATTCCAGAATCGTCAGTCTTTGCTTTTAGAATGTTGACGAACATTCCATTCCAGAATCGTCAAATATTGCTTTTAGGATGTCGGCGAACATTCCATTCTAGAATTGTTGGACAATGTGATTTAGAATGTTGACGAACATTACATTGTAGAACTGTCAAACGTGTTTTAGAAGGTTGACGAACATTCCTTTCTAGAATTGTCAGACAATGTGATTTAGAATGATCATGAACATTCCATTCTAGAATTGTCAAACATGTGATTTAGAATGTTGACGAGCATTCCATTCAAGAATTGTCAAACGTGATTTAGAATGTTGGCGAACATTACATTCTAGAATTTTCAAACATTCAAACTAAGTTCTGGAATTCTGACGAACATTCCATTCTAGAACTGTCAAGCATTGCTATTAGGATGTTGACGAACATTCCATTCTAGAATTGCCAAACATGTGATTTAGAATGTTGACGAACATTCCATTCCAGAATGGTCAGACATTGCTATTAGAATGTTGACAAGCATTCCATTCTAGAATTGTCAAACATGTGATTTAGAATGTCGGCAAACATTCCATTCTAGAATTGTCAAACATGTGATTTAGAATGTTGACGAACATTCCATTCCAGAATGGTCAGACATTGCTATTAGAATGTTGGCGAACATTCCATTCTAGATTAGTCAAAAATGTGATTTAGAATGTTGATGAACATTACATTCAAGAATTGTCAAACGTGATTTAGAACGTTGGCGAACATTACATTCTAGATTAGTCAAACATGTGATTTAGAATGTTGACGAGCATTCCATTCAAGAATTGTCAAACGTGATTTAGAACGTTGGCGAACATTACATTCTAGAATTTTCAAACATTCAAACTAAGTTCTGGAATTCTGACGAACATTTCATTCTAGAATTGCCAAACGTGATTTAGAATGTCGGCGAACATTCCATTCTAGAACTGTCAAACATGTGATTTAGAATGTTGATGAACATTCCATTCTACAATGGTCAGACATTGCTTTTAGAATGTTGGCGAACATTCCATTCTAGAATTGTCAAACATGTGATTTAGAATATTGACGAGCATTCCATTCAAGAATTGTCAAAAATGTGATTTAGAATGTTGACGAACATTACATTGTAGAACTGTCAAACGTGTTTTAGAAGGTTGACGAACATTCCTTTCTAGAATTGTCAGACAATGTGATTTAGAATGATCATGAACATTCCATTCTAGAATTGTCAAACATGTGATTTAGAATGTTGACGAGCATTCCATTCAAGAATTGTCAAACGTGATTTAGAATGTTGGCGAACATTACATTCTAGAATTATCAAACATTCAAACTAAGTTCTGGAATTCTGACGAACATTCCATTCTAGAACTGTCAAGCATTGCTATTAGGATGTTGACGAGCATTCCATTCTAGAATTGTCAAACATGTGATTTAGAATGTCGGCAAACATTCCATTCTAGAATTGTCAAACATGTGATTTAGAATGTTGACGAACATTCCATTCCAGAATGGTCAGACATTGCTATTAGAATGTTGGCGAACATTCCATTCTAGAATTGTCGAACATGTGATTTAGAATGTCGGCGAACATTCCATTCTAGAACTGTCAAACATGTGATTTAGAATGTTGACGAACATTCCATTCTACAATGGTCAGACATTGCTTTTAGAATGTCGGCGAACATTCCATTCTAGAATTGTCAAACATGTGATTTAGAATGTTGACGAACATTCCATTCCAGAATGGTCAGACATTGCTATTAGAATGTTGGCGAACATTCCATTCTAGATTAGTCAAAAATGTGATTTAGAATGTTGATGAACATTCCATTCTAGAATTGTCAAACATGTGATTTAGGATGTTGACGAGCATTCCATTCAAGAATTGTCAAACGTGATTTAGAATGTTGGCGAACATTACATTCTAGAATTTTCAAACATTCAAACTAAGTTCTGGAATTCTGACGAACATTCCATTCTAGAACTGTCAAGCATTGCTATTAGGATGTTGACGAACATTCCATTCTAGAATTGCCAAACATGTGATTTAGAATGTTGACGAACATTCCATTCCAGAATGGTCAGACATTGCTTTTAGAATGTCGGTGAACATTCCATTCTAGAATTGTCAAACATGTGATTTAGAATGTTGACGAACATTCCATTCCAGAATGGTCAGACATTGCTATTAGAATGTTGGCGAACATTCCATTCTAGAATTGTCAAACATGTGATTTAGAATATTGACGAGCATTCCATTCAAGAATTGTCAAAAATGTGATTTAGAATGTTGACGAACATTACATTGTAGAACTGTCAAACGTGTTTTAGAAGGTTGACGAACATTCCTTTCTAGAATTGTCAGACAATGTGATTTAGAATGATCATGAACATTCCATTCTAGAATTGTCAAACATGTGATTTAGAATGTTGACGAGCATTCCATTCAAGAATTGTCAAACGTGATTTAGAATGTTGGCGAACATTACATTCTAGAATTTTCAAACATTCAAACTAAGTTCTGGAATTCTGACGAACATTCCATTCTAGAACTGTCAAGCATTGCTATTAGGATGTTGACGAACATTCCATTCTAGAATTGTCGAACATGTGATTTAGAATGTCGGCGAACATTCCATTCTAGAACTGTCAAACATGTGATTTAGAATGTTGACGAACATTCCATTCCAGAATGGTCAGACATTGCTATTAGAATGTTGGCGAACATTCCATTCTAGAATTGTCGAACATGTGATTTAGAATGTCGGCGAACATTCCATTCTAGAACTGTCAAACATGTGATTTAGAATGTTGACGAACATTCCATTCTACAATGGTCAGACATTGCTTTTAGAATGTCGGCGAACATTCCATTCTAGAATTGTCAAACATGTGATTTAGAATGTTGACGAACATTCCATTCCAGAATGGTCAGACATTGCTATTAGAATGTTGGCGAACATTCCATTCTAGATTAGTCAAAAATGTGATTTAGAATGTTGATGAACATTACATTGTAGAACTGTCAAACGTGTTTTAAAAGGTTGACGAACATTCCATTCTAGAATTGTGAGACAATGTGATTTAGAATGATCATGAACATTCCATTCTAGAATTGTCAAACATGTGATTTAGAATGTCGGCGAACATTCCATTCTAGAACTGTCAAACATGTGATTTAGAATGTTGACGAACATTCCATTCCAGAATCGTCAGTCTTTGCTTTTAGAATGTTGACGAACATTCCATTCCAGAATCGTCAAATATTGCTTTTAGAATGTTGGCGAACATTCCATTCTAGAATTTTCAAACATTCAAACAACGTTATGGAATTCTGACTAACATTCCATACTAGAATTGTCAAACATTTGATTTAGAATGTTGACGAAAATTCCATTCCAGAATGGTCAGACATTGCTTTTAGGATGTCGGCGAACATTCCATTCTAGAATTGTTGGACAATGTGATTTAGAATGTTGACGAACATTACATTGTAGAACTGTCAAACGTGTTTTAGAAGGTTGACGAACATTCCTTTCTAGAATTGTCAGACAATGTGATTTAGAATGATCATGAACATTCCATTCTAGAATTGTCAAACATGTGATTTAGAATGTTGACGAGCATTCCATTCAAGAATTGTCAAACGTGATTTAGAATGTTGGCGAACATTACATTCTAGAATTTTCAAACATTCAAACTAAGTTCTGGAATTCTGACGAACATTCCATTCTAGAACTGTCAAGCATTGCTATTAGGATGTTGACGAACATTCCATTCTAGAATTGCCAAACATGTGATTTAGAATGTTGACGAACATTCCATTCCAGAATGGTCAGACATTGCTATTAGAATGTTGACAAGCATTCCATTCTAGAATTGTCAAACATGTGATTTAGAATGTCGGCAAACATTCCATTCTAGAATTGTCAAACATGTGATTTAGAATGTTGACGAACATTCCATTCCAGAATGGTCAGACATTGCTATTAGAATGTTGGCGAACATTCCATTCTAGATTAGTCAAAAATGTGATTTAGAATGTTGATGAACATTACATTCAAGAATTGTCAAACGTGATTTAGAACGTTGGCGAACATTACATTCTAGATTAGTCAAACATGTGATTTAGAATGTTGACGAGCATTCCATTCAAGAATTGTCAAACGTGATTTAGAACGTTGGCGAACATTACATTCTAGAATTTTCAAACATTCAAACTAAGTTCTGGAATTCTGACGAACATTTCATTCTAGAATTGCCAAACGTGATTTAGAATGTCGGCGAACATTCCATTCTAGAACTGTCAAACATGTGATTTAGAATGTTGATGAACATTCCATTCTACAATGGTCAGACATTGCTTTTAGAATGTTGGCGAACATTCCATTCTAGAATTGTCAAACATGTGATTTAGAATATTGACGAGCATTCCATTCAAGAATTGTCAAAAATGTGATTTAGAATGTTGACGAACATTACATTGTAGAACTGTCAAACGTGTTTTAGAAGGTTGACGAACATTCCTTTCTAGAATTGTCAGACAATGTGATTTAGAATGATCATGAACATTCCATTCTAGAATTGTCAAACATGTGATTTAGAATGTTGACGAGCATTCCATTCAAGAATTGTCAAACGTGATTTAGAATGTTGGCGAACATTACATTCTAGAATTATCAAACATTCAAACTAAGTTCTGGAATTCTGACGAACATTCCATTCTAGAACTGTCAAGCATTGCTATTAGGATGTTGACGAGCATTCCATTCTAGAATTGTCAAACATGTGATTTAGAATGTCGGCAAACATTCCATTCTAGAATTGTCAAACATGTGATTTAGAATGTTGACGAACATTCCATTCCAGAATGGTCAGACATTGCTATTAGAATGTTGGCGAACATTCCATTCTAGAATTGTCGAACATGTGATTTAGAATGTCGGCGAACATTCCATTCTAGAACTGTCAAACATGTGATTTAGAATGTTGACGAACATTCCATTCTACAATGGTCAGACATTGCTTTTAGAATGTCGGCGAACATTCCATTCTAGAATTGTCAAACATGTGATTTAGAATGTTGACGAACATTCCATTCCAGAATGGTCAGACATTGCTATTAGAATGTTGGCGAACATTCCATTCTAGATTAGTCAAAAATGTGATTTAGAATGTTGATGAACATTCCATTCTAGAATTGTCAAACATGTGATTTAGGATGTTGACGAGCATTCCATTCAAGAATTGTCAAACGTGATTTAGAATGTTGGCGAACATTACATTCTAGAATTTTCAAACATTCAAACTAAGTTCTGGAATTCTGACGAACATTCCATTCTAGAACTGTCAAGCATTGCTATTAGGATGTTGACGAACATTCCATTCTAGAATTGCCAAACATGTGATTTAGAATGTTGACGAACATTCCATTCCAGAATGGTCAGACATTGCTTTTAGAATGTCGGTGAACATTCCATTCTAGAATTGTCAAACATGTGATTTAGAATGTTGACGAACATTCCATTCCAGAATGGTCAGACATTGCTATTAGAATGTTGGCGAACATTCCATTCTAGAATTGTCAAACATGTGATTTAGAATATTGACGAGCATTCCATTCAAGAATTGTCAAAAATGTGATTTAGAATGTTGACGAACATTACATTGTAGAACTGTCAAACGTGTTTTAGAAGGTTGACGAACATTCCTTTCTAGAATTGTCAGACAATGTGATTTAGAATGATCATGAACATTCCATTCTAGAATTGTCAAACATGTGATTTAGAATGTTGACGAGCATTCCATTCAAGAATTGTCAAACGTGATTTAGAATGTTGGCGAACATTACATTCTAGAATTTTCAAACATTCAAACTAAGTTCTGGAATTCTGACGAACATTCCATTCTAGAACTGTCAAGCATTGCTATTAGGATGTTGACGAACATTCCATTCTAGAATTGCCAAACATGTGATTTAGAATGTTGACGAACATTCCATTCCAGAATGGTCAGACATTGCTATTAGAATGTTGACGAGCATTCCATTCTAGAATTGTCAAACATGTGATTTAGAATGTCGGCAAACATTCCATTCTAGAATTGTCAAACATGTGATTTAGAATGTTGACGAACATTCCATTCCAGAATGGTCAGACATTGCTATTAGAATGTTGGCGAACATTCCATTCTAGAATTGTCGAACATGTGATTTAGAATGTCGGCGAACATTCCATTCTAGAACTGTCAAACATGTGATTTAGAATGTTGACGAACATTCCATTCTACAATGGTCAGACATTGCTTTTAGAATGTCGGCGAACATTCCATTCTAGAATTGTCAAACATGTGATTTAGAATGTTGACGAACATTCCATTCCAGAATGGTCAGACATTGCTATTAGAATGTTGGCGAACATTCCATTCTAGATTAGTCAAAAATGTGATTTAGAATGTTGATGAACATTACATTGTAGAACTGTCAAACGTGTTTTAAAAGGTTGACGAACATTCCATTCTAGAATTGTGAGACAATGTGATTTAGAATGATCATGAACATTCCATTCTAGAATTGTCAAACATGTGATTTAGAATGTCGGCGAACATTCCATTCTAGAACTGTCAAACATGTGATTTAGAATGTTGACGAACATTCCATTCCAGAATCGTCAGTCTTTGCTTTTAGAATGTTGACGAACATTCCATTCCAGAATCGTCAAATATTGCTTTTAGAATGTTGGCGAACATTCCATTCTAGAATTTTCAAACATTCAAACAACGTTATGGAATTCTGACTAACATTCCATACTAGAATTGTCAAACATTTGATTTAGAATGTTGACGAAAATTCCATTCCAGAATGGTCAGACATTGCTTTTAGGATGTCGGCGAACATTCCATTCTAGAATTGTTGGACAATGTGATTTAGAATGTTGACGAACATTACATTGTAGAACTGTCAAACGTGTTTTAGAAGGTTGACGAACATTCCTTTCTAGAATTGTCAGACAATGTGATTTAGAATGATCATGAACATTCCATTCTAGAATTGTCAAACATGTGATTTAGAATGTTGACGAGCATTCCATTCAAGAATTGTCAAACGTGATTTAGAATGTTGGCGAACATTACATTCTAGAATTTTCAAACATTCAAACTAAGTTCTGGAATTCTGACGAACATTCCATTCTAGAACTGTCAAGCATTGCTATTAGGATGTTGACGAACATTCCATTCTAGAATTGCCAAACATGTGATTTAGAATGTTGACGAACATTCCATTCCAGAATGGTCAGACATTGCTATTAGAATGTTGACAAGCATTCCATTCTAGAATTGTCAAACATGTGATTTAGAATGTCGGCAAACATTCCATTCTAGAATTGTCAAACATGTGATTTAGAATGTTGACGAACATTCCATTCCAGAATGGTCAGACATTGCTATTAGAATGTTGGCGAACATTCCATTCTAGATTAGTCAAAAATGTGATTTAGAATGTTGATGAACATTACATTCAAGAATTGTCAAACGTGATTTAGAACGTTGGCGAACATTACATTCTAGATTAGTCAAACATGTGATTTAGAATGTTGACGAGCATTCCATTCAAGAATTGTCAAACGTGATTTAGAACGTTGGCGAACATTACATTCTAGAATTTTCAAACATTCAAACTAAGTTCTGGAATTCTGACGAACATTTCATTCTAGAATTGCCAAACGTGATTTAGAATGTCGGCGAACATTCCATTCTAGAACTGTCAAACATGTGATTTAGAATGTTGATGAACATTCCATTCTACAATGGTCAGACATTGCTTTTAGAATGTTGGCGAACATTCCATTCTAGAATTGTCAAACATGTGATTTAGAATATTGACGAGCATTCCATTCAAGAATTGTCAAAAATGTGATTTAGAATGTTGACGAACATTACATTGTAGAACTGTCAAACGTGTTTTAGAAGGTTGACGAACATTCCTTTCTAGAATTGTCAGACAATGTGATTTAGAATGATCATGAACATTCCATTCTAGAATTGTCAAACATGTGATTTAGAATGTTGACGAGCATTCCATTCAAGAATTGTCAAACGTGATTTAGAATGTTGGCGAACATTACATTCTAGAATTATCAAACATTCAAACTAAGTTCTGGAATTCTGACGAACATTCCATTCTAGAACTGTCAAGCATTGCTATTAGGATGTTGACGAGCATTCCATTCTAGAATTGTCAAACATGTGATTTAGAATGTCGGCAAACATTCCATTCTAGAATTGTCAAACATGTGATTTAGAATGTTGACGAACATTCCATTCCAGAATGGTCAGACATTGCTATTAGAATGTTGGCGAACATTCCATTCTAGAATTGTCGAACATGTGATTTAGAATGTCGGCGAACATTCCATTCTAGAACTGTCAAACATGTGATTTAGAATGTTGACGAACATTCCATTCTACAATGGTCAGACATTGCTTTTAGAATGTCGGCGAACATTCCATTCTAGAATTGTCAAACATGTGATTTAGAATGTTGACGAACATTCCATTCCAGAATGGTCAGACATTGCTATTAGAATGTTGGCGAACATTCCATTCTAGATTAGTCAAAAATGTGATTTAGAATGTTGATGAACATTCCATTCTAGAATTGTCAAACATGTGATTTAGGATGTTGACGAGCATTCCATTCAAGAATTGTCAAACGTGATTTAGAATGTTGGCGAACATTACATTCTAGAATTTTCAAACATTCAAACTAAGTTCTGGAATTCTGACGAACATTCCATTCTAGAACTGTCAAGCATTGCTATTAGGATGTTGACGAACATTCCATTCTAGAATTGCCAAACATGTGATTTAGAATGTTGACGAACATTCCATTCCAGAATGGTCAGACATTGCTATTAGAATGTTGACGAGCATTCCATTCTAGAATTGTCAAACATGTGATTTAGAATGTCGGCAAACATTCCATTCTAGAATTGTCAAACATGTGATTTAGAATGTTGACGAACATTCCATTCCAGAATGGTCAGACATTGCTATTAGAATGTTGGCGAACATTCCATTCTAGAATTGTCGAACATGTGATTTAGAATGTCGGCGAACATTCCATTCTAGAACTGTCAAACATGTGATTTAGAATGTTGACGAACATTCCATTCTACAATGGTCAGACATTGCTTTTAGAATGTCGGCGAACATTCCATTCTAGAATTGTCAAACATGTGATTTAGAATGTTGACGAACATTCCATTCCAGAATGGTCAGACATTGCTATTAGAATGTTGGCGAACATTCCATTCTAGATTAGTCAAAAATGTGATTTAGAATGTTGATGAACATTACATTGTAGAACTGTCAAACGTGTTTTAAAAGGTTGACGAACATTCCATTCTAGAATTGTGAGACAATGTGATTTAGAATGATCATGAACATTCCATTCTAGAATTGTCAAACATGTGATTTAGAATGTCGGCGAACATTCCATTCTAGAACTGTCAAACATGTGATTTAGAATGTTGACGAACATTCCATTCCAGAATCGTCAGTCTTTGCTTTTAGAATGTTGACGAACATTCCATTCCAGAATCGTCAAATATTGCTTTTAGGATGTCGGCGAACATTCCATTCTAGAATTGTTGGACAATGTGATTTAGAATGTTGACGAACATTACATTGTAGAACTGTCAAACGTGTTTTAGAAGGTTGACGAACATTCCTTTCTAGAATTGTCAGACAATGTGATTTAGAATGATCATGAACATTCCATTCTAGAATTGTCAAACATGTGATTTAGAATGTTGACGAGCATTCCATTCAAGAATTGTCAAACGTGATTTAGAATGTTGGCGAACATTACATTCTAGAATTTTCAAACATTCAAACTAAGTTCTGGAATTCTGACGAACATTCCATTCTAGAACTGTCAAGCATTGCTATTAGGATGTTGACGAACATTCCATTCTAGAATTGCCAAACATGTGATTTAGAATGTTGACGAACATTCCATTCCAGAATGGTCAGACATTGCTATTAGAATGTTGACAAGCATTCCATTCTAGAATTGTCAAACATGTGATTTAGAATGTCGGCAAACATTCCATTCTAGAATTGTCAAACATGTGATTTAGAATGTTGACGAACATTCCATTCCAGAATGGTCAGACATTGCTATTAGAATGTTGGCGAACATTCCATTCTAGATTAGTCAAAAATGTGATTTAGAATGTTGATGAACATTACATTCAAGAATTGTCAAACGTGATTTAGAACGTTGGCGAACATTACATTCTAGATTAGTCAAACATGTGATTTAGAATGTTGACGAGCATTCCATTCAAGAATTGTCAAACGTGATTTAGAACGTTGGCGAACATTACATTCTAGAATTTTCAAACATTCAAACTAAGTTCTGGAATTCTGACGAACATTTCATTCTAGAATTGCCAAACGTGATTTAGAATGTCGGCGAACATTCCATTCTAGAACTGTCAAACATGTGATTTAGAATGTTGATGAACATTCCATTCTACAATGGTCAGACATTGCTTTTAGAATGTTGGCGAACATTCCATTCTAGAATTGTCAAACATGTGATTTAGAATATTGACGAGCATTCCATTCAAGAATTGTCAAAAATGTGATTTAGAATGTTGACGAACATTACATTGTAGAACTGTCAAACGTGTTTTAGAAGGTTGACGAACATTCCTTTCTAGAATTGTCAGACAATGTGATTTAGAATGATCATGAACATTCCATTCTAGAATTGTCAAACATGTGATTTAGAATGTTGACGAGCATTCCATTCAAGAATTGTCAAACGTGATTTAGAATGTTGGCGAACATTACATTCTAGAATTATCAAACATTCAAACTAAGTTCTGGAATTCTGACGAACATTCCATTCTAGAACTGTCAAGCATTGCTATTAGGATGTTGACGAGCATTCCATTCTAGAATTGTCAAACATGTGATTTAGAATGTCGGCAAACATTCCATTCTAGAATTGTCAAACATGTGATTTAGAATGTTGACGAACATTCCATTCCAGAATGGTCAGACATTGCTATTAGAATGTTGGCGAACATTCCATTCTAGAATTGTCGAACATGTGATTTAGAATGTCGGCGAACATTCCATTCTAGAACTGTCAAACATGTGATTTAGAATGTTGACGAACATTCCATTCTACAATGGTCAGACATTGCTTTTAGAATGTCGGCGAACATTCCATTCTAGAATTGTCAAACATGTGATTTAGAATGTTGACGAACATTCCATTCCAGAATGGTCAGACATTGCTATTAGAATGTTGGCGAACATTCCATTCTAGATTAGTCAAAAATGTGATTTAGAATGTTGATGAACATTCCATTCTAGAATTGTCAAACATGTGATTTAGGATGTTGACGAGCATTCCATTCAAGAATTGTCAAACGTGATTTAGAATGTTGGCGAACATTACATTCTAGAATTTTCAAACATTCAAACTAAGTTCTGGAATTCTGACGAACATTCCATTCTAGAACTGTCAAGCATTGCTATTAGGATGTTGACGAACATTCCATTCTAGAATTGCCAAACATGTGATTTAGAATGTTGACGAACATTCCATTCCAGAATGGTCAGACATTGCTTTTAGAATGTCGGTGAACATTCCATTCTAGAATTGTCAAACATGTGATTTAGAATGTTGACGAACATTCCATTCCAGAATGGTCAGACATTGCTATTAGAATGTTGGCGAACATTCCATTCTAGAATTGTCAAACATGTGATTTAGAATATTGACGAGCATTCCATTCAAGAATTGTCAAAAATGTGATTTAGAATGTTGACGAACATTACATTGTAGAACTGTCAAACGTGTTTTAGAAGGTTGACGAACATTCCTTTCTAGAATTGTCAGACAATGTGATTTAGAATGATCATGAACATTCCATTCTAGAATTGTCAAACATGTGATTTAGAATGTTGACGAGCATTCCATTCAAGAATTGTCAAACGTGATTTAGAATGTTGGCGAACATTACATTCTAGAATTTTCAAACATTCAAACTAAGTTCTGGAATTCTGACGAACATTCCATTCTAGAACTGTCAAGCATTGCTATTAGGATGTTGACGAACATTCCATTCTAGAATTGCCAAACATGTGATTTAGAATGTTGACGAACATTCCATTCCAGAATGGTCAGACATTGCTATTAGAATGTTGACGAGCATTCCATTCTAGAATTGTCAAACATGTGATTTAGAATGTCGGCAAACATTCCATTCTAGAATTGTCAAACATGTGATTTAGAATGTTGACGAACATTCCATTCCAGAATGGTCAGACATTGCTATTAGAATGTTGGCGAACATTCCATTCTAGAATTGTCGAACATGTGATTTAGAATGTCGGCGAACATTCCATTCTAGAACTGTCAAACATGTGATTTAGAATGTTGACGAACATTCCATTCTACAATGGTCAGACATTGCTTTTAGAATGTCGGCGAACATTCCATTCTAGAATTGTCAAACATGTGATTTAGAATGTTGACGAACATTCCATTCCAGAATGGTCAGACATTGCTATTAGAATGTTGGCGAACATTCCATTCTAGATTAGTCAAAAATGTGATTTAGAATGTTGATGAACATTACATTGTAGAACTGTCAAACGTGTTTTAAAAGGTTGACGAACATTCCATTCTAGAATTGTGAGACAATGTGATTTAGAATGATCATGAACATTCCATTCTAGAATTGTCAAACATGTGATTTAGAATGTCGGCGAACATTCCATTCTAGAACTGTCAAACATGTGATTTAGAATGTTGACGAACATTCCATTCCAGAATCGTCAGTCTTTGCTTTTAGAATGTTGACGAACATTCCATTCCAGAATCGTCAAATATTGCTTTTAGAATGTTGGCGAACATTCCATTCTAGAATTTTCAAACATTCAAACAACGTTATGGAATTCTGACTAACATTCCATACTAGAATTGTCAAACATTTGATTTAGAATGTTGACGAAAATTCCATTCCAGAATGGTCAGACATTGCTTTTAGGATGTCGGCGAACATTCCATTCTAGAATTGTTGGACAATGTGATTTAGAATGTTGACGAACATTACATTGTAGAACTGTCAAACGTGTTTTAGAAGGTTGACGAACATTCCTTTCTAGAATTGTCAGACAATGTGATTTAGAATGATCATGAACATTCCATTCTAGAATTGTCAAACATGTGATTTAGAATGTTGACGAGCATTCCATTCAAGAATTGTCAAACGTGATTTAGAATGTTGGCGAACATTACATTCTAGAATTTTCAAACATTCAAACTAAGTTCTGGAATTCTGACGAACATTCCATTCTAGAACTGTCAAGCATTGCTATTAGGATGTTGACGAACATTCCATTCTAGAATTGCCAAACATGTGATTTAGAATGTTGACGAACATTCCATTCCAGAATGGTCAGACATTGCTATTAGAATGTTGACAAGCATTCCATTCTAGAATTGTCAAACATGTGATTTAGAATGTCGGCAAACATTCCATTCTAGAATTGTCAAACATGTGATTTAGAATGTTGACGAACATTCCATTCCAGAATGGTCAGACATTGCTATTAGAATGTTGGCGAACATTCCATTCTAGATTAGTCAAAAATGTGATTTAGAATGTTGATGAACATTACATTCAAGAATTGTCAAACGTGATTTAGAACGTTGGCGAACATTACATTCTAGATTAGTCAAACATGTGATTTAGAATGTTGACGAGCATTCCATTCAAGAATTGTCAAACGTGATTTAGAACGTTGGCGAACATTACATTCTAGAATTTTCAAACATTCAAACTAAGTTCTGGAATTCTGACGAACATTTCATTCTAGAATTGCCAAACGTGATTTAGAATGTCGGCGAACATTCCATTCTAGAACTGTCAAACATGTGATTTAGAATGTTGATGAACATTCCATTCTACAATGGTCAGACATTGCTTTTAGAATGTTGGCGAACATTCCATTCTAGAATTGTCAAACATGTGATTTAGAATATTGACGAGCATTCCATTCAAGAATTGTCAAAAATGTGATTTAGAATGTTGACGAACATTACATTGTAGAACTGTCAAACGTGTTTTAGAAGGTTGACGAACATTCCTTTCTAGAATTGTCAGACAATGTGATTTAGAATGATCATGAACATTCCATTCTAGAATTGTCAAACATGTGATTTAGAATGTTGACGAGCATTCCATTCAAGAATTGTCAAACGTGATTTAGAATGTTGGCGAACATTACATTCTAGAATTATCAAACATTCAAACTAAGTTCTGGAATTCTGACGAACATTCCATTCTAGAACTGTCAAGCATTGCTATTAGGATGTTGACGAGCATTCCATTCTAGAATTGTCAAACATGTGATTTAGAATGTCGGCAAACATTCCATTCTAGAATTGTCAAACATGTGATTTAGAATGTTGACGAACATTCCATTCCAGAATGGTCAGACATTGCTATTAGAATGTTGGCGAACATTCCATTCTAGAATTGTCGAACATGTGATTTAGAATGTCGGCGAACATTCCATTCTAGAACTGTCAAACATGTGATTTAGAATGTTGACGAACATTCCATTCTACAATGGTCAGACATTGCTTTTAGAATGTCGGCGAACATTCCATTCTAGAATTGTCAAACATGTGATTTAGAATGTTGACGAACATTCCATTCCAGAATGGTCAGACATTGCTATTAGAATGTTGGCGAACATTCCATTCTAGATTAGTCAAAAATGTGATTTAGAATGTTGATGAACATTCCATTCTAGAATTGTCAAACATGTGATTTAGGATGTTGACGAGCATTCCATTCAAGAATTGTCAAACGTGATTTAGAATGTTGGCGAACATTACATTCTAGAATTTTCAAACATTCAAACTAAGTTCTGGAATTCTGACGAACATTCCATTCTAGAACTATCAAGCATTGCTATTAGGATGTTGACGAACATTCCATTCTAGAATTGCCAAACATGTGATTTAGAATGTTGACGAACATTCCATTCCAGAATGGTCAGACATTGCTTTTAGAATGTCGGTGAACATTCCATTCTAGAATTGTCAAACATGTGATTTAGAATGTTGACGAACATTCCATTCCAGAATGGTCAGACATTGCTATTAGAATGTTGGCGAACATTCCATTCTAGAATTGTCAAACATGTGATTTAGAATATTGACGAGCATTCCATTCAAGAATTGTCAAAAATGTGATTTAGAATGTTGACGAACATTACATTGTAGAACTGTCAAACGTGTTTTAGAAGGTTGACGAACATTCCTTTCTAGAATTGTCAGACAATGTGATTTAGAATGATCATGAACATTCCATTCTAGAATTGTCAAACATGTGATTTAGAATGTTGACGAGCATTCCATTCAAGAATTGTCAAACGTGATTTAGAATGTTGGCGAACATTACATTCTAGAATTTTCAAACATTCAAACTAAGTTCTGGAATTCTGACGAACATTCCATTCTAGAACTGTCAGGCATTGCTATTAGGATGTTGACGAACATTCCATTCTAGAATTGCCAAACATGTGATTTAGAATGTTGACGAACATTCCATTCCAGAATGGTCAGACATTGCTATTAGAATGTTGACGAGCATTCCATTCTAGAATTGTCAAACATGTGATTTAGAATGTCGGCAAACATTCCATTCTAGAATTGTCAAACATGTGATTTAGAATGTTGACGAACATTCCATTCCAGAATGGTCAGACATTGCTATTAGAATGTTGGCGAACATTCCATTCTAGAATTGTCGAACATGTGATTTAGAATGTCGGCGAACATTCCATTCTAGAACTGTCAAACATGTGATTTAGAATGTTGACGAACATTCCATTCTACAATGGTCAGACATTGCTTTTAGAATGTCGGCGAACATTCCATTCTAGAATTGTCAAACATGTGATTTAGAATGTTGACGAACATTCCATTCCAGAATGGTCAGACATTGCTATTAGAATGTTGGCGAACATTCCATTCTAGATTAGTCAAAAATGTGATTTAGAATGTTGATGAACATTACATTGTAGAACTGTCAAACGTGTTTTAAAAGGTTGACGAACATTCCATTCTAGAATTGTGAGACAATGTGATTTAGAATGATCATGAACATTCCATTCTAGAATTGTCAAACATGTGATTTAGAATGTCGGCGAACATTCCATTCTAGAACTGTCAAACATGTGATTTAGAATGTTGACGAACATTCCATTCCAGAATCGTCAGTCTTTGCTTTTAGAATGTTGACGAACATTCCATTCCAGAATCGTCAAATATTGCTTTTAGGATGTCGGCGAACATTCCATTCTAGAATTGTTGGACAATGTGATTTAGAATGTTGACGAACATTACATTGTAGAACTGTCAAACGTGTTTTAGAAGGTTGACGAACATTCCTTTCTAGAATTGTCAGACAATGTGATTTAGAATGATCATGAACATTCCATTCTAGAATTGTCAAACATGTGATTTAGAATGTTGACGAGCATTCCATTCAAGAATTGTCAAACGTGATTTAGAATGTTGGCGAACATTACATTCTAGAATTTTCAAACATTCAAACTAAGTTCTGGAATTCTGACGAACATTCCATTCTAGAACTGTCAAGCATTGCTATTAGGATGTTGACGAACATTCCATTCTAGAATTGCCAAACATGTGATTTAGAATGTTGACGAACATTCCATTCCAGAATGGTCAGACATTGCTATTAGAATGTTGACAAGCATTCCATTCTAGAATTGTCAAACATGTGATTTAGAATGTCGGCAAACATTCCATTCTAGAATTGTCAAACATGTGATTTAGAATGTTGACGAACATTCCATTCCAGAATGGTCAGACATTGCTATTAGAATGTTGGCGAACATTCCATTCTAGATTAGTCAAAAATGTGATTTAGAATGTTGATGAACATTACATTCAAGAATTGTCAAACGTGATTTAGAACGTTGGCGAACATTACATTCTAGATTAGTCAAACATGTGATTTAGAATGTTGACGAGCATTCCATTCAAGAATTGTCAAACGTGATTTAGAACGTTGGCGAACATTACATTCTAGAATTTTCAAACATTCAAACTAAGTTCTGGAATTCTGACGAACATTTCATTCTAGAATTGCCAAACGTGATTTAGAATGTCGGCGAACATTCCATTCTAGAACTGTCAAACATGTGATTTAGAATGTTGATGAACATTCCATTCTACAATGGTCAGACATTGCTTTTAGAATGTTGGCGAACATTCCATTCTAGAATTGTCAAACATGTGATTTAGAATATTGACGAGCATTCCATTCAAGAATTGTCAAAAATGTGATTTAGAATGTTGACGAACATTACATTGTAGAACTGTCAAACGTGTTTTAGAAGGTTGACGAACATTCCTTTCTAGAATTGTCAGACAATGTGATTTAGAATGATCATGAACATTCCATTCTAGAATTGTCAAACATGTGATTTAGAATGTTGACGAGCATTCCATTCAAGAATTGTCAAACGTGATTTAGAATGTTGGCGAACATTACATTCTAGAATTTTCAAACATTCAAACTAAGTTCTGGAATTCTGACGAACATTCCATTCTAGAACTGTCAAGCATTGCTATTAGGATGTTGACGAACATTCCATTCTAGAATTGCCAAACATGTGATTTAGAATGTTGACGAACATTCCATTCCAGAATGGTCAGACATTGCTATTAGAATGTTGACGAGCATTCCATTCTAGAATTGTCAAACATGTGATTTAGAATGTCGGCAAACATTCCATTCTAGAATTGTCAAACATGTGATTTAGAATGTTGACGAACATTCCATTCCAGAATGGTCAGACATTGCTATTAGAATGTTGGCGAACATTCCATTCTAGAATTGTCGAACATGTGATTTAGAATGTCGGCGAACATTCCATTCTAGAACTGTCAAACATGTGATTTAGAATGTTGACGAACATTCCATTCTACAATGGTCAGACATTGCTTTTAGAATGTCGGCGAACATTCCATTCTAGAATTGTCAAACATGTGATTTAGAATGTTGACGAACATTCCATTCCAGAATGGTCAGACATTGCTATTAGAATGTTGGCGAACATTCCATTCTAGATTAGTCAAAAATGTGATTTAGAATGTTGATGAACATTACATTGTAGAACTGTCAAACGTGTTTTAAAAGGTTGACGAACATTCCATTCTAGAATTGTGAGACAATGTGATTTAGAATGATCATGAACATTCCATTCTAGAATTGTCAAACATGTGATTTAGAATGTCGGCGAACATTCCATTCTAGAACTGTCAAACATGTGATTTAGAATGTTGACGAACATTCCATTCCAGAATCGTCAGTCTTTGCTTTTAGAATGTTGACGAACATTCCATTCCAGAATCGTCAAATATTGCTTTTAGAATGTTGGCGAACATTCCATTCTAGAATTTTCAAACATTCAAACAACGTTATGGAATTCTGACTAACATTCCATACTAGAATTGTCAAACATTTGATTTAGAATGTTGACGAAAATTCCATTCCAGAATGGTCAGACATTGCTTTTAGGATGTCGGCGAACATTCCATTCTAGAATTGTTGGACAATGTGATTTAGAATGTTGACGAACATTACATTGTAGAACTGTCAAACGTGTTTTAGAAGGTTGACGAACATTCCTTTCTAGAATTGTCAGACAATGTGATTTAGAATGATCATGAACATTCCATTCTAGAATTGTCAAACATGTGATTTAGAATGTTGACGAGCATTCCATTCAAGAATTGTCAAACGTGATTTAGAATGTTGGCGAACATTACATTCTAGAATTTTCAAACATTCAAACTAAGTTCTGGAATTCTGACGAACATTCCATTCTAGAACTGTCAAGCATTGCTATTAGGATGTTGACGAACATTCCATTCTAGAATTGCCAAACATGTGATTTAGAATGTTGACGAACATTCCATTCCAGAATGGTCAGACATTGCTATTAGAATGTTGACAAGCATTCCATTCTAGAATTGTCAAACATGTGATTTAGAATGTCGGCAAACATTCCATTCTAGAATTGTCAAACATGTGATTTAGAATGTTGACGAACATTCCATTCCAGAATGGTCAGACATTGCTATTAGAATGTTGGCGAACATTCCATTCTAGATTAGTCAAAAATGTGATTTAGAATGTTGATGAACATTACATTCAAGAATTGTCAAACGTGATTTAGAACGTTGGCGAACATTACATTCTAGATTAGTCAAACATGTGATTTAGAATGTTGACGAGCATTCCATTCAAGAATTGTCAAACGTGATTTAGAACGTTGGCGAACATTACATTCTAGAATTTTCAAACATTCAAACTAAGTTCTGGAATTCTGACGAACATTTCATTCTAGAATTGCCAAACGTGATTTAGAATGTCGGCGAACATTCCATTCTAGAACTGTCAAACATGTGATTTAGAATGTTGACGAACATTCCATTCTACAATGGTCAGACATTGCTTTTAGAATGTCGGCGAACATTCCATTCTAGAATTGTCAAACATGTGATTTAGAATGTTGACGAACATTCCATTCCAGAATGGTCAGACATTGCTATTAGAATGTTGGCGAACATTCCATTCTAGATTAGTCAAAAATGTGATTTAGAATGTTGATGAACATTACATTGTAGAACTGTCAAACGTGTTTTAAAAGGTTGACGAACATTCCATTCTAGAATTGTGAGACAATGTGATTTAGAATGATCATGAACATTCCATTCTAGAATTGTCAAACATGTGATTTAGAATGTCGGCGAACATTCCATTCTAGAACTGTCAAACATGTGATTTAGAATGTTGACGAACATTCCATTCCAGAATCGTCAGTCTTTGCTTTTAGAATGTTGACGAACATTCCATTCCAGAATCGTCAAATATTGCTTTTAGAATGTTGGCGAACATTCCATTCTAGAATTTTCAAACATTCAAACAACGTTATGGAATTCTGACTAACATTCCATACTAGAATTGTCAAACATTTGATTTAGAATGTTGACGAAAATTCCATTCCAGAATGGTCAGACATTGCTTTTAGGATGTCGGCGAACATTCCATTCTAGAATTGTTGGACAATGTGATTTAGAATGTTGACGAACATTACATTGTAGAACTGTCAAACGTGTTTTAGAAGGTTGACGAACATTCCTTTCTAGAATTGTCAGATAATGTGATTTAGAATGATCATGAACATTCCATTCTAGAATTGTCAAACATGTGATTTAGAATGTTGACGAGCATTCCATTCAAGAATTGTCAAACATGTGATTTAGGATGTTGACGAGCATTCCATTCAAGAATTGTCAAACGTGATTTAGAATGTTGGCGAACATTACATTCTAGAATTTTCAAACATTCAAACTAAGTTCTGGAATTCTGACGAACATTCCATTCTAGAACTGTCAAGCATTGCTATTAGGATGTTGACGAACATTCCATTCTAGAATTGCCAAACATGTGATTTAGAATGTTGACGAACATTCCATTCCAGAATGGTCAGACATTGCTATTAGAATGTTGACGAGCATTCCATTCTAGAATTGTCAAACATGTGATTTAGAATGTCGGCAAACATTCCATTCTAGAATTGTCAAACATGTGATTTAGAATGTTGACGAACATTCCATTCCAGAATGGTCAGACATTGCTATTAGAATGTTGGCGAACATTCCATTCTAGAATTGTCGAACATGTGATTTAGAATGTCGGCGAACATTCCATTCTAGAACTGTCAAACATGTGATTTAGAATGTTGACGAACATTCCATTCTACAATGGTCAGACATTGCTTTTAGAATGTCGGCGAACATTCCATTCTAGAATTGTCAAACATGTGATTTAGAATGTTGACGAACATTCCATTCCAGAATGGTCAGACATTGCTATTAGAATGTTGGCGAACATTCCATTCTAGATTAGTCAAAAATGTGATTTAGAATGTTGATGAACATTACATTGTAGAACTGTCAAACGTGTTTTAAAAGGTTGACGAACATTCCATTCTAGAATTGTGAGACAATGTGATTTAGAATGATCATGAACATTCCATTCTAGAATTGTCAAACATGTGATTTAGAATGTCGGCGAACATTCCATTCTAGAACTGTCAAACATGTGATTTAGAATGTTGACGAACATTCCATTCCAGAATCGTCAGTCTTTGCTTTTAGAATGTTGACGAACATTCCATTCCAGAATCGTCAAATATTGCTTTTAGGATGTCGGCGAACATTCCATTCTAGAATTGTTGGACAATGTGATTTAGAATGTTGACGAACATTACATTGTAGAACTGTCAAACGTGTTTTAGAAGGTTGACGAACATTCCTTTCTAGAATTGTCAGACAATGTGATTTAGAATGATCATGAACATTCCATTCTAGAATTGTCAAACATGTGATTTAGAATGTTGACGAGCATTCCATTCAAGAATTGTCAAACGTGATTTAGAATGTTGGCGAACATTACATTCTAGAATTTTCAAACATTCAAACTAAGTTCTGGAATTCTGACGAACATTCCATTCTAGAACTGTCAAGCATTGCTATTAGGATGTTGACGAACATTCCATTCTAGAATTGCCAAACATGTGATTTAGAATGTTGACGAACATTCCATTCCAGAATGGTCAGACATTGCTATTAGAATGTTGACAAGCATTCCATTCTAGAATTGTCAAACATGTGATTTAGAATGTCGGCAAACATTCCATTCTAGAATTGTCAAACATGTGATTTAGAATGTTGACGAACATTCCATTCCAGAATGGTCAGACATTGCTATTAGAATGTTGGCGAACATTCCATTCTAGATTAGTCAAAAATGTGATTTAGAATGTTGATGAACATTACATTCAAGAATTGTCAAACGTGATTTAGAACGTTGGCGAACATTACATTCTAGATTAGTCAAACATGTGATTTAGAATGTTGACGAGCATTCCATTCAAGAATTGTCAAACGTGATTTAGAACGTTGGCGAACATTACATTCTAGAATTTTCAAACATTCAAACTAAGTTCTGGAATTCTGACGAACATTTCATTCTAGAATTGCCAAACGTGATTTAGAATGTCGGCGAACATTCCATTCTAGAACTGTCAAACATGTGATTTAGAATGTTGATGAACATTCCATTCTACAATGGTCAGACATTGCTTTTAGAATGTTGGCGAACATTCCATTCTAGAATTGTCAAACATGTGATTTAGAATATTGACGAGCATTCCATTCAAGAATTGTCAAAAATGTGATTTAGAATGTTGACGAACATTACATTGTAGAACTGTCAAACGTGTTTTAGAAGGTTGACGAACATTCCTTTCTAGAATTGTCAGACAATGTGATTTAGAATGATCATGAACATTCCATTCTAGAATTGTCAAACATGTGATTTAGAATGTTGACGAGCATTCCATTCAAGAATTGTCAAACGTGATTTAGAATGTTGGCGAACATTACATTCTAGAATTATCAAACATTCAAACTAAGTTCTGGAATTCTGACGAACATTCCATTCTAGAACTGTCAAGCATTGCTATTAGGATGTTGACGAGCATTCCATTCTAGAATTGTCAAACATGTGATTTAGAATGTCGGCAAACATTCCATTCTAGAATTGTCAAACATGTGATTTAGAATGTTGACGAACATTCCATTCCAGAATGGTCAGACATTGCTATTAGAATGTTGGCGAACATTCCATTCTAGAATTGTCGAACATGTGATTTAGAATGTCGGCGAACATTCCATTCTAGAACTGTCAAACATGTGATTTAGAATGTTGACGAACATTCCATTCTACAATGGTCAGACATTGCTTTTAGAATGTCGGCGAACATTCCATTCTAGAATTGTCAAACATGTGATTTAGAATGTTGACGAACATTACATTGTAGAACTGTCAAACGTGTTTTAGAAGGTTGACGAACATTCCTTTCTAGAATTGTCAGACAATGTGATTTAGAATGATCATGAACATTCCATTCTAGAATTGTCAAACATGTGATTTAGAATGTTGACGAGCATTCCATTCAAGAATTGTCAAACGTGATTTAGAATGTTGGCGAACATTACATTCTAGAATTATCAAACATTCAAACTAAGTTCTGGAATTCTGACGAACATTCCATTCTAGAACTGTCAAGCATTGCTATTAGGATGTTGACGAGCATTCCATTCTAGAATTGTCAAACATGTGATTTAGAATGTCGGCAAACATTCCATTCTAGAATTGTCAAACATGTGATTTAGAATGTTGACGAACATTCCATTCCAGAATGGTCAGACATTGCTATTAGAATGTTGGCGAACATTCCATTCTAGAATTGTCGAACATGTGATTTAGAATGTCGGCGAACATTCCATTCTAGAACTGTCAAACATGTGATTTAGAATGTTGACGAACATTCCATTCTACAATGGTCAGACATTGCTTTTAGAATGTCGGCGAACATTCCATTCTAGAATTGTCGAACATGTGATTTAGAATGTCGGCGAACATTCCATTCTAGAACTGTCAAACATGTGATTTAGAATGTTGACGAACATTCCATTCCAGAATGGTCAGACATTGCTATTAGAATGTTGACAAGCATTCCATTCTAGAATTGTCAAACATGTGATTTAGAATGTCGGCAAACATTCCATTCTAGAATTGTCAAACATGTGATTTAGAATGTTGACGAACATTCCATTCCAGAATGGTCAGACATTGCTATTAGAATGTTGGCGAACATTCCATTCTAGATTAGTCAAAAATGTGATTTAGAATGTTGATGAACATTACATTCAAGAATTGTCAAACGTGATTTAGAACGTTGGCGAACATTACATTCTAGATTAGTCAAACATGTGATTTAGAATGTTGACGAGCATTCCATTCAAGAATTGTCAAACGTGATTTAGAACGTTGGCGAACATTACATTCTAGAATTTTCAAACATTCAAACTAAGTTCTGGAATTCTGACGAACATTTCATTCTAGAATTGCCAAACGTGATTTAGAATGTCGGCGAACATTCCATTCTAGAACTGTCAAACATGTGATTTAGAATGTTGACGAACATTCCATTCTACAATGGTCAGACATTGCTTTTAGAATGTCGGCGAACATTCCATTCTAGAATTGTCAAACATGTGATTTAGAATGTTGACGAACATTCCATTCCAGAATGGTCAGACATTGCTATTAGAATGTTGGCGAACATTCCATTCTAGATTAGTCAAAAATGTGATTTAGAATGTTGATGAACATTACATTGTAGAACTGTCAAACGTGTTTTAAAAGGTTGACGAACATTCCATTCTAGAATTGTGAGACAATGTGATTTAGAATGATCATGAACATTCCATTCTAGAATTGTCAAACATGTGATTTAGAATGTCGGCGAACATTCCATTCTAGAACTGTCAAACATGTGATTTAGAATGTTGACGAACATTCCATTCCAGAATCGTCAGTCTTTGCTTTTAGAATGTTGACGAACATTCCATTCCAGAATCGTCAAATATTGCTTTTAGAATGTTGGCGAACATTCCATTCTAGAATTTTCAAACATTCAAACAACGTTATGGAATTCTGACTAACATTCCATACTAGAATTGTCAAACATTTGATTTAGAATGTTGACGAAAATTCCATTCCAGAATGGTCAGACATTGCTTTTAGGATGTCGGCGAACATTCCATTCTAGAATTGTTGGACAATGTGATTTAGAATGTTGACGAACATTACATTGTAGAACTGTCAAACGTGTTTTAGAAGGTTGACGAACATTCCTTTCTAGAATTGTCAGATAATGTGATTTAGAATGATCATGAACATTCCATTCTAGAATTGTCAAACATGTGATTTAGAATGTTGACGAGCATTCCATTCAAGAATTGTCAAACATGTGATTTAGGATGTTGACGAGCATTCCATTCAAGAATTGTCAAACGTGATTTAGAATGTTGGCGAACATTACATTCTAGAATTTTCAAACATTCAAACTAAGTTCTGGAATTCTGACGAACATTCCATTCTAGAACTGTCAAGCATTGCTATTAGGATGTTGACGAACATTCCATTCTAGAATTGCCAAACATGTGATTTAGAATGTTGACGAACATTCCATTCCAGAATGGTCAGACATTGCTATTAGAATGTTGACGAGCATTCCATTCTAGAATTGTCAAACATGTGATTTAGAATGTCGGCAAACATTCCATTCTAGAATTGTCAAACATGTGATTTAGAATGTTGACGAACATTCCATTCCAGAATGGTCAGACATTGCTATTAGAATGTTGGCGAACATTCCATTCTAGAATTGTCGAACATGTGATTTAGAATGTCGGCGAACATTCCATTCTAGAACTGTCAAACATGTGATTTAGAATGTTGACGAACATTCCATTCTACAATGGTCAGACATTGCTTTTAGAATGTCGGCGAACATTCCATTCTAGAATTGTCAAACATGTGATTTAGAATGTTGACGAACATTCCATTCCAGAATGGTCAGACATTGCTATTAGAATGTTGGCGAACATTCCATTCTAGATTAGTCAAAAATGTGATTTAGAATGTTGATGAACATTACATTGTAGAACTGTCAAACGTGTTTTAAAAGGTTGACGAACATTCCATTCTAGAATTGTGAGACAATGTGATTTAGAATGATCATGAACATTCCATTCTAGAATTGTCAAACATGTGATTTAGAATGTCGGCGAACATTCCATTCTAGAACTGTCAAACATGTGATTTAGAATGTTGACGAACATTCCATTCCAGAATCGTCAGTCTTTGCTTTTAGAATGTTGACGAACATTCCATTCCAGAATCGTCAAATATTGCTTTTAGGATGTCGGCGAACATTCCATTCTAGAATTGTTGGACAATGTGATTTAGAATGTTGACGAACATTACATTGTAGAACTGTCAAACGTGTTTTAGAAGGTTGACGAACATTCCTTTCTAGAATTGTCAGACAATGTGATTTAGAATGATCATGAACATTCCATTCTAGAATTGTCAAACATGTGATTTAGAATGTTGACGAGCATTCCATTCAAGAATTGTCAAACGTGATTTAGAATGTTGGCGAACATTACATTCTAGAATTTTCAAACATTCAAACTAAGTTCTGGAATTCTGACGAACATTCCATTCTAGAACTGTCAAGCATTGCTATTAGGATGTTGACGAACATTCCATTCTAGAATTGCCAAACATGTGATTTAGAATGTTGACGAACATTCCATTCCAGAATGGTCAGACATTGCTATTAGAATGTTGACAAGCATTCCATTCTAGAATTGTCAAACATGTGATTTAGAATGTCGGCAAACATTCCATTCTAGAATTGTCAAACATGTGATTTAGAATGTTGACGAACATTCCATTCCAGAATGGTCAGACATTGCTATTAGAATGTTGGCGAACATTCCATTCTAGATTAGTCAAAAATGTGATTTAGAATGTTGATGAACATTACATTCAAGAATTGTCAAACGTGATTTAGAACGTTGGCGAACATTACATTCTAGATTAGTCAAACATGTGATTTAGAATGTTGACGAGCATTCCATTCAAGAATTGTCAAACGTGATTTAGAACGTTGGCGAACATTACATTCTAGAATTTTCAAACATTCAAACTAAGTTCTGGAATTCTGACGAACATTTCATTCTAGAATTGCCAAACGTGATTTAGAATGTCGGCGAACATTCCATTCTAGAACTGTCAAACATGTGATTTAGAATGTTGATGAACATTCCATTCTACAATGGTCAGACATTGCTTTTAGAATGTTGGCGAACATTCCATTCTAGAATTGTCAAACATGTGATTTAGAATATTGACGAGCATTCCATTCAAGAATTGTCAAAAATGTGATTTAGAATGTTGACGAACATTACATTGTAGAACTGTCAAACGTGTTTTAGAAGGTTGACGAACATTCCTTTCTAGAATTGTCAGACAATGTGATTTAGAATGATCATGAACATTCCATTCTAGAATTGTCAAACATGTGATTTAGAATGTTGACGAGCATTCCATTCAAGAATTGTCAAACGTGATTTAGAATGTTGGCGAACATTACATTCTAGAATTATCAAACATTCAAACTAAGTTCTGGAATTCTGACGAACATTCCATTCTAGAACTGTCAAGCATTGCTATTAGGATGTTGACGAGCATTCCATTCTAGAATTGTCAAACATGTGATTTAGAATGTCGGCAAACATTCCATTCTAGAATTGTCAAACATGTGATTTAGAATGTTGACGAACATTCCATTCCAGAATGGTCAGACATTGCTATTAGAATGTTGGCGAACATTCCATTCTAGAATTGTCGAACATGTGATTTAGAATGTCGGCGAACATTCCATTCTAGAACTGTCAAACATGTGATTTAGAATGTTGACGAACATTCCATTCTACAATGGTCAGACATTGCTTTTAGAATGTCGGCGAACATTCCATTCTAGAATTGTCAAACATGTGATTTAGAATGTTGACGAACATTCCATTCCAGAATGGTCAGACATTGCTATTAGAATGTTGGCGAACATTCCATTCTAGATTAGTCAAAAATGTGATTTAGAATGTTGATGAACATTCCATTCTAGAATTGTCAAACATGTGATTTAGGATGTTGACGAGCATTCCATTCAAGAATTGTCAAACGTGATTTAGAATGTTGGCGAACATTACATTCTAGAATTTTCAAACATTCAAACTAAGTTCTGGAATTCTGACGAACATTCCATTCTAGAACTGTCAAGCATTGCTATTAGGATGTTGACGAACATTCCATTCTAGAATTGCCAAACATGTGATTTAGAATGTTGACGAACATTCCATTCCAGAATGGTCAGACATTGCTTTTAGAATGTCGGTGAACATTCCATTCTAGAATTGTCAAACATGTGATTTAGAATGTTGACGAACATTCCATTCCAGAATGGTCAGACATTGCTATTAGAATGTTGGCGAACATTCCATTCTAGAATTGTCAAACATGTGATTTAGAATATTGACGAGCATTCCATTCAAGAATTGTCAAAAATGTGATTTAGAATGTTGACGAACATTACATTGTAGAACTGTCAAACGTGTTTTAGAAGGTTGACGAACATTCCTTTCTAGAATTGTCAGACAATGTGATTTAGAATGATCATGAACATTCCATTCTAGAATTGTCAAACATGTGATTTAGAATGTTGACGAGCATTCCATTCAAGAATTGTCAAACGTGATTTAGAATGTTGGCGAACATTACATTCTAGAATTTTCAAACATTCAAACTAAGTTCTGGAATTCTGACGAACATTCCATTCTAGAACTGTCAAGCATTGCTATTAGGATGTTGACGAACATTCCATTCTAGAATTGCCAAACATGTGATTTAGAATGTTGACGAACATTCCATTCCAGAATGGTCAGACATTGCTATTAGAATGTTGACGAGCATTCCATTCTAGAATTGTCAAACATGTGATTTAGAATGTCGGCAAACATTCCATTCTAGAATTGTCAAACATGTGATTTAGAATGTTGACGAACATTCCATTCCAGAATGGTCAGACATTGCTATTAGAATGTTGGCGAACATTCCATTCTAGAATTGTCGAACATGTGATTTAGAATGTCGGCGAACATTCCATTCTAGAACTGTCAAACATGTGATTTAGAATGTTGACGAACATTCCATTCTACAATGGTCAGACATTGCTTTTAGAATGTCGGCGAACATTCCATTCTAGAATTGTCAAACATGTGATTTAGAATGTCGGCGAACATTCCATTCTAGAACTGTCAAACATGTGATTTAGAATGTTGACGAACATTCCATTCCAGAATCGTCAGTCTTTGCTTTTAGAATGTTGACGAACATTCCATTCCAGAATCGTCAAATATTGCTTTTAGGATGTCGGCGAACATTCCATTCTAGAATTGTTGGACAATGTGATTTAGAATGTTGACGAACATTACATTGTAGAACTGTCAAACGTGTTTTAGAAGGTTGACGAACATTCCTTTCTAGAATTGTCAGACAATGTGATTTAGAATGATCATGAACATTCCATTCTAGAATTGTCAAACATGTGATTTAGAATGTTGACGAGCATTCCATTCAAGAATTGTCAAACGTGATTTAGAATGTTGGCGAACATTACATTCTAGAATTTTCAAACATTCAAACTAAGTTCTGGAATTCTGACGAACATTCCATTCTAGAACTGTCAAGCATTGCTATTAGGATGTTGACGAACATTCCATTCTAGAATTGCCAAACATGTGATTTAGAATGTTGACGAACATTCCATTCCAGAATGGTCAGACATTGCTATTAGAATGTTGACAAGCATTCCATTCTAGAATTGTCAAACATGTGATTTAGAATGTCGGCAAACATTCCATTCTAGAATTGTCAAACATGTGATTTAGAATGTTGACGAACATTCCATTCCAGAATGGTCAGACATTGCTATTAGAATGTTGGCGAACATTCCATTCTAGATTAGTCAAAAATGTGATTTAGAATGTTGATGAACATTACATTCAAGAATTGTCAAACGTGATTTAGAACGTTGGCGAACATTACATTCTAGATTAGTCAAACATGTGATTTAGAATGTTGACGAGCATTCCATTCAAGAATTGTCAAACGTGATTTAGAACGTTGGCGAACATTACATTCTAGAATTTTCAAACATTCAAACTAAGTTCTGGAATTCTGACGAACATTTCATTCTAGAATTGCCAAACGTGATTTAGAATGTCGGCGAACATTCCATTCTAGAACTGTCAAACATGTGATTTAGAATGTTGATGAACATTCCATTCTACAATGGTCAGACATTGCTTTTAGAATGTTGGCGAACATTCCATTCTAGAATTGTCAAACATGTGATTTAGAATATTGACGAGCATTCCATTCAAGAATTGTCAAAAATGTGATTTAGAATGTTGACGAACATTACATTGTAGAACTGTCAAACGTGTTTTAGAAGGTTGACGAACATTCCTTTCTAGAATTGTCAGACAATGTGATTTAGAATGATCATGAACATTCCATTCTAGAATTGTCAAACATGTGATTTAGAATGTTGACGAGCATTCCATTCAAGAATTGTCAAACGTGATTTAGAATGTTGGCGAACATTACATTCTAGAATTATCAAACATTCAAACTAAGTTCTGGAATTCTGACGAACATTCCATTCTAGAACTGTCAAGCATTGCTATTAGGATGTTGACGAGCATTCCATTCTAGAATTGTCAAACATGTGATTTAGAATGTCGGCAAACATTCCATTCTAGAATTGTCAAACATGTGATTTAGAATGTTGGCGAACATTCCATTCTAGATTAGTCAAAAATGTGATTTAGAATGTTGATGAACATTACATTGTAGAACTGTCAAACGTGTTTTAAAAGGTTGACGAACATTCCATTCTAGAATTGTGAGACAATGTGATTTAGAATGATCATGAACATTCCATTCTAGAATTGTCAAACATGTGATTTAGAATGTCGGCGAACATTCCATTCTAGAACTGTCAAACATGTGATTTAGAATGTTGACGAACATTCCATTCCAGAATCGTCAGTCTTTGCTTTTAGAATGTTGACGAACATTCCATTCCAGAATCGTCAAATATTGCTTTTAGAATGTTGGCGAACATTCCATTCTAGAATTTTCAAACATTCAAACAACGTTATGGAATTCTGACTAACATTCCATACTAGAATTGTCAAACATTTGATTTAGAATGTTGACGAAAATTCCATTCCAGAATGGTCAGACATTGCTTTTAGGATGTCGGCGAACATTCCATTCTAGAATTGTTGGACAATGTGATTTAGAATGTTGACGAACATTACATTGTAGAACTGTCAAACGTGTTTTAGAAGGTTGACGAACATTCCTTTCTAGAATTGTCAGATAATGTGATTTAGAATGATCATGAACATTCCATTCTAGAATTGTCAAACATGTGATTTAGAATGTTGACGAGCATTCCATTCAAGAATTGTCAAACATGTGATTTAGGATGTTGACGAGCATTCCATTCAAGAATTGTCAAACGTGATTTAGAATGTTGGCGAACATTACATTCTAGAATTTTCAAACATTCAAACTAAGTTCTGGAATTCTGACGAACATTCCATTCTAGAACTGTCAAGCATTGCTATTAGGATGTTGACGAACATTCCATTCTAGAATTGCCAAACATGTGATTTAGAATGTTGACGAACATTCCATTCCAGAATGGTCAGACATTGCTATTAGAATGTTGACGAGCATTCCATTCTAGAATTGTCAAACATGTGATTTAGAATGTCGGCAAACATTCCATTCTAGAATTGTCAAACATGTGATTTAGAATGTTGACGAACATTCCATTCCAGAATGGTCAGACATTGCTATTAGAATGTTGGCGAACATTCCATTCTAGAATTGTCGAACATGTGATTTAGAATGTCGGCGAACATTCCATTCTAGAACTGTCAAACATGTGATTTAGAATGTTGACGAACATTCCATTCTACAATGGTCAGACATTGCTTTTAGAATGTCGGCGAACATTCCATTCTAGAATTGTCAAACATGTGATTTAGAATGTTGACGAACATTCCATTCCAGAATGGTCAGACATTGCTATTAGAATGTTGGCGAACATTCCATTCTAGATTAGTCAAAAATGTGATTTAGAATGTTGATGAACATTACATTGTAGAACTGTCAAACGTGTTTTAAAAGGTTGACGAACATTCCATTCTAGAATTGTGAGACAATGTGATTTAGAATGATCATGAACATTCCATTCTAGAATTGTCAAACATGTGATTTAGAATGTCGGCGAACATTCCATTCTAGAACTGTCAAACATGTGATTTAGAATGTTGACGAACATTCCATTCCAGAATCGTCAGTCTTTGCTTTTAGAATGTTGACGAACATTCCATTCCAGAATCGTCAAATATTGCTTTTAGGATGTCGGCGAACATTCCATTCTAGAATTGTTGGACAATGTGATTTAGAATGTTGACGAACATTACATTGTAGAACTGTCAAACGTGTTTTAGAAGGTTGACGAACATTCCTTTCTAGAATTGTCAGACAATGTGATTTAGAATGATCATGAACATTCCATTCTAGAATTGTCAAACATGTGATTTAGAATGTTGACGAGCATTCCATTCAAGAATTGTCAAACGTGATTTAGAATGTTGGCGAACATTACATTCTAGAATTTTCAAACATTCAAACTAAGTTCTGGAATTCTGACGAACATTCCATTCTAGAACTGTCAAGCATTGCTATTAGGATGTTGACGAACATTCCATTCTAGAATTGCCAAACATGTGATTTAGAATGTTGACGAACATTCCATTCCAGAATGGTCAGACATTGCTATTAGAATGTTGACAAGCATTCCATTCTAGAATTGTCAAACATGTGATTTAGAATGTCGGCAAACATTCCATTCTAGAATTGTCAAACATGTGATTTAGAATGTTGACGAACATTCCATTCCAGAATGGTCAGACATTGCTATTAGAATGTTGGCGAACATTCCATTCTAGATTAGTCAAAAATGTGATTTAGAATGTTGATGAACATTACATTCAAGAATTGTCAAACGTGATTTAGAACGTTGGCGAACATTACATTCTAGATTAGTCAAACATGTGATTTAGAATGTTGACGAGCATTCCATTCAAGAATTGTCAAACGTGATTTAGAACGTTGGCGAACATTACATTCTAGAATTTTCAAACATTCAAACTAAGTTCTGGAATTCTGACGAACATTTCATTCTAGAATTGCCAAACGTGATTTAGAATGTCGGCGAACATTCCATTCTAGAACTGTCAAACATGTGATTTAGAATGTTGATGAACATTCCATTCTACAATGGTCAGACATTGCTTTTAGAATGTTGGCGAACATTCCATTCTAGAATTGTCAAACATGTGATTTAGAATATTGACGAGCATTCCATTCAAGAATTGTCAAAAATGTGATTTAGAATGTTGACGAACATTACATTGTAGAACTGTCAAACGTGTTTTAGAAGGTTGACGAACATTCCTTTCTAGAATTGTCAGACAATGTGATTTAGAATGATCATGAACATTCCATTCTAGAATTGTCAAACATGTGATTTAGAATGTTGACGAGCATTCCATTCAAGAATTGTCAAACGTGATTTAGAATGTTGGCGAACATTACATTCTAGAATTATCAAACATTCAAACTAAGTTCTGGAATTCTGACGAACATTCCATTCTAGAACTGTCAAGCATTGCTATTAGGATGTTGACGAGCATTCCATTCTAGAATTGTCAAACATGTGATTTAGAATGTCGGCAAACATTCCATTCTAGAATTGTCAAACATGTGATTTAGAATGTTGACGAACATTCCATTCCAGAATGGTCAGACATTGCTATTAGAATGTTGGCGAACATTCCATTCTAGAATTGTCGAACATGTGATTTAGAATGGCGGCGAACATTCCATTCTAGAACTGTCAAACATGTGATTTAGAATGTTGACGAACATTCCATTCTACAATGGTCAGACATTGCTTTTAGAATGTCGGCGAACATTCCATTCTAGAATTGTCAAACATGTGATTTAGAATGTTGACGAACATTCCATTCCAGAATGGTCAGACATTGCTATTAGAATGTTGGCGAACATTCCATTCTAGATTAGTCAAAAATGTGATTTAGAATGTTGATGAACATTCCATTCTAGAATTGTCAAACATGTGATTTAGGATGTTGACGAGCATTCCATTCAAGAATTGTCAAACGTGATTTAGAATGTTGGCGAACATTACATTCTAGAATTTTCAAACATTCAAACTAAGTTCTGGAATTCTGACGAACATTCCATTCTAGAACTGTCAAGCATTGCTATTAGGATGTTGACGAACATTCCATTCTAGAATTGCCAAACATGTGATTTAGAATGTTGACGAACATTCCATTCCAGAATGGTCAGACATTGCTTTTAGAATGTCGGTGAACATTCCATTCTAGAATTGTCAAACATGTGATTTAGAATGTTGACGAACATTCCATTCCAGAATGGTCAGACATTGCTATTAGAATGTTGGCGAACATTCCATTCTAGAATTGTCAAACATGTGATTTAGAATATTGACGAGCATTCCATTCAAGAATTGTCAAAAATGTGATTTAGAATGTTGACGAACATTACATTGTAGAACTGTCAAACGTGTTTTAGAAGGTTGACGAACATTCCTTTCTAGAATTGTCAGACAATGTGATTTAGAATGATCATGAACATTCCATTCTAGAATTGTCAAACATGTGATTTAGAATGTTGACGAGCATTCCATTCAAGAATTGTCAAACGTGATTTAGAATGTTGGCGAACATTACATTCTAGAATTTTCAAACATTCAAACTAAGTTCTGGAATTCTGACGAACATTCCATTCTAGAACTGTCAAGCATTGCTATTAGGATGTTGACGAACATTCCATTCTAGAATTGCCAAACATGTGATTTAGAATGTTGACGAACATTCCATTCCAGAATGGTCAGACATTGCTATTAGAATGTTGACGAGCATTCCATTCTAGAATTGTCAAACATGTGATTTAGAATGTCGGCAAACATTCCATTCTAGAATTGTCAAACATGTGATTTAGAATGTTGACGAACATTCCATTCCAGAATGGTCAGACATTGCTATTAGAATGTTGGCGAACATTCCATTCTAGAATTGTCGAACATGTGATTTAGAATGTCGGCGAACATTCCATTCTAGAACTGTCAAACATGTGATTTAGAATGTTGACGAACATTCCATTCTACAATGGTCAGACATTGCTTTTAGAATGTCGGCGAACATTCCATTCTAGAATTGTCAAACATGTGATTTAGAATGTTGACGAACATTCCATTCCAGAATGGTCAGACATTGCTATTAGAATGTTGGCGAACATTCCATTCTAGATTAGTCAAAAATGTGATTTAGAATGTTGATGAACATTACATTGTAGAACTGTCAAACGTGTTTTAAAAGGTTGACGAACATTCCATTCTAGAATTGTGAGACAATGTGATTTAGAATGATCATGAACATTCCATTCTAGAATTGTCAAACATGTGATTTAGAATGTCGGCGAACATTCCATTCTAGAACTGTCAAACATGTGATTTAGAATGTTGACGAACATTCCATTCCAGAATCGTCAGTCTTTGCTTTTAGAATGTTGACGAACATTCCATTCCAGAATCGTCAAATATTGCTTTTAGAATGTTGGCGAACATTCCATTCTAGAATTTTCAAACATTCAAACAACGTTATGGAATTCTGACTAACATTCCATACTAGAATTGTCAAACATTTGATTTAGAATGTTGACGAAAATTCCATTCCAGAATGGTCAGACATTGCTTTTAGGATGTCGGCGAACATTCCATTCTAGAATTGTTGGACAATGTGATTTAGAATGTTGACGAACATTACATTGTAGAACTGTCAAACGTGTTTTAGAAGGTTGACGAACATTCCTTTCTAGAATTGTCAGACAATGTGATTTAGAATGATCATGAACATTCCATTCTAGAATTGTCAAACATGTGATTTAGAATGTTGACGAGCATTCCATTCAAGAATTGTCAAACGTGATTTAGAATGTTGGCGAACATTACATTCTAGAATTTTCAAACATTCAAACTAAGTTCTGGAATTCTGACGAACATTCCATTCTAGAACTGTCAAGCATTGCTATTAGGATGTTGACGAACATTCCATTCTAGAATTGCCAAACATGTGATTTAGAATGTTGACGAACATTCCATTCCAGAATGGTCAGACATTGCTATTAGAATGTTGACAAGCATTCCATTCTAGAATTGTCAAACATGTGATTTAGAATGTCGGCAAACATTCCATTCTAGAATTGTCAAACATGTGATTTAGAATGTTGACGAACATTCCATTCCAGAATGGTCAGACATTGCTATTAGAATGTTGGCGAACATTCCATTCTAGATTAGTCAAAAATGTGATTTAGAATGTTGATGAACATTACATTCAAGAATTGTCAAACGTGATTTAGAACGTTGGCGAACATTACATTCTAGATTAGTCAAACATGTGATTTAGAATGTTGACGAGCATTCCATTCAAGAATTGTCAAACGTGATTTAGAACGTTGGCGAACATTACATTCTAGAATTTTCAAACATTCAAACTAAGTTCTGGAATTCTGACGAACATTTCATTCTAGAATTGCCAAACGTGATTTAGAATGTCGGCGAACATTCCATTCTAGAACTGTCAAACATGTGATTTAGAATGTTGATGAACATTCCATTCTACAATGGTCAGACATTGCTTTTAGAATGTTGGCGAACATTCCATTCTAGAATTGTCAAACATGTGATTTAGAATATTGACGAGCATTCCATTCAAGAATTGTCAAAAATGTGATTTAGAATGTTGACGAACATTACATTGTAGAACTGTCAAACGTGTTTTAGAAGGTTGACGAACATTCCTTTCTAGAATTGTCAGACAATGTGATTTAGAATGATCATGAACATTCCATTCTAGAATTGTCAAACATGTGATTTAGAATGTTGACGAGCATTCCATTCAAGAATTGTCAAACGTGATTTAGAATGTTGGCGAACATTACATTCTAGAATTATCAAACATTCAAACTAAGTTCTGGAATTCTGACGAACATTCCATTCTAGAACTGTCAAGCATTGCTATTAGGATGTTGACGAGCATTCCATTCTAGAATTGTCAAACATGTGATTTAGAATGTCGGCAAACATTCCATTCTAGAATTGTCAAACATGTGATTTAGAATGTTGACGAACATTCCATTCCAGAATGGTCAGACATTGCTATTAGAATGTTGGCGAACATTCCATTCTAGAATTGTCGAACATGTGATTTAGAATGTCGGCGAACATTCCATTCTAGAACTGTCAAACATGTGATTTAGAATGTTGACGAACATTCCATTCTACAATGGTCAGACATTGCTTTTAGAATGTCGGCGAACATTCCATTCTAGAATTGTCAAACATGTGATTTAGAATGTTGACGAACATTCCATTCCAGAATGGTCAGACATTGCTATTAGAATGTTGGCGAACATTCCATTCTAGATTAGTCAAAAATGTGATTTAGAATGTTGATGAACATTCCATTCTAGAATTGTCAAACATGTGATTTAGGATGTTGACGAGCATTCCATTCAAGAATTGTCAAACGTGATTTAGAATGTTGGCGAACATTACATTCTAGAATTTTCAAACATTCAAACTAAGTTCTGGAATTCTGACGAACATTCCATTCTAGAACTGTCAAGCATTGCTATTAGGATGTTGACGAACATTCCATTCTAGAATTGCCAAACATGTGATTTAGAATGTTGACGAACATTCCATTCCAGAATGGTCAGACATTGCTTTTAGAATGTCGGTGAACATTCCATTCTAGAATTGTCAAACATGTGATTTAGAATGTTGACGAACATTCCATTCCAGAATGGTCAGACATTGCTATTAGAATGTTGGCGAACATTCCATTCTAGAATTGTCAAACATGTGATTTAGAATATTGACGAGCATTCCATTCAAGAATTGTCAAAAATGTGATTTAGAATGTTGACGAACATTACATTGTAGAACTGTCAAACGTGTTTTAGAAGGTTGACGAACATTCCTTTCTAGAATTGTCAGACAATGTGATTTAGAATGATCATGAACATTCCATTCTAGAATTGTCAAACATGTGATTTAGAATGTTGACGAGCATTCCATTCAAGAATTGTCAAACGTGATTTAGAATGTTGGCGAACATTACATTCTAGAATTTTCAAACATTCAAACTAAGTTCTGGAATTCTGACGAACATTCCATTCTAGAACTGTCAAGCATTGCTATTAGGATGTTGACGAACATTCCATTCTAGAATTGCCAAACATGTGATTTAGAATGTTGACGAACATTCCATTCCAGAATGGTCAGACATTGCTATTAGAATGTTGACGAGCATTCCATTCTAGAATTGTCAAACATGTGATTTAGAATGTCGGCAAACATTCCATTCTAGAATTGTCAAACATGTGATTTAGAATGTTGACGAACATTCCATTCCAGAATGGTCAGACATTGCTATTAGAATGTTGGCGAACATTCCATTCTAGAATTGTCGAACATGTGATTTAGAATGTCGGCGAACATTCCATTCTAGAACTGTCAAACATGTGATTTAGAATGTTGACGAACATTCCATTCTACAATGGTCAGACATTGCTTTTAGAATGTCGGCGAACATTCCATTCTAGAATTGTCAAACATGTGATTTAGAATGTTGACGAACATTCCATTCCAGAATGGTCAGACATTGCTATTAGAATGTTGGCGAACATTCCATTCTAGATTAGTCAAAAATGTGATTTAGAATGCTGGCGAACATTCCATTATAGAATTGTCAAACATGTGATTTAGAATGTCGGCGAACATTCCATTCTAGAATTGTCAAACGTGATTTAGAATGTTGACGAGCATTCCATTCAAGAATTGTCAAACGTGATTTAGAATGTTGACGAGCATTCCATTCTAGAATTGTCAAACATGTGATTTAGAATGTTGACGAACATTCCATTCTAGAATTGTCAGACATTGCGTGTAGAATGTCGGCGAACATTAGTTTCTAGAATTGTCAAAAATGTAATTTAGAATTTTGGCAAACTTTACATTCTAGAACTGACAAAAATGTGATTTAGAATGTTAGCGAACATTACATTCCAGAATGGTCAGACATTGCTATCAGAATGTCGGAGAACATTCCATCCTAAAATTGTCAAACATGTGATTTAGAACGTTGACGAGCATTCCATTCAAGAATTGTCAAACATGTGATTTAGAATGTTGATGAACATTCCATTCTACAATCGTCAGACATTGCTTTTAGAATGTCGGCAAACATTCCATTCTAGAATTCTCAAACATGTGATTTAGAATGTTGACGAACATTCCATTCCAGAATGGTCAGACATTGCTATTAGAATGTTGGCGAACATTCCATTCTAGAATTGTCAAACATGTGATTTAGAATATCGACGAGCATTCCATTCAAGAATTGTCAAAAATGTGATTTAGAATGTTGACGAACATTACATTGTAGAACTGTCAAACGTGTTTTAGAAGGTTGACGAACATTCCTTTCTAGAATTGTCAGGCAATGTGATTGAGAATGATCATGAACATTCCATTCTAGAATTGTCAAACATGTGATTTAGAATGTTGACGAGCATTCCATTCAAGAATTGTCAAACGTGATTTAGAACGTTGGCGAACATTACATTCTAGAATTTTCAAACATTCAAACTAAGTTCTGGAATTCTGACGAACATTTCATTCTAGAATTGCCAAACGTGATTTAGAATGTCGGCGAACATTCCATTCTAGAACTGTCAAACATGTGATTTAGAATATTGATGAACATTCCATTCTACAATGGTCAGACATTGCTTTTAGAATGTCGGTGAACATTCCATTCTAGAATTGTCAAACATGTGATTTAGAATGTTAGCGAACATTACATTCCAGAATGGTCAGACATTGCTATTAGAATGTTGGAGAACATTCCATCCTAGATTTGTCAAATATGTGATTTAGAATGTTGACGAACATTCCATTCTATAATGGTCAGGCATTGCTTTTAGATAGTCGGCGAACATTCCATTATAGAATTGTCAGACAATGTGATTTAGAATGATCACGAATATTCCATTCTAGACTTGTCAAAAATGTTATTTAGAATGTTAGCGAACATTCCATTCTAGAACTGTCAAACATGTGATTTAGAATGTTGACGAACATTCCATTCTACAATGGTCAGACATTGCTTTTAGAATGTCGGCCACCATTCCATTCTAGAATTGTGAGACAATGTGATTTAGAATGTTGACGAACATTCCATTCCAGAATGGTGAGACATTGCTATTAGAATGTTGGCGAACATTCCATTCTAGAATTGTCAAACATGTGATTTAGAATGTTGACGAACATTCCATTCCAGAATGGTCAGACATTGCTATTAGAATGTTGGCGAACATTCCATTCTAGAATTGTCGAACATGTGATTTAGAATGTCGGCGAACATTCCATTCTAGAACTGTCAAACATGTGATTTAGAATGTTGACGAACATTCCATTCTACAATGGTCAGACATTGCTTTTAGAATGTCGGCGAACATTCCATTCTAGAATTGTCAAACATGTGATTTAGAATGTTGACGAACATTCCATTCCAGAATGGTCAGACATTGCTATTAGAATGTTGGCGAACATTCCATTCTAGATTAGTCAAAAATGTGATTTAGAATGTTGATGAACATTCCATTCTAGAATTGTCAAACATGTGATTTAGGATGTTGACGAGCATTCCATTCAAGAATTGTCAAACGTGATTTAGAATGTTGGCGAACATTACATTCTAGAATTTTCAAACATTCAAACTAAGTTCTGGAATTCTGACGAACATTCCATTCTAGAACTGTCAAGCATTGCTATTAGGATGTTGACGAACATTCCATTCTAGAATTGCCAAACATGTGATTTAGAATGTTGACGAACATTCCATTCCAGAATGGTCAGACATTGCTTTTAGAATGTCGGTGAACATTCCATTCTAGAATTGTCAAACATGTGATTTAGAATGTTGACGAACATTCCATTCCAGAATGTTCAGACATTGCTATTAGAATGTTGGCGAACATTCCATTCTAGAATTGTCAAACATGTGATTTAGAATATTGACGAGCATTCCATTCAAGAATTGTCAAACGTGATTTAGAATGTTGGCGAACATTACATTCTAGAATTTTCAAACATTCAAACTAAGTTCTGGAATTCTGACGAACATTCCATTCTAGAACTGTCAAGCATTGCTATTAGGATGTTGACGAACATTCCATTCTAGAATTGCCAAACATGTGATTTAGAATGTTGACGAACATTCCATTCCAGAATGGTCAGACATTGCTATTAGAATGTTGACGAGCATTCCATTCTAGAATTGTCAAACATGTGATTTAGAATGTCGGCAAACATTCCATTCTAGAATTGTCAAACATGTGATTTAGAATGTTGACGAACATTCCATTCCAGAATGGTCAGACATTGCTATTAGAATGTTGGCGAACATTCCATTCTAGAATTGTCGAACATGTGATTTAGAATGTCGGCGAACATTCCATTCTAGAACTGTCAAACATGTGATTTAGAATGTTGACGAACATTCCATTCTACAATGGTCAGACATTGCTTTTAGAATGTCGGCGAACATTCCATTCTAGAATTGTCAAACATGTGATTTAGAATGTTGACGAACATTCCATTCCAGAATGGTCAGACATTGCTATTAGAATGTTGGCGAACATTCCATTCTAGATTAGTCAAAAATGTGATTTAGAATGCTGGCGAACATTCCATTATAGAATTGTCAAACATGTGATTTAGAATGTCGGCGAACATTCCATTCTAGAATTGTCAAACGTGATTTAGAATGTTGACGAGCATTCCATTCAAGAATTGTCAAACGTGATTTAGAATGTTGACGAGCATTCCATTCTAGAATTGTCAAACATGTGATTTAGAATGTTGACGAACATTCCATTCTAGAATTGTCAGACATTGCGTGTAGAATGTCGGCGAACATTAGTTTCTAGAATTGTCAAAAATGTAATTTAGAATTTTGGCAAACTTTACATTCTAGAACTGACAAAAATGTGATTTAGAATGTTAGCGAACATTACATTCCAGAATGGTCAGACATTGCTATCAGAATGTCGGAGAACATTCCATCCTAAAATTGTCAAACATGTGATTTAGAACGTTGACGAGCATTCCATTCAAGAATTGTCAAACATGTGATTTAGAATGTTGATGAACATTCCATTCTACAATCGTCAGACATTGCTTTTAGAATGTCGGCAAACATTCCATTCTAGAATTCTCAAACATGTGATTTAGAATGTTGACGAACATTCCATTCCAGAATGGTCAGACATTGCTATTAGAATGTTGGCGAACATTCCATTCTAGAATTGTCAAACATGTGATTTAGAATATCGACGAGCATTCCATTCAAGAATTGTCAAAAATGTGATTTAGAATGTTGACGAACATTACATTGTAGAACTGTCAAACGTGTTTTAGAAGGTTGACGAACATTCCTTTCTAGAATTGTCAGGCAATGTGATTGAGAATGATCATGAACATTCCATTCTAGAATTGTCAAACATGTGATTTAGAATGTTGACGAGCATTCCATTCAAGAATTGTCAAACGTGATTTAGAACGTTGGCGAACATTACATTCTAGAATTTTCAAACATTCAAACTAAGTTCTGGAATTCTGACGAACATTTCATTCTAGAATTGCCAAACGTGATTTAGAATGTCGGCGAACATTCCATTCTAGAACTGTCAAACATGTGATTTAGAATATTGATGAACATTCCATTCTACAATGGTCAGACATTGCTTTTAGAATGTCGGTGAACATTCCATTCTAGAATTGTCAAACATGTGATTTAGAATGTTAGCGAACATTACATTCCAGAATGGTCAGACATTGCTATTAGAATGTTGGAGAACATTCCATCCTAGATTTGTCAAATATGTGATTTAGAATGTTGACGAACATTCCATTCTATAATGGTCAGGCATTGCTTTTAGATAGTCGGCGAACATTCCATTATAGAATTGTCAGACAATGTGATTTAGAATGATCACGAATATTCCATTCTAGACTTGTCAAAAATGTTATTTAGAATGTTAGCGAACATTCCATTCTAGAACTGTCAAACATGTGATTTAGAATGTTGACGAACATTCCATTCTACAATGGTCAGACATTGCTTTTAGAATGTCGGCCACCATTCCATTCTAGAATTGTGAGACAATGTGATTTAGAATGTTGACGAACATTCCATTCCAGAATGGTGAGACATTGCTATTAGAATGTTGGCGAACATTCCATTCTAGAATTGTCAAACATGTGATTTAGAATGTCGGCGAACATTCCATTCCAGAATGGTCAGACATTGCTATTAGAATGTTGGCGAACATTCCATTCTAGAATTGTCAAACATGTGATTTAGAATATTGACGAGCATTCCATTCAAGAATTGTCAAAAATGTGATTTAGAATGTTGACGAACATTACATTGTAGAACTGTCAAACGTGTTTTAGAAGGTTGACGAACATTCCTTTCTAGAATTGTCAGACAATGTGATTTAGAATGATCATGAACATTCCATTCTAGAATTGTCAAACATGTGATTTAGAATGTTGACGAGCATTCCATTCAAGAATTGTCAAACGTGATTTAGAATGTTGGCGAACATTACATTCTAGAATTTTCAAACATTCAAACTAAGTTCTGGAATTCTGACGAACATTCCATTCTAGAACTGTCAAGCATTGCTATTAGGATGTTGACGAACATTCCATTCTAGAATTGCCAAACATGTGATTTAGAATGTTGACGAACATTCCATTCCAGAATGGTCAGACATTGCTTTTAGAATGTCGGTGAACATTCCATTCTAGAATTGTCAAACATGTGATTTAGAATGTTGACGAACATTCCATTCCAGAATGGTCAGACATTGCTATTAGAATGTTGGCGAACATTCCATTCTAGAATTGTCAAACATGTGATTTAGAATATTGACGAGCATTCCATTCAAGAATTGTCAAAAATGTGATTTAGAATGTTGACGAACATTACTTTGTAGAACTGTCAAACGTGTTTTAGAAGGTTGACGAACATTCCTTTCTAGAATTGTCAGACAATGTGATTTAGAATGATCATGAACATTCCATTCTAGAATTGTCAAACATGTGATTTAGAATGTTGACGAGCATTCCATTCAAGAATTGTCAAACGTGATTTAGAATGTTGGCGAACATTACATTCTAGAATTTTCAAACATTCAAACTAAGTTCTGGAATTCTGACGAACATTCCATTCTAGAACTGTCAAGCATTGCTATTAGGATGTTGACGAACATTCCATTCTAGAATTGCCAAACATGTGATTTAGAATGTTGACGAACATTCCATTCCAGAATTGTCAGACATTGCTATTAGAATGTTGACGAGCATTCCATTCTAGAATTGTCAAACATGTGATTTAGAATGTCGGCAAACATTCCATTCTAGAATTGTCAAACATGTGATTTAGAATGTTGACGAACATTCCATTCCAGAATGGTCAGACATTGCTATTAGAATGTTGGCGAACATTCCATTCTAGAATTGTCGAACATGTGATTTAGAATGTCGGCGAACATTCCATTCTAGAACTGTCAAACATGTGATTTAGAATGTTGACGAACATTCCATTCTACAATGGTCAGACATTGCTTTTAGAATGTCGGCGAACATTCCATTCTAGAATTGTCAAACATGTGATTTAGAATGTTGACGAACATTCCATTCCAGAATGGTCAGACATTGCTATTAGAATGTTGGCGAACATTCCATTCTAGATTAGTCAAAAATGTGATTTAGAATGTTGATGAACATTACATTGTAGAACTGTCAAACGTGTTTTAAAAGGTTGACGAACATTCCATTCTAGAATTGTGAGACAATGTGATTTAGAATGATCATGAACATTCCATTCTAGAATTGTCAAACATGTGATTTAGAATGTCGGCGAACATTCCATTCTAGAACTGTCAAACATGTGATTTAGAATGTTGACGAACATTCCATTCCAGAATCGTCAGTCTTTGCTTTTAGAATGTTGACGAACATTCCATTCCAGAATCGTCAAATATTGCTTTTAGAATGTTGGCGAACATTCCATTCTAGAATTTTCAAACATTCAAACAACGTTATGGAATTCTGACTAACATTCCATACTAGAATTGTCAAACATTTGATTTAGAATGTTGACGAAAATTCCATTCCAGAATGGTCAGACATTGCTTTTAGGATGTCGGCGAACATTCCATTCTAGAATTGTTGGACAATGTGATTTAGAATGTTGACGAACATTACATTGTAGAACTGTCAAACGTGTTTTAGAAGGTTGACGAACATTCCTTTCTAGAATTGTCAGACAATGTGATTTAGAATGATCATGAACATTCCATTCTAGAATTGTCAAACATGTGATTTAGAATGTTGACGAGCATTCCATTCAAGAATTGTCAAACGTGATTTAGAATGTTGGCGAACATTACATTCTAGAATTTTCAAACATTCAAACTAAGTTCTGGAATTCTGACGAACATTCCATTCTAGAACTGTCAAGCATTGCTATTAGGATGTTGACGAACATTCCATTCTAGAATTGCCAAACATGTGATTTAGAATGTTGACGAACATTCCATTCCAGAATGGTCAGACATTGCTATTAGAATGTTGACAAGCATTCCATTCTAGAATTGTCAAACATGTGATTTAGAATGTCGGCAAACATTCCATTCTAGAATTGTCAAACATGTGATTTAGAATGTTGACGAACTTTCCATTCCAGAATGGTCAGACATTGCTATTAGAATGTTGGCGAACATTCCATTCTAGATTAGTCAAAAATGTGATTTAGAATGTTGATGAACATTACATTCAAGAATTGTCAAACGTGATTTAGAACGTTGGCGAACATTACATTCTAGATTAGTCAAACATGTGATTTAGAATGTTGACGAGCATTCCATTCAAGAATTGTCAAACGTGATTTAGAACGTTGGCGAACATTACATTCTAGAATTTTCAAACATTCAAACTAAGTTCTGGAATTCTGACGAACATTTCATTCTAGAATTGCCAAACGTGATTTAGAATGTCGGCGAACATTCCATTCTAGAACTGTCAAACATGTGATTCAGAATGTTGACGAACATTCCATTCCAGAATGGTCAGACATTGCTATTAGAATGTTGGCGAACATTCCATTCTAGATTAGTCAAAAATGTGATTTAGAATGTTGATGAACATTACATTCAAGAATTGTCAAACGTGATTTAGAACGTTGGCGAACATTACATTCTAGATTAGTCAAACATGTGATTTAGAATGTTGACGAGCATTCCATTCAAGAATTGTCAAACGTGATTTAGAACGTTGGCGAACATTACATTCTAGAATTTTCAAACATTCAAACTAAGTTCTGGAATTCTGACGAACATTTCATTCTAGAATTGCCAAACGTGATTTAGAATGTCGGCGAACATTCCATTCTAGAACTGTCAAACATGTGATTTAGAATGTTGATGAACATTCCATTCTACAATGGTCAGACATTGCTTTTAGAATGTCGGTGAACATTCCATTCTAGAATTGTCAAACATGTGATTTAGAATGTTAGCGAACATTACATTCCAGAATGGTCAGACATTGCTATTAGAATGTTGGCGAACATTCCATTCTATAATGGTCAGGCATTGCTTTTAGAATGTCGGCCACCATTCCATTCTAGAATTGTGAGACAATGTGATTTAGAATGTTGACGAACATTCCATTCCAGAATGGTCAGACATTGCTATTAGAATGTTGGCGAACATTCCATTCTAGAATTGTCAAACATGTGATTTAGAATGTCGGCGAACATTCCATTCTAGAACTGTCAAACATGTGATTTAGAATGTTGACGAACATTCCATTCTACAATGGTCAGACATTGCTTTTAGAATGTCGGCGAACATTCCATTCTAGAATTGTCAAACATGTGATTTAGAATGTTGACGAACATTCCATTCCAGAATGGTCAGACATTGCTATTAGAATGTTGGCGAACATTCCATTCTAGAATTGTCAAACATGTGATTTAGAATATTGACGAGCATTCCATTCAAGAATTGTCAAAAATGTGATTTAGAATGTTGACGAACATTCCATTCTACAATGGTCAGACATTGCTTTTAGAATGTCGGCGAACATTCCATTCTAGAATTGTCAAACATGTGATTTAGAATGTTGACGAACATTCCATTCCAGAATGGTCAGACATTGCTATTAGAATGTTGGCGAACATTCCATTCTAGAATTGTCAAACATGTGATTTAGAATATTGACGAGCATTCCATTCAAGAATTGTCAAAAATGTGATTTAGAATGTTGACGAACATTACATTGTAGAACTGTCAAACGTGTTTTAGAAGGTTGACGAACATTCCTTTCTAGAATTGTCAGACAATGTGATTTAGAATGATCATGAACATTCCATTCTAGAATTGTCAAACATGTGATTTAGAATGTTGACGAGCATTCCATTCAAGAATTGTCAAACGTGATTTAGAATGTTGGCGAACATTACATTCTAGAATTTTCAAACATTCAAACTAAGTTCTGGAATTCTGACGAACATTCCATTCTAGAACTGTCAAGCATTGCTATTAGGATGTTGACGAACATTCCATTCTAGAATTGCCAAACATGTGATTTAGAATGTTGACGAACATTCCATTCCAGAATGGTCAGACATTGCTATTAGAATGTTGACGAGCATTCCATTCTAGAATTGTCAAACATGTGATTTAGAATGTCGGCAAACATTCCATTCTAGAATTGTCAAACATGTGATTTAGAATGTTGACGAACATTCCATTCCAGAATGGTCAGACATTGCTATTAGAATGTTGGCGAACATTCCATTCTAGAATTGTCGAACATGTGATTTAGAATGTCGGCGAACATTCCATTCTAGAACTGTCAAACATGTGATTTAGAATGTTGACGAACATTCCATTCTACAATGGTCAGACATTGCTTTTAGAATGTCGGCGAACATTCCATTCTAGAATTGTCAAACATGTGATTTAGAATGTTGACGAACATTCCATTCCAGAATGGTCAGACATTGCTATTAGAATGTTGGCGAACATTCCATTCTAGATTAGTCAAAAATGTGATTTAGAATGCTGGCGAACATTCCATTATAGAATTGTCAAACATGTGATTTAGAATGTTGACGAACATCCCATTCTAGAATGTTGACAAACATTCCATTCTAGAATCGTCAAACATTGTTTTTAGAATGTTGGCGAACATTCCATTCGAGAATTGTCAGACAATGTGATTTAGAATGATCACGAACATTCCATTCTACAATTGTCAAAAACGTGATTTAGAATGTTGGCGAACATTCCATTCTAGAATTGTCAAACATGTGATTTAGAATGTTGACGAACATTCCATTCCAGAATGGTCAGACATTGCTATTAGAATGTTGGCGAACATTCCATTCTAGAATTGTCAAACATGTGATTTAGAATATTGACGAGCATTCCATTCAAGAATTGTCAAAAATGTGATTTAGAATGTTGACGAACATTACATTGTAGAACTGTCAAACGTGTTTTAGAAGGTTGACGAACATTCCTTTCTAGAATTGTCAGACAATGTGATTTAGAATGATCATGAACATTCCATTCTAGAATTGTCAAACATGTGATTTAGAATGTTGACGAGCATTCCATTCAAGAATTGTCAAACGTGATTTAGAATGTTGGCGAACATTACATTCTAGAATTTTCAAACATTCAAACTAAGTTCTGGAATTCTGACGAACATTCCATTCTAGAACTGTCAAGCATTGCTATTAGGATGTTGACGAACATTCCATTCTAGAATTGCCAAACATGTGATTTAGAATGTTGACGAACATTCCATTCCAGAATGGTCAGACATTGCTATTAGAATGTTGGTGAACATTCCATTCTAGAATTATCAAACATGTGATTTAGAATGTTGACGAACATTCCATTCTACAATGGTCAGACATTGCTTTTAGAAGGTTGGCGAACATTCCATTCTAGAATTGTCAAACATGTGATTTAGAATGTTGACGAACATTCCATTCCAGAATGGTCAGACATTGCTATTAGAATGTTGGCGAACATTCCATTCTAGAATTGTCAAACATGTGATTTAGAATATTGACGAGCATTCCATTCTAGAATTGTCAAACATGTGATTTAGAATGTCGGCGAACATTCCATTCTAGAATTGTCAAACGTGATTTAGAATGTTGACGAGCATTCCATTCAAGAATTGTCAAACGTGATTTAGAATGTTGACGAGCATTCCATTCTAGAATTGTCAAACATGTGATTTAGAATGTTGACGAACATTCCATTCTAGAATTGTCAGACATTGCGTGTAGAATGTCGGCGAACATTAGTTTCTAGAATTGTCAAAAATGTAATTTAGAATTTTGGCAAACTTTACATTCTAGAACTGACAAAAATGTGATTTAGAATGTTAGCGAACATTACATTCCAGAATGGTCAGACATTGCTATCAGAATGTCGGAGAACATTCCATCCTAAAATTGTCAAACATGTGATTTAGAACGTTGACGAGCATTCCATTCAAGAATTGTCAAACATGTGATTTAGAATGTTGATGAACATTCCATTCTACAATCGTCAGACATTGCTTTTAGAATGTCGGCAAACATTCCATTCTAGAATTCTCAAACATGTGATTTAGAATGTTGACGAACATTCCATTCCAGAATGGTCAGACATTGCTATTAGAATGTTGGCGAACATTCCATTCTAGAATTGTCAAACATGTGATTTAGAATATCGACGAGCATTCCATTCAAGAATTGTCAAAAATGTGATTTAGAATGTTGACGAACATTACATTGTAGAACTGTCAAACGTGTTTTAGAAGGTTGACGAACATTCCTTTCTAGAATTGTCAGGCAATGTGATTGAGAATGATCATGAACATTCCATTCTAGAATTGTCAAACATGTGATTTAGAATGTTGACGAGCATTCCATTCAAGAATTGTCAAACGTGATTTAGAACGTTGGCGAACATTACATTCTAGAATTTTCAAACATTCAAACTAAGTTCTGGAATTCTGACGAACATTTCATTCTAGAATTGCCAAACGTGATTTAGAATGTCGGCGAACATTCCATTCTAGAACTGTCAAACATGTGATTTAGAATGTTGATGAACATTCCATTCTACAATGGTCAGACATTGCTTTTAGAATGTCGGTGAACATTCCATTCTAGAATTGTCAAACATGTGATTTAGAATGTTAGCGAACATTACATTCCAGAATGGTCAGACATTGCTATTAGAATGTTGGAGAACATTCCATCCTAGATTTGTCAAATATGTGATTTAGAATGTTGACGAACATTCCATTCTATAATGGTCAGGCATTGCTTTTAGATAGTCGGCGAACATTCCATTATAGAATTGTCAGACAATGTGATTTAGAATGATCACGAATATTCCATTCTAGACTTGTCAAAAATGTTATTTAGAATGTTAGCGAACATTCCATTCTAGAACTGTCAAACATGTGATTTAGAATGTTGACGAACATTCCATTCTACAATGGTCAGACATTGCTTTTAGAATGTCGGCCACCATTCCATTCTAGAATTGTGAGACAATGTGATTTAGAATGTTGACGAACATTCCATTCCAGAATGGTGAGACATTGCTATTAGAATGTTGGCGAACATTCCATTCTAGAATTGTCAAACATGTGATTTAGAATGTCGGCGAACATTCCATTCCAGAATGGTCAGACATTGCTATTAGAATGTTGGCGAACATTCCATTCTAGAATTGTCAAACATGTGATTTAGAATATTGACGAGCATTCCATTCAAGAATTGTCAAAAATGTGATTTAGAATGTTGACGAACATTACATTGTAGAACTGTCAAACGTGTTTTAGAAGGTTGACGAACATTCCTTTCTAGAATTGTCAGACAATGTGATTTAGAATGATCATGAACATTCCATTCTAGAATTGTCAAACATGTGATTTAGAATGTTGACGAACATTCCATTCTACAATGGTCAGACATTGCTTTTAGAATGTCGGTGAACATTCCATTCTAGAATTGTCAAACATGTGATTTAGAATGTTAGCGAACATTACATTCCAGAATGGTCAGACATTGTGATTTAGAATGATCACGAATATTCCATTCTAGACTTGTCAAACGTGATTTAGAATGTTGGCGAACATTACATTCTAGAATTTTCAAACATTCAAACTAAGTTCTGGAATTCTGACGAACATTCCATTCTAGAACTGTCAAGCATTGCTATTAGGATGTTGACGAACATTCCATTCTAGAATTGCCAAACATGTGATTTAGAATGTTGACGAACATTCCATTCCAGAATGGTCAGACATTGCTATTAGAATGTTGACGAGCATTCCATTCTAGAATTGTCAAACATGTGATTTAGAATGTCGGCAAACATTCCATTCTAGAATTGTCAAACATGTGATTTAGAATGTTGACGAACATTCCATTCCAGAATGGTCAGACATTGCTATTAGAATGTTGGCGAACATTCCATTCTAGAATTGTCGAACATGTGATTTAGAATGTCGGCGAACATTCCATTCTAGAACTGTCAAACATGTGATTTAGAATGTTGACGAACATTCCATTCTACAATGGTCAGACATTGCTTTTAGAATGTCGGCGAACATTCCATTCTAGAATTGTCAAACATGTGATTTAGAATGTTGACGAACATTCCATTCCAGAATGGTCAGACATTGCTATTAGAATGTTGGCGAACATTCCATTCTAGATTAGTCAAAAATGTGATTTAGAATGCTGGCGAACATTCCATTATAGAATTGTCAAACATGTGATTTAGAATGTTGACGAACATCCCATTCTAGAATGTTGACAAACATTCCATTCTAGAATCGTCAAACATTGTTTTTAGAATGTTGGCGAACATTCCATTCGAGAATTGTCAGACAATGTGATTTAGAATGATCACGAACATTCCATTCTACAATTGTCAAAAACGTGATTTAGAATGTTGGCGAACATTCCATTCTAGAATTGTCAAACATGTGATTTAGAATGTTGACGAACATTCCATTCCAGAATGGTCAGACATTGCTATTAGAATGTTGGCGAACATTCCATTCTAGAATTGTCAAACATGTGATTTAGAATATTGACGAGCATTCCATTCAAGAATTGTCAAAAATGTGATTTAGAATGTTGACGAACATTACATTGTAGAACTGTCAAACGTGTTTTAGAAGGTTGACGAACATTCCTTTCTAGAATTGTCAGACAATGTGATTTAGAATGATCATGAACATTCCATTCTAGAATTGTCAAACATGTGATTTAGAATGTTGACGAGCATTCCATTCAAGAATTGTCAAACGTGATTTAGAATGTTGGCGAACATTACATTCTAGAATTTTCAAACATTCAAACTAAGTTCTGGAATTCTGACGAACATTCCATTCTAGAACTGTCAAGCATTGCTATTAGGATGTTGACGAACATTCCATTCTAGAATTGCCAAACATGTGATTTAGAATGTTGACGAACATTCCATTCCAGAATGGTCAGACATTGCTATTAGAATGTTGGTGAACATTCCATTCTAGAATTATCAAACATGTGATTTAGAATGTTGACGAACATTCCATTCTACAATGGTCAGACATTGCTTTTAGAAGGTTGGCGAACATTCCATTCTAGAATTGTCAAACATGTGATTTAGAATGTTGACGAACATTCCATTCCAGAATGGTCAGACATTGCTATTAGAATGTTGGCGAACATTCCATTCTAGAATTGTCAAACATGTGATTTAGAATATTGACGAGCATTCCATTCTAGAATTGTCAAACATGTGATTTAGAATGTCGGCGAACATTCCATTCTAGAATTGTCAAACGTGATTTAGAATGTTGACGAGCATTCCATTCAAGAATTGTCAAACGTGATTTAGAATGTTGACGAGCATTCCATTCTAGAATTGTCAAACATGTGATTTAGAATGTTGACGAACATTCCATTCTAGAATTGTCAGACATTGCGTGTAGAATGTCGGCGAACATTAGTTTCTAGAATTGTCAAAAATGTAATTTAGAATTTTGGCAAACTTTACATTCTAGAACTGACAAAAATGTGATTTAGAATGTTAGCGAACATTACATTCCAGAATGGTCAGACATTGCTATCAGAATGTCGGAGAACATTCCATCCTAAAATTGTCAAACATGTGATTTAGAACGTTGACGAGCATTCCATTCAAGAATTGTCAAACATGTGATTTAGAATGTTGATGAACATTCCATTCTACAATCGTCAGACATTGCTTTTAGAATGTCGGCAAACATTCCATTCTAGAATTCTCAAACATGTGATTTAGAATGTTGACGAACATTCCATTCCAGAATGGTCAGACATTGCTATTAGAATGTTGGCGAACATTCCATTCTAGAATTGTCAAACATGTGATTTAGAATATCGACGAGCATTCCATTCAAGAATTGTCAAAAATGTGATTTAGAATGTTGACGAACATTACATTGTAGAACTGTCAAACGTGTTTTAGAAGGTTGACGAACATTCCTTTCTAGAATTGTCAGGCAATGTGATTGAGAATGATCATGAACATTCCATTCTAGAATTGTCAAACATGTGATTTAGAATGTTGACGAGCATTCCATTCAAGAATTGTCAAACGTGATTTAGAACGTTGGCGAACATTACATTCTAGAATTTTCAAACATTCAAACTAAGTTCTGGAATTCTGACGAACATTTCATTCTAGAATTGCCAAACGTGATTTAGAATGTCGGCGAACATTCCATTCTAGAACTGTCAAACATGTGATTTAGAATGTTGATGAACATTCCATTCTACAATGGTCAGACATTGCTTTTAGAATGTCGGTGAACATTCCATTCTAGAATTGTCAAACATGTGATTTAGAATGTTAGCGAACATTACATTCCAGAATGGTCAGACATTGCTATTAGAATGTTGGAGAACATTCCATCCTAGATTTGTCAAATATGTGATTTAGAATGTTGACGAACATTCCATTCTATAATGGTCAGGCATTGCTTTTAGATAGTCGGCGAACATTCCATTATAGAATTGTCAGACAATGTGATTTAGAATGATCACGAATATTCCATTCTAGACTTGTCAAAAATGTTATTTAGAATGTTAGCGAACATTCCATTCTAGAACTGTCAAACATGTGATTTAGAATGTTGACGAACATTCCATTCTACAATGGTCAGACATTGCTTTTAGAATGTCGGCCACCATTCCATTCTAGAATTGTGAGACAATGTGATTTAGAATGTTGACGAACATTCCATTCCAGAATGGTGAGACATTGCTATTAGAATGTTGGCGAACATTCCATTCTAGAATTGTCAAACATGTGATTTAGAATGTCGGCGAACATTCCATTCCAGAATGGTCAGACATTGCTATTAGAATGTTGGCGAACATTCCATTCTAGAATTGTCAAACATGTGATTTAGAATATTGACGAGCATTCCATTCAAGAATTGTCAAAAATGTGATTTAGAATGTTGACGAACATTACATTGTAGAACTGTCAAACGTGTTTTAGAAGGTTGACGAACATTCCTTTCTAGAATTGTCAGACAATGTGATTTAGAATGATCATGAACATTCCATTCTAGAATTGTCAAACATGTGATTTAGAATGTTGACGAACATTCCATTCTACAATGGTCAGACATTGCTTTTAGAATGTCGGTGAACATTCCATTCTAGAATTGTCAAACATGTGATTTAGAATGTTAGCGAACATTACATTCCAGAATGGTCAGACATTGTGATTTAGAATGATCACGAATATTCCATTCTAGACTTGTCAAAAATGTTATTTAGAATGTTAGCGAACATTCCATTCTAGAACTGTCAAACATGTGATTTAGAATGTCGGCGAACATTCCATTCCAGAATGGTCAGACATTGCTATTAGAATGTTGGCGAACATTCCATTCTAGAATTGTCAAACATGTGATTTAGAATATTGACGAGCATTCCATTCAAGAATTGTCAAAAATGTGATTTAGAATGTTGACGAACATTACATTGTAGAACTGTCAAACGTGTTTTAGAAGGTTGACGAACATTCCTTTCTAGAATTGTCAGACAATGTGATTTAGAATGATCATGAACATTCCATTCTAGAATTGTCAAACATGTGATTTAGAATGTTGACGAGCATTCCATTCAAGAATTGTCAAACGTGATTTAGAATGTTGGCGAACATTACATTCTAGAATTTTCAAACATTCAAACTAAGTTCTGGAATTCTGACGAACATTCCATTCTAGAACTGTCAAGCATTGCTATTAGGATGTTGACGAACATTCCATTCTAGAATTGCCAAACATGTGATTTAGAATGTTGACGAACATTCCATTCCAGAATGGTCAGACATTGCTATTAGAATGTTGGTGAACATTCCATTCTAGAATTATCAAACATGTGATTTAGAATGTTGACGAACATTCCATTCTACAATGGTCAGACATTGCTTTTAGAAGGTTGGCGAACATTCCATTCTAGAATTGTCAAACATGTGATTTAGAATGTTGACGAACATTCCATTCCAGAATGGTCAGACATTGCTATTAGAATGTTGGCGAACATTCCATTCTAGAATTGTCAAACATGTGATTTAGAATATTGACGAGCATTCCATTCTAGAATTGTCAAACATGTGATTTAGAATGTCGGCGAACATTCCATTCTAGAATTGTCAAACGTGATTTAGAATGTTGACGAGCATTCCATTCAAGAATTGTCAAACGTGATTTAGAATGTTGACGAGCATTCCATTCTAGAATTGTCAAACATGTGATTTAGAATGTTGACGAACATTCCATTCTAGAATTGTCAGACATTGCGTGTAGAATGTCGGCGAACATTAGTTTCTAGAATTGTCAAAAATGTAATTTAGAATTTTGGCAAACTTTACATTCTAGAACTGACAAAAATGTGATTTAGAATGTTAGCGAACATTACATTCCAGAATGGTCAGACATTGCTATCAGAATGTCGGAGAACATTCCATCCTAAAATTGTCAAACATGTGATTTAGAACGTTGACGAGCATTCCATTCAAGAATTGTCAAACATGTGATTTAGAATGTTGATGAACATTCCATTCTACAATCGTCAGACATTGCTTTTAGAATGTCGGCAAACATTCCATTCTAGAATTCTCAAACATGTGATTTAGAATGTTGACGAACATTCCATTCCAGAATGGTCAGACATTGCTATTAGAATGTTGGCGAACATTCCATTCTAGAATTGTCAAACATGTGATTTAGAATATCGACGAGCATTCCATTCAAGAATTGTCAAAAATGTGATTTAGAATGTTGACGAACATTACATTGTAGAACTGTCAAACGTGTTTTAGAAGGTTGACGAACATTCCTTTCTAGAATTGTCAGGCAATGTGATTGAGAATGATCATGAACATTCCATTCTAGAATTGTCAAACATGTGATTTAGAATGTTGACGAGCATTCCATTCAAGAATTGTCAAACGTGATTTAGAACGTTGGCGAACATTACATTCTAGAATTTTCAAACATTCAAACTAAGTTCTGGAATTCTGACGAACATTTCATTCTAGAATTGCCAAACGTGATTTAGAATGTCGGCGAACATTCCATTCTAGAACTGTCAAACATGTGATTTAGAATGTTGATGAACATTCCATTCTACAATGGTCAGACATTGCTTTTAGAATGTCGGTGAACATTCCATTCTAGAATTGTCAAACATGTGATTTAGAATGTTAGCGAACATTACATTCCAGAATGGTCAGACATTGCTATTAGAATGTTGGAGAACATTCCATCCTAGATTTGTCAAATATGTGATTTAGAATGTTGACGAACATTCCATTCTATAATGGTCAGGCATTGCTTTTAGATAGTCGGCGAACATTCCATTATAGAATTGTCAGACAATGTGATTTAGAATGATCACGAATATTCCATTCTAGACTTGTCAAAAATGTTATTTAGAATGTTAGCGAACATTCCATTCTAGAACTGTCAAACATGTGATTTAGAATGTTGACGAACATTCCATTCTACAATGGTCAGACATTGCTTTTAGAATGTCGGCCACCATTCCATTCTAGAATTGTGAGACAATGTGATTTAGAATGTTGACGAACATTCCATTCCAGAATGGTGAGACATTGCTATTAGAATGTTGGCGAACATTCCATTCTAGAATTGTCAAACATGTGATTTAGAATGTCGGCGAACATTCCATTCCAGAATGGTCAGACATTGCTATTAGAATGTTGGCGAACATTCCATTCTAGAATTGTCAAACATGTGATTTAGAATATTGACGAGCATTCCATTCAAGAATTGTCAAAAATGTGATTTAGAATGTTGACGAACATTACATTGTAGAACTGTCAAACGTGTTTTAGAAGGTTGACGAACATTCCTTTCTAGAATTGTCAGACAATGTGATTTAGAATGATCATGAACATTCCATTCTAGAATTGTCAAACATGTGATTTAGAATGTTGACGAACATTCCATTCTACAATGGTCAGACATTGCTTTTAGAATGTCGGTGAACATTCCATTCTAGAATTGTCAAACATGTGATTTAGAATGTTAGCGAACATTACATTCCAGAATGGTCAGACATTGTGATTTAGAATGATCACGAATATTCCATTCTAGACTTGTCAAAAATGTTATTTAGAATGTTAGCGAACATTCCATTCTAGAACTGTCAAACATGTGATTTAGAATGTCGGCGAACATTCCATTCCAGAATGGTCAGACATTGCTATTAGAATGTTGGCGAACATTCCATTCTAGAATTGTCAAACATGTGATTTAGAATATTGACGAGCATTCCATTCAAGAATTGTCAAAAATGTGATTTAGAATGTTGACGAACATTACATTGTAGAACTGTCAAACGTGTTTTAGAAGGTTGACGAACATTCCTTTCTAGAATTGTCAGACAATGTGATTTAGAATGATCATGAACATTCCATTCTAGAATTGTCAAACATGTGATTTAGAATGTTGACGAGCATTCCATTCAAGAATTGTCAAACGTGATTTAGAATGTTGGCGAACATTACATTCTAGAATTTTCAAACATTCAAACTAAGTTCTGGAATTCTGACGAACATTCCATTCTAGAACTGTCAAGCATTGCTATTAGGATGTTGACGAACATTCCATTCTAGAATTGCCAAACATGTGATTTAGAATGTTGACGAACATTCCATTCCAGAATGGTCAGACATTGCTATTAGAATGTTGACGAGCATTCCATTCTAGAATTGTCAAACATGTGATTTAGAATGTCGGCAAACATTCCATTCTAGAATTGTCAAACATGTGATTTAGAATGTTGACGAACATTCCATTCCAGAATGGTCAGACATTGCTATTAGAATGTTGGCGAACATTCCATTCTAGAATTGTCGAACATGTGATTTAGAATGTCGGCGAACATTCCATTCTAGAACTGTCAAACATGTGATTTAGAATGTTGACGAACATTCCATTCTACAATGGTCAGACATTGCTTTTAGAATGTCGGCGAACATTCCATTCTAGAATTGTCAAACATGTGATTTAGAATGTTGACGAACATTCCATTCCAGAATGGTCAGACATTGCTATTAGAATGTTGGCGAACATTCCATTCTAGATTAGTCAAAAATGTGATTTAGAATGCTGGCGAACATTCCATTATAGAATTGTCAAACATGTGATTTAGAATGTTGACGAACATCCCATTCTAGAATGTTGACAAACATTCCATTCTAGAATCGTCAAACATTGTTTTTAGAATGTTGGCGAACATTCCATTCGAGAATTGTCAGACAATGTGATTTAGAATGATCACGAACATTCCATTCTACAATTGTCAAAAACGTGATTTAGAATGTTGGCGAACATTCCATTCTAGAATTGTCAAACATGTGATTTAGAATGTTGACGAACATTCCATTCCAGAATGGTCAGACATTGCTATTAGAATGTTGGCGAACATTCCATTCTAGAATTGTCAAACATGTGATTTAGAATATTGACGAGCATTCCATTCAAGAATTGTCAAAAATGTGATTTAGAATGTTGACGAACATTACATTGTAGAACTGTCAAACGTGTTTTAGAAGGTTGACGAACATTCCTTTCTAGAATTGTCAGACAATGTGATTTAGAATGATCATGAACATTCCATTCTAGAATTGTCAAACATGTGATTTAGAATGTTGACGAGCATTCCATTCAAGAATTGTCAAACGTGATTTAGAATGTTGGCGAACATTACATTCTAGAATTTTCAAACATTCAAACTAAGTTCTGGAATTCTGACGAACATTCCATTCTAGAACTGTCAAGCATTGCTATTAGGATGTTGACGAACATTCCATTCTAGAATTGCCAAACATGTGATTTAGAATGTTGACGAACATTCCATTCCAGAATGGTCAGACATTGCTATTAGAATGTTGGTGAACATTCCATTCTAGAATTATCAAACATGTGATTTAGAATGTTGACGAACATTCCATTCTACAATGGTCAGACATTGCTTTTAGAAGGTTGGCGAACATTCCATTCTAGAATTGTCAAACATGTGATTTAGAATGTTGACGAACATTCCATTCCAGAATGGTCAGACATTGCTATTAGAATGTTGGCGAACATTCCATTCTAGAATTGTCAAACATGTGATTTAGAATATTGACGAGCATTCCATTCTAGAATTGTCAAACATGTGATTTAGAATGTCGGCGAACATTCCATTCTAGAATTGTCAAACGTGATTTAGAATGTTGACGAGCATTCCATTCAAGAATTGTCAAACGTGATTTAGAATGTTGACGAGCATTCCATTCTAGAATTGTCAAACATGTGATTTAGAATGTTGACGAACATTCCATTCTAGAATTGTCAGACATTGCGTGTAGAATGTCGGCGAACATTAGTTTCTAGAATTGTCAAAAATGTAATTTAGAATTTTGGCAAACTTTACATTCTAGAACTGACAAAAATGTGATTTAGAATGTTAGCGAACATTACATTCCAGAATGGTCAGACATTGCTATCAGAATGTCGGAGAACATTCCATCCTAAAATTGTCAAACATGTGATTTAGAACGTTGACGAGCATTCCATTCAAGAATTGTCAAACATGTGATTTAGAATGTTGATGAACATTCCATTCTACAATCGTCAGACATTGCTTTTAGAATGTCGGCAAACATTCCATTCTAGAATTCTCAAACATGTGATTTAGAATGTTGACGAACATTCCATTCCAGAATGGTCAGACATTGCTATTAGAATGTTGGCGAACATTCCATTCTAGAATTGTCAAACATGTGATTTAGAATATCGACGAGCATTCCATTCAAGAATTGTCAAAAATGTGATTTAGAATGTTGACGAACATTACATTGTAGAACTGTCAAACGTGTTTTAGAAGGTTGACGAACATTCCTTTCTAGAATTGTCAGGCAATGTGATTGAGAATGATCATGAACATTCCATTCTAGAATTGTCAAACATGTGATTTAGAATGTTGACGAGCATTCCATTCAAGAATTGTCAAACGTGATTTAGAACGTTGGCGAACATTACATTCTAGAATTTTCAAACATTCAAACTAAGTTCTGGAATTCTGACGAACATTTCATTCTAGAATTGCCAAACGTGATTTAGAATGTCGGCGAACATTCCATTCTAGAACTGTCAAACATGTGATTTAGAATGTTGATGAACATTCCATTCTACAATGGTCAGACATTGCTTTTAGAATGTCGGTGAACATTCCATTCTAGAATTGTCAAACATGTGATTTAGAATGTTAGCGAACATTACATTCCAGAATGGTCAGACATTGCTATTAGAATGTTGGAGAACATTCCATCCTAGATTTGTCAAATATGTGATTTAGAATGTTGACGAACATTCCATTCTATAATGGTCAGGCATTGCTTTTAGATAGTCGGCGAACATTCCATTATAGAATTGTCAGACAATGTGATTTAGAATGATCACGAATATTCCATTCTAGACTTGTCAAAAATGTTATTTAGAATGTTAGCGAACATTCCATTCTAGAACTGTCAAACATGTGATTTAGAATGTTGACGAACATTCCATTCTACAATGGTCAGACATTGCTTTTAGAATGTCGGCCACCATTCCATTCTAGAATTGTGAGACAATGTGATTTAGAATGTTGACGAACATTCCATTCCAGAATGGTGAGACATTGCTATTAGAATGTTGGCGAACATTCCATTCTAGAATTGTCAAACATGTGATTTAGAATGTCGGCGAACATTCCATTCCAGAATGGTCAGACATTGCTATTAGAATGTTGGCGAACATTCCATTCTAGAATTGTCAAACATGTGATTTAGAATATTGACGAGCATTCCATTCAAGAATTGTCAAAAATGTGATTTAGAATGTTGACGAACATTACATTGTAGAACTGTCAAACGTGTTTTAGAAGGTTGACGAACATTCCTTTCTAGAATTGTCAGACAATGTGATTTAGAATGATCATGAACATTCCATTCTAGAATTGTCAAACATGTGATTTAGAATGTTGACGAACATTCCATTCTACAATGGTCAGACATTGCTTTTAGAATGTCGGTGAACATTCCATTCTAGAATTGTCAAACATGTGATTTAGAATGTTAGCGAACATTACATTCCAGAATGGTCAGACATTGTGATTTAGAATGATCACGAATATTCCATTCTAGACTTGTCAAAAATGTTATTTAGAATGTTAGCGAACATTCCATTCTAGAACTGTCAAACATGTGATTTAGAATGTCGGCGAACATTCCATTCCAGAATGGTCAGACATTGCTATTAGAATGTTGGCGAACATTCCATTCTAGAATTGTCAAACATGTGATTTAGAATATTGACGAGCATTCCATTCAAGAATTGTCAAAAATGTGATTTAGAATGTTGACGAACATTACATTGTAGAACTGTCAAACGTGTTTTAGAAGGTTGACGAACATTCCTTTCTAGAATTGTCAGACAATGTGATTTAGAATGATCATGAACATTCCATTCTAGAATTGTCAAACATGTGATTTAGAATGTTGACGAGCATTCCATTCAAGAATTGTCAAACGTGATTTAGAATGTTGGCGAACATTACATTCTAGAATTTTCAAACATTCAAACTAAGTTCTGGAATTCTGACGAACATTCCATTCTAGAACTGTCAAGCATTGCTATTAGGATGTTGACGAACATTCCATTCTAGAATTGCCAAACATGTGATTTAGAATGTTGACGAACATTCCATTCCAGAATGGTCAGACATTGCTATTAGAATGTTGGTGAACATTCCATTCTAGAATTATCAAACATGTGATTTAGAATGTTGACGAACATTCCATTCTACAATGGTCAGACATTGCTTTTAGAAGGTTGGCGAACATTCCATTCTAGAATTGTCAAACATGTGATTTAGAATGTTGACGAACATTCCATTCCAGAATGGTCAGACATTGCTATTAGAATGTTGGCGAACATTCCATTCTAGAATTGTCAAACATGTGATTTAGAATATTGACGAGCATTCCATTCTAGAATTGTCAAACATGTGATTTAGAATGTCGGCGAACATTCCATTCTAGAATTGTCAAACGTGATTTAGAATGTTGACGAGCATTCCATTCAAGAATTGTCAAACGTGATTTAGAATGTTGACGAGCATTCCATTCTAGAATTGTCAAACATGTGATTTAGAATGTTGACGAACATTCCATTCTAGAATTGTCAGACATTGCGTGTAGAATGTCGGCGAACATTAGTTTCTAGAATTGTCAAAAATGTAATTTAGAATTTTGGCAAACTTTACATTCTAGAACTGACAAAAATGTGATTTAGAATGTTAGCGAACATTACATTCCAGAATGGTCAGACATTGCTATCAGAATGTCGGAGAACATTCCATCCTAAAATTGTCAAACATGTGATTTAGAACGTTGACGAGCATTCCATTCAAGAATTGTCAAACATGTGATTTAGAATGTTGATGAACATTCCATTCTACAATCGTCAGACATTGCTTTTAGAATGTCGGCAAACATTCCATTCTAGAATTCTCAAACATGTGATTTAGAATGTTGACGAACATTCCATTCCAGAATGGTCAGACATTGCTATTAGAATGTTGGCGAACATTCCATTCTAGAATTGTCAAACATGTGATTTAGAATATCGACGAGCATTCCATTCAAGAATTGTCAAAAATGTGATTTAGAATGTTGACGAACATTACATTGTAGAACTGTCAAACGTGTTTTAGAAGGTTGACGAACATTCCTTTCTAGAATTGTCAGGCAATGTGATTGAGAATGATCATGAACATTCCATTCTAGAATTGTCAAACATGTGATTTAGAATGTTGACGAGCATTCCATTCAAGAATTGTCAAACGTGATTTAGAACGTTGGCGAACATTACATTCTAGAATTTTCAAACATTCAAACTAAGTTCTGGAATTCTGACGAACATTTCATTCTAGAATTGCCAAACGTGATTTAGAATGTCGGCGAACATTCCATTCTAGAACTGTCAAACATGTGATTTAGAATGTTGATGAACATTCCATTCTACAATGGTCAGACATTGCTTTTAGAATGTCGGTGAACATTCCATTCTAGAATTGTCAAACATGTGATTTAGAATGTTAGCGAACATTACATTCCAGAATGGTCAGACATTGCTATTAGAATGTTGGAGAACATTCCATCCTAGATTTGTCAAATATGTGATTTAGAATGTTGACGAACATTCCATTCTATAATGGTCAGGCATTGCTTTTAGATAGTCGGCGAACATTCCATTATAGAATTGTCAGACAATGTGATTTAGAATGATCACGAATATTCCATTCTAGACTTGTCAAAAATGTTATTTAGAATGTTAGCGAACATTCCATTCTAGAACTGTCAAACATGTGATTTAGAATGTTGACGAACATTCCATTCTACAATGGTCAGACATTGCTTTTAGAATGTCGGCCACCATTCCATTCTAGAATTGTGAGACAATGTGATTTAGAATGTTGACGAACATTCCATTCCAGAATGGTGAGACATTGCTATTAGAATGTTGGCGAACATTCCATTCTAGAATTGTCAAACATGTGATTTAGAATGTCGGCGAACATTCCATTCCAGAATGGTCAGACATTGCTATTAGAATGTTGGCGAACATTCCATTCTAGAATTGTCAAACATGTGATTTAGAATATTGACGAGCATTCCATTCAAGAATTGTCAAAAATGTGATTTAGAATGTTGACGAACATTACATTGTAGAACTGTCAAACGTGTTTTAGAAGGTTGACGAACATTCCTTTCTAGAATTGTCAGACAATGTGATTTAGAATGATCATGAACATTCCATTCTAGAATTGTCAAACATGTGATTTAGAATGTTGACGAACATTCCATTCTACAATGGTCAGACATTGCTTTTAGAATGTCGGTGAACATTCCATTCTAGAATTGTCAAACATGTGATTTAGAATGTTAGCGAACATTACATTCCAGAATGGTCAGACATTGTGATTTAGAATGATCACGAATATTCCATTCTAGACTTGTCAAAAATGTTATTTAGAATGTTAGCGAACATTCCATTCTAGAACTGTCAAACATGTGATTTAGAATGTCGGCGAACATTCCATTCCAGAATGGTCAGACATTGCTATTAGAATGTTGGCGAACATTCCATTCTAGAATTGTCAAACATGTGATTTAGAATATTGACGAGCATTCCATTCAAGAATTGTCAAAAATGTGATTTAGAATGTTGACGAACATTACATTGTAGAACTGTCAAACGTGTTTTAGAAGGTTGACGAACATTCCTTTCTAGAATTGTCAGACAATGTGATTTAGAATGATCATGAACATTCCATTCTAGAATTGTCAAACATGTGATTTAGAATGTTGACGAGCATTCCATTCAAGAATTGTCAAACGTGATTTAGAATGTTGGCGAACATTACATTCTAGAATTTTCAAACATTCAAACTAAGTTCTGGAATTCTGACGAACATTCCATTCTAGAACTGTCAAGCATTGCTATTAGGATGTTGACGAACATTCCATTCTAGAATTGCCAAACATGTGATTTAGAATGTTGACGAACATTCCATTCCAGAATGGTCAGACATTGCTATTAGAATGTTGGTGAACATTCCATTCTAGAATTATCAAACATGTGATTTAGAATGTTGACGAACATTCCATTCTACAATGGTCAGACATTGCTTTTAGAAGGTTGGCGAACATTCCATTCTAGAATTGTCAAACATGTGATTTAGAATGTTGACGAACATTCCATTCCAGAATGGTCAGACATTGCTATTAGAATGTTGGCGAACATTCCATTCTAGAATTGTCAAACATGTGATTTAGAATATTGACGAGCATTCCATTCTAGAATTGTCAAACATGTGATTTAGAATGTCGGCGAACATTCCATTCTAGAATTGTCAAACGTGATTTAGAATGTTGACGAGCATTCCATTCAAGAATTGTCAAACGTGATTTAGAATGTTGACGAGCATTCCATTCTAGAATTGTCAAACATGTGATTTAGAATGTTGACGAACATTCCATTCTAGAATTGTCAGACATTGCGTGTAGAATGTCGGCGAACATTAGTTTCTAGAATTGTCAAAAATGTATTTTAGAATTTTGGCAAACTTTACATTCTAGAACTGACAAAAATGTGATTTAGAATGTTAGCGAACATTACATTCCAGAATGGTCAGACATTGCTATCAGAATGTCGGAGAACATTCCATCCTAAAATTGTCAAACATGTGATTTAGAACGTTGACGAGCATTCCATTCAAGAATTGTCAAACATGTGATTTAGAATGTTGATGAACATTCCATTCTACAATCGTCAGACATTGCTTTTAGAATGTCGGCAAACATTCCATTCTAGAATTCTCAAACATGTGATTTAGAATGTTGACGAACATTCCATTCCAGAATGGTCAGACATTGCTATTAGAATGTTGGCGAACATTCCATTCTAGAATTGTCAAACATGTGATTTAGAATATCGACGAGCATTCCATTCAAGAATTGTCAAAAATGTGATTTAGAATGTTGACGAACATTACATTGTAGAACTGTCAAACGTGTTTTAGAAGGTTGACGAACATTCCTTTCTAGAATTGTCAGGCAATGTGATTGAGAATGATCATGAACATTCCATTCTAGAATTGTCAAACATGTGATTTAGAATGTTGACGAGCATTCCATTCAAGAATTGTCAAACGTGATTTAGAACGTTGGCGAACATTACATTCTAGAATTTTCAAACATTCAAACTAAGTTCTGGAATTCTGACGAACATTTCATTCTAGAATTGCCAAACGTGATTTAGAATGTCGGCGAACATTCCATTCTAGAACTGTCAAACATGTGATTTAGAATATTGATGAACATTCCATTCTACAATGGTCAGACATTGCTTTTAGAATGTCGGTGAACATTCCATTCTAGAATTGTCAAACATGTGATTTAGAATGTTAGCGAACATTACATTCCAGAATGGTCAGACATTGTGATTTAGAATGATCACGAATATTCCATTCTAGACTTGTCAAAAATGTTATTTAGAATGTTAGCGAACATTCCATTCTAGAACTGTCAAACATGTGATTTAGAATGTCGGCGAACATTCCATTCCAGAATGGTCAGACATTGCTATTAGAATGTTGGCGAACATTCCATTCTAGAATTGTCAAACATGTGATTTAGAATATTGACGAGCATTCCATTCAAGAATTGTCAAAAATGTGATTTAGAATGTTGACGAACATTACATTGTAGAACTGTCAAACGTGTTTTAGAAGGTTGACGAACATTCCTTTCTAGAATTGTCAGACAATGTGATTTAGAATGATCATGAACATTCCATTCTAGAATTGTCAAACATGTGATTTAGAATGTTGACGAGCATTCCATTCAAGAATTGTCAAACGTGATTTAGAATGTTGGCGAACATTACATTCTAGAATTTTCAAACATTCAAACTAAGTTCTGGAATTCTGACGAACATTCCATTCTAGAACTGTCAAGCATTGCTATTAGGATGTTGACGAACATTCCATTCTAGAATTGCCAAACATGTGATTTAGAATGTTGACGAACATTCCATTCCAGAATGGTCAGACATTGCTATTAGAATGTTGGTGAACATTCCATTCTAGAATTATCAAACATGTGATTTAGAATGTTGACGAACATTCCATTCTACAATGGTCAGACATTGCTTTTAGAAGGTTGGCGAACATTCCATTCTAGAATTGTCAAACATGTGATTTAGAATGTTGACGAACATTCCATTCCAGAATGGTCAGACATTGCTATTAGAATGTTGGCGAACATTCCATTCTAGAATTGTCAAACATGTGATTTAGAATGTCGGCGAACATTCCATTCTAGAATTGTCAAACGTGATTTAGAATGTTGACGAGCATTCCATTCAAGAATTGTCAAACGTGATTTAGAATGTTGACGAGCATTCCATTCTAGAATTGTCAAACATGTGATTTAGAATGTTGACGAACATTCCATTCTAGAATTGTCAGACATTGCGTGTAGAATGTCGGCGAACATTAGTTTCTAGAATTGTCAAAAATGTAATTTAGAATTTTGGCAAACTTTACATTCTAGAACTGACAAAAATGTGATTTAGAATGTTAGCGAACATTACATTCCAGAATGGTCAGACATTGCTATCAGAATGTCGGAGAACATTCCATCCTAAAATTGTCAAACATGTGATTTAGAACGTTGACGAGCATTCCATTCAAGAATTGTCAAACATGTGATTTAGAATGTTGATGAACATTCCATTCTACAATCGTCAGACATTGCTTTTAGAATGTCGGCAAACATTCCATTCTAGAATTCTCAAACATGTGATTTAGAATGTTGACGAACATTCCATTCCAGAATGGTCAGACATTGCTATTAGAATGTTGGCGAACATTCCATTCTAGAATTGTCAAACATGTGATTTAGAATATCGACGAGCATTCCATTCAAGAATTGTCAAAAATGTGATTTAGAATGTTGACGAACATTACATTGTAGAACTGTCAAACGTGTTTTAGAAGGTTGACGAACATTCCTTTCTAGAATTGTCAGGCAATGTGATTGAGAATGATCATGAACATTCCATTCTAGAATTGTCAAACATGTGATTTAGAATGTTGACGAGCATTCCATTCAAGAATTGTCAAACGTGATTTAGAACGTTGGCGAACATTACATTCTAGAATTTTCAAACATTCAAACTAAGTTCTGGAATTCTGACGAACATTTCATTCTAGAATTGCCAAACGTGATTTAGAATGTCGGCGAACATTCCATTCTAGAACTGTCAAACATGTGATTTAGAATGTTGATGAACATTCCATTCTACAATGGTCAGACATTGCTTTTAGAATGTCGGTGAACATTCCATTCTAGAATTGTCAAACATGTGATTTAGAATGTTAGCGAACATTACATTCCAGAATGGTCAGACATTGCTATTAGAATGTTGGAGAACATTCCATCCTAGATTTGTCAAATATGTGATTTAGAATGTTGACGAACATTCCATTCTATAATGGTCAGGCATTGCTTTTAGATAGTCGGCGAACATTCCATTATAGAATTGTCAGACAATGTGATTTAGAATGATCACGAATATTCCATTCTAGACTTGTCAAAAATGTTATTTAGAATGTTAGCGAACATTCCATTCTAGAACTGTCAAACATGTGATTTAGAATGTTGACGAACATTCCATTCTACAATGGTCAGACATTGCTTTTAGAATGTCGGCCACCATTCCATTCTAGAATTGTGAGACAATGTGATTTAGAATGTTGACGAACATTCCATTCCAGAATGGTGAGACATTGCTATTAGAATGTTGGCGAACATTCCATTCTAGAATTGTCAAACATGTGATTTAGAATGTCGGCGAACATTCCATTCCAGAATGGTCAGACATTGCTATTAGAATGTTGGCGAACATTCCATTCTAGAATTGTCAAACATGTGATTTAGAATATTGACGAGCATTCCATTCAAGAATTGTCAAAAATGTGATTTAGAATGTTGACGAACATTACATTGTAGAACTGTCAAACGTGTTTTAGAAGGTTGACGAACATTCCTTTCTAGAATTGTCAGACAATGTGATTTAGAATGATCATGAACATTCCATTCTAGAATTGTCAAACATGTGATTTAGAATGTTGACGAACATTCCATTCTACAATGGTCAGACATTGCTTTTAGAATGTCGGTGAACATTCCATTCTAGAATTGTCAAACATGTGATTTAGAATGTTAGCGAACATTACATTCCAGAATGGTCAGACATTGTGATTTAGAATGATCACGAATATTCCATTCTAGACTTGTCAAAAATGTTATTTAGAATGTTAGCGAACATTCCATTCTAGAACTGTCAAACATGTGATTTAGAATGTCGGCGAACATTCCATTCCAGAATGGTCAGACATTGCTATTAGAATGTTGGCGAACATTCCATTCTAGAATTGTCAAACATGTGATTTAGAATATTGACGAGCATTCCATTCAAGAATTGTCAAAAATGTGATTTAGAATGTTGACGAACATTACATTGTAGAACTGTCAAACGTGTTTTAGAAGGTTGACGAACATTCCTTTCTAGAATTGTCAGACAATGTGATTTAGAATGATCATGAACATTCCATTCTAGAATTGTCAAACATGTGATTTAGAATGTTGACGAGCATTCCATTCAAGAATTGTCAAACGTGATTTAGAATGTTGGCGAACATTACATTCTAGAATTTTCAAACATTCAAACTAAGTTCTGGAATTCTGACGAACATTCCATTCTAGAACTGTCAAGCATTGCTATTAGGATGTTGACGAACATTCCATTCTAGAATTGCCAAACATGTGATTTAGAATGTTGACGAACATTCCATTCCAGAATGGTCAGACATTGCTATTAGAATGTTGGTGAACATTCCATTCTAGAATTATCAAACATGTGATTTAGAATGTTGACGAACATTCCATTCTACAATGGTCAGACATTGCTTTTAGAAGGTTGGCGAACATTCCATTCTAGAATTGTCAAACATGTGATTTAGAATGTTGACGAACATTCCATTCCAGAATGGTCAGACATTGCTATTAGAATGTTGGCGAACATTCCATTCTAGAATTGTCAAACATGTGATTTAGAATATTGACGAGCATTCCATTCTAGAATTGTCAAACATGTGATTTAGAATGTCGGCGAACATTCCATTCTAGAATTGTCAAACGTGATTTAGAATGTTGACGAGCATTCCATTCAAGAATTGTCAAACGTGATTTAGAATGTTGACGAGCATTCCATTCTAGAATTGTCAAACATGTGATTTAGAATGTTGACGAACATTCCATTCTAGAATTGTCAGACATTGCGTGTAGAATGTCGGCGAACATTAGTTTCTAGAATTGTCAAAAATGTAATTTAGAATTTTGGCAAACTTTACATTCTAGAACTGACAAAAATGTGATTTAGAATGTTAGCGAACATTACATTCCAGAATGGTCAGACATTGCTATCAGAATGTCGGAGAACATTCCATCCTAAAATTGTCAAACATGTGATTTAGAACGTTGACGAGCATTCCATTCAAGAATTGTCAAACATGTGATTTAGAATGTTGATGAACATTCCATTCTACAATCGTCAGACATTGCTTTTAGAATGTCGGCAAACATTCCATTCTAGAATTCTCAAACATGTGATTTAGAATGTTGACGAACATTCCATTCCAGAATGGTCAGACATTGCTATTAGAATGTTGGCGAACATTCCATTCTAGAATTGTCAAACATGTGATTTAGAATATCGACGAGCATTCCATTCAAGAATTGTCAAAAATGTGATTTAGAATGTTGACGAACATTACATTGTAGAACTGTCAAACGTGTTTTAGAAGGTTGACGAACATTCCTTTCTAGAATTGTCAGGCAATGTGATTGAGAATGATCATGAACATTCCATTCTAGAATTGTCAAACATGTGATTTAGAATGTTGACGAGCATTCCATTCAAGAATTGTCAAACGTGATTTAGAACGTTGGCGAACATTACATTCTAGAATTTTCAAACATTCAAACTAAGTTCTGGAATTCTGACGAACATTTCATTCTAGAATTGCCAAACGTGATTTAGAATGTCGGCGAACATTCCATTCTAGAACTGTCAAACATGTGATTTAGAATGTTGATGAACATTCCATTCTACAATGGTCAGACATTGCTTTTAGAATGTCGGTGAACATTCCATTCTAGAATTGTCAAACATGTGATTTAGAATGTTAGCGAACATTACATTCCAGAATGGTCAGACATTGCTATTAGAATGTTGGAGAACATTCCATCCTAGATTTGTCAAATATGTGATTTAGAATGTTGACGAACATTCCATTCTATAATGGTCAGGCATTGCTTTTAGATAGTCGGCGAACATTCCATTATAGAATTGTCAGACAATGTGATTTAGAATGATCACGAATATTCCATTCTAGACTTGTCAAAAATGTTATTTAGAATGTTAGCGAACATTCCATTCTAGAACTGTCAAACATGTGATTTAGAATGTTGACGAACATTCCATTCTACAATGGTCAGACATTGCTTTTAGAATGTCGGCCACCATTCCATTCTAGAATTGTGAGACAATGTGATTTAGAATGTTGACGAACATTCCATTCCAGAATGGTGAGACATTGCTATTAGAATGTTGGCGAACATTCCATTCTAGAATTGTCAAACATGTGATTTAGAATGTCGGCGAACATTCCATTCCAGAATGGTCAGACATTGCTATTAGAATGTTGGCGAACATTCCATTCTAGAATTGTCAAACATGTGATTTAGAATATTGACGAGCATTCCATTCAAGAATTGTCAAAAATGTGATTTAGAATGTTGACGAACATTACATTGTAGAACTGTCAAACGTGTTTTAGAAGGTTGACGAACATTCCTTTCTAGAATTGTCAGACAATGTGATTTAGAATGATCATGAACATTCCATTCTAGAATTGTCAAACATGTGATTTAGAATGTTGACGAACATTCCATTCTACAATGGTCAGACATTGCTTTTAGAATGTCGGTGAACATTCCATTCTAGAATTGTCAAACATGTGATTTAGAATGTTAGCGAACATTACATTCCAGAATGGTCAGACATTGTGATTTAGAATGATCACGAATATTCCATTCTAGACTTGTCAAAAATGTTATTTAGAATGTTAGCGAACATTCCATTCTAGAACTGTCAAACATGTGATTTAGAATGTCGGCGAACATTCCATTCCAGAATGGTCAGACATTGCTATTAGAATGTTGGCGAACATTCCATTCTAGAATTGTCAAACATGTGATTTAGAATATTGACGAGCATTCCATTCAAGAATTGTCAAAAATGTGATTTAGAATGTTGACGAACATTACATTGTAGAACTGTCAAACGTGTTTTAGAAGGTTGACGAACATTCCTTTCTAGAATTGTCAGACAATGTGATTTAGAATGATCATGAACATTCCATTCTAGAATTGTCAAACATGTGATTTAGAATGTTGACGAGCATTCCATTCAAGAATTGTCAAACGTGATTTAGAATGTTGGCGAACATTACATTCTAGAATTTTCAAACATTCAAACTAAGTTCTGGAATTCTGACGAACATTCCATTCTAGAACTGTCAAGCATTGCTATTAGGATGTTGACGAACATTCCATTCTAGAATTGCCAAACATGTGATTTAGAATGTTGACGAACATTCCATTCCAGAATGGTCAGACATTGCTATTAGAATGTTGGTGAACATTCCATTCTAGAATTATCAAACATGTGATTTAGAATGTTGACGAACATTCCATTCTACAATGGTCAGACATTGCTTTTAGAAGGTTGGCGAACATTCCATTCTAGAATTGTCAAACATGTGATTTAGAATGTTGACGAACATTCCATTCCAGAATGGTCAGACATTGCTATTAGAATGTTGGCGAACATTCCATTCTAGAATTGTCAAACATGTGATTTAGAATATTGACGAGCATTCCATTCTAGAATTGTCAAACATGTGATTTAGAATGTCGGCGAACATTCCATTCTAGAATTGTCAAACGTGATTTAGAATGTTGACGAGCATTCCATTCAAGAATTGTCAAACGTGATTTAGAATGTTGACGAGCATTCCATTCTAGAATTGTCAAACATGTGATTTAGAATGTTGACGAACATTCCATTCTAGAATTGTCAGACATTGCGTGTAGAATGTCGGCGAACATTAGTTTCTAGAATTGTCAAAAATGTAATTTAGAATTTTGGCAAACTTTACATTCTAGAACTGACAAAAATGTGATTTAGAATGTTAGCGAACATTACATTCCAGAATGGTCAGACATTGCTATCAGAATGTCGGAGAACATTCCATCCTAAAATTGTCAAACATGTGATTTAGAACGTTGACGAGCATTCCATTCAAGAATTGTCAAACATGTGATTTAGAATGTTGATGAACATTCCATTCTACAATCGTCAGACATTGCTTTTAGAATGTCGGCAAACATTCCATTCTAGAATTCTCAAACATGTGATTTAGAATGTTGACGAACATTCCATTCCAGAATGGTCAGACATTGCTATTAGAATGTTGGCGAACATTCCATTCTAGAATTGTCAAACATGTGATTTAGAATATCGACGAGCATTCCATTCAAGAATTGTCAAAAATGTGATTTAGAATGTTGACGAACATTACATTGTAGAACTGTCAAACGTGTTTTAGAAGGTTGACGAACATTCCTTTCTAGAATTGTCAGGCAATGTGATTGAGAATGATCATGAACATTCCATTCTAGAATTGTCAAACATGTGATTTAGAATGTTGACGAGCATTCCATTCAAGAATTGTCAAACGTGATTTAGAACGTTGGCGAACATTACATTCTAGAATTTTCAAACATTCAAACTAAGTTCTGGAATTCTGACGAACATTTCATTCTAGAATTGCCAAACGTGATTTAGAATGTCGGCGAACATTCCATTCTAGAACTGTCAAACATGTGATTTAGAATGTTGATGAACATTCCATTCTACAATGGTCAGACATTGCTTTTAGAATGTCGGTGAACATTCCATTCTAGAATTGTCAAACATGTGATTTAGAATGTTAGCGAACATTACATTCCAGAATGGTCAGACATTGCTATTAGAATGTTGGAGAACATTCCATCCTAGATTTGTCAAATATGTGATTTAGAATGTTGACGAACATTCCATTCTATAATGGTCAGGCATTGCTTTTAGATAGTCGGCGAACATTCCATTATAGAATTGTCAGACAATGTGATTTAGAATGATCACGAATATTCCATTCTAGACTTGTCAAAAATGTTATTTAGAATGTTAGCGAACATTCCATTCTAGAACTGTCAAACATGTGATTTAGAATGTTGACGAACATTCCATTCTACAATGGTCAGACATTGCTTTTAGAATGTCGGCCACCATTCCATTCTAGAATTGTGAGACAATGTGATTTAGAATGTTGACGAACATTCCATTCCAGAATGGTGAGACATTGCTATTAGAATGTTGGCGAACATTCCATTCTAGAATTGTCAAACATGTGATTTAGAATGTCGGCGAACATTCCATTCCAGAATGGTCAGACATTGCTATTAGAATGTTGGCGAACATTCCATTCTAGAATTGTCAAACATGTGATTTAGAATATTGACGAGCATTCCATTCAAGAATTGTCAAAAATGTGATTTAGAATGTTGACGAACATTACATTGTAGAACTGTCAAACGTGTTTTAGAAGGTTGACGAACATTCCTTTCTAGAATTGTCAGACAATGTGATTTAGAATGATCATGAACATTCCATTCTAGAATTGTCAAACATGTGATTTAGAATGTTGACGAACATTCCATTCTACAATGGTCAGACATTGCTTTTAGAATGTCGGTGAACATTCCATTCTAGAATTGTCAAACATGTGATTTAGAATGTTAGCGAACATTACATTCCAGAATGGTCAGACATTGTGATTTAGAATGATCACGAATATTCCATTCTAGACTTGTCAAAAATGTTATTTAGAATGTTAGCGAACATTCCATTCTAGAACTGTCAAACATGTGATTTAGAATGTCGGCGAACATTCCATTCCAGAATGGTCAGACATTGCTATTAGAATGTTGGCGAACATTCCATTCTAGAATTGTCAAACATGTGATTTAGAATATTGACGAGCATTCCATTCAAGAATTGTCAAAAATGTGATTTAGAATGTTGACGAACATTACATTGTAGAACTGTCAAACGTGTTTTAGAAGGTTGACGAACATTCCTTTCTAGAATTGTCAGACAATGTGATTTAGAATGATCATGAACATTCCATTCTAGAATTGTCAAACATGTGATTTAGAATGTTGACGAGCATTCCATTCAAGAATTGTCAAACGTGATTTAGAATGTTGGCGAACATTACATTCTAGAATTTTCAAACATTCAAACTAAGTTCTGGAATTCTGACGAACATTCCATTCTAGAACTGTCAAGCATTGCTATTAGGATGTTGACGAACATTCCATTCTAGAATTGCCAAACATGTGATTTAGAATGTTGACGAACATTCCATTCCAGAATGGTCAGACATTGCTATTAGAATGTTGGTGAACATTCCATTCTAGAATTATCAAACATGTGATTTAGAATGTTGACGAACATTCCATTCTACAATGGTCAGACATTGCTTTTAGAAGGTTGGCGAACATTCCATTCTAGAATTGTCAAACATGTGATTTAGAATGTTGACGAACATTCCATTCCAGAATGGTCAGACATTGCTATTAGAATGTTGGCGAACATTCCATTCTAGAATTGTCAAACATGTGATTTAGAATATTGACGAGCATTCCATTCTAGAATTGTCAAACATGTGATTTAGAATGTCGGCGAACATTCCATTCTAGAATTGTCAAACGTGATTTAGAATGTTGACGAGCATTCCATTCAAGAATTGTCAAACGTGATTTAGAATGTTGACGAGCATTCCATTCTAGAATTGTCAAACATGTGATTTAGAATGTTGACGAACATTCCATTCTAGAATTGTCAGACATTGCGTGTAGAATGTCGGCGAACATTAGTTTCTAGAATTGTCAAAAATGTATTTTAGAATTTTGGCAAACTTTACATTCTAGAACTGACAAAAATGTGATTTAGAATGTTAGCGAACATTACATTCCAGAATGGTCAGACATTGCTATCAGAATGTCGGAGAACATTCCATCCTAAAATTGTCAAACATGTGATTTAGAACGTTGACGAGCATTCCATTCAAGAATTGTCAAACATGTGATTTAGAATGTTGATGAACATTCCATTCTACAATCGTCAGACATTGCTTTTAGAATGTCGGCAAACATTCCATTCTAGAATTCTCAAACATGTGATTTAGAATGTTGACGAACATTCCATTCCAGAATGGTCAGACATTGCTATTAGAATGTTGGCGAACATTCCATTCTAGAATTGTCAAACATGTGATTTAGAATATCGACGAGCATTCCATTCAAGAATTGTCAAAAATGTGATTTAGAATGTTGACGAACATTACATTGTAGAACTGTCAAACGTGTTTTAGAAGGTTGACGAACATTCCTTTCTAGAATTGTCAGGCAATGTGATTGAGAATGATCATGAACATTCCATTCTAGAATTGTCAAACATGTGATTTAGAATGTTGACGAGCATTCCATTCAAGAATTGTCAAACGTGATTTAGAACGTTGGCGAACATTACATTCTAGAATTTTCAAACATTCAAACTAAGTTCTGGAATTCTGACGAACATTTCATTCTAGAATTGCCAAACGTGATTTAGAATGTCGGCGAACATTCCATTCTAGAACTGTCAAACATGTGATTTAGAATATTGATGAACATTCCATTCTACAATGGTCAGACATTGCTTTTAGAATGTCGGTGAACATTCCATTCTAGAATTGTCAAACATGTGATTTAGAATGTTAGCGAACATTACATTCCAGAATGGTCAGACATTGTGATTTAGAATGATCACGAATATTCCATTCTAGACTTGTCAAAAATGTTATTTAGAATGTTAGCGAACATTCCATTCTAGAACTGTCAAACATGTGATTTAGAATGTCGGCGAACATTCCATTCCAGAATGGTCAGACATTGCTATTAGAATGTTGGCGAACATTCCATTCTAGAATTGTCAAACATGTGATTTAGAATATTGACGAGCATTCCATTCAAGAATTGTCAAAAATGTGATTTAGAATGTTGACGAACATTACATTGTAGAACTGTCAAACGTGTTTTAGAAGGTTGACGAACATTCCTTTCTAGAATTGTCAGACAATGTGATTTAGAATGATCATGAACATTCCATTCTAGAATTGTCAAACATGTGATTTAGAATGTTGACGAGCATTCCATTCAAGAATTGTCAAACGTGATTTAGAATGTTGGCGAACATTACATTCTAGAATTTTCAAACATTCAAACTAAGTTCTGGAATTCTGACGAACATTCCATTCTAGAACTGTCAAGCATTGCTATTAGGATGTTGACGAACATTCCATTCTAGAATTGCCAAACATGTGATTTAGAATGTTGACGAACATTCCATTCCAGAATGGTCAGACATTGCTATTAGAATGTTGGTGAACATTCCATTCTAGAATTATCAAACATGTGATTTAGAATGTTGACGAACATTCCATTCTACAATGGTCAGACATTGCTTTTAGAAGGTTGGCGAACATTCCATTCTAGAATTGTCAAACATGTGATTTAGAATGTTGACGAACATTCCATTCCAGAATGGTCAGACATTGCTATTAGAATGTTGGCGAACATTCCATTCTAGAATTGTCAAACATGTGATTTAGAATATTGACGAGCATTCCATTCTAGAATTGTCAAACATGTGATTTAGAATGTCGGCGAACATTCCATTCTAGAATTGTCAAACGTGATTTAGAATGTTGACGAGCATTCCATTCAAGAATTGTCAAACGTGATTTAGAATGTTGACGAGCATTCCATTCTAGAATTGTCAAACATGTGATTTAGAATGTTGACGAACATTCCATTCTAGAATTGTCAGACATTGCGTGTAGAATGTCGGCGAACATTAGTTTCTAGAATTGTCAAAAATGTAATTTAGAATTTTGGCAAACTTTACATTCTAGAACTGACAAAAATGTGATTTAGAATGTTAGCGAACATTACATTCCAGAATGGTCAGACATTGCTATCAGAATGTCGGAGAACATTCCATCCTAAAATTGTCAAACATGTGATTTAGAACGTTGACGAGCATTCCATTCAAGAATTGTCAAACATGTGATTTAGAATGTTGATGAACATTCCATTCTACAATCGTCAGACATTGCTTTTAGAATGTCGGCAAACATTCCATTCTAGAATTCTCAAACATGTGATTTAGAATGTTGACGAACATTCCATTCCAGAATGGTCAGACATTGCTATTAGAATGTTGGCGAACATTCCATTCTAGAATTGTCAAACATGTGATTTAGAATATCGACGAGCATTCCATTCAAGAATTGTCAAAAATGTGATTTAGAATGTTGACGAACATTACATTGTAGAACTGTCAAACGTGTTTTAGAAGGTTGACGAACATTCCTTTCTAGAATTGTCAGGCAATGTGATTGAGAATGATCATGAACATTCCATTCTAGAATTGTCAAACATGTGATTTAGAATGTTGACGAGCATTCCATTCAAGAATTGTCAAACGTGATTTAGAACGTTGGCGAACATTACATTCTAGAATTTTCAAACATTCAAACTAAGTTCTGGAATTCTGACGAACATTTCATTCTAGAATTGCCAAACGTGATTTAGAATGTCGGCGAACATTCCATTCTAGAACTGTCAAACATGTGATTTAGAATGTTGATGAACATTCCATTCTACAATGGTCAGACATTGCTTTTAGAATGTCGGTGAACATTCCATTCTAGAATTGTCAAACATGTGATTTAGAATGTTAGCGAACATTACATTCCAGAATGGTCAGACATTGCTATTAGAATGTTGGAGAACATTCCATCCTAGATTTGTCAAATATGTGATTTAGAATGTTGACGAACATTCCATTCTATAATGGTCAGGCATTGCTTTTAGATAGTCGGCGAACATTCCATTATAGAATTGTCAGACAATGTGATTTAGAATGATCACGAATATTCCATTCTAGACTTGTCAAAAATGTTATTTAGAATGTTAGCGAACATTCCATTCTAGAACTGTCAAACATGTGATTTAGAATGTTGACGAACATTCCATTCTACAATGGTCAGACATTGCTTTTAGAATGTCGGCCACCATTCCATTCTAGAATTGTGAGACAATGTGATTTAGAATGTTGACGAACATTCCATTCCAGAATGGTGAGACATTGCTATTAGAATGTTGGCGAACATTCCATTCTAGAATTGTCAAACATGTGATTTAGAATGTCGGCGAACATTCCATTCCAGAATGGTCAGACATTGCTATTAGAATGTTGGCGAACATTCCATTCTAGAATTGTCAAACATGTGATTTAGAATATTGACGAGCATTCCATTCAAGAATTGTCAAAAATGTGATTTAGAATGTTGACGAACATTACATTGTAGAACTGTCAAACGTGTTTTAGAAGGTTGACGAACATTCCTTTCTAGAATTGTCAGACAATGTGATTTAGAATGATCATGAACATTCCATTCTAGAATTGTCAAACATGTGATTTAGAATGTTGACGAGCATTCCATTCAAGAATTGTCAAACGTGATTTAGAATGTTGGCGAACATTACATTCTAGAATTTTCAAACATTCAAACTAAGTTCTGGAATTCTGACGAACATTCCATTCTAGAACTGTCAAGCATTGCTATTAGGATGTTGACGAACATTCCATTCTAGAATTGCCAAACATGTGATTTAGAATGTTGACGAACATTCCATTCCAGAATGGTCAGACATTGCTATTAGAATGTTGGTGAACATTCCATTCTAGAATTATCAAACATGTGATTTAGAATGTTGACGAACATTCCATTCTACAATGGTCAGACATTGCTTTTAGAAGGTTGGCGAACATTCCATTCTAGAATTGTCAAACATGTGATTTAGAATGTTGACGAACATTCCATTCCAGAATGGTCAGACATTGCTATTAGAATGTTGGCGAACATTCCATTCTAGAATTGTCAAACATGTGATTTAGAATATTGACGAGCATTCCATTCTAGAATTGTCAAACATGTGATTTAGAATGTCGGCGAACATTCCATTCTAGAATTGTCAAACGTGATTTAGAATGTTGACGAGCATTCCATTCAAGAATTGTCAAACGTGATTTAGAATGTTGACGAGCATTCCATTCTAGAATTGTCAAACATGTGATTTAGAATGTTGACGAACATTCCATTCTAGAATTGTCAGACATTGCGTGTAGAATGTCGGCGAACATTAGTTTCTAGAATTGTCAAAAATGTAATTTAGAATTTTGGCAAACTTTACATTCTAGAACTGACAAAAATGTGATTTAGAATGTTAGCGAACATTACATTCCAGAATGGTCAGACATTGCTATCAGAATGTCGGAGAACATTCCATCCTAAAATTGTCAAACATGTGATTTAGAACGTTGACGAGCATTCCATTCAAGAATTGTCAAACATGTGATTTAGAATGTTGATGAACATTCCATTCTACAATCGTCAGACATTGCTTTTAGAATGTCGGCAAACATTCCATTCTAGAATTCTCAAACATGTGATTTAGAATGTTGACGAACATTCCATTCCAGAATGGTCAGACATTGCTATTAGAATGTTGGCGAACATTCCATTCTAGAATTGTCAAACATGTGATTTAGAATATCGACGAGCATTCCATTCAAGAATTGTCAAAAATGTGATTTAGAATGTTGACGAACATTACATTGTAGAACTGTCAAACGTGTTTTAGAAGGTTGACGAACATTCCTTTCTAGAATTGTCAGGCAATGTGATTGAGAATGATCATGAACATTCCATTCTAGAATTGTCAAACATGTGATTTAGAATGTTGACGAGCATTCCATTCAAGAATTGTCAAACGTGATTTAGAACGTTGGCGAACATTACATTCTAGAATTTTCAAACATTCAAACTAAGTTCTGGAATTCTGACGAACATTTCATTCTAGAATTGCCAAACGTGATTTAGAATGTCGGCGAACATTCCATTCTAGAACTGTCAAACATGTGATTTAGAATATTGATGAACATTCCATTCTACAATGGTCAGACATTGCTTTTAGAATGTCGGTGAACATTCCATTCTAGAATTGTCAAACATGTGATTTAGAATGTTAGCGAACATTACATTCCAGAATGGTCAGACATTGTGATTTAGAATGATCACGAATATTCCATTCTAGACTTGTCAAAAATGTTATTTAGAATGTTAGCGAACATTCCATTCTAGAACTGTCAAACATGTGATTTAGAATGTCGGCGAACATTCCATTCCAGAATGGTCAGACATTGCTATTAGAATGTTGGCGAACATTCCATTCTAGAATTGTCAAACATGTGATTTAGAATATTGACGAGCATTCCATTCAAGAATTGTCAAAAATGTGATTTAGAATGTTGACGAACATTACATTGTAGAACTGTCAAACGTGTTTTAGAAGGTTGACGAACATTCCTTTCTAGAATTGTCAGACAATGTGATTTAGAATGATCATGAACATTCCATTCTAGAATTGTCAAACATGTGATTTAGAATGTTGACGAGCATTCCATTCAAGAATTGTCAAACGTGATTTAGAATGTTGGCGAACATTACATTCTAGAATTTTCAAACATTCAAACTAAGTTCTGGAATTCTGACGAACATTCCATTCTAGAACTGTCAAGCATTGCTATTAGGATGTTGACGAACATTCCATTCTAGAATTGCCAAACATGTGATTTAGAATGTTGACGAACATTCCATTCCAGAATGGTCAGACATTGCTATTAGAATGTTGGTGAACATTCCATTCTAGAATTATCAAACATGTGATTTAGAATGTTGACGAACATTCCATTCTACAATGGTCAGACATTGCTTTTAGAAGGTTGGCGAACATTCCATTCTAGAATTGTCAAACATGTGATTTAGAATGTTGACGAACATTCCATTCCAGAATGGTCAGACATTGCTATTAGAATGTTGGCGAACATTCCATTCTAGAATTGTCAAACATGTGATTTAGAATATTGACGAGCATTCCATTCTAGAATTGTCAAACATGTGATTTAGAATGTCGGCGAACATTCCATTCTAGAATTGTCAAACGTGATTTAGAATGTTGACGAGCATTCCATTCAAGAATTGTCAAACGTGATTTAGAATGTTGACGAGCATTCCATTCTAGAATTGTCAAACATGTGATTTAGAATGTTGACGAACATTCCATTCTAGAATTGTCAGACATTGCGTGTAGAATGTCGGCGAACATTAGTTTCTAGAATTGTCAAAAATGTAATTTAGAATTTTGGCAAACTTTACATTCTAGAACTGACAAAAATGTGATTTAGAATGTTAGCGAACATTACATTCCAGAATGGTCAGACATTGCTATCAGAATGTCGGAGAACATTCCATCCTAAAATTGTCAAACATGTGATTTAGAACGTTGACGAGCATTCCATTCAAGAATTGTCAAACATGTGATTTAGAATGTTGATGAACATTCCATTCTACAATCGTCAGACATTGCTTTTAGAATGTCGGCGAACATTCCATTCTAGAACTGTCAAACATGTGATTTAGAATGTTGATGAACATTCCATTCTACAATGGTCAGACATTGCTTTTAGAATGTCGGTGAACATTCCATTCTAGAATTGTCAAACATGTGATTTAGAATGTTAGCGAACATTACATTCCAGAATGGTCAGACATTGCTATTAGAATGTTGGAGAACATTCCATCCTAGATTTGTCAAATATGTGATTTAGAATGTTGACGAACATTCCATTCTATAATGGTCAGGCATTGCTTTTAGATAGTCGGCGAACATTCCATTATAGAATTGTCAGACAATGTGATTTAGAATGATCACGAATATTCCATTCTAGACTTGTCAAAAATGTTATTTAGAATGTTAGCGAACATTCCATTCTAGAACTGTCAAACATGTGATTTAGAATGTTGACGAACATTCCATTCTACAATGGTCAGACATTGCTTTTAGAATGTCGGCCACCATTCCATTCTAGAATTGTGAGACAATGTGATTTAGAATGTTGACGAACATTCCATTCCAGAATGGTGAGACATTGCTATTAGAATGTTGGCGAACATTCCATTCTAGAATTGTCAAACATGTGATTTAGAATGTCGGCGAACATTCCATTCCAGAATGGTCAGACATTGCTATTAGAATGTTGGCGAACATTCCATTCTAGAATTGTCAAACATGTGATTTAGAATATTGACGAGCATTCCATTCAAGAATTGTCAAAAATGTGATTTAGAATGTTGACGAACATTACATTGTAGAACTGTCAAACGTGTTTTAGAAGGTTGACGAACATTCCTTTCTAGAATTGTCAGACAATGTGATTTAGAATGATCATGAACATTCCATTCTAGAATTGTCAAACATGTGATTTAGAATGTTGACGAGCATTCCATTCAAGAATTGTCAAACGTGATTTAGAATGTTGGCGAACATTACATTCTAGAATTATCAAACATTCAAACTAAGTTCTGGAATTCTGACGAACATTCCATTCTAGAACTGTCAAGCATTGCTATTAGGATGTTGACGAGCATTCCATTCTAGAATTGTCAAACATGTGATTTAGAATGTCGGCAAACATTCCATTCTAGAATTGTCAAACATGTGATTTAGAATGTTGACGAACATTCCATTCCAGAATGGTCAGACATTGCTATTAGAATGTTGGCGAACATTCCATTCTAGATTAGTCAAAAATGTGATTTAGAATGTTGATGAACATTCCATTCTAGAATTGTCAAACATGTGATTTAGGATGTTGACGAGCATTCCATTCAAGAATTGTCAAACGTGATTTAGAATGTTGGCGAACATTACATTCTAGAATTTTCAAACATTCAAACTAAGTTCTGGAATTCTGACGAACATTCCATTCTAGAACTGTCAAGCATTGCTATTAGGATGTTGACGAACATTCCATTCTAGAATTATCAAACATGTGATTTAGAATGTTGACGAACATTCCATTCTACAATGGTCAGACATTGCTTTTAGAAGGTTGGCGAACATTCCATTCTAGAATTGTCAAACATGTGATTTAGAATGTTGACGAACATTCCATTCCAGAATGGTCAGACATTGCTATTAGAATGTTGGCGAACATTCCATTCTAGAATTGTCAAACATGTGATTTAGAATATTGACGAGCATTCCATTCTAGAATTGTCAAACATGTGATTTAGAATGTCGGCGAACATTCCATTCTAGAATTGTCAAACGTGATTTAGAATGTTGACGAGCATTCCATTCAAGAATTGTCAAACGTGATTTAGAATGTTGACGAGCATTCCATTCTAGAATTGTCAAACATGTGATTTAGAATGTTGACGAACATTCCATTCTAGAATTGTCAGACATTGCGTGTAGAATGTCGGCGAACATTAGTTTCTAGAATTGTCAAAAATGTAATTTAGAATTTTGGCAAACTTTACATTCTAGAACTGACAAAAATGTGATTTAGAATGTTAGCGAACATTACATTCCAGAATGGTCAGACATTGCTATCAGAATGTCGGAGAACATTCCATCCTAAAATTGTCAAACATGTGATTTAGAACGTTGACGAGCATTCCATTCAAGAATTGTCAAACATGTGATTTAGAATGTTGATGAACATTCCATTCTACAATCGTCAGACATTGCTTTTAGAATGTCGGCAAACATTCCATTCTAGAATTCTCAAACATGTGATTTAGAATGTTGACGAACATTCCATTCCAGAATGGTCAGACATTGCTATTAGAATGTTGGCGAACATTCCATTCTAGAATTGTCAAACATGTGATTTAGAATATCGACGAGCATTCCATTCAAGAATTGTCAAAAATGTGATTTAGAATGTTGACGAACATTACATTGTAGAACTGTCAAACGTGTTTTAGAAGGTTGACGAACATTCCTTTCTAGAATTGTCAGGCAATGTGATTGAGAATGATCATGAACATTCCATTCTAGAATTGTCAAACATGTGATTTAGAATGTTGACGAGCATTCCATTCAAGAATTGTCAAACGTGATTTAGAACGTTGGCGAACATTACATTCTAGAATTTTCAAACATTCAAACTAAGTTCTGGAATTCTGACGAACATTTCATTCTAGAATTGCCAAACGTGATTTAGAATGTCGGCGAACATTCCATTCTAGAACTGTCAAACATGTGATTTAGAATATTGATGAACATTCCATTCTACAATGGTCAGACATTGCTTTTAGAATGTCGGTGAACATTCCATTCTAGAATTGTCAAACATGTGATTTAGAATGTTAGCGAACATTACATTCCAGAATGGTCAGACATTGTGATTTAGAATGATCACGAATATTCCATTCTAGACTTGTCAAAAATGTTATTTAGAATGTTAGCGAACATTCCATTCTAGAACTGTCAAACATGTGATTTAGAATGTCGGCGAACATTCCATTCCAGAATGGTCAGACATTGCTATTAGAATGTTGGCGAACATTCCATTCTAGAATTGTCAAACATGTGATTTAGAATATTGACGAGCATTCCATTCAAGAATTGTCAAAAATGTGATTTAGAATGTTGACGAACATTACATTGTAGAACTGTCAAACGTGTTTTAGAAGGTTGACGAACATTCCTTTCTAGAATTGTCAGACAATGTGATTTAGAATGATCATGAACATTCCATTCTAGAATTGTCAAACATGTGATTTAGAATGTTGACGAGCATTCCATTCAAGAATTGTCAAACGTGATTTAGAATGTTGGCGAACATTACATTCTAGAATTTTCAAACATTCAAACTAAGTTCTGGAATTCTGACGAACATTCCATTCTAGAACTGTCAAGCATTGCTATTAGGATGTTGACGAACATTCCATTCTAGAATTGCCAAACATGTGATTTAGAATGTTGACGAACATTCCATTCCAGAATGGTCAGACATTGCTATTAGAATGTTGGTGAACATTCCATTCTAGAATTATCAAACATGTGATTTAGAATGTTGACGAACATTCCATTCTACAATGGTCAGACATTGCTTTTAGAAGGTTGGCGAACATTCCATTCTAGAATTGTCAAACATGTGATTTAGAATGTTGACGAACATTCCATTCCAGAATGGTCAGACATTGCTATTAGAATGTTGGCGAACATTCCATTCTAGAATTGTCAAACATGTGATTTAGAATATTGACGAGCATTCCATTCTAGAATTGTCAAACATGTGATTTAGAATGTCGGCGAACATTCCATTCTAGAATTGTCAAACGTGATTTAGAATGTTGACGAGCATTCCATTCAAGAATTGTCAAACGTGATTTAGAATGTTGACGAGCATTCCATTCTAGAATTGTCAAACATGTGATTTAGAATGTTGACGAACATTCCATTCTAGAATTGTCAGACATTGCGTGTAGAATGTCGGCGAACATTAGTTTCTAGAATTGTCAAAAATGTAATTTAGAATTTTGGCAAACTTTACATTCTAGAACTGACAAAAATGTGATTTAGAATGTTAGCGAACATTACATTCCAGAATGGTCAGACATTGCTATCAGAATGTCGGAGAACATTCCATCCTAAAATTGTCAAACATGTGATTTAGAACGTTGACGAGCATTCCATTCAAGAATTGTCAAACATGTGATTTAGAATGTTGATGAACATTCCATTCTACAATCGTCAGACATTGCTTTTAGAATGTCGGCGAACATTCCATTCTAGAACTGTCAAACATGTGATTTAGAATGTTGATGAACATTCCATTCTACAATGGTCAGACATTGCTTTTAGAATGTCGGTGAACATTCCATTCTAGAATTGTCAAACATGTGATTTAGAATGTTAGCGAACATTACATTCCAGAATGGTCAGACATTGCTATTAGAATGTTGGAGAACATTCCATCCTAGATTTGTCAAATATGTGATTTAGAATGTTGACGAACATTCCATTCTATAATGGTCAGGCATTGCTTTTAGATAGTCGGCGAACATTCCATTATAGAATTGTCAGACAATGTGATTTAGAATGATCACGAATATTCCATTCTAGACTTGTCAAAAATGTTATTTAGAATGTTAGCGAACATTCCATTCTAGAACTGTCAAACATGTGATTTAGAATGTTGACGAACATTCCATTCTACAATGGTCAGACATTGCTTTTAGAATGTCGGCCACCATTCCATTCTAGAATTGTGAGACAATGTGATTTAGAATGTTGACGAACATTCCATTCCAGAATGGTGAGACATTGCTATTAGAATGTTGGCGAACATTCCATTCTAGAATTGTCAAACATGTGATTTAGAATGTCGGCGAACATTCCATTCCAGAATGGTCAGACATTGCTATTAGAATGTTGGCGAACATTCCATTCTAGAATTGTCAAACATGTGATTTAGAATATTGACGAGCATTCCATTCAAGAATTGTCAAAAATGTGATTTAGAATGTTGACGAACATTACATTGTAGAACTGTCAAACGTGTTTTAGAAGGTTGACGAACATTCCTTTCTAGAATTGTCAGACAATGTGATTTAGAATGATCATGAACATTCCATTCTAGAATTGTCAAACATGTGATTTAGAATGTTGACGAGCATTCCATTCAAGAATTGTCAAACGTGATTTAGAATGTTGGCGAACATTACATTCTAGAATTATCAAACATTCAAACTAAGTTCTGGAATTCTGACGAACATTCCATTCTAGAACTGTCAAGCATTGCTATTAGGATGTTGACGAGCATTCCATTCTAGAATTGTCAAACATGTGATTTAGAATGTCGGCAAACATTCCATTCTAGAATTGTCAAACATGTGATTTAGAATGTTGACGAACATTCCATTCCAGAATGGTCAGACATTGCTATTAGAATGTTGGCGAACATTCCATTCTAGATTAGTCAAAAATGTGATTTAGAATGTTGATGAACATTCCATTCTAGAATTGTCAAACATGTGATTTAGGATGTTGACGAGCATTCCATTCAAGAATTGTCAAACGTGATTTAGAATGTTGGCGAACATTACATTCTAGAATTTTCAAACATTCAAACTAAGTTCTGGAATTCTGACGAACATTCCATTCTAGAACTGTCAAGCATTGCTATTAGGATGTTGACGAACATTCCATTCTAGAATTATCAAACATGTGATTTAGAATGTTGACGAACATTCCATTCTACAATGGTCAGACATTGCTTTTAGAAGGTTGGCGAACATTCCATTCTAGAATTGTCAAACATGTGATTTAGAATGTTGACGAACATTCCATTCCAGAATGGTCAGACATTGCTATTAGAATGTTGGCGAACATTCCATTCTAGAATTGTCAAACATGTGATTTAGAATATTGACGAGCATTCCATTCTAGAATTGTCAAACATGTGATTTAGAATGTCGGCGAACATTCCATTCTAGAATTGTCAAACGTGATTTAGAATGTTGACGAGCATTCCATTCAAGAATTGTCAAACGTGATTTAGAATGTTGACGAGCATTCCATTCTAGAATTGTCAAACATGTGATTTAGAATGTTGACGAACATTCCATTCTAGAATTGTCAGACATTGCGTGTAGAATGTCGGCGAACATTAGTTTCTAGAATTGTCAAAAATGTAATTTAGAATTTTGGCAAACTTTACATTCTAGAACTGACAAAAATGTGATTTAGAATGTTAGCGAACATTACATTCCAGAATGGTCAGACATTGCTATCAGAATGTCGGAGAACATTCCATCCTAAAATTGTCAAACATGTGATTTAGAACGTTGACGAGCATTCCATTCAAGAATTGTCAAACATGTGATTTAGAATGTTGATGAACATTCCATTCTACAATCGTCAGACATTGCTTTTAGAATGTCGGCAAACATTCCATTCTAGAATTCTCAAACATGTGATTTAGAATGTTGACGAACATTCCATTCCAGAATGGTCAGACATTGCTATTAGAATGTTGGCGAACATTCCATTCTAGAATTGTCAAACATGTGATTTAGAATATCGACGAGCATTCCATTCAAGAATTGTCAAAAATGTGATTTAGAATGTTGACGAACATTACATTGTAGAACTGTCAAACGTGTTTTAGAAGGTTGACGAACATTCCTTTCTAGAATTGTCAGGCAATGTGATTGAGAATGATCATGAACATTCCATTCTAGAATTGTCAAACATGTGATTTAGAATGTTGACGAGCATTCCATTCAAGAATTGTCAAACGTGATTTAGAACGTTGGCGAACATTACATTCTAGAATTTTCAAACATTCAAACTAAGTTCTGGAATTCTGACGAACATTTCATTCTAGAATTGCCAAACGTGATTTAGAATGTCGGCGAACATTCCATTCTAGAACTGTCAAACATGTGATTTAGAATATTGATGAACATTCCATTCTACAATGGTCAGACATTGCTTTTAGAATGTCGGTGAACATTCCATTCTAGAATTGTCAAACATGTGATTTAGAATGTTAGCGAACATTACATTCCAGAATGGTCAGACATTGTGATTTAGAATGATCACGAATATTCCATTCTAGACTTGTCAAAAATGTTATTTAGAATGTTAGCGAACATTCCATTCTAGAACTGTCAAACATGTGATTTAGAATGTCGGCGAACATTCCATTCCAGAATGGTCAGACATTGCTATTAGAATGTTGGCGAACATTCCATTCTAGAATTGTCAAACATGTGATTTAGAATATTGACGAGCATTCCATTCAAGAATTGTCAAAAATGTGATTTAGAATGTTGACGAACATTACATTGTAGAACTGTCAAACGTGTTTTAGAAGGTTGACGAACATTCCTTTCTAGAATTGTCAGACAATGTGATTTAGAATGATCATGAACATTCCATTCTAGAATTGTCAAACATGTGATTTAGAATGTTGACGAGCATTCCATTCAAGAATTGTCAAACGTGATTTAGAATGTTGGCGAACATTACATTCTAGAATTTTCAAACATTCAAACTAAGTTCTGGAATTCTGACGAACATTCCATTCTAGAACTGTCAAGCATTGCTATTAGGATGTTGACGAACATTCCATTCTAGAATTGCCAAACATGTGATTTAGAATGTTGACGAACATTCCATTCCAGAATGGTCAGACATTGCTATTAGAATGTTGGTGAACATTCCATTCTAGAATTATCAAACATGTGATTTAGAATGTTGACGAACATTCCATTCTACAATGGTCAGACATTGCTTTTAGAAGGTTGGCGAACATTCCATTCTAGAATTGTCAAACATGTGATTTAGAATGTTGACGAACATTCCATTCCAGAATGGTCAGACATTGCTATTAGAATGTTGGCGAACATTCCATTCTAGAATTGTCAAACATGTGATTTAGAATATTGACGAGCATTCCATTCTAGAATTGTCAAACATGTGATTTAGAATGTCGGCGAACATTCCATTCTAGAATTGTCAAACGTGATTTAGAATGTTGACGAGCATTCCATTCAAGAATTGTCAAACGTGATTTAGAATGTTGACGAGCATTCCATTCTAGAATTGTCAAACATGTGATTTAGAATGTTGACGAACATTCCATTCTAGAATTGTCAGACATTGCGTGTAGAATGTCGGCGAACATTAGTTTCTAGAATTGTCAAAAATGTAATTTAGAATTTTGGCAAACTTTACATTCTAGAACTGACAAAAATGTGATTTAGAATGTTAGCGAACATTACATTCCAGAATGGTCAGACATTGCTATCAGAATGTCGGAGAACATTCCATCCTAAAATTGTCAAACATGTGATTTAGAACGTTGACGAGCATTCCATTCAAGAATTGTCAAACATGTGATTTAGAATGTTGATGAACATTCCATTCTACAATCGTCAGACATTGCTTTTAGAATGTCGGCGAACATTCCATTCTAGAACTGTCAAACATGTGATTTAGAATGTTGATGAACATTCCATTCTACAATGGTCAGACATTGCTTTTAGAATGTCGGTGAACATTCCATTCTAGAATTGTCAAACATGTGATTTAGAATGTTAGCGAACATTACATTCCAGAATGGTCAGACATTGCTATTAGAATGTTGGAGAACATTCCATCCTAGATTTGTCAAATATGTGATTTAGAATGTTGACGAACATTCCATTCTATAATGGTCAGGCATTGCTTTTAGATAGTCGGCGAACATTCCATTATAGAATTGTCAGACAATGTGATTTAGAATGATCACGAATATTCCATTCTAGACTTGTCAAAAATGTTATTTAGAATGTTAGCGAACATTCCATTCTAGAACTGTCAAACATGTGATTTAGAATGTTGACGAACATTCCATTCTACAATGGTCAGACATTGCTTTTAGAATGTCGGCCACCATTCCATTCTAGAATTGTGAGACAATGTGATTTAGAATGTTGACGAACATTCCATTCCAGAATGGTGAGACATTGCTATTAGAATGTTGGCGAACATTCCATTCTAGAATTGTCAAACATGTGATTTAGAATGTCGGCGAACATTCCATTCCAGAATGGTCAGACATTGCTATTAGAATGTTGGCGAACATTCCATTCTAGAATTGTCAAACATGTGATTTAGAATATTGACGAGCATTCCATTCAAGAATTGTCAAAAATGTGATTTAGAATGTTGACGAACATTACATTGTAGAACTGTCAAACGTGTTTTAGAAGGTTGACGAACATTCCTTTCTAGAATTGTCAGACAATGTGATTTAGAATGATCATGAACATTCCATTCTAGAATTGTCAAACATGTGATTTAGAATGTTGACGAGCATTCCATTCAAGAATTGTCAAACGTGATTTAGAATGTTGGCGAACATTACATTCTAGAATTATCAAACATTCAAACTAAGTTCTGGAATTCTGACGAACATTCCATTCTAGAACTGTCAAGCATTGCTATTAGGATGTTGACGAGCATTCCATTCTAGAATTGTCAAACATGTGATTTAGAATGTCGGCAAACATTCCATTCTAGAATTGTCAAACATGTGATTTAGAATGTTGACGAACATTCCATTCCAGAATGGTCAGACATTGCTATTAGAATGTTGGCGAACATTCCATTCTAGATTAGTCAAAAATGTGATTTAGAATGTTGATGAACATTCCATTCTAGAATTGTCAAACATGTGATTTAGGATGTTGACGAGCATTCCATTCAAGAATTGTCAAACGTGATTTAGAACGTTGGCGAACATTACATTCTAGAATTTTCAAACATTCAAACTAAGTTCTGGAATTCTGACGAACATTTCATTCTAGAATTGCCAAACGTGATTTAGAATGTCGGCGAACATTCCATTCTAGAACTGTCAAACATGTGATTTAGAATGTTGATGAACATTCCATTCTACAATGGTCAGACATTGCTTTTAGAATGTCGGTGAACATTCCATTCTAGAATTGTCAAACATGTGATTTAGAATGTTAGCGAACATTACATTCCAGAATGGTCAGACATTGCTATTAGAATGTTGGAGAACATTCCATCCTAGATTTGTCAAATATGTGATTTAGAATGTTGACGAACATTCCATTCTATAATGGTCAGGCATTGCTTTTAGATAGTCGGCGAACATTCCATTATAGAATTGTCAGACAATGTGATTTAGAATGATCACGAATATTCCATTCTAGACTTGTCAAAAATGTTATTTAGAATGTTAGCGAACATTCCATTCTAGAACTGTCAAACATGTGATTTAGAATGTTGACGAACATTCCATTCTACAATGGTCAGACATTGCTTTTAGAATGTCGGCCACCATTCCATTCTAGAATTGTGAGACAATGTGATTTAGAATGTTGACGAACATTCCATTCCAGAATGGTGAGACATTGCTATTAGAATGTTGGCGAACATTCCATTCTAGAATTGTCAAACATGTGATTTAGAATGTCGGCGAACATTCCATTCCAGAATGGTCAGACATTGCTATTAGAATGTTGGCGAACATTCCATTCTAGAATTGTCAAACATGTGATTTAGAATATTGACGAGCATTCCATTCAAGAATTGTCAAAAATGTGATTTAGAATGTTGACGAACATTACATTGTAGAACTGTCAAACGTGTTTTAGAAGGTTGACGAACATTCCTTTCTAGAATTGTCAGACAATGTGATTTAGAATGATCATGAACATTCCATTCTAGAATTGTCAAACATGTGATTTAGAATGTTGACGAGCATTCCATTCAAGAATTGTCAAACGTGATTTAGAATGTTGACGAGCATTCCATTCAAGAATTGTCAAACGTGATTTAGAATGTTGACGAGCATTCCATTCTAGAATTGTCAAACATGTGATTTAGAATGTTGACGAACATTCCATTCTAGAATTGTCAGACATTGCGTGTAGAATGTCGGCGAACATTAGTTTCTAGAATTGTCAAAAATGTAATTTAGAATTTTGGCAAACTTTACATTCTAGAACTGACAAAAATGTGATTTAGAATGTTAGCGAACATTACATTCCAGAATGGTCAGACATTGCTATCAGAATGTCGGAGAACATTCCATCCTAAAATTGTCAAACATGTGATTTAGAACGTTGACGAGCATTCCATTCAAGAATTGTCAAACATGTGATTTAGAATGTTGATGAACATTCCATTCTACAATCGTCAGACATTGCTTTTAGAATGTCGGCAAACATTCCATTCTAGAATTCTCAAACATGTGATTTAGAATGTTGACGAACATTCCATTCCAGAATGGTCAGACATTGCTATTAGAATGTTGGCGAACATTCCATTCTAGAATTGTCAAACATGTGATTTAGAATATCGACGAGCATTCCATTCAAGAATTGTCAAAAATGTGATTTAGAATGTTGACGAACATTACATTGTAGAACTGTCAAACGTGTTTTAGAAGGTTGACGAACATTCCTTTCTAGAATTGTCAGGCAATGTGATTGAGAATGATCATGAACATTCCATTCTAGAATTGTCAAACATGTGATTTAGAATGTTGACGAGCATTCCATTCAAGAATTGTCAAACGTGATTTAGAACGTTGGCGAACATTACATTCTAGAATTTTCAAACATTCAAACTAAGTTCTGGAATTCTGACGAACATTTCATTCTAGAATTGCCAAACGTGATTTAGAATGTCGGCGAACATTCCATTCTAGAACTGTCAAACATGTGATTTAGAATGTTGATGAACATTCCATTCTACAATGGTCAGACATTGCTTTTAGAATGTCGGTGAACATTCCATTCTAGAATTGTCAAACATGTGATTTAGAATGTTAGCGAACATTACATTCCAGAATGGTCAGACATTGCTATTAGAATGTTGGAGAACATTCCATCCTAGATTTGTCAAATATGTGATTTAGAATGTTGACGAACATTCCATTCTATAATGGTCAGGCATTGCTTTTAGATAGTCGGCGAACATTCCATTATAGAATTGTCAGACAATGTGATTTAGAATGATCACGAATATTCCATTCTAGACTTGTCAAAAATGTTATTTAGAATGTTAGCGAACATTCCATTCTAGAACTGTCAAACATGTGATTTAGAATGTTGACGAACATTCCATTCTACAATGGTCAGACATTGCTTTTAGAATGTCGGCCACCATTCCATTCTAGAATTGTGAGACAATGTGATTTAGAATGTTGACGAACATTCCATTCCAGAATGGTGAGACATTGCTATTAGAATGTTGGCGAACATTCCATTCTAGAATTGTCAAACATGTGATTTAGAATGTCGGCGAACATTCCATTCCAGAATGGTCAGACATTGCTATTAGAATGTTGGCGAACATTCCATTCTAGAATTGTCAAACATGTGATTTAGAATATTGACGAGCATTCCATTCAAGAATTGTCAAAAATGTGATTTAGAATGTTGACGAACATTACATTGTAGAACTGTCAAACGTGTTTTAGAAGGTTGACGAACATTCCTTTCTAGAATTGTCAGACAATGTGATTTAGAATGATCATGAACATTCCATTCTAGAATTGTCAAACATGTGATTTAGAATGTTGACGAGCATTCCATTCAAGAATTGTCAAACGTGATTTAGAATGTTGGCGAACATTACATTCTAGAATTATCAAACATTCAAACTAAGTTCTGGAATTCTGACGAACATTCCATTCTAGAACTGTCAAGCATTGCTATTAGGATGTTGACGAGCATTCCATTCTAGAATTGTCAAACATGTGATTTAGAATGTCGGCAAACATTCCATTCTAGAATTGTCAAACATGTGATTTAGAATGTTGACGAACATTCCATTCCAGAATGGTCAGACATTGCTATTAGAATGTTGGCGAACATTCCATTCTAGATTAGTCAAAAATGTGATTTAGAATGTTGATGAACATTCCATTCTAGAATTGTCAAACATGTGATTTAGGATGTTGACGAGCATTCCATTCAAGAATTGTCAAACGTGATTTAGAATGTTGGCGAACATTACATTCTAGAATTTTCAAACATTCAAACTAAGTTCTGGAATTCTGACGAACATTCCATTCTAGAACTGTCAAGCATTGCTATTAGGATGTTGACGAACATTCCATTCTAGAATTGCCAAACATGTGATTTAGAATGTTGACGAACATTCCATTCCAGAATGGTCAGACATTGCTTTTAGAATGTCGGTGAACATTCCATTCTAGAATTGTCAAACATGTGATTTAGAATGTCGGCGAACATTCCATTCCAGAATGGTCAGACATTGCTATTAGAATGTTGGCGAACATTCCATTCTAGAATTGTCAAACATGTGATTTAGAATATTGACGAGCATTCCATTCAAGAATTGTCAAAAATGTGATTTAGAATGTTGACGAACATTACATTGTAGAACTGTCAAACGTGTTTTAGAAGGTTGACGAACATTCCTTTCTAGAATTGTCAGACAATGTGATTTAGAATGATCATGAACATTCCATTCTAGAATTGTCAAACATGTGATTTAGAATGTTGACGAGCATTCCATTCAAGAATTGTCAAACGTGATTTAGAATGTTGGCGAACATTACATTCTAGAATTATCAAACATTCAAACTAAGTTCTGGAATTCTGACGAACATTCCATTCTAGAACTGTCAAGCATTGCTATTAGGATGTTGACGAGCATTCCATTCTAGAATTGTCAAACATGTGATTTAGAATGTCGGCAAACATTCCATTCTAGAATTGTCAAACATGTGATTTAGAATGTTGACGAACATTCCATTCCAGAATGGTCAGACATTGCTATTAGAATGTTGGCGAACATTCCATTCTAGAATTGTCGAACATGTGATTTAGAATGTCGGCGAACATTCCATTCTAGAACTGTCAAACATGTGATTTAGAATGTTGACGAACATTCCATTCTACAATGGTCAGACATTGCTTTTAGAATGTCGGCGAACATTCCATTCTAGAATTGTCAAACATGTGATTTAGAATGTTGACGAACATTCCATTCCAGAATGGTCAGACATTGCTATTAGAATGTTGGCGAACATTCCATTCTAGATTAGTCAAAAATGTGATTTAGAATGTTGATGAACATTCCATTCTAGAATTGTCAAACATGTGATTTAGGATGTTGACGAGCATTCCATTCAAGAATTGTCAAACGTGATTTAGAATGTTGGCGAACATTACATTCTAGAATTTTCAAACATTCAAACTAAGTTCTGGAATTCTGACGAACGTTCCATTCTAGAACTGTCAAGCATTGCTATTAGGATGTTGACGAACATTCCATTCTAGAATTGCCAAACATGTGATTTAGAATGTTGACGAACATTCCATTCCAGAATGGTCAGACATTGCTTTTAGAATGTCGGTGAACATTCCATTCTAGAATTGTCAAACATGTGATTTAGAATGTTGACGAACATTCCATTCCAGAATGGTCAGACATTGCTATTAGAATGTTGGCGAACATTCCATTCTAGAATTGTCAAACATGTGATTTAGAATATTGACGAGCATTCCATTCAAGAATTGTCAAAAATGTGATTTAGAATGTTGACGAACATTACATTGTAGAACTGTCAAACGTGTTTTAGAAGGTTGACGAACATTCCTTTCTAGAATTGTCAGACAATGTGATTTAGAATGATCATGAACATTCCATTCTAGAATTGTCAAACATGTGATTTAGAATGTTGACGAGCATTCCATTCAAGAATTGTCAAACGTGATTTAGAATGTTGGCGAACATTACATTCTTGAATTTTCAAACATTCAAACTAAGTTCTGGAATTCTGACGAACATTCCATTCTAGAACTGTCAAGCATTGCTATTAGGATGTTGACGAACATTCCATTCTAGAATTGCCAAACATGTGATTTAGAATGTTGACGAACATTCCATTCCAGAATGGTCAGACATTGCTATTAGAATGTTGACGAGCATTCCATTCTAGAATTGTCAAACATGTGATTTAGAATGTCGGCAAACATTCCATTCTAGAATTGTCAAACATGTGATTTAGAATGTTGACGAACATTCCATTCCAGAATGGTCAGACATTGCTATTAGAATGTTGGCGAACATTCCATTCTAGAATTGTCGAACATGTGATTTAGAATGTCGGCGAACATTCCATTCTAGAACTGTCAAACATGTGATTTAGAATGTTGACGAACATTCCATTCTACAATGGTCAGACATTGCTTTTAGAATGTCGGCGAACATTCCATTCTAGAATTGTCAAACATGTGATTTAGAATGTTGACGAACATTCCATTCCAGAATGGTCAGACATTGCTATTAGAATGTTGGCGAACATTCCATTCTAGATTAGTCAAAAATGTGATTTAGAATGTTGATGAACATTACATTGTAGAACTGTCAAACGTGTTTTAAAAGGTTGACGAACATTCCATTCTAGAATTGTGAGACAATGTGATTTAGAATGATCATGAACATTCCATTCTAGAATTGTCAAACATGTGATTTAGAATGTCGGCGAACATTCCATTCTAGAACTGTCAAACATGTGATTTAGAATGTTGACGAACATTCCATTCCAGAATCGTCAGTCTTTGCTTTTAGAATGTTGACGAACATTCCATTCCAGAATCGTCAAATATTGCTTTTAGAATGTTGGCGAACATTCCATTCTAGAATTTTCAAACATTCAAACAACGTTATGGAATTCTGACTAACATTCCATACTAGAATTGTCAAACATTTGATTTAGAATGTTGACGAAAATTCCATTCCAGAATGGTCAGACATTGCTTTTAGGATGTCGGCGAACATTAGTTTCTAGAATTGTCAAAAATGTAATTTAGAATTTTGGCAAACTTTACATTCTAGAACTGACAAAAATGTGATTTAGAATGTTAGCGAACATTACATTCCAGAATGGTCAGACATTGCTATCAGAATGTCGGAGAACATTCCATCCTAAAATTGTCAAACATGTGATTTAGAACGTTGACGAGCATTCCATTCAAGAATTGTCAAACATGTGATTTAGAATGTTGATGAACATTCCATTCTACAATCGTCAGACATTGCTTTTAGAATGTCGGCAAACATTCCATTCTAGAATTCTCAAACATGTGATTTAGAATGTTGACGAACATTCCATTCCAGAATGGTCAGACATTGCTATTAGAATGTTGGCGAACATTCCATTCTAGAATTGTCAAACATGTGATTTAGAATATCGACGAGCATTCCATTCAAGAATTGTCAAAAATGTGATTTAGAATGTTGACGAACATTACATTGTAGAACTGTCAAACGTGTTTTAGAAGGTTGACGAACATTCCTTTCTAGAATTGTCAGGCAATGTGATTGAGAATGATCATGAACATTCCATTCTAGAATTGTCAAACATGTGATTTAGAATGTTGACGAGCATTCCATTCAAGAATTGTCAAACGTGATTTAGAACGTTGGCGAACATTACATTCTAGAATTTTCAAACATTCAAACTAAGTTCTGGAATTCTGACGAACATTTCATTCTAGAATTGCCAAACGTGATTTAGAATGTCGGCGAACATTCCATTCTAGAACTGTCAAACATGTGATTTAGAATGTTGATGAACATTCCATTCTACAATGGTCAGACATTGCTTTTAGAATGTCGGTGAACATTCCATTCTAGAATTGTCAAACATGTGATTTAGAATGTTAGCGAACATTACATTCCAGAATGGTCAGACATTGCTATTAGAATGTTGGAGAACATTCCATCCTAGATTTGTCAAATATGTGATTTAGAATGTTGACGAACATTCCATTCTATAATGGTCAGGCATTGCTTTTAGATAGTCGGCGAACATTCCATTATAGAATTGTCAGACAATGTGATTTAGAATGATCACGAATATTCCATTCTAGACTTGTCAAAAATGTTATTTAGAATGTTAGCGAACATTCCATTCTAGAACTGTCAAACATGTGATTTAGAATGTTGACGAACATTCCATTCTACAATGGTCAGACATTGCTTTTAGAATGTCGGCCACCATTCCATTCTAGAATTGTGAGACAATGTGATTTAGAATGTTGACGAACATTCCATTCCAGAATGGTGAGACATTGCTATTAGAATGTTGGCGAACATTCCATTCTAGAATTGTCAAACATGTGATTTAGAATGTCGGCGAACATTCCATTCCAGAATGGTCAGACATTGCTATTAGAATGTTGGCGAACATTCCATTCTAGAATTGTCAAACATGTGATTTAGAATATTGACGAGCATTCCATTCAAGAATTGTCAAAAATGTGATTTAGAATGTTGACGAACATTACATTGTAGAACTGTCAAACGTGTTTTAGAAGGTTGACGAACATTCCTTTCTAGAATTGTCAGACAATGTGATTTAGAATGATCATGAACATTCCATTCTAGAATTGTCAAACATGTGATTTAGAATGTTGACGAGCATTCCATTCAAGAATTGTCAAACGTGATTTAGAATGTTGGCGAACATTACATTCTAGAATTATCAAACATTCAAACTAAGTTCTGGAATTCTGACGAACATTCCATTCTAGAACTGTCAAGCATTGCTATTAGGATGTTGACGAGCATTCCATTCTAGAATTGTCAAACATGTGATTTAGAATGTCGGCAAACATTCCATTCTAGAATTGTCAAACATGTGATTTAGAATGTTGACGAACATTCCATTCCAGAATGGTCAGACATTGCTATTAGAATGTTGGCGAACATTCCATTCTAGATTAGTCAAAAATGTGATTTAGAATGTTGATGAACATTCCATTCTAGAATTGTCAAACATGTGATTTAGGATGTTGACGAGCATTCCATTCAAGAATTGTCAAACGTGATTTAGAATGTTGGCGAACATTACATTCTAGAATTTTCAAACATTCAAACTAAGTTCTGGAATTCTGACGAACATTCCATTCTAGAACTGTCAAGCATTGCTATTAGGATGTTGACGAACATTCCATTCTAGAATTGCCAAACATGTGATTTAGAATGTTGACGAACATTCCATTCCAGAATGGTCAGACATTGCTTTTAGAATGTCGGTGAACATTCCATTCTAGAATTGTCAAACATGTGATTTAGAATGTCGGCGAACATTCCATTCCAGAATGGTCAGACATTGCTATTAGAATGTTGGCGAACATTCCATTCTAGAATTGTCAAACATGTGATTTAGAATATTGACGAGCATTCCATTCAAGAATTGTCAAAAATGTGATTTAGAATGTTGACGAACATTACATTGTAGAACTGTCAAACGTGTTTTAGAAGGTTGACGAACATTCCTTTCTAGAATTGTCAGACAATGTGATTTAGAATGATCATGAACATTCCATTCTAGAATTGTCAAACATGTGATTTAGAATGTTGACGAGCATTCCATTCAAGAATTGTCAAACGTGATTTAGAATGTTGGCGAACATTACATTCTAGAATTATCAAACATTCAAACTAAGTTCTGGAATTCTGACGAACATTCCATTCTAGAACTGTCAAGCATTGCTATTAGGATGTTGACGAGCATTCCATTCTAGAATTGTCAAACATGTGATTTAGAATGTCGGCAAACATTCCATTCTAGAATTGTCAAACATGTGATTTAGAATGTTGACGAACATTCCATTCCAGAATGGTCAGACATTGCTATTAGAATGTTGGCGAACATTCCATTCTAGAATTGTCGAACATGTGATTTAGAATGTCGGCGAACATTCCATTCTAGAACTGTCAAACATGTGATTTAGAATGTTGACGAACATTCCATTCTACAATGGTCAGACATTGCTTTTAGAATGTCGGCGAACATTCCATTCTAGAATTGTCAAACATGTGATTTAGAATGTTGACGAACATTCCATTCCAGAATGGTCAGACATTGCTATTAGAATGTTGGCGAACATTCCATTCTAGATTAGTCAAAAATGTGATTTAGAATGTTGATGAACATTCCATTCTAGAATTGTCAAACATGTGATTTAGGATGTTGACGAGCATTCCATTCAAGAATTGTCAAACGTGATTTAGAATGTTGGCGAACATTACATTCTAGAATTTTCAAACATTCAAACTAAGTTCTGGAATTCTGACGAACGTTCCATTCTAGAACTGTCAAGCATTGCTATTAGGATGTTGACGAACATTCCATTCTAGAATTGCCAAACATGTGATTTAGAATGTTGACGAACATTCCATTCCAGAATGGTCAGACATTGCTTTTAGAATGTCGGTGAACATTCCATTCTAGAATTGTCAAACATGTGATTTAGAATGTTGACGAACATTCCATTCCAGAATGGTCAGACATTGCTATTAGAATGTTGGCGAACATTCCATTCTAGAATTGTCAAACATGTGATTTAGAATATTGACGAGCATTCCATTCAAGAATTGTCAAAAATGTGATTTAGAATGTTGACGAACATTACATTGTAGAACTGTCAAACGTGTTTTAGAAGGTTGACGAACATTCCTTTCTAGAATTGTCAGACAATGTGATTTAGAATGATCATGAACATTCCATTCTAGAATTGTCAAACATGTGATTTAGAATGTTGACGAGCATTCCATTCAAGAATTGTCAAACGTGATTTAGAATGTTGGCGAACATTACATTCTTGAATTTTCAAACATTCAAACTAAGTTCTGGAATTCTGACGAACATTCCATTCTAGAACTGTCAAGCATTGCTATTAGGATGTTGACGAACATTCCATTCTAGAATTGCCAAACATGTGATTTAGAATGTTGACGAACATTCCATTCCAGAATGGTCAGACATTGCTATTAGAATGTTGACGAGCATTCCATTCTAGAATTGTCAAACATGTGATTTAGAATGTCGGCAAACATTCCATTCTAGAATTGTCAAACATGTGATTTAGAATGTTGACGAACATTCCATTCCAGAATGGTCAGACATTGCTATTAGAATGTTGGCGAACATTCCATTCTAGAATTGTCGAACATGTGATTTAGAATGTCGGCGAACATTCCATTCTAGAACTGTCAAACATGTGATTTAGAATGTTGACGAACATTCCATTCTACAATGGTCAGACATTGCTTTTAGAATGTCGGCGAACATTCCATTCTAGAATTGTCAAACATGTGATTTAGAATGTTGACGAACATTCCATTCCAGAATGGTCAGACATTGCTATTAGAATGTTGGCGAACATTCCATTCTAGATTAGTCAAAAATGTGATTTAGAATGTTGATGAACATTACATTGTAGAACTGTCAAACGTGTTTTAAAAGGTTGACGAACATTCCATTCTAGAATTGTGAGACAATGTGATTTAGAATGATCATGAACATTCCATTCTAGAATTGTCAAACATGTGATTTAGAATGTCGGCGAACATTCCATTCTAGAACTGTCAAACATGTGATTTAGAATGTTGACGAACATTCCATTCCAGAATCGTCAGTCTTTGCTTTTAGAATGTTGACGAACATTCCATTCCAGAATCGTCAAATATTGCTTTTAGAATGTTGGCGAACATTCCATTCTAGAATTTTCAAACATTCAAACAACGTTATGGAATTCTGACTAACATTCCATACTAGAATTGTCAAACATTTGATTTAGAATGTTGACGAAAATTCCATTCCAGAATGGTCAGACATTGCTTTTAGGATGTCGGCGAACATTCCATTCTAGAATTGTTGGACAATGTGATTTAGAATGTTGACGAACATTACATTGTAGAACTGTCAAACGTGTTTTAGAAGGTTGACGAACATTCCTTTCTAGAATTGTCAGACAATGTGATTTAGAATGATCATGAACATTCCATTCTAGAATTGTCAAACATGTGATTTAGAATGTTGACGAGCATTCCATTCAAGAATTGTCAAACGTGATTTAGAATGTTGGCGAACATTACATTCTAGAATTATCAAACATTCAAACTAAGTTCTGGAATTCTGACGAACATTCCATTCTAGAACTGTCAAGCATTGCTATTAGGATGTTGACGAGCATTCCATTCTAGAATTGTCAAACATGTGATTTAGAATGTCGGCAAACATTCCATTCTAGAATTGTCAAACATGTGATTTAGAATGTTGACGAACATTCCATTCCAGAATGGTCAGACATTGCTATTAGAATGTTGGCGAACATTCCATTCTAGATTAGTCAAAAATGTGATTTAGAATGTTGATGAACATTCCATTCTAGAATTGTCAAACATGTGATTTAGGATGTTGACGAGCATTCCATTCAAGAATTGTCAAACGTGATTTAGAATGTTGGCGAACATTACATTCTAGAATTTTCAAACATTCAAACTAAGTTCTGGAATTCTGACGAACATTCCATTCTAGAACTGTCAAGCATTGCTATTAGGATGTTGACGAACATTCCATTCTAGAATTGCCAAACATGTGATTTAGAATGTTGACGAACATTCCATTCCAGAATGGTCAGACATTGCTTTTAGAATGTCGGTGAACATTCCATTCTAGAATTGTCAAACATGTGATTTAGAATGTCGGCGAACATTCCATTCCAGAATGGTCAGACATTGCTATTAGAATGTTGGCGAACATTCCATTCTAGAATTGTCAAACATGTGATTTAGAATATTGACGAGCATTCCATTCAAGAATTGTCAAAAATGTGATTTAGAATGTTGACGAACATTACATTGTAGAACTGTCAAACGTGTTTTAGAAGGTTGACGAACATTCCTTTCTAGAATTGTCAGACAATGTGATTTAGAATGATCATGAACATTCCATTCTAGAATTGTCAAACATGTGATTTAGAATGTTGACGAGCATTCCATTCAAGAATTGTCAAACGTGATTTAGAATGTTGGCGAACATTACATTCTAGAATTATCAAACATTCAAACTAAGTTCTGGAATTCTGACGAACATTCCATTCTAGAACTGTCAAGCATTGCTATTAGGATGTTGACGAGCATTCCATTCTAGAATTGTCAAACATGTGATTTAGAATGTCGGCAAACATTCCATTCTAGAATTGTCAAACATGTGATTTAGAATGTTGACGAACATTCCATTCCAGAATGGTCAGACATTGCTATTAGAATGTTGGCGAACATTCCATTCTAGAATTGTCGAACATGTGATTTAGAATGTCGGCGAACATTCCATTCTAGAACTGTCAAACATGTGATTTAGAATGTTGACGAACATTCCATTCTACAATGGTCAGACATTGCTTTTAGAATGTCGGCGAACATTCCATTCTAGAATTGTCAAACATGTGATTTAGAATGTTGACGAACATTCCATTCCAGAATGGTCAGACATTGCTATTAGAATGTTGGCGAACATTCCATTCTAGATTAGTCAAAAATGTGATTTAGAATGTTGATGAACATTCCATTCTAGAATTGTCAAACATGTGATTTAGGATGTTGACGAGCATTCCATTCAAGAATTGTCAAACGTGATTTAGAATGTTGGCGAACATTACATTCTAGAATTTTCAAACATTCAAACTAAGTTCTGGAATTCTGACGAACGTTCCATTCTAGAACTGTCAAGCATTGCTATTAGGATGTTGACGAACATTCCATTCTAGAATTGCCAAACATGTGATTTAGAATGTTGACGAACATTCCATTCCAGAATGGTCAGACATTGCTTTTAGAATGTCGGTGAACATTCCATTCTAGAATTGTCAAACATGTGATTTAGAATGTTGACGAACATTCCATTCCAGAATGGTCAGACATTGCTATTAGAATGTTGGCGAACATTCCATTCTAGAATTGTCAAACATGTGATTTAGAATATTGACGAGCATTCCATTCAAGAATTGTCAAAAATGTGATTTAGAATGTTGACGAACATTACATTGTAGAACTGTCAAACGTGTTTTAGAAGGTTGACGAACATTCCTTTCTAGAATTGTCAGACAATGTGATTTAGAATGATCATGAACATTCCATTCTAGAATTGTCAAACATGTGATTTAGAATGTTGACGAGCATTCCATTCAAGAATTGTCAAACGTGATTTAGAATGTTGGCGAACATTACATTCTTGAATTTTCAAACATTCAAACTAAGTTCTGGAATTCTGACGAACATTCCATTCTAGAACTGTCAAGCATTGCTATTAGGATGTTGACGAACATTCCATTCTAGAATTGCCAAACATGTGATTTAGAATGTTGACGAACATTCCATTCCAGAATGGTCAGACATTGCTATTAGAATGTTGACGAGCATTCCATTCTAGAATTGTCAAACATGTGATTTAGAATGTCGGCAAACATTCCATTCTAGAATTGTCAAACATGTGATTTAGAATGTTGACGAACATTCCATTCCAGAATGGTCAGACATTGCTATTAGAATGTTGGCGAACATTCCATTCTAGAATTGTCGAACATGTGATTTAGAATGTCGGCGAACATTCCATTCTAGAACTGTCAAACATGTGATTTAGAATGTTGACGAACATTCCATTCTACAATGGTCAGACATTGCTTTTAGAATGTCGGCGAACATTCCATTCTAGAATTGTCAAACATGTGATTTAGAATGTTGACGAACATTCCATTCCAGAATGGTCAGACATTGCTATTAGAATGTTGGCGAACATTCCATTCTAGATTAGTCAAAAATGTGATTTAGAATGTTGATGAACATTACATTGTAGAACTGTCAAACGTGTTTTAAAAGGTTGACGAACATTCCATTCTAGAATTGTGAGACAATGTGATTTAGAATGATCATGAACATTCCATTCTAGAATTGTCAAACATGTGATTTAGAATGTCGGCGAACATTCCATTCTAGAACTGTCAAACATGTGATTTAGAATGTTGACGAACATTCCATTCCAGAATCGTCAGTCTTTGCTTTTAGAATGTTGACGAACATTCCATTCCAGAATCGTCAAATATTGCTTTTAGAATGTTGGCGAACATTCCATTCTAGAATTTTCAAACATTCAAACAACGTTATGGAATTCTGACTAACATTCCATACTAGAATTGTCAAACATTTGATTTAGAATGTTGACGAAAATTCCATTCCAGAATGGTCAGACATTGCTTTTAGGATGTCGGCGAACATTCCATTCTAGAATTGTTGGACAATGTGATTTAGAATGTTGACGAACATTACATTGTAGAACTGTCAAACGTGTTTTAGAAGGTTGACGAACATTCCTTTCTAGAATTGTCAGACAATGTGATTTAGAATGATCATGAACATTCCATTCTAGAATTGTCAAACATGTGATTTAGAATGTTGACGAGCATTCCATTCAAGAATTGTCAAACGTGATTTAGAATGTTGGCGAACATTACATTCTAGAATTTTCAAACATTCAAACTAAGTTCTGGAATTCTGACGAACATTCCATTCTAGAACTGTCAAGCATTGCTATTAGGATGTTGACGAACATTCCATTCTAGAATTGCCAAACATGTGATTTAGAATGTTGACGAACATTCCATTCCAGAATGGTCAGACATTGCTATTAGAATGTTGACAAGCATTCCATTCTAGAATTGTCAAACATGTGATTTAGAATGTCGGCAAACATTCCATTCTAGAATTGTCAAACATGTGATTTAGAATGTTGACGAACATTCCATTCCAGAATGGTCAGACATTGCTATTAGAATGTTGGCGAACATTCCATTCTAGATTAGTCAAAAATGTGATTTAGAATGTTGATGAACATTACATTCAAGAATTGTCAAACGTGATTTAGAACGTTGGCGAACATTACATTCTAGATTAGTCAAACATGTGATTTAGAATGTTGACGAGCATTCCATTCAAGAATTGTCAAACGTGATTTAGAACGTTGGCGAACATTACATTCTAGAATTTTCAAACATTCAAACTAAGTTCTGGAATTCTGACGAACATTTCATTCTAGAATTGCCAAACGTGATTTAGAATGTCGGCGAACATTCCATTCTAGAACTGTCAAACATGTGATTCAGAATGTTGACGAACATTCCATTCCAGAATGGTCAGACATTGCTATTAGAATGTTGGCGAACATTCCATTCTAGATTAGTCAAAAATGTGATTTAGAATGTTGATGAACATTACATTCAAGAATTGTCAAACGTGATTTAGAACGTTGGCGAACATTACATTCTAGATTAGTCAAACATGTGATTTAGAATGTTGACGAGCATTCCATTCAAGAATTGTCAAACGTGATTTAGAACGTTGGCGAACATTACATTCTAGAATTTTCAAACATTCAAACTAAGTTCTGGAATTCTGACGAACATTTCATTCTAGAATTGCCAAACGTGATTTAGAATGTCGGCGAACATTCCATTCTAGAACTGTCAAACATGTGATTTAGAATGTTGATGAACATTCCATTCTACAATGGTCAGACATTGCTTTTAGAATGTCGGTGAACATTCCATTCTAGAATTGTCAAACATGTGATTTAGAATGTTAGCGAACATTACATTCCAGAATGGTCAGACATTGCTATTAGAATGTTGGAGAACATTCCATCCTAGATTTGTCAAATATGTGATTTAGAATGTTGACGAACATTCCATTCTATAATGGTCAGGCATTGCTTTTAGAATGTCGGCCACCATTCCATTCTAGAATTGTGAGACAATGTGATTTAGAATGTTGACGAACATTCCATTCCAGAATGGTCAGACATTGCTATTAGAATGTTGGCGAACATTCCATTCTAGAATTGTCAAACATGTGATTTAGAATGTCGGCGAACATTCCATTCTAGAACTGTCAAACATGTGATTTAGAATGTTGACGAACATTCCATTCTAGAATTGTCAAACATGTGATTTAGGATGTTGATGAACATTCCATTCTAGAATTGTCAAACATGTGATTTAGGATGTTGACGAGCATTCCATTCAAGAATTGTCAAACGTGATTTAGAATGTTGGCGAACATTACATTCTAGAATTTTCAAACATTCAAACTAAGTTCTGGAATTCTGACGAACATTCCATTCTAGAACTGTCAAGCATTGCTATTAGGATGTTGACGAACATTCCATTCTAGAATTGCCAAACATGTGATTTAGAATGTTGACGAACATTCCATTCCAGAATGGTCAGACATTGCTTTTAGAATGTCGGTGAACATTCCATTCTAGAATTGTCAAACATGTGATTTAGAATGTCGGCGAACATTCCATTCCAGAATGGTCAGACATTGCTATTAGAATGTTGGCGAACATTCCATTCTAGAATTGTCAAACATGTGATTTAGAATATTGACGAGCATTCCATTCAAGAATTGTCAATAATGTGATTTAGAATGTTGACGAACATTACATTGTAGAACTGTCAAACGTGTTTTAGAAGGTTGACGAACATTCCTTTCTAGAATTGTCAGACAATGTGATTTAGAATGATCATGAACATTCCATTCTAGAATTGTCAAACATGTGATTTAGAATGTTGACGAGCATTCCATTCAAGAATTGTCAAACGTGATTTAGAATGTTGGCGAACATTACATTCTAGAATTATCAAACATTCAAACTAAGTTCTGGAATTCTGACGAACATTCCATTCTAGAACTGTCAAGCATTGCTATTAGGATGTTGACGAGCATTCCATTCTAGAATTGTCAAACATGTGATTTAGAATGTCGGCAAACATTCCATTCTAGAATTGTCAAACATGTGATTTAGAATGTTGACGAACATTCCATTCCAGAATGGTCAGACATTGCTATTAGAATGTTGGCGAACATTCCATTCTAGAATTGTCGAACATGTGATTTAGAATGTCGGCGAACATTCCATTCTAGAACTGTCAAACATGTGATTTAGAATGTTGACGAACATTCCATTCTACAATGGTCAGACATTGCTTTTAGAATGTCGGCGAACATTCCATTCTAGAATTGTCAAACATGTGATTTAGAATGTTGACGAACATTCCATTCCAGAATGGTCAGACATTGCTATTAGAATGTTGGCGAACATTCCATTCTAGATTAGTCAAAAATGTGATTTAGAATGTTGATGAACATTCCATTCTAGAATTGTCAAACATGTGAATTAGGATGTTGACGAGCATTCCATTCAAGAATTGTCAAACGTGATTTAGAATGTTGGCGAACATTACATTCTAGAATTTTCAAACATTCAAACTAAGTTCTGGAATTCTGACGAACATTCCATTCTAGAACTGTCAAGCATTGCTATTAGGATGTTGACGAACATTCCATTCTAGAATTGCCAAACATGTGATTTAGAATGTTGACGAACATTCCATTCCAGAATGGTCAGACATTGCTTTTAGAATGTCGGTGAACATTCCATTCTAGAATTGTCAAACATGTGATTTAGAATGTTGACGAACATTCCATTCTACAATGGTCAGACATTGCTTTTAGAATGTCGGCGAACATTCCATTCTAGAATTGTCAAACATGTGATTTAGAATGTTGACGAACATTCCATTCCAGAATGGTCAGACATTGCTATTAGAATGTTGGCGAACATTCCATTCTAGATTAGTCAAAAATGTGATTTAGAATGTTGATGAACATTCCATTCTAGAATTGTCAAACATGTGATTTAGGATGTTGACGAGCATTCCATTCAAGAATTGTCAAACGTGATTTAGAATGTTGGCGAACATTACATTCTAGAATTTTCAAACATTCAAACTAAGTTCTGGAATTCTGACGAACATTCCATTCTAGAACTGTCAAGCATTGCTATTAGGATGTTGACGAACATTCCATTCTAGAATTGCCAAACATGTGATTTAGAATGTTGACGAACATTCCATTCCAGAATGGTCAGACATTGCTTTTAGAATGTCGGTGAACATTCCATTCTAGAATTGTCAAACATGTGATTTAGAATGTTGACGAACATTCCATTCCAGAATGGTCAGACATTGCTATTAGAATGTTGGCGAACATTCCATTCTAGAATTGTCAAACATGTGATTTAGAATATTGACGAGCATTCCATTCAAGAATTGTCAAAAATGTGATTTAGAATGTTGACGAACATTACATTGTAGAACTGTCAAACGTGTTTTAGAAGGTTGACGAACATTCCTTTCTAGAATTGTCAGACAATGTGATTTAGAATGATCATGAACATTCCATTCTAGAATTGTCAAACATGTGATTTAGAATGTTGACGAGCATTCCATCCAAGAATTGTCAAACGTGATTTAGAATGTTGGCGAACATTACATTCTAGAATTTTCAAACATTCAAACTAAGTTCTGGAATTCTGACGAACATTCCATTCTAGAACTGTCAAGCATTGCTATTAGGATGTTGACGAACATTCCATTCTAGAATTGCCAAACATGTGATTTAGAATGTTGACGAACATTCCATTCCAGAATGGTCAGACATTGCTATTAGAATGTTGACGAGCATTCCATTCTAGAATTGTCAAACATGTGATTTAGAATGTCGGCAAACATTCCATTCTAGAATTGTCAAACATGTGATTTAGAATGTTGACGAACATTCCATTCCAGAATGGTCAGACATTGCTATTAGAATGTTGGCGAACATTCCATTCTAGAATTGTCGAACATGTGATTTAGAATGTCGGCGAACATTCCATTCTAGAACTGTCAAACATGTGATTTAGAATGTTGACGAACATTCCATTCTACAATGGTCAGACATTGCTTTTAGAATGTCGGCGAACATTCCATTCTAGAATTGTCAAACATGTGATTTAGAATGTTGACGAACATTCCATTCCAGAATGGTCAGACATTGCTATTAGAATGTTGGCGAACATTCCATTCTAGATTAGTCAAAAATGTGATTTAGAATGTTGATGAACATTACATTGTAGAACTGTCAAACGTGTTTTAAAAGGTTGACGAACATTCCATTCTAGAATTGTGAGACAATGTGATTTAGAATGATCATGAACATTCCATTCTAGAATTGTCAAACATGTGATTTAGAATGTCGGCGAACATTCCATTCTAGAACTGTCAAACATGTGATTTAGAATGTTGACGAACATTCCATTCCAGAATCGTCAGTCTTTGCTTTTAGAATGTTGACGAACATTCCATTCCAGAATCGTCAAATATTGCTTTTAGAATGTTGGCGAACATTCCATTCTAGAATTTTCAAACATTCAAACAACGTTATGGAATTCTGACTAACATTCCATACTAGAATTGTCAAACATTTGATTTAGAATGTTGACGAAAATTCCATTCCAGAATGGTCAGACATTGCTTTTAGGATGTCGGCGAACATTCCATTCTAGAATTGTTGGACAATGTGATTTAGAATGTTGACGAACATTACATTGTAGAACTGTCAAACGTGTTTTAGAAGGTTGACGAACATTCCTTTCTAGAATTGTCAGACAATGTGATTTAGAATGATCATGAACATTCCATTCTAGAATTGTCAAACATGTGATTTAGAATGTTGACGAGCATTCCATTCAAGAATTGTCAAACGTGATTTAGAATGTTGGCGAACATTACATTCTAGAATTTTCAAACATTCAAACTAAGTTCTGGAATTCTGACGAACATTCCATTCTAGAACTGTCAAGCATTGCTATTAGGATGTTGACGAACATTCCATTCTAGAATTGCCAAACATGTGATTTAGAATGTTGACGAACATTCCATTCCAGAATGGTCAGACATTGCTATTAGAATGTTGACAAGCATTCCATTCTAGAATTGTCAAACATGTGATTTAGAATGTCGGCAAACATTCCATTCTAGAATTGTCAAACATGTGATTTAGAATGTTGGCGAACATTCCATTCTAGATTAGTCAAAAATGTGATTTAGAATGTTGATGAACATTACATTCAAGAATTGTCAAACGTGATTTAGAACGTTGGCGAACATTACATTCTAGATTAGTCAAACATGTGATTTAGAATGTTGACGAGCATTCCATTCAAGAATTGTCAAACGTGATTTAGAACGTTGGCGAACATTACATTCTAGAATTTTCAAACATTCAAACTAAGTTCTGGAATTCTGACGAACATTTCATTCTAGAATTGCCAAACGTGATTTAGAATGTCGGCGAACATTCCATTCTAGAATTGTCAAACATGTGATTCAGAATGTTGACGAACATTCCATTCCAGAATGGTCAGACATTGCTATTAGAATGTTGGCGAACATTCCATTCTAGATTAGTCAAAAATGTGATTTAGAATGTTGATGAACATTACATTCAAGAATTGTCAAACGTGATTTAGAACGTTGGCGAACATTACATTCTAGATTAGTCAAACATGTGATTTAGAATGTTGACGAGCATTCCATTCAAGAATTGTCAAACGTGATTTAGAACGTTGGCGAACATTACATTCTAGAATTTTCAAACATTCAAACTAAGTTCTGGAATTCTGACGAACATTTCATTCTAGAATTGCCAAACGTGATTTAGAATGTCGGCGAACATTCCATTCTAGAACTGTCAAACATGTGATTTAGAATGTTGATGAACATTCCATTCTACAATGGTCAGACATTGCTTTTAGAATGTCGGTGAACATTCCATTCTAGAATTGTCAAACATGTGATTTAGAATGTTAGCGAACATTACATTCCAGAATGGTCAGACATTGCTATTAGAATGTTGGAGAACATTCCATCCTAGATTTGTCAAATATGTGATTTAGAATGTTGACGAACATTCCATTCTATAATGGTCAGGCATTGCTTTTAGAATGTCGGCCACCATTCCATTCTAGAATTGTGAGACAATGTGATTTAGAATGTTGACGAACATTCCATTCCAGAATGGTCAGACATTGCTATTAGAATGTTGGCGAACATTCCATTCTAGAATTGTCAAACATGTGATTTAGAATGTCGGCGAACATTCCATTCTAGAACTGTCAAACATGTGATTTAGAATGTTGACGAACATTCCATTCTACAATGGTCAGACATTGCTTTTAGAATGTCGGCGAACATTCCATTCTAGAATTGTCAAACATGTGATTTAGAATGTTGACGAACATTCCATTCCAGAATGGTCAGACATTGCTATTAGAATGTTGGCGAACATTCCATTCTAGAATTGTCAAACATGTGATTTAGAATATTGACGAGCATTCCATTCAAGAATTGTCAAAAATGTGATTTAGAATGTTGACGAACATTACATTGTAGAACTGTCAAACGTGTTTTAGAAGGTTGACGAACATTCCTTTCTAGAATTGTCAGACAATGTGATTTAGAATGATCATGAACATTCCATTCTAGAATTGTCAAACATGTGATTTAGAATGTTGACGAGCATTCCATTCAAGAATTGTCAAACGTGATTTAGAATGTTGGCGAACATTACATTCTAGAATTTTCAAACATTCAAACTAAGTTCTGGAATTCTGACGAACATTCCATTCTAGAACTGTCAAGCATTGCTATTAGGATGTTGACGAACATTCCATTCTAGAATTGCCAAACATGTGATTTAGAATGTTGACGAACATTCCATTCCAGAATGGTCAGACATTGCTATTAGAATGTTGACGAGCATTCCATTCTAGAATTGTCAAACATGTGATTTAGAATGTCGGCAAACATTCCATTCTAGAATTGTCAAACATGTGATTTAGAATGTTGACGAACATTCCATTCCAGAATGGTCAGACATTGCTATTAGAATGTTGGCGAACATTCCATTCTAGAATTGTCGAACATGTGATTTAGAATGTCGGCGAACATTCCATTCTAGAACTGTCAAACATGTGATTTAGAATGTTGACGAACATTCCATTCTACAATGGTCAGACATTGCTTTTAGAATGTCGGCGAACATTCCATTCTAGAATTGTCAAACATGTGATTTAGAATGTTGACGAACATTCCATTCCAGAATGGTCAGACATTGCTATTAGAATGTTGGCGAACATTCCATTCTAGATTAGTCAAAAATGTGATTTAGAATGTTGATGAACATTACATTGTAGAACTGTCAAACGTGTTTTAAAAGGTTGACGAACATTCCATTCTAGAATTGTGAGACAATGTGATTTAGAATGATCATGAACATTCCATTCTAGAATTGTCAAACGTGATTTAGAATGTCGGCGAACATTCCATTCTAGAACTGTCAAACATGTGATTTAGAATGTTGACGAACATTCCATTCCAGAATCGTCAGTCTTTGCTTTTAGAATGTTGACGAACATTCCATTCCAGAATCGTCAAATATTGCTTTTAGAATGTTGGCGAACATTCCATTCTAGAATTTTCAAACATTCAAACAACGTTATGGAATTCTGACTAACATTCCATACTAGAATTGTCAAACATTTGATTTAGAATGTTGACGAAAATTCCATTCCAGAATGGTCAGACATTGCTTTTAGGATGTCGGCGAACATTCCATTCTAGAATTGTTGGACAATGTGATTTAGAATGTTGACGAACATTACATTGTAGAACTGTCAAACGTGTTTTAGAAGGTTGACGAACATTCCTTTCTAGAATTGTCAGACAATGTGATTTAGAATGATCATGAACATTCCATTCTAGAATTGTCAAACATGTGATTTAGAATGTTGACGAGCATTCCATTCAAGAATTGTCAAACGTGATTTAGAATGTTGGCGAACATTACATTCTAGAATTTTCAAACATTCAAACTAAGTTCTGGAATTCTGACGAACATTCCATTCTAGAACTGTCAAGCATTGCTATTAGGATGTTGACGAACATTCCATTCTAGAATTGCCAAACATGTGATTTAGAATGTTGACGAACATTCCATTCCAGAATGGTCAGACATTGCTATTAGAATGTTGACAAGCATTCCATTCTAGAATTGTCAAACATGTGATTTAGAATGTCGGCAAACATTCCATTCTAGAATTGTCAAACATGTGATTTAGAATGTTGGCGAACATTCCATTGTAGATTAGTCAAAAATGTGATTTAGAATGTTGATGAACATTACATTCAAGAATTGTCAAACGTGATTTAGAACGTTGGCGAACATTACATTCTAGATTAGTCAAACATGTGATTTAGAATGTTGACGAGCATTCCATTCAAGAATTGTCAAACGTGATTTAGAACGTTGGCGAACATTACATTCTAGAATTTTCAAACATTCAAACTAAGTTCTGGAATTCTGACGAACATTTCATTCTAGAATTGCCAAACGTGATTTAGAATGTCGGCGAACATTCCATTCTAGAACTGTCAAACATGTGATTCAGAATGTTGACGAACATTCCATTCCAGAATGGTCAGACATTGCTATTAGAATGTTGGCGAACATTCCATTCTAGATTAGTCAAAAATGTGATTTAGAATGTTGATGAACATTACATTCAAGAATTGTCAAACGTGATTTAGAACGTTGGCGAACATTACATTCTAGATTAGTCAAACATGTGATTTAGAATGTTGACGAGCATTCCATTCAAGAATTGTCAAACGTGATTTAGAACGTTGGCGAACATTACATTCTAGAATTTTCAAACATTCAAACTAAGTTCTGGAATTCTGACGAACATTTCATTCTAGAATTGCCAAACGTGATTTAGAATGTCGGCGAACATTCCATTCTAGAACTGTCAAACATGTGATTTAGAATGTTGATGAACATTCCATTCTACAATGGTCAGACATTGCTTTTAGAATGTCGGTGAACATTCCATTCTAGAATTGTCAAACATGTGATTTAGAATGTTAGCGAACATTACATTCCAGAATGGTCAGACATTGCTATTAGAATGTTGGAGAACATTCCATCCTAGATTTGTCAAATATGTGATTTAGAATGTTGACGAACATTCCATTCTATAATGGTCAGGCATTGCTTTTAGAATGTCGGCCACCATTCCATTCTAGAATTGTGAGACAATGTGATTTAGAATGTTGACGAACATTCCATTCCAGAATGGTCAGACATTGCTATTAGAATGTTGGCGAACATTCCATTCTAGAATTGTCAAACATGTGATTTAGAATGTCGGCGAACATTCCATTCTAGAACTGTCAAACATGTGATTTAGAATGTTGACGAACATTCCATTCTACAATGGTCAGACATTGCTTTTAGAATGTCGGCGAACATTCCATTCTAGAATTGTCAAACATGTGATTTAGAATGTTGACGAACATTCCATTCCAGAATGGTCAGACATTGCTATTAGAATGTTGGCGAACATTCCATTCTAGAATTGTCAAACATGTGATTTAGAATATTGACGAGCATTCCATTCAAGAATTGTCAAAAATGTGATTTAGAATGTTGACGAACATTACATTGTAGAACTGTCAAACGTGTTTTAGAAGGTTGACGAACATTCCTTTCTAGAATTGTCAGACAATGTGATTTAGAATGATCATGAACATTCCATTCTAGAATTGTCAAACATGTGATTTAGAATGTTGACGAGCATTCCATTCAAGAATTGTCAAACGTGATTTAGAATGTTGGCGAACATTACATTCTAGAATTTTCAAACATTCAAACTAAGTTCTGGAATTCTGACGAACATTCCATTCTAGAACTGTCAAGCATTGCTATTAGGATGTTGACGAACATTCCATTCTAGAATTGCCAAACATGTGATTTAGAATGTTGACGAACATTCCATTCCAGAATGGTCAGACATTGCTATTAGAATGTTGACGAGCATTCCATTCTAGAATTGTCAAACATGTGATTTAGAATGTCGGCAAACATTCCATTCTAGAATTGTCAAACATGTGATTTAGAATGTTGACGAACATTCCATTCCAGAATGGTCAGACATTGCTATTAGAATGTTGGCGAACATTCCATTCTAGAATTGTCGAACATGTGATTTAGAATGTCGGCGAACATTCCATTCTAGAACTGTCAAACATGTGATTTAGAATGTTGACGAACATTCCATTCTACAATGGTCAGACATTGCTTTTAGAATGTCGGCGAACATTCCATTCTAGAATTGTCAAACATGTGATTTAGAATGTTGACGAACATTCCATTCCAGAATGGTCAGACATTGCTATTAGAATGTTGGCGAACATTCCATTCTAGATTAGTCAAAAATGTGATTTAGAATGTTGATGAACATTACATTGTAGAACTGTCAAACGTGTTTTAAAAGGTTGACGAACATTCCATTCTAGAATTGTGAGACAATGTGATTTAGAATGATCATGAACATTCCATTCTAGAATTGTCAAACATGTGATTTAGAATGTCGGCGAACATTCCATTCTAGAACTGTCAAACATGTGATTTAGAATGTTGACGAACATTCCATTCCAGAATGGTCAGACATTGCTATTAGAATGTTGGCGAACATTCCATTCTAGATTAGTCAAAAATGTGATTTAGAATGTTGATGAACATTACATTGTAGAACTGTCAAACGTGTTTTAAAAGGTTGACGAACATTCCATTCTAGAATTGTGAGACAATGTGATTTAGAATGATCATGAACATTCCATTCTAGAATTGTCAAACATGTGATTTAGAATGTCGGCGAACATTCCATTCTAGAACTGTCAAACATGTGATTTAGAATGTTGACGAACATTCCATTCCAGAATCGTCAGTCTTTGCTTTTAGAATGTTGACGAACATTCCATTCCAGAATCGTCAAATATTGCTTTTAGAATGTTGGCGAACATTCCATTCTAGAATTTTCAAACATTCAAACAACGTTATGGAATTCTGACTAACATTCCATACTAGAATTGTCAAACATTTGATTTAGAATGTTGACGAAAATTCCATTCCAGAATGGTCAGACATTGCTTTTAGGATGTCGGCGAACATTCCATTCTAGAATTGTTGGACAATGTGATTTAGAATGTTGACGAACATTACATTGTAGAACTGTCAAACGTGTTTTAGAAGGTTGACGAACATTCCTTTCTAGAATTGTCAGACAATGTGATTTAGAATGATCATGAACATTCCATTCTAGAATTGTCAAACATGTGATTTAGAATGTTGACGAGCATTCCATTCAAGAATTGTCAAACGTGATTTAGAATGTTGGCGAACATTACATTCTAGAATTTTCAAACATTCAAACTAAGTTCTGGAATTCTGACGAACATTCCATTCTAGAACTGTCAAGCATTGCTATTAGGATGTTGACGAACATTCCATTCTAGAATTGCCAAACATGTGATTTAGAATGTTGACGAACATTCCATTCCAGAATGGTCAGACATTGCTATTAGAATGTTGACAAGCATTCCATTCTAGAATTGTCAAACATGTGATTTAGAATGTCGGCAAACATTCCATTCTAGAATTGTCAAACATGTGATTTAGAATGTTGACCAACATTCCATTCCAGAATGGTCAGACATTGCTATTAGAATGTTGGCGAACATTCCATTCTAGATTAGTCAAAAATGTGATTTAGAATGTTGATGAACATTACATTCAAGAATTGTCAAACGTGATTTAGAACGTTGGCGAACATTACATTCTAGATTAGTCAAACATGTGATTTAGAATGTTGACGAGCATTCCATTCAAGAATTGTCAAACGTGATTTAGAACGTTGGCGAACATTACATTCTAGAATTTTCAAACATTCAAACTAAGTTCTGGAATTCTGACGAACATTTCATTCTAGAATTGCCAAACGTGATTTAGAATGTCGGCGAACATTCCATTCTAGAACTGTCAAACATGTGATTCAGAATGTTGACGAACATTCCATTCCAGAATGGTCAGACATTGCTATTAGAATGTTGGCGAACATTCCATTCTAGATTAGTCAAAAATGTGATTTAGAATGTTGATGAACATTACATTCAAGAATTGTCAAACGTGATTTAGAACGTTGGCGAACATTACATTCTAGATTAGTCAAACATGTGATTTACAATGTTGACGAGCATTCCATTCAAGAATTGTCAAACGTGATTTAGAACGTTGGCGAACATTACATTCTAGAATTTTCAAACATTCAAACTAAGTTCTGGAATTCTGACGAACATTTCATTCTAGAATTGCCAAACGTGATTTAGAATGTCGGCGAACATTCCATTCTAGAACTGTCAAACATGTGATTTAGAATGTTGATGAACATTCCATTCTACAATGGTCAGACATTGCTTTTAGAATGTCGGTGAACATTCCATTCTAGAATTGTCAAACATGTGATTTAGAATGTTAGCGAACATTACATTCCAGAATGGTCAGACATTGCTATTAGAATGTTGGAGAACATTCCATCCTAGATTTGTCAAATATGTGATTTAGAATGTTGACGAACATTCCATTCTATAATGGTCAGGCATTGCTTTTAGAATGTCGGCCACCATTCCATTCTAGAATTGTGAGACAATGTGATTTAGAATGTTGACGAACATTCCATTCCAGAATGGTCAGACATTGCTATTAGAATGTTGGCGAACATTCCATTCTAGAATTGTCAAACATGTGATTTAGAATGTCGGCGAACATTCCATTCTAGAACTGTCAAACATGTGATTTAGAATGTTGACGAACATTCCATTCTACAATGGTCAGACATTGCTTTTAGAATGTCGGCGAACATTCCATTCTAGAATTGTCAAACATGTGATTTAGAATGTTGACGAACATTCCATTCCAGAATGGTCAGACATTGCTATTAGAATGTTGGCGAACATTCCATTCTAGAATTGTCAAACATGTGATTTAGAATATTGACGAGCATTCCATTCAAGAATTGTCAAAAATGTGATTTAGAATGTTGACGAACATTACATTGTAGAACTGTCAAACGTGTTTTAGAAGGTTGACGAACATTCCTTTCTAGAATTGTCAGACAATGTGATTTAGAATGATCATGAACATTCCATTCTAGAATTGTCAAACATGTGATTTAGAATGTTGACGAGCATTCCATTCAAGAATTGTCAAACGTGATTTAGAATGTTGGCGAACATTACATTCTAGAATTTTCAAACATTCAAACTAAGTTCTGGAATTCTGACGAACATTCCATTCTAGAACTGTCAAGCATTGCTATTAGGATGTTGACGAACATTCCATTCTAGAATTGCCAAACATGTGATTTAGAATGTTGACGAACATTCCATTCCAGAATGGTCAGACATTGCTATTAGAATGTTGACGAGCATTCCATTCTAGAATTGTCAAACATGTGATTTAGAATGTCGGCAAACATTCCATTCTAGAACTGTCAAACATGTGATTTAGAATGTTGACGAACATTCCATTCCAGAATGGTCAGACATTGCTATTAGAATGTTGGCGAACATTCCATTCTAGAATTGTCGAACATGTGATTTAGAATGTCGGCGAACATTCCATTCTAGAACTGTCAAACATGTGATTTAGAATGTTGACGAACATTCCATTCTACAATGGTCAGACATTGCTTTTAGAATGTCGGCGAACATTCCATTCTAGAATTGTCAAACATGTGATTTAGAATGTTGACGAACATTCCATTCCAGAATGGTCAGACATTGCTATTAGAATGTTGGCGAACATTCCATTCTAGATTAGTCAAAAATGTGATTTAGAATGTTGATGAACATTACATTGTAGAACTGTCAAACGTGTTTTAAAAGGTTGACGAACATTCCATTCTAGAATTGTGAGACAATGTGATTTAGAATGATCATGAACATTCCATTCTAGAATTGTCAAACATGTGATTTAGAATGTCGGCGAACATTCCATTCTAGAACTGTCAAACATGTGATTTAGAATGTTGACGAACATTCCATTCCAGAATGGTCAGACATTGCTTTTAGGATGTCGGCGAACATTCCATTCTAGAATTGTTGGACAATGTGATTTAGAATGTTGACGAACATTACATTGTAGAACTGTCAAACGTGTTTTAGAAGGTTGACGAACATTCCTTTCTAGAATTGTCAGACAATGTGATTTAGAATGATCATGAACATTCCATTCTAGAATTGTCAAACATGTGATTTAGAATGTTGACGAGCATTCCATTCAAGAATTGTCAAACGTGATTTAGAATGTTGGCGAACATTACATTCTAGAATTTTCAAACATTCAAACTAAGTTCTGGAATTCTGACGAACATTCCATTCTAGAACTGTCAAGCATTGCTATTAGGATGTTGACGAACATTCCATTCTAGAATTGCCAAACATGTGATTTAGAATGTTGACGAACATTCCATTCCAGAATGGTCAGACATTGCTATTAGAATGTTGACAAGCATTCCATTCTAGAATTGTCAAACATGTGATTTAGAATGTCGGCAAACATTCCATTCTAGAATTGTCAAACATGTGATTTAGAATGTTGACGAACATTCCATTCCAGAATGGTCAGACATTGCTATTAGAATGTTGGCGAACATTCCATTCTAGATTAGTCAAAAATGTGATTTAGAATGTTGATGAACATTACATTCAAGAATTGTCAAACGTGATTTAGAACGTTGGCGAACATTACATTCTAGATTAGTCAAACATGTGATTTAGAATGTTGACGAGCATTCCATTCAAGAATTGTCAAACGTGATTTAGAACGTTGGCGAACATTACATTCTAGAATTTTCAAACATTCAAACTAAGTTCTGGAATTCTGACGAACATTTCATTCTAGAATTGCCAAACGTGATTTAGAATGTCGGCGAACATTCCATTCTAGAACTGTCAAACATGTGATTCAGAATGTTGACGAACATTCCATTCCAGAATGGTCAGACATTGCTATTAGAATGTTGGCGAACATTCCATTCTAGATTAGTCAAAAATGTGATTTAGAATGTTGATGAACATTACATTCAAGAATTGTCAAACGTGATTTAGAACGTTGGCGAACATTACATTCTAGATTAGTCAAACATGTGATTTAGAATGTTGACGAGCATTCCATTCAAGAATTGTCAAACGTGATTTAGAACGTTGGCGAACATTACATTCTAGAATTTTCAAACATTCAAACTAAGTTCTGGAATTCTGACGAACATTTCATTCTAGAATTGCCAAACGTGATTTAGAATGTCGGCGAACATTCCATTCTAGAACTGTCAAACATGTGATTTAGAATGTTGATGAACATTCCATTCTACAATGGTCAGACATTGCTTTTAGAATGTCGGTGAACATTCCATTCTAGAATTGTCAAACATGTGATTTAGAATGTTAGCGAACATTACATTCCAGAATGGTCAGACATTGCTATTAGAATGTTGGAGAACATTCCATCCTAGATTTGTCAAATATGTGATTTAGAATGTTGACGAACATTCCATTCTATAATGGTCAGGCATTGCTTTTAGAATGTCGGCCACCATTCCATTCTAGAATTGTGAGACAATGTGATTTAGAATGTTGACGAAAATTCCATTCCAGAATGGTCAGACATTGCTATTAGAATGTTGGCGAACATTCCATTCTAGAATTGTCAAACATGTGATTTAGAATGTCGGCGAACATTCCATTCTAGAACTGTCAAACATGTGATTTAGAATGTTGACGAACATTCCATTCTAGAATTGTCAAACATGTGATTTAGGATGTTGATGAACATTCCATTCTAGAATTGTCAAACATGTGATTTAGGATGTTGACGAGCATTCCATTCAAGAATTGTCAAACGTGATTTAGAATGTTGGCGAACATTACATTCTAGAATTTTCAAACATTCAAACTAAGTTCTGGAATTCTGACGAACATTCCATTCTAGAACTGTCAAGCATTGCTATTAGGATGTTGACGAACATTCCATTCTAGAATTGCCAAACATGTGATTTAGAATGTTGACGAACATTCCATTCCAGAATGGTCAGACATTGCTATTAGAATGTTGACAAGCATTCCATTCTAGAATTGTCAAACATGTGATTTAGAATGTCGGCAAACATTCCATTCTAGAATTGTCAAACATGTGATTTAGAATGTTGACGAACATTCCATTCCAGAATGGTCAGACATTGCTATTAGAATGTTGGCGAACATTCCATTCTAGATTAGTCAAAAATGTGATTTAGAATGTTGATGAACATTACATTCAAGAATTGTCAAACGTGATTTAGAACGTTGGCGAACATTACATTCTAGATTAGTCAAACATGTGATTTAGAATGTTGACGAGCATTCCATTCAAGAATTGTCAAACGTGATTTAGAACGTTGGCGAACATTACATTCTAGAATTTTCAAACATTCAAACTAAGTTCTGGAATTCTGACGAACATTTCATTCTAGAATTGCCAAACGTGATTTAGAATGTCGGCGAACATTCCATTCTAGAACTGTCAAACATGTGATTCAGAATGTTGACGAACATTCCATTCCAGAATGGTCAGACATTGCTATTAGAATGTTGGCGAACATTCCATTCTAGATTAGTCAAAAATGTGATTTAGAATGTTGATGAACATTACATTCAAGAATTGTCAAACGTGATTTAGAACGTTGGCGAACATTACATTCTAGATTAGTCAAACATGTGATTTAGAATGTTGACGAGCATTCCATTCAAGAATTGTCAAACGTGATTTAGAACGTTGGCGAACATTACATTCTAGAATTTTCAAACATTCAAACTAAGTTCTGGAATTCTGACGAACATTTCATTCTAGAATTGCCAAACGTGATTTAGAATGTCGGCGAACATTCCATTCTAGAACTGTCAAACATGTGATTTAGAATGTTGATGAACATTCCATTCTACAATGGTCAGACATTGCTTTTAGAATGTCGGTGAACATTCCATTCTAGAATTGTCAAACATGTGATTTAGAATGTTAGCGAACATTACATTCCAGAATGGTCAGACATTGCTATTAGAATGTTGGAGAACATTCCATCCTAGATTTGTCAAATATGTGATTTAGAATGTTGACGAACATTCCATTCTATAATGGTCAGGCATTGCTTTTAGAATGTCGGCCACCATTCCATTCTAGAATTGTGAGACAATGTGATTTAGAATGTTGACGAAAATTCCATTCCAGAATGGTCAGACATTGCTATTAGAATGTTGGCGAACATTCCATTCTAGAATTGTCAAACATGTGATTTAGAATGTCGGCGAACATTCCATTCTAGAACTGTCAAACATGTGATTTAGAATGTTGACGAACATTCCATTCTAGAATTGTCAAACATGTGATTTAGGATGTTGATGAACATTCCATTCTAGAATTGTCAAACATGTGATTTAGGATGTTGACGAGCATTCCATTCAAGAATTGTCAAACGTGATTTAGAATGTTGGCGAACATTACATTCTAGAATTTTCAAACATTCAAACTAAGTTCTGGAATTCTGACGAACATTCCATTCTAGAACTGTCAAGCATTGCTATTAGGATGTTGACGAACATTCCATTCTAGAATTGCCAAACATGTGATTTAGAATGTTGACGAACATTCCATTCCAGAATGGTCAGACATTGCTTTTAGAATGTCGGTGAACATTCCATTCTAGAATTGTCAACCATGTGATTTAGAATGTCGGCGAACATTCCATTCCAGAATGGTCAGACATTGCTTTTAGAATGTCGGTGAACATTCCATTCTAGAATTGTCAACCATGTGATTTAGAATGTCGGCGAACATTCCATTCCAGAATGGTCAGACATTGCTATTAGAATGTTGGCGAACATTCCATTCTAGAATTGTCAAACATGTGATTTAGAATATTGACGAGCATTCCATTCAAGAATTGTCAAAAATGTGATTTAGAATGTTGACGAACATTACATTGTAGAACTGTCAAACGTGTTTTAGAAGGTTGACGAACATTCCTTTCTAGAATTGTCAGACAATGTGATTTAGAATGATCATGAACATTCCATTCTAGAATTGTCAAACATGTGATTTAGAATGTTGACGAGCATTCCATTCAAGAATTGTCAAACGTGATTTAGAATGTTGGCGAACATTACATTCTAGAATTATCAAACATTCAAACTAAGTTCTGGAATTCTGACGAACATTCCATTCTAGAACTGTCAAGCATTGCTATTAGGATGTTGACGAGCATTCCATTCTAGAATTGTCAAACATGTGATTTAGAATGTCGGCAAACATTCCATTCTAGAATTGTCAAACATGTGATTTAGAATGTTGACGAACATTCCATTCCAGAATGGTCAGACATTGCTATTAGAATGTTGGCGAACATTCCATTCTAGAATTGTCGAACATGTGATTTAGAATGTCGGCGAACATTCCATTCTAGAACTGTCAAACATGTGATTTAGAATGTTGACGAACATTCCATTCTACAATGGTCAGACATTGCTTTTAGAATGTCGGCGAACATTCCATTCTAGAATTGTCAAACATGTGATTTAGAATGTTGACGAACATTCCATTCCAGAATGGTCAGACATTGCTATTAGAATGTTGGCGAACATTCCATTCTAGATTAGTCAAAAATGTGATTTAGAATGTTGATGAACATTCCATTCTAGAATTGTCAAACATGTGATTTAGGATGTTGACGAGCATTCCATTCAAGAATTGTCAAACGTGATTTAGAATGTTGGCGAACATTACATTCTAGAATTTTCAAACATTCAAACTAAGTTCTGGAATTCTGACGAACATTCCATTCTAGAACTGTCAAGCATTGCTATTAGGATGTTGACGAACATTCCATTCTAGAATTGCCAAACATGTGATTTAGAATGTTGACGAACATTCCATTCCAGAATGGTCAGACATTGCTTTTAGAATGTCGGTGAACATTCCATTCTAGAATTGTCAAACATGTGATTTAGAATGTTGACGAACATTCCATTCTACAATGGTCAGACATTGCTTTTAGAATGTCGGCGAACATTCCATTCTAGAATTGTCAAACATGTGATTTAGAATGTTGACGAACATTCCATTCCAGAATGGTCAGACATTGCTATTAGAATGTTGGCGAACATTCCATTCTAGATTAGTCAAAAATGTGATTTAGAATGTTGATGAACATTCCATTCTAGAATTGTCAAACATGTGATTTAGGATGTTGACGAGCATTCCATTCAAGAATTGTCAAACGTGATTTAGAATGTTGGCGAACATTACATTCTAGAATTTTCAAACATTCAAACTAAGTTCTGGAATTCTGACGAACATTCCATTCTAGAACTGTCAAGCATTGCTATTAGGATGTTGACGAACATTCCATTCTAGAATTGCCAAACATGTGATTTAGAATGTTGACGAACATTCCATTCCAGAATGGTCAGACATTGCTTTTAGAATGTCGGTGAACATTCCATTCTAGAATTGTCAAACATGTGATTTAGAATGTTGACGAACATTCCATTCCAGAATGGTCAGACATTGCTATTAGAATGTTGGCGAACATTCCATTCTAGAATTGTCAAACATGTGATTTAGAATATTGACGAGCATTCCATTCAAGAATTGTCAAAAATGTGATTTAGAATGTTGACGAACATTACATTGTAGAACTGTCAAACGTGTTTTAGAAGGTTGACGAACATTCCTTTCTAGAATTGTCAGACAATGTGATTTAGAATGATCATGAACATTCCATTCTAGAATTGTCAAACATGTGATTTAGAATGTTGACGAGCATTCCATTCAAGAATTGTCAAACGTGATTTAGAATGTTGGCGAACATTACATTCTTGAATTTTCAAACATTCAAACTAAGTTCTGGAATTCTGACGAACATTCCATTCTAGAACTGTCAAGCATTGCTATTAGGATGTTGACGAACATTCCATTCTAGAATTGCCAAACATGTGATTTAGAATGTTGACGAACATTCCATTCCAGAATGGTCAGACATTGCTATTAGAATGTTGACGAGCATTCCATTCTAGAATTGTCAAACATGTGATTTAGAATGTCGGCAAACATTCCATTCTAGAATTGTCAAACATGTGATTTAGAATGTTGACGAACATTCCATTCCAGAATGGTCAGACATTGCTATTAGAATGTTGGCGAACATTCCATTCTAGAATTGTCGAACATGTGATTTAGAATGTCGGCGAACATTCCATTCTAGAACTGTCAAACATGTGATTTAGAATGTTGACGAACATTCCATTCTACAATGGTCAGACATTGCTTTTAGAATGTCGGCGAACATTCCATTCTAGAATTGTCAAACATGTGATTTAGAATGTTGACGAACATTCCATTCCAGAATGGTCAGACATTGCTATTAGAATGTTGGCGAACATTCCATTCTAGATTAGTCAAAAATGTGATTTAGAATGTTGATGAACATTACATTGTAGAACTGTCAAACGTGTTTTAAAAGGTTGACGAACATTCCATTCTAGAATTGTGAGACAATGTGATTTAGAATGATCATGAACATTCCATTCTAGAATTGTCAAACATGTGATTTAGAATGTCGGCGAACATTCCATTCTAGAACTGTCAAACATGTGATTTAGAATGTTGACGAACATTCCATTCCAGAATCGTCAGTCTTTGCTTTTAGAATGTTGACGAACATTCCATTCCAGAATCGTCAAATATTGCTTTTAGAATGTTGGCGAACATTCCATTCTAGAATTTTCAAACATTCAAACAACGTTATGGAATTCTGACTAACATTCCATACTAGAATTGTCAAACATTTGATTTAGAATGTTGACGAAAATTCCATTCCAGAATGGTCAGACATTGCTTTTAGGATGTCGGCGAACATTCCATTCTAGAATTGTTGGACAATGTGATTTAGAATGTTGACGAACATTACATTGTAGAACTGTCAAACGTGTTTTAGAAGGTTGACGAACATTCCTTTCTAGAATTGTCAGACAATGTGATTTAGAATGATCATGAACATTCCATTCTAGAATTGTCAAACATGTGATTTAGAATGTTGACGAGCATTCCATTCAAGAATTGTCAAACGTGATTTAGAATGTTGGCGAACATTACATTCTAGAATTTTCAAACATTCAAACTAAGTTCTGGAATTCTGACGAACATTCCATTCTAGAACTGTCAAGCATTGCTATTAGGATGTTGACGAACATTCCATTCTAGAATTGCCAAACATGTGATTTAGAATGTTGACGAACATTCCATTCCAGAATGGTCAGACATTGCTATTAGAATGTTGACAAGCATTCCATTCTAGAATTGTCAAACATGTGATTTAGAATGTCGGCAAACATTCCATTCTAGAATTGTCAAACATGTGATTTAGAATGTTGGCGAACATTCCATTCTAGATTAGTCAAAAATGTGATTTAGAATGTTGATGAACATTACATTCAAGAATTGTCAAACGTGATTTAGAACGTTGGCGAACATTACATTCTAGATTAGTCAAACATGTGATTTAGAATGTTGACGAGCATTCCATTCAAGAATTGTCAAACGTGATTTAGAACGTTGGCGAACATTACATTCTAGAATTTTCAAACATTCAAACTAAGTTCTGGAATTCTGACGAACATTTCATTCTAGAATTGCCAAACGTGATTTAGAATGTCGGCGAACATTCCATTCTAGAACTGTCAAACATGTGATTCAGAATGTTGACGAACATTCCATTCCAGAATGGTCAGACATTGCTATTAGAATGTTGGCGAACATTCCATTCTAGATTAGTCAAAAATGTGATTTAGAATGTTGATGAACATTACATTCAAGAATTGTCAAACGTGATTTAGAACGTTGGCGAACATTACATTCTAGATTAGTCAAACATGTGATTTACAATGTTGACGAGCATTCCATTCAAGAATTGTCAAACGTGATTTAGAACGTTGGCGAACATTACATTCTAGAATTTTCAAACATTCAAACTAAGTTCTGGAATTCTGACGAACATTTCATTCTAGAATTGCCAAACGTGATTTAGAATGTCGGCGAACATTCCATTCTAGAACTGTCAAACATGTGATTTAGAATGTTGATGAACATTCCATTCTACAATGGTCAGACATTGCTTTTAGAATGTCGGTGAACATTCCATTCTAGAATTGTCAAACATGTGATTTAGAATGTTAGCGAACATTACATTCCAGAATGGTCAGACATTGCTATTAGAATGTTGGAGAACATTCCATCCTAGATTTGTCAAATATGTGATTTAGAATGTTGACGAACATTCCATTCTATAATGGTCAGGCATTGCTTTTAGAATGTCGGCCACCATTCCATTCTAGAATTGTGAGACAATGTGATTTAGAATGTTGACGAACATTCCATTCCAGAATGGTCAGACATTGCTATTAGAATGTTGGCGAACATTCCATTCTAGAATTGTCAAACATGTGATTTAGAATGTCGGCGAACATTCCATTCTAGAACTGTCAAACATGTGATTTAGAATGTTGACGAACATTCCATTCTACAATGGTCAGACATTGCTTTTAGAATGTCGGCGAACATTCCATTCTAGAATTGTCAAACATGTGATTTAGAATGTTGACGAACATTCCATTCCAGAATGGTCAGACATTGCTATTAGAATGTTGGCGAACATTCCATTCTAGAATTGTCAAACGTGATTTAGAATGTTGGCGAACATTACATTCTAGAATTTTCAAACATTCAAACTAAGTTCTGGAATTCTGACGAACATTCCATTCTAGAACTGTCAAGCATTGCTATTAGGATGTTGACGAACATTCCATTCTAGAATTGCCAAACATGTGATTTAGAATGTTGACGAACATTCCATTCCAGAATGGTCAGACATTGCTATTAGAATGTTGACGAGCATTCCATTCTAGAATTGTCAAACATGTGATTTAGAATGTCGGCAAACATTCCATTCTAGAACTGTCAAACATGTGATTTAGAATGTTGACGAACATTCCATTCCAGAATGGTCAGACATTGCTATTAGAATGTTGGCGAACATTCCATTCTAGAATTGTCGAACATGTGATTTAGAATGTCGGCGAACATTCCATTCTAGAACTGTCAAACATGTGATTTAGAATGTTGACGAACATTCCATTCTACAATGGTCAGACATTGCTTTTAGAATGTCGGCGAACATTCCATTCTAGAATTGTCAAACATGTGATTTAGAATGTTGACGAACATTCCATTCCAGAATGGTCAGACATTGCTATTAGAATGTTGGCGAACATTCCATTCTAGATTAGTCAAAAATGTGATTTAGAATGTTGATGAACATTACATTGTAGAACTGTCAAACGTGTTTTAAAAGGTTGACGAACATTCCATTCTAGAATTGTGAGACAATGTGATTTAGAATGATCATGAACATTCCATTCTAGAATTGTCAAACATGTGATTTAGAATGTCGGCGAACATTCCATTCTAGAACTGTCAAACATGTGATTTAGAATGTTGACGAACATTCCATTCCAGAATGGTCAGACATTGCTTTTAGGATGTCGGCGAACATTCCATTCTAGAATTGTTGGACAATGTGATTTAGAATGTTGACGAACATTACATTGTAGAACTGTCAAACGTGTTTTAGAAGGTTGACGAACATTCCTTTCTAGAATTGTCAGACAATGTGATTTAGAATGATCATGAACATTCCATTCTAGAATTGTCAAACATGTGATTTAGAATGTTGACGAGCATTCCATTCAAGAATTGTCAAACGTGATTTAGAATGTTGGCGAACATTACATTCTAGAATTTTCAAACATTCAAACTAAGTTCTGGAATTCTGACGAACATTCCATTCTAGAACTGTCAAGCATTGCTATTAGGATGTTGACGAACATTCCATTCTAGAATTGCCAAACATGTGATTTAGAATGTTGACGAACATTCCATTCCAGAATGGTCAGACATTGCTATTAGAATGTTGACAAGCATTCCATTCTAGAATTGTCAAACATGTGATTTAGAATGTCGGCAAACATTCCATTCTAGAATTGTCAAACATGTGATTTAGAATGTTGACGAACATTCCATTCCAGAATGGTCAGACATTGCTATTAGAATGTTGGCGAACATTCCATTCTAGATTAGTCAAAAATGTGATTTAGAATGTTGATGAACATTACATTCAAGAATTGTCAAACGTGATTTAGAACGTTGGCGAACATTACATTCTAGATTAGTCAAACATGTGATTTAGAATGTTGACGAGCATTCCATTCAAGAATTGTCAAACGTGATTTAGAACGTTGGCGAACATTACATTCTAGAATTTTCAAACATTCAAACTAAGTTCTGGAATTCTGACGAACATTTCATTCTAGAATTGCCAAACGTGATTTAGAATGTCGGCGAACATTCCATTCTAGAACTGTCAAACATGTGATTCAGAATGTTGACGAACATTCCATTCCAGAATGGTCAGACATTGCTATTAGAATGTTGGCGAACATTCCATTCTAGATTAGTCAAAAATGTGATTTAGAATGTTGATGAACATTACATTCAAGAATTGTCAAACGTGATTTAGAACGTTGGCGAACATTACATTCTAGATTAGTCAAACATGTGATTTAGAATGTTGACGAGCATTCCATTCAAGAATTGTCAAACGTGATTTAGAACGTTGGCGAACATTACATTCTAGAATTTTCAAACATTCAAACTAAGTTCTGGAATTCTGACGAACATTTCATTCTAGAATTGCCAAACGTGATTTAGAATGTCGGCGAACATTCCATTCTAGAACTGTCAAACATGTGATTTAGAATGTTGATGAACATTCCATTCTACAATGGTCAGACATTGCTTTTAGAATGTCGGTGAACATTCCATTCTAGAATTGTCAAACATGTGATTTAGAATGTTAGCGAACATTACATTCCAGAATGGTCAGACATTGCTATTAGAATGTTGGAGAACATTCCATCCTAGATTTGTCAAATATGTGATTTAGAATGTTGACGAACATTCCATTCTATAATGGTCAGGCATTGCTTTTAGAATGTCGGCCACCATTCCATTCTAGAATTGTGAGACAATGTGATTTAGAATGTTGACGAACATTCCATTCCAGAATGGTCAGACATTGCTATTAGAATGTTGGCGAACATTCCATTCTAGAATTGTCAAACATGTGATTTAGAATGTCGGCGAACATTCCATTCTAGAACTGTCAAACATGTGATTTAGAATGTTGACGAACATTCCATTCTAGAATTGTCAAACATGTGATTTAGGATGTTGATGAACATTCCATTCTAGAATTGTCAAACATGTGATTTAGGATGTTGACGAGCATTCCATTCAAGAATTGTCAAACGTGATTTAGAATGTTGGCGAACATTACATTCTAGAATTTTCAAACATTCAAACTAAGTTCTGGAATTCTGACGAACATTCCATTCTAGAACTGTCAAGCATTGCTATTAGGATGTTGACGAACATTCCATTCTAGAATTGCCAAACATGTGATTTAGAATGTTGACGAACATTCCATTCCAGAATGGTCAGACATTGCTTTTAGAATGTCGGTGAACATTCCATTCTAGAATTGTCAACCATGTGATTTAGAATGTCGGCGAACATTCCATTCCAGAATGGTCAGACATTGCTATTAGAATGTTGGCGAACATTCCATTCTAGAATTGTCAAACATGTGATTTAGAATATTGACGAGCATTCCATTCAAGAATTGTCAAAAATGTGATTTAGAATGTTGACGAACATTACATTGTAGAACTGTCAAACGTGTTTTAGAAGGTTGACGAACATTCCTTTCTAGAATTGTCAGACAATGTGATTTAGAATGATCATGAACATTCCATTCTAGAATTGTCAAACATGTGATTTAGAATGTTGACGAGCATTCCATTCAAGAATTGTCAAACGTGATTTAGAATGTTGGCGAACATTACATTCTAGAATTATCAAACATTCAAACTAAGTTCTGGAATTCTGACGAACATTCCATTCTAGAACTGTCAAGCATTGCTATTAGGATGTTGACGAGCATTCCATTCTAGAATTGTCAAACATGTGATTTAGAATGTCGGCAAACATTCCATTCTAGAATTGTCAAACATGTGATTTAGAATGTTGACGAACATTCCATTCCAGAATGGTCAGACATTGCTATTAGAATGTTGGCGAACATTCCATTCTAGAATTGTCGAACATGTGATTTAGAATGTCGGCGAACATTCCATTCTAGAACTGTCAAACATGTGATTTAGAATGTTGACGAACATTCCATTCTACAATGGTCAGACATTGCTTTTAGAATGTCGGCGAACATTCCATTCTAGAATTGTCAAACATGTGATTTAGAATGTTGACGAACATTCCATTCCAGAATGGTCAGACATTGCTATTAGAATGTTGGCGAACATTCCATTCTAGATTAGTCAAAAATGTGATTTAGAATGTTGATGAACATTCCATTCTAGAATTGTCAAACATGTGATTTAGGATGTTGACGAGCATTCCATTCAAGAATTGTCAAACGTGATTTAGAATGTTGGCGAACATTACATTCTAGAATTTTCAAACATTCAAACTAAGTTCTGGAATTCTGACGAACATTCCATTCTAGAACTGTCAAGCATTGCTATTAGGATGTTGACGAACATTCCATTCTAGAATTGCCAAACATGTGATTTAGAATGTTGACGAACATTCCATTCCAGAATGGTCAGACATTGCTTTTAGAATGTCGGTGAACATTCCATTCTAGAATTGTCAAACATGTGATTTAGAATGTTGACGAACATTCCATTCTACAATGGTCAGACATTGCTTTTAGAATGTCGGCGAACATTCCATTCTAGAATTGTCAAACATGTGATTTAGAATGTTGACGAACATTCCATTCCAGAATGGTCAGACATTGCTATTAGAATGTTGGCGAACATTCCATTCTAGATTAGTCAAAAATGTGATTTAGAATGTTGATGAACATTCCATTCTAGAATTGTCAAACATGTGATTTAGGATGTTGACGAGCATTCCATTCAAGAATTGTCAAACGTGATTTAGAATGTTGGCGAACATTACATTCTAGAATTTTCAAACATTCAAACTAAGTTCTGGAATTCTGACGAACATTCCATTCTAGAACTGTCAAGCATTGCTATTAGGATGTTGACGAACATTCCATTCTAGAATTGCCAAACATGTGATTTAGAATGTTGACGAACATTCCATTCCAGAATGGTCAGACATTGCTTTTAGAATGTCGGTGAACATTCCATTCTAGAATTGTCAAACATGTGATTTAGAATGTTGACGAACATTCCATTCCAGAATGGTCAGACATTGCTATTAGAATGTTGGCGAACATTCCATTCTAGAATTGTCAAACATGTGATTTAGAATATTGACGAGCATTCCATTCAAGAATTGTCAAAAATGTGATTTAGAATGTTGACGAACATTACATTGTAGAACTGTCAAACGTGTTTTAGAAGGTTGACGAACATTCCTTTCTAGAATTGTCAGACAATGTGATTTAGAATGATCATGAACATTCCATTCTAGAATTGTCAAACATGTGATTTAGAATGTTGACGAGCATTCCATTCAAGAATTGTCAAACGTGATTTAGAATGTTGGCGAACATTACATTCTTGAATTTTCAAACATTCAAACTAAGTTCTGGAATTCTGACGAACATTCCATTCTAGAACTGTCAAGCATTGCTATTAGGATGTTGACGAACATTCCATTCTAGAATTGCCAAACATGTGATTTAGAATGTTGACGAACATTCCATTCCAGAATGGTCAGACATTGCTATTAGAATGTTGACGAGCATTCCATTCTAGAATTGTCAAACATGTGATTTAGAATGTCGGCAAACATTCCATTCTAGAATTGTCAAACATGTGATTTAGAATGTTGACGAACATTCCATTCCAGAATGGTCAGACATTGCTATTAGAATGTTGGCGAACATTCCATTCTAGAATTGTCGAACATGTGATTTAGAATGTCGGCGAACATTCCATTCTAGAACTGTCAAACATGTGATTTAGAATGTTGACGAACATTCCATTCTACAATGGTCAGACATTGCTTTTAGAATGTCGGCGAACATTCCATTCTAGAATTGTCAAACATGTGATTTAGAATGTTGACGAACATTCCATTCCAGAATGGTCAGACATTGCTATTAGAATGTTGGCGAACATTCCATTCTAGATTAGTCAAAAATGTGATTTAGAATGTTGATGAACATTACATTGTAGAACTGTCAAACGTGTTTTAAAAGGTTGACGAACATTCCATTCTAGAATTGTGAGACAATGTGATTTAGAATGATCATGAACATTCCATTCTAGAATTGTCAAACATGTGATTTAGAATGTCGGCGAACATTCCATTCTAGAACTGTCAAACATGTGATTTAGAATGTTGACGAACATTCCATTCCAGAATCGTCAGTCTTTGCTTTTAGAATGTTGACGAACATTCCATTCCAGAATCGTCAAATATTGCTTTTAGAATGTTGGCGAACATTCCATTCTAGAATTTTCAAACATTCAAACAACGTTATGGAATTCTGACTAACATTCCATACTAGAATTGTCAAACATTTGATTTAGAATGTTGACGAAAATTCCATTCCAGAATGGTCAGACATTGCTTTTAGGATGTCGGCGAACATTCCATTCTAGAATTGTTGGACAATGTGATTTAGAATGTTGACGAACATTACATTGTAGAACTGTCAAACGTGTTTTAGAAGGTTGACGAACATTCCTTTCTAGAATTGTCAGACAATGTGATTTAGAATGATCATGAACATTCCATTCTAGAATTGTCAAACATGTGATTTAGAATGTTGACGAGCATTCCATTCAAGAATTGTCAAACGTGATTTAGAATGTTGGCGAACATTACATTCTAGAATTTTCAAACATTCAAACTAAGTTCTGGAATTCTGACGAACATTCCATTCTAGAACTGTCAAGCATTGCTATTAGGATGTTGACGAACATTCCATTCTAGAATTGCCAAACATGTGATTTAGAATGTTGACGAACATTCCATTCCAGAATGGTCAGACATTGCTATTAGAATGTTGACAAGCATTCCATTCTAGAATTGTCAAACATGTGATTTAGAATGTCGGCAAACATTCCATTCTAGAATTGTCAAACATGTGATTTAGAATGTTGGCGAACATTCCATTCTAGATTAGTCAAAAATGTGATTTAGAATGTTGATGAACATTACATTCAAGAATTGTCAAACGTGATTTAGAACGTTGGCGAACATTACATTCTAGATTAGTCAAACATGTGATTTAGAATGTTGACGAGCATTCCATTCAAGAATTGTCAAACGTGATTTAGAACGTTGGCGAACATTACATTCTAGAATTTTCAAACATTCAAACTAAGTTCTGGAATTCTGACGAACATTTCATTCTAGAATTGCCAAACGTGATTTAGAATGTCGGCGAACATTCCATTCTAGAACTGTCAAACATGTGATTCAGAATGTTGACGAACATTCCATTCCAGAATGGTCAGACATTGCTATTAGAATGTTGGCGAACATTCCATTCTAGATTAGTCAAAAATGTGATTTAGAATGTTGATGAACATTACATTCAAGAATTGTAAAACGTGATTTAGAACGTTGGCGAACATTACATTCTAGATTAGTCAAACATGTGATTTAGAATGTTGACGAGCATTCCATTCAAGAATTGTCAAACGTGATTTAGAACGTTGGCGAACATTACATTCTAGAATTTTCAAACATTCAAACTAAGTTCTGGAATTCTGACGAACATTTCATTCTAGAATTGCCAAACGTGATTTAGAATGTCGGCGAACATTCCATTCTAGAACTGTCAAACATGTGATTTAGAATGTTGATGAACATTCCATTCTACAATGGTCAGACATTGCTTTTAGAATGTCGGTGAACATTCCATTCTAGAATTGTCAAACATGTGATTTAGAATGTTAGCGAACATTACATTCCAGAATGGTCAGACATTGCTATTAGAATGTTGGAGAACATTCCATCCTAGATTTGTCAAATATGTGATTTAGAATGTTGACGAACATTCCATTCTATAATGGTCAGGCATTGCTTTTAGAATGTCGGCCACCATTCCATTCTAGAATTGTGAGACAATGTGATTTAGAATGTTGACGAACATTCCATTCCAGAATGGTCAGACATGTGATTTAGGATGTTGACGAGCATTCCATTCAAGAATTGTCAAACGTGATTTAGAATGTTGGCGAACATTACATTCTAGAATTTTCAAACATTCAAACTAAGTTCTGGAATTCTGACGAACATTCCATTCTAGAACTGTCAAGCATTGCTATTAGGATGTTGACGAACATTCCATTCTAGAATTGCCAAACATGTGATTTAGAATGTTGACGAACATTCCATTCCAGAATGGTCAGACATTGCTTTTAGAATGTCGGTGAACATTCCATTCTAGAATTGTCAACCATGTGATTTAGAATGTCGGCGAACATTCCATTCCAGAATGGTCAGACATTGCTATTAGAATGTTGGCGAACATTCCATTCTAGAATTGTCAAACATGTGATTTAGAATATTGACGAGCATTCCATTCAAGAATTGTCAAAAATGTGATTTAGAATGTTGACGAACATTACATTGTAGAACTGTCAAACGTGTTTTAGAAGGTTGACGAACATTCCTTTCTAGAATTGTCAGACAATGTGATTTAGAATGATCATGAACATTCCATTCTAGAATTGTCAAACATGTGATTTAGAATGTTGACGAGCATTCCATTCAAGAATTGTCAAACGTGATTTAGAATGTTGGCGAACATTACATTCTAGAATTATCAAACATTCAAACTAAGTTCTGGAATTCTGACGAACATTCCATTCTAGAACTGTCAAGCATTGCTATTAGGATGTTGACGAGCATTCCATTCTAGAATTGTCAAACATGTGATTTAGAATGTCGGCAAACATTCCATTCTAGAATTGTCAAACATGTGATTTAGAATGTTGACGAACATTCCATTCCAGAATGGTCAGACATTGCTATTAGAATGTTGGCGAACATTCCATTCTAGAATTGTCGAACATGTGATTTAGAATGTCGGCGAACATTCCATTCTAGAACTGTCAAACATGTGATTTAGAATGTTGACGAACATTCCATTCTACAATGGTCAGACATTGCTTTTAGAATGTCGGCGAACATTCCATTCTAGAATTGTCAAACATGTGATTTAGAATGTTGACGAACATTCCATTCCAGAATGGTCAGACATTGCTATTAGAATGTTGGCGAACATTCCATTCTAGATTAGTCAAAAATGTGATTTAGAATGTTGATGAACATTCCATTCTAGAATTGTCAAACATGTGATTTAGGATGTTGACGAGCATTCCATTCAAGAATTGTCAAACGTGATTTAGAATGTTGGCGAACATTACATTCTAGAATTTTCAAACATTCAAACTAAGTTCTGGAATTCTGACGAACATTCCATTCTAGAATTGTCAAGCATTGCTATTAGGATGTTGACGAACATTCCATTCTAGAATTGCCAAACATGTGATTTAGAATGTTGACGAACATTCCATTCCAGAATGGTCAGACATTGCTTTTAGAATGTCGGTGAACATTCCATTCTAGAATTGTCAAACATGTGATTTAGAATGTTGACGAACATTCCATTCTACAATGGTCAGACATTGCTTTTAGAATGTCGGCGAACATTCCATTCTAGAATTGTCAAACATGTGATTTAGAATGTTGACGAACATTCCATTCCAGAATGGTCAGACATTGCTATTAGAATGTTGGCGAACATTCCATTCTAGATTAGTCAAAAATGTGATTTAGAATGTTGATGAACATTCCATTCTAGAATTGTCAAACATGTGATTTAGGATGTTGACGAGCATTCCATTCAAGAATTGTCAAACGTGATTTAGAATGTTGGCGAACATTACATTCTAGAATTTTCAAACATTCAAACTAAGTTCTGGAATTCTGACGAACATTCCATTCTAGAACTGTCAAGCATTGCTATTAGGATGTTGACGAACATTCCATTCTAGAATTGCCAAACATGTGATTTAGAATGTTGACGAACATTCCATTCCAGAATGGTCAGACATTGCTTTTAGAATGTCGGTGAACATTCCATTCTAGAATTGTCAAACATGTGATTTAGAATGTTGACGAACATTCCATTCCAGAATGGTCAGACATTGCTATTAGAATGTTGGCGAACATTCCATTCTAGAATTGTCAAACATGTGATTTAGAATATTGACGAGCATTCCATTCAAGAATTGTCAAAAATGTGATTTAGAATGTTGACGAACATTACATTGTAGAACTGTCAAACGTGTTTTAGAAGGTTGACGAACATTCCTTTCTAGAATTGTCAGACAATGTGATTTAGAATGATCATGAACATTCCATTCTAGAATTGTCAAACATGTGATTTAGAATGTTGACGAGCATTCCATTCAAGAATTGTCAAACGTGATTTAGAATGTTGGCGAACATTACATTCTTGAATTTTCAAACATTCAAACTAAGTTCTGGAATTCTGACGAACATTCCATTCTAGAACTGTCAAGCATTGCTATTAGGATGTTGACGAACATTCCATTCTAGAATTGCCAAACATGTGATTTAGAATGTTGACGAACATTCCATTCCAGAATGGTCAGACATTGCTATTAGAATGTTGACGAGCATTCCATTCTAGAATTGTCAAACATGTGATTTAGAATGTCGGCAAACATTCCATTCTAGAATTGTCAAACATGTGATTTAGAATGTTGACGAACATTCCATTCCAGAATGGTCAGACATTGCTATTAGAATGTTGGCGAACATTCCATTCTAGAATTGTCGAACATGTGATTTAGAATGTCGGCGAACATTCCATTCTAGAACTGTCAAACATGTGATTTAGAATGTTGACGAACATTCCATTCTACAATGGTCAGACATTGCTTTTAGAATGTCGGCGAACATTCCATTCTAGAATTGTCAAACATGTGATTTAGAATGTTGACGAACATTCCATTCCAGAATGGTCAGACATTGCTATTAGAATGTTGGCGAACATTCCATTCTAGATTAGTCAAAAATGTGATTTAGAATGTTGATGAACATTACATTGTAGAACTGTCAAACGTGTTTTAAAAGGTTGACGAACATTCCATTCTAGAATTGTGAGACAATGTGATTTAGAATGATCATGAACATTCCATTCTAGAATTGTCAAACATGTGATTTAGAATGTCGGCGAACATTCCATTCTAGAACTGTCAAACATGTGATTTAGAATGTTGACGAACATTCCATTCCAGAATCGTCAGTCTTTGCTTTTAGAATGTTGACGAACATTCCATTCCAGAATCGTCAAATATTGCTTTTAGAATGTTGGCGAACATTCCATTCTAGAATTTTCAAACATTCAAACAACGTTATGGAATTCTGACTAACATTCCATACTAGAATTGTCAAACATTTGATTTAGAATGTTGACGAAAATTCCATTCCAGAATGGTCAGACATTGCTTTTAGGATGTCGGCGAACATTCCATTCTAGAATTGTTGGACAATGTGATTTAGAATGTTGACGAACATTACATTGTAGAACTGTCAAACGTGTTTTAGAAGGTTGACGAACATTCCTTTCTAGAATTGTCAGACAATGTGATTTAGAATGATCATGAACATTCCATTCTAGAATTGTCAAACATGTGATTTAGAATGTTGACGAGCATTCCATTCAAGAATTGTCAAACGTGATTTAGAATGTTGGCGAACATTACATTCTAGAATTTTCAAACATTCAAACTAAGTTCTGGAATTCTGACGAACATTCCATTCTAGAACTGTCAAGCATTGCTATTAGGATGTTGACGAACATTCCATTCTAGAATTGCCAAACATGTGATTTAGAATGTTGACGAACATTCCATTCCAGAATGGTCAGACATTGCTATTAGAATGTTGACAAGCATTCCATTCTAGAATTGTCAAACATGTGATTTAGAATGTCGGCAAACATTCCATTCTAGAATTGTCAAACATGTGATTTAGAATGTTGGCGAACATTCCATTCTAGATTAGTCAAAAATGTGATTTAGAATGTTGATGAACATTACATTCAAGAATTGTCAAACGTGATTTAGAACGTTGGCGAACATTACATTCTAGATTAGTCAAACATGTGATTTAGAATGTTGACGAGCATTCCATTCAAGAATTGTCAAACGTGATTTAGAACGTTGGCGAACATTACATTCTAGAATTTTCAAACATTCAAACTAAGTTCTGGAATTCTGACGAACATTTCATTCTAGAATTGCCAAACGTGATTTAGAATGTCGGCGAACATTCCATTCTAGAACTGTCAAACATGTGATTCAGAATGTTGACGAACATTCCATTCCAGAATGGTCAGACATTGCTATTAGAATGTTGGCGAACATTCCATTCTAGATTAGTCAAAAATGTGATTTAGAATGTTGATGAACATTACATTCAAGAATTGTAAAACGTGATTTAGAACGTTGGCGAACATTACATTCTAGATTAGTCAAACATGTGATTTAGAATGTTGACGAGCATTCCATTCAAGAATTGTCAAACGTGATTTAGAACGTTGGCGAACATTACATTCTAGAATTTTCAAACATTCAAACTAAGTTCTGGAATTCTGACGAACATTTCATTCTAGAATTGCCAAACGTGATTTAGAATGTCGGCGAACATTCCATTCTAGAACTGTCAAACATGTGATTTAGAATGTTGATGAACATTCCATTCTACAATGGTCAGACATTGCTTTTAGAATGTCGGTGAACATTCCATTCTAGAATTGTCAAACATGTGATTTAGAATGTTAGCGAACATTACATTCCAGAATGGTCAGACATTGCTATTAGAATGTTGGAGAACATTCCATCCTAGATTTGTCAAATATGTGATTTAGAATGTTGACGAACATTCCATTCTATAATGGTCAGGCATTGCTTTTAGAATGTCGGCCACCATTCCATTCTAGAATTGTGAGACAATGTGATTTAGAATGTTGACGAACATTCCATTCCAGAATGGTCAGACATTGCTATTAGAATGTTGGCGAACATTCCATTCTAGAATTGTCAAACATGTGATTTAGAATGTCGGCGAACATTCCATTCTAGAACTGTCAAACATGTGATTTAGAATGTTGACGAACATTCCATTCTACAATGGTCAGACATTGCTTTTAGAATGTCGGCGAACATTCCATTCTAGAATTGTCAAACATGTGATTTAGAATGTTGACGAACATTCCATTCCAGAATGGTCAGACATTGCTATTAGAATGTTGGCGAACATTCCATTCTAGAATTGTCAAACATGTGATTTAGAATATTGACGAGCATTCCATTCAAGAATTGTCAAAAATGTGATTTAGAATGTTGACGAACATTACATTGTAGAACTGTCAAACGTGTTTTAGAAGGTTGACGAACATTCCTTTCTAGAATTGTCAGACAATGTGATTTAGAATGATCATGAACATTCCATTCTAGAATTGTCAAACATGTGATTTAGAATGTTGACGAGCATTCCATTCAAGAATTGTCAAACGTGATTTAGAATGTTGGCGAACATTACATTCTAGAATTTTCAAACATTCAAACTAAGTTCTGGAATTCTGACGAACATTCCATTCTCGAACTGTCAAGCATTGCTATTAGGATGTTGACGAACATTCCATTCTAGAATTGCCAAACATGTGATTTAGAATGTTGACGAACATTCCATTCCAGAATGGTCAGACATTGCTATTAGAATGTTGACGAGCATTCCATTCTAGAATTGTCAAACATGTGATTTAGAATGTCGGCAAACATTCCATTCTAGAATTGTCAAACATGTGATTTAGAATGTTGACGAACATTCCATTCCAGAATGGTCAGACATTGCTATTAGAATGTTGGCGAACATTCCATTCTAGAATTGTCGAACATGTGATTTAGAATGTCGGCGAACATTCCATTCTAGAACTGTCAAACATGTGATTTAGAATGTTGACGAACATTCCATTCTACAATGGTCAGACATTGCTTTTAGAATGTCGGCGAACATTCCATTCTAGAATTGTCAAACATGTGATTTAGAATGTTGACGAACATTCCATTCCAGAATGGTCAGACATTGCTATTAGAATGTTGGCGAACATTCCATTCTAGATTAGTCAAAAATGTGATTTAGAATGTTGATGAACATTACATTGTAGAACTGTCAAACGTGTTTTAAAAGGTTGACGAACATTCCATTCTAGAATTGTGAGACAATGTGATTTAGAATGATCATGAACATTCCATTCTAGAATTGTCAAACATGTGATTTAGAATGTCGGCGAACATTCCATTCTAGAACTGTCAAACATGTGATTTAGAATGTTGACGAACATTCCATTCCAGAATCGTCAGTCTTTGCTTTTAGAATGTTGACGAACATTCCATTCCAGAATCGTCAAATATTGCTTTTAGAATGTTGGCGAACATTCCATTCTAGAATTTTCAAACATTCAAACAACGTTATGGAATTCTGACTAACATTCCATACTAGAATTGTCAAACATTTGATTTAGAATGTTGACGAAAATTCCATTCCAGAATGGTCAGACATTGCTTTTAGGATGTCGGCGAACATTCCATTCTAGAATTGTTGGACAATGTGATTTCGAATGTTGACGAACATTCCATTCCAGAATCGTCAGACATTGCTTTTAGAATCTCGGCGAACATTCCATTCTAGAATTGTCAAACATGTGCTTTTAAAATGTTGACGAACATTCCATTCCAGAATCGTCAGACATTGTTTTTAGAATGTTGGCGAACATTCAATTCTAGAATTGTCAGACAATGTCATTCAGAATGTTGACGAACATTCCATTCTAGAATTGTCAAACATGTGCTTTTAAAATGTTGACGAACATTCCATTCCAGAATCATCAGACATTGTTTTTAGAATGTTGGCGAACATTCAATTCTAGAATTGTCAGACAATGTCATTCAGAATGTTGACGAACATTCCATTCTAGAACGTTGACAAACATTCCATTCTAGAATCGTCAGACATTGATTTTAGAATGTTGGCGACCATTCCATTCTAGAATTGTCAAAAATGTGATTTAGAATGTTGGCGAACATTACATTCTAGAATTGTCAAAAATGTGATTTAGAATGCTGGCGAACATTCCATTATAGAATTGTCAAACATGTGATTTAGAATGTTGACGAACATCCCATTCTAGAATGTTGACAAACATTCCATTCTAGAATCGTCAAACATTGTTTTTAGAATGTTGGCGAACATTCCATTCGAGAATTGTCAGACAATGTGATTTAGAATGATCACGAACATTCCATTCTACAATTGTCAAAAACGTGATTTAGAATGTTGGCGAACATTCCATTCTAGAATTGTCAAACATGTGATTTAGAATGTTGACGAACATTCCATTCCAGAATGGTCAGACATTGCTATTAGAATGTTGGCGAACATTCCATTCTAGAATTGTCAAACATGTTATTTAGAATATTGACGAGCATTCCATTCAAGAATTGTCAAAAATGTGATTTAGAATGTTGACGAACATTACATTGTAGAACTGTCAAACGTGTTTTAGAAGGTTGACGAACATTCCTTTCTAGAATTGTCAGACAATGTGATTTAGAATGATCATGAACATTCCATTCTAGAATTGTCAAACATGTGATTTAGAATGTTGACGAGCATTCCATTCAAGAATTGTCAAACGTGATTTAGAATGTTGGCGAACATTACATTCTAGAATTTTCAAACATTCAAACTAAGTTCTGGAATTCTGACGAACATTCCATTCTAGAACTGTCAAGCATTGCTATTAGGATGTTGACGAACATTCCATTCTAGAATTGCCAAACATGTGATTTAGAATGTTGACGAACATTCCATTCCAGAATGGTCAGACATTGCTATTAGAATGTTGGTGAACATTCCATTCTAGAATTATCAAACATGTGATTTAGAATGTTGACGAACATTCCATTCTACAATGGTCAGACATTGCTTTTAGAAGGTTGGCGAACATTCCATTCTAGAATTGTCAAACATGTGATTTAGAATGTTGACGAACATTCCATTCCAGAATGGTCAGACATTGCTATTAGAATGTTGGCGAACATTCCATTCTAGAATTGTCAAACATGTGATTTAGAATATTGACGAGCATTCCATTCTAGAATTGTCAAACATGTGATTTAGAATGTTGACGAACATTCCATTCTACAATGGTCAGACATTGCTTTTAGAAGGTTGGCGAACATTCCATTCTAGAATTGTCAAACATGTGATTTAGAATGTTGACGAACATTCCATTCCAGAATGGTCAGACATTGCTATTAGAATGTTGGCGAACATTCCATTCTAGAATTGTCAAACATGTGATTTAGAATATTGACGAACATTCCATTCCAGAATCGTCAGTCTTTGCTTTTAGAATGTTGACGAACATTCCATTCCAGAATCGTCAAATATTGCTTTTAGAATGTTGGCGAACATTCCATTCTAGAATTTTCAAACATTCAAACAACGTTATGGAATTCTGACTAACATTCCATACTAGAATTGTCAAACATTTGATTTAGAATGTTGACGAAAATTCCATTCCAGAATGGTCAGACATTGCTTTTAGGATGTCGGCGAACATTCCATTCTAGAATTGTTGGACAATGTGATTTCGAATGTTGACGAACATTCCATTCCAGAATCGTCAGACATTGCTTTTAGAATCTCGGCGAACATTCCATTCTAGAATTGTCAAACATGTGCTTTTAAAATGTTGACGAACATTCCATTCCAGAATCGTCAGACATTGTTTTTAGAATGTTGGCGAACATTCAATTCTAGAATTGTCAGACAATGTCATTCAGAATGTTGACGAACATTCCATTCTAGAATTGTCAAACATGTGCTTTTAAAATGTTGACGAACATTCCATTCCAGAATCATCAGACATTGTTTTTAGAATGTTGGCGAACATTCAATTCTAGAATTGTCAGACAAAGTCATTCAGAATGTTGACGAACATTCCATTCTAGAACGTTGACAAACATTCCATTCTAGAATCGTCAGACATTGATTTTAGAATGTTGGCGACCATTCCATTCTAGAATTGTCAAAAATGTGATTTAGAATGTTGGCGAACATTACATTCTAGAATTGTCAAAAATGTGATTTAGAATGCTGGCGAACATTCCATTATAGAATTGTCAAACATGTGATTTAGAATGTTGACGAACATCCCATTCTAGAATGTTGACAAACATTCCATTCTAGAATCGTCAAACATTGTTTTTAGAATGTTGGCGAACATTCCATTCGAGAATTGTCAGACAATGTGATTTAGAATGATCACGAACATTCCATTCTACAATTGTCAAAAACGTGATTTAGAATGTTGGCGAACATTCCATTCTAGAATTGTCAAACATGTGATTTAGAATGTTGACGAACATTCCATTCCAGAATGGTCAGACATTGCTATTAGAATGTTGGCGAACATTCCATTCTAGAATTGTCAAACATGTGATTTAGAATATTGACGAGCATTCCATTCAAGAATTGTCAAAAATGTGATTTAGAATGTTGACGAACATTACATTGTAGAACTGTCAAACGTGTTTTAGAAGGTTGACGAACATTCCTTTCTAGAATTGTCAGACAATGTGATTTAGAATGATCATGAACATTCCATTCTAGAATTGTCAAACATGTGATTTAGAATGTTGACGAGCATTCCATTCAAGAATTGTCAAACGTGATTTAGAATGTTGGCGAACATTACATTCTAGAATTTTCAAACATTCAAACTAAGTTCTGGAATTCTGACGAACATTCCATTCTAGAACTGTCAAGCATTGCTATTAGGATGTTGACGAACATTCCATTCTAGAATTGCCAAACATGTGATTTAGAATGTTGACGAACATTCCATTCCAGAATGGTCAGACATTGCTATTAGAATGTTGGTGAACATTCCATTCTAGAATTATCAAACATGTGATTTAGAATGTTGACGAACATTCCATTCTACAATGGTCAGACATTGCTTTTAGAAGGTTGGCGAACATTCCATTCTAGAATTGTCAAACATGTGATTTAGAATGTTGACGAACATTCCATTCCAGAATGGTCAGACATTGCTATTAGAATGTTGGCGAACATTCCATTCTAGAATTGTCAAACATGTGATTTAGAATATTGACGAGCATTCCATTCTAGAATTGTCAAACATGTGATTTAGAATGTCGGCGAACATTCCATTCTAGAATTGTCAAACGTGATTTAGAATGTTGACGAGCATTCCATTCAAGAATTGTCAAACGTGATTTAGAATGTTGACGAGCATTCCATTATAGAATTGTCAAACATGTGATTTAGAATGTTGACGAACATTCCATTCTAGATTAGTCAAAAATGTGATTTAGAATGTTGATGAACATTACATTGTAGAACTGTCAAACGTGTTTTAAAAGGTTGACGAACATTCCATTCTAGAATTGTGAGACAATGTGATTTAGAATGATCATGAACATTCCATTCTAGAATTGTCAAACATGTGATTTAGAATGTCGGCGAACATTCCATTCTAGAACTGTCAAACATGTGATTTAGAATGTTGACGAACATTCCATTCCAGAATCGTCAGTCTTTGCTTTTAGAATGTTGACGAACATTCCATTCCAGAATCGTCAAATATTGCTTTTAGAATGTTGGCGAACATTCCATTCTAGAATTTTCAAACATTCAAACAACGTTATGGAATTCTGACTAACATTCCATACTAGAATTGTCAAACATTTGATTTAGAATGTTGACGAAAATTCCATTCCAGAATGGTCAGACATTGCTTTTAGGATGTCGGCGAACATTCCATTCTAGAATTGTTGGACAATGTGATTTCGAATGTTGACGAACATTCCATTCCAGAATCGTCAGACATTGCTTTTAGAATGTCGGCGAACATTCCATTCTAGAATTGTCAAACATGTGATTTAGAATGTTGACGAACATTCCATTCCAGAATGGTCAGACATTGCTATTAGAATGTTGGCGAACATTCCATTCTAGATTAGTCAAAAATGTGATTTAGAATGTTGATGAACATTACATTGTAGAACTGTCAAACGTGTTTTAAAAGGTTGACGAACATTCCATTCTAGAATTGTGAGACAATGTGATTTAGAATGATCATGAACATTCCATTCTAGAATTGTCAAACATGTGATTTAGAATGTCGGCGAACATTCCATTCTAGAACTGTCAAACATGTGATTTAGAATGTTGACGAACATTCCATTCCAGAATCGTCAGTCTTTGCTTTTAGAATGTTGACGAACATTCCATTCCAGAATCGTCAAATATTGCTTTTAGAATGTTGGCGAACATTCCATTCTAGAATTTTCAAACATTCAAACAACGTTATGGAATTCTGACTAACATTCCATACTAGAATTGTCAAACATTTGATTTAGAATGTTGACGAAAATTCCATTCCAGAATGGTCAGACATTGCTTTTAGGATGTCGGCGAACATTCCATTCTAGAATTGTTGGACAATGTGATTTCGAATGTTGACGAACATTCCATTCCAGAATCGTCAGACATTGCTTTTAGAATCTCGGCGAACATTCCATTCTAGAATTGTCAAACATGTGCTTTTAAAATGTTGACGAACATTCCATTCCAGAATCGTCAGACATTGTTTTTAGAATGTTGGCGAACATTCAATTCTAGAATTGTCAGACAATGTCATTCAGAATGTTGACGAACATTCCATTCTAGAATTGTCAAACATGTGCTTTTAAAATGTTGACGAACATTCCATTCCAGAATCATCAGACATTGTTTTTAGAATGTTGGCGAACATTCAATTCTAGAATTGTCAGACAATGTCATTCAGAATGTTGACGAACATTCCATTCTAGAACGTTGACAAACATTCCATTCTAGAATCGTCAGACATTGATTTTAGAATGTTGGCGACCATTCCATTCTAGAATTGTCAAAAATGTGATTTAGAATGTTGGCGAACATTACATTCTAGAATTGTCAAAAATGTGATTTAGAATGCTGGCGAACATTCCATTATAGAATTGTCAAACATGTGATTTAGAATGTTGGCGAACATTACATTCTAGAATTGTCAAAAATGTGATTTAGAATGCTGGCGAACATTCCATTATAGAATTGTCAAACATGTGATTTAGAATGTTGACGAACATCCCATTCTAGAATGTTGACAAACATTCCATTCTAGAATCGTCAAACATTGTTTTTAGAATGTTGGCGAACATTCCATTCGAGAATTGTCAGACAATGTGATTTAGAATGATCACGAACATTCCATTCTACAATTGTCAAAAACGTGATTTAGAATGTTGGCGAACATTCCATTCTAGAATTGTCAAACATGTGATTTAGAATGTTGACGAACATTCCATTCCAGAATGGTCAGACATTGCTATTAGAATGTTGGCGAACATTCCATTCTAGAATTGTCAAACATGTGATTTAGAATATTGACGAGCATTCCATTCAAGAATTGTCAAAAATGTGATTTAGAATGTTGACGAACATTACATTGTAGAACTGTCAAACGTGTTTTAGAAGGTTGACGAACATTCCTTTCTAGAATTGTCAGACAATGTGATTTAGAATGATCATGAACATTCCATTCTAGAATTGTCAAACATGTGATTTAGAATGTTGACGAGCATTCCATTCAAGAATTGTCAAACGTGATTTAGAATGTTGGCGAACATTACATTCTAGAATTTTCAAACATTCAAACTAAGTTCTGGAATTCTGACGAACATTCCATTCTAGAACTGTCAAGCATTGCTATTAGGATGTTGACGAACATTCCATTCTAGAATTGCCAAACATGTGATTTAGAATGTTGACGAACATTCCATTCCAGAATGGTCAGACATTGCTATTAGAATGTTGGTGAACATTCCATTCTAGAATTATCAAACATGTGATTTAGAATGTTGACGAACATTCCATTCTACAATGGTCAGACATTGCTTTTAGAAGGTTGGCGAACATTCCATTCTAGAATTGTCAAACATGTGATTTAGAATGTTGACGAACATTCCATTCCAGAATGGTCAGACATTGCTATTAGAATGTTGGCGAACATTCCATTCTAGAATTGTCAAACATGTGATTTAGAATATTGACGAGCATTCCATTCTAGAATTGTCAAACATGTGATTTAGAATGTCGGCGAACATTCCATTCTAGAATTGTCAAACGTGATTTAGAATGTTGACGAGCATTCCATTCAAGAATTGTCAAACGTGATTTAGAATGTTGACGAGCATTCCATTATAGAATTGTCAAACATGTGATTTAGAATGTTGACGAACATTCCATTCTAGATTAGTCAAAAATGTGATTTAGAATGTTGATGAACATTACATTGTAGAACTGTCAAACGTGTTTTAAAAGGTTGACGAACATTCCATTCTAGAATTGTGAGACAATGTGATTTAGAATGATCATGAACATTCCATTCTAGAATTGTCAAACATGTGATTTAGAATGTCGGCGAACATTCCATTCTAGAACTGTCAAACATGTGATTTAGAATGTTGACGAACATTCCATTCCAGAATCGTCAGTCTTTGCTTTTAGAATGTTGACGAACATTCCATTCCAGAATCGTCAAATATTGCTTTTAGAATGTTGGCGAACATTCCATTCTAGAATTTTCAAACATTCAAACAACGTTATGGAATTCTGACTAACATTCCATACTAGAATTGTCAAACATTTGATTTAGAATGTTGACGAAAATTCCATTCCAGAATGGTCAGACATTGCTTTTAGGATGTCGGCGAACATTCCATTCTAGAATTGTTGGACAATGTGATTTCGAATGTTGACGAACATTCCATTCCAGAATCGTCAGACATTGCTTTTAGAATCTCGGCGAACATTCCATTCTAGAATTGTCAAACATGTGCTTTTAAAATGTTGACGAACATTCCATTCCAGAATCGTCAGACATTGTTTTTAGAATGTTGGCGAACATTCAATTCTAGAATTGTCAGACAATGTCATTCAGAATGTTGACGAACATTCCATTCTAGAATTGTCAAACATGTGCTTTTAAAATGTTGACGAACATTCCATTCCAGAATCATCAGACATTGTTTTTAGAATGTTGGCGAACATTCAATTCTAGAATTGTCAGACAATGTCATTCAGAATGTTGACGAACATTCCATTCTAGAACGTTGACAAACATTCCATTCTAGAATCGTCAGACATTGATTTTAGAATGTTGGCGACCATTCCATTCTAGAATTGTCAAAAATGTGATTTAGAATGTTGGCGAACATTACATTCTAGAATTGTCAAAAATGTGATTTAGAATGCTGGCGAACATTCCATTATAGAATTGTCAAACATGTGATTTAGAATGTTGACGAACATCCCATTCTAGAATGTTGACAAACATTCCATTCTAGAATCGTCAAACATTGTTTTTAGAATGTTGGCGAACATTCCATTCGAGAATTGTCAGACAATGTGATTTAGAATGATCACGAACATTCCATTCTACAATTGTCAAAAACGTGATTTAGAATGTTGGCGAACATTCCATTCTAGAATTGTCAAACATGTGATTTAGAATGTTGACGAACATTCCATTCCAGAATGGTCAGACATTGCTATTAGAATGTTGGCGAACATTCCATTCTAGAATTGTCAAACATGTGATTTAGAATATTGACGAGCATTCCATTCAAGAATTGTCAAAAATGTGATTTAGAATGTTGACGAACATTACATTGTAGAACTGTCAAACGTGTTTTAGAAGGTTGACGAACATTCCTTTCTAGAATTGTCAGACAATGTGATTTAGAATGATCATGAACATTCCATTCTAGAATTGTCAAACATGTGATTTAGAATGTTGACGAGCATTCCATTCAAGAATTGTCAAACGTGATTTAGAATGTTGGCGAACATTACATTCTAGAATTTTCAAACATTCAAACTAAGTTCTGGAATTCTGACGAACATTCCATTCTAGAACTGTCAAGCATTGCTATTAGGATGTTGACGAACATTCCATTCTAGAATTGCCAAACATGTGATTTAGAATGTTGACGAACATTCCATTCCAGAATGGTCAGACATTGCTATTAGAATGTTGGTGAACATTCCATTCTAGAATTATCAAACATGTGATTTAGAATGTTGACGAACATTCCATTCTACAATGGTCAGACATTGCTTTTAGAAGGTTGGCGAACATTCCATTCTAGAATTGTCAAACATGTGATTTAGAATGTTGACGAACATTCCATTCCAGAATGGTCAGACATTGCTATTAGAATGTTGGCGAACATTCCATTCTAGAATTGTCAAACATGTGATTTAGAATATTGACGAGCATTCCATTCTAGAATTGTCAAACATGTGATTTAGAATGTCGGCGAACATTCCATTCTAGAATTGTCAAACGTGATTTAGAATGTTGACGAGCATTCCATTCAAGAATTGTCAAACGTGATTTAGAATGTTGACGAGCATTCCATTCTAGAATTGTCAAACATGTGATTTAGAATGTTGACGAACATTCCATTCTAGATTAGTCAAAAATGTGATTTAGAATGTTGATGAACATTACATTGTAGAACTGTCAAACGTGTTTTAAAAGGTTGACGAACATTCCATTCTAGAATTGTGAGACAATGTGATTTAGAATGATCATGAACATTCCATTCTAGAATTGTCAAACATGTGATTTAGAATGTCGGCGAACATTCCATTCTAGAACTGTCAAACATGTGATTTAGAATGTTGACGAACATTCCATTCCAGAATCGTCAGTCTTTGCTTTTAGAATGTTGACGAACATTCCATTCCAGAATCGTCAAATATTGCTTTTAGAATGTTGGCGAACATTCCATTCTAGAATTTTCAAACATTCAAACAACGTTATGGAATTCTGACTAACATTCCATACTAGAATTGTCAAACATTTGATTTAGAATGTTGACGAAAATTCCATTCCAGAATGGTCAGACATTGCTTTTAGGATGTCGGCGAACATTCCATTCTAGAATTGTTGGACAATGTGATTTCGAATGTTGACGAACATTCCATTCCAGAATCGTCAGACATTGCTTTTAGAATCTCGGCGAACATTCCATTCTAGAATTGTCAAACATGTGCTTTTAAAATGTTGACGAACATTCCATTCCAGAATCGTCAGACATTGTTTTTAGAATGTTGGCGAACATTCAATTCTAGAATTGTCAGACAATGTCATTCAGAATGTTGACGAACATTCCATTCTAGAATTGTCAAACATGTGCTTTTAAAATGTTGACGAACATTCCATTCCAGAATCATCAGACATTGTTTTTAGAATGTTGGCGAACATTCAATTCTAGAATTGTCAGACAATGTCATTCAGAATGTTGACGAACATTCCATTCTAGAACGTTGACAAACATTCCATTCTAGAATCGTCAGACATTGATTTTAGAATGTTGGCGACCATTCCATTCTAGAATTGTCAAAAATGTGATTTAGAATGTTGGCGAACATTACATTCTAGAATTGTCAAAAATGTGATTTAGAATGCTGGCGAACATTCCATTATAGAATTGTCAAACATGTGATTTAGAATGTTGACGAACATCCCATTCTAGAATGTTGACAAACATTCCATTCTAGAATCGTCAAACATTGTTTTTAGAATGTTGGCGAACATTCCATTCGAGAATTGTCAGACAATGTGATTTAGAATGATCACGAACATTCCATTCTACAATTGTCAAAAACGTGATTTAGAATGTTGGCGAACATTCCATTCTAGAATTGTCAAACATGTGATTTAGAATATTGACGAGCATTCCATTCAAGAATTGTCAAAAATGTGATTTAGAATGTTGACGAACATTACATTGTAGAACTGTCAAACGTGTTTTAGAAGGTTGACGAACATTCCTTTCTAGAATTGTCAGACAATGTGATTTAGAATGATCATGAACATTCCATTCTAGAATTGTCAAACATGTGATTTAGAATGTTGACGAGCATTCCATTCAAGAATTGTCAAACGTGATTTAGAATGTTGGCGAACATTACATTCTAGAATTTTCAAACATTCAAACTAAGTTCTGGAATTCTGACGAACATTCCATTCTAGAACTGTCAAGCATTGCTATTAGGATGTTGACGAACATTCCATTCTAGAATTGCCAAACATGTGATTTAGAATGTTGACGAACATTCCATTCCAGAATGGTCAGACATTGCTATTAGAATGTTGGTGAACATTCCATTCTAGAATTATCAAACATGTGATTTAGAATGTTGACGAACATTCCATTCTACAATGGTCAGACATTGCTTTTAGAAGGTTGGCGAACATTCCATTCTAGAATTGTCAAACATGTGATTTAGAATGTTGACGAACATTCCATTCCAGAATGGTCAGACATTGCTATTAGAATGTTGGCGAACATTCCATTCTAGAATTGTCAAACATGTGATTTAGAATATTGACGAGCATTCCATTCTAGAATTGTCAAACATGTGATTTAGAATGTCGGCGAACATTCCATTCTAGAATTGTCAAACGTGATTTAGAATGTTGACGAGCATTCCATTCAAGAATTGTCAAACGTGATTTAGAATGTTGACGAGCATTCCATTCTAGAATTGTCAAACATGTGATTTAGAATGTTGACGAACATTCCATTCTAGATTAGTCAAAAATGTGATTTAGAATGTTGATGAACATTACATTGTAGAACTGTCAAACGTGTTTTAAAAGGTTGACGAACATTCCATTCTAGAATTGTGAGACAATGTGATTTAGAATGATCATGAACATTCCATTCTAGAATTGTCAAACATGTGATTTAGAATGTCGGCGAACATTCCATTCTAGAACTGTCAAACATGTGATTTAGAATGTTGACGAACATTCCATTCCAGAATCGTCAGTCTTTGCTTTTAGAATGTTGACGAACATTCCATTCCAGAATCGTCAAATATTGCTTTTAGAATGTTGGCGAACATTCCATTCTAGAATTTTCAAACATTCAAACAACGTTATGGAATTCTGACTAACATTCCATACTAGAATTGTCAAACATTTGATTTAGAATGTTGACGAAAATTCCATTCCAGAATGGTCAGACATTGCTTTTAGGATGTCGGCGAACATTCCATTCTAGAATTGTTGGACAATGTGATTTCGAATGTTGACGAACATTCCATTCCAGAATCGTCAGACATTGCTTTTAGAATCTCGGCGAACATTCCATTCTAGAATTGTCAAACATGTGCTTTTAAAATGTTGACGAACATTCCATTCCAGAATCGTCAGACATTGTTTTTAGAATGTTGGCGAACATTCAATTCTAGAATTGTCAGACAATGTCATTCAGAATGTTGACGAACATTCCATTCTAGAATTGTCAAACATGTGCTTTTAAAATGTTGACGAACATTCCATTCCAGAATCATCAGACATTGTTTTTAGAATGTTGGCGAACATTCAATTCTAGAATTGTCAGACAATGTCATTCAGAATGTTGACGAACATTCCATTCTAGAACGTTGACAAACATTCCATTCTAGAATCGTCAGACATTGATTTTAGAATGTTGGCGACCATTCCATTCTAGAATTGTCAAAAATGTGATTTAGAATGTTGGCGAACATTACATTCTAGAATTGTCAAAAATGTGATTTAGAATGCTGGCGAACATTCCATTATAGAATTGTCAAACATGTGATTTAGAATGTTGACGAACATCCCATTCTAGAATGTTGACAAACATTCCATTCTAGAATCGTCAAACATTGTTTTTAGAATGTTGGCGAACATTCCATTCGAGAATTGTCAGACAATGTGATTTAGAATGATCACGAACATTCCATTCTACAATTGTCAAAAACGTGATTTAGAATGTTGGCGAACATTCCATTCTAGAATTGTCAAACATGTGATTTAGAATGTTGACGAACATTCCATTCCAGAATGGTCAGACATTGCTATTAGAATGTTGGCGAACATTCCATTCTAGAATTGTCAAACATGTGATTTAGAATATTGACGAGCATTCCATTCAAGAATTGTCAAAAATGTGATTTAGAATGTTGACGAACATTACATTGTAGAACTGTCAAACGTGTTTTAGAAGGTTGACGAACATTCCTTTCTAGAATTGTCAGACAATGTGATTTAGAATGATCATGAACATTCCATTCTAGAATTGTCAAACATGTGATTTAGAATGTTGACGAGCATTCCATTCAAGAATTGTCAAACGTGATTTAGAATGTTGGCGAACATTACATTCTAGAATTTTCAAACATTCAAACTAAGTTCTGGAATTCTGACGAACATTCCATTCTAGAACTGTCAAGCATTGCTATTAGGATGTTGACGAACATTCCATTCTAGAATTGCCAAACATGTGATTTAGAATGTTGACGAACATTCCATTCCAGAATGGTCAGACATTGCTATTAGAATGTTGGTGAACATTCCATTCTAGAATTATCAAACATGTGATTTAGAATGTTGACGAACATTCCATTCTACAATGGTCAGACATTGCTTTTAGAAGGTTGGCGAACATTCCATTCTAGAATTGTCAAACATGTGATTTAGAATGTTGACGAACATTCCATTCCAGAATGGTCAGACATTGCTATTAGAATGTTGGCGAACATTCCATTCTAGAATTGTCAAACATGTGATTTAGAATATTGACGAGCATTCCATTCTAGAATTGTCAAACATGTGATTTAGAATGTCGGCGAACATTCCATTCTAGAATTGTCAAACGTGATTTAGAATGTTGACGAGCATTCCATTCAAGAATTGTCAAACGTGATTTAGAATGTTGACGAGCATTCCATTCTAGAATTGTCAAACATGTGATTTAGAATGTTGACGAACATTCCATTCTAGATTAGTCAAAAATGTGATTTAGAATGTTGATGAACATTACATTGTAGAACTGTCAAACGTGTTTTAAAAGGTTGACGAACATTCCATTCTAGAATTGTGAGACAATGTGATTTAGAATGATCATGAACATTCCATTCTAGAATTGTCAAACATGTGATTTAGAATGTCGGCGAACATTCCATTCTAGAACTGTCAAACATGTGATTTAGAATGTTGACGAACATTCCATTCCAGAATCGTCAGTCTTTGCTTTTAGAATGTTGACGAACATTCCATTCCAGAATCGTCAAATATTGCTTTTAGAATGTTGGCGAACATTCCATTCTAGAATTTTCAAACATTCAAACAACGTTATGGAATTCTGACTAACATTCCATACTAGAATTGTCAAACATTTGATTTAGAATGTTGACGAAAATTCCATTCCAGAATGGTCAGACATTGCTTTTAGGATGTCGGCGAACATTCCATTCTAGAATTGTTGGACAATGTGATTTCGAATGTTGACGAACATTCCATTCCAGAATCGTCAGACATTGCTTTTAGAATCTCGGCGAACATTCCATTCTAGAATTGTCAAACATGTGCTTTTAAAATGTTGACGAACATTCCATTCCAGAATCGTCAGACATTGTTTTTAGAATGTTGGCGAACATTCAATTCTAGAATTGTCAGACAATGTCATTCAGAATGTTGACGAACATTCCATTCTAGAATTGTCAAACATGTGCTTTTAAAATGTTGACGAACATTCCATTCCAGAATCATCAGACATTGTTTTTAGAATGTTGGCGAACATTCAATTCTAGAATTGTCAGACAATGTCATTCAGAATGTTGACGAACATTCCATTCTAGAACGTTGACAAACATTCCATTCTAGAATCGTCAGACATTGATTTTAGAATGTTGGCGACCATTCCATTCTAGAATTGTCAAAAATGTGATTTAGAATGTTGGCGAACATTACATTCTAGAATTGTCAAAAATGTGATTTAGAATGCTGGCGAACATTCCATTATAGAATTGTCAAACATGTGATTTAGAATGTTGACGAACATCCCATTCTAGAATGTTGACAAACATTCCATTCTAGAATCGTCAAACATTGTTTTTAGAATGTTGGCGAACATTCCATTCGAGAATTGTCAGACAATGTGATTTAGAATGATCACGAACATTCCATTCTACAATTGTCAAAAACGTGATTTAGAATGTTGGCGAACATTCCATTCTAGAATTGTCAAACATGTGATTTAGAATGTTGACGAACATTCCATTCCAGAATGGTCAGACATTGCTATTAGAATGTTGGCGAACATTCCATTCTAGAATTGTCAAACATGTGATTTAGAATATTGACGAGCATTCCATTCAAGAATTGTCAAAAATGTGATTTAGAATGTTGACGAACATTACATTGTAGAACTGTCAAACGTGTTTTAGAAGGTTGACGAACATTCCTTTCTAGAATTGTCAGACAATGTGATTTAGAATGATCATGAACATTCCATTCTAGAATTGTCAAACATGTGATTTAGAATGTTGACGAGCATTCCATTCAAGAATTGTCAAACGTGATTTAGAATGTTGGCGAACATTACATTCTAGAATTTTCAAACATTCAAACTAAGTTCTGGAATTCTGACGAACATTCCATTCTAGAACTGTCAAGCATTGCTATTAGGATGTTGACGAACATTCCATTCTAGAATTGCCAAACATGTGATTTAGAATGTTGACGAACATTCCATTCCAGAATGGTCAGACATTGCTATTAGAATGTTGGTGAACATTCCATTCTAGAATTATCAAACATGTGATTTAGAATGTTGACGAACATTCCATTCTACAATGGTCAGACATTGCTTTTAGAAGGTTGGCGAACATTCCATTCTAGAATTGTCAAACATGTGATTTAGAATGTTGACGAACATTCCATTCCAGAATGGTCAGACATTGCTATTAGAATGTTGGCGAACATTCCATTCTAGAATTGTCAAACATGTGATTTAGAATATTGACGAGCATTCCATTCTAGAATTGTCAAACATGTGATTTAGAATGTCGGCGAACATTCCATTCTAGAATTGTCAAACGTGATTTAGAATGTTGACGAGCATTCCATTCAAGAATTGTCAAACGTGATTTAGAATGTTGACGAGCATTCCATTCTAGAATTGTCAAACATGTGATTTAGAATGTTGACGAACATTCCATTCTAGAATTGTCAGACATTGCGTGTAGAATGTCGGCGAACATTAGTTTCTAGAATTGTCAAAAATGTAATTTAGAATTTTGGCAAACTTTACATTCTAGAACTGACAAAAATGTGATTTAGAATGTTAGCGAACATTACATTCCAGAATGGTCAGACATTGCTATCAGAATGTCGGAGAACATTCCATCCTAAAATTGTCAAACATGTGATTTAGAACGTTGACGAGCATTCCATTCAAGAATTGTCAAACATGTGATTTAGAATGTTGATGAACATTCCATTCTACAATCGTCAGACATTGCTTTTAGAATGTCGGCAAACATTCCATTCTAGAATTCTCAAACATGTGATTTAGAATGTTGACGAACATTCCATTCCAGAATGGTCAGACATTGCTATTAGAATGTTGGCGAACATTCCATTCTAGAATTGTCAAACATGTGATTTAGAATATCGACGAGCATTCCATTCAAGAATTGTCAAAAATGTGATTTAGAATGTTGACGAACATTACATTGTAGAACTGTCAAACGTGTTTTAGAAGGTTGACGAACATTCCTTTCTAGAATTGTCAGGCAATGTGATTGAGAATGATCATGAACATTCCATTCTAGAATTGTCAAACATGTGATTTAGAATGTTGACGAGCATTCCATTCAAGAATTGTCAAACGTGATTTAGAACGTTGGCGAACATTACATTCTAGAATTTTCAAACATTCAAACTAAGTTCTGGAATTCTGACGAACATTTCATTCTAGAATTGCCAAACGTGATTTAGAATGTCGGCGAACATTCCATTCTAGAACTGTCAAACATGTGATTTAGAATGTTGATGAACATTCCATTCCAGAATGGTCAGACATTGCTATTAGAATGTTGGTGAACATTCCATTCTAGAATTATCAAACATGTGATTTAGAATGTTGACGAACATTCCATTCTACAATGGTCAGACATTGCTTTTAGAAGGTTGGCGAACATTCCATTCTAGAATTGTCAAACATGTGATTTAGAATGTTGACGAACATTCCATTCCAGAATGGTCAGACATTGCTATTAGAATGTTGGCGAACATTCCATTCTAGAATTGTCAAACATGTGATTTAGAATATTGACGAGCATTCCATTCTAGAATTGTCAAACATGTGATTTAGAATGTCGGCGAACATTCCATTCTAGAATTGTCAAACGTGATTTAGAATGTTGACGAGCATTCCATTCAAGAATTGTCAAACGTGATTTAGAATGTTGACGAGCATTCCATTCTAGAATTGTCAAACATGTGATTTAGAATGTTGACGAACATTCCATTCTAGATTAGTCAAAAATGTGATTTAGAATGTTGATGAACATTACATTGTAGAACTGTCAAACGTGTTTTAAAAGGTTGACGAACATTCCATTCTAGAATTGTGAGACAATGTGATTTAGAATGATCATGAACATTCCATTCTAGAATTGTCAAACATGTGATTTAGAATGTCGGCGAACATTCCATTCTAGAACTGTCAAACATGTGATTTAGAATGTTGACGAACATTCCATTCCAGAATCGTCAGTCTTTGCTTTTAGAATGTTGACGAACATTCCATTCCAGAATCGTCAAATATTGCTTTTAGAATGTTGGCGAACATTCCATTCTAGAATTTTCAAACATTCAAACAACGTTATGGAATTCTGACTAACATTCCATACTAGAATTGTCAAACATTTGATTTAGAATGTTGACGAAAATTCCATTCCAGAATGGTCAGACATTGCTTTTAGGATGTCGGCGAACATTCCATTCTAGAATTGTTGGACAATGTGATTTCGAATGTTGACGAACATTCCATTCCAGAATCGTCAGACATTGCTTTTAGAATCTCGGCGAACATTCCATTCTAGAATTGTCAAACATGTGCTTTTAAAATGTTGACGAACATTCCATTCCAGAATCGTCAGACATTGTTTTTAGAATGTTGGCGAACATTCAATTCTAGAATTGTCAGACAATGTCATTCAGAATGTTGACGAACATTCCATTCTAGAATTGTCAAACATGTGCTTTTAAAATGTTGACGAACATTCCATTCCAGAATCATCAGACATTGTTTTTAGAATGTTGGCGAACATTCAATTCTAGAATTGTCAGACAATGTCATTCAGAATGTTGACGAACATTCCATTCTAGAACGTTGACAAACATTCCATTCTAGAATCGTCAGACATTGATTTTAGAATGTTGGCGACCATTCCATTCTAGAATTGTCAAAAATGTGATTTAGAATGTTGGCGAACATTACATTCTAGAATTGTCAAAAATGTGATTTAGAATGCTGGCGAACATTCCATTATAGAATTGTCAAACATGTGATTTAGAATGTTGACGAACATCCCATTCTAGAATGTTGACAAACATTCCATTCTAGAATCGTCAAACATTGTTTTTAGAATGTTGGCGAACATTCCATTCGAGAATTGTCAGACAATGTGATTTAGAATGATCACGAACATTCCATTCTACAATTGTCAAAAACGTGATTTAGAATGTTGGCGAACATTCCATTCTAGAATTGTCAAACATGTGATTTAGAATGTTGACGAACATTCCATTCCAGAATGGTCAGACATTGCTATTAGAATGTTGGCGAACATTCCATTCTAGAATTGTCAAACATGTGATTTAGAATATTGACGAGCATTCCATTCAAGAATTGTCAAAAATGTGATTTAGAATGTTGACGAACATTACATTGTAGAACTGTCAAACGTGTTTTAGAAGGTTGACGAACATTCCTTTCTAGAATTGTCAGACAATGTGATTTAGAATGATCATGAACATTCCATTCTAGAATTGTCAAACATGTGATTTAGAATGTTGACGAGCATTCCATTCAAGAATTGTCAAACGTGATTTAGAATGTTGGCGAACATTACATTCTAGAATTTTCAAACATTCAAACTAAGTTCTGGAATTCTGACGAACATTCCATTCTAGAACTGTCAAGCATTGCTATTAGGATGTTGACGAACATTCCATTCTAGAATTGCCAAACATGTGATTTAGAATGTTGACGAACATTCCATTCCAGAATGGTCAGACATTGCTATTAGAATGTTGGTGAACATTCCATTCTAGAATTATCAAACATGTGATTTAGAATGTTGACGAACATTCCATTCTACAATGGTCAGACATTGCTTTTAGAAGGTTGGCGAACATTCCATTCTAGAATTGTCAAACATGTGATTTAGAATGTTGACGAACATTCCATTCCAGAATGGTCAGACATTGCTATTAGAATGTTGGCGAACATTCCATTCTAGAATTGTCAAACATGTGATTTAGAATATTGACGAGCATTCCATTCTAGAATTGTCAAACATGTGATTTAGAATGTCGGCGAACATTCCATTCTAGAATTGTCAAACGTGATTTAGAATGTTGACGAGCATTCCATTCAAGAATTGTCAAACGTGATTTAGAATGTTGACGAGCATTCCATTCTAGAATTGTCAAACATGTGATTTAGAATGTTGACGAACATTCCATTCTAGATTAGTCAAAAATGTGATTTAGAATGTTGATGAACATTACATTGTAGAACTGTCAAACGTGTTTTAAAAGGTTGACGAACATTCCATTCTAGAATTGTGAGACAATGTGATTTAGAATGATCATGAACATTCCATTCTAGAATTGTCAAACATGTGATTTAGAATGTCGGCGAACATTCCATTCTAGAACTGTCAAACATGTGATTTAGAATGTTGACGAACATTCCATTCCAGAATCGTCAGTCTTTGCTTTTAGAATGTTGACGAACATTCCATTCCAGAATCGTCAAATATTGCTTTTAGAATGTTGGCGAACATTCCATTCTAGAATTTTCAAACATTCAAACAACGTTATGGAATTCTGACTAACATTCCATACTAGAATTGTCAAACATTTGATTTAGAATGTTGACGAAAATTCCATTCCAGAATGGTCAGACATTGCTTTTAGGATGTCGGCGAACATTCCATTCTAGAATTGTTGGACAATGTGATTTCGAATGTTGACGAACATTCCATTCCAGAATCGTCAGACATTGCTTTTAGAATCTCGGCGAACATTCCATTCTAGAATTGTCAAACATGTGCTTTTAAAATGTTGACGAACATTCCATTCCAGAATCGTCAGACATTGTTTTTAGAATGTTGGCGAACATTCAATTCTAGAATTGTCAGACAATGTCATTCAGAATGTTGACGAACATTCCATTCTAGAATTGTCAAACATGTGCTTTTAAAATGTTGACGAACATTCCATTCCAGAATCATCAGACATTGTTTTTAGAATGTTGGCGAACATTCAATTCTAGAATTGTCAGACAATGTCATTCAGAATGTTGACGAACATTCCATTCTAGAACGTTGACAAACATTCCATTCTAGAATCGTCAGACATTGATTTTAGAATGTTGGCGACCATTCCATTCTAGAATTGTCAAAAATGTGATTTAGAATGTTGGCGAACATTACATTCTAGAATTGTCAAAAATGTGATTTAGAATGCTGGCGAACATTCCATTATAGAATTGTCAAACATGTGATTTAGAATGTTGACGAACATCCCATTCTAGAATGTTGACAAACATTCCATTCTAGAATCGTCAAACATTGTTTTTAGAATGTTGGCGAACATTCCATTCGAGAATTGTCAGACAATGTGATTTAGAATGATCACGAACATTCCATTCTACAATTGTCAAAAACGTGATTTAGAATGTTGGCGAACATTCCATTCTAGAATTGTCAAACATGTGATTTAGAATGTTGACGAACATTCCATTCCAGAATGGTCAGACATTGCTATTAGAATGTTGGCGAACATTCCATTCTAGAATTGTCAAACATGTGATTTAGAATATTGACGAGCATTCCATTCAAGAATTGTCAAAAATGTGATTTAGAATGTTGACGAACATTACATTGTAGAACTGTCAAACGTGTTTTAGAAGGTTGACGAACATTCCTTTCTAGAATTGTCAGACAATGTGATTTAGAATGATCATGAACATTCCATTCTAGAATTGTCAAACATGTGATTTAGAATGTTGACGAGCATTCCATTCAAGAATTGTCAAACGTGATTTAGAATGTTGGCGAACATTACATTCTAGAATTTTCAAACATTCAAACTAAGTTCTGGAATTCTGACGAACATTCCATTCTAGAACTGTCAAGCATTGCTATTAGGATGTTGACGAACATTCCATTCTAGAATTGCCAAACATGTGATTTAGAATGTTGACGAACATTCCATTCCAGAATGGTCAGACATTGCTATTAGAATGTTGGTGAACATTCCATTCTAGAATTATCAAACATGTGATTTAGAATGTTGACGAACATTCCATTCTACAATGGTCAGACATTGCTTTTAGAAGGTTGGCGAACATTCCATTCTAGAATTGTCAAACATGTGATTTAGAATGTTGACGAACATTCCATTCCAGAATGGTCAGACATTGCTATTAGAATGTTGGCGAACATTCCATTCTAGAATTGTCAAACATGTGATTTAGAATATTGACGAGCATTCCATTCTAGAATTGTCAAACATGTGATTTAGAATGTCGGCGAACATTCCATTCTAGAATTGTCAAACGTGATTTAGAATGTTGACGAGCATTCCATTCAAGAATTGTCAAACGTGATTTAGAATGTTGACGAGCATTCCATTCTAGAATTGTCAAACATGTGATTTAGAATGTTGACGAACATTCCATTCTAGAATTGTCAGACATTGCGTGTAGAATGTCGGCGAACATTAGTTTCTAGAATTGTCAAAAATGTAATTTAGAATTTTGGCAAACTTTACATTCTAGAACTGACAAAAATGTGATTTAGAATGTTAGCGAACATTACATTCCAGAATGGTCAGACATTGCTATCAGAATGTCGGAGAACATTCCATCCTAAAATTGTCAAACATGTGATTTAGAACGTTGACGAGCATTCCATTCAAGAATTGTCAAACATGTGATTTAGAATGTTGATGAACATTCCATTCTACAATCGTCAGACATTGCTTTTAGAATGTCGGCAAACATTCCATTCTAGAATTCTCAAACATGTGATTTAGAATGTTGACGAACATTCCATTCCAGAATGGTCAGACATTGCTATTAGAATGTTGGCGAACATTCCATTCTAGAATTGTCAAACATGTGATTTAGAATATCGACGAGCATTCCATTCAAGAATTGTCAAAAATGTGATTTAGAATGTTGACGAACATTACATTGTAGAACTGTCAAACGTGTTTTAGAAGGTTGACGAACATTCCTTTCTAGAATTGTCAGGCAATGTGATTGAGAATGATCATGAACATTCCATTCTAGAATTGTCAAACATGTGATTTAGAATGTTGACGAGCATTCCATTCAAGAATTGTCAAACGTGATTTAGAACGTTGGCGAACATTACATTCTAGAATTTTCAAACATTCAAACTAAGTTCTGGAATTCTGACGAACATTTCATTCTAGAATTGCCAAACGTGATTTAGAATGTCGGCGAACATTCCATTCTAGAACTGTCAAACATGTGATTTAGAATGTTGATGAACATTCCATTCTACAATGGTCAGACATTGCTTTTAGAATGTCGGTGAACATTCCATTCTAGAATTGTCAAACATGTGATTTAGAATGTTAGCGAACATTACATTCCAGAATGGTCAGACATTGCTATTAGAATGTTGGAGAACATTCCATCCTAGATTTGTCAAATATGTGATTTAGAATGTTGACGAACATTCCATTCTATAATGGTCAGGCATTGCTTTTAGATAGTCGGCGAACATTCCATTATAGAATTGTGAGACAATGTGATTTAGAATGTTGACGAACATTCCATTCCAGAATGGTGAGACATTGCTATTAGAATGTTGGCGAACATTCCATTCTAGAATTGTCAAACATGTGATTTAGAATGTCGGCGAACATTCCATTCCAGAATGGTCAGACATTGCTATTAGAATGTTGGCGAACATTCCATTCTAGAATTGTCAAACATGTGATTTAGAATGTCGGCGAACATTCCATTCCAGAATGGTCAGACATTGCTATTAGAATGTTGGCGAACATTCCATTCTAGAATTGTCAAACATGTGATTTAGAATATTGACGAGCATTCCATTCAAGAATTGTCAAAAATGTGATTTAGAATGTTGACGAACATTACATTGTAGAACTGTCAAACGTGTTTTAGAAGGTTGACGAACATTCCTTTCTAGAATTGTCAGACAATGTGATTTAGAATGATCATGAACATTCCATTCTAGAATTGTCAAACATGTGATTTAGAATGTTGACGAGCATTCCATTCAAGAATTGTCAAACGTGATTTAGAATGTTGGCGAACATTACATTCTAGAATTATCAAACATTCAAACTAAGTTCTGGAATTCTGACGAACATTCCATTCTAGAACTGTCAAGCATTGCTATTAGGATGTTGACGAGCATTCCATTCTAGAATTGTCAAACATGTGATTTAGAATGTCGGCAAACATTCCATTCTAGAATTGTCAAACATGTGATTTAGAATGTTGACGAACATTCCATTCCAGAATGGTCAGACATTGCTATTAGAATGTTGGCGAACATTCCATTCTAGAATTGTCGAACATGTGATTTAGAATGTCGGCGAACATTCCATTCTAGAACTGTCAAACATGTGATTTAGAATGTTGACGAACATTCCATTCTACAATGGTCAGACATTGCTTTTAGAATGTCGGCGAACATTCCATTCTAGAATTGTCAAACATGTGATTTAGAATGTTGACGAACATTCCATTCCAGAATGGTCAGACATTGCTATTAGAATGTTGGCGAACATTCCATTCTAGATTAGTCAAAAATGTGATTTAGAATGTTGATGAACATTACATTGTAGAACTGTCAAACGTGTTTTAAAAGGTTGACGAACATTCCATTCTAGAATTGTGAGACAATGTGATTTAGAATGATCATGAACATTCCATTCTAGAATTGTCAAACATGTGATTTAGAATGTCGGCGAACATTCCATTCTAGAACTGTCAAACATGTGATTTAGAATGTTGACGAACATTCCATTCCAGAATCGTCAGTCTTTGCTTTTAGAATGTTGACGAACATTCCATTCCAGAATCGTCAAATATTGCTTTTAGAATGTTGGCGAACATTCCATTCTAGAATTTTCAAACATTCAAACAACGTTATGGAATTCTGACTAACATTCCATACTAGAATTGTCAAACATTTGATTTAGAATGTTGACGAAAATTCCATTCCAGAATGGTCAGACATTGCTTTTAGGATGTCGGCGAACATTCCATTCTAGAATTGTTGGACAATGTGATTTCGAATGTTGACGAACATTCCATTCCAGAATCGTCAGACATTGCTTTTAGAATCTCGGCGAACATTCCATTCTAGAATTGTCAAACATGTGCTTTTAAAATGTTGACGAACATTCCATTCCAGAATCGTCAGACATTGTTTTTAGAATGTTGGCGAACATTCAATTCTAGAATTGTCAGACAATGTCATTCAGAATGTTGACGAACATTCCATTCTAGAATTGTCAAACATGTGCTTTTAAAATGTTGACGAACATTCCATTCCAGAATCATCAGACATTGTTTTTAGAATGTTGGCGAACATTCAATTCTAGAATTGTCAGACAATGTCATTCAGAATGTTGACGAACATTCCATTCTAGAACGTTGACAAACATTCCATTCTAGAATCGTCAGACATTGATTTTAGAATGTTGGCGACCATTCCATTCTAGAATTGTCAAAAATGTGATTTAGAATGTTGGCGAACATTACATTCTAGAATTGTCAAAAATGTGATTTAGAATGCTGGCGAACATTCCATTATAGAATTGTCAAACATGTGATTTAGAATGTTGACGAACATCCCATTCTAGAATGTTGACAAACATTCCATTCTAGAATCGTCAAACATTGTTTTTAGAATGTTGGCGAACATTCCATTCGAGAATTGTCAGACAATGTGATTTAGAATGATCACGAACATTCCATTCTACAATTGTCAAAAACGTGATTTAGAATGTTGGCGAACATTCCATTCTAGAATTGTCAAACATGTGATTTAGAATGTTGACGAACATTCCATTCCAGAATGGTCAGACATTGCTATTAGAATGTTGGCGAACATTCCATTCTAGAATTGTCAAACATGTGATTTAGAATATTGACGAGCATTCCATTCAAGAATTGTCAAAAATGTGATTTAGAATGTTGACGAACATTACATTGTAGAACTGTCAAACGTGTTTTAGAAGGTTGACGAACATTCCATTCCAGAATGGTCAGACATTGCTATTAGAATGTTGGTGAACATTCCATTCTAGAATTATCAAACATGTGATTTAGAATGTTGACGAACATTCCATTCTACAATGGTCAGACATTGCTTTTAGAAGGTTGGCGAACATTCCATTCTAGAATTGTCAAACATGTGATTTAGAATGTTGACGAACATTCCATTCCAGAATGGTCAGACATTGCTATTAGAATGTTGGCGAACATTCCATTCTAGAATTGTCAAACATGTGATTTAGAATATTGACGAGCATTCCATTCTAGAATTGTCAAACATGTGATTTAGAATGTCGGCGAACATTCCATTCTAGAATTGTCAAACGTGATTTAGAATGTTGACGAGCATTCCATTCAAGAATTGTCAAACGTGATTTAGAATGTTGACGAGCATTCCATTCTAGAATTGTCAAACATGTGATTTAGAATGTTGACGAACATTCCATTCTAGAATTGTCAGACATTGCGTGTAGAATGTCGGCGAACATTAGTTTCTAGAATTGTCAAAAATGTAATTTAGAATTTTGGCAAACTTTACATTCTAGAACTGACAAAAATGTGATTTAGAATGTTAGCGAACATTACATTCCAGAATGGTCAGACATTGCTATCAGAATGTCGGAGAACATTCCATCCTAAAATTGTCAAACATGTGATTTAGAACGTTGACGAGCATTCCATTCAAGAATTGTCAAACATGTGATTTAGAATGTTGATGAACATTCCATTCTACAATCGTCAGACATTGCTTTTAGAATGTCGGCAAACATTCCATTCTAGAATTCTCAAACATGTGATTTAGAATGTTGACGAACATTCCATTCCAGAATGGTCAGACATTGCTATTAGAATGTTGGCGAACATTCCATTCTAGAATTGTCAAACATGTGATTTAGAATATCGACGAGCATTCCATTCAAGAATTGTCAAAAATGTGATTTAGAATGTTGACGAACATCACATTGTAGAACTGTCAAACGTGTTTTAGAAGGTTGACGAACATTCCTTTCTAGAATTGTCAGGCAATGTGATTGAGAATGATCATGAACATTCCATTCTAGAATTGTCAAACATGTGATTTAGAATGTTGACGAGCATTCCATTCAAGAATTGTCAAACGTGATTTAGAACGTTGGCGAACATTACATTCTAGAATTTTCAAACATTCAAACTAAGTTCTGGAATTCTGACGAACATTTCATTCTAGAATTGCCAAACGTGATTTAGAATGTCGGCGAACATTCCATTCTAGAACTGTCAAACATGTGATTTAGAATGTTGATGAACATTCCATTCTACAATGGTCAGACATTGCTTTTAGAATGTCGGTGAACATTCCATTCTAGAATTGTCAAACATGTGATTTAGAATGTTAGCGAACATTACATTCCAGAATGGTCAGACATTGCTATTAGAATGTTGGAGAACATTCCATCCTAGATTTGTCAAATATGTGATTTAGAATGTTGACGAACATTCCATTCCAGAATGGTCAGACATTGCTATTAGAATGTTGGCGAACATTCCATTCTAGATTAGTCAAAAATGTGATTTAGAATGTTGATGAACATTACATTGTAGAACTGTCAAACGTGTTTTAAAAGGTTGACGAACATTCCATTCTAGAATTGTGAGACAATGTGATTTAGAATGATCATGAACATTACATTCTAGAATTATCAAACATTCAAACTAAGTTCTGGAATTCTGACGAACATTCCATTCTAGAACTGTCAAGCATTGCTATTAGGATGTTGACGAGCATTCCATTCTAGAATTGTCAAACATGTGATTTAGAATGTCGGCAAACATTCCATTCTAGAATTGTCAAACATGTGATTTAGAATGTTGACGAACATTCCATTCCAGAATGGTCAGACATTGCTATTAGAATGTTGGCGAACATTCCATTCTAGAATTGTCGAACATGTGATTTAGAATGTCGGCGAACATTCCATTCTAGAACTGTCAAACATGTGATTTAGAATGTTGACGAACATTCCATTCTACAATGGTCAGACATTGCTTTTAGAATGTCGGCGAACATTCCATTCTAGAATTGTCAAACATGTGATTTAGAATGTTGACGAACATTCCATTCCAGAATGGTCAGACATTGCTATTAGAATGTTGGCGAACATTCCATTCTAGATTAGTCAAAAATGTGATTTAGAATGTTGATGAACATTACATTGTAGAACTGTCAAACGTGTTTTAAAAGGTTGACGAACATTCCATTCTAGAATTGTGAGACAATGTGATTTAGAATGATCATGAACATTCCATTCTAGAATTGTCAAACATGTGATTTAGAATGTCGGCGAACATTCCATTCTAGAACTGTCAAACATGTGATTTAGAATGTTGACGAACATTCCATTCCAGAATCGTCAGTCTTTGCTTTTAGAATGTTGACGAACATTCCATTCCAGAATCGTCAAATATTGCTTTTAGAATGTTGGCGAACATTCCATTCTAGAATTTTCAAACATTCAAACAACGTTATGGAATTCTGACTAACATTCCATACTAGAATTGTCAAACATTTGATTTAGAATGTTGACGAAAATTCCATTCCAGAATGGTCAGACATTGCTTTTAGGATGTCGGCGAACATTCCATTCTAGAATTGTTGGACAATGTGATTTCTAATGTTGACGAACATTCCATTCCAGAATCGTCAGACATTGCTTTTAGAATCTCGGCGAACATTCCATTCTAGAATTGTCAAACATGTGCTTTTAAAATGTTGACGAACATTCCATTCCAGAATCGTCAGACATTGTTTTTAGAATGTTGGCGAACATTCAATTCTAGAATTGTCAGACAATGTCATTCAGAATGTTGACGAACATTCCATTCTAGAATTGTCAAACATGTGCTTTTAAAATGTTGACGAACATTCCATTCCAGAATCATCAGACATTGTTTTTAGAATGTTGGCGAACATTCAATTCTAGAATTGTCAGACAATGTCATTCAGAATGTTGACGAACATTCCATTCTAGAACGTTGACAAACATTCCATTCTAGAATCGTCAGACATTGATTTTAGAATGTTGGCGACCATTCCATTCTAGAATTGTCAAAAATGTGATTTAGAATGTTGGCGAACATTACATTCTAGAATTGTCAAAAATGTGATTTAGAATGCTGGCGAACATTCCATTATAGAATTGTCAAACATGTGATTTAGAATGTTGACGAACATCCCATTCTAGAATGTTGACAAACATTCCATTCTAGAATCGTCAAACATTGTTTTTAGAATGTTGGCGAACATTCCATTCGAGAATTGTCAGACAATGTGATTTAGAATGATCACGAACATTCCATTCTACAATTGTCAAAAACGTGATTTAGAATGTTGGCGAACATTCCATTCTAGAATTGTCAAACATGTGATTTAGAATGTTGGCGAACATTCCATTCTAGAATTGTCAAACATGTGATTTAGAATATTGACGAGCATTCCATTCAAGAATTGTCAAAAATGTGATTTAGAATGTTGACGAACATTACATTGTAGAACTGTCAAACGTGTTTTAGAAGGTTGACGAACATTCCTTTCTAGAATTGTCAGACAATGTGATTTAGAATGATCATGAACATTCCATTCTAGAATTGTCAAACATGTGATTTAGAATGTTGACGAGCATTCCATTCAAGAATTGTCAAACGTGATTTAGAATGTTGGCGAACATTACATTCTAGAATTTTCAAACATTCAAACTAAGTTCTGGAATTCTGACGAACATTCCATTCTAGAACTGTCAAGCATTGCTATTAGGATGTTGACGAACATTCCATTCTAGAATTGCCAAACATGTGATTTAGAATGTTGACGAACATTCCATTCCAGAATGGTCAGACATTGCTATTAGAATGTTGGTGAACATTCCATTCTAGAATTATCAAACATGTGATTTAGAATGTTGACGAACATTCCATTCTACAATGGTCAGACATTGCTTTTAGAAGGTTGGCGAACATTCCATTCTAGAATTGTCAAACATGTGATTTAGAATGTTGACGAACATTCCATTCCAGAATGGTCAGACATTGCTATTAGAATGTTGGCGAACATTCCATTCTAGAATTGTCAAACATGTGATTTAGAATATTGACGAGCATTCCATTCTAGAATTGTCAAACATGTGATTTAGAATGTCGGCGAACATTCCATTCTAGAATTGTCAAACGTGATTTAGAATGTTGACGAGCATTCCATTCAAGAATTGTCAAACGTGATTTAGAATGTTGACGAGCATTCCATTCTAGAATTGTCAAACATGTGATTTAGAATGTTGACGAACATTCCATTCTAGAATTGTCAGACATTGCGTGTAGAATGTCGGCGAACATTAGTTTCTAGAATTGTCAAAAATGTAATTTAGAATTTTGGCAAACTTTACATTCTAGAACTGACAAAAATGTGATTTAGAATGTTAGCGAACATTACATTCCAGAATGGTCAGACATTGCTATCAGAATGTCGGAGAACATTCCATCCTAAAATTGTCAAACATGTGATTTAGAACGTTGACGAGCATTCCATTCAAGAATTGTCAAACATGTGATTTAGAATGTTGATGAACATTCCATTCTACAATCGTCAGACATTGCTTTTAGAATGTCGGCAAACATTCCATTCTAGAATTCTCAAACATGTGATTTAGAATGTTGACGAACATTCCATTCCAGAATGGTCAGACATTGCTATTAGAATGTTGGCGAACATTCCATTCTAGAATTGTCAAACATGTGATTTAGAATATCGACGAGCATTCCATTCAAGAATTGTCAAAAATGTGATTTAGAATGTTGACGAACATTACATTGTAGAACTGTCAAACGTGTTTTAGAAGGTTGACGAACATTCCTTTCTAGAATTGTCAGGCAATGTGATTGAGAATGATCATGAACATTCCATTCTAGAATTGTCAAACATGTGATTTAGAATGTTGACGAGCATTCCATTCAAGAATTGTCAAACGTGATTTAGAACGTTGGCGAACATTACATTCTAGAATTTTCAAACATTCAAACTAAGTTCTGGAATTCTGACGAACATTTCATTCTAGAATTGCCAAACGTGATTTAGAATGTCGGCGAACATTCCATTCTAGAACTGTCAAACATGTGATTTAGAATGTTGATGAACATTCCATTCTACAATGGTCAGACATTGCTTTTAGAATGTCGGTGAACATTCCATTCTAGAATTGTCAAACATGTGATTTAGAATGTTAGCGAACATTACATTCCAGAATGGTCAGACATTGCTATTAGAATGTTGGAGAACATTCCATCCTAGATTTGTCAAATATGTGATTTAGAATGTTGACGAACATTCCATTCCAGAATGGTCAGACATTGCTATTAGAATGTTGGCGAACATTCCATTCTAGATTAGTCAAAAATGTGATTTAGAATGTTGATGAACATTACATTGTAGAACTGTCAAACGTGTTTTAAAAGGTTGACGAACATTCCATTCTAGAATTGTGAGACAATGTGATTTAGAATGATCATGAACATTCCATTCTAGAATTGTCAAACATGTGATTTAGAATGTCGGCGAACATTCCATTCTAGAACTGTCAAACATGTGATTTAGAATGTTGACGAACATTCCATTCCAGAATCGTCAGTCTTTGCTTTTAGAATGTTGACGAACATTCCATTCCAGAATCGTCAAATATTGCTTTTAGAATGTTGGCGAACATTCCATTCTAGAATTTTCAGACATTCAAACAACGTTATGGAATTCTGACTAACATTCCATACTAGAATTGTCAAACATTTGATTTAGAATGTTGACGAAAATTCCATTCCAGAATGGTCAGACATTGCTTTTAGGATGTCGGCGAACATTCCATTCTAGAATTGTTGGACAATGTGATTTGGAATGTTGACGAACATTCCATTCCAGAATCGTCAGACATTGCTTTTAGAATCTCGGCGAACATTCCATTCTAGAATTGTCAAACATGTGCTTTTAAAATGTTGACGAACATTCCATTCCAGAATCGTCAGACATTGTTTTTAGAATGTTGGCGAACATTCAATTCTAGAATTGTCAGACAATGTCATTCAGAATGTTGACGAACATTCCATTCTAGAATTGTCAAACATGTGCTTTTAAAATGTTGACGAACATTCCATTCCAGAATCATCAGACATTGTTTTTAGAATGTTGGCGAACATTCAATTCTAGAATTGTCAGACAATGTCATTCAAAATGTTGACGAACATTCCATTCTAGAACGTTGACAAACATTCCATTCTAGAATCGTCAGACATTGATTTTAGAATGTTGGCGACCATTCCATTCTAGAATTGTCAAAAATGTGATTTAGAATGTTGGCGAACATTACATTCTAGAATTGTCAAAAATGTGATTTAGAATGCTGGCGAACATTCCATTATAGAATTGTCAAACATGTGATTTAGAATGTTGACGAACATCCCATTCTATAATGGTCAGGCATTGCTTTTAGATAGTCGGCGAACATTCCATTATAGAATTGTCAGACAATGTGATTTAGAATGATCAAGAATATTCCATTCTAGACTTGTCAAAAATGTTATTTAGAATGTTAGCGAACATTCCATTCTAGAACTGTCAAACATGTGATTTAGAATGTTGACGAACATTCCATTCTACAATGGTCAGACATTGCTTTTAGAATGTCGGCCACCATTCCATTCTAGAATTGTGAGACAATGTGATTTAGAATGTTGACGAACATTCCATTCCAGAATGGTCAGACATTGCTATTAGAATGTTGGCGAACATTCCATTCTAGAATTGTCAAACATGTGATTTAGAATGTCGGCGAACATTCCATTCCAGAATGGTCAGACATTGCTATTAGAATGTTGGCGAACATTCCATTCTAGAATTGTCAAACATGTGATTTAGAATATTGACGAGCATTCCATTCAAGAATTGTCAAAAATGTGATTTAGAATGTTGACGAACATTACATTGTAGAACTGTCAAACGTGTTTTAGAAGGTTGACGAACATTCCTTTCTAGAATTGTCAGACAATGTGATTTAGAATGATCATGAACATTCCATTCTAGAATTGTCAAACATGTGATTTAGAATGTTGACGAGCATTCCATTCAAGAATTGTCAAACGTGATTTAGAATGTTGGCGAACATTACATTCTAGAATTATCAAACATTCAAACTAAGTTCTGGAATTCTGACGAACATTCCATTCTAGAACTGTCAAGCATTGCTATTAGGATGTTGACGAGCATTCCATTCTAGAATTGTCAAACATGTGATTTAGAATGTCGGCAAACATTCCATTCTAGAATTGTCAAACATGTGATTTAGAATGTTGACGAACATTCCATTCCAGAATGGTCAGACATTGCTATTAGAATGTTGGCGAACATTCCATTCTAGAATTGTCGAACATGTGATTTAGAATGTCGGCGAACATTCCATTCTAGAACTGTCAAACATGTGATTTAGAATGTTGACGAACATTCCATTCTACAATGGTCAGACATTGCTTTTAGAATGTCGGCGAACATTCCATTCTAGAATTGTCAAACATGTGATTTAGAATGTTGACGAACATTCCATTCCAGAATGGTCAGACATTGCTATTAGAATGTTGGCGAACATTCCATTCTAGATTAGTCAAAAATGTGATTTAGAATGTTGATGAACATTACATTGTAGAACTGTCAAACGTGTTTTAAAAGGTTGACGAACATTCCATTCTAGAATTGTGAGACAATGTGATTTAGAATGATCATGAACATTCCATTCTAGAATTGTCAAACATGTGATTTAGAATGTCGGCGAACATTCCATTCTAGAACTGTCAAACATGTGATTTAGAATGTTGACGAACATTCCATTCCAGAATCGTCAGTCTTTGCTTTTAGAATGTTGACGAACATTCCATTCCAGAATCGTCAAATATTGCTTTTAGAATGTTGGCGAACATTCCATTCTAGAATTTTCAGACATTCAAACAACGTTATGGAATTCTGACTAACATTCCATACTAGAATTGTCAAACATTTGATTTAGAATGTTGACGAAAATTCCATTCCAGAATGGTCAGACATTGCTTTTAGGATGTCGGCGAACATTCCATTCTAGAATTGTTGGACAATGTGATTTGGAATGTTGACGAACATTCCATTCCAGAATCGTCAGACATTGCTTTTAGAATCTCGGCGAACATTCCATTCTAGAATTGTCAAACATGTGCTTTTAAAATGTTGACGAACATTCCATTCCAGAATCGTCAGACATTGTTTTTAGAATGTTGGCGAACATTCAATTCTAGAATTGTCAGACAATGTCATTCAGAATGTTGATGAACATTCCATTCTAGAATTGTCAAACATGTGCTTTTAAAATGTTGACGAACATTCCATTCCAGAATCATCAGACATTGTTTTTAGAATGTTGGCGAACATTCAATTCTAGAATTGTCAGACAATGTCATTCAGAATGTTGACGAACATTCCATTCTAGAACGTTGACAAACATTCCATTCTAGAATCGTCAGACATTGATTTTAGAATGTTGGCGACCATTCCATTCTAGAATTGTCAAAAATGTGATTTAGAATGTTGGCGAACATTACATTCTAGAATTGTCAAAAATGTGATTTAGAATGCTGGCGAACATTCCATTATAGAATTGTCAAACATGTGATTTAGAATGTTGACGAACATCCCATTCTATAATGGTCAGGCATTGCTTTTAGATAGTCGGCGAACATTCCATTATAGAATTGTCAGACAATGTGATTTAGAATGATCACGAATATTCCATTCTAGACTTGTCAAAAATGTTATTTAGAATGTTAGCGAACATTCCATTCTAGAACTGTCAAACATGTGATTTAGAATGTTGACGAACATTCCATTCTACAATGGTCAGACATTGCTTTTAGAATGTCGGCCACCATTCCATTCTAGAATTGTGAGACAATGTGATTTAGAATGTTGACGAACATTCCATTCCAGAATGGTCAGACATTGCTATTAGAATGTTGGCGAACATTCCTTTCTAGAATTGTCAGACAATGTGATTTAGAATGATCATGAACATTCCATTCTAGAATTGTCAAACATGTGATTTAGAATGTTGACGAGCATTCCATTCAAGAATTGTCAAACGTGATTTAGAATGTTGGCGAACATTACATTCTAGAATTATCAAACATTCAAACTAAGTTCTGGAATTCTGACGAACATTCCATTCTAGAACTGTCAAGCATTGCTATTAGGATGTCCATTCTAGAACTGTCAAGCATTGCTATTAGGATGTTGACGAGCATTCCATTCTAGAATTGTCAAACATGTGATTTAGAATGTCGGCAAACATTCCATTCTAGAATTGTCAAACATGTGATTTAGAATGTTGACGAACATTCCATTCCAGAATGGTCAGACATTGCTATTAGAATGTTGGCGAACATTCCATTCTAGAATTGTCGAACATGTGATTTAGAATGTCGGCGAACATTCCATTCTAGAACTGTCAAACATGTGATTTAGAATGTTGACGAACATTCCATTCTACAATGGTCAGACATTGCTTTTAGAATGTCGGCGAACATTCCATTCTAGAATTGTCAAACATGTGATTTAGAATGTTGACGAACATTCCATTCCAGAATGGTCAGACATTGCTATTAGAATGTTGGCGAACATTCCATTCTAGATTAGTCAAAAATGTGATTTAGAATGTTGATGAACATTACATTGTAGAACTGTCAAACGTGTTTTAAAAGGTTGACGAACATTCCATTCTAGAATTGTGAGACAATGTGATTTAGAATGATCATGAACATTCCATTCTAGAATTGTCAAACATGTGATTTAGAATGTCGGCGAACATTCCATTCTAGAACTGTCAAACATGTGATTTAGAATGTTGACGAACATTCCATTCCAGAATCGTCAGTCTTTGCTTTTAGAATGTTGACGAACATTCCATTCCAGAATCGTCAAATATTGCTTTTAGAATGTTGGCGAACATTCCATTCTAGAATTTTCAGACATTCAAACAACGTTATGGAATTCTGACTAACATTCCATACTAGAATTGTCAAACATTTGATTTAGAATGTTGACGAAAATTCCATTCCAGAATGGTCAGACATTGCTTTTAGGATGTCGGCGAACATTCCATTCTAGAATTGTTGGACAATGTGATTTGGAATGTTGACGAACATTCCATTCCAGAATCGTCAGACATTGCTTTTAGAATCTCGGCGAACATTCCATTCTAGAATTGTCAAACATGTGCTTTTAAAATGTTGACGAACATTCCATTCCAGAATCGTCAGACATTGTTTTTAGAATGTTGGCGAACATTCAATTCTAGAATTGTCAGACAATGTCATTCAGAATGTTGACGAACATTCCATTCTAGAATTGTCAAACATGTGCTTTTAAAATGTTGACGAACATTCCATTCCAGAATCATCAGACATTGTTTTTAGAATGTTGGCGAACATTCAATTCTAGAATTGTCAGACAATGTCATTCAGAATGTTGACGAACATTCCATTCTAGAACGTTGACAAACATTCCATTCTAGAATCGTCAGACATTGATTTTAGAATGTTGGCGACCATTCCATTCTAGAATTGTCAAAAATGTGATTTAGAATGTTGGCGAACATTACATTCTAGAATTGTCAAAAATGTGATTTAGAATGCTGGCGAACATTCCATTATAGAATTGTCAAACATGTGATTTAGAATGTTGACGAACATCCCATTCTATAATGGTCAGGCATTGCTTTTAGATAGTCGGCGAACATTCCATTATAGAATTGTCAGACAATGTGATTTAGAATGATCACGAATATTCCATTCTAGACTTGTCAAAAATGTTATTTAGAATGTTAGCGAACATTCCATTCTAGAACTGTCAAACATGTGATTTAGAATGTTGACGAACATTCCATTCTACAATGGTCAGACATTGCTTTTAGAATGTCGGCCACCATTCCATTCTAGAATTGTGAGACAATGTGATTTAGAATGTTGACGAACATTCCATTCCAGAATGGTCAGACATTGCTATTAGAATGTTGGCGAACATTCCTTTCTAGAATTGTCAGACAATGTGATTTAGAATGATCATGAACATTCCATTCTAGAATTGTCAAACATGTGATTTAGAATGTTGACGAGCATTCCATTCAAGAATTGTCAAACGTGATTTAGAATGTTGGCGAACATTACATTCTAGAATTATCAAACATTCAAACTAAGTTCTGGAATTCTGACGAACATTCCATTCTAGAACTGTCAAGCATTGCTATTAGGATGTCCATTCTAGAACTGTCAAGCATTGCTATTAGGATGTTGACGAGCATTCCATTCTAGAATTGTCAAACATGTGATTTAGAATGTCGGCAAACATTCCATTCTAGAATTGTCAAACATGTGATTTAGAATGTTGACGAACATTCCATTCCAGAATGGTCAGACATTGCTATTAGAATGTTGGCGAACATTCCATTCTAGAATTGTCGAACATGTGATTTAGAATGTCGGCGAACATTCCATTCTAGAACTGTCAAACATGTGATTTAGAATGTTGACGAACATTCCATTCTACAATGGTCAGACATTGCTTTTAGAATGTCGGCGAACATTCCATTCTAGAATTGTCAAACATGTGATTTAGAATGTTGACGAACATTCCATTCCAGAATGGTCAGACATTGCTATTAGAATGTTGGCGAACATTCCATTCTAGATTAGTCAAAAATGTGATTTAGAATGTTGATGAACATTACATTGTAGAACTGTCAAACGTGTTTTAAAAGGTTGACGAACATTCCATTCTAGAATTGTGAGACAATGTGATTTAGAATGATCATGAACATTCCATTCTAGAATTGTCAAACATGTGATTTAGAATGTCGGCGAACATTCCATTCTAGAACTGTCAAACATGTGATTTAGAATGTTGACGAACATTCCATTCCAGAATCGTCAGTCTTTGCTTTTAGAATGTTGACGAACATTCCATTCCAGAATCGTCAAATATTGCTTTTAGAATGTTGGCGAACATTCCATTCTAGAATTTTCAGACATTCAAACAACGTTATGGAATTCTGACTAACATTCCATACTAGAATTGTCAAACATTTGATTTAGAATGTTGACGAAAATTCCATTCCAGAATGGTCAGACATTGCTTTTAGGATGTCGGCGAACATTCCATTCTAGAATTGTTGGACAATGTGATTTGGAATGTTGACGAACATTCCATTCCAGAATCGTCAGACATTGCTTTTAGAATCTCGGCGAACATTCCATTCTAGAATTGTCAAACATGTGCTTTTAAAATGTTGACGAACATTCCATTCCAGAATCGTCAGACATTGTTTTTAGAATGTTGGCGAACATTCAATTCTAGAATTGTCAGACAATGTCATTCAGAATGTTGACGAACATTCCATTCTAGAATTGTCAAACATGTGCTTTTAAAATGTTGACGAACATTCCATTCCAGAATCATCAGACATTGTTTTTAGAATGTTGGCGAACATTCAATTCTAGAATTGTCAGACAATGTCATTCAGAATGTTGACGAACATTCCATTCTAGAACGTTGACAAACATTCCATTCTAGAATCGTCAGACATTGATTTTAGAATGTTGGCGACCATTCCATTCTAGAATTGTCAAAAATGTGATTTAGAATGTTGGCGAACATTACATTCTAGAATTGTCAAAAATGTGATTTAGAATGCTGGCGAACATTCCATTATAGAATTGTCAAACATGTGATTTAGAATGTTGACGAACATCCCATTCTATAATGGTCAGGCATTGCTTTTAGATAGTCGGCGAACATTCCATTATAGAATTGTCAGACAATGTGATTTAGAATGATCACGAATATTCCATTCTAGACTTGTCAAAAATGTTATTTAGAATGTTAGCGAACATTCCATTCTAGAACTGTCAAACATGTGATTTAGAATGTTGACGAACATTCCATTCTACAATGGTCAGACATTGCTTTTAGAATGTCGGCCACCATTCCATTCTAGAATTGTGAGACAATGTGATTTAGAATGTTGACGAACATTCCATTCCAGAATGGTCAGACATTGCTATTAGAATGTTGGCGAACATTCCTTTCTAGAATTGTCAGACAATGTGATTTAGAATGATCATGAACATTCCATTCTAGAATTGTCAAACATGTGATTTAGAATGTTGACGAGCATTCCATTCAAGAATTGTCAAACGTGATTTAGAATGTTGGCGAACATTACATTCTAGAATTATCAAACATTCAAACTAAGTTCTGGAATTCTGACGAACATTCCATTCTAGAACTGTCAAGCATTGCTATTAGGATGTCCATTCTAGAACTGTCAAGCATTGCTATTAGGATGTTGACGAGCATTCCATTCTAGAATTGTCAAACATGTGATTTAGAATGTCGGCAAACATTCCATTCTAGAATTGTCAAACATGTGATTTAGAATGTTGACGAACATTCCATTCCAGAATGGTCAGACATTGCTATTAGAATGTTGGCGAACATTCCATTCTAGAATTGTCGAACATGTGATTTAGAATGTCGGCGAACATTCCATTCTAGAACTGTCAAACATGTGATTTAGAATGTTGACGAACATTCCATTCTACAATGGTCAGACATTGCTTTTAGAATGTCGGCGAACATTCCATTCTAGAATTGTCAAACATGTGATTTAGAATGTTGACGAACATTCCATTCCAGAATGGTCAGACATTGCTATTAGAATGTTGGCGAACATTCCATTCTAGATTAGTCAAAAATGTGATTTAGAATGTTGATGAACATTACATTGTAGAACTGTCAAACGTGTTTTAAAAGGTTGACGAACATTCCATTCTAGAATTGTGAGACAATGTGATTTAGAATGATCATGAACATTCCATTCTAGAATTGTCAAACATGTGATTTAGAATGTCGGCGAACATTCCATTCTAGAACTGTCAAACATGTGATTTAGAATGTTGACGAACATTCCATTCCAGAATCGTCAGTCTTTGCTTTTAGAATGTTGACGAACATTCCATTCCAGAATCGTCAAATATTGCTTTTAGAATGTTGGCGAACATTCCATTCTAGAATTTTCAGACATTCAAACAACGTTATGGAATTCTGACTAACATTCCATACTAGAATTGTCAAACATTTGATTTAGAATGTTGACGAAAATTCCATTCCAGAATGGTCAGACATTGCTTTTAGGATGTCGGCGAACATTCCATTCTAGAATTGTTGGACAATGTGATTTGGAATGTTGACGAACATTCCATTCCAGAATCGTCAGACATTGCTTTTAGAATCTCGGCGAACATTCCATTCTAGAATTGTCAAACATGTGCTTTTAAAATGTTGACGAACATTCCATTCCAGAATCGTCAGACATTGTTTTTAGAATGTTGGCGAACATTCAATTCTAGAATTGTCAGACAATGTCATTCAGAATGTTGACGAACATTCCATTCTAGAATTGTCAAACATGTGCTTTTAAAATGTTGACGAACATTCCATTCCAGAATCATCAGACATTGTTTTTAGAATGTTGGCGAACATTCAATTCTAGAATTGTCAGACAATGTCATTCAGAATGTTGACGAACATTCCATTCTAGAACGTTGACAAACATTCCATTCTAGAACTGTCAGACATTGATTTTAGAATGTTGGCGACCATTCCATTCTAGAATTGTCAAAAATGTGATTTAGAATGTTGGCGAACATTACATTCTAGAATTGTCAAAAATGTGATTTAGAATGCTGGCGAACATTCCATTATAGAATTGTCAAACATGTGATTTAGAATGTTGACGAACATCCCATTCTAGAATGTTGACAAACATTCCATTCTAGAATCGTCAAACATTGTTTTTAGAATGTTGGCGAACATTCCATTCGAGAATTGTCAGACAATGTGATTTAGAATGATCACGAACATTCCATTCTACAATTGTCAAAAATGTGATTTAGAATGTTGGCGAACATTCCATTCTAGAATTGTCAAACATGTGATTTAGAATGTCGGCGAACATTCCATTCCAGAATGGTCAGACATTGCTATTAGAATGTTGGCGAACATTCCATTCTAGAATTGTCAAACATGTGATTTAGAATATTGACGAGCATTCCATTCAAGAATTGTCAAAAATGTGATTTAGAATGTTGACGAACATTACATTGTAGAACTGTCAAACGTGTTTTAGAAGGTTGACGAACATTCCTTTCTAGAATTGTCAGACAATGTGATTTAGAATGATCATGAACATTCCATTCTAGAATTGTCAAACATGTGATTTAGAATGTTGACGAGCATTCCATTCAAGAATTGTCAAACGTGATTTAGAATGTTGGCGAACATTACATTCTAGAATTTTCAAACATTCAAACTAAGTTCTGGAATTCTGACGAACATTCCATTCTAGAACTGTCAAGCATTGCTATTAGGATGTTGACGAACATTCCATTCTAGAATTGCCAAACATGTGATTTAGAATGTTGACGAACATTCCATTCCAGAATGGTCAGACATTGCTATTAGAATGTTGGTGAACATTCCATTCTAGAATTATCAAACATGTGATTTAGAATGTTGACGAACATTCCATTCTACAATGGTCAGACATTGCTTTTAGAAGGTTGGCGAACATTCCATTCCAGAATTGTCAAACATGTGATTTAGAATGTTGACGAACATTCCATTCTAGAATTGTCAAACGTGATTTAGAATGTTGACGAGCATTCCATTCAAGAATTGTCAAACGTGATTTAGAATGTTGACGAGCATTCCATTCTAGAATTGTCAAACATGTGATTTAGAATGTTGACGAACATTCCATTCTAGAATTGTCAGACATTGCGTGTAGAATGTCGGCGAACATTAGTTTCTAGAATTGTCAAAAATGTAATTTAGAATGCTGGCGAACATTCCATTATAGAATTGTCAAACATGTGATTTAGAATGTTGACGAACATCCCATTCTAGAATGTTGACAAACATTCCATTCTAGAATCGTCAAACATTGTTTTTAGAATGTTGGCGAACATTCCATTCGAGAATTGTCAGACATTGCGTGTAGAATGTCGGCGAACATTACATTCTAGAATTGTCAAAAATGTGATTTAGAATGTTGGCGAACATTACATTCTAGAACTGTCAAATATGTGATTTAGAATGTTGACGAACATTCCATTCTAGAATGGTCAGACATTGCTTTTAGAATGTCGGCGAACATTCCAATCTAGAATTGTCAAACATTTGATTTAGAATGTTGACGAAAATTCCAATCCAGAATGGTCAGACATTGCTTTTAGAATGTTGGCGAACATTCCATTCCAGAATCGTCAGACATTGTTTTTAGAATGTTGGCGAACATTCCATTCTAGAATTGTCAAACATGTGATTTAGAATGTTGGCGAACATTCCATTCTAGAATTGTCAAACATGTGATTTAGAATATTGACGAGCATTCCATTCTAGAATTGTCAAACATGTGATTTAGAATGTCGGCGAACATTCCATTCTAGAATTGTCAAACGTGATTTAGAATGTTGACGAGCATTCCATTCAAGAATTGTCAAACGTGATTTAGAATGTTGACGAGCATTCCATTCTAGAATTGTCCAACATGTGATTTAGAATGTTGACGAACATTCCATTCTAGAATTGTCAGACATTGCGTGTAGAATGTCGGCGAACATTAGTTTCTAGAATTGTCAAAAATGTAATTTAGAATTTTGGCAAACTTTACATTCTAGAACTGACAAAAATGTGATTTAGAATGTTAGCGAACATTACATTCCAGAATGGTCAGACATTGCTATCAGAATGTCGGAGAACATTCCATCCTAAAATTGTCAAACATGTGATTTAGAACGTTGACGAGCATTCCATTCAAGAATTGTCAAACATGTGATTTAGAATGTTGGCGAACATTACATTCTAGAACTGTCAAACGTGATTTAGAAGGTTGACGAACATTCCATTCTACAATGGTCAGACATTGCTTTTAGAATGTCGGCAAACATTCCATTCTAGAATTCTCAAACATGTGATTTAGAATGTTGACGAACATTCCATTCCAGAATGGTCAGACATTGCTATTAGAATGTTGGCGAACATTCCATTCTAGAATTGTCAAACATGTGATTTAGAATATTGACGAGCATTCCATTCAAGAATTGTCAAAAATGTGATTTAGAATGTTGACGAACATTACATTGTAGAACTGTCAAACGTGTTTTAGAAGGTTGACGAACATTCCTTTCTAGAATTGTCAGGCAATGTGATTGAGAATGATCATGAACATTCCATTCTAGAATTGTCAAACATGTGATTTAGAATGTTGACGAGCATTCCATTCAAGAATTGTCAAACGTGATTTAGAACGTTGGCGAACATTACATTCTAGAATTTTCAAACATTCAAACTAAGTTCTGGAATTCTGACGAACATTTCATTCTAGAATTGCCAAACGTGATTTAGAATGTCGGCGAACATTCCATTCTAGAACTGTCAAACATGTGATTTAGAATGTTGATGAACATTCCATTCTACAATGGTCAGACATTGCTTTTAGAATGTCGGTGAACATTCCATTCTAGAATTGTCAAACATGTGATTTAGAATGTTAGCGAACATTACATTCCAGAATGGTCAGACATTGCTATTAGAATGTTGGAGAACATTCCATCCTAGATTTGTCAAATATGTGATTTAGAATGTTGACGAACATTCCATTCTATAATGGTCAGGCATTGCTTTTAGATAGTCGGCGAACATTCCATTATAGAATTGTCAGACAATGTGATTTAGAATGATCACGAATATTCCATTCTAGACTTGTCAAAAATGTGATTTAGAATGTTAGCGAACATTCCATTCTAGAACTGTCAAACATGTGATTTAGAATGTTGACGAACATTCCATTCTACAATGGTCAGACATTGCTTTTAGAATGTCGGCCACCATTCCATTCTAGAATTGTGAGACAATGTGATTTAGAATGTTGACGAACATTCCATTCCAGAATGGTCAGACATTGCTATTAGAATGTTGGCGAACATTCCATTCTAGAATTGTCAAACATGTGATTTAGAATGTCGGCGAACATTCCATTCTAGAATGGTCAGACATTGCTATTAGAATGTTGGCGAACATTCCATTCTAGAATTGTCAAACATGTGATTTAGAATATTGACGAGCATTCCATTCAAGAATTGTCAAAAATGTGATTTAGAATGTTGACGAACATTACATTGTAGAACTGTCAAACGTGTTTTAGAAGGTTGACGAACATTCCTTTCTAGAATTGTCAGACAATGTGATTTAGAATGATCATGAACATTCCATTCTAGAATTGTCAAACATGTGATTTAGAATGTTGACGAGCATTCCATTCAAGAATTGTCAAACGTGATTTAGAATGTTGGCGAACATTACATTCTAGAATTTTCAAACATTCAAACTAAGTTCTGGAATTCTGACGAACATTCCATTCTAGAACTGTCAAGCATTGCTATTAGGATGTTGACGAGCATTCCATTCTAGAATTGTCAAACATGTGATTTAGAATGTCGGCAAACATTCCATTCTAGAATTGTCAAACATGTGATTTAGAATGTTGACGAACATTCCATTCCAGAATGGTCGGACATTGCTATTAGAATGTTGGCGAACATTCCATTCTAGAATTGTCGAACATGTGATTTAGAATGTCGGCGAACATTCCATTCTAGAACTGTCAAACATGTGATTTAGAATGTTGACGAACATTCCATTCTACAATGGTCAGACATTGCTTTTAGAATGTCGGCGAACATTCCATTCTAGAATTGTCAAACATGTGATTTAGAATGTTGACGAACATTCCATTCCAGAATGGTCAGACATTGCTATTAGAATGTTGGCGAACATTCCATTCTAGATTAGTCAAAAATGTGATTTAGAATGTTGATGAACATTACATTGTAGAACTGTCAAACGTGTTTTAAAAGGTTGACGAACATTCCATTCTAGAATTGTGAGACAATGTGATTTAGAATGATCATGAACATTCCATTCTAGAATTGTCAAACATGTGATTTAGAATGTCGGCGAACATTCCATTCTAGAACTGTCAAACATGTGATTTAGAATGTTGACGAACATTCCATTCCAGAATCGTCAGTCTTTGCTTTTAGAATGTTGACGAACATTCCATTCCAGAATCGTCAAATATTGCTTTTAGAATGTTGGCGAACATTCCATTCTAGAATTTTCAAACATTCAAACAACGTTATGGAATTCTGACTAACATTCCATACTAGAATTGTCAAACATTTGATTTAGAATGTTGACGAAAATTCCATTCCAGAATGGTCAGACATTGCTTTTAGGATGTCGGCGAACGTTCCATTCTAGAATTGTTGGACAATGTGATTTCGAATGTTGACGAACATTCCATTCCAGAATCGTCAGACATTGCTTTTAGAATCTCGGCGAACATTCCATTCTAGAATTGTCAAACATGTGCTTTTAAAATGTTGACGAACATTCCATTCCAGAATCGTCAGACATTGTTTTTAGAATGTTGGCGAACATTCAATTCTAGAATTGTCAGACAATGTCATTCAGAATGTTGACGAACATTCCATTCTAGAATTGTCAAACATGTGCTTTTAAAATGTTGACGAACATTCCATTCCAGAATCATCAGACATTGTTTTTAGAATGTTGGCGAACATTCAATTCTAGAATTGTCAGACAATGTCATTCAGAATGTTGACGAACATTCCATTCTAGAACGTTGACAAACATTCCATTCTAGAATCGTCAGACATTGATTTTAGAATGTTGGCGACCATTCCATTCTAGAATTGTCAAAAATGTGATTTAGAATGTTGGCGAACATTACATTCTAGAATTGTCAAAAATGTGATTTAGAATGCTGGCGAACATTCCATTATAGAATTGTCAAACATGTGATTTAGAATGTTGACGAACATCCCATTCTAGAATGTTGACAAACATTCCATTCTAGAATCGTCAAACATTGTTTTTAGAATGTTGGCGAACATTCCATTCGAGAATTGTCAGACAATGTGATTTAGAATGATCACGAACATTCCATTCTACAATTGTCAAAAATGTGATTTAGAATGTTGGCGAACATTCCATTCTAGAATTGTCAAACATGTGATTTAGAATGTTGACGAACATTCCATTCCAGAATGGTCAGACATTGCTATTAGAATGTTGGCGAACATTCCATTCTAGAATTGTCAAACATGTGATTTAGAATATTGACGAGCATTCCATTCAAGAATTGTCAAAAATGTGATTTAGAATGTTGACGAACATTACATTGTAGAACTGTCAAACGTGTTTTAGAAGGTTGACGAACATTCCTTTCTAGAATTGTCAGACAATGTGATTTAGAATGATCATGAACATTCCATTCTAGAATTGTCAAACATGTGATTTAGAATGTTGACGAGCATTCCATTCAAGAATTGTCAAACGTGATTTAGAATGTTGGCGAACATTACATTCTAGAATTTTCAAACATTCAAACTAAGTTCTGGAATTCTGACGAACATTCCATTCTAGAACTGTCAAGCATTGCTATTAGGATGTTGACGAACATTCCATTCTAGAATTGCCAAACATGTGATTTAGAATGTTGACGAACATTCCATTCCAGAATGGTCAGACATTGCTATTAGAATGTTGGTGAACATTCCATTCTAGAATTATCAAACATGTGATTTAGAATGTTGACGAACATTCCATTCTACAATGGTCAGACATTGCTTTTAGAAGGTTGGCGAACATTCCATTCCAGAATTGTCAAACATGTGATTTAGAATGTTGACGAACATTCCATTCTACAATGGTCAGACATTGCTTTGAGAATGTCGGCGAACATTCCATTCTAGAATTGTCAAACATGTGATTTAGAATGTTTACGAACATTCCATTCCAGAATGGTCAGACATTGCTATTAGAATGTTGGCGAACATTCCATTCTAGATTAGTCAAAAATGTGATTTAGAATGTTGATGAACATTACATTGTAGAACTGTCAAACGTGTTTTAAAAGGTTGACGAACATTCCATTCTAGAATTGTGAGACAATGTGATTTAGAATGATCATGAACATTCCATTCTAGAATTGTCAAACATGTGATTTAGAATGTCGGCGAACATTCCATTCTAGAACTGTCAAACATGTGATTTAGAATGTTGACGAACATTCCATTCCAGAATCGTCAGTCTTTGCTTTTAGAATGTTGACGAACATTCCATTCCAGAATCGTCAAATATTGCTTTTAGAATGTTGGCGAACATTCCATTCTAGAATTTTCAACCATTCAAACAACGTTATGGAATTCTGACTAACATTCCATACTAGAATTGTCAAACATTTGATTTAGAATGTTGACGAAAATTCCATTCCAGAATGGTCAGACATTGCTTTTAGGATGTCGGCGAACGTTCCATTCTAGAATTGTTGGACAATGTGATTTCGAATGTTGACGAACATTCCATTCCAGAATCGTCAGACATTGCTTTTAGAATCTCGGCGAACATTCCATTCTAGAATTGTCAAACATGTGCTTTTAAAATGTTGACGAACATTCCATTCCAGAATCGTCAGACATTGTTTTTAGAATGTTGGCGAACATTCAATTCTAGAATTGTCAGACAATGTCATTCAGAATGTTGACGAACATTCCATTCTAGAATTGTCAAACATGTGCTTTTAAAATGTTGACGAACATTCCATTCCAGAATCATCAGACATTGTTTTTAGAATGTTGGCGAACATTCAATTCTAGAATTGTCAGACAATGTCATTCAGAATGTTGACGAACATTCCATTCTAGAACGTTGACAAACATTCCATTCTAGAATCGTCAGACATTGATTTTAGAATGTTGGCGACCATTCCATTCTAGAATTGTCAAAAATGTGATTTAGAATGTTGGCGAACATTACATTCTAGAATTGTCAAAAATGTGATTTAGAATGCTGGCGAACATTCCATTATAGAATTGTCAAACATGTGATTTAGAATGTTGACGAACATCCCATTCTAGAATGTTGACAAACATTCCATTCTAGAATCGTCAAACATTGTTTTTAGAATGTTGGCGAACATTCCATTCGAGAATTGTCAGACAATGTGATTTAGAATGATCACGAACATTCCATTCTACAATTGTCAAAAATGTGATTTAGAATGTTGGCGAACATTCCATTCTAGAATTGTCAAACATGTGATTTAGAATATTGACGAGCATTCCATTCAAGAATTGTCAAAAATGTGATTTAGAATGTTGACGAACATTACATTGTAGAACTGTCAAACGTGTTTTAGAAGGTTGACGAACATTCCTTTCTAGAATTGTCAGACAATGTGATTTAGAATGATCATGAACATTCCATTCTAGAATTGTCAAACATGTGATTTAGAATGTTGACGAGCATTCCATTCAAGAATTGTCAAACGTGATTTAGAATGTTGGCGAACATTACATTCTAGAATTTTCAAACATTCAAACTAAGTTCTGGAATTCTGACGAACATTCCATTCTAGAACTGTCAAGCATTGCTATTAGGATGTTGACGAGCATTCCATTCTAGAATTGTCAAACATGTGATTTAGAATGTCGGCAAACATTCCATTCTAGAATTGTCAAACATGTGATTTAGAATGTTGACGAACATTCCATTCCAGAATGGTCAGACATTGCTATTAGAATGTTGGTGAACATTCCATTCTAGAATTATCAAACATGTGATTTAGAATGTTGACGAACATTCCATTCTACAATGGTCAGACATTGCTTTTAGAAGGTTGGCGAACATTCCATTCCAGAATTGTCAAACATGTGATTTAGAATGTTGACGAACATTCCATTCTACAATGGTCAGACATTGCTTTGAGAATGTCGGCGAACATTCCATTCTAGAATTGTCAAACATGTGATTTAGAATGTTTACGAACATTCCATTCCAGAATGGTCAGACATTGCTATTAGAATGTTGGCGAACATTCCATTCTAGATTAGTCAAAAATGTGATTTAGAATGTTGATGAACATTACATTGTAGAACTGTCAAACGTGTTTTAAAAGGTTGACGAACATTCCATTCTAGAATTGTGAGACAATGTGATTTAGAATGATCATGAACATTCCATTCTAGAATTGTCAAACATGTGATTTAGAATGTCGGCGAACATTCCATTCTAGAACTGTCAAACATGTGATTTAGAATGTTGACGAACATTCCATTCCAGAATCGTCAGTCTTTGCTTTTAGAATGTTGACGAACATTCCATTCCAGAATCGTCAAATATTGCTTTTAGAATGTTGGCGAACATTCCATTCTAGAATTTTCAACCATTCAAACAACGTTATGGAATTCTGACTAACATTCCATACTAGAATTGTCAAACATTTGATTTAGAATGTTGACGAAAATTCCATTCCAGAATGGTCAGACATTGCTTTTAGGATGTCGGCGAACGTTCCATTCTAGAATTGTTGGACAATGTGATTTCGAATGTTGACGAACATTCCATTCCAGAATCGTCAGACATTGCTTTTAGAATCTCGGCGAACATTCCATTCTAGAATTGTCAAACATGTGCTTTTAAAATGTTGACGAACATTCCATTCCAGAATCGTCAGACATTGTTTTTAGAATGTTGGCGAACATTCAATTCTAGAATTGTCAGACAATGTCATTCAGAATGTTGACGAACATTCCATTCTAGAATTGTCAAACATGTGCTTTTAAAATGTTGACGAACATTCCATTCCAGAATCATCAGACATTGTTTTTAGAATGTTGGCGAACATTCAATTCTAGAATTGTCAGACAATGTCATTCAGAATGTTGACGAACATTCCATTCTAGAACGTTGACAAACATTCCATTCTAGAATCGTCAGACATTGATTTTAGAATGTTGGCGACCATTCCATTCTAGAATTGTCAAAAATGTGATTTAGAATGTTGGCGAACATTACATTCTAGAATTGTCAAAAATGTGATTTAGAATGCTGGCGAACATTCCATTATAGAATTGTCAAACATGTGATTTAGAATGTTGACGAACATCCCATTCTAGAATGTTGACAAACATTCCATTCTAGAATCGTCAAACATTGTTTTTAGAATGTTGGCGAACATTCCATTCGAGAATTGTCAGACAATGTGATTTAGAATGATCACGAACATTCCATTCTACAATTGTCAAAAATGTGATTTAGAATGTTGGCGAACATTCCATTCTAGAATTGTCAAACATGTGATTTAGAATGTTGACGAACATTCCATTCCAGAATGGTCAGACATTGCTATTAGAATGTTGGCGAACATTCCATTCTAGAATTGTCAAACATGTGATTTAGAATATTGACGAGCATTCCATTCAAGAATTGTCAAAAATGTGATTTAGAATGTTGACGAACATTACATTGTAGAACTGTCAAACGTGTTTTAGAAGGTTGACGAACATTCCTTTCTAGAATTGTCAGACAATGTGATTTAGAATGATCATGAACATTCCATTCTAGAATTGTCAAACATGTGATTTAGAATGTTGACGAGCATTCCATTCAAGAATTGTCAAACGTGATTTAGAATGTTGGCGAACATTACATTCTAGAATTTTCAAACATTCAAACTAAGTTCTGGAATTCTGACGAACATTCCATTCTAGAACTGTCAAGCATTGCTATTAGGATGTTGACGAGCATTCCATTCTAGAATTGTCAAACATGTGATTTAGAATGTCGGCAAACATTCCATTCTAGAATTGTCAAACATGTGATTTAGAATGTTGACAAACATTCCATTCCAGAATGGTCAGACATTGCTATTAGAATGTTGGCGAACATTCCATTCTAGAATTGTCGAACATGTGATTTAGAATGTCGGCGAACATTCCATTCTAGAACTGTCAAACATGTGATTTAGAATGTTGACGAACATTCCATTCTACAATGGTCAGACATTGCTTTTAGAATGTCGGCGAACATTCCATTCTAGAATTGTCAAACATGTGATTTAGAATGTTGACGAACATTCCATTCCAGAATGGTCAGACATTGCTATTAGAATGTTGGCGAACATTCCATTCTAGATTAGTCAAAAATGTGATTTAGAATGTTGATGAACATTACATTGTAGAACTGTCAAACGTGTTTTAAAAGGTTGACGAACATTCCATTCTAGAATTGTGAGACAATGTGATTTAGAATGATCATGAACATTCCATTCTAGAATTGTCAAACATGTGATTTAGAATGTCGGCGAACATTCCATTCTAGAACTGTCAAACATGTGATTTAGAATGTTGATGAACATTCCATTCCAGAATCGTCAGTCTTTGCTTTTAGAATGTTGACGAACATTCCATTCCAGAATCGTCAAATATTGCTTTTAGAATGTTGGCGAACATTCCATTCTAGAATTTTCAAACATTCAAACAACGTTATGGAATTCTGACTAACATTCCATACTAGAATTGTCAAACATTTGATTTAGAATGTTGACGAAAATTCCATTCCAGAATGGTCAGACATTGCTTTTAGGATGTCGGCGAACGTTCCATTCTAGAATTGTTGGACAATGTGATTTCGAATGTTGACGAACATTCCATTCCAGAATTGTCAGACATTGCTTTTAGAATCTCGGCGAACATTCCATTCTAGAATTGTCAAACATGTGCTTTTAAAATGTTGACGAACATTCCATTCCAGAATCGTCAGACATTGTTTTTAGAATGTTGGCGAACATTCAATTCTAGAATTGTCAGACAATGTCATTCAGAATGTTGACGAACATTCCATTCTAGAATTGTCAAACATGTGCTTTTAAAATGTTGACGAACATTCCATTCCAGAATCATCAGACATTGTTTTTAGAATGTTGGCGAACATTCAATTCTAGAATTGTCAGACAATGTCATTCAGAATGTTGACGAACATTCCATTCTAGAACGTTGACAAACATTCCATTCTAGAATCGTCAGACATTGATTTTAGAATGTTGGCGACCATTCCATTCTAGAATTGTCAAAAATGTGATTTAGAATGTTGGCGAACATTACATTCTAGAATTGTCAAAAATGTGATTTAGAATGCTGGCGAACATTCCATTATAGAATTGTCAAACATGTGATTTAGAATGTTGACGAACATCCCATTCTAGAATGTTGACAAACATTCCATTCTAGAATCGTCAAACATTGTTTTTAGAATGTTGGCGAACATTCCATTCGAGAATTGTCAGACAATGTGATTTAGAATGATCACGAACATTCCATTCTACAATTGTCAAAAATGTGATTTAGAATGTTGGCGAACATTCCATTCTAGAATTGTCAAACATGTGATTTAGAATGTTGACGAACATTCCATTCCAGAATGGTCAGACATTGCTATTAGAATGTTGGCGAACATTCCATTCTAGAATTGTCAAACATGTGATTTAGAATATTGACGAGCATTCCATTCAAGAATTGTCAAAAATGTGATTTAGAATGTTGACGAACATTACATTGTAGAACTGTCAAACGTGTTTTAGAAGGTTGACGAACATTCCTTTCTAGAATTGTCAGACAATGTGATTTAGAATGATCATGAACATTCCATTCTAGAATTGTCAAACATGTGATTTAGAATGTTGACGAGCATTCCATTCAAGAATTGTCAAACGTGATTTAGAATGTTGGCGAACATTACATTCTAGAATTTTCAAACATTCAAACTAAGTTCTGGAATTCTGACGAACATTCCATTCTAGAACTGTCAAGCATTGCTATTAGGATGTTGACGAACATTCCATTCTAGAATTGCCAAACATGTGATTTAGAATGTTGACGAACATTCCATTCCAGAATGGTCAGACATTGCTATTAGAATGTTGGTGAACATTCCATTCTAGAATTATCAAACATGTGATTTAGAATGTTGACGAACATTCCATTCTACAATGGTCAGACATTGCTTTTAGAAGGTTGGCGAACATTCCATTCCAGAATTGTCAAACATGTGATTTAGAATGTTGACGAACATTCCATTCTACAATGGTCAGACATTGCTTTTAGAATGTCGGCGAACATTCCATTCTAGAATTGTCAAACATGTGATTTAGAATGTTTACGAACATTCCATTCCAGAATGGTCAGACATTGCTATTAGAATGTTGGCGAACATTCCATTCTAGATTAGTCAAAAATGTGATTTAGAATGTTGATGAACATTACATTGTAGAACTGTCAAACGTGTTTTAAAAGGTTGACGAACATTCCATTCTAGAATTGTGAGACAATGTGATTTAGAATGATCATGAACATTCCATTCTAGAATTGTCAAACATGTGATTTAGAATGTCGGCGAACATTCCATTCTAGAACTGTCAAACATGTGATTTAGAATGTTGACGAACATTCCATTCCAGAATCGTCAGTCTTTGCTTTTAGAATGTTGACGAACATTCCATTCCAGAATCGTCAAATATTGCTTTTAGAATGTTGGCGAACATTCCATTCTAGAATTTTCAACCATTCAAACAACGTTATGGAATTCTGACTAACATTCCATACTAGAATTGTCAAACATTTGATTTAGAATGTTGACGAAAATTCCATTCCAGAATGGTCAGACATTGCTTTTAGGATGTCGGCGAACGTTCCATTCTAGAATTGTTGGACAATGTGATTTCGAATGTTGACGAACATTCCATTCCAGAATCGTCAGACATTGCTTTTAGAATCTCGGCGAACATTCCATTCTAGAATTGTCAAACATGTGCTTTTAAAATGTTGACGAACATTCCATTCCAGAATCGTCAGACATTGTTTTTAGAATGTTGGCGAACATTCAATTCTAGAATTGTCAGACAATGTCATTCAGAATGTTGACGAACATTCCATTCTAGAATTGTCAAACATGTGCTTTTAAAATGTTGACGAACATTCCATTCCAGAATCATCAGACATTGTTTTTAGAATGTTGGCGAACATTCAATTCTAGAATTGTCAGACAATGTCATTCAGAATGTTGACGAACATTCCATTCTAGAACGTTGACAAACATTCCATTCTAGAATCGTCAGACATTGATTTTAGAATGTTGGCGACCATTCCATTCTAGAATTGTCAAAAATGTGATTTAGAATGTTGGCGAACATTACATTCTAGAATTGTCAAAAATGTGATTTAGAATGCTGGCGAACATTCCATTATAGAATTGTCAAACATGTGATTTAGAATGTTGACGAACATCCCATTCTAGAATGTTGACAAACATTCCATTCTAGAATCGTCAAACATTGTTTTTAGAATGTTGGCGAACATTCCATTCGAGAATTGTCAGACAATGTGATTTAGAATGATCACGAACATTCCATTCTACAATTGTCAAAAATGTGATTTAGAATGTTGGCGAACATTCCATTCTAGAATTGTCAAACATGTGATTTAGAATGTTGACGAACATTCCATTCCAGAATGGTCAGACATTGCTATTAGAATGTTGGCGAACATTCCATTCTAGAATTGTCAAACATGTGATTTAGAATATTGACGAGCATTCCATTCAAGAATTGTCAAAAATGTGATTTAGAATGTTGACGAACATTACATTGTAGAACTGTCAAACGTGTTTTAGAAGGTTGACGAACATTCCTTTCTAGAATTGTCAGACAATGTGATTTAGAATGATCATGAACATTCCATTCTAGAATTGTCAAACATGTGATTTAGAATGTTGACGAGCATTCCATTCAAGAATTGTCAAACGTGATTTAGAATGTTGGCGAACATTACATTCTAGAATTTTCAAACATTCAAACTAAGTTCTGGAATTCTGACGAACATTCCATTCTAGAACTGTCAAGCATTGCTATTAGGATGTTGACGAGCATTCCATTCTAGAATTGTCAAACATGTGATTTAGAATGTCGGCAAACATTCCATTCTAGAATTGTCAAACATGTGATTTAGAATGTTGACGAACATTCCATTCCAGAATGGTCAGACATTGCTATTAGAATGTTGGCGAACATTCCATTCTAGAATTGTCGAACATGTGATTTAGAATGTCGGCGAACATTCCATTCTAGAACTGTCAAACATGTGATTTAGAATGTTGACGAACATTCCATTCTACAATGGTCAGACATTGCTTTTAGAATGTCGGCGAACATTCCATTCTAGAATTGTCAAACATGTGATTTAGAATGTTGACGAACATTCCATTCCAGAATGGTCAGACATTGCTATTAGAATGTTGGCGAACATTCCATTCTAGACTTGTCAAAAATGTGATTTAGAATGTTAGCGAACATTCCATTCTAGAACTGTCAAACATGTGATTTAGAATGTTGACGAACATTCCATTCTACAATGGTCAGACATTGCTTTTAGAATGTCGGCCACCATTCCATTCTAGAATTGTGAGACAATGTGATTTAGAATGTTGACGAACATTCCATTCCAGAATGGTCAGACATTGCTATTAGAATGTTGGCGAACATTCCATTCTAGAATTGTCAAACATGTGATTTAGAATGTCGGCGAACATTCCATTCTAGAATGGTCAGACATTGCTATTAGAATGTTGGCGAACATTCCATTCTAGAATTGTCAAACATGTGATTTAGAATATTGACGAGCATTCCATTCAAGAATTGTCAAAAATGTGATTTAGAATGTTGACGAACATTACATTGTAGAACTGTCAAACGTGTTTTAGAAGGTTGACGAACATTCCTTTCTAGAATTGTCAGACAATGTGATTTAGAATGATCATGAACATTCCATTCTAGAATTGTCAAACATGTGATTTAGAATGTTGACGAGCATTCCATTCAAGAATTGTCAAACGTGATTTAGAATGTTGGCGAACATTACATTCTAGAATTTTCAAACATTCAAACTAAGTTCTGGAATTCTGACGAACATTCCATTCTAGAACTGTCAAGCATTGCTATTAGGATGTTGACGAGCATTCCATTCTAGAATTGTCAAACATGTGATTTAGAATGTCGGCAAACATTCCATTCTAGAATTGTCAAACATGTGATTTAGAATGTTGACGAACATTCCATTCCAGAATGGTCAGACATTGCTATTAGAATGTTGGCGAACATTCCATTCTAGAATTGTCGAACATGTGATTTAGAATGTCGGCGAACATTCCATTCTAGAACTGTCAAACATGTGATTTAGAATGTTGACGAACATTCCATTCTACAATGGTCAGACATTGCTTTTAGAATGTCGGCGAACATTCCATTCTAGAATTGTCAAACATGTGATTTAGAATGTTGACGAACATTCCATTCCAGAATGGTCAGACATTGCTATTAGAATGTTGGCGAACATTCCATTCTAGACTTGTCAAAAATGTGATTTAGAATGTTAGCGAACATTCCATTCTAGAACTGTCAAACATGTGATTTAGAATGTTGACGAACATTCCATTCTACAATGGTCAGACATTGCTTTTAGAATGTCGGCCACCATTCCATTCTAGAATTGTGAGACAATGTGATTTAGAATGTTGACGAACATTCCATTCCAGAATGGTCAGACATTGCTATTAGAATGTTGGCGAACATTCCATTCTAGAATTGTCAAACATGTGATTTAGAATGTCGGCGAACATTCCATTCTAGAATGGTCAGACATTGCTATTAGAATGTTGGCGAACATTCCATTCTAGAATTGTCAAACATGTGATTTAGAATATTGACGAGCATTCCATTCAAGAATTGTCAAAAATGTGATTTAGAATGTTGACGAACATTACATTGTAGAACTGTCAAACGTGTTTTAGAAGGTTGACGAACATTCCTTTCTAGAATTGTCAGACAATGTGATTTAGAATGATCATGAACATTCCATTCTAGAATTGTCAAACATGTGATTTAGAATGTTGACGAGCATTCCATTCAAGAATTGTCAAACGTGATTTAGAATGTTGGCGAACATTACATTCTAGAATTTTCAAACATTCAAACTAAGTTCTGGAATTCTGACGAACATTCCATTCTAGAACTGTCAAGCATTGCTATTAGGATGTTGACGAGCATTCCATTCTAGAATTGTCAAACATGTGATTTAGAATGTCGGCAAACATTCCATTCTAGAATTGTCAAACATGTGATTTAGAATGTTGACGAACATTCCATTCCAGAATGGTCAGACATTGCTATTAGAATGTTGGCGAACATTCCATTCTAGAATTGTCGAACATGTGATTTAGAATGTCGGCGAACATTCCATTCTAGAACTGTCAAACATGTGATTTAGAATGTTGACGAACATTCCATTCTACAATGGTCAGACATTGCTTTTAGAATGTCGGCGAACATTCCATTCTAGAATTGTCAAACATGTGATTTAGAATGTTGACGAACATTCCATTCCAGAATGGTCAGACATTGCTATTAGAATGTTGGCGAACATTCCATTCTAGATTAGTCAAAAATGTGATTTAGAATGTTGATGAACATTACATTGTAGAACTGTCAAACGTGTTTTAAAAGGTTGACGAACATTCCATTCTAGAATTGTGAGACAATGTGATTTAGAATGTTGACGAACATTCCATTCCAGAATGGTCAGACATTGCTATTAGAATGTTGGCGAACATTCCATTCTAGAATTGTCAAACATGTGATTTAGAATGTCGGCGAACATTCCATTCTAGAATGGTCAGACATTGCTATTAGAATGTTGGCGAACATTCCATTCTAGAATTGTCAAACATGTGATTTAGAATATTGACGAGCATTCCATTCAAGAATTGTCAAAAATGTGATTTAGAATGTTGACGAACATTACATTGTAGAACTGTCAAACGTGTTTTAGAAGGTTGACGAACATTCCTTTCTAGAATTGTCAGACAATGTGATTTAGAATGATCATGAACATTCCATTCTAGAATTGTCAAACATGTGATTTAGAATGTTGACGAGCATTCCATTCAAGAATTGTCAAACGTGATTTAGAATGTTGGCGAACATTACATTCTAGAATTTTCAAACATTCAAACTAAGTTCTGGAATTCTGACGAACATTCCATTCTAGAACTGTCAAGCATTGCTATTAGGATGTTGACGAGCATTCCATTCTAGAATTGTCAAACATGTGATTTAGAATGTCGGCAAACATTCCATTCTAGAATTGTCAAACATGTGATTTAGAATGTTGACGAACATTCCATTCCAGAATGGTCAGACATTGCTATTAGAATGTTGGCGAACATTCCATTCTAGAATTGTCGAACATGTGATTTAGAATGTCGGCGAACATTCCATTCTAGAACTGTCAAACATGTGATTTAGAATGTTGACGAACATTCCATTCTACAATGGTCAGACATTGCTTTTAGAATGTCGGCGAACATTCCATTCTAGAATTGTCAAACATGTGATTTAGAATGTTGACGAACATTCCATTCCAGAATGGTCAGACATTGCTATTAGAATGTTGGCGAACATTCCATTCTAGACTTGTCAAAAATGTGATTTAGAATGTTAGCGAACATTCCATTCTAGAACTGTCAAACATGTGATTTAGAATGTTGACGAACATTCCATTCTACAATGGTCAGACATTGCTTTTAGAATGTCGGCCACCATTCCATTCTAGAATTGTGAGACAATGTGATTTAGAATGTTGACGAACATTCCATTCCAGAATGGTCAGACATTGCTATTAGAATGTTGGCGAACATTCCATTCTAGAATTGTCAAACATGTGATTTAGAATGTCGGCGAACATTCCATTCTAGAATGGTCAGACATTGCTATTAGAATGTTGGCGAACATTCCATTCTAGAATTGTCAAACATGTGATTTAGAATATTGACGAGCATTCCATTCAAGAATTGTCAAAAATGTGATTTAGAATGTTGACGAACATTACATTGTAGAACTGTCAAACGTGTTTTAGAAGGTTGACGAACATTCCTTTCTAGAATTGTCAGACAATGTGATTTAGAATGATCATGAACATTCCATTCTAGAATTGTCAAACATGTGATTTAGAATGTTGACGAGCATTCCATTCAAGAATTGTCAAACGTGATTTAGAATGTTGGCGAACATTACATTCTAGAATTTTCAAACATTCAAACTAAGTTCTGGAATTCTGACGAACATTCCATTCTAGAACTGTCAAGCATTGCTATTAGGATGTTGACGAGCATTCCATTCTAGAATTGTCAAACATGTGATTTAGAATGTCGGCAAACATTCCATTCTAGAATTGTCAAACATGTGATTTAGAATGTTGACGAACATTCCATTCCAGAATGGTCAGACATTGCTATTAGAATGTTGGCGAACATTCCATTCTAGAATTGTCGAACATGTGATTTAGAATGTCGGCGAACATTCCATTCTAGAACTGTCAAACATGTGATTTAGAATGTTGACGAACATTCCATTCTACAATGGTCAGACATTGCTTTTAGAATGTCGGCGAACATTCCATTCTAGAATTGTCAAACATGTGATTTAGAATGTTGACGAACATTCCATTCCAGAATGGTCAGACATTGCTATTAGAATGTTGGCGAACATTCCATTCTAGATTAGTCAAAAATGTGATTTAGAATGTTGATGAACATTACATTGTAGAACTGTCAAACGTGTTTTAAAAGGTTGACGAACATTCCATTCTAGAATTGTGAGACAATGTGATTTAGAATGATCATGAACATTCCATTCTAGAATTGTCAAACATGTGATTTAGAATGTCGGCGAACATTCCATTCTAGAACTGTCAAACATGTGATTTAGAATGTTGACGAACATTCCATTCCAGAATCGTCAGTCTTTGCTTTTAGAATGTTGACGAACATTCCATTCCAGAATCGTCAAATATTGCTTTTAGAATGTTGGCGAACATTCCATTCTAGAATTTTCAAACATTCAAACAACGTTATGGAATTCTGACTAACATTCCATACTAGAATTGTCAAACATTTGATTTAGAATGTTGACGAAAATTCCATTCCAGAATGGTCAGACATTGCTTTTAGGATGTCGGCGAACGTTCCATTCTAGAATTGTTGGACAATGTGATTTCGAATGTTGACGAACATTCCATTCCAGAATCGTCAGACATTGCTTTTAGAATCTCGGCGAACATTCCATTCTAGAATTGTCAAACATGTGCTTTTAAAATGTTGACGAACATTCCATTCCAGAATCGTCAGACATTGTTTTTAGAATGTTGGCGAACATTCAATTCTAGAATTGTCAGACAATGTCATTCAGAATGTTGACGAACATTCCATTCTAGAATTGTCAAACATGTGCTTTTAAAATGTTGACGAACATTCCATTCCAGAATCATCAGACATTGTTTTTAGAATGTTGGCGAACATTCAATTCTAGAATTGTCAGACAATGTCATTCAGAATGTTGACGAACATTCCATTCTAGAACGTTGACAAACATTCCATTCTAGAATCGTCAGACATTGATTTTAGAATGTTGGCGACCATTCCATTCTAGAATTGTCAAAAATGTGATTTAGAATGTTGGCGAACATTACATTCTAGAATTGTCAAAAATGTGATTTAGAATGCTGGCGAACATTCCATTATAGAATTGTCAAACATGTGATTTAGAATGTTGACGAACATCCCATTCTAGAATGTTGACAAACATTCCATTCTAGAATCGTCAAACATTGTTTTTAGAATGTTGGCGAACATTCCATTCGAGAATTGTCAGACAATGTGATTTAGAATGATCACGAACATTCCATTCTACAATTGTCAAAAATGTGATTTAGAATGTTGGCGAACATTCCATTCTAGAATTGTCAAACATGTGATTTAGAATGTTGACGAACATTCCATTCCAGAATGGTCAGACATTGCTATTAGAATGTTGGCGAACATTCCATTCTAGAATTGTCAAACATGTGATTTAGAATATTGACGAGCATTCCATTCAAGAATTGTCAAAAATGTGATTTAGAATGTTGACGAACATTACATTGTAGAACTGTCAAACGTGTTTTAGAAGGTTGACGAACATTCCTTTCTAGAATTGTCAGACAATGTGATTTAGAATGATCATGAACATTCCATTCTAGAATTGTCAAACATGTGATTTAGAATGTTGACGAGCATTCCATTCAAGAATTGTCAAACGTGATTTAGAATGTTGGCGAACATTACATTCTAGAATTTTCAAACATTCAAACTAAGTTCTGGAATTCTGACGAACATTCCATTCTAGAACTGTCAAGCATTGCTATTAGGATGTTGACGAACATTCCATTCTAGAATTGCCAAACATGTGATTTAGAATGTTGACGAACATTCCATTCCAGAATGGTCAGACATTGCTATTAGAATGTTGGTGAACATTCCATTCTAGAATTATCAAACATGTGATTTAGAATGTTGACGAACATTCCATTCTACAATGGTCAGACATTGCTTTTAGAAGGTTGGCGAACATTCCATTCCAGAATTGTCAAACATGTGATTTAGAATGTTGACGAACATTCCATTCTACAATGGTCAGACATTGCTTTTAGAATGTCGGCGAACATTCCATTCTAGAATTGTCAAACATGTGATTTAGAATGTTTACGAACATTCCATTCCAGAATGGTCAGACATTGCTATTAGAATGTTGGCGAACATTCCATTCTAGATTAGTCAAAAATGTGATTTAGAATGTTGATGAACATTACATTGTAGAACTGTCAAACGTGTTTTAAAAGGTTGACGAACATTCCATTCTAGAATTGTGAGACAATGTGATTTAGAATGATCATGAACATTCCATTCTAGAATTGTCAAACATGTGATTTAGAATGTCGGCGAACATTCCATTCTAGAACTGTCAAACATGTGATTTAGAATGTTGACGAACATTCCATTCCAGAATCGTCAGTCTTTGCTTTTAGAATGTTGACGAACATTCCATTCCAGAATCGTCAAATATTGCTTTTAGAATGTTGGCGAACATTCCATTCTAGAATTTTCAACCATTCAAACAACGTTATGGAATTCTGACTAACATTCCATACTAGAATTGTCAAACATTTGATTTAGAATGTTGACGAAAATTCCATTCCAGAATGGTCAGACATTGCTTTTAGGATGTCGGCGAACGTTCCATTCTAGAATTGTTGGACAATGTGATTTCGAATGTTGACGAACATTCCATTCCAGAATCGTCAGACATTGCTTTTAGAATCTCGGCGAACATTCCATTCTAGAATTGTCAAACATGTGCTTTTAAAATGTTGACGAACATTCCATTCCAGAATCGTCAGACATTGTTTTTAGAATGTTGGCGAACATTCAATTCTAGAATTGTCAGACAATGTCATTCAGAATGTTGACGAACATTCCATTCTAGAATTGTCAAACATGTGCTTTTAAAATGTTGACGAACATTCCATTCCAGAATCATCAGACATTGTTTTTAGAATGTTGGCGAACATTCAATTCTAGAATTGTCAGACAATGTCATTCAGAATGTTGACGAACATTCCATTCTAGAACGTTGACAAACATTCCATTCTAGAATCGTCAGACATTGATTTTAGAATGTTGGCGACCATTCCATTCTAGAATTGTCAAAAATGTGATTTAGAATGTTGGCGAACATTACATTCTAGAATTGTCAAAAATGTGATTTAGAATGCTGGCGAACATTCCATTATAGAATTGTCAAACATGTGATTTAGAATGTTGACGAACATCCCATTCTAGAATGTTGACAAACATTCCATTCTAGAATCGTCAAACATTGTTTTTAGAATGTTGGCGAACATTCCATTCGAGAATTGTCAGACAATGTGATTTAGAATGATCACGAACATTCCATTCTACAATTGTCAAAAATGTGATTTAGAATGTTGGCGAACATTCCATTCTAGAATTGTCAAACATGTGATTTAGAATGTTGACGAACATTCCATTCCAGAATGGTCAGACATTGCTATTAGAATGTTGGCGAACATTCCATTCTAGAATTGTCAAACATGTGATTTAGAATATTGACGAGCATTCCATTCAAGAATTGTCAAAAATGTGATTTAGAATGTTGACGAACATTACATTGTAGAACTGTCAAACGTGTTTTAGAAGGTTGACGAACATTCCTTTCTAGAATTGTCAGACAATGTGATTTAGAATGATCATGAACATTCCATTCTAGAATTGTCAAACATGTGATTTAGAATGTTGACGAGCATTCCATTCAAGAATTGTCAAACGTGATTTAGAATGTTGGCGAACATTACATTCTAGAATTTTCAAACATTCAAACTAAGTTCTGGAATTCTGACGAACATTCCATTCTAGAACTGTCAAGCATTGCTATTAGGATGTTGACGAACATTCCATTCTAGAATTGCCAAACATGTGATTTAGAATGTTGACGAACATTCCATTCCAGAATGGTCAGACATTGCTATTAGAATGTTGGTGAACATTCCATTCTAGAATTATCAAACATGTGATTTAGAATGTTGACGAACATTCCATTCTACAATGGTCAGACATTGCTTTTAGAAGGTTGGCGAACATTCCATTCCAGAATTGTCAAACATGTGATTTAGAATGTTGACGAACATTCCATTCTACAATGGTCAGACATTGCTTTTAGAATGTCGGCGAACATTCCATTCTAGAATTGTCAAACATGTGATTTAGAATGTTTACGAACATTCCATTCCAGAATGGTCAGACATTGCTATTAGAATGTTGGCGAACATTCCATTCTAGATTAGTCAAAAATGTGATTTAGAATGTTGATGAACATTACATTGTAGAACTGTCAAACGTGTTTTAAAAGGTTGACGAACATTCCATTCTAGAATTGTGAGACAATGTGATTTAGAATGATCATGAACATTCCATTCTAGAATTGTCAAACATGTGATTTAGAATGTCGGCGAACATTCCATTCTAGAACTGTCAAACATGTGATTTAGAATGTTGACGAACATTCCATTCCAGAATCGTCAGTCTTTGCTTTTAGAATGTTGACGAACATTCCATTCCAGAATCGTCAAATATTGCTTTTAGAATGTTGGCGAACATTCCATTCTAGAATTTTCAACCATTCAAACAACGTTATGGAATTCTGACTAACATTCCATACTAGAATTGTCAAACATTTGATTTAGAATGTTGACGAAAATTCCATTCCAGAATGGTCAGACATTGCTTTTAGGATGTCGGCGAACGTTCCATTCTAGAATTGTTGGACAATGTGATTTCGAATGTTGACGAACATTCCATTCCAGAATCGTCAGACATTGCTTTTAGAATCTCGGCGAACATTCCATTCTAGAATTGTCAAACATGTGCTTTTAAAATGTTGACGAACATTCCATTCCAGAATCGTCAGACATTGTTTTTAGAATGTTGGCGAACATTCAATTCTAGAATTGTCAGACAATGTCATTCAGAATGTTGACGAACATTCCATTCTAGAATTGTCAAACATGTGCTTTTAAAATGTTGACGAACATTCCATTCCAGAATCATCAGACATTGTTTTTAGAATGTTGGCGAACATTCAATTCTAGAATTGTCAGACAATGTCATTCAGAATGTTGACGAACATTCCATTCTAGAACGTTGACAAACATTCCATTCTAGAATCGTCAGACATTGATTTTAGAATGTTGGCGACCATTCCATTCTAGAATTGTCAAAAATGTGATTTAGAATGTTGGCGAACATTACATTCTAGAATTGTCAAAAATGTGATTTAGAATGCTGGCGAACATTCCATTATAGAATTGTCAAACATGTGATTTAGAATGTTGACGAACATCCCATTCTAGAATGTTGACAAACATTCCATTCTAGAATCGTCAAACATTGTTTTTAGAATGTTGGCGAACATTCCATTCGAGAATTGTCAGACAATGTGATTTAGAATGATCACGAACATTCCATTCTACAATTGTCAAAAATGTGATTTAGAATGTTGGCGAACATTCCATTCTAGAATTGTCAAACATGTGATTTAGAATGTTGACGAACATTCCATTCCAGAATGGTCAGACATTGCTATTAGAATGTTGGCGAACATTCCATTCTAGAATTGTCAAACATGTGATTTAGAATATTGACGAGCATTCCATTCAAGAATTGTCAAAAATGTGATTTAGAATGTTGACGAACATTACATTGTAGAACTGTCAAACGTGTTTTAGAAGGTTGACGAACATTCCTTTCTAGAATTGTCAGACAATGTGATTTAGAATGATCATGAACATTCCATTCTAGAATTGTCAAACATGTGATTTAGAATGTTGACGAGCATTCCATTCAAGAATTGTCAAACGTGATTTAGAATGTTGGCGAACATTACATTCTAGAATTTTCAAACATTCAAACTAAGTTCTGGAATTCTGACGAACATTCCATTCTAGAACTGTCAAGCATTGCTATTAGGATGTTGACGAACATTCCATTCTAGAATTGCCAAACATGTGATTTAGAATGTTGACGAACATTCCATTCCAGAATGGTCAGACATTGCTATTAGAATGTTGGTGAACATTCCATTCTAGAATTATCAAACATGTGATTTAGAATGTTGACGAACATTCCATTCTACAATGGTCAGACATTGCTTTTAGAAGGTTGGCGAACATTCCATTCCAGAATTGTCAAACATGTGATTTAGAATGTTGACGAACATTCCATTCTACAATGGTCAGACATTGCTTTTAGAATGTCGGCGAACATTCCATTCTAGAATTGTCAAACATGTGATTTAGAATGTTTACGAACATTCCATTCCAGAATGGTCAGACATTGCTATTAGAATGTTGGCGAACATTCCATTCTAGATTAGTCAAAAATGTGATTTAGAATGTTGATGAACATTACATTGTAGAACTGTCAAACGTGTTTTAAAAGGTTGACGAACATTCCATTCTAGAATTGTGAGACAATGTGATTTAGAATGATCATGAACATTCCATTCTAGAATTGTCAAACATGTGATTTAGAATGTCGGCGAACATTCCATTCTAGAACTGTCAAACATGTGATTTAGAATGTTGACGAACATTCCATTCCAGAATCGTCAGTCTTTGCTTTTAGAATGTTGACGAACATTCCATTCCAGAATCGTCAAATATTGCTTTTAGAATGTTGGCGAACATTCCATTCTAGAATTTTCAACCATTCAAACAACGTTATGGAATTCTGACTAACATTCCATACTAGAATTGTCAAACATTTGATTTAGAATGTTGACGAAAATTCCATTCCAGAATGGTCAGACATTGCTTTTAGGATGTCGGCGAACGTTCCATTCTAGAATTGTTGGACAATGTGATTTCGAATGTTGACGAACATTCCATTCCAGAATCGTCAGACATTGCTTTTAGAATCTCGGCGAACATTCCATTCTAGAATTGTCAAACATGTGCTTTTAAAATGTTGACGAACATTCCATTCCAGAATCGTCAGACATTGTTTTTAGAATGTTGGCGAACATTCAATTCTAGAATTGTCAGACAATGTCATTCAGAATGTTGACGAACATTCCATTCTAGAATTGTCAAACATGTGCTTTTAAAATGTTGACGAACATTCCATTCCAGAATCATCAGACATTGTTTTTAGAATGTTGGCGAACATTCAATTCTAGAATTGTCAGACAATGTCATTCAGAATGTTGACGAACATTCCATTCTAGAACGTTGACAAACATTCCATTCTAGAATCGTCAGACATTGATTTTAGAATGTTGGCGACCATTCCATTCTAGAATTGTCAAAAATGTGATTTAGAATGTTGGCGAACATTACATTCTAGAATTGTCAAAAATGTGATTTAGAATGCTGGCGAACATTCCATTATAGAATTGTCAAACATGTGATTTAGAATGTTGACGAACATCCCATTCTAGAATGTTGACAAACATTCCATTCTAGAATCGTCAAACATTGTTTTTAGAATGTTGGCGAACATTCCATTCGAGAATTGTCAGACAATGTGATTTAGAATGATCACGAACATTCCATTCTACAATTGTCAAAAATGTGATTTAGAATGTTGGCGAACATTCCATTCTAGAATTGTCAAACATGTGATTTAGAATGTTGACGAACATTCCATTCCAGAATGGTCAGACATTGCTATTAGAATGTTGGCGAACATTCCATTCTAGAATTGTCAAACATGTGATTTAGAATATTGACGAGCATTCCATTCAAGAATTGTCAAAAATGTGATTTAGAATGTTGACGAACATTACATTGTAGAACTGTCAAACGTGTTTTAGAAGGTTGACGAACATTCCTTTCTAGAATTGTCAGACAATGTGATTTAGAATGATCATGAACATTCCATTCTAGAATTGTCAAACATGTGATTTAGAATGTTGACGAGCATTCCATTCAAGAATTGTCAAACGTGATTTAGAATGTTGGCGAACATTACATTCTAGAATTTTCAAACATTCAAACTAAGTTCTGGAATTCTGACGAACATTCCATTCTAGAACTGTCAAGCATTGCTATTAGGATGTTGACGAACATTCCATTCTAGAATTGCCAAACATGTGATTTAGAATGTTGACGAACATTCCATTCCAGAATGGTCAGACATTGCTATTAGAATGTTGGTGAACATTCCATTCTAGAATTATCAAACATGTGATTTAGAATGTTGACGAACATTCCATTCTACAATGGTCAGACATTGCTTTTAGAAGGTTGGCGAACATTCCATTCCAGAATTGTCAAACATGTGATTTAGAATGTTGACGAACATTCCATTCTACAATGGTCAGACATTGCTTTTAGAATGTCGGCGAACATTCCATTCTAGAATTGTCAAACATGTGATTTAGAATGTTTACGAACATTCCATTCCAGAATGGTCAGACATTGCTATTAGAATGTTGGCGAACATTCCATTCTAGATTAGTCAAAAATGTGATTTAGAATGTTGATGAACATTACATTGTAGAACTGTCAAACGTGTTTTAAAAGGTTGACGAACATTCCATTCTAGAATTGTGAGACAATGTGATTTAGAATGATCATGAACATTCCATTCTAGAATTGTCAAACATGTGATTTAGAATGTCGGCGAACATTCCATTCTAGAACTGTCAAACATGTGATTTAGAATGTTGACGAACATTCCATTCCAGAATCGTCAGTCTTTGCTTTTAGAATGTTGACGAACATTCCATTCCAGAATCGTCAAATATTGCTTTTAGAATGTTGGCGAACATTCCATTCTAGAATTTTCAACCATTCAAACAACGTTATGGAATTCTGACTAACATTCCATACTAGAATTGTCAAACATTTGATTTAGAATGTTGACGAAAATTCCATTCCAGAATGGTCAGACATTGCTTTTAGGATGTCGGCGAACGTTCCATTCTAGAATTGTTGGACAATGTGATTTCGAATGTTGACGAACATTCCATTCCAGAATCGTCAGACATTGCTTTTAGAATCTCGGCGAACATTCCATTCTAGAATTGTCAAACATGTGCTTTTAAAATGTTGACGAACATTCCATTCCAGAATCGTCAGACATTGTTTTTAGAATGTTGGCGAACATTCAATTCTAGAATTGTCAGACAATGTCATTCAGAATGTTGACGAACATTCCATTCTAGAATTGTCAAACATGTGCTTTTAAAATGTTGACGAACATTCCATTCCAGAATCATCAGACATTGTTTTTAGAATGTTGGCGAACATTCAATTCTAGAATTGTCAGACAATGTCATTCAGAATGTTGACGAACATTCCATTCTAGAACGTTGACAAACATTCCATTCTAGAATCGTCAGACATTGATTTTAGAATGTTGGCGACCATTCCATTCTAGAATTGTCAAAAATGTGATTTAGAATGTTGGCGAACATTACATTCTAGAATTGTCAAAAATGTGATTTAGAATGCTGGCGAACATTCCATTATAGAATTGTCAAACATGTGATTTAGAATGTTGACGAACATCCCATTCTAGAATGTTGACAAACATTCCATTCTAGAATCGTCAAACATTGTTTTTAGAATGTTGGCGAACATTCCATTCGAGAATTGTCAGACAATGTGATTTAGAATGATCACGAACATTCCATTCTACAATTGTCAAAAATGTGATTTAGAATGTTGGCGAACATTCCATTCTAGAATTGTCAAACATGTGATTTAGAATGTTGACGAACATTCCATTCCAGAATGGTCAGACATTGCTATTAGAATGTTGGCGAACATTCCATTCTAGAATTGTCAAACATGTGATTTAGAATATTGACGAGCATTCCATTCAAGAATTGTCAAAAATGTGATTTAGAATGTTGACGAACATTACATTGTAGAACTGTCAAACGTGTTTTAGAAGGTTGACGAACATTCCTTTCTAGAATTGTCAGACAATGTGATTTAGAATGATCATGAACATTCCATTCTAGAATTGTCAAACATGTGATTTAGAATGTTGACGAGCATTCCATTCAAGAATTGTCAAACGTGATTTAGAATGTTGGCGAACATTACATTCTAGAATTTTCAAACATTCAAACTAAGTTCTGGAATTCTGACGAACATTCCATTCTAGAACTGTCAAGCATTGCTATTAGGATGTTGACGAACATTCCATTCTAGAATTGCCAAACATGTGATTTAGAATGTTGACGAACATTCCATTCCAGAATGGTCAGACATTGCTATTAGAATGTTGGTGAACATTCCATTCTAGAATTATCAAACATGTGATTTAGAATGTTGACGAACATTCCATTCTACAATGGTCAGACATTGCTTTTAGAAGGTTGGCGAACATTCCATTCCAGAATTGTCAAACATGTGATTTAGAATGTTGACGAACATTCCATTCTACAATGGTCAGACATTGCTTTTAGAATGTCGGCGAACATTCCATTCTAGAATTGTCAAACATGTGATTTAGAATGTTTACGAACATTCCATTCCAGAATGGTCAGACATTGCTATTAGAATGTTGGCGAACATTCCATTCTAGATTAGTCAAAAATGTGATTTAGAATGTTGATGAACATTACATTGTAGAACTGTCAAACGTGTTTTAAAAGGTTGACGAACATTCCATTCTAGAATTGTGAGACAATGTGATTTAGAATGATCATGAACATTCCATTCTAGAATTGTCAAACATGTGATTTAGAATGTCGGCGAACATTCCATTCTAGAACTGTCAAACATGTGATTTAGAATGTTGACGAACATTCCATTCCAGAATCGTCAGTCTTTGCTTTTAGAATGTTGACGAACATTCCATTCCAGAATCGTCAAATATTGCTTTTAGAATGTTGGCGAACATTCCATTCTAGAATTTTCAACCATTCAAACAACGTTATGGAATTCTGACTAACATTCCATACTAGAATTGTCAAACATTTGATTTAGAATGTTGACGAAAATTCCATTCCAGAATGGTCAGACATTGCTTTTAGGATGTCGGCGAACGTTCCATTCTAGAATTGTTGGACAATGTGATTTCGAATGTTGACGAACATTCCATTCCAGAATCGTCAGACATTGCTTTTAGAATCTCGGCGAACATTCCATTCTAGAATTGTCAAACATGTGCTTTTAAAATGTTGACGAACATTCCATTCCAGAATCGTCAGACATTGTTTTTAGAATGTTGGCGAACATTCAATTCTAGAATTGTCAGACAATGTCATTCAGAATGTTGACGAACATTCCATTCTAGAATTGTCAAACATGTGCTTTTAAAATGTTGACGAACATTCCATTCCAGAATCATCAGACATTGTTTTTAGAATGTTGGCGAACATTCAATTCTAGAATTGTCAGACAATGTCATTCAGAATGTTGACGAACATTCCATTCTAGAACGTTGACAAACATTCCATTCTAGAATCGTCAGACATTGATTTTAGAATGTTGGCGACCATTCCATTCTAGAATTGTCAAAAATGTGATTTAGAATGTTGGCGAACATTACATTCTAGAATTGTCAAAAATGTGATTTAGAATGCTGGCGAACATTCCATTATAGAATTGTCAAACATGTGATTTAGAATGTTGACGAACATCCCATTCTAGAATGTTGACAAACATTCCATTCTAGAATCGTCAAACATTGTTTTTAGAATGTTGGCGAACATTCCATTCGAGAATTGTCAGACAATGTGATTTAGAATGATCACGAACATTCCATTCTACAATTGTCAAAAATGTGATTTAGAATGTTGGCGAACATTCCATTCTAGAATTGTCAAACATGTGATTTAGAATGTTGACGAACATTCCATTCCAGAATGGTCAGACATTGCTATTAGAATGTTGGCGAACATTCCATTCTAGAATTGTCAAACATGTGATTTAGAATATTGACGAGCATTCCATTCAAGAATTGTCAAAAATGTGATTTAGAATGTTGACGAACATTACATTGTAGAACTGTCAAACGTGTTTTAGAAGGTTGACGAACATTCCTTTCTAGAATTGTCAGACAATGTGATTTAGAATGATCATGAACATTCCATTCTAGAATTGTCAAACATGTGATTTAGAATGTTGACGAGCATTCCATTCAAGAATTGTCAAACGTGATTTAGAATGTTGGCGAACATTACATTCTAGAATTTTCAAACATTCAAACTAAGTTCTGGAATTCTGACGAACATTCCATTCTAGAACTGTCAAGCATTGCTATTAGGATGTTGACGAGCATTCCATTCTAGAATTGTCAAACATGTGATTTAGAATGTCGGCAAACATTCCATTCTAGAATTGTCAAACATGTGATTTAGAATGTTGACGAACATTCCATTCCAGAATGGTCAGACATTGCTATTAGAATGTTGGCGAACATTCCATTCTAGAATTGTCGAACATGTGATTTAGAATGTCGGCGAACATTCCATTCTAGAACTGTCAAACATGTGATTTAGAATGTTGACGAACATTCCATTCTACAATGGTCAGACATTGCTTTTAGAATGTCGGCGAACATTCCATTCTAGAATTGTCAAACATGTGATTTAGAATGTTGACGAACATTCCATTCCAGAATGGTCAGACATTGCTATTAGAATGTTGGCGAACATTCCATTCTAGACTTGTCAAAAATGTGATTTAGAATGTTAGCGAACATTCCATTCTAGAACTGTCAAACATGTGATTTAGAATGTTGACGAACATTCCATTCTACAATGGTCAGACATTGCTTTTAGAATGTCGGCCACCATTCCATTCTAGAATTGTGAGACAATGTGATTTAGAATGTTGACGAACATTCCATTCCAGAATGGTCAGACATTGCTATTAGAATGTTGGCGAACATTCCATTCTAGAATTGTCAAACATGTGATTTAGAATGTCGGCGAACATTCCATTCTAGAATGGTCAGACATTGCTATTAGAATGTTGGCGAACATTCCATTCTAGAATTGTCAAACATGTGATTTAGAATATTGACGAGCATTCCATTCAAGAATTGTCAAAAATGTGATTTAGAATGTTGACGAACATTACATTGTAGAACTGTCAAACGTGTTTTAGAAGGTTGACGAACATTCCTTTCTAGAATTGTCAGACAATGTGATTTAGAATGATCATGAACATTCCATTCTAGAATTGTCAAACATGTGATTTAGAATGTTGACGAGCATTCCATTCAAGAATTGTCAAACGTGATTTAGAATGTTGGCGAACATTACATTCTAGAATTTTCAAACATTCAAACTAAGTTCTGGAATTCTGACGAACATTCCATTCTAGAACTGTCAAGCATTGCTATTAGGATGTTGACGAGCATTCCATTCTAGAATTGTCAAACATGTGATTTAGAATGTCGGCAAACATTCCATTCTAGAATTGTCAAACATGTGATTTAGAATGTTGACGAACATTCCATTCCAGAATGGTCAGACATTGCTATTAGAATGTTGGCGAACATTCCATTCTAGAATTGTCGAACATGTGATTTAGAATGTCGGCGAACATTCCATTCTAGAACTGTCAAACATGTGATTTAGAATGTTGACGAACATTCCATTCTACAATGGTCAGACATTGCTTTTAGAATGTCGGCGAACATTCCATTCTAGAATTGTCAAACATGTGATTTAGAATGTTGACGAACATTCCATTCCAGAATGGTCAGACATTGCTATTAGAATGTTGGCGAACATTCCATTCTAGATTAGTCAAAAATGTGATTTAGAATGTTGATGAACATTACATTGTAGAACTGTCAAACGTGTTTTAAAAGGTTGACGAACATTCCATTCTAGAATTGTGAGACAATGTGATTTAGAATGATCATGAACATTCCATTCTAGAATTGTCAAACATGTGATTTAGAATGTCGGCGAACATTCCATTCTAGAACTGTCAAACATGTGATTTAGAATGTTGACGAACATTCCATTCCAGAATCGTCAGTCTTTGCTTTTAGAATGTTGACGAACATTCCATTCCAGAATCGTCAAATATTGCTTTTAGAATGTTGGCGAACATTCCATTCTAGAATTTTCAAACATTCAAACAACGTTATGGAATTCTGACTAACATTCCATACTAGAATTGTCAAACATTTGATTTAGAATGTTGACGAAAATTCCATTCCAGAATGGTCAGACATTGCTTTTAGGATGTCGGCGAACGTTCCATTCTAGAATTGTTGGACAATGTGATTTCGAATGTTGACGAACATTCCATTCCAGAATCGTCAGACATTGCTTTTAGAATCTCGGCGAACATTCCATTCTAGAATTGTCAAACATGTGCTTTTAAAATGTTGACGAACATTCCATTCCAGAATCGTCAGACATTGTTTTTAGAATGTTGGCGAACATTCAATTCTAGAATTGTCAGACAATGTCATTCAGAATGTTGACGAACATTCCATTCTAGAATTGTCAAACATGTGCTTTTAAAATGTTGACGAACATTCCATTCCAGAATCATCAGACATTGTTTTTAGAATGTTGGCGAACATTCAATTCTAGAATTGTCAGACAATGTCATTCAGAATGTTGACGAACATTCCATTCTAGAACGTTGACAAACATTCCATTCTAGAATCGTCAGACATTGATTTTAGAATGTTGGCGACCATTCCATTCTAGAATTGTCAAAAATGTGATTTAGAATGTTGGCGAACATTACATTCTAGAATTGTCAAAAATGTGATTTAGAATGCTGGCGAACATTCCATTATAGAATTGTCAAACATGTGATTTAGAATGTTGACGAACATCCCATTCTAGAATGTTGACAAACATTCCATTCTAGAATCGTCAAACATTGTTTTTAGAATGTTGGCGAACATTCCATTCGAGAATTGTCAGACAATGTGATTTAGAATGATCACGAACATTCCATTCTACAATTGTCAAAAATGTGATTTAGAATGTTGGCGAACATTCCATTCTAGAATTGTCAAACATGTGATTTAGAATGTTGACGAACATTCCATTCCAGAATGGTCAGACATTGCTATTAGAATGTTGGCGAACATTCCATTCTAGAATTGTCAAACATGTGATTTAGAATATTGACGAGCATTCCATTCAAGAATTGTCAAAAATGTGATTTAGAATGTTGACGAACATTACATTGTAGAACTGTCAAACGTGTTTTAGAAGGTTGACGAACATTCCTTTCTAGAATTGTCAGACAATGTGATTTAGAATGATCATGAACATTCCATTCTAGAATTGTCAAACATGTGATTTAGAATGTTGACGAGCATTCCATTCAAGAATTGTCAAACGTGATTTAGAATGTTGGCGAACATTACATTCTAGAATTTTCAAACATTCAAACTAAGTTCTGGAATTCTGACGAACATTCCATTCTAGAACTGTCAAGCATTGCTATTAGGATGTTGACGAACATTCCATTCTAGAATTGCCAAACATGTGATTTAGAATGTTGACGAACATTCCATTCCAGAATGGTCAGACATTGCTATTAGAATGTTGGTGAACATTCCATTCTAGAATTATCAAACATGTGATTTAGAATGTTGACGAACATTCCATTCTACAATGGTCAGACATTGCTTTTAGAAGGTTGGCGAACATTCCATTCCAGAATTGTCAAACATGTGATTTAGAATGTTGACGAACATTCCATTCTACAATGGTCAGACATTGCTTTTAGAAGGTTGACGAGCATTCCATTCTAGAATTGTCAAACATGTGATTTAGAATGTCGGCAAACATTCCATTCTAGAATTGTCAAACATGTGATTTAGAATGTTGACGAACATTCCATTCCAGAATGGTCAGACATTGCTATTAGAATGTTGGCGAACATTCCATTCTAGAATTGTCGAACATGTGATTTAGAATGTCGGCGAACATTCCATTCTAGAACTGTCAAACATGTGATTTAGAATGTTGACGAACATTCCATTCTACAATGGTCAGACATTGCTTTTAGAATGTCGGCGAACATTCCATTCTAGAATTGTCAAACATGTGATTTAGAATGTTGACGAACATTCCATTCCAGAATGGTCAGACATTGCTATTAGAATGTTGGCGAACATTCCATTCTAGACTTGTCAAAAATGTGATTTAGAATGTTAGCGAACATTCCATTCTAGAACTGTCAAACATGTGATTTAGAATGTTGACGAACATTCCATTCTACAATGGTCAGACATTGCTTTTAGAATGTCGGCCACCATTCCATTCTAGAATTGTGAGACAATGTGATTTAGAATGTTGACGAACATTCCATTCCAGAATGGTCAGACATTGCTATTAGAATGTTGGCGAACATTCCATTCTAGAATTGTCAAACATGTGATTTAGAATGTCGGCGAACATTCCATTCTAGAATGGTCAGACATTGCTATTAGAATGTTGGCGAACATTCCATTCTAGAATTGTCAAACATGTGATTTAGAATATTGACGAGCATTCCATTCAAGAATTGTCAAAAATGTGATTTAGAATGTTGACGAACATTACATTGTAGAACTGTCAAACGTGTTTTAGAAGGTTGACGAACATTCCTTTCTAGAATTGTCAGACAATGTGATTTAGAATGATCATGAACATTCCATTCTAGAATTGTCAAACATGTGATTTAGAATGTTGACGAGCATTCCATTCAAGAATTGTCAAACGTGATTTAGAATGTTGGCGAACATTACATTCTAGAATTTTCAAACATTCAAACTAAGTTCTGGAATTCTGACGAACATTCCATTCTAGAACTGTCAAGCATTGCTATTAGGATGTTGACGAGCATTCCATTCTAGAATTGTCAAACATGTGATTTAGAATGTCGGCAAACATTCCATTCTAGAATTGTCAAACATGTGATTTAGAATGTTGACGAACATTCCATTCCAGAATGGTCAGACATTGCTATTAGAATGTTGGCGAACATTCCATTCTAGAATTGTCGAACATGTGATTTAGAATGTCGGCGAACATTCCATTCTAGAACTGTCAAACATGTGATTTAGAATGTTGACGAACATTCCATTCTACAATGGTCAGACATTGCTTTTAGAATGTCGGCGAACATTCCATTCTAGAATTGTCAAACATGTGATTTAGAATGTTGACGAACATTCCATTCCAGAATGGTCAGACATTGCTATTAGAATGTTGGCGAACATTCCATTCTAGATTAGTCAAAAATGTGATTTAGAATGTTGATGAACATTACATTGTAGAACTGTCAAACGTGTTTTAAAAGGTTGACGAACATTCCATTCTAGAATTGTGAGACAATGTGATTTAGAATGATCATGAACATTCCATTCTAGAATTGTCAAACATGTGATTTAGAATGTCGGCGAACATTCCATTCTAGAACTGTCAAACATGTGATTTAGAATGTTGACGAACATTCCATTCCAGAATCGTCAGTCTTTGCTTTTAGAATGTTGACGAACATTCCATTCCAGAATCGTCAAATATTGCTTTTAGAATGTTGGCGAACATTCCATTCTAGAATTTTCAAACATTCAAACAACGTTATGGAATTCTGACTAACATTCCATACTAGAATTGTCAAACATTTGATTTAGAATGTTGACGAAAATTCCATTCCAGAATGGTCAGACATTGCTTTTAGGATGTCGGCGAACGTTCCATTCTAGAATTGTTGGACAATGTGATTTCGAATGTTGACGAACATTCCATTCCAGAATCGTCAGACATTGCTTTTAGAATCTCGGCGAACATTCCATTCTAGAATTGTCAAACATGCGCTTTTAAAATGTTGACGACCATTCCATTCCAGAATCGTCAGACATTGTTTTTAGAATGTTGGCGAACATTCAATTCTAGAATTGTCAGACAATGTCATTCAGAATGTTGACGAACATTCCATTCTAGAATTGTCAAACATGTGCTTTTAAAATGTTGACGAACATTCCATTCCAGAATCATCAGACATTGTTTTTAGAATGTTGGCGAACATTCAATTCTAGAATTGTCAGACAATGTCATTCAGAATGTTGACGAACATTCCATTCTAGAACGTTGACAAACATTCCATTCTAGAATCGTCAGACATTGATTTTAGAATGTTGGCGACCATTCCATTCTAGAATTGTCAAAAATGTGATTTAGAATGTTGGCGAACATTACATTCTAGAATTGTCAAAAATGTGATTTAGAATGCTGGCGAACATTCCATTATAGAATTGTCAAACATGTGATTTAGAATGTTGACGAACATCCCATTCTAGAATGTTGACAAACATTCCATTCTAGAATCGTCAAACATTGTTTTTAGAATGTTGGCGAACATTCCATTCGAGAATTGTCAGACAATGTGATTTAGAATGATCACGAACATTCCATTCTACAATTGTCAAAAATGTGATTTAGAATGTTGGCGAACATTCCATTCTAGAATTGTCAAACATGTGATTTAGAATGTTGACGAACATTCCATTCCAGAATGGTCAGACATTGCTATTAGAATGTTGGCGAACATTCCATTCTAGAATTGTCAAACATGTGATTTAGAATATTGACGAGCATTCCATTCAAGAATTGTCAAAAATGTGATTTAGAATGTTGACGAACATTACATTGTAGAACTGTCAAACGTGTTTTAGAAGGTTGACGAACATTCCTTTCTAGAATTGTCAGACAATGTGATTTAGAATGATCATGAACATTCCATTCTAGAATTGTCAAACATGTGATTTAGAATGTTGACGAGCATTCCATTCAAGAATTGTCAAACGTGATTTAGAATGTTGGCGAACATTACATTCTAGAATTTTCAAACATTCAAACTAAGTTCTGGAATTCTGACGAACATTCCATTCTAGAACTGTCAAGCATTGCTATTAGGATGTTGACGAACATTCCATTCTAGAATTGCCAAACATGTGATTTAGAATGTTGACGAACATTCCATTCCAGAATGGTCAGACATTGCTATTAGAATGTTGGTGAACATTCCATTCTAGAATTATCAAACATGTGATTTAGAATGTTGACGAACATTCCATTCTACAATGGTCAGACATTGCTTTTAGAAGGTTGGCGAACATTCCATTCCAGAATTGTCAAACATGTGATTTAGAATGTTGACGAACATTCCATTCTACAATGGTCAGACATTGCTTTTAGAATGTCGGCGAACATTCCATTCTAGAATTGTCAAACATGTGATTTAGAATGTTTACGAACATTCCATTCCAGAATGGTCAGACATTGCTATTAGAATGTTGGCGAACATTCCATTCTAGATTAGTCAAAAATGTGATTTAGAATGTTGATGAACATTACATTGTAGAACTGTCAAACGTGTTTTAAAAGGTTGACGAACATTCCATTCTAGAATTGTGAGACAATGTGATTTAGAATGATCATGAACATTCCATTCTAGAATTGTCAAACATGTGATTTAGAATGTCGGCGAACATTCCATTCTAGAACTGTCAAACGTGATTTAGAATGTTGACGAACATTCCATTCCAGAATCGTCAGTCTTTGCTTTTAGAATGTTGACGAACATTCCATTCCAGAATCGTCAAATATTGCTTTTAGAATGTTGGCGAACATTCCATTCTAGAATTTTCAAACATTCAAACAACGTTATGGAATTCTGACTAACATTCCATACTAGAATTGTCAAACATTTGATTTAGAATGTTGACGAAAATTCCATTCCAGAATGGTCAGACATTGCTTTTAGGATGTCGGCGAACATTCCATTCTAGAATTGTTGGACAATGTGATTTCGAATGTTGACGAACATTCCATTCCAGAATCGTCAGACATTGCTTTTAGAATCTCGGCGAACATTCCATTCTAGAATTGTCAAACATGTGCTTTTAAAATGTTGACGAACATTCCATTCCAGAATCGTCAGACATTGTTTTTAGAATGTTGGCGAACATTCAATTCTAGAATTGTCAGACAATGTCATTCAGAATGTTGACGAACATTCCATTCTAGAATTGTCAAACATGTGCTTTTAAAATGTTGACGAACATTCCATTCCAGAATCATCAGACATTGTTTTTAGAATGTTGGCGAACATTCAATTCTAGAATTGTCAGACAATGTCATTCAGAATGTTGACGAACATTCCATTCTAGAACGTTGACAAACATTCCATTCTAGAATCGTCAGACATTGATTTTAGAATGTTGGCGACCATTCCATTCTAGAATTGTCAAAAATGTGATTTAGAATGTTGGCGAACATTACATTCTAGAATTGTCAAAAATGTGATTTAGAATGCTGGCGAACATTCCATTATAGAATTGTCAAACATGTGATTTAGAATGTTGACGAACATCCCATTCTAGAATGTTGACAAACATTCCATTCTAGAATCGTCAAACATTGTTTTTAGAATGTTGGCGAACATTCCATTCGAGAATTGTCAGACAATGTGATTTAGAATGATCACGAACATTCCATTCTACAATTGTCAAAAATGTGATTTAGAATGTTGGCGAACATTCCATTCTAGAATTGTCAAACATGTGATTTAGAATGTTGACGAACATTCCATTCCAGAATGGTCAGACATTGCTATTAGAATGTTGGCGAACATTCCATTCTAGAATTGTCAAACATGTGATTTAGAATATTGACGAGCATTCCATTCAAGAATTGTCAAAAATGTGATTTAGAATGTTGACGAACATTACATTGTAGAACTGTCAAACGTGTTTTAGAAGGTTGACGAACATTCCTTTCTAGAATTGTCAGACAATGTGATTTAGAATGATCATGAACATTCCATTCTAGAATTGTCAAACATGTGATTTAGAATGTTGACGAGCATTCCATTCAAGAATTGTCAAACGTGATTTAGAATGTTGGCGAACATTACATTCTAGAATTTTCAAACATTCAAACTAAGTTCTGGAATTCTGACGAACATTCCATTCTAGAACTGTCAAGCATTGCTATTAGGATGTTGACGAACATTCCATTCTAGAATTGCCAAACATGTGATTTAGAATGTTGACGAACATTCCATTCCAGAATGGTCAGACATTGCTATTAGAATGTTGGTGAACATTCCATTCTAGAATTATCAAACATGTGATTTAGAATGTTGACGAACATTCCATTCTACAATGGTCAGACATTGCTTTTAGAAGGTTGGCGAACATTCCATTCCAGAATTGTCAAACATGTGATTTAGAATGTTGACGAACATTCCATTCTACAATGGTCAGACATTGCTTTTAGAATGTCGGCGAACATTCCATTCTAGAATTGTCAAACATGTGATTTAGAATGTTGACGAACATTCCATTCCAGAATGGTCAGACATTGCTATTAGAATGTTGGCGAACATTCCATTCTAGATTAGTCAAAAATGTGATTTAGAATGTTGATGAACATTACATTGTAGAACTGTCAAACGTGTTTTAAAAGGTTGACGAACATTCCATTCTAGAATTGTGAGACAATGTGATTTAGAATGATCATGAACATTCCATTCTAGAATTGTCAAACATGTGATTTAGAATGTCGGCGAACATTCCATTCTAGAACTGTCAAACATGTGATTTAGAATGTTGACGAACATTCCATTCCAGAATCGTCAGTCTTTGCTTTTAGAATGTTGACGAACATTCCATTCCAGAATCGTCAAATATTGCTTTTAGAATGTTGGCGAACATTCCATTCTAGAATTTTCAAACATTCAAACAACGTTATGGAATTCTGACTAACATTCCATACTAGAATTGTCAAACATTTGATTTAGAATGTTGACGAAAATTCCATTCCAGAATGGTCAGACATTGCTTTTAGGATGTCGGCGAACATTCCATTCTAGAATTGTTGGACAATGTGATTTCGAATGTTGACGAACATTCCATTCCAGAATCGTCAGACATTGCTTTTAGAATCTCGGCGAACATTCCATTCTAGAATTGTCAAACATGTGCTTTTAAAATGTTGACGAACATTCCATTCCAGAATCGTCAGACATTGTTTTTAGAATGTTGGCGAACATTCAATTCTAGAATTGTCAGACAATGTCATTCAGAATGTTGACGAACATTCCATTCTAGAATTGTCAAACATGTGCTTTTAAAATGTTGACGAACATTCCATTCCAGAATCATCAGACGTTGTTTTTAGAATGTTGGCGAACATTCAATTCTAGAATTGTCAGACAATGTCATTCAGAATGTTGACGAACATTCCATTCTAGAACGTTGACAAACATTCCATTCTAGAATCGTCAGACATTGATTTTAGAATGTTGGCGACCATTCCATTCTAGAATTGTCAAAAATGTGATTTAGAATGTTGGCGAACATTACATTCTAGAATTGTCAAAAATGTGATTTAGAATGCTGGCGAACATTCCATTATAGAATTGTCAAACATGTGATTTAGAATGTTGACGAACATTCCATTCCAGAATGGTCAGACATTGCTATTAGAATGTTGGCGAACATTCCATTCTAGAATTGTCAAACATGTGATTTAGAATATTGACGAGCATTCCATTCAAGAATTGTCAAAAATGTGATTTAGAATGTTGACGAACATTACATTGTAGAACTGTCAAACGTGTTTTAGAAGGTTGACGAACATTCCTTTCTAGAATTGTCAGACAATGTGATTTAGAATGATCATGAACATTCCATTCTAGAATTGTCAAACGTGATTTAGAATGTTGACGAGCATTCCATTCAAGAATTGTCAAACGTGATTTAGAATGTTGGCGAACATTACATTCTAGAATTTTCAAACATTCAAACTAAGTTCTGGAATTCTGACGAACATTCCATTCTAGAACTGTCAAGCATTGCTATTAGGATGTTGACGAACATTCCATTCTAGAATTGCCAAACATGTGATTTAGAATGTTGACGAACATTCCATTCCAGAATGGTCAGACATTGCTATTAGAATGTTGGTGAACATTCCATTCTAGAATTATCAAACATGTGATTTAGAATGTTGACGAACATTCCATTCTACAATGGTCAGACATTGCTTTTAGAAGGTTGGCGAACATTCCATTCCAGAATTGTCAAACATGTGATTTAGAATGTTGACGAACATTCCATTCTACAATGGTCAGACATTGCTTTTAGAATGTCGGCGAACATTCCATTCTAGAATTGTCAAACATGTGATTTAGAATGTTGACGAACATTCCATTCCAGAATGGTCAGACATTGCTATTAGAATGTTGGCGAACATTCCATTCTAGATTAGTCAAAAATGTGATTTAGAATGTTGATGAACATTACATTGTAGAACTGTCAAACGTGTTTTAAAAGGTTGACGAACATTCCATTCTAGAATTGTGAGACAATGTGATTTAGAATGATCATGAACATTCCATTCTAGAATTGTCAAACATGTGATTTAGAATGTCGGCGAACATTCCATTCTAGAACTGTCAAACATGTGATTTAGAATGTTGACGAACATTCCATTCCAGAATCGTCAGTCTTTGCTTTTAGAATGTTGACGAACATTCCATTCCAGAATCGTCAAATATTGCTTTTAGAATGTTGGCGAACATTCCATTCTAGAATTTTCAAACATTCAAACAACGTTATGGAATTCTGACTAACATTCCATACTAGAATTGTCAAACATTTGATTTAGAATGTTGACGAAAATTCCATTCCAGAATGGTCAGACATTGCTTTTAGGATGTCGGCGAACATTCCATTCTAGAATTGTTGGACAATGTGATTTCGAATGTTGACGAACATTCCATTCCAGAATCGTCAGACATTGCTTTTAGAATCTCGGCGAACATTCCATTCTAGAATTGTCAAACATGTGCTTTTAAAATGTTGACGAACATTCCATTCCAGAATCGTCAGACATTGTTTTTAGAATGTTGGCGAACATTCAATTCTAGAATTGTCAGACAATGTCATTCAGAATGTTGACGAACATTCCATTCTAGAATTGTCAAACATGTGCTTTTAAAATGTTGACGAACATTCCATTCCAGAATCATCAGACGTTGTTTTTAGAATGTTGGCGAACATTCAATTCTAGAATTGTCAGACAATGTCATTCAGAATGTTGACGAACATTCCATTCTAGAACGTTGACAAACATTCCATTCTAGAATCGTCAGACATTGATTTTAGAATGTTGGCGACCATTCCATTCTAGAATTGTCAAAAATGTGATTTAGAATGTTGGCGAACATTACATTCTAGAATTGTCAAAAATGTGATTTAGAATGCTGGCGAACATTCCATTATAGAATTGTCAAACATGTGATTTAGAATGTTGACGAACATTCCATTCCAGAATGGTCAGACATTGCTATTAGAATGTTGGCGAACATTCCATTCTAGAATTGTCAAACATGTGATTTAGAATATTGACGAGCATTCCATTCAAGAATTGTCAAAAATGTGATTTAGAATGTTGACGAACATTACATTGTAGAACTGTCAAACGTGTTTTAGAAGGTTGACGAACATTCCTTTCTAGAATTGTCAGACAATGTGATTTAGAATGATCATGAACATTCCATTCTAGAATTGTCAAACGTGATTTAGAATGTTGACGAGCATTCCATTCAAGAATTGTCAAACGTGATTTAGAATGTTGGCGAACATTACATTCTAGAATTTTCAAACATTCAAACTAAGTTCTGGAATTCTGACGAACATTCCATTCTAGAACTGTCAAGCATTGCTATTAGGATGTTGACGAACATTCCATTCTAGAATTGCCAAACATGTGATTTAGAATGTTGACGAACATTCCATTCCAGAATGGTCAGACATTGCTATTAGAATGTTGGTGAACATTCCATTCTAGAATTATCAAACATGTGATTTAGAATGTTGACGAACATTCCATTCTACAATGGTCAGACATTGCTTTTAGAAGGTTGGCGAACATTCCATTCCAGAATTGTCAAACATGTGATTTAGAATGTTGACGAACATTCCATTCTACAATGGTCAGACATTGCTTTTAGAATGTCGGCGAACATTCCATTCTAGAATTGTCAAACATGTGATTTAGAATGTTGACGAACATTCCATTCCAGAATGGTCAGACATTGCTATTAGAATGTTGGCGAACATTCCATTCTAGATTAGTCAAAAATGTGATTTAGAATGTTGATGAACATTACATTGTAGAACTGTCAAACGTGTTTTAAAAGGTTGACGAACATTCCATTCTAGAATTGTGAGACAATGTGATTTAGAATGATCATGAACATTCCATTCTAGAATTGTCAAACATGTGATTTAGAATGTCGGCGAACATTCCATTCTAGAACTGTCAAACATGTGATTTAGAATGTTGACGAACATTCCATTCCAGAATCGTCAGTCTTTGCTTTTAGAATGTTGACGAACATTCCATTCCAGAATCGTCAAATATTGCTTTTAGAATGTTGGCGAACATTCCATTCTAGAATTTTCAAACATTCAAACAACGTTATGGAATTCTGACTAACATTCCATACTAGAATTGTCAAACATTTGATTTAGAATGTTGACGAAAATTCCATTCCAGAATGGTCAGACATTGCTTTTAGGATGTCGGCGAACATTCCATTCTAGAATTGTTGGACAATGTGATTTCGAATGTTGACGAACATTCCATTCCAGAATCGTCAGACATTGCTTTTAGAATCTCGGCGAACATTCCATTCTAGAATTGTCAAACATGTGCTTTTAAAATGTTGACGAACATTCCATTCCAGAATCGTCAGACATTGTTTTTAGAATGTTGGCGAACATTCAATTCTAGAATTGTCAGACAATGTCATTCAGAATGTTGACGAACATTCCATTCTAGAATTGTCAAACATGTGCTTTTAAAATGTTGACGAACATTCCATTCCAGAATCATCAGACATTGTTTTTAGAATGTTGGCGAACATTCAATTCTAGAATTGTCAGACAATGTCATTCAGAATGTTGACGAACATTCCATTCTAGAACGTTGACAAACATTCCATTCTAGAATCGTCAGACATTGATTTTAGAATGTTGGCGACCATTCCATTCTAGAATTGTCAAAAATGTGATTTAGAATGTTGGCGAACATTACATTCTAGAATTGTCAAAAATGTGATTTAGAATGCTGGCGAACATTCCATTATAGAATTGTCAAACATGTGATTTAGAATGTTGACGAACATCCCATTCTAGAATGTTGACAAACATTCCATTCTAGAATCGTCAAACATTGTTTTTAGAATGTTGGCGAACATTCCATTCCAGAATGGTCAGACATTGCTATTAGAATGTTGGCGAACATTCCATTCTAGAATTGTCAAACATGTGATTTAGAATATTGACGAGCATTCCATTCAAGAATTGTCAAAAATGTGATTTAGAATGTTGACGAACATTACATTGTAGAACTGTCAAACGTGTTTTAGAAGGTTGACGAACATTCCTTTCTAGAATTGTCAGACAATGTGATTTAGAATGATCATGAACATTCCATTCTAGAATTGTCAAACATGTGATTTAGAATGTTGACGAGCATTCCATTCAAGAATTGTCAAACGTGATTTAGAATGTTGGCGAACATTACATTCTAGAATTTTCAAACATTCAAACTAAGTTCTGGAATTCTGACGAACATTCCATTCTAGAACTGTCAAGCATTGCTATTAGGATGTTGACGAACATTCCATTCTAGAATTGCCAAACATGTGATTTAGAATGTTGACGAACATTCCATTCCAGAATGGTCAGACATTGCTATTAGAATGTTGGTGAACATTCCATTCTAGAATTATCAAACATGTGATTTAGAATGTTGACGAACATTCCATTCTACAATGGTCAGACATTGCTTTTAGAAGGTTGGCGAACATTCCATTCCAGAATTGTCAAACATGTGATTTAGAATGTTGACGAACATTCCATTCCAGAATGGTCAGACATTGCTATTAGAATGTTGGCGAACATTCCATTCTAGAATTGTCAAACATGTGATTTAGAATATTGACGAGCATTCCATTCTAGAATTGTCAAACATGTGATTTAGAATGTCGGCGAACATTCCATTCTAGAATTGTCAAACGTGATTTAGAATGTTGACGAGCATTCCATTCAAGAATTGTCAAACGTGATTTAGAATGTTGACGAGCATTCCATTCTAGAATTGTCAAACATGTGATTTAGAATGTTGACGAACATTCCATTCTAGAATTGTCAGACATTTCGTGTAGAATGTCGGCGAACATTAGTTTCTAGAATTGTCAAAAATGTAATTTAGAATGCTGGCGAACATTCCATTATAGAATTGTCAAACATGTGATTTAGAATGTTGACGAACATCCCATTCTAGAATGTTGACAAACATTCCATTCTAGAATCGTCAAACATTGTTTTTAGAATGTTGGCGAACATTCCATTCGAGAATTGTCAGACATTGCGTGTAGAATGTCGGCGAACATTACATTCTAGAATTGTCAAAAATGTGATTTAGAATGTTGGCGAACATTACATTCTAGAACTGTCAAATATGTGATTTAGAATGTTGACGAACATTCCATTCTAGAATGGTCAGACATTGCTTTTAGAATGTCGGCGAACATTCCAATCTAGAATTGTCAAACATTTGATTTAGAATGTTGACGAAAATTCCAATCCAGAATGGTCAGACATTGCTTTTAGAATGTTGGCGAACATTCCATTCCAGAATCGTCAGACATTGTTTTTAGAATGTTGGCGAACATTCAATTCTAGAATTGTCAGACAATGTCATTCAGAATGTTGACGAACATTCCATTCTAGAATTGTCAAACATGTGCTTTTAAAATGTTGACGAACATTCCATTCCAGAATCGTCAGACATTGTTTTTAGAACGTTGGCGAACATTACATTCTAGAACTGTCAGACATTGCTTTTAGAATGTCGGCGAACATTCCAATCTAGAATTGTCAAACATTTGATTTAGAATGTTGACGAAAATTCCAATCCAGAATGGTCAGACATTGCTTTTAGGATGTCGGCGAACATTCCATTCCAGAATCGTCAGAAATTGCTTTTAGACTCTTGGAGAACATTTCATTCTAGAATTTTCAAACATTCAAACAACGTTATGAAATTCTGACGAACATTCCATTCTAGAACTGTCAAGCATTGCTATTAAGATGTTGACGAATATTCCATTCTAGAATTGTCAAATATATGATTTAGAATGTTGACGAACATTCCATTCTAGAATGGTCAGACATTGCTTTTAGAATGTTGGCGAACATTCCATTCCAGAATCGTCAGACATTGTTTTTAGAATGTTGGCGAACATTCAATTCTAGAATTGTCAGACAATGTCATTCAGAATGTTGACGAACATTCCATTCTAGAATTGTCAAACATGTGCTTTTAAAATGTTGACGAACATTCCATTCCAGAATCGTCAGACATTGTTTTTAGAACGTTGGCGAACATTCAATTCTAGAATTGTCAGACAATGTCATTCAGAATGTTGACGAACATTCCATTCTAGAACGTTGACAAACATTCCATTCTAGAATCGTCAGACATTGATTTTAGAATGTTGGCGAACATTCCATTCTAGAATTGTCAAAAATGTGATTTAGAATGTTGGCGGACATTACATTCTAGAATTGTCAAAAATGTGATTTAGAATGCTGGCGAACATTCCATTCTGGAATTGTCAAACATGTGATTTAGAATGTTTACGAACATTCCATTCTAGAATGTTGACGAACATTCCATTCTAGAATGTTGACAAACATTCCATTCTAGAATTTTCAAACATTCAAACAACGTTATGGAATTCTGACGAACATTCCATTCTAGAATTGTCAAACATGTGATTTAGAATGTTGGCGAACATTCCATTCTAGAATTGTCAAAAATGTGATTTAGAATGTTGGCAAACATTCCATTCTAGAATTGTCAAAAATGTGATTTAGAATGTTGACGAACATTCCATTCCAGAATCGTCAGACATTGTTTTCAGAATGTTGGCGAACATTCCATTCTAGAATTGTCAAAAATGTGATTTAGAATGTTGACGAACATTCAATTCCAGAATCGTCAGACATTGTTTTCAGAATGTTGGCGAACAGTCCATTCTAGAATTTTCAAACATTCAAACAACGTTATGGAATTCTGACTAACATTCCATACTAGAATTGTCAAACATTTGATTTAGAATGTTGACGAAAATTCCATTCCAGAATGGTCAGACATTGCTTTTAGGATGTCGGCGAACATTCCATTCTAGAATTGTTGGACAATGTGATTTGGAATGTTGACGAACATTCCATTCCTGAATCGTCAGACATTGCTTTTAGAATCTCGGCGAACATTCCATTCTAGAATTGTCAAACATGTGCTTTTAAAATGTTGACGAACATTCCATTCCAGAATCGTCAGACATTGTTTTTAGAATGTTGGCGAACATTCAATTCTAGAATTGTCAGACAATGTCATTCAGAATGTTGACGAACATTCCATTCTAGAATTGTCAAACATGTGCTTTTAAAATGTTGACGAACATTCCATTCCAGAATCATCAGACATTGTTTTTAGAATGTTGGCGAACATTCAATTCTAGAATTGTCAGACAATGTCATTCAGAATGTTGACGAACATTCCATTCTAGAATTGTCAAACATGTGCTTTTAAAATGTTGACGAACATTCCATTCCAGAATCGTCAGACATTGTTTTTAGAACGTTGGCGAACATTACATTCTAGAACTGTCAGACATTGCTTTTAGAATGTCGGCGAACATTCCAATCTAGAATTGTCAAACATTTGATTTAGAATGTTGACGAAAATTCCAATCCAGAATGGTCAGACATTGCTTTTAGGATGTCGGCGAACATTCCATTCCAGAATCGTCAGAAATTGCTTTTAGACTCTTGGAGAACATTTCATTCTAGAATTTTCAAACATTCAAACAACGTTATGAAATTCTGACGAACATTCCATTCTAGAACTGTCAAGCATTGCTATTAAGATGTTGACGAATATTCCATTCTAGAATTGTCAAATATGTGATTTAGAATGTTGACGAACATTCCATTCTAGAATGGTCAGACATTGCTTTTAGAATGTTGGCGAACATTCCATTCCAGAATCGTCAGACATTGTTTTTAGAATGTTGGCGAACATTCAATTCTAGAATTGTCAGACAATGTCATTCAGAATGTTGACGAACATTCCATTCTAGAATTGTCAAACATGTGCTTTTAAAATGTTGACGAACATTCCATTCCAGAATCGTCAGACATTGTTTTTAGAACGTTGGCGAACATTCAATTCTAGAATTGTCAGACAATGTCATTCAGAATGTTGACGAACATTCCATTCTAGAACGTTGACAAACATTCCATTCTAGAATCGTCAGACATTGATTTTAGAATGTTGGCGAACATTCCATTCTAGAATTGTCAAAAATGTGATTTAGAATGTTGGCGGACATTACATTCTAGAATTGTCAAAAATGTGATTTAGAATGCTGGCGAACATTCCATTCTGGAATTGTCAAACATGTGATTTAGAATGTTTACGAACATTCCATTCTAGAATGTTGACGAACATTCCATTCTAGAATGTTGACAAACATTCCATTCTAGAATTTTCAAACATTCAAACAACGTTATGGAATTCTGACGAACATTCCATTCTAGAATTGTCAAACATGTGATTTAGAATGTTGGCGAACATTCCATTCTAGAATTGTCAAAAATGTGATTTAGAATGTTGGCGAACATTCCATTCTAGAATTGTCAAAAATGTGATTTAGAATGTTGACGAACATTCCATTCCAGAATCGTCAGACATTGTTTTCAGAATGTTGGCGAACATTCCATTCTAGAATTGTCAAAAATGTGATTTAGAATGTTGACGAACATTCAATTCCAGAATCGTCAGACATTGTTTTCAGAATGTTGGCGAACAGTCCATTCTAGAATTTTCAAACATTCAAACAACGTTATGGAATTCTGACTAACATTCCATACTAGAATTGTCAAACATTTGATTTAGAATGTTGACGAAAATTCCATTCCAGAATGGTCAGACATTGCTTTTAGGATGTCGGCGAACATTCCATTCTAGAATTGTTGGACAATGTGATTTGGAATGTTGACGAACATTCCATTCCTGAATCGTCAGACATTGCTTTTAGAATCTCGGCGAACATTCCATTCTAGAATTGTCAAACATGTGCTTTTAAAATGTTGACGAACATTCCATTCCAGAATCGTCAGACATTGTTTTTAGAATGTTGGCGAACATTCAATTCTAGAATTGTCAGACAATGTCATTCAGAATGTTGACGAACATTCCATTCTAGAACGTTGACAAACATTCCATTCTAGAATCGTCAGACATTGATTTTAGAATGTTGGCGACCATTCCATTCTAGAATTGTCAAAAATGTGATTTAGAATGTTGGCGAACATTACATTCTAGAATTGTCAAAAATGTGATTTAGAATGCTGGCGAACATTCCATTATAGAATTGTCAAACATGTGATTTAGAATGTTGACGAACATCCCATTCTAGAATGTTGACAAACATTCCATTCTAGAATCGTCAAACATTGTTTTTAGAATGTTGGCGAACATTCCATTCGAGAATTGTCAGACAATGTGATTTAGAATGATCACGAACATTCCATTCTACAATTGTCAAAAATGTGATTTAGAATGTTGGCGAACATTCCATTCTAGAATTGTCAAACATGTGATTTAGAATGTTGACGAACATTCCATTCCAGAATGGTCAGACATTGCTATTAGAATGTTGGCGAACATTCCATTCTAGAATTGTCAAACATGTGATTTAGAATATTGACGAGCATTCCATTCAAGAATTGTCAAAAATGTGATTTAGAATGTTGACGAACATTACATTGTAGAACTGTCAAACGTGTTTTAGAAGGTTGACGAACATTCCTTTCTAGAATTGTCAGACAATGTGATTTAGAATGATCATGAACATTCCATTCTAGAATTGTCAAACATGTGATTTAGAATGTTGACGAGCATTCCATTCAAGAATTGTCAAACGTGATTTAGAATGTTGGCGAACATTACATTCTAGAATTTTCAAACATTCAAACTAAGTTCTGGAATTCTGACGAACATTCCATTCTAGAACTGTCAAGCATTGCTATTAGGATGTTGACGAACATTCCATTCTAGAATTGCCAAACATGTGATTTAGAATGTTGACGAACATTCCATTCCAGAATGGTCAGACATTGCTATTAGAATGTTGGTGAACATTCCATTCTAGAATTATCAAACATGTGATTTAGAATGTTGACGAACATTCCATTCTACAATGGTCAGACATTGCTTTTAGAAGGTTGGCGAACATTCCATTCCAGAATTGTCAAACATGTGATTTAGAATGTTGACGAACATTCCATTCCAGAATGGTCAGACATTGCTATTAGAATGTTGGCGAACATTCCATTCTAGAATTGTCAAACATGTGATTTAGAATATTGACGAGCATTCCATTCTAGAATTGTCAAACATGTGATTTAGAATGTCGGCGAACATTCCATTCTAGAATTGTCAAACGTGATTTAGAATGTTGACGAGCATTCCATTCAAGAATTGTCAAACGTGATTTAGAATGTTGACGAGCATTCCATTCTAGAATTGTCAAACATGTGATTTAGAATGTTGACGAACATTCCATTCTAGAATTGTCAGACATTTCGTGTAGAATGTCGGCGAACATTAGTTTCTAGAATTGTCAAAAATGTAATTTAGAATGCTGGCGAACATTCCATTATAGAATTGTCAAACATGTGATTTAGAATGTTGACGAACATCCCATTCTAGAATGTTGACAAACATTCCATTCTAGAATCGTCAAACATTGTTTTTAGAATGTTGGCGAACATTCCATTCGAGAATTGTCAGACATTGCGTGTAGAATGTCGGCGAACATTACATTCTAGAATTGTCAAAAATGTGATTTAGAATGTTGGCGAACATTACATTCTAGAACTGTCAAATATGTGATTTAGAATGTTGACGAACATTCCATTCTAGAATGGTCAGACATTGCTTTTAGAATGTCGGCGAACATTCCAATCTAGAATTGTCAAACATTTGATTTAGAATGTTGACGAAAATTCCAATCCAGAATGGTCAGACATTGCTTTTAGAATGTTGGCGAACATTCCATTCCAGAATCGTCAGACATTGTTTTTAGAATGTTGGCGAACATTCAATTCTAGAATTGTCAGACAATGTCATTCAGAATGTTGACGAACATTCCATTCTAGAATTGTCAAACATGTGCTTTTAAAATGTTGACGAACATTCCATTCCAGAATCGTCAGACATTGTTTTTAGAACGTTGGCGAACATTACATTCTAGAACTGTCAGACATTGCTTTTAGAATGTCGGCGAACATTCCAATCTAGAATTGTCAAACATTTGATTTAGAATGTTGACGAAAATTCCAATCCAGAATGGTCAGACATTGCTTTTAGGATGTCGGCGAACATTCCATTCCAGAATCGTCAGAAATTGCTTTTAGACTCTTGGAGAACATTTCATTCTAGAATTTTCAAACATTCAAACAACGTTATGAAATTCTGACGAACATTCCATTCTAGAACTGTCAAGCATTGCTATTAAGATGTTGACGAATATTCCATTCTAGAATTGTCAAATATGTGATTTAGAATGTTGACGAACATTCCATTCTAGAATGGTCAGACATTGCTTTTAGAATGTTGGCGAACATTCCATTCCAGAATCGTCAGACATTGTTTTTAGAATGTTGGCGAACATTCAATTCTAGAATTGTCAGACAATGTCATTCAGAATGTTGACGAACATTCCATTCTAGAATTGTCAAACATGTGCTTTTAAAATGTTGACGAACATTCCATTCCAGAATCGTCAGACATTGTTTTTAGAACGTTGGCGAACATTCAATTCTAGAATTGTCAGACAATGTCATTCAGAATGTTGACGAACATTCCATTCTAGAACGTTGACAAACATTCCATTCTAGAATCGTCAGACATTGATTTTAGAATGTTGGCGAACATTCCATTCTAGAATTGTCAAAAATGTGATTTAGAATGTTGGCGGACATTACATTCTAGAATTGTCAAAAATGTGATTTAGAATGCTGGCGAACATTCCATTCTGGAATTGTCAAACATGTGATTTAGAATGTTTACGAACATTCCATTCTAGAATGTTGACGAACATTCCATTCTAGAATGTTGACAAACATTCCATTCTAGAATTTTCAAACATTCAAACAACGTTATGGAATTCTGACGAACATTCCATTCTAGAATTGTCAAACATGTGATTTAGAATGTTGGCGAACATTCCATTCTAGAATTGTCAAAAATGTGATTTAGAATGTTGGCAAACATTCCATTCTAGAATTGTCAAAAATGTGATTTAGAATGTTGACGAACATTCCATTCCAGAATCGTCAGACATTGTTTTCAGAATGTTGGCGAACATTCCATTCTAGAATTGTCAAAAATGTGATTTAGAATGTTGACGAACATTCAATTCCAGAATCGTCAGACATTGTTTTCAGAATGTTGGCGAACAGTCCATTCTAGAATTTTCAAACATTCAAACAACGTTATGGAATTCTGACTAACATTCCATACTAGAATTGTCAAACATTTGATTTAGAATGTTGACGAAAATTCCAATCCAGAATGGTCAGACATTGCTTTTAGGATGTCGGCGAACATTCCATTCTAGAATTGTTGGACAATGTGATTTGGAATGTTGACGAACATTCCATTCCTGAATCGTCAGACATTGCTTTTAGAATCTCGGCGAACATTCCATTCTAGAATTGTCAAACATGTGCTTTTAAAATGTTGACGAACATTCCATTCCAGAATCGTCAGACATTGTTTTTAGAATGTTGGCGAACATTCAATTCTAGAATTGTCAGACAATGTCATTCAGAATGTTGACGAACATTCCATTCTAGAACGTTGACAAACATTCCATTCTAGAATCGTCAGACATTGATTTTAGAATGTTGGCGACCATTCCATTCTAGAATTGTCAAAAATGTGATTTAGAATGTTGGCGAACATTACATTCTAGAATTGTCAAAAATGTGATTTAGAATGCTGGCGAACATTCCATTATAGAATTGTCAAACATGTGATTTAGAATGTTGACGAACATCCCATTCTAGAATGTTGACAAACATTCCATTCTAGAATCGTCAAACATTGTTTTTAGAATGTTGGCGAACATTCCATTCGAGAATTGTCAGACAATGTGATTTAGAATGATCACGAACATTCCATTCTACAATTGTCAAAAATGTGATTTAGAATGTTGGCGAACATTCCATTCTAGAATTGTCAAACATGTGATTTAGAATGTTGACGAACATTCCATTCCAGAATGGTCAGACATTGCTATTAGAATGTTGGCGAACATTCCATTCTAGAATTGTCAAACATGTGATTTAGAATATTGACGAGCATTCCATTCAAGAATTGTCAAAAATGTGATTTAGAATGTTGACGAACATTACATTGTAGAACTGTCAAACGTGTTTTAGAAGGTTGACGAACATTCCTTTCTAGAATTGTCAGACAATGTGATTTAGAATGATCATGAACATTCCATTCTAGAATTGTCAAACATGTGATTTAGAATGTTGACGAGCATTCCATTCAAGAATTGTCAAACGTGATTTAGAATGTTGGCGAACATTACATTCTAGAATTTTCAAACATTCAAACTAAGTTCTGGAATTCTGACGAACATTCCATTCTAGAACTGTCAAGCATTGCTATTAGGATGTTGACGAACATTCCATTCTAGAATTGCCAAACATGTGATTTAGAATGTTGACGAACATTCCATTCCAGAATGGTCAGACATTGCTATTAGAATGTTGGTGAACATTCCATTCTAGAATTATCAAACATGTGATTTAGAATGTTGACGAACATTCCATTCTACAATGGTCAGACATTGCTTTTAGAAGGTTGGCGAACATTCCATTCCAGAATTGTCAAACATGTGATTTAGAATGTTGACGAACATTCCATTCCAGAATGGTCAGACATTGCTATTAGAATGTTGGCGAACATTCCATTCTAGAATTGTCAAACATGTGATTTAGAATATTGACGAGCATTCCATTCTAGAATTGTCAAACATGTGATTTAGAATGTCGGCGAACATTCCATTCTAGAATTGTCAAACGTGATTTAGAATGTTGACGAGCATTCCATTCAAGAATTGTCAAACGTGATTTAGAATGTTGACGAGCATTCCATTCTAGAATTGTCAAACATGTGATTTAGAATGTTGACGAACATTCCATTCTAGAATTGTCAGACATTTCGTGTAGAATGTCGGCGAACATTAGTTTCTAGAATTGTCAAAAATGTAATTTAGAATGCTGGCGAACATTCCATTATAGAATTGTCAAACATGTGATTTAGAATGTTGACGAACATCCCATTCTAGAATGTTGACAAACATTCCATTCTAGAATCGTCAAACATTGTTTTTAGAATGTTGGCGAACATTCCATTCGAGAATTGTCAGACATTGCGTGTAGAATGTCGGCGAACATTACATTCTAGAATTGTCAAAAATGTGATTTAGAATGTTGGCGAACATTACATTCTAGAACTGTCAAATATGTGATTTAGAATGTTGACGAACATTCCATTCTAGAATGGTCAGACATTGCTTTTAGAATGTCGGCGAACATTCCAATCTAGAATTGTCAAACATTTGATTTAGAATGTTGACGAAAATTCCAATCCAGAATGGTCAGACATTGCTTTTAGAATGTTGGCGAACATTCCATTCCAGAATCGTCAGACATTGTTTTTAGAATGTTGGCGAACATTCAATTCTAGAATTGTCAGACAATGTCATTCAGAATGTTGACGAACATTCCATTCTAGAATTGTCAAACATGTGCTTTTAAAATGTTGACGAACATTCCATTCCAGAATCGTCAGACATTGTTTTTAGAACGTTGGCGAACATTACATTCTAGAACTGTCAGACATTGCTTTTAGAATGTCGGCGAACATTCCAATCTAGAATTGTCAAACATTTGATTTAGAATGTTGACGAAAATTCCAATCCAGAATGGTCAGACATTGCTTTTAGGATGTCGGCGAACATTCCATTCCAGAATCGTCAGAAATTGCTTTTAGACTCTTGGAGAACATTTCATTCTAGAATTTTCAAACATTCAAACAACGTTATGAAATTCTGACGAACATTCCATTCTAGAACTGTCAAGCATTGCTATTAAGATGTTGACGAATATTCCATTCTAGAATTGTCAAATATGTGATTTAGAATGTTGACGAACATTCCATTCTAGAATGGTCAGACATTGCTTTTAGAATGTTGGCGAACATTCCATTCCAGAATCGTCAGACATTGTTTTTAGAATGTTGGCGAACATTCAATTCTAGAATTGTCAGACAATGTCATTCAGAATGTTGACGAACATTCCATTCTAGAATTGTCAAACATGTGCTTTTAAAATGTTGACGAACATTCCATTCCAGAATCGTCAGACATTGTTTTTAGAACGTTGGCGAACATTCAATTCTAGAATTGTCAGACAATGTCATTCAGAATGTTGACGAACATTCCATTCTAGAACGTTGACAAACATTCCATTCTAGAATCGTCAGACATTGATTTTAGAATGTTGGCGAACATTCCATTCTAGAATTGTCAAAAATGTGATTTAGAATGTTGGCGGACATTACATTCTAGAATTGTCAAAAATGTGATTTAGAATGCTGGCGAACATTCCATTCTGGAATTGTCAAACATGTGATTTAGAATGTTTACGAACATTCCATTCTAGAATGTTGACGAACATTCCATTCTAGAATGTTGACAAACATTCCATTCTAGAATTTTCAAACATTCAAACAACGTTATGGAATTCTGACGAACATTCCATTCTAGAATTGTCAAACATGTGATTTAGAATGTTGGCGAACATTCCATTCTAGAATTGTCAAAAATGTGATTTAGAATGTTGGCAAACATTCCATTCTAGAATTGTCAAAAATGTGATTTAGAATGTTGACGAACATTCCATTCCAGAATCGTCAGACATTGTTTTCAGAATGTTGGCGAACATTCCATTCTAGAATTGTCAAAAATGTGATTTAGAATGTTGACGAACATTCAATTCCAGAATCGTCAGACATTGTTTTCAGAATGTTGGCGAACAGTCCATTCTAGAATTTTCAAACATTCAAACAACGTTATGGAATTCTGACTAACATTCCATACTAGAATTGTCAAACATTTGATTTAGAATGTTGACGAAAATTCCATTCCAGAATGGTCAGACATTGCTTTTAGGATGTCGGCGAACATTCCATTCTAGAATTGTTGGACAATGTGATTTGGAATGTTGACGAACATTCCATTCCTGAATCGTCAGACATTGCTTTTAGAATCTCGGCGAACATTCCATTCTAGAATTGTCAAACATGTGCTTTTAAAATGTTGACGAACATTCCATTCCAGAATCGTCAGACATTGTTTTTAGAATGTTGGCGAACATTCAATTCTAGAATTGTCAGACAATGTCATTCAGAATGTTGACGAACATTCCATTCTAGAATTGTCAAACATGTGCTTTTAAAATGTTGACGAACATTCCATTCCAGAATCATCAGACATTGTTTTTAGAATGTTGGCGAACATTCAATTCTAGAATTGTCAGACAATGTCATTCAGAATGTTGACGAACATTCCATTCTAGAACGTTGACAAACATTCCATTCTAGAATCGTCAGACATTGATTTTAGAATGTTGGCGAACATTCCATTCTAGAATTGTCAAAAATGTGATTTAGAATATTGGCGAACATTACATTCTAGAATTGTCAAAAATGTGATTTAGAATGCTGGCGAACATTCCATTATAGAATTGTCAAACATGTGATTTAGAATGTTGACGAACATCCCATTCTAGAATGTTGACAAACATTCCATTCTAGAATCGTCAAACATTGTTTTTAGAATGTTGGCGAACATTCCATTCGAGAATTGTCAGACAATGTGATTTAGAATGATCACGAACATTCCATTCTACAATTGTCAAAAATGTGATTTAGAATGTTGGCGAACATTCCATTCTAGAATTGTCAAACATGTGATTTAGAATGTTGACGAACATTCCATTCCAGAATGGTCAGACATTGCTATTAGAATGTTGGCGAACATTCCATTCTAGAATTGTCAAACATGTGATTTAGAATATTGACGAGCATTCCATTCAAGAATTGTCAAAAATGTGATTTAGAATGTTGACGAACATTACATTGTAGAACTGTCAAACGTGTTTTAGAAGGTTGACGAACATTCCTTTCTAGAATTGTCAGACAATGTGATTTAGAATGATCATGAACATTCCATTCTAGAATTGTCAAACATGTGATTTAGAATGTTGACGAGCATTCCATTCAAGAATTGTCAAACGTGATTTAGAATGTTGGCGAACATTACATTCTAGAATTTTCAAACATTCAAACTAAGTTCTGGAATTCTGACGAACATTCCATTCTAGAACTGTCAAGCATTGCTATTAGGATGTTGACGAACATTCCATTCTAGAATTGCCAAACATGTGATTTAGAATGTTGACGAACATTCCATTCCAGAATGGTCAGACATTGCTATTAGAATGTTGGTGAACATTCCATTCTAGAATTATCAAACATGTGATTTAGAATGTTGACGAACATTCCATTCTACAATGGTCAGACATTGCTTTTAGAAGGTTGGCGAACATTCCATTCCAGAATTGTCAAACATGTGATTTAGAATGTTGACGAACATTCCATTCCAGAATGGTCAGACATTGCTATTAGAATGTTGGCGAACATTCCATTCTAGAATTGTCAAACATGTGATTTAGAATATTGACGAGCATTCCATTCTAGAATTGTCAAACATGTGATTTAGAATGTCGGCGAACATTCCATTCTAGAATTGTCAAACGTGATTTAGAATGTTGACGAGCATTCCATTCAAGAATTGTCAAACGTGATTTAGAATGTTGACGAGCATTCCATTCTAGAATTGTCAAACATGTGATTTAGAATGTTGACGAACATTCCATTCTAGAATTGTCAGACATTTCGTGTAGAATGTCGGCGAACATTAGTTTCTAGAATTGTCAAAAATGTAATTTAGAATGCTGGCGAACATTCCATTATAGAATTGTCAAACATGTGATTTAGAATGTTGACGAACATCCCATTCTAGAATGTTGACAAACATTCCATTCTAGAATCGTCAAACATTGTTTTTAGAATGTTGGCGAACATTCCATTCGAGAATTGTCAGACATTGCGTGTAGAATGTCGGCGAACATTACATTCTAGAATTGTCAAAAATGTGATTTAGAATGTTGGCGAACATTACATTCTAGAACTGTCAAATATGTGATTTAGAATGTTGACGAACATTCCATTCTAGAATGGTCAGACATTGCTTTTAGAATGTCGGCGAACATTCCAATCTAGAATTGTCAAACATTTGATTTAGAATGTTGACGAAAATTCCAATCCAGAATGGTCAGACATTGCTTTTAGAATGTTGGCGAACATTCCATTCCAGAATCGTCAGACATTGTTTTTAGAATGTTGGCGAACATTCAATTCTAGAATTGTCAGACAATGTCATTCAGAATGTTGACGAACATTCCATTCTAGAATTGTCAAACATGTGCTTTTAAAATGTTGACGAACATTCCATTCCAGAATCGTCAGACATTGTTTTTAGAACGTTGGCGAACATTACATTCTAGAACTGTCAGACATTGCTTTTAGAATGTCGGCGAACATTCCAATCTAGAATTGTCAAACATTTGATTTAGAATGTTGACGAAAATTCCAATCCAGAATGGTCAGACATTGCTTTTAGGATGTCGGCGAACATTCCATTCCAGAATCGTCAGAAATTGCTTTTAGACTCTTGGAGAACATTTCATTCTAGAATTTTCAAACATTCAAACAACGTTATGAAATTCTGACGAACATTCCATTCTAGAACTGTCAAGCATTGCTATTAAGATGTTGACGAATATTCCATTCTAGAATTGTCAAATATGTGATTTAGAATGTTGACGAACATTCCATTCTAGAATGGTCAGACATTGCTTTTAGAATGTTGGCGAACATTCCATTCCAGAATCGTCAGACATTGTTTTTAGAATGTTGGCGAACATTCAATTCTAGAATTGTCAGACAATGTCATTCAGAATGTTGACGAACATTCCATTCTAGAATTGTCAAACATGTGCTTTTAAAATGTTGACGAACATTCCATTCCAGAATCGTCAGACATTGTTTTTAGAACGTTGGCGAACATTCAATTCTAGAATTGTCAGACAATGTCATTCAGAATGTTGACGAACATTCCATTCTAGAACGTTGACAAACATTCCATTCTAGAATCGTCAGACATTGATTTTAGAATGTTGGCGAACATTCCATTCTAGAATTGTCAAAAATGTGATTTAGAATGTTGGCGGACATTACATTCTAGAATTGTCAAAAATGTGATTTAGAATGCTGGCGAACATTCCATTCTGGAATTGTCAAACATGTGATTTAGAATGTTTACGAACATTCCATTCTAGAATGTTGACGAACATTCCATTCTAGAATGTTGACAAACATTCCATTCTAGAATTTTCAAACATTCAAACAACGTTATGGAATTCTGACGAACATTCCATTCTAGAATTGTCAAACATGTGATTTAGAATGTTGGCGAACATTCCATTCTAGAATTGTCAAAAATGTGATTTAGAATGTTGGCAAACATTCCATTCTAGAATTGTCAAAAATGTGATTTAGAATGTTGACGAACATTCCATTCCAGAATCGTCAGACATTGTTTTCAGAATGTTGGCGAACATTCCATTCTAGAATTGTCAAAAATGTGATTTAGAATGTTGACGAACATTCAATTCCAGAATCGTCAGACATTGTTTTCAGAATGTTGGCGAACAGTCCATTCTAGAATTTTCAAACATTCAAACAACGTTATGGAATTCTGACTAACATTCCATACTAGAATTGTCAAACATTTGATTTAGAATGTTGACGAAAATTCCATTCCAGAATGGTCAGACATTGCTTTTAGGATGTCGGCGAACATTCCATTCTAGAATTGTTGGACAATGTGATTTGGAATGTTGACGAACATTCCATTCCTGAATCGTCAGACATTGCTTTTAGAATCTCGGCGAACATTCCATTCTAGAATTGTCAAACATGTGCTTTTAAAATGTTGACGAACATTCCATTCCAGAATCGTCAGACATTGTTTTTAGAATGTTGGCGAACATTCAATTCTAGAATTGTCAGACAATGTCATTCAGAATGTTGACGAACATTCCATTCTAGAATTGTCAAACATGTGCTTTTAAAATGTTGACGAACATTCCATTCCAGAATCATCAGACATTGTTTTTAGAATGTTGGCGAACATTCAATTCTAGAATTGTCAGACAATGTCATTCAGAATGTTGACGAACATTCCATTCTAGAACGTTGACAAACATTCCATTCTAGAATCGTCAGACATTGATTTTAGAATGTTGGCGAACATTCCATTCTAGAATTGTCAAAAATGTGATTTAGAATATTGGCGAACATTACATTCTAGAATTGTCAAAAATGTGATTTAGAATGCTGGCGAACATTCCATTATAGAATTGTCAAACATGTGATTTAGAATGTTGACGAACATCCCATTCTAGAATGTTGACAAACATTCCATTCTAGAATCGTCAAACATTGTTTTTAGAATGTTGGCGAACATTCCATTCGAGAATTGTCAGACAATGTGATTTAGAATGATCACGAACATTCCATTCTACAATTGTCAAAAATGTGATTTAGAATGTTGGCGAACATTCCATTCTAGAATTGTCAAACATGTGATTTAGAATGTTGACGAACATTCCATTCCAGAATGGTCAGACATTGCTATTAGAATGTTGGCGAACATTCCATTCTAGAATTGTCAAACATGTGATTTAGAATATTGACGAGCATTCCATTCAAGAATTGTCAAAAATGTGATTTAGAATGTTGACGAACATTACATTGTAGAACTGTCAAACGTGTTTTAGAAGGTTGACGAACATTCCTTTCTAGAATTGTCAGACAATGTGATTTAGAATGATCATGAACATTCCATTCTAGAATTGTCAAACATGTGATTTAGAATGTTGACGAGCATTCCATTCAAGAATTGTCAAACGTGATTTAGAATGTTGGCGAACATTACATTCTAGAATTTTCAAACATTCAAACTAAGTTCTGGAATTCTGACGAACATTCCATTCTAGAACTGTCAAGCATTGCTATTAGGATGTTGACGAACATTCCATTCTAGAATTGCCAAACATGTGATTTAGAATGTTGACGAACATTCCATTCCAGAATGGTCAGACATTGCTATTAGAATGTTGGTGAACATTCCATTCTAGAATTATCAAACATGTGATTTAGAATGTTGACGAACATTCCATTCTACAATGGTCAGACATTGCTTTTAGAAGGTTGGCGAACATTCCATTCCAGAATTGTCAAACATGTGATTTAGAATGTTGACGAACATTCCATTCCAGAATGGTCAGACATTGCTATTAGAATGTTGGCGAACATTCCATTCTAGAATTGTCAAACATGTGATTTAGAATATTGACGAGCATTCCATTCTAGAATTGTCAAACATGTGATTTAGAATGTCGGCGAACATTCCATTCTAGAATTGTCAAACGTGATTTAGAATGTTGACGAGCATTCCATTCAAGAATTGTCAAACGTGATTTAGAATGTTGACGAGCATTCCATTCTAGAATTGTCAAACATGTGATTTAGAATGTTGACGAACATTCCATTCTAGAATTGTCAGACATTTCGTGTAGAATGTCGGCGAACATTAGTTTCTAGAATTGTCAAAAATGTAATTTAGAATGCTGGCGAACATTCCATTATAGAATTGTCAAACATGTGATTTAGAATGTTGACGAACATCCCATTCTAGAATGTTGACAAACATTCCATTCTAGAATCGTCAAACATTGTTTTTAGAATGTTGGCGAACATTCCATTCGAGAATTGTCAGACATTGCGTGTAGAATGTCGGCGAACATTACATTCTAGAATTGTCAAAAATGTGATTTAGAATGTTGGCGAACATTACATTCTAGAACTGTCAAATATGTGATTTAGAATGTTGACGAACATTCCATTCTAGAATGGTCAGACATTGCTTTTAGAATGTCGGCGAACATTCCAATCTAGAATTGTCAAACATTTGATTTAGAATGTTGACGAAAATTCCAATCCAGAATGGTCAGACATTGCTTTTAGAATGTTGGCGAACATTCCATTCCAGAATCGTCAGACATTGTTTTTAGAATGTTGGCGAACATTCAATTCTAGAATTGTCAGACAATGTCATTCAGAATGTTGACGAACATTCCATTCTAGAATTGTCAAACATGTGCTTTTAAAATGTTGACGAACATTCCATTCCAGAATCGTCAGACATTGTTTTTAGAACGTTGGCGAACATTACATTCTAGAACTGTCAGACATTGCTTTTAGAATGTCGGCGAACATTCCAATCTAGAATTGTCAAACATTTGATTTAGAATGTTGACGAAAATTCCAATCCAGAATGGTCAGACATTGCTTTTAGGATGTCGGCGAACATTCCATTCCAGAATCGTCAGAAATTGCTTTTAGACTCTTGGAGAACATTTCATTCTAGAATTTTCAAACATTCAAACAACGTTATGAAATTCTGACGAACATTCCATTCTAGAACTGTCAAGCATTGCTATTAAGATGTTGACGAATATTCCATTCTAGAATTGTCAAATATGTGATTTAGAATGTTGACGAACATTCCATTCTAGAATGGTCAGACATTGCTTTTAGAATGTTGGCGAACATTCCATTCCAGAATCGTCAGACATTGTTTTTAGAATGTTGGCGAACATTCAATTCTAGAATTGTCAGACAATGTCATTCAGAATGTTGACGAACATTCCATTCTAGAATTGTCAAACATGTGCTTTTAAAATGTTGACGAACATTCCATTCCAGAATCGTCAGACATTGTTTTTAGAACGTTGGCGAACATTCAATTCTAGAATTGTCAGACAATGTCATTCAGAATGTTGACGAACATTCCATTCTAGAACGTTGACAAACATTCCATTCTAGAATCGTCAGACATTGATTTTAGAATGTTGGCGAACATTCCATTCTAGAATTGTCAAAAATGTGATTTAGAATGTTGGCGGACATTACATTCTAGAATTGTCAAAAATGTGATTTAGAATGCTGGCGAACATTCCATTCTGGAATTGTCAAACATGTGATTTAGAATGTTTACGAACATTCCATTCTAGAATGTTGACGAACATTCCATTCTAGAATGTTGACAAACATTCCATTCTAGAATTTTCAAACATTCAAACAACGTTATGGAATTCTGACGAACATTCCATTCTAGAATTGTCAAACATGTGATTTAGAATGTTGGCGAACATTCCATTCTAGAATTGTCAAAAATGTGATTTAGAATGTTGGCAAACATTCCATTCTAGAATTGTCAAAAATGTGATTTAGAATGTTGACGAACATTCCATTCCAGAATCGTCAGACATTGTTTTCAGAATGTTGGCGAACATTCCATTCTAGAATTGTCAAAAATGTGATTTAGAATGTTGACGAACATTCAATTCCAGAATCGTCAGACATTGTTTTCAGAATGTTGGCGAACAGTCCATTCTAGAATTTTCAAACATTCAAACAACGTTATGGAATTCTGACTAACATTCCATACTAGAATTGTCAAACATTTGATTTAGAATGTTGACGAAAATTCCATTCCAGAATGGTCAGACATTGCTTTTAGGATGTCGGCGAACATTCCATTCTAGAATTGTTGGACAATGTGATTTGGAATGTTGACGAACATTCCATTCCTGAATCGTCAGACATTGCTTTTAGAATCTCGGCGAACATTCCATTCTAGAATTGTCAAACATGTGCTTTTAAAATGTTGACGAACATTCCATTCCAGAATCGTCAGACATTGTTTTTAGAATGTTGGCGAACATTCAATTCTAGAATTGTCAGACAATGTCATTCAGAATGTTGACGAACATTCCATTCTAGAATTGTCAAACATGTGCTTTTAAAATGTTGACGAACATTCCATTCCAGAATCATCAGACATTGTTTTTAGAATGTTGGCGAACATTCAATTCTAGAATTGTCAGACAATGTCATTCAGAATGTTGACGAACATTCCATTCTAGAACGTTGACAAACATTCCATTCTAGAATCGTCAGACATTGATTTTAGAATGTTGGCGAACATTCCATTCTAGAATTGTCAAAAATGTGATTTAGAATATTGGCGAACATTACATTCTAGAATTGTCAAAAATGTGATTTAGAATGCTGGCGAACATTCCATTATAGAATTGTCAAACATGTGATTTAGAATGTTGACGAACATCCCATTCTAGAATGTTGACAAACATTCCATTCTAGAACGTTGACAAACATTCCATTCTAGAATCGTCAGACATTGATTTAGAATGTTGACGAAAATTCCAATTCAGAATGGTCAGACATTGCTTTTAGAATGTTGGCGAACATTCCATTCTAGAATTGTCGAACATGTGATTTAGAATGTCGGCGAACATTCCATTCTAGAACTGTCAAACATGTGATTTAGAATGTTGACGAACATTCCATTCTACAATGGGCAGACATTGCTTTTAGAATGTCGGCGAACATTCCATTCTAGAATTGTCAAACATGTGATTTAGAATGTTGACGAACATTCCATTCCAGAATGGTCAGACATTGCTATTAGAATGTTGGCGAACATTCCATTCTAGATTAGTCAAAAATGTGATTTAGAATGTTGATGAACATTACATTGTAGAACTGTCAAACGTGTTTTAAAAGGTTGACGAACATTCCATTCTAGAATTGTGAGACAATGTGATTTAGAATGATCATGAACATTCCATTCTAGAATTGTCAAACATGTGATTTAGAATGTCGGCGAACATTCCATTCTAGAATTGTCAAACATGTGATTTAGAATGTTGACGAACATTCCATTCCAGAATCGTCAGTCTTTGCTTTTAGAATGTTGGCGAACATTCCATTCCAGAATCGTCAGATATTGCTTTTAGAATGTTGGCGAACATTCCATTCTAGAATTATCAAACATGTGATTTAGAATGTTGACGAACATTCCATTCTAGAATGTTGACGAACATTCCATTCTAGAATTTTCAAACATTCAAACAACGTTATGGAATTCTGACGAACATTCCATTCTAGAATTGTCAAGCATGTGATTTAGAATGTTGATAAACATTCTATTCTAGAATGGTCAGACAGTGCTTTTAGAATGTCGGCGAACATTCCATTCTAGAATTGTCAAACATGTGATTTAGAATGTTGGCGAACATTCCATTCTAGAATTGTCAAACATGTGATTTAGAATGTTGACGAACATTCCATTCCAGAATCGTCAAACTTTGCTTTTAGAATGTTGGCGAACATTCCATTCTAGAATCGTCAGACATTGCTTTTAGAATGTTGGCGAACATTCCATTCTAGAATTATCAAACATGTGATTTCGAATGTTGACGAACATTCCATTCTAGAATGTTGACAAACATTCCATTCTAGAATTGTCAAACATTCAAACAACGTTATGGAATTCTAACGAACATTCCATTCTAGAACTGTCAAATATGTGATTTGGAATGTTGACGAACATTCCATTCTAGAATGGTCAGACATTGCTTTTAGAATGTTGGCGAACATTACATTCTAGAACTGTCAAACGTGATTTACAATGTTGACGAACATTCCATTCTAGAATGGTCAGACATTGCTTTTAGAATGTTGGCGAACATTCCATTCTAGAATTATCAAACATGTGATTTAGAATATTGATGAACATTCCATTCTAGAATGGTCAGACATTCCATTAGAATGTTGACGAACATTCCAATCCAGAATGGTCAGACATTGCTTTTAGAATGTTGGCGAACATTCCATTCTAGAATTGTCAAACGTGATTTAGAATGTTGACGAACATTCCATTCTAGAATTGTCAGACAATGTGATTTAGAATGATTGTGAACATTCCATTCTAGAATGTTGACAAACATTCCATTCTAGAATTTTCAAACATTCAAACAACGTTATGGAATTCTGAAGAACATTCCATTCTAGAATTGTCAAGCATGTGATTTAGAATGTTGATAAACATTCCATTCTAGAATGGTCAGACATTGCTTTTAGAATGTCTGCGAACATTCCATTCTAGAATTGTCAAAAATGTGATTTAGAATGTTGACGAACATTCCATTCCAGAATCGTCAGACATTGTTTTCAGAATGTTGGCGAACATTCCATTCTAGAATTTTCAAACATTCAAACAACGTTATGGAATTCTGACTAACATTCCATACTAGAATTGTCAAACATTTGATTTAGAATGTTGACGAAAATTCCATTCCAGAATGGTCAGACATTGCTTTTAGGATGTCGGCGAACATTCCATTCTAGAATTGTTAGACAATGTGATTTGGAATGTTGGCGAACATTCCATTCCAGAATCGTCAGACATTGCTTTTAGAATCTCGGCGAACATTCCATTCTAGAATTGTCAAACATGTGCTTTTAAAATGTTGACGAACATTCCATTCCAGAATCGTCAGACATTGTTTTTAGAATGTTGGCGAACATTCAATTCTAGAATTGTCAGACAATGTCATTCAGAATGTTGACGAACATTCCATTCTAGAATTGTCAAACATGTGCTTTTAAAATGTTGACGAACATTCCATTCCAGAATCGTCAGACATTGTTTTTATAATGTTGGCGAATATTCCATTCTAGAATTGTCATACAATGTGATTTAGAATGATCATCAACATTCCATTCTAGAATTGTCAAAAATGTGATTTAGAATGTTGAAGGATATTCCATTCTAGAATGGTCAGACATTGCTTTTAGAATGTTGGTGAACATTCCATTCTAGAAATGTCAGAGAATGTGATGTAGAATGATCATGAAAATTCCATTCTTACGGTGGCCCTGAGGTGCAAATCACAGCGGCAAAAGAGAAAACACAACGGCAAAAGAGAAAACACGACGGCAAATCAGAAAACACAATGGCAAAAAAGAAAACACAACGGCAAATCAGAAAACACAACCGCAAAAGAGAAAACACGGCAAATCACAAAACACAACGGCAAAAGAGAAAACACAACGGCAAATCACAAAACACAACGGCAAATCACAAAACACAACGGCAAAAGAGAAAACACAACGGCAAATCACAAAACACAACGGCAAAAGAGAAAACACAACGGCAAAAGAGAAAACACAACGACATTAACCAAAACGGAAAAGGTAGGTACCCTCGGGGGACAAGAATCGTCGCTGATTGGACGAAACAACTGGTCCGTCCTTTGAACCGGAGAGACAACACCGACAGACAAGCGGCAATACAGAGGAACATGCTGCTATGTTTTGCCAAAATTCCAGAATCGTCAGACATTGTTTTTAGAATGTTGGCGAACATTCCATTCTAGAAATGTCAAAAATGTGATTTAGAATGTCGGCGAACATTCCATTCCAGAATCGTCAGACATTGTTTTTATAATTTTGGCGAATATTCCATTCTAGAATTGTCAGACAATGTGATTTAGAATGATCACGAACATTCCATTCTAGAATTGTCAAAAATGTGATTTAGAATGTTGAAGGATATTCCATTCTAGAATGGTCAGACATTGCTTTTAGAATGTTGGTGAACATTCCATTCTAGAAATGTCAGAGAATGTGATTTAGAATGATCATGAACATTCCATTCTTACGGTGGCCCTGAGGTGCAAATCACAACAGCAAATCAGAAAACGCAACGGCAAAAGAGAAAACACAACGGCAAAAGAGAAAACACGACGGCAAATCAGAAAACACAACAGCAAAAGAGAAAACACAACAGCAAATCAGAAAACACAACGGCAAAAGAGAAAACATGACGGCAAAAGAGAAAACACGACGGCAAATCAGAAAACACAACAGCAAAAGAGAAAACACAACAGCAAATCAGAAAACGCAACGGCAAAAGAGAAAACACAACGGCAAAAGAGAAAACACGACGGCAAATCAGAAAACACAACAGCAAAAGAGAAAACACAACAGCAAATCAGAAAACGCAACGGCAAAAGAGAAAACACAACGGCAAAAGAGAAAACACGACGGCAAATCAGAAAACACAACAGCAAAAGAGAAAACACAACAGCAAATCAGAAAACACGACGGCAAAAGAGAAAACACGACGGCAAAAGAGAAAAAACGACGGCAAATCAGAAAACACAACGGCTAAAGAGAAAACACAACTGCAAAAGGGAAAACACGACGGCAAATCAGAAAACACAACGGCAAAAGATAAAACACAACCGCAAATCAGAAAACACAATGGCAAAAGAGAAAACACAACGGCAAATCAGAAAACACAACCGCAAAAGAGAAAACACAACGGCAAATCACAAAACACAACGGCAAAAGAGAAAACACAACGGCAAATCACAAAACACAACGGCAAAAGAGAAAACACAACTGCAAATCACAAAACACAACGGCAAAAGAGAAAACACAACGGCAAAAGAGAAAACACAACGGCAAATGAGAAAACACAACGACATTAACCAAAACGGAAAAGGTAGGTACCCTCGGGGGACAAGAATCGTCGCTGATTGGACAAAACAACTGGTCCGTCCTTTGAACCGGAGAGACAACACCGACAGACAAGCGGCAATACAGAGGAACATGCTGCTATGTTTTGCCAAAATTGTGGCAAAGAGTTTGAAAAAAGTCCTAACTTCTGCAGTGAATGTGGGAAAAAGCTGCAGGAAGACGGTGGCGACGCTCACGCGCGACCTTCAAGTAAGTAAACGGATGCAACGTTAATGCAACTTTAATGTTTATGTTAGGCTACTTTTGGATGGTGTAACGTTAGCTTACCAGAGCAAGTTAGCTAACTCGACAATTCCTTTGCGGATGTTACAGTACATACACATACAAGTGTAATACGGTTATGGTCGACTTGTGAAAGGGAAACTATGCAAGTCTGGTCGCTTTTCCGTCTATGTGCATTTATTTACAACGAAGCCGGCAAAAAATCAATTCATGTTGCGGTGGATAATTTTTTTTGCGTAACATATACTATGATACCACGTGTGTATCTGTGTAACGTTAGTCTTAACAATCATATACCAAAGATTGCGTGTTACGGACTGCGTTTGTGTCGCAGTCCTACACTGATGTTGACAGGTTGGTTTTCAGCCATGAGACGCCAGGTGGAAGGCAGAGAGCCTCTAGTCTCACTGTAACAAGTCACACGTTAACTACCGGTATCACAACTGCTCTGGAGCTTTTAATTAAGGTAAAATTTATAGCATAGCCATGGGAAAAATCCTGCACAGTTTCTCTTTGACGGGACAGTCTGTGTTTGTGCATATAAATAAAAGACATGATAAGACACGTTTTGTCACCTAGGGGTGGGGGGGCAACAGGTGTTTCTTGAATCTTGCCGTTCGGAGTGAAAGATGTATTGATGCAGATTATACAGTAGGCAGTGAAACTGAAGACAGATGAAGCATCTTCAGGGTTTAGTTTAGAAATTTGCAGGCCAGAAAGAAAAGATTGTTTGTGTTGTTTTTAGATTTGTTCACTTTTTTGCTTCAGTTTGTCTGTCACCAAAACTGCACCCCTATTTTACAAAAGATAATGTGTTGTCAAAATGTGTTTCTTGTGTGCTTTAAAACATTAGACTACTGCTGTATTTATGTGTCTGTCTAATGTAACATATTTTTCCTTTGCTACCATGTAGAATCACAGACTAAAACCCCTACTCTAGAGACCTTTCTAGAGTACAGAAAGAGAAAAGCAGAAGAGAGGCAAAACTTTTCATGTGGGAAAATGAAGGCAAAGAAAATATGTAAAGTCCCGGTAAGTTGGTTATAGCTCAGAGTGAGAATGAACAACTGTTAACTAGCTGTTGACATTATTCCATCATCTCAGTCCTCTAAAAGTAAGCCTGATGATAGGGTCATTTTTATGGTGACCAGTATATTTTTGCATAATGGGCTTCTGTGCCACAACCATATTACTCAGATAATGATACTGTCATGTTTACACTTTTGTGCATATTTGCTAGTTTCTTATTATGATGAATATGCAACTGTGTCATGCAAATCATTGTATTACCAATTACCTGTATCGAAAAGTAATCTGCTGTTGACTGGGTTTTTGACATGCTTGATGGGCACTTAAAATTATGTTTGCCCACAGCAGCTTACGACTAACCCTCCATTCTAACCTCATAATTCAGTTGTACAATTCACTGTATAATGACTGAAGGGTGGGTCACTCTGTTTTGAGTGATATTTTGAGTTAATAATTGTCCATTTTGTATCCAAGTGTGACATGTAACATAGCATTATTGACCATTTTAAGTAAACATTGATCTTTAAACATTACCCACTTACAGTCCATTTTTATTTATTTATTTTGCAGATAAATATCGGTTTGATGACCATTGGGAAGGGTGGTGTTCTCAAGCCACAGCGTGGGAAAACTGTTTGCCTTTCTACACATCCTGACATCACTGCCCTAGATCTGCTTACTGAGGCAGTGAGGAAAATGAGGGACTTCAACAAAGACCTGGATGAAGGACCTTTCCTCCTTCTTTATCCAGATGGCTCTGAAGTTATTAATATCCCTGGGACACAAAGACCATTTACTCTAAAAGCATACAAGGAGGCAATTGGCAAGTCATATCAGCGGATCACCATTTTTATCTGCCAGAAAAAAGACTTTGGGGAAGGTAAACTGTGTTGTTATGACCTGGCTGTGTCCAGTGCAAAGATGCCTTGACTTGCTATAATGCTATATGTTGGTCAGTCATCACTCCTACAGAATTATACTACACATTTTTTGCTTCACAGTTTTAACAAAACACTACACCTAGTATTATGTAAAATGCCAAACAATCCTCTAGATTAGACTCAAAGCCTGTGTAGTTTGACTTAAGACCTTATTTAGAGTAATGTTGAGAGAACACAGCAACCACAAAAAAAGAACTGTTTACATAAGAGAACGTTGGGAAAGATTAATTGAGGTGAGCTTATTTTCATGTTTTTCAGTTGGAGAATTGCCAGCCACATCTGACTCCGACCCTGAGATTGTGATAAAAACAACATCAAGAGAGTTTGATCTTGCTGATACATTGGTGAGTGTAATTTAAAACATATTTGAGTGATAATTTTTGTGATTAACCTGCCCCTGTGTGAATTAAATTATGTCTTTACTACAGCCATTTGAACCTCATCACAAAAGCACTCCTGTACACAAAGAACCTGACAAGGTGTAAGTAGTTGGTGTGTGTGCGCTTGCCATTGAAAATTTAGATTTTACTGCATTTGCATACATATTTATTCGCTATTGACATAGCTTTGTAATTTGTTGTTCTTGTAATGTTTATTATATGCAAATGCATTGCTACTTCAATAAATCAATGTTTGTCTGGTTTTGCAATGTCACCAATATATTTTGGATTACACTGTGATTTATGCTTTTTTGACCTCTCAGGAATGGTGCTGGGGGGTTGTCACTCTCTACTGAAGTACATCAGGTAATGGAGTATTAGTTACATAGAATCTCTATCTTCCTCACTGTTCCATGACTTTAGGTATGAAACAAAACAATAGCTAAATGTTTACATAGACACCATAAATGTAACTATTATATGGTCTAATAAGGTAACAATAACTTAATTGATCCTCTATGGGAAATTCACTTCTGGCAGCTCATCTACCATTCAGTGAAGAATTACAAAGTCTGATGGCTGTGGGTACAAAATATCCTCTATATCTCTCCATCCTGCAGTAAAGAGAGAGGAGCCATCGTCCACCATCTGTTTTTGATGTTATGATTACATTTAGACCTTTAGGCCACAGTCTATTGAAGTAAACTCATAATCATATTGTTATGTTTATTGCAGTTGTGTGTTTCTAAGCTTTGCTTTTCATTCAGGGGGAATATAAAGCCACTTCAGATTGACTGTTAACTACAAGCCTTTTGTGAATGTGCCAGACTTAAGAAATCGAAAAGGTATATGGAGAGTTAGATGATCGTAGATGCATCAAAGATCGCTTCAGATATCCTCTTCAAAGAACACAGAAGCACATATGACAAAGATAAACTCAGTACTTTAGCATGTTGATTTTTTTTTCTTTCTTGTCAATTGTGTAAATCATGCCATATGTTTGCATCATGCAGTTTTTTGAATTGGCAATTGTACCACATTTCACTTAAATTAGCAAGAATAAAAGTAAACAGGGAAATGTGAATGTGAAAGTGTGTCCACTGAACATCATCTCCTGTTTTTCATTATCTCACCTCCTTAAAGGGATAGTTGAATATTTTGGCAATTTTGCTTATCGCATTAATCATCATTAGTCATATAAGCAGGTACATTCCCTGTAAATATCAGTGCCTTTTGTTTTGAGAGCCTGGAGGCAGAGATGCACAGTGCTTTGTGAACACACCTTGTCCATAAGAGCATTTTGGAATCATATGATTGTGTATTTGATTAGTTTAGAGTGACCTATACTGTACAACTCCATTGTATTCACTGAGCAGCTCGCATCTGTGCTTCATGACTCTCAAAACAACAGGCACTGGTAATATACCTACTCATTATTATTGCAATAGACAACTTTGCCAAAATGTTGAACTATCCCCTTTAAGTAATCCATAGAGTTTGTCACATAATTATGTTGTCATTTTATTGAATATCCTGTTTCTACATTTCTTAACGTTCAGACTATACACTTGGATGAGGAGCATACTTATCCAAGAACCTCCAGATGTCTTGACGGCGAGAGCTCCTGTTACAGGTGTGTTTTGTGTAATTATATATAGATTGGTAGACAAAATATCAGAAACATTATTGAGGGGTAAACACATTTCTCTCCTGACAAAGGTTAGATATTGAGTTTAAACTGGAAGAGCTTGTCAACAATTTGATTGGTTTGATTTGATTGGATATGCATTTGTGTGTCTATAATTACATTATGTGCACATAATGTCTTTCTTTTGCAGGAAGTACACCGACCTCTTTGCACCTATCGTCATTGACGATGATGAAGATGAAGTTGTCGCTCTTGAGGAAACAAAGGACATGCCCTCAAAAGAATCAGAGTGAGTCACATAGACACAAGTAGAAAATTAACGAGCTCTCTACTCTGTCCAAAATTGAATTATACAAATGTGAGGACTCATTAAAACGAAAACCAATCTGACATTCTCTGCCTGTAACTACTTGAATCAGGTCCAAATGTTGAGATGTGTGTTTGAAGAGAGTCCATTGGAATTAAGATAATAAGAATAAAAAACTTGCTCATTCTTTTAGAGATTGACTTATCAGTGTCTCTCGTGTCAATTACATGTCAGGATATAGTCTGTGAATATGGAATGAAAGATTTTTGTTTAGTAAAGTAGCTACTGTACTTTGAATCTATTTTTTATGTCTAAAATATGTTTCTCGCTTTTTTCTAGACCCACGAGTGTGCAGGCCTCTGAAATAATTGCAAATTTGGCACTTGCAATTGACCACAAGAAAGTCAGCAGGTTCAATATATCGAGATCTGATGTATGGGATGGAGCCGTAAGAGGCTTTCGACGCAGCTCATACTCCGAAAACAGTGACATCTTTGTGAAGTTCACAGATGATGCAGGGTCCTTTGAAGAAGGGTTGGACACAGGTGGGCCGAGGCGGGAATTCCTCACACTTCTAATAAATCACCTGAGAAATCATCCCATCTTTGATGGACCTCCAGAAAGACGCTATCTTGTGTACAATCCCACAGGTGGGTTTTTTGTCATTATTTTAAAATGATAAGTTTTAGATAATTTTTTTCTTCTTTTTTTTTTTTTTAAATCCTCCACTGATATAGATGCTATGTATTATGTATGATAATTCTGTACTCTCTATAACAGCTGTCAGGGAAGATGAGTACTATCTTGCAGGCAAGATGATTGCTGTATCCATCGTACATGGAGGGCCAGCACCACATTTCCTCTCAAAGGACCTTGTCAACCACATAATAGGGAAGCCAAGTTTCAGCGCCACTGTGGAAGATGTAAAAGATGAGGAAATAGGGAGAGCTCTACATCAGGTAGAAAATTATTTGGACTCAAGGAAGGAAGGACACCTTAAAATCATATCTTTAATTTAAAGTAAGACTAGACTCAAGAGATGATAAGTTGTACTTATGTAAAGGGACAGATTTCCACTTCCGCTGATTTCCACTTTCAACGAGATGTAAAAGTCATTTCATCTTTTTTTTTTAATGCTAGATTTGTATTCATCAAGGAGAAGAGTAAACAAGCATGGATGTTTTGGGGTTGGCCTTATAATTAATGTCTTTTAAACAGGTCCAGGAAGCAGAATCGGAGGAGTCTTTGCAAAATCTAATTTTGCAAAACAGCACAATGTTCCAAACAGCTGGATGCTTCCGACATGTCAAAGTTTGTGAGAAGCATACACTCGTGGAGGAGTACCTCAAATGGTACATTATAGACCGCAACCACTTTGCCATTCAACGGTAATATTTAAAACCCTTTTTTTTTTTGGCAACAATCATCCAAAAATGCAACAGTTTAGTTTTTAACTAATCAAACATTCAATCAGTATTACCAATTGCATATCACTGGAGCCACTGACACATTGTGAGACAGTGCCACCAGGTATTTCTGAAATAGCAGGATTGAGGAGCATTATTACTGGATTAGATTGTAAAAGGGCAATCTTCTGTTGGAATGTCCTCTTTTTGTCCCCTTCAGGGAAATGCTGGACAAAACATTTTAATGTATTGAACAATACTATCTAATTTTAGGTTTCATCACTTTTATGATCCACAAAGTACATGTGTGTAAATCATGAAGTACAGTCTGACACTGACTAAACTTTGTTAAAGACAAATATTTAACTTTTAAATGAGCATGTCCATGAGATTCAATTGAAAGTTCTGTCTTATGTACCTTTTGACATGGCGAAACATATTTGAGCTCCCCTGGTTTATTTCTATTCATTATACATAATTACCTAGAGTAACCAGCTAGTACTAATGAAACTAATCAGCTGTTTGAAACCATAAAGGTTCAGTAATTATCAGCTCAGGTTATGCTCCCTTTGACCCTCAAATACCATCCGGCTTATCTGTCCATTTTTCCTTTGTGTACTTAGTGCTCAAATAAATGATTGTGCTTTGTTTAGCACATTTCTGTTTCTTACAATGTGAAAGCAAGATTTTTAGGGGAGAAGTCCAAATCATGATGATCTCTCCTTTTTTGACATCACAACTAATTTCTGTACACTATGAAATGTTGTCTGTATGATCCCATATAAACAATCTACTTTACCTATAGGCATGAGATTATACAATCTGAATTTATGTCAAAATATATTCAATTGTGAAAAAAAGCCACCGCTCATCTCTGGGCAAGATTCTTCTGAGCTGAACTTTGACATTAAAAAAACAAAAACAGCAACCACACACTCAGTGCTGTGCAATCATTAATTTATTTGTGCAAGCTTTCGGTCTGTGACCTCCTTCAGGCATACTCAACAAGTGTACAGCATTGTGAGTATGCAGTTTCTGTTTTTGTTTTTTAAAAATATATTCAATTAAAAGTCTTATCTGTAAGTATATTTGCATACATTGTTGCTATATGTTTGGTAGTATTGTTTTCTGTCAGACCTGATAAACCCCACCTATGTCTTAACACAATAATTGTCCTTAATAGATTCAAAGATGGACTGGCTAGTCTGCAGTTTTCTGCAGATGGACTGGCTAGTCTGCAGTTTTTGGCTTCACTCCAGCAGCATCCTGGTGTGCTTGCTCCTCTCCTGTGCTATTCTGCCAAGACCCTGACTGCTGCAGAAATAGAAGACCTGTTCAGACCAGACTTCAGCACAAAGGGAAGCAACAGGTGGCTGAGAGAGACCAAAGTAATCGGATTTTGGGCTGATTTTCTGCTGGACTGTGAAGGTTTGTCATGGCTGTTTTGTTAGATATACAGTGGCGGAAAACATTTAAGAGACCACTTTTACTAATGTTTCTTTAAAAGCATCTCTACATGTACGGTACTCATTTCATTCTAGTTTTTTTTAAAATACCAACACAAACACAAAGCATTCTACTTAATAAGACACTGATTAGGTGATCGCCTGAAACACATCTGGTTTTATAGGAAGATCATAAAAACCACTGCTGGGATTAAACATCATCCCACTAAAGTTGATGTATAAACCCCTAAGTTAAAATATTTATGTTGTGTTGTTTAGGAATGAATATGAATATGTTGTCTTTGCCTTATTCGAGGTCTGAAAAGACTTAATATTTTTGGTTATTTTGACTAGTTGTCATTTTCTGCCAATAAATGCTCTAAATGACAGTATTTTCATTTAAATTTTGGGTGAAATGTTGTCAGTAGTTAATAGAATAAAACAAATGTTCATTTCACTCAAACACCTACCTATAAATTGTAAAACCAGAGAAACTCATCGTTTTCAAGTGGTCTCTTATTTTTTTCCACGACTGTACAGTATATGATTTGTATAGTGCAGTCATATTTGTAAGTTTTAGTTTATTAATGAAATATAGAGCTAATGAGTCACTTTATGTTTTTGGATAATGCAGTGTCAATGCACTACTACAATGTTGACTTTCTCTTTTTAGATAAAGTGATGGCTGTGTCCCTCCCAGATGTGCTGATGTTTGCCACTGGATTGTCAGCACTGCCACCAGTGGGAATAACACCCCCTCCAAGTATAGAGTTTTTAAGTGATTCGCCGTTTCCAATGGCAACCACATGTTCAAACACACTCAAGCTCCCACTACTCGACTCCTACAGTGTCTTTAAGACGAATATGGAGTTCAGCATCCAAAATGCGCCAGGCTTTGGGTGTTTTTAGTTGCCAAAGGGACTTGGATGTATAATCACTTTATTAAAAGTGGTTTGAGCTATGGCTTGATTTAGGCTCCGTTTTATTTATTTTTTGTCTTTTATTTTTCTCAACTCTCTGGTCAGAATAATACCTTACAAGGCCATGTTTGCCTGTTAGTATCAGTTACTGTACTGCCTCTCTTGTTAAAAGGCCATTTGGGACGTGTCATGTATTAAAGTAATTGTTCACCCGTGTGAGTTCTTCTGTACGTTGTTCAAATCTGTGCAGTTAGCTACTTGCATAGCTACTTGGATATCTTATCAATAAATATCTCAGAGCGGTGTCCTGATTTTTATTTATTTTTGCTGTTTCCTGTTTTTTACAGCTCTGCATATATTTAAAAAAACAATGTAAAATCAGAACAAATGCTTTTGTAAGTAACTGATGTTTACATGAACATTGAATCAGAATAAAATTAAAAAAAACAAAAAAATAACCACTTGTGGGATATTATCCTGTAATTTATCGCTTGAAGCAATTTGTAAATGTCGGATCACATTTATGAATGGGATGTGTTTTTCAAAACTCAGGCTTGTATAGTCCACCAGTCATTTACTGATAAGCATTAAGATGCATTAAAGCAGAACACTAAATAAGGAAAAAAGGAAAATATTGTCTTAATATGTCCATGTTAATGTGGGATACCTAAGAAAGGTAGAAACAGGGGTTCCAATAGTCCATATCTATAGCCCAGCTATTTCCTTCAGAGTGATGTACAGTTCTGAGGCTGTCTTCCAGTCTTGTGGCTGTTGTAGTCCGTGTTGTTCCACTGCCTGTTGTAGGTATTCCTCGATTTCTGGATCACCGCTTAAATCAATCACTTGCCTTGCCTCAGGAAACACATCCAGTTCCCTGTCTTCAACGGCGAATCCACAGTCCCTTGAACCAAATCTGCAAAATTAGATGATACAATGATATAAAGGACAAGGTTTGAAATGATCATTGTTAGATTTGTTTGCTTGTTGATGAACAGAAATTTGTAAACGATGGTCGAGACAGATAGCATCTAAATTCAAGAATGGATTATACCAACATGTACAATTGTCCAAATGTATCCCAGTTTAGGCTATGCCACAACACCATGCATTTTTTGTAATGTATATGATAATTACTACCTGTGAGGCAAGAGATACAGTTCATTCGGAATCCCTCCTGGACATGATGCATGTCTGCTTGGTCGAATCCGGTGCTTGTTCCATAGGTCGATACATTCATCCAGGTCTTGCTGCAGAACATTACTGAAGCAAAATCTCAGTAAGCACTGGTGTTCGTGGCTGCCATTGAAGAGTCCGGAGTCTCTTAGGTCTCCAAACAAGTCCATCCAAAACTGAGACCTGGGGATGCATTATAATAAATAATAATTCATTTTTATTTATAATGCGCTTTTACAAGTGCTCAAAGAGGCTTACAAACAAACAACACCGTTTAAATGTGGATACGGCTTAACAAAAGCATCACAGAGAAATAATGTATACCATATGATTATCACAACAATAGTGCTTCAATAACCTTGGGAAAGATATGGTTTCCTATGTTTATTATTAGGCTATCACTTAGTGTTGAAGTGGCCTGAGTTAAACAAGAACATTAATAATAATCACAATGACAAATACGGAGATTTTAATAATAAACACTGATCAGTGTAATAGAAACAAAGGTAATCACTACACAGCTTCCACTGTACTTTTGATCCATCAAACAACACAGATGTACTAACCTCCCTCTTCTGAAAAAAGACCACCATGACTCGATGATTCGAGTTTTTAGAATGCTAGCGAACATTTCATTCTAGAATTGTCAAAAATGTGATTTAGAATGTTGGCGAACATTACATTCTAGAATTGTCAAACATATGATTTAGAATGTTGAAGAACATTCCATTCTAGAATGGTCAGACATTGCTTTTAGAATGTTGGCGAACATTCCATTCTATAAATGCCAGACAATGTGATTTAGAATGTTGACGAACATTCCATTCTAGAATTGTCAAAAATGTGATTTAGAATGTTGGCGAACATTACATTCTAGAACTGTCAAACATGTGATTTAGAACGTTGACGAACATTCCATTCTAGAATGGTCAGACATTGCTTATAGAATGTTGGCGAACATTCCATTCTAGAACTGTCAAACATGTGATTTAGAATGTTGACGAACATTCCATTCTAGAATGGTCAGACATTGCTTTTAGAATGTTGGCGAACATTCCATTCTAGAAATGTCAGACAATGTGATTTAGAATGATCACGAACAATCCATTCTAGAATTGTCAAACATGTGATTTAGAATGTTGGCGAACATTCCATTCTAGAACTGTCAGACATTGTTTTTAGAATGTTGAAGAACATTCCATTCTAGAATGGTCAGACATTGCTTTTAGAATGTCGGAGAACATTCCATTCCAGAAATGTCAGACAATGTGATTTAGAATGATCACGAACATTCCATTCTAGAATTGTCAAAAATGTGATTTAGAATGTTGGTGAACATTACATTCTAGAATTGTCAAACATATGATTTAGAATGTTGACGAACATTCCCTTCTAGAATGTTGGCGAACATTCCATTCTAGAATTGTCAAACATGTGATTTAGAATGTTGAAGAACATTCCATTCTAGAATGGTCAGACATTGCTTTTAGAATGTTGGCAAACATTACATTCCAGAATCGTCAAACATTGCTTTTGGAATGCTTTTGGAATGTCAGCGAACATTTCATTCTACAATTGTCAAACATGTGATTTAGAATGTTGAAGAACATTACATTCCAGAATCGTCAGACTTTGCTTTTAGAATGTCAGTGAACATTTCATTCTAGAATTGTCAAACATGTGATTTAGAATGTTGACAAACATTCCATTCTAGAATGTTGACAAACATTCCATTCTAGAATTTTCACAAATGTGATTTAGAATGTTGGCGAACATTACATTCTAGAATTGTCAAACATGTGATTTAGAACGTTGACGAACATTCCATTCTAGAATTGTCAGACATTGTTTTTAGAATGTTGGCGAACATTAAATTCCAGAATCGTCAAACATTGCTTTTGGAATGCTTTTGGAATGTCAGCGAATATTTCATTCTAGAATTGTCAAACATGTGATTTAGAATGTTGAAGAATATTCCATTCCAGAATGTTGACGAACATTCCATTCTAGAATTTTGAAACATTCAAACAACGTTCGGGGATTCTGACGAACATTCCATTCTAGAACTGTCAAGCATTGCTATTAGGATGTTGACGAACATTCCATTCTAGAATTGTCAAAGATGTGATTTAGAATGTTGACGAACATTCCATTAGAATGTTGGCGAACATTCTATTCCAGAATCGTCAGACATTGTTTTTAGAATGTTGGAGAACATTCCATTCTAGAATTATCAGACAATGTAATTTAGAATGTTGACGAACATTCCATTATAGAATGGTCAGACAATGCTTTCAGAATGTTGACGAACATTCCATTCCAGAATCGTCAGAAAATGTGATTTAGAATGATCACGAACATTCCATTCTAGAATTGTCAAAAATGTGATTTAGAATGTTGACGAACATTCCATTCCAGAATCGCCAGACATTGTTTTTAGAATGTTGGCGAACATTTCATTCTAGAATTGTCAAACATGTGATTTAGAATGTTGACGAACATTCCATTCCAGAATTGTCAGACATTGTTTTTAGAATGTTGGCAAACATTCCATTCTAGAATTGTCAAAAATGTGATTTAGAATGTTGGTGAACATTACATTCTAGAACTGTCAAATATGTGATTTAGAATGTTGACGAACATTCCATTCCAGAATGGTCAGACATTGCTTTTAGAATGTTGGCGAACATTCCATTCTAGAATTGTCAACATGTGATTTTAAATTTTGACGAACATTCCATTCCAGAATCGTCAGACATTGTTTTTAGAATGATAGCGAACATTCCATTCTAGAATTGTCAAACATGTGATTTAGAATGTTGACGAACATTCCATTCCAAAATGGTCAAACATTGTTTATAGAATGTTGGCGAACATTCCATTCCCGAATCGTCAGACATTGTTTTTAGAATGTTGGCGAACATTCCATTCTAGAATTGTCAGAGAATGTAATTTAGAATTATCACGAACATTCCACTCAAGAATTGTCAGAGAATGTAATTTAGAATGATCACGAACATTCCATTCTAGAATTGTCAACAATGTGATTTAGAATGTTGGCGAACATTACATTCTAGAACTGTCAAACATGTGATTTAGAATGTTGACGAACATTACATTCTAGAATGGTCAGACATTGCTTTTAGAATGTTGGCGAACATTACATTCCAGAATCGTCAGACATTGCTTTTAGAATGTCAGCGAACATTTGATTCTAGAATTGTCAAACATGTGATTTAGAATGTTGAAGAACATTACATTCCAGAATCGTCAGACAATGTGATTTAGAATGTCAGCGAACATTTAATTCTAGAATGTTCACAATCATTCCATTTTAGAATTTTCAAACATTCAAACAATGTTCTGGAATTCTGACAAACATTCCATTCTAGAACTGTCAAGCATTGCTGTTCGGATGTTGACGAACATTCCATTCTAGAATTGTCACACATGTGATTTGGAATGTTGACGAACATTCCATTCCAGAATGGTCACACATGTGATTTGGAATGTTGACGAACATTCCATTCCAGAATGGTCAGACATTGTTCTTAGAATGTTGGCAAACATTCCATTCTAGAATTGTCAAAGATGTGATTTAGAATGTTGACGAACATTCCATTAGAATGTTGACGAACATTCTATTCCAGAATCGTCAGACATTGTTTTTAGAATGTTGGCGAACATTCCATTCTAGAATTATAAGACAATGTAATTTAGAATGTTGATGAACATTCCATTCTAGAATGGTGAGACAATGCTTTTAGAATGTTGACGAACATTCCATTCCAGAATCGTCAGACATTGTTTTTAGAATGTTGGCGAACATTCCATTCTAGAATTGTCAAACATGCGATTTAGAACGTTGACAAACATTCCATTAGAATGTTGAAGAACATTCCATTCTAGAATCGTCAGACATTGGTTTTAGAATGTTGGCTAACATTCCATTCTAGAATTTTAGACAATGTGATTGAGAATGAACACTAACATTCCATTCCAGAATTGTCAAAAATGTGATTTAGAATGTTGGCGAACATTTCATTCTAGAACTGTCAAGCATTGCTATTAGGATGTTGACGAACATTCCATTCTAGAATTGTCAAACATGTGATTGAGAATGTTGATGAACATTCCATTCCAGAATGGTCAGACATTGCTAATAGAATGTTGGCGAACATTCTTTTCTAGAATTATCAAACATGTGATCTAGAATATTGACAAACATTCCATTCTAGAATGTTGGCGAACATTCCATTCTAGAATTGTCAGACAATGTGAATTAGAATGATCACGAACATTCCATTCTAGAATTGTCAAATATGTGATTTAGAGTGGTAACGAACATTCCATTCCAGAATCGTCAGACATTGTTTTAAGAATGTTGGCGAACATTTCATTCTAGACCTGTCAAACATGTGATTGAGAATGTTGACGAATATTCCATTCTAGAATGTTCAAAAACATTCCATTCTAGAATGTTCAAAAACATTCCATTCTAGAATTTTCAAACATTCAAACAACGTTCTGGAATTCTGACGACCATTCCATTCTAGAACTATCAAGCATTGCTATTAGGGTGTTGACGAACATTCCATTCCAGAATCGTCAGACATTGCTATTAGAATGTTGGTGAACATTCCATTAGAATGTTGACCAAGATTCCATTCCAGAATCGTCAGACATTGCTATTAGAATGTTGACGAACATTCCATTAGAATGTTGACCAAGATTCCATTCCAGAATCGTCAGACATCGTGTTTAGAATGTTGTTGAACATTCCATTCTAGAATTTTCAAACATTCAAACAACGTTCGCCAACGTTCTAATAGCAATGTCTGACCATTCTGGAATGGAATGTTCGTCAACATTCTAATGGAATGTTCGTCAACATACTAAATCACATGTTTGACAATTCTAGAATGGAATTTTCGACAACATCCTAAAAACAATGTCTGACGATTCTGGAATGGAATGTTTGTCACCAATCTGAAACACATGTTTGACAATTCTAGAATGGAATGTTCGCCGACATTCTAAAAACAATTTCTGACGATTCTAGAATGGCATGTTCGTCAGAATTCCAGAACGTTGTTTGAATGAAAATTGTAGAACGGAACTTTCCTGAACACCATAAAATGAGACGTTTGAAAATTCTAGAATGGAATGTTCGCCAACATTCTAAAAACAATGTCTGATGATTCTGGAATGGAATGTTCGTCACCATTCTAAATCACGTTTGACAATTCTAGAATGGAATGTTCGCCGACAATCTAAAAGCAATGTCTGACCATTCTGGAATGGAATGTTTGTCAACATTCTAAATCACATGTTTGACAATTCTAGAATGGAATGGTCGCCGACATTCTAAAAGCAATGTCTGACAATTCTAGAATGGAATGTTCACCAACGTTCTAATAGCAATGTCTGACCATTCTGGAATGGAATTTTTGTCAACATTCGAAATCACATGTTTGACAATACTAGAATGGAATGTTCGTCAACATCCTAATAGCAATGCTTGACAGTTCTAGAATGGAATGTTCGTCAACATTCTAAATCACATGTTTGATAATTCTAGAATGGAATGTTCGCCAACATTCTAAAAACAATGTTTGACCATTCTGGAATGGAATGTTCGTGATAATTCTAAATCACATTTTATGACCATTCTGGTATGGAATGTTTGTCAACATTCTAAATCACTTGTTTAACAATTCTAGAATGTAATGTTCGCCAACATTCTGAATCACATTTTTGACAGTTCTAGAATGGAATGTTCGTCAGAATTCCAGAAGGTTGTTTGAATGTTTGAAAATTCTAGAATGGAATGTTTGTCAACATTTTAGAATGGAATGTTAGTCAACATTCTAAATCACACGTTTGACAATTCTAGAATGGAAAGTTTGTGATCATTCTAAATCACATTGTCTGACAATTCTAGAATGGAATGTTAGCCGACATTCTAAAAGCAATGTCTGACCATTATAGAATGGAATGTTCGTCAAATTCTAAATCACATGTTTGACAATTCTAGAATGGAATGTTTGTCAACATTCTAGAATGGAAAGTTCGTCAGAATTCCAGGACGTTGTTTGAATGTTTGAAAATTCTAGAATGGAATATTTGTCAACATTCTAGAATGGAATGTTCGTCAACCTTCTAAATCACATGTCTGACCATTCTAGAATGGAATGTTCGTCAACATTCTAAATCACATGTTTGACAATTCTAGAATGTAATGTTCGCTGACATTCTAATAACAATGTCTGACCATTCTGGAATGGAATGTTTGTCAACATTCTAAATCACATGTTTGACAATTCTAGAATGGAATGTTCGTCAACATTCGAAATCACATGTCTGACCTTTCTAGAATGGAATGTTCGTCAACATTCTAAATCACATGTTTGACAGTTCTGGAATGTAATGTTCGCCAACATTCTAATTCACATTTGTGACAGTTCTAGAATGGAATGTTTGTCAGAATTCCAGAACGTTGTTTGAATGAAAATTCTAGAATGGAACTTTCCTGAACACCATAAAATGAAACGTTTGAAAATTCTAGAATGGAATGTTCGTGATTATTCTAGAATGGAATGTTCTTCAACATTCTAAATCACATGTTGGACAATTCTAGAATGTAATGTTCGCCAATATTCTAATAGCAATGTCTGATCATTTTGGAATGGAATGTTCGTCAACATTCTAAATCACATGTTTGACAATTCTAGAACGGAATGTTAGCCGACATTCTAAAAGCAATGTCTGTCCATTCTAGAATGGAATGTTCGTCAACATTCTAAATCACGTTTGACAATTCTAGAATGTAATGTTCGCCGACATTCTAATAGCAATGTCTGAACATTCTGGAATGGAATGTTTGTCAACATTCTAAATCACATGTTTGACAATTCTAGAATGGAATGGTCGCCGACATTCTAAAAGCAATGTCTGACAATTCTAGAATGGAATGTTCACCAACGTTCTAATAGCAATGTCTGACCATTCTGGAATGGAATTTTTGTCAACATTCGAAATCACATGTTTGACAATACTAGAATGGAATGTTCGTCAACATCCTAATAGCAATGCTTGACAGTTCTAGGATGGAATGTTCGTCAACATTCTAAATCACATGTTTAACAATTCTAGAATGGAATGTTCGCCAACATTCTCAAAACAATGTTTGACCATTCTGAAATGGAATGTTCGTCAACATTCTTTATTACATGTTTGACAATTCTAGAATGGAATGTTAGCTGACATTCTAAAAGCAATGTCTGACCATTCTGGAATGGAATGTTCGTCAACATTCTAAATCACGTTTGACAATTCTAGAATGGAATGTTCGCCGACATTCTAAAAGCAATGTTTGACCATTCTGGAATGGAATGTTCGTCACCATTCTAAATCACATTTTTGACAATTCTAGAATGGAATGTTCGCCGACATTCTGAAAATAATATCTGATGATTCTGGAATAGAATGTTCGTTAACATTCTAAATCACATGTTTGATAGTTCTAGAATGGCATGTTCTTCAACATTCTAAATCACATGTTGGACAATTCTAGAATGGAATGTTCGCCAATATTCTAATAGCAATGTCTGATCATTTTGGAATGGAATATTCGTCAACATTCTAAATTACATGTTTGACAATTCTAGAACGGAATGTTAGCCGACATTATAAAAGCAATGTCTGACCATTCTAGAATGGAATGTTCGTCAACATTCTAAATCACATGTTTGACAATTCTAGAATGGAATGTTCGCCGACATTCTAAAAGCAATGTCTGACCATTTTAGAATGGAATGTTCGTCAACATTCTAAATCACATTTTGACAATTCTAGAATGTAATGTTCACCGACATTCTAATAGCAATGTCTGACCATTCTGGAATGGAATGTTTGTCAACAATCTAAATCACATGTTTGACAATTCTAGAATGGAATGGTCGCCGACATTCTAAAAGCAATGTCTGACAATTCTAGAATGGAATGTTCGTGATCATTCTAGAATGGAATGTTCTTCAACATTCTAAATCACATGTTGGACAATTCTAGAATGGAATGTTCGCCAATATTCTAATAGCAATGTCTGATCATTTTGGAATGGAATGTTGGTCAACATTCTAAATCACATGTTTGACAATTCTAGAACGGAATGTTAGCCGACATTCTAAAAGCAATGTCTGACCATTCTAGAATGGAATGTTCGTCAACATTCTAAATCACGTTTGACAATTCTAGAATGTAATGTTCGCCGACATTCTAATAGCAATGTCTGACCATTCTGGAATGGAATGTTTGTCAAAATTCTAAATCACATGTTTGACAATTCTAGAATGGAATGGTCGCCGACATTCTAAAAGCAATGTCTGACCATTTTAGAATGGAATGTTCGCTAACATTCTAAATCACATTTTTGACAATTCTAGAATGGAATGTTCGTGATCATTCTAAATCACATTGTCTGAATATTCTAGAATGGAATGTTCGCCGACATTCTAAAAATAATGTCTGACTATTATAGAATGGAATGTTCGCCAACATTCTAAATCACATGTTTGACAGTTCTAGAATATAATGTTCGCCAGCCTTCTGAATCACATGTTTGACAATACTAGAATGGAATGTTCGTCAACATCCTAATAGCAATGCTTGACAGTTCTAGGATGGAATGTTCGTCAACATTCTAAATCACATGTTTAACAATTCTAGAATGGAATGTTCGCCAACATTCTCAAAACAATGTTTGACCATTCTGAAATGGAATGTTCGTCAACATTCTTTATTACATGTTTGACAATTCTAGAATGGAATGTTAGCTGACATTCTAAAAGCAATGTCTGACCATTCTGGAATGGAATGTTCGTCAACATTCTAAATCACGTTTGACAATTCTAGAACGGAATGTTAGCCGACATTCTAAAAGCAATGTCTGTCCATTCTAGAATGGAATGTTCGTCAACATTCTAAATCACGTTTGACAATTCTAGAACGTAATGTTCGCCGACATTCTAATAGCAATGTCTGACCATTCTGGAATGGAATTTTTGTCAACATTCGAAATCACATGTTTGACAATACTAGAATGGAATGTTCGTCAACATCCTAATAGCAATGCTTGACAGTTCTAGAATGGAATGTTCGTCAACATTCTAAATCACATGTTTGATAATTCTAGAATGGAATGTTCGCCAACATTCTAAAAACAATGTTTGACCATTCTGGAATGGAATGTTCGTGATAATTCTAAATCACATTTTATGACCATTCTGGTATGGAATGTTTGTCAACATTCTAAATCACTTGTTTAACAATTCTAGAATGTAATGTTCGCCAACATTCTGAATCACATTTTTGACAGTTCTAGAATGGAATGTTCGTCAGAATTCCAGAAGGTTGTTTGAATGTTTGAAAATTCTAGAATGGAATGTTTGTCAACATTTTAGAATGGAATGTTAGTCAACATTCTAAATCACACGTTTGACAATTCTAGAATGGAAAGTTTGTGATCATTCTAAATCACATTGTCTGACAATTCTAGAATGGAATGTTAGCCGACATTCTAAAAGCAATGTCTGACCATTATAGAATGGAATGTTCGTCAAATTCTAAATCACATGTTTGACAATTCTAGAATGGAATGTTTGTCAACATTCTAGAATGGAAAGTTCGTCAGAATTCCAGGACGTTGTTTGAATGTTTGAAAATTCTAGAATGGAATATTTGTCAACGTTCTAGAATGGAATGTTCGTCAACCTTCTAAATCACATGTCTGACCATTCTAGAATGGAATGTTCGTCAACATTCTAAATCACATGTTTGACAATTCTAGAATGTAATGTTCGCTGACATTCTAATAACAATGTCTGACCATTCTGGAATGGAATGTTTGTCAACATTCTAAATCACATGTTTGACAATTCTAGAATGGAATGTTCGTCAACATTCGAAATCACATGTCTGACCATTCTAAAATGGAATGTTCGTCAACATTCTAAATCACATGTTTGACAGTTCTGGAATGTAATGTTCGCCAACATTCTAATTCACATTTTTGACAGTTCTAGAATGGAATGTTTGTCAGAATTCCAGAACGTTGTTTGAATGAAAATTCTAGAATGGAACTTTCCTGAACACCATAAAATGAAACGTTTGAAAATTCTAGAATGGAATGTTCGTGATTATTCTAGAATGGAATGTTCTTCAACATTCTAAATCACATGTTGGACAATTCTAGAATGGAATGTTCGCCAATATTCTAATAGCAATGTCTGATCATTTTGGAATGGAATGTTCGTCAACATTCTAAATCACATGTTTGACAATTCTAGAACGGAATGTTAGCCGACATTCTAAAAGCAATGTCTGTCCATTCTAGAATGGAATGTTCGTCAACATTCTAAATCACGTTTGACAATTCTAGAATGTAATGTTCGCCGACATTCTAATAGCAATGTCTGAACATTCTGGAATGGAATGTTTGTCAACATTCTAAATCACATGTTTGACAATTCTAGAATGGAATGGTCGCCGACATTCTAAAAGCAATGTCTGACCATTTTAGAATGGAATGTTCGCTAACATTCTAAATCACATTTTTGACAATTCTAGAATGGAATGTTCGTGATCATTCTAAATCACATTGTCTGAATATTCTAGAATGGAATGTTCGTCAACATTCTAAATCACATTTTGACAATTCTAGAATGTAATGTTCACCGACATTCTAATAGCAATGTCTGACCATTCTGGAATGGAATGTTTGTCAACAATCTAAATCACATGTTTGACAATTCTAGAATGGAATGGTCGCCGACATTCTAAAAGCAATGTCTGACAATTCTAGAATGGAATGTTCGTGATCATTCTAGAATGGAATGTTCTTCAACATTCTAAATCACATGTTGGACAATTCTAGAATGGAATGTTCGCCAATATTCTAATAGCAATGTCTGATCATTTTGGAATGGAATGTTGGTCAACATTCTAAATCACATGTTTGACAATTCTAGAACGGAATGTTAGCCGACATTCTAAAAGCAATGTCTGACCATTCTAGAATGGAATGTTCGTCAACATTCTAAATCACGTTTGACAATTCTAGAATGTAATGTTCGCCGACATTCTAATAGCAATGTCTGACCATTCTGGAATGGAATGTTTGTCAAAATTCTAAATCACATGTTTGACAATTCTAGAATGGAATGGTCGCCGACATTCTAAAAGCAATGTCTGACCATTTTAGAATGGAATGTTCGCTAACATTCTAAATCACATTTTTGACAATTCTAGAATGGAATGTTCGTGATCATTCTAAATCACATTGTCTGAATATTCTAGAATGGAATGTTCGCCGACATTCTAAAAATAATGTCTGACTATTATAGAATGGAATGTTCGCCAACATTCTAAATCACATGTTTGACAGTTCTAGAATATAATGTTCGCCAGCCTTCTGAATCACATGTTTGACAATACTAGAATGGAATGTTCGTCAACATCCTAATAGCAATGCTTGACAGTTCTAGGATGGAATGTTCGTCAACATTCTAAATCACATGTTTAACAATTCTAGAATGGAATGTTCGCCAACATTCTCAAAACAATGTTTGACCATTCTGAAATGGAATGTTCGTCAACATTCTAAATCACGTTTGACAATTCTAGAACGGAATGTTAGCCGACATTCTAAAAGCAATGTCTGTCCATTCTAGAATGGAATGTTCGTCAACATTCTAAATCACGTTTGACAATTCTAGAACGTAATGTTCGCCGACATTCTAATAGCAATGTCTGACCATTCTGGAATGGAAATTTTGTCAACATTCGAAATCACATGTTTGACAATACTAGAATGGAATGTTCGTCAACATCCTAATAGCAATGCTTGACAGTTCTAGAATGGAATGTTCGTCAACATTCTAAATCACATGTTTGATAATTCTAGAATGGAATGTTCGCCAACATTCTAAAAACAATGTTTGACCATTCTGGAATGGAATGTTCGTGATAATTCTAAATCACATTTGATGACCATTCTGGTATGGAATGTTTGTCAACATTCTAAATCACTTGTTTAACAATTCTAGAATGTAATGTTCGCCAACATTCTGAATCACATTTTTGACAGTTCTAGAATGGAATGTTCGTCAGAATTCCAGAAGGTTGTTTGAATGTTTGAAAATTCTAGAATGGAATGTTTGTCAACATTTTAGAATGGAATGTTAGTCAACATTCTAAATCACACGTTTGACAATTCTAGAATGGAAAGTTTGTGATCATTCTAAATCACATTGTCTGACAATTCTAGAATGGAATGTTAGCCGACATTCTAAAAGCAATGTCTGACCATTATAGAATGGAATGTTCGTCAAATTCTAAATCACATGTTTGACAATTCTAGAATGGAATGTTTGTCAACATTCTAGAATGGAAAGTTCGTCAGAATTCCAGGACGTTGTTTGAATGTTTGAAAATTCTAGAATGGAATATTTGTCAACATTCTAGAATGGAATGTTCGTCAACCTTCTAAATCACATGTCTGACCATTCTAGAATGGAATGTTCGTCAACATTCTAAATCACATGTTTGACAATTCTAGAATGTAATGTTCGCTGACATTCTAATAACAATGTCTGACCATTCTGGAATGGAATGTTTGTCAACATTCTAAATCACATGTTTGACAATTCTAGAATGGAATGTTCGTCAACATTCGAAATCACATGTCTGACCATTCTAAAATGGAATGTTCGTCAACATTCTAAATCACATGTTTGACAGTTCTGGAATGTAATGTTCGCCAACATTCTAATTCACATTTTTGAAAATTCTAGAATGGAATGTTCGTGATTATTCTAGAATGGAATGTTCTTCAACATTCTAAATCACATGTTGGACAATTCTAGAATGGAATGTTCGCCAATATTCTAATAGCAATGTCTGATCATTTTGGAATGGAATGTTCGTCAACATTCTAAATCACATGTTTGACAATTCTAGAACGGAATGTTAGCCGACATTCTAAAAGCAATGTCTGTCCATTCTAGAATGGAATGTTCGTCAACATTCTAAATCACGTTTGACAATTCTAGAATGTAATGTTCGCCGACATTCTAATAGCAATGTCTGAACATTCTGGAATGGAATGTTTGTCAACATTCTAAATCACATGTTTGACAATTCTAGAATGGAATGGTCGCCGACATTCTAAAAGCAATGTCTGACAATTCTAGAATGGAATGTTCACCAACGTTCTAATAGCAATGTCTGACCATTCTGGAATGGAATTTTTGTCAACATTCGAAATCACATGTTTGACAATACTAGAATGGAATGTTCGTCAACATCCTAATAGCAATGCTTGACAGTTCTAGGATGGAATGTTCGTCAACATTCTAAATCACATGTTTAACAATTCTAGAATGGAATGTTCGCCAACATTCTCAAAACAATGTTTGACCATTCTGAAATGGAATGTTCGTCAACATTCTTTATTACATGTTTGACAATTCTAGAATGGAATTTTAGCTGACAGTCTAAAAGCAATGTCTGACCATTCTGGAATGGAATGTTCGTCAACATTCTAAATCACGTTTGACAATTCTAGAATGGAATGTTCGCCGACATTCTAAAAGCAATGTTTGACCATTCTGGAATGGAATGTTCGTCACCATTCTAAATCACATTTTTGACAATTCTAGAATGGAATGTTCGCCGACATTCTGAAAATAATATCTGATGATTCTGGAATAGAATGTTCGTTAACATTCTAAATCACATGTTTGATAGTTCTAGAATGGCATGTTCTTCAACATTCTAAATCACATGTTGGACAATTCTAGAATGGAATGTTCGCCAATATTCTAATAGCAATGTCTGATCATTTTGGAATGGAATATTCGTCAACATTCTAAATTACATGTTTGACAATTCTAGAACGGAATGTTAGCCGACATTATAAAAGCAATGTCTGACCATTCTAGAATGGAATGTTCGTCAACATTCTAAATCACATGTTTGACAATTCTAGAATGGAATGTTCGCCGACATTCTAAAAGCAATGTCTGACCATTTTAGAATGGAATGTTCGTCAACATACTAAATCACATTTTGACAATTCTAGAATGTAATGTTCACCGACATTCTAATAGCAATGTCTGACCATTCTGGAATGGAATGTTTGTCAACAATCTAAATCACATGTTTGACAATTCTAGAATGGAATGGTCGCCGACATTCTAAAAGCAATGTCTGACAATTCTAGAATGGAATGTTCGTGATCATTCTAGAATGGAATGTTCTTCAACATTCTAAATCACATGTTGGACAATTCTAGAATGGAATGTTCGCCAATATTCTAATAGCAATGTCTGATCATTTTGGAATGGAATGTTCGTCAACATTCTAAATCACATGTTTGACAATTCTAGAACGGAATGTTAGCCGACATTCTAAAAGCAATGTCTGACCATTCTAGAATGGAATGTTCGTCAACATTCTAAATCACGTTTGACAATTCTAGAATGTAATGTTCGCCGACATTCTAATAGCAATGTCTGACCATTCTGGAATGGAATGTTTGTCAAAATTCTAAATCACATGTTTGACAATTCTAGAATGGAATGGTCGCCGACATTCTAAAAGCAATGTCTGACAATACTAGAATGGAATGTTCACCAACGTTCTAATAGCAATGTCTGACCATTCTGGAATGGAATGTTTGTCAACAATCTAAATCACATGTTTGACAATTCTAGAATGGAATGGTCGCCGACATTCTAAAAGCAATGTCTGACAATTCTAGAATGGAATGTTCGTGATCATTCTAGAATGAAATGTTCTTCAACATTCTAAATCACATGTTGGACAATTCTAGAATGGAATGTTCGCCAATATTCTAATAGCAATGTCTGATCATTTTGGAATGGAATGTTCGTCAACATTCTAAATTACATGTTTGACAATTCTAGAACGGAATGTTAGCCGACATTCTAAAAGCAATGTCTGACCATTCTAGAATGGAATGTTCGTCAACATTCTAAATCACATGTTTGACAATTCTAGAATGGAATGTTCGCCGACATTCTAAAAGCAATGTCTGACCATTTTAGAATGGAATGTTCGTCAACATTCTAAATCACATTTTGACAATTCTAGAATGTAATTGTTCACCGACATTCTAATAGCAATGTCTGACCATTCTGGAATGGAATGTTTGTCAACAATCTAAATCACATGTTTGACAATTCTAGAATGGAATGGTCGCCGACATTCTAAAAGCAATGTCTGACAATTCTAGAATGGAATGTTCGTGATCATTCTAGAATGGAATGTTCTTCAACATTCTAAATCACATGTTGGACAATTCTAGAATGGAATGTTCGCCAATATTCTAATAGCAATGTCTGATCATTTTGGAATGGAATGTTGGTCAACATTCTAAATCACATGTTTGACAATTCTAGAACGGAATGTTAGCCGACATTCTAAAAGCAATGTCTGACCATTCTAGAATGGAATGTTCGTCAACATTCTAAATCACGTTTGACAATTCTAGAATGTAATGTTCGCCGACATTCTAATAGCAATGTCTGACCATTCTGGAATGGAATGTTTGTCAAAATTCTAAATCACATGTTTGACAATTCTAGAATGGAATGGTCGCCGACATTCTAAAAGCAATGTCTGACCATTTTAGAATGGAATGTTCGCTAACATTCTAAATCACATTTTTGACAATTCTAGAATGGAATGTTCGTGATCATTCTAAATCACATTGTCTGAATATTCTAGAATGGAATGTTCGCCGACATTCTAAAAACAATGTCTGACTATTATAGAATGGAATGTTCGCCAACATTCTAAATCACGTTTGACAATTCTAGAATGTAATGTTCGCCGACATTCTAATAGCAATGTCTGACCATTCTGGAATGGAATGTTTGTCAAAATTCTAAATCACATGTTTGACAATTCTAGAATGGAATGGTCGCCGACATTCTAAAAGCAATGTCTGACAATACTAGAATGGAATGTTCACCAACGTTCTAATAGCAATGTCTGACCATTCTGGAATGGAATGTTTGTCAACAATCTAAATCACATGTTTGACAATTCTAGAATGGAATGGTCGCCGACATTCTAAAAGCAATGTCTGACAATTCTAGAATGGAATGTTCGTGATCATTCTAGAATGAAATGTTCTTCAACATTCTAAATCACATGTTGGACAATTCTAGAATGGAATGTTCGCCAATATTCTAATAGCAATGTCTGATCATTTTGGAATGGAATGTTCGTCAACATTCTAAATTACATGTTTGACAATTCTAGAACGGAATGTTAGCCGACATTCTAAAAGCAATGTCTGACCATTCTAGAATGGAATGTTCGTCAACATTCTAAATCACATGTTTGACAATTCTAGAATGGAATGATCGCCGACATTCTAAAAGCAATGTCTGACCATTTTAGAATGGAATGTTCGTCAACATTCTAAATCACATTTTGACAATTCTAGAATGTAATTGTTCACCGACATTCTAATAGCAATGTCTGACCATTCTGGAATGGAATGTTTGTCAACAATCTAAATCACATGTTTGACAATTCTAGAATGGAATGGTCGCCGACATTCTAAAAGCAATGTCTGACAATTCTAGAATGGAATGTTCGTGATCATTCTAGAATGGAATGTTCTTCAACATTCTAAATCACATGTTGGACAATTCTAGAATGGAATGTTCGCCAATATTCTAATAGCAATGTCTGATCATTTTGGAATGGAATGTTGGTCAACATTCTAAATCACATGTTTGACAATTCTAGAACGGAATGTTAGCCGACATTCTAAAAGCAATGTCTGACCATTCTAGAATGGAATGTTCGTCAACATTCTAAATCACGTTTGACAATTCTAGAATGTAATGTTCGCCGACATTCTAATAGCAATGTCTGACCATTCTGGAATGGAATGTTTGTCAAAATTCTAAATCACATGTTTGACAATTCTAGAATGGAATGGTCGCCGACATTCTAAAAGCAATGTCTGACCATTTTAGAATGGAATGTTCGCTAACATTCTAAATCACATTTTTGACAATTCTAGAATGGAATGTTCGTGATCATTCTAAATCACATTGTCTGAATATTCTAGAATGGAATGTTCGCCGACATTCTAAAAACAATGTCTGACTATTATAGAATGGAATGTTCGCCAACATTCTAAATCACATGTTTGACAGTTCTAGAATATAATGTTCGCCAGCCTTCTGAATCACATTTTTGACAATTCTAGAATGGAATGCTCGCCAACATTCTAATAGCAATGTCTGACCATTCTTGAATGGAATGTTCGGCAACATTCTAAATGTTCTAGAATGTAATGTTCGTCAGAATTCCAGAACGTTGTTTGAATGTTTGAAAATTCTAGAATGGAATGCTTGTCAACATTCTAGAATGGAATGTTCATCAAGATTCTAAATCACATGTTTGACAATTCTAGAATGGAATTTTCGTCTACATTCTAAAAGCAATGTCTGACCATTCTAGAATGGAATGTTAGTCAACATTCTAAATCACATGTTTGACAATTCTAGAATGTAATGTTCGCCGACATTCTAATAACAATGTCTGACCATTCTGGAATGGAATGTTTGTCAACATTCTAAATCACATGTCTGACAATTCTAGAATGGAATGTTCGTCAACATTCTAAATCACATGTCTGACCATTCTAGAAAGGAATGTTTGTCAACATTCTAAATCACATGTTGGACAATTCTAGAATGGAATGTTCGCCAACATTCTAAAAACAATGTTTGACCATTCTGGATTGGAATGTTCGTCAACATTCTAAATCACATGTTTGACAATTCTAGAATGGAATGTTCGCCGACATTCTGAAAGCAATGTCTGACCATTCTGGAATGGAATGTTCGTCAACATTCTAAATCACGTTTGACAATTCTAGAATGTAATGTTCGCCGACATTCTAATAGCAATGTCTGACCATTCTGGAATGGAATGTTTGTCAAAATTCTAAATCACATGTTTGACAATTCTAGAATGGAATGATCGCCGACATTCTAAAAGCAATGTCTGACAATTCTAGAATGGAATGTTCACCAACGTTCTAATAGCAATGTCTGACCATTCTGGAATGGAATGTTTGTCAACAATCTAAATCACATGTTTGACAATTCTAGAATGGAATGGTCGCCGACATTCTAAAAGCAATGTCTGACAATTCTAGAATGGAATGTTCGTGATCATTCTAGAATGGAATGTTCTTCAACATTCTAAATCACATGTTGGACAATTCTAGAATGGAATGTTCGCCAATATTCTAATAGCAATGTCTGATCATTTTGGAATGGAATGTTCGTCAACATTCTAAATCACATGTTTGACAATTCTAGAACGGAATGTTAGCCGACATTCTAAAAGCAATGTCTGACCATTCTAGAATGGAATGTTCGTCAACATTCTAAATCACGTTTGACAATTCTAGAATGTAATGTTCGCCGACATTCTAATAGCAATGTCTGACCATTCTGGAATGGAATGTTTGTCAAAATTCTAAATCACATGTTTGACAATTCTAGAATGGAATGGTCGCCGACATTCTAAAAGCAATGTCTGACAATTCTAGAATGGAATGTTCACCAACGTTCTAATAGCAATGTCTGACCATTCTGGAATGGAATTTTTGTCAACATTCGAAATCACATGTTTGACAATACTAAAATGGAATGTTCGTCAACATCCTAATAGCAATGCTTGACAGTTCTAGAATGGAATGTTCGTCAACATTCTAAATCTCATGTTTGACAATTCTAGAATGGAATGTTAGCTGACATTCTAAAAGCAATGTCTGACCATTCTGGAATGGAATGTTCGTCAACATTCTAAATCACGTTTGATAATTCTAGAATGGAATGTTCGCCGACATTCTAAAAGCAATGTTTGACCATTCTGGAATGGAATGTTCGTCACCATTCTAAATCACATTTTTGACAATTCTAGAATGGAATGTTCGCCGACATTCTGAAAACATTGATGATTCTGGAATAGAATGTTCGTTAACATTCTAAATCACATGTTTGACCGTTCTAGAATGGAATGTTCACCAACATTCTAAATCACATGTTTGACAGTTCAAGAATGGAATGTTCGCTAACATTCTAAATCACATTTTTGACAATTCTAGAATGGAATGTTCGTGATCATTCTAAATCACATTGTCTGAATATTCTAGAATGGAATGTTCGCCGACATTCTAAAAACAATGTCTGACTATTATAGAATGGAATGTTCGCCAACATTCTAAATCACATGTTTGACAGTTCTAGAATATAATGTTCGCCAGCCTTCTGAATCACATTTTTGACAATTCTAGAATGGAATGCTCGCCAACATTCTAATAGCAATGTCTGACCATTCTTGAATGGAATGTTCGGCAACATTCTAAATGTTCTAGAATGTAATGTTCGTCAGAATTCCAGAACGTTGTTTGAATGTTTGAAAATTCTAGAATGGAATGCTTGTCAACATTCTAGAATGGAATGTTCATCAAGATTCTAAATCACATGTTTGACAATTCTAGAATGGAATTTTCGTCTACATTCTAAAAGCAATGTCTGACCATTCTAGAATGGAATGTTAGTCAACATTCTAAATCACATGTTTGACAATTCTAGAATGTAATGTTCGCCGACATTCTAATAACAATGTCTGACCATTCTGGAATGGAATGTTTGTCAACATTCTAAATCACATGTCTGACAATTCTAGAATGGAATGTTCGTCAACATTCTAAATCACATGTCTGACCATTCTAGAAAGGAATGTTTGTCAACATTCTAAATCACATGTTGGACAATTCTAGAATGGAATGTTCGCCAACATTCTAAAAACAATGTTTGACCATTCTGGATTGGAATGTTCGTCAACATTCTAAATCACATGTTTGACAATTCTAGAATGGAATGTTCGCCGACATTCTGAAAGCAATGTCTGACCATTCTGGAATGGAATGTTCGTCAACATTCTAAATCACGTTTGACAATTCTAGAATGTAATGTTCGCCGACATTCTAATAGCAATGTCTGACCATTCTGGAATGGAATGTTTGTCAAAATTCTAAATCACATGTTTGACAATTCTAGAATGGAATGATCGCCGACATTCTAAAAGCAATGTCTGACAATTCTAGAATGGAATGTTCACCAACGTTCTAATAGCAATGTCTGACCATTCTGGAATGGAATGTTTGTCAACAATCTAAATCACATGTTTGACAATTCTAGAATGGAATGGTCGCCGACATTCTAAAAGCAATGTCTGACAATTCTAGAATGGAATGTTCGTGATCATTCTAGAATGGAATGTTCTTCAACATTCTAAATCACATGTTGGACAATTCTAGAATGGAATGTTCGCCAATATTCTAATAGCAATGTCTGATCATTTTGGAATGGAATGTTCGTCAACATTCTAAATCACATGTTTGACAATTCTAGAACGGAATGTTAGCCGACATTCTAAAAGCAATGTCTGACCATTCTAGAATGGAATGTTCGTCAACATTCTAAATCACGTTTGACAATTCTAGAATGTAATGTTCGCCGACATTCTAATAGCAATGTCTGACCATTCTGGAATGGAATGTTTGTCAAAATTCTAAATCACATGTTTGACAATTCTAGAATGGAATGGTCGCCGACATTCTAAAAGCAATGTCTGACAATTCTAGAATGGAATGTTCACCAACGTTCTAATAGCAATGTCTGACCATTCTGGAATGGAATTTTTGTCAACATTCGAAATCACATGTTTGACAATACTAAAATGGAATGTTCGTCAACATCCTAATAGCAATGCTTGACAGTTCTAGAATGGAATGTTCGTCAACATTCTAAATCTCATGTTTGACAATTCTAGAATGGAATGTTAGCTGACATTCTAAAAGCAATGTCTGACCATTCTGGAATGGAATGTTCGTCAACATTCTAAATCACGTTTGATAATTCTAGAATGGAATGTTCGCCGACATTCTAAAAGCAATGTTTGACCATTCTGGAATGGAATGTTCGTCACCATTCTAAATCACATTTTTGACAATTCTAGAATGGAATGTTCGCCGACATTCTGAAAACATTGATGATTCTGGAATAGAATGTTCGTTAACATTCTAAATCACATGTTTGACCGTTCTAGAATGGAATGTTCACCAACATTCTAAATCACATGTTTGACAGTTCAAGAATGGAATGTTCGCTAACATTCTAAATCACATTTTTGACAATTCTAGAATGGAATGTTCGTGATCATTCTAAATCACATTGTCTGAATATTCTAGAATGGAATGTTCGCCGACATTCTAAAAACAATGTCTGACTATTATAGAATGGAATGTTCGCCAACATTCTAAATCACATGTTTGACAGTTCTAGAATATAATGTTCGCCAGCCTTCTGAATCACATTTTTGACAATTCTAGAATGGAATGCTCGCCAACATTCTAATAGCAATGTCTGACCATTCTTGAATGGAATGTTCGGCAACATTCTAAATGTTCTAGAATGTAATGTTCGTCAGAATTCCAGAACGTTGTTTGAATGTTTGAAAATTCTAGAATGGAATGCTTGTCAACATTCTAGAATGGAATGTTCATCAAGATTCTAAATCACATGTTTGACAATTCTAGAATGGAATTTTCGTCTACATTCTAAAAGCAATGTCTGACCATTCTAGAATGTAATGTTAGTCAACATTCTAAATCACATGTTTGACAATTCTAGAATGTAATGTTCGCCGACATTCTAATAACAATGTCTGACCATTCTGGAATGGAATGTTTGTCAACATTCTAAATCACATGTCTGACAATTCTAGAATGGAATGTTCGTCAACATTCTAAATCACATGTCTGACCATTCTAGAAAGGAATGTTTGTCAACATTCTAAATCACATGTTGGACAATTCTAGAATGGAATGTTCGCCAACATTCTAAAAACAATGTTTGACCATTCTGGATTGGAATGTTCGTCAACATTCTAAATCACATGTTTGACAATTCTAGAATGGAATGTTCGCCGACATTCTGAAAGCAATGTCTGACCATTCTGGAATGGAATGTTCGTCAACATTCTAAATCACGTTTGACAATTCTAGAATGGAATGTTCACCGACATTCTAAAAGCAATGTTTGACCATTCTGGAATGGAATGTTCGTCACTATTCTAAATCACATGTCTGACCATTCTAGAATGGAATGTTTGTCAACATTCTAAATCACATGTTTGACAGTTCTGGAATGTAATGTTCGCCAACATTCTAAATCACATTGTTGACAGTTCTAGAATGGAATGTTCGTCAGAATTCCAGAAGGTTGTTTGAATGTTTGAAAATTCTAGAATGGAATGTTTGTCAACATTTTAGAATGGAATGTTCAACATTCTAAATAACACATTTGACAATTCTAGAATGGAATGTTTGTGATCATTCTAAATCACATTGTCTGACAATTCTATGATGGAATGTTCACCGACAATCTAAAAGCAATGTCTGACCATTCTAGAATGGAATGTTCATCAAATTCTAGATCACATGTTTGACAATTCTAGAATGGAATGTTTGTCAACATTCTAGAATGGAATGTTCGTCAGAATTCCAGAACGTTGTTTGAATGTTAGAAAATTCTAGAATGGAATGTTTGTCAACATTCTAGAATGGAATGTTCGTCAACCTTCTAAGTCACGTGTTTGACAATTCTAGAATGGAATGTTCGTCAACATTCCAAATCACATTTTGACAATTCTAGAATGTAATGTTCACCGACATTCTAATAACAATGTCTGACCATTCCGGAATGGGATGTTTGTCAACATTCTAAATTACATGTTTGATAATTCTAGAATGGAATGTTCGTCAACATCCTAATAGCAATGCTTGACAGTTCTAGAATGGAATGTTCACCAACGTTCTAATAGCAATGTCTGACCATTCTGGAATGGAATTTTTGTCAACATTCAAAATCACATTTGACAATTCTAGAATGGAATGTTCGTCAACATCCTAATAGCAATGCTTGAGAGATCTAGAAAGGAATGTTCGTCAACATTCTAAATCACGTTTGACAATTCTAGAATGGAATGTTCGCCGACATTCTAAAAGCAATGTTTGACCATTCTGGAATGGAATGTTCGTCACCATTCTAAATCACATTTTTGACAATTCTAGAATGGAATGTTCGCCGACATTCTGAAAACAATGTCTGATGATTCTGGAATAGAATGTTCGTTAACATTCTAAATCACATGTTTGACAGTTCTAGAATGGAATGTTCACCAACTTTCTAAATCACATGTTTAACAGTTCAAGAATGGAATGTTCGCTAAAATTCTAAATCACATTTTTGACAATTCTAGAATGGAATGTTCGTGATCATTCTAAATCACATTGTCTGAATATTCTAGAATGGAATGCTCGCCGACATTCTAAAAGCAATGTCTGACCATTCTAGAATGGAATGTTCGTCAACATTCTAAATCACATGTTTGACAGTTCTAGAATATAATGTTCGCCAGCCTTCTAAATCACATTTTTGACAATTCTAGAATGGAATGCTCGCCAACATTCTAATAGCAATGTCTGACCATTCTGGAATGGAATGTTCGTCAACATCCTAATAGCAATGCTTGACAGTTCTAGAATGGAATTTTCGTCAGAATTCCAGAACGTTGTTTGAATGTTTGAAAATTCTAGAATGGAATGTTCGTCAACATTCTAATGGAATGTTCGTTAACATTCAAAATCACATTTTTGAAAGTTCTAGAATGTAATGTTCGCCAACATTCTAAATCACATTTTTGACAATTCTAGAATGAATTGTTCGTGATAATTCTAAATCACTTTTGTCTGACAATTCTAGAATGGAATGTTCGCCGACATTCTAAAAGCAATGTCTGACCATTTTATAATGGAATGTTCGTCAACATTCTAAATCACATTTTGACAATTCTAGAATGTAATGTTCACCGACATTCTAATAGCAATGTCTGACCATTCTGGAATGGAATGTTTGTCAACAATCTAAATCACATGTTTGACAATTCTAGAATGGAATGGTCGCCGACATTCTAAAAGCAATGTCTGACAATTCTAGAATGGAATGTTCGTGATCATTCTAGAATGGAATGTTCTTCAACATTCTAAATCACATGTTGGACAATTCTAGAATGGAATGTTCGCCAATATTCTAATAGCAATGTCTGATCATTTTGGAATGGAATGTTCGTCAACATTCTAAATCACATGTTTGACAATTCTAGAACGGAATGTTAGCCGACATTCTAAAAGCAATGTCTGACCATTCTAGAATGGAATGTTCGTCAACATTCTAAATCACGTTTGACAATTCTAGAATGTAATGTTCGCCGACATTCTAATAGCAATGTCTGACCATTCTGGAATGGAATGTTTGTCAAAATTCTAAATCACATGTTTGACAATTCTAGAATGGAATGGTCGCCGACATTCTAAAAGCAATGTCTGACAATTCTAGAATGGAATGTTCACCAACGTTCTAATAGCAATGTCTGACCATTCTGGAATGGAATTTTTGTCAACATTCGAAATCACATGTTTGACAATACTAAAATGGAATGTTCGTCAACATCCTAATAGCAATGCTTGACAGTTCTAGAATGGAATGTTCGTCAACATTCCAAATCTCATGTTTGACAATTCTAGAATGGAATGTTAGCTGACATTCTAAAAGCAATGTCTGACCATTCTGGAATGGAATGTTCGTCAACATTCTAAATCACGTTTGATAATTCTAGAATGGAATGTTCGCCGACATTCTAAAAGCAATGTTTGACCATTCTGGAATGGAATGTTCGTCACCATTCTAAATCACATTTTTGACAATTCTAGAATGGAATGTTCGCCGACATTCTGAAAACATTGATGATTCTGGAATAGAATGTTCGTTAACATTCTAAATCACATGTTTGACCGTTCTAGAATGGAATGTTCACCAACATTCTAAATCACATGTTTGACAGTTCAAGAATGGAATGTTCGCTAACATTCTAAATCACATTTTTGACAATTCTAGAATGGAATGTTCGTGATCATTCTAAATCACATTGTCTGAATATTCTAGAATGGAATGTTCGCCGACATTCTAAAAACAATGTCTGACTATTATAGAATGGAATGTTCGCCAACATTCTAAATCACATGTTTGACAGTTCTAGAATATAATGTTCGCCAGCCTTCTGAATCACATTTTTGACAATTCTAGAATGGAATGCTCGCCAACATTCTAATAGCAATGTCTGACCATTCTTGAATGGAATGTTCGGCAACATTCTAAATGTTCTAGAATGTAATGTTCGTCAGAATTCCAGAACGTTGTTTGAATGTTTGAAAATTCTAGAATGGAATGCTTGTCAACATTCTAGAATGGAATGTTCATCAAGATTCTAAATCACATGTTTGACAATTCTAGAATGGAATTTTCGTCTACATTCTAAAAGCAATGTCTGACCATTCTAGAATGTAATGTTAGTCAACATTCTAAATCACATGTTTGACAATTCTAGAATGTAATGTTCGCCGACATTCTAATAACAATGTCTGACCATTCTGGAATGGAATGTTTGTCAACATTCTAAATCACATGTCTGACAATTCTAGAATGGAATGTTCGTCAACATTCTAAATCACATGTCTGACCATTCTAGAAAGGAATGTTTGTCAACATTCTAAATCACATGTTGGACAATTCTAGAATGGAATGTTCGCCAACATTCTAAAAACAATGTTTGACCATTCTGGATTGGAATGTTCGTCAACATTCTAAATCACATGTTTGACAATTCTAGAATGGAATGTTCGCCGACATTCTGAAAGCAATGTCTGACCATTCTGGAATGGAATGTTCGTCAACATTCTAAATCACGTTTGACAATTCTAGAATGGAATGTTCACCGACATTCTAAAAGCAATGTTTGACCATTCTGGAATGGAATGTTCGTCACTATTCTAAATCACATGTCTGACCATTCTAGAATGGAATGTTTGTCAACATTCTAAATCACATGTTTGACAGTTCTGGAATGTAATGTTCGCCAACATTCTAAATCACATTGTTGACAGTTCTAGAATGGAATGTTCGTCAGAATTCCAGAAGGTTGTTTGAATGTTTGAAAATTCTAGAATGGAATGTTTGTCAACATTTTAGAATGGAATGTTCAACATTCTAAATAACACATTTGACAATTCTAGAATGGAATGTTTGTGATCATTCTAAATCACATTGTCTGACAATTCTATGATGGAATGTTCACCGACAATCTAAAAGCAATGTCTGACCATTCTAGAATGGAATGTTCATCAAATTCTAGATCACATGTTTGACAATTCTAGAATGGAATGTTTGTCAACATTCTAGAATGGAATGTTCGTCAGAATTCCAGAACGTTGTTTGAATGTTAGAAAATTCTAGAATGGAATGTTTGTCAACATTCTAGAATGGAATGTTCGTCAACCTTCTAAGTCACGTGTTTGACAATTCTAGAATGGAATGTTCGTCAACATTCCAAATCACATTTTGACAATTCTAGAATGTAATGTTCACCGACATTCTAATAACAATGTCTGACCATTCCGGAATGGGATGTTTGTCAACATTCTAAATTACATGTTTGATAATTCTAGAATGGAATGTTCGTCAACATCCTAATAGCAATGCTTGACAGTTCTAGAATGGAATGTTCACCAACGTTCTAATAGCAATGTCTGACCATTCTGGAATGGAATTTTTGTCAACATTCAAAATCACATTTGACAATTCTAGAATGGAATGTTCGTCAACATCCTAATAGCAATGCTTGAGAGATCTAGAAAGGAATGTTCGTCAACATTCTAAATCACGTTTGACAATTCTAGAATGGAATGTTCGCCGACATTCTAAAAGCAATGTTTGACCATTCTGGAATGGAATGTTCGTCACCATTCTAAATCACATTTTTGACAATTCTAGAATGGAATGTTCGCCGACATTCTGAAAACAATGTCTGATGATTCTGGAATAGAATGTTCGTTAACATTCTAAATCACATGTTTGACAGTTCTAGAATGGAATGTTCACCAACTTTCTAAATCACATGTTTAACAGTTCAAGAATGGAATGTTCGCTAAAATTCTAAATCACATTTTTGACAATTCTAGAATGGAATGTTCGTGATCATTCTAAATCACATTGTCTGAATATTCTAGAATGGAATGCTCGCCGACATTCTAAAAGCAATGTCTGACCATTCTAGAATGGAATGTTCGTCAACATTCTAAATCACATGTTTGACAGTTCTAGAATATAATGTTCGCCAGCCTTCTAAATCACATTTTTGACAATTCTAGAATGGAATGCTCGCCAACATTCTAATAGCAATGTCTGACCATTCTGGAATGGAATGTTCGTCAACATCCTAATAGCAATGCTTGACAGTTCTAGAATGGAATTTTCGTCAGAATTCCAGAACGTTGTTTGAATGTTTGAAAATTCTAGAATGGAATGTTCGTCAACATTCTAATGGAATGTTCGTTAACATTCAAAATCACATTTTTGAAAGTTCTAGAATGTAATGTTCGCCAACATTCTAAATCACATTTTTGACAATTCTAGAATGAATTGTTCGTGATAATTCTAAATCACTTTTGTCTGACAATTCTAGAATGGAATGTTCGCCGACATTCTAAAAGCAATGTCTGACCATTTTATAATGGAATGTTCGTCAACATTCTAAATCACATTTTGACAATTCTAGAATGTAATGTTCACCGACATTCTAATAGCAATGTCTGACCATTCTGGAATGGAATGTTTGTCAACAATCTAAATCACATGTTTGACAATTCTAGAATGGAATGGTCGCCGACATTCTAAAAGCAATGTCTGACAATTCTAGAATGGAATGTTCGTGATCATTCTAGAATGGAATGTTCTTCAACATTCTAAATCACATGTTGGACAATTCTAGAATGGAATGTTCGCCAATATTCTAATAGCAATGTCTGATCATTTTGGAATGGAATGTTCGTCAACATTCTAAATCACATGTTTGACAATTCTAGAACGGAATGTTAGCCGACATTCTAAAAGCAATGTCTGACCATTCTAGAATGGAATGTTCGTCAACATTCTAAATCACGTTTGACAATTCTAGAATGTAATGTTCGCCGACATTCTAATAGCAATGTCTGACCATTCTGGAATGGAATGTTTGTCAAAATTCTAAATCACATGTTTGACAATTCTAGAATGGAATGGTCGCCGACATTCTAAAAGCAATGTCTGACAATTCTAGAATGGAATGTTCACCAACGTTCTAATAGCAATGTCTGACCATTCTGGAATGGAATTTTTGTCAACATTCGAAATCACATGTTTGACAATACTAAAATGGAATGTTCGTCAACATCCTAATAGCAATGCTTGACAGTTCTAGAATGGAATGTTCGTCAACATTCCAAATCTCATGTTTGACAATTCTAGAATGGAATGTTAGCTGACATTCTAAAAGCAATGTCTGACCATTCTGGAATGGAATGTTCGTCAACATTCTAAATCACGTTTGATAATTCTAGAATGGAATGTTCGCCGACATTCTAAAAGCAATGTTTGACCATTCTGGAATGGAATGTTCGTCACCATTCTAAATCACATTTTTGACAATTCTAGAATGGAATGTTCGCCGACATTCTGAAAACATTGATGATTCTGGAATAGAATGTTCGTTAACATTCTAAATCACATGTTTGACCGTTCTAGAATGGAATGTTCACCAACATTCTAAATCACATGTTTGACAGTTCAAGAATGGAATGTTCGCTAACATTCTAAATCACATTTTTGACAATTCTAGAATGGAATGTTCGTGATCATTCTAAATCACATTGTCTGAATATTCTAGAATGGAATGTTCGCCGACATTCTAAAAACAATGTCTGACTATTATAGAATGGAATGTTCGCCAACATTCTAAATCACATGTTTGACAGTTCTAGAATATAATGTTCGCCAGCCTTCTGAATCACATTTTTGACAATTCTAGAATGGAATGCTCGCCAACATTCTAATAGCAATGTCTGACCATTCTTGAATGGAATGTTCGGCAACATTCTAAATGTTCTAGAATGTAATGTTCGTCAGAATTCCAGAACGTTGTTTGAATGTTTGAAAATTCTAGAATGGAATGCTTGTCAACATTCTAGAATGGAATGTTCATCAAGATTCTAAATCACATGTTTGACAATTCTAGAATGGAATTTTCGTCTACATTCTAAAAGCAATGTCTGACCATTCTAGAATGTAATGTTAGTCAACATTCTAAATCACATGTTTGACAATTCTAGAATGTAATGTTCGCCGACATTCTAATAACAATGTCTGACCATTCTGGAATGGAATGTTTGTCAACATTCTAAATCACATGTCTGACAATTCTAGAATGGAATGTTCGTCAACATTCTAAATCACATGTCTGACCATTCTAGAAAGGAATGTTTGTCAACATTCTAAATCACATGTTGGACAATTCTAGAATGGAATGTTCGCCAACATTCTAAAAACAATGTTTGACCATTCTGGATTGGAATGTTCGTCAACATTCTAAATCACATGTTTGACAATTCTAGAATGGAATGTTCGCCGACATTCTGAAAGCAATGTCTGACCATTCTGGAATGGAATGTTCGTCAACATTCTAAATCACGTTTGACAATTCTAGAATGGAATGTTCACCGACATTCTAAAAGCAATGTTTGACCATTCTGGAATGGAATGTTCGTCACTATTCTAAATCACATGTCTGACCATTCTAGAATGGAATGTTTGTCAACATTCTAAATCACATGTTTGACAGTTCTGGAATGTAATGTTCGCCAACATTCTAAATCACATTGTTGACAGTTCTAGAATGGAATGTTCGTCAGAATTCCAGAAGGTTGTTTGAATGTTTGAAAATTCTAGAATGGAATGTTTGTCAACATTTTAGAATGGAATGTTCAACATTCTAAATAACACATTTGACAATTCTAGAATGGAATGTTTGTGATCATTCTAAATCACATTGTCTGACAATTCTATGATGGAATGTTCACCGACAATCTAAAAGCAATGTCTGACCATTCTAGAATGGAATGTTCATCAAATTCTAGATCACATGTTTGACAATTCTAGAATGGAATGTTTGTCAACATTCTAGAATGGAATGTTCGTCAGAATTCCAGAACGTTGTTTGAATGTTTGAAAATTCTAGAATGGAATGTTTGTCAACATTCTAGAATGGAATGTTCGTCAACCTTCTAAATCACGTGTTTGACAATTCTAGAATGGAATGTTCGTCAACATTCCAAATCACATTTTGACAATTCTAGAATGTAATGTTCACCGACATTCTAATAACAATGTCTGACCATTCCGGAATGGGATGTTTGTCAACATTCTAAATTACATGTTTGATAATTCTAGAATGGAATGTTCGTCAACATCCTAATAGCAATGCTTGAGAGATCTAGAAAGGAATGTTCGTCAACATTCTAAATCACGTTTGACAATTCTAGAATGGAATGTTCGCCGACATTCTAAAAGCAATGTTTGACCATTCTGGAATGGAATGTTCGTCACCATTCTAAATCACATTTTTGACAATTCTAGAATGGAATGTTCGCCGACATTCTGAAAACAATGTCTGATGATTCTGGAATAGAATGTTCGTTAACATTCTAAATCACATGTTTGACAGTTCTAGAATGGAATGTTCACCAACTTTCTAAATCACATGTTTAACAGTTCAAGAATGGAATGTTCGCTAACATTCTAAATCACATTTTTGACAATTCTAGAATGGAATGTTCGTGATCATTCTAAATCACATTGTCTGAATATTCTAGAATGGAATGCTCGCCGACATTCTAAAAGCAATGTCTGACCATTCTAGAATGGAATGTTCGTCAACATTCTAAATCACATGTTTGACAGTTCTAGAATATAATGTTCGCCAGCCTTCTAAATCACATTTTTGACAATTCTAGAATGGAATGCTCGCCAACATTCTAATAGCAATGTCTGACCATTCTGGAATGGAATGTTCGTCAACATCCTAATAGCAATGCTTGACAGTTCTAGAATGGAATTTTCGTCAGAATTCCAGAACGTTGTTTGAATGTTTGAAAATTCTAGAATGGAATGTTCGTCAACATTCTAATGGAATGTTCGTTAACATTCAAAATCACATTTTTGAAAGTTCTAGAATGTAATGTTCGCCAACATTCTAAATCACATTTTTGACAATTCTAGAATGAATTGTTCGTGATAATTCTAAATCACTTTTGTCTGACAATTCTAGAATGGAATGTTCGCCGACATTCTAAAAGCAATGTCTGACCATTTTATAATGGAATGTTCGTCAACATTCTAAATCACATTTTGACAATTCTAGAATGTAATGTTCACCGACATTCTAATAGCAATGTCTGACCATTCTGGAATGGAATGTTTGTCAACAATCTAAATCACATGTTTGACAATTCTAGAATGGAATGGTCGCCGACATTCTAAAAGCAATGTCTGACAATTCTAGAATGGAATGTTCGTGATCATTCTAGAATGGAATGTTCTTCAACATTCTAAATCACATGTTGGACAATTCTAGAATGGAATGTTCGCCAATATTCTAATAGCAATGTCTGATCATTTTGGAATGGAATGTTCGTCAACATTCTAAATCACATGTTTGACAATTCTAGAACGGAATGTTAGCCGACATTCTAAAAGCAATGTCTGACCATTCTAGAATGGAATGTTCGTCAACATTCTAAATCACGTTTGACAATTCTAGAATGTAATGTTCGCCGACATTCTAATAGCAATGTCTGACCATTCTGGAATGGAATGTTTGTCAAAATTCTAAATCACATGTTTGACAATTCTAGAATGGAATGGTCGCCGACATTCTAAAAGCAATGTCTGACAATTCTAGAATGGAATGTTCACCAACGTTCTAATAGCAATGTCTGACCATTCTGGAATGGAATGTTTGTCAACAATCTAAATCACATGTTTGACAATTCTAGAATGGAATGGTCGCCGACATTCTAAAAGCAATGTCTGACAATTCTAGAATGGAATGTTCGTGATCATTCTAGAATGGAATGTTCTTCAACATTCTAAATCACATGTTGGACAATTCTAGAATGGAATGTTCGCCAATATTCTAATAGCAATGTCTGATCATTTTGGAATGGAATGTTCGTCAACATTCTAAATCACATGTTTGACAATTCTAGAACGGAATGTTAGCCGACATTCTAAAAGCAATGTCTGACCATTCTAGAATGGAATGTTCGTCAACATTCTAAATCACGTTTGACAATTCTAGAATGTAATGTTCGCCGACATTCTAATAGCAATGTCTGACCATTCTGGAATGGAATGTTTGTCAAAATTCTAAATCACATGTTTGACAATTCTAGAATGGAATGGTCGCCGACATTCTAAAAGCAATGTCTGACAATTCTAGAATGGAATGTTCACCAACGTTCTAATAGCAATGTCTGACCATTCTGGAATGGAATTTTTGTCAACATTCGAAATCACATGTTTGACAATACTAAAATGGAATGTTCGTCAACATCCTAATAGCAATGCTTGACAGTTCTAGAATGGAATGTTCGTCAACATTCCAAATCTCATGTTTGACAATTCTAGAATGGAATGTTAGCTGACATTCTAAAAGCAATGTCTGACCATTCTGGAATGGAATGTTCGTCAACATTCTAAATCACGTTTGATAATTCTAGAATGGAATGTTCGCCGACATTCTAAAAGCAATGTTTGACCATTCTGGAATGGAATGTTCGTCACCATTCTAAATCACATTTTTGACAATTCTAGAATGGAATGTTCGCCGACATTCTGAAAACATTGATGATTCTGGAATAGAATGTTCGTTAACATTCTAAATCACATGTTTGACCGTTCTAGAATGGAATGTTCACCAACATTCTAAATCACATGTTTGACAGTTCAAGAATGGAATGTTCGCTAACATTCTAAATCACATTTTTGACAATTCTAGAATGGAATGTTCGTGATCATTCTAAATCACATTGTCTGAATATTCTAGAATGGAATGTTCGCCGACATTCTAAAAACAATGTCTGACTATTATAGAATGGAATGTTCGCCAACATTCTAAATCACATGTTTGACAGTTCTAGAATATAATGTTCGCCAGCCTTCTGAATCACATTTTTGACAATTCTAGAATGGAATGCTCGCCAACATTCTAATAGCAATGTCTGACCATTCTTGAATGGAATGTTCGGCAACATTCTAAATGTTCTAGAATGTAATGTTCGTCAGAATTCCAGAACGTTGTTTGAATGTTTGAAAATTCTAGAATGGAATGCTTGTCAACATTCTAGAATGGAATGTTCATCAAGATTCTAAATCACATGTTTGACAATTCTAGAATGGAATTTTCGTCTACATTCTAAAAGCAATGTCTGACCATTCTAGAATGTAATGTTAGTCAACATTCTAAATCACATGTTTGACAATTCTAGAATGTAATGTTCGCCGACATTCTAATAACAATGTCTGACCATTCTGGAATGGAATGTTTGTCAACATTCTAAATCACATGTCTGACAATTCTAGAATGGAATGTTCGTCAACATTCTAAATCACATGTCTGACCATTCTAGAAAGGAATGTTTGTCAACATTCTAAATCACATGTTGGACAATTCTAGAATGGAATGTTCGCCAACATTCTAAAAACAATGTTTGACCATTCTGGATTGGAATGTTCGTCAACATTCTAAATCACATGTTTGACAATTCTAGAATGGAATGTTCGCCGACATTCTGAAAGCAATGTCTGACCATTCTGGAATGGAATGTTCGTCAACATTCTAAATCACGTTTGACAATTCTAGAATGGAATGTTCACCGACATTCTAAAAGCAATGTTTGACCATTCTGGAATGGAATGTTCGTCACTATTCTAAATCACATGTCTGACCATTCTAGAATGGAATGTTTGTCAACATTCTAAATCACATGTTTGACAGTTCTGGAATGTAATGTTCGCCAACATTCTAAATCACATTGTTGACAGTTCTAGAATGGAATGTTCGTCAGAATTCCAGAAGGTTGTTTGAATGTTTGAAAATTCTAGAATGGAATGTTTGTCAACATTTTAGAATGGAATGTTCAACATTCTAAATAACACATTTGACAATTCTAGAATGGAATGTTTGTGATCATTCTAAATCACATTGTCTGACAATTCTATGATGGAATGTTCACCGACAATCTAAAAGCAATGTCTGACCATTCTAGAATGGAATGTTCATCAAATTCTAGATCACATGTTTGACAATTCTAGAATGGAATGTTTGTCAACATTCTAGAATGGAATGTTCGTCAGAATTCCAGAACGTTGTTTGAATGTTTGAAAATTCTAGAATGGAATGTTTGTCAACATTCTAGAATGGAATGTTCGTCAACCTTCTAAATCACGTGTTTGACAATTCTAGAATGGAATGTTCGTCAACATTCCAAATCACATTTTGACAATTCTAGAATGTAATGTTCACCGACATTCTAATAACAATGTCTGACCATTCCGGAATGGGATGTTTGTCAACATTCTAAATTACATGTTTGATAATTCTAGAATGGAATGTTCGTCAACATCCTAATAGCAATGCTTGAGAGATCTAGAAAGGAATGTTCGTCAACATTCTAAATCACGTTTGACAATTCTAGAATGGAATGTTCGCCGACATTCTAAAAGCAATGTTTGACCATTCTGGAATGGAATGTTCGTCACCATTCTAAATCACATTTTTGACAATTCTAGAATGGAATGTTCGCCGACATTCTGAAAACAATGTCTGATGATTCTGGAATAGAATGTTCGTTAACATTCTAAATCACATGTTTGACAGTTCTAGAATGGAATGTTCACCAACTTTCTAAATCACATGTTTAACAGTTCAAGAATGGAATGTTCGCTAACATTCTAAATCACATTTTTGACAATTCTAGAATGGAATGTTCGTGATCATTCTAAATCACATTGTCTGAATATTCTAGAATGGAATGCTCGCCGACATTCTAAAAGCAATGTCTGACCATTCTAGAATGGAATGTTCGTCAACATTCTAAATCACATGTTTGACAGTTCTAGAATATAATGTTCGCCAGCCTTCTAAATCACATTTTTGACAATTCTAGAATGGAATGCTCGCCAACATTCTAATAGCAATGTCTGACCATTCTGGAATGGAATGTTCGTCAACATCCTAATAGCAATGCTTGACAGTTCTAGAATGGAATTTTCGTCAGAATTCCAGAACGTTGTTTGAATGTTTGAAAATTCTAGAATGGAATGTTCGTCAACATTCTAATGGAATGTTCGTTAACATTCAAAATCACATTTTTGAAAGTTCTAGAATGTAATGTTCGCCAACATTCTAAATCACATTTTTGACAATTCTAGAATGAATTGTTCGTGATAATTCTAAATCACTTTTGTCTGACAATTCTAGAATGGAATGTTCGCCGACATTCTAAAAGCAATGTCTGACCATTTTATAATGGAATGTTCGTCAACATTCTAAATCACATTTTGACAATTCTAGAATGTAATGTTCACCGACATTCTAATAGCAATGTCTGACCATTCTGGAATGGAATGTTTGTCAACAATCTAAATCACATGTTTGACAATTCTAGAATGGAATGGTCGCCGACATTCTAAAAGCAATGTCTGACAATTCTAGAATGGAATGTTCGTGATCATTCTAGAATGGAATGTTCTTCAACATTCTAAATCACATGTTGGACAATTCTAGAATGGAATGTTCGCCAATATTCTAATAGCAATGTCTGATCATTTTGGAATGGAATGTTCGTCAACATTCTAAATCACATGTTTGACAATTCTAGAACGGAATGTTAGCCGACATTCTAAAAGCAATGTCTGACCATTCTAGAATGGAATGTTCGTCAACATTCTAAATCACGTTTGACAATTCTAGAATGTAATGTTCGCCGACATTCTAATAGCAATGTCTGACCATTCTGGAATGGAATGTTTGTCAAAATTCTAAATCACATGTTTGACAATTCTAGAATGGAATGGTCGCCGACATTCTAAAAGCAATGTCTGACAATTCTAGAATGGAATGTTCACCAACGTTCTAATAGCAATGTCTGACCATTCTGGAATGGAATGTTTGTCAACAATCTAAATCACATGTTTGACAATTCTAGAATGGAATGGTCGCCGACATTCTAAAAGCAATGTCTGACAATTCTAGAATGGAATGTTCGTGATCATTCTAGAATGGAATGTTCTTCAACATTCTAAATCACATGTTGGACAATTCTAGAATGGAATGTTCGCCAATATTCTAATAGCAATGTCTGATCATTTTGGAATGGAATGTTCGTCAACATTCTAAATCACATGTTTGACAATTCTAGAACGGAATGTTAGCCGACATTCTAAAAGCAATGTCTGACCATTCTAGAATGGAATGTTCGTCAACATTCTAAATCACGTTTGACAATTCTAGAATGTAATGTTCGCCGACATTCTAATAGCAATGTCTGACCATTCTGGAATGGAATGTTTGTCAAAATTCTAAATCACATGTTTGACAATTCTAGAATGGAATGGTCGCCGACATTCTAAAAGCAATGTCTGACAATTCTAGAATGGAATGTTCACCAACGTTCTAATAGCAATGTCTGACCATTCTGGAATGGAATTTTTGTCAACATTCGAAATCACATGTTTGACAATACTAAAATGGAATGTTCGTCAACATCCTAATAGCAATGCTTGACAGTTCTAGAATGGAATGTTCGTCAACATTCTAAATCTCATGTTTGACAATTCTAGAATGGAATGTTAGCTGACATTCTAAAAGCAATGTCTGACCATTCTGGAATGGAATGTTCGTCAACATTCTAAATCACGTTTGATAATTCTAGAATGGAATGTTCGCCGACATTCTAAAAGCAATGTTTGACCATTCTGGAATGGAATGTTCGTCACCATTCTAAATCACATTTTTGACAATTCTAGAATGGAATGTTCGCCGACATTCTGAAAACATTGATGATTCTGGAATAGAATGTTCGTTAACATTCTAAATCACATGTTTGACCGTTCTAGAATGGAATGTTCACCAACATTCTAAATCACATGTTTGACAGTTCAAGAATGGAATGTTCGCTAACATTCTAAATCACATTTTTGACAATTCTAGAATGGAATGTTCGTGATCATTCTAAATCACATTGTCTGAATATTCTAGAATGGAATGTTCGCCGACATTCTAAAAACAATGTCTGACTATTATAGAATGGAATGTTCGCCAACATTCTAAATCACATGTTTGACAGTTCTAGAATGGAATGTTCACCAAAATTCTAATAGCAATGTCTGACCATTCTGGAATGGAATGTTCGTCAGAATTCCAGAACGTTGTTTGAATGAAAATTCTAGAATGGAACTTTCCTGAACACCATAAAATGAAACGTTTGAAAATTCTAGAATGGAATGTTCGTGATCATTCTAGAATGGAATGTTCTTCAACATTCTAAATCACATGTTTGACAATTCTAGAATGGAATGTTCGCCAACATTCTATAAACAATGTTTGACCATTTTGGAATGGAATGTTCTTCAACATTCTAAATCACATTGTCTGACAGTTCTAGAATGTGATGTTCGCAAACATTCTAACAGCAATGTCTGACCATTCTGGAATGGAATGTTTGCCAAAATTCTAAATCACATATTTGACAATTCTAGAATGGAATGTTCGGCAACCTTCCAATAGCAATGTCTGACCATTGTGGAATAGAATTTTCGGCAACATTCTAAATCACATGTTTGACAAATCGTGAATGGAATGTTCGCCGACATTCTAAAAGCAATGTCTGACCATTCTAGAATGGAATGTTCGTCAACATTCTAAATCACATGTTTGACAGTTCTAGAATATAATGTTCGCCAGCCTTCTAAATCACATTTTTGACAATTCTAGAATGGAATGCTCGCCAACATTCTAATAGCAATGTCTGACCATTCTGGAATGGAATGTTCGTCAACATCCTAATAGCAATGCTTGACAGTTCTAGAATGGAATTTTCGTCAGAATTCCAGAACGTTGTTTGAATGTTTGAAAATTTTAGAACGGAATGTTTGTCAACATTCAAAATCACGTGTTTGACAATTCTAGAATGGAATGTTCGTCAACATTCCAAATCACATTTTGACAATTCTAGAATGTAATGTTCACCGACATTCTAATAACAATGTCTGACCATTCCGGAATGGGATGTTTGTCAACATTCTAAATTACATGTTTGATAATTCTAGAATGGAATGTTCGTCAACGTCCTAATAGCAATGCTTGACAGTTCTAGAATGGAATGTTCACCAACGTTCTAATAGCAATGTCTGACCATTCTGGAATGGAATTTTTGTCAACATTCAAAATCACGTTTGACAATTCTAGAAAGGAATGTTCGTCAACATTCTAAATCACGTTTGACAATTCTAGAATGGAATGTTCGCCGACATTCTAAAAGCAATGTTTGACCATTCTGGAATGGAATGTTCGTCACCATTCTAAATCACATTTTTGACAATTCTAGAATGGAATGTTCGCCGACATTCTGAAAACAATGTCTGATGATTCTGGAATAGAATGTTCGTTAACATTCTAAATCACATGTTTGACAGTTCTAGAATGGAATGTTCACCAACTTTCTAAATCACATGTTTAACAGTTCAAGAATGGAATGTTCGCTAACATTCTAAATCACATTTTTGACAATTCTAGAATGGAATGTTCGTGATCATTCTAAATCACATTGTCTGAATATTCTAGAATGGAATGCTCGCCGACATTCTAAAAGCAATGTCTGACCATTCTGGAATGGAATGTTCGTCAACATCCTAATAGCAATGCTTGACAGTTCTAGAATGGAATTTTCGTCAGAATTCCAGAACGTTGTTTGAATGTTTGAAAATTCTAGAACGGAATGTTTGTCAACATTCAAAATCACATGTTTGACAATTCTAGAATGGAATGTTCGCCGAAATTCTCAAAGCAATGTCTCATCATTATAGAATGAAATGTTCATCAACATTCTAAATCACATGTTTGACAGTTCTAGAATGTAATGTTCGCCAACATTCTAAGAGCAATGTCTGACCATTCTAGAATGGAATGTTCATCAACATTCTAAATCACATGTTTGACAGTATCTAGAATGTGATGTTCGCCAACATTCTAAATCATATTTTTGACAATTCTACAATGGAGTGTTCGTGATTATTCTAAATCACACTGTCTGACAATTCTAGAATGGAATGTTCGCCAACATTATAAAAACAATTTCTGACCATTCTGGAATGGAATGTTCGTCAACATTCTAATGGAATGTTATTCAACATTCTAAATCACATGTTTGACAATTCTAGAATGGAATGTTCGGCAACATTCTAAATCACATGTTTGACAGTTCTAGAATATAATGTTCGCCAGCCTTCTAAATCACATTTTTGACAATTCTAGAATGGAGTGTTCGTGATTATTCTAAATCACACTGTCTGACAATTCTAGAATGGAATGTTCGCCAACATTATAAAAACAATGTCTGACCATTCTGGAATGGAATGTTTGCCAAAATTCTAAATCACATATTTGACAATTCTAGAATGGAATGTTCGGCAACCTTCCAATAGCAATGTCTGACCATTGTGGAATAGAATTTTCGGCAACATTCTAAATCACATGTTTGACAAATCGTGAATGGAATGTTCGCCGACATTCTAAAAGCAATGTCTGACCATTCTTGAATGGAATGTTCGGCAACATTCTGAATGTTCTAGAATGTAATGTTCGTCAGAATTCCAGAACGTTGTTTGAATGTTTGAAAATTCTAGAATGGAATGTTTGTCAACATTCAAGAATGGAATGTTCATCAAGATTCTAAATCACATGTTTGACAATTCTAGAATGGAATTTTCGTCTACATTCTAAAAGCAATGTCTGACCATTCTAGAATGGAATGTTCGTCAACATTCTAAATCACATGTTTGACAATTCTAGAATGTAATGTTCGCCGACATTCTAATAACAATGTCTGACCATTCTGGAATGGAATGTTTGTCAACATTGTAAATCACATGTTTGACAATTCTAGAATGGAATGTTCGTCAACATTCTAAATCACATGTCTGACCATTCTAGAATGGAATGTTTGTCAACATTCTAAATCACATGTTTGACAGTTCTGGAATGTAATGTTCGCCAAGATTCTAAATCACATTGTTGACAGTTCTAGAATGGAATGTTCGTCAGAATTCCAGAAGGTTGTTTGAATGTTTGAAAATTCTAGAATGGAATGTTTGTCAATATTTCAGAATGGAATGTTCAACATTCTAAATAACACGTTTGACAATTCTAGAATGGAATGTTTGTGATCATTCTAAATCACATTGTCTGACAATTCTATGATGGAATGTTCACCGACAATCTAAAAGCAATGTCTGACCATTCTAGAATGGAATGTTCATCAAATTCTAGATCACATGTTTGACAATTCTAGAATGGAATGTTTGTCAACATTCTAGAATGGAATGTTCGTCAGAATTCCAGAACGTTGTTTGAATGTTTGAATATTCTAGAATGGAATGTTTGTCAACATTCTAGAATGGAATGTTCGTCAACCTTCTAAATCACATGTTTGACAATTCTAGAATGGAATGTTCGGCAACATTCTAAATCACATGTTTGACAGTTCTAGAATATAATGTTCGCCAGCCTTCTAAATCACATTTTTGACAATTCTAGAATGGAGTGTTCGTGATTATTCTAAATCACACTGTCTGACAATTCTAGAATGGAATGTTCGCCAACATTATAAAAACAATGTCTGACCATTCTGGAATGGAATGTTTGCCAAAATTCTAAATCACATATTTGACAATTCTAGAATGGAATGTTCGGCAACCTTCCAATAGCAATGTCTGACCATTGTGGAATAGAATTTTCGGCAACATTCTAAATCACATGTTTGACAAATCGTGAATGGAATGTTCGCCGACATTCTAAAAGCAATGTCTGACCATTCTTGAATGGAATGTTCGGCAACATTCTAAATGTTCTAGAATGTAATGTTCGTCAGAATTCCAGAACGTTGTTTGAATGTTTGAAAATTCTAGAATGGAATGTTTGTCAACATTCAAGAATGGAATGTTCATCAAGATTCTAAATCACATGTTTGACAATTCTAGAATGGAATTTTCGTCTACATTCTAAAAGCAATGTCTGACCATTCTAGAATGGAATGTTCGTCAACATTCTAAATCACATGTTTGACAATTCTAGAATGTAATGTTCGCCGACATTCTAATAACAATGTCTGACCATTCTGGAATGGAATGTTTGTCAACATTGTAAATCACATGTTTGACAATTCTAGAATGGAATGTTCGTCAACATTCTAAATCACATGTCTGACCATTCTAGAATGGAATGTTTGTCAACATTCTAAATCACATGTTTGACAGTTCTGGAATGTAATGTTCGCCAAGATTCTAAATCACATTGTTGACAGTTCTAGAATGGAATGTTCGTCAGAATTCCAGAAGGTTGTTTGAATGTTTGAAAATTCTAGAATGGAATGTTTGTCAATATTTCAGAATGGAATGTTCAACATTCTAAATAACACGTTTGACAATTCTAGAATGGAATGTTTGTGATCATTCAAAATCACATTGTCTGACAATTCTATGATGGAATGTTCACCGACAATCTAAAAGCAATGTCTGACCATTCTAGAATGGAATGTTCATCAAATTCTAGATCACATGTTTGACAATTCTAGAATGGAATGTTTGTCAACATTCTAGAATGGAATGTTCGTCAGAATTCCAGAACGTTGTTTGAATGTTTGAATATTCTAGAATGGAATGTTTGTCAACATTCTAGAATGGAATGTTCGTCAACCTTCTAAATCACATGTTTGACAATTCTAGAATGGAATTTTCGTCTACATTCTAAAAGCAATGTCTGACCATTCTAGAATGGAATGTTCGTCAACATTCTAAATCACATGTTTGACAATTCTAGAATGTAATGTTCGCCGACATTCTAATAACAATGTCTGACCATTCTGGAATGGAATGTTTGTCAACATTGTAAATCACATGTTTGACAATTCTAGAATGGAATGTTCGTCAACATTCTAAATCACATGTCTGACCATTCTAGAATGGAATGTTTGTCAACATTCTAAATCACATGTTTGACAGTTCTGGAATGTAATGTTCGCCAAGATTCTAAATCACATTGTTGACAGTTCTAGAATGGAATGTTCGTCAGAATTCCAGAAGGTTGTTTGAATGTTTGAAAATTCTAGAATGGAATGTTTGTCAATATTTCAGAATGGAATGTTCAACATTCTAAATAACACGTTTGACAATTCTAGAATGGAATGTTTGTGATCATTCAAAATCACATTGTCTGACAATTCTATGATGGAATGTTCACCGACAATCTAAAAGCAATGTCTGACCATTCTAGAATGGAATGTTCATCAAATTCTAGATCACATGTTTGACAATTCTAGAATGGAATGTTTGTCAACATTCTAGAATGGAATGTTCGTCAGAATTCCAGAACGTTGTTTGAATGTTTGAATATTCTAGAATGGAATGTTTGTCAACATTCTAGAATGGAATGTTCGTCAACCTTCTAAATCACATGTTTGACAATTCTAGAATGAAATGTTCGCCGACATTCTAAAAGCAATGTCTGACCATTTTAGAATGGAATGTTCGTCAACATTCTAAATCACATTTTGACAATTCTAGAATGTAATGTTCACCGACATTCTAATAGCAATGTCTGACCATTCCGGAATGGGATGTTTGTCAACATTCTAAATTACATGTTTGATAATTCTAGAATGGAATGTTCGTCAACATCCTAATAGCAATGCTTGACAGTTCTAGAATGGAATGTTTGTCAGAATTCCAGAACGTTGTTTGAATGTTTGAAAATTCTAGAATGGAATGTTCGTCAGAATTCCAGAACGTTGTTTGAATGTTTGAATATTCTAGAATGGAATGTTTGTCAACATTCTAGAATGGAATGTTCGTCAACCTTCTAAATCACATGTTTGACAATTCTAGAATGAAATGTTCGCCGACATTCTAAAAGCAATGTCTGACCATTCTAGAATGGAATGTTTGTCAACATTCTAAATCACATGTTTGACAGTTCTGGAATGTAATGTTCGCCAAGATTCTAAATCACATTGTTGACAGTTCTAGAATGGAATGTTCGTCAGAATTCCAGAAGGTTGTTTGAATGTTTGAAAATTCTAGAATGGAATGTTCGCCGACATTCTAATAGCAATGTCTGACCATTCTGGAATGGAATGTTTGTCAAAATTCTAAATCACATGTTTGACAATTCTAGAATGGAATGGTCGCCGACATTCTAAAAGCAATGTCTGACAATTCTAGAATGGAATGTTCACCAACGTTCTAATAGCAATGTCTGACCATTCTGGAATGGAATTTTTGTCAACATTCGAAATCACATGTTTGACAATACTAAAATGGAATGTTCGTCAACATCCTAATAGCAATGCTTGACAGTTCTAGAATGGAATGTTCGTCAACATTCTAAATCTCATGTTTGATAATTCTAGAATGGAATGTTCGCCGACATTCTAAAAGCAATGTTTGACCATTCTGGAATGGAATGTTCGTCACCATTCTAAATCACATTTTTGACAATTCTAGAATGGAATGTTCGCCGACATTCTGAAAACATTGATGATTCTGGAATAGAATGTTCGTTAACATTCTAAATCACATGTTTGACCGTTCTAGAATGGAATGTTCACCAACATTCTAAATCACATGTTTGACAGTTCAAGAATGGAATGTTCGCTAACATTCTAAATCACATTTTTGACAATTCTAGAATGGAATGTTCGTGATCATTCTAAATCACATTGTCTGAATATTCTAGAATGGAATGTTCGCCGACATTCTAAAAACAATGTCTGACTATTATAGAATGGAATGTTCGCCAACATTCTAAATCACATGTTTGACAGTTCTAGAATATAATGTTCGCCAGCCTTCTGAATCACATTTTTGACAATTCTAGAATGGAATGCTCGCCAACATTCTAATAGCAATGTCTGACCATTCTTGAATGGAATGTTCGGCAACATTCTAAATGTTCTAGAATGTAATGTTCGTCAGAATTCCAGAACGTTGTTTGAATGTTTGAAAATTCTAGAATGGAATGCTTGTCAACATTCTAGAATGGAATGTTCATCAAGATTCTAAATCACATGTTTGACAATTCTAGAATGGAATTTTCGTCTACATTCTAAAAGCAATGTCTGACCATTCTAGAATGGAATGTTAGTCAACATTCTAAATCACATGTTTGACAATTCTAGAATGTAATGTTCGCCGACATTCTAATAACAATGTCTGACCATTCTGGAATGGAATGTTTGTCAACATTCTAAATCACATGTCTGACAATTCTAGAATGGAATGTTCGTCAACATTCTAAATCACATGTCTGACCATTCTAGAAAGGAATGTTTGTCAACATTCTAAATCACATGTTGGACAATTCTAGAATGGAATGTTCGCCAACATTCTAAAAACAATGTTTGACCATTCTGGATTGGAATGTTCGTCAACATTCTAAATCACATGTTTGACAATTCTAGAATGGAATGTTCGCCGACATTCTGAAAGCAATGTCTGACCATTCTGGAATGGAATGTTCGTCAACATTCTAAATCACGTTTGACAATTCTAGAATGGAATGTTCACCGACATTCTAAAAGCAATGTTTGACCATTCTGGAATGGAATGTTCGTCACCATTCTAAATCACATGTCTGACCATTCTAGAATGGAATGTTTGTCAACATTCTAAATCACATGTTTGACAGTTCTGGAATGTAATGTTCGCCAACATTCTAAATCACATTGTTGACAGTTCTAGAATGGAATGTTCGTCAGAATTCCAGAAGGTTGTTTGAATGTTTGAAAATTCTAGAATGGAATGTTTGTCAACATTTTAGAATGGAATGTTCAACATTCTAAATAACACATTTGACAATTCTAGAATGGAATGTTTGTGATCATTCTAAATCACATTGTCTGACAATTCTATGATGGAATGTTCACCGACAATCTAAAAGCAATGTCTGACCATTCTAGAATGGAATGTTCATCAAATTCTAGATCACATGTTTGACAATTCTAGAATGGAATGTTTGTCAACATTCTAGAATGGAATGTTCGTCAGAATTCCAGAACGTTGTTTGAATGTTTGAAAATTCTAGAATGGAATGTTTGTCAACATTCTAGAATGGAATGTTCGTCAACCTTCTAAATCACGTGTTTGACAATTCTAGAATGGAATGTTCGTCAACATTCCAAATCACATTTTGACAATTCTAGAATGTAATGTTCACCGACATTCTAATAACAATGTCTGACCATTCCGGAATGGGATGTTTGTCAACATTCTAAATTACATGTTTGATAATTCTAGAATGGAATGTTCGTCAACATCCTAATAGCAATGCTTGACAGTTCTAGAATGGAATGTTCACCAACGTTCTAATAGCAATGTCTGACCATTCTGGAATGGAATTTTTGTCAACATTCAAAATCACGTTTGACAATTCTAGAATGGAATGTTCGTCAACATCCTAATAGCAATGCTTGAGAGATCTAGAAAGGAATGTTCGTCAACATTCTAAATCACGTTTGACAATTCTAGAATGGAATGTTCGCCGACATTCTAAAAGCAATGTTTGACCATTCTGGAATGGAATGTTCGTCACCATTCTAAATCACATTTTTGACAATTCTAGAATGGAATGTTCGCCGACATTCTGAAAACAATGTCTGATGATTCTGGAATAGAATGTTCGTTAACATTCTAAATCACATGTTTGACAGTTCTAGAATGGAATGTTCACCAACTTTCTAAATCACATGTTTAACAGTTCAAGAATGGAATGTTCGCTAACATTCTAAATCACATTTTTGACAATTCTAGAATGGAATGTTCGTGATCATTCTAAATCACATTGTCTGAATATTCTAGAATGGAATGCTCGCCGACATTCTAAAAGCAATGTCTGACCATTCTGGAATGGAATGTTCGTCAACATCCTAATAGCAATGCTTGACAGTTCTAGAATGGAATTTTCGTCAGAATTCCAGAACGTTGTTTGAATGTTTGAAAATTCTAGAACGGAATGTTTGTCAACATTCAAAATCACATGTTTGACAATTCTAGAATGGAATGTTCGCCGAAATTCTCAAAGCAATGTCTCATCATTATAGAATGAAATGTTCATCAACATTCTAAATCACATGTTTGACAGTTCTAGAATGTAATGTTCGCCAACATTCTAAGAGCAATGTCTGACCATTCTAGAATGGAATGTTCATCAACATTCTAAATCACATGTTTGACAGTATCTAGAATGTGATGTTCGCCAACATTCTAAATCATATTTTTGACAATTCTACAATGGAGTGTTCGTGATTATTCTAAATCACACTGTCTGACAATTCTAGAATGGAATGTTCGCCAACATTATAAAAACAATTTCTGACCATTCTGGAATGGAATGTTCGTCAACATTCTAATGGAATGTTATTCAACATTCTAAATCACATGTTTGACAATTCTAGAATGGAATGTTCGGCAACATTCTAAATCACATGTTTGACAGTTCTAGAATATAATGTTCGCCAGCCTTCTAAATCACATTTTTGACAATTCTAGAATGGAGTGTTCGTGATTATTCTAAATCACACTGTCTGACAATTCTAGAATGGAATGTTCGCCAACATTATAAAAACAATGTCTGACCATTCTGGAATGGAATGTTTGCCAAAATTCTAAATCACATATTTGACAATTCTAGAATGGAATGTTCGGCAACCTTCCAATAGCAATGTCTGACCATTGTGGAATAGAATTTTCGGCAACATTCTAAATCACATGTTTGACAAATCGTGAATGGAATGTTCGCCGACATTCTAAAAGCAATGTCTGACCATTCTTGAATGGAATGTTCGGCAACATTCTAAATGTTCTAGAATGTAATGTTCGTCAGAATTCCAGAACGTTGTTTGAATGTTTGAAAATTCTAGAATGGAATGTTTGTCAACATTCAAGAATGGAATGTTCATCAAGATTCTAAATCACATGTTTGACAATTCTAGAATGGAATTTTCGTCAGAATTCCAGAATGTTGTTTGAATGTTTGAAAATTCTAGAACGGAATGTTCGCCAACATTATAAAAACAATGTCTGACCATTCTGGAATGGAATGTTTGTCAACATTGTAAATCACATGTTTGACAATTCTAGAATGGAATGTTCATCAAATTCTAGATCACATGTTTGACAATTCTAGAATGGAATGTTTGTCAACATTCTAGAATGGAATGTTCGTCAGAATTCCAGAACGTTGTTTGAATGTTTGAATATTCTAGAATGGAATGTTTGTCAACATTCTAGAATGGAATGTTCGTCAACCTTCTAAATCACATGTTTGACAATTCTAGAATGAAATGTTCGCCGACATTCTAAAAGCAATGTCTGACCATTTTAGAATGGAATGTTCGTCAACATTCTAAATCACATTTTGACAATTCTAGAATGTAATGTTCACCGACATTCTAATAGCAATGTCTGACCATTCCGGAATGGGATGTTTGTCAACATTCTAAATTACATGTTTGATAATTCTAGAATGGAATGTTCGTCAACATCCTAATAGCAATGCTTGACAGTTCTAGAATGGAATGTTTGTCAGAATTCCAGAACGTTGTTTGAATGTTTGAAAATTCTAGAATGGAATGTTCGTCAGAATTCCAGAACGTTGTTTGAATGTTTGAATATTCTAGAATGGAATGTTTGTCAACATTCTAGAATGGAATGTTCGTCAACCTTCTAAATCACATGTTTGACAATTCTAGAATGAAATGTTCGCCGACATTCTAAAAGCAATGTCTGACCATTCTAGAATGGAATGTTTGTCAACATTCTAAATCACATGTTTGACAGTTCTGGAATGTAATGTTCGCCAAGATTCTAAATCACATTGTTGACAGTTCTAGAATGGAATGTTCGTCAGAATTCCAGAAGGTTGTTTGAATGTTTGAAAATTCTAGAATGGAATGTTCGCCGACATTCTAATAGCAATGTCTGACCATTCTGGAATGGAATGTTTGTCAAAATTCTAAATCACATGTTTGACAATTCTAGAATGGAATGGTCGCCGACATTCTAAAAGCAATGTCTGACAATTCTAGAATGGAATGTTCACCAACGTTCTAATAGCAATGTCTGACCATTCTGGAATGGAATTTTTGTCAACATTCGAAATCACATGTTTGACAATACTAAAATGGAATGTTCGTCAACATCCTAATAGCAATGCTTGACAGTTCTAGAATGGAATGTTCGTCAACATTCTAAATCTCATGTTTGATAATTCTAGAATGGAATGTTCGCCGACATTCTAAAAGCAATGTTTGACCATTCTGGAATGGAATGTTCGTCACCATTCTAAATCACATTTTTGACAATTCTAGAATGGAATGTTCGCCGACATTCTGAAAACATTGATGATTCTGGAATAGAATGTTCGTTAACATTCTAAATCACATGTTTGACCGTTCTAGAATGGAATGTTCACCAACATTCTAAATCACATGTTTGACAGTTCAAGAATGGAATGTTCGCTAACATTCTAAATCACATTTTTGACAATTCTAGAATGGAATGTTCGTGATCATTCTAAATCACATTGTCTGAATATTCTAGAATGGAATGTTCGCCGACATTCTAAAAACAATGTCTGACTATTATAGAATGGAATGTTCGCCAACATTCTAAATCACATGTTTGACAGTTCTAGAATATAATGTTCGCCAGCCTTCTGAATCACATTTTTGACAATTCTAGAATGGAATGCTCGCCAACATTCTAATAGCAATGTCTGACCATTCTTGAATGGAATGTTCGGCAACATTCTAAATGTTCTAGAATGTAATGTTCGTCAGAATTCCAGAACGTTGTTTGAATGTTTGAAAATTCTAGAATGGAATGCTTGTCAACATTCTAGAATGGAATGTTCATCAAGATTCTAAATCACATGTTTGACAATTCTAGAATGGAATTTTCGTCTACATTCTAAAAGCAATGTCTGACCATTCTAGAATGGAATGTTAGTCAACATTCTAAATCACATGTTTGACAATTCTAGAATGTAATGTTCGCCGACATTCTAATAACAATGTCTGACCATTCTGGAATGGAATGTTTGTCAACATTCTAAATCACATGTCTGACAATTCTAGAATGGAATGTTCGTCAACATTCTAAATCACATGTCTGACCATTCTAGAAAGGAATGTTTGTCAACATTCTAAATCACATGTTGGACAATTCTAGAATGGAATGTTCGCCAACATTCTAAAAACAATGTTTGACCATTCTGGATTGGAATGTTCGTCAACATTCTAAATCACATGTTTGACAATTCTAGAATGGAATGTTCGCCGACATTCTGAAAGCAATGTCTGACCATTCTGGAATGGAATGTTCGTCAACATTCTAAATCACGTTTGACAATTCTAGAATGGAATGTTCACCGACATTCTAAAAGCAATGTTTGACCATTCTGGAATGGAATGTTCGTCACCATTCTAAATCACATGTCTGACCATTCTAGAATGGAATGTTTGTCAACATTCTAAATCACATGTTTGACAGTTCTGGAATGTAATGTTCGCCAACATTCTAAATCACATTGTTGACAGTTCTAGAATGGAATGTTCGTCAGAATTCCAGAAGGTTGTTTGAATGTTTGAAAATTCTAGAATGGAATGTTTGTCAACATTTTAGAATGGAATGTTCAACATTCTAAATAACACATTTGACAATTCTAGAATGGAATGTTTGTGATCATTCTAAATCACATTGTCTGACAATTCTATGATGGAATGTTCACCGACAATCTAAAAGCAATGTCTGACCATTCTAGAATGGAATGTTCATCAAATTCTAGATCACATGTTTGACAATTCTAGAATGGAATGTTTGTCAACATTCTAGAATGGAATGTTCGTCAGAATTCCAGAACGTTGTTTGAATGTTTGAAAATTCTAGAATGGAATGTTTGTCAACATTCTAGAATGGAATGTTCGTCAACCTTCTAAATCACGTGTTTGACAATTCTAGAATGGAATGTTCGTCAACATTCCAAATCACATTTTGACAATTCTAGAATGTAATGTTCACCGACATTCTAATAACAATGTCTGACCATTCCGGAATGGGATGTTTGTCAACATTCTAAATTACATGTTTGATAATTCTAGAATGGAATGTTCGTCAACATCCTAATAGCAATGCTTGACAGTTCTAGAATGGAATGTTCACCAACGTTCTAATAGCAATGTCTGACCATTCTGGAATGGAATTTTTGTCAACATTCAAAATCACGTTTGACAATTCTAGAATGGAATGTTCGTCAACATCCTAATAGCAATGCTTGAGAGATCTAGAAAGGAATGTTCGTCAACATTCTAAATCACGTTTGACAATTCTAGAATGGAATGTTCGCCGACATTCTAAAAGCAATGTTTGACCATTCTGGAATGGAATGTTCGTCACCATTCTAAATCACATTTTTGACAATTCTAGAATGGAATGTTCGCCGACATTCTGAAAACAATGTCTGATGATTCAGGAATAGAATGTTCGTTAACATTCTAAATCACATGTTTGACAGTTCTAGAATGGAATGTTCACCAACTTTCTAAATCACATGTTTAACAGTTCAAGAATGGAATGTTCGCTAACATTCTAAATCACATTTTTGACAATTCTAGAATGGAATGTTCGTGATCATTCTAAATCACATTGTCTGAATATTCTAGAATGGAATGCTCGCCGACATTCTAAAAGCAATGTCTGACCATTCTGGAATGGAATGTTCGTCAACATCCTAATAGCAATGCTTGACAGTTCTAGAATGGAATTTTCGTCAGAATTCCAGAACGTTGTTTGAATGTTTGAAAATTCTAGAACGGAATGTTTGTCAACATTCAAAATCACATGTTTGACAATTCTAGAATGGAATGTTCGCCGAAATTCTCAAAGCAATGTCTCATCATTATAGAATGAAATGTTCATCAACATTCTAAATCACATGTTTGACAGTTCTAGAATGTAATGTTCGCCAACATTCTAAGAGCAATGTCTGACCATTCTAGAATGGAATGTTCATCAACATTCTAAATCACATGTTTGACAGTATCTAGAATGTGATGTTCGCCAACATTCTAAATCATATTTTTGACAATTCTACAATGGAGTGTTCGTGATTATTCTAAATCACACTGTCTGACAATTCTAGAATGGAATGTTCGCCAACATTATAAAAACAATTTCTGACCATTCTGGAATGGAATGTTCGTCAACATTCTAATGGAATGTTATTCAACATTCTAAATCACATGTTTGACAATTCTAGAATGGAATGTTCGGCAACATTCTAAATCACATGTTTGACAGTTCTAGAATATAATGTTCGCCAGCCTTCTAAATCACATTTTTGACAATTCTAGAATGGAGTGTTCGTGATTATTCTAAATCACACTGTCTGACAATTCTAGAATGGAATGTTCGCCAACATTATAAAAACAATGTCTGACCATTCTGGAATGGAATGTTTGCCAAAATTCTAAATCACATATTTGACAATTCTAGAATGGAATGTTCGGCAACCTTCCAATAGCAATGTCTGACCATTGTGGAATAGAATTTTCGGCAACATTCTAAATCACATGTTTGACAAATCGTGAATGGAATGTTCGCCGACATTCTAAAAGCAATGTCTGACCATTCTTGAATGGAATGTTCGGCAACATTCTAAATGTTCTAGAATGTAATGTTCGTCAGAATTCCAGAACGTTGTTTGAATGTTTGAAAATTCGAGAATGGAATGTTTGTCAACATTCAAGAATGGAATGTTCATCAAGATTCTAAATCACATGTTTGACAATTCTAGAATGGAATTTTCGTCTACATTCTAAAAGCAATGTCTGACCATTCTAGAATGGAATGTTCGTCAACATTCTAAATCACATGTTTGACAATTCTAGAATGTAATGTTCGCCGACATTCTAATAACAATGTCTGACCATTCTGGAATGGAATGTTTGTCAACATTGTAAATCACATGTTTGACAATTCTAGAATGGAATGTTCGTCAACATTCTAAATCACATGTCTGACCATTCTAGAATGGAATGTTTGTCAACATTCTAAATCACATGTTTGACAGTTCTGGAATGTAATGTTCGCCAAGATTCTAAATCACATTGTTGACAGTTCTAGAATGGAATGTTCGTCAGAATTCCAGAAGGTTGTTTGAATGTTTGAAAATTCTAGAATGGAATGTTTGTCAATATTTCAGAATGGAATGTTCAACATTCTAAATAACACGTTTGACAATTCTAGAATGGAATGTTTGTGATCATTCTAAATCACATTGTCTGACAATTCTATGATGGAATGTTCACCGACAATCTAAAAGCAATGTCTGACCATTCTAGAATGGAATGTTCATCAAATTCTAGATCACATGTTTGACAATTCTAGAATGGAATGTTTGTCAACATTCTAGAATGGAATGTTCGTCAGAATTCCAGAACGTTGTTTGAATGTTTGAATATTCTAGAATGGAATGTTTGTCAACATTCTAGAATGGAATGTTCGTCAACCTTCTAAATCACATGTTTGACAATTCTAGAATGGAATGTTCGTGATCATTCTAAATCACATTGTCTGAATATTCTAGAATGGAATGCTCGCCGACATTCTAAAAGCAATGTCTGACCATTCTGGAATGGAATGTTCGTCAACATCCTAATAGCAATGCTTGACAGTTCTAGAATGGAATTTTCGTCAGAATTCCAGAACGTTGTTTGAATGTTTGAAAATTCTAGAACGGAATGTTTGTCAACATTCAAAATCACATGTTTGACAATTCTAGAATGGAATGTTCGCCGAAATTCTCAAAGCAATGTCTCATCATTATAGAATGAAATGTTCATCAACATTCTAAATCACATGTTTGACAGTTCTAGAATGTAATGTTCGCCAACATTCTAAGAGCAATGTCTGACCATTCTAGAATGGAATGTTCATCAACATTCTAAATCACATGTTTGACAGTATCTAGAATGTGATGTTCGCCAACATTCTAAATCATATTTTTGACAATTCTACAATGGAGTGTTCGTGATTATTCTAAATCACACTGTCTGACAATTCTAGAATGGAATGTTCGCCAACATTATAAAAACAATTTCTGACCATTCTGGAATGGAATGTTCGTCAACATTCTAATGGAATGTTATTCAACATTCTAAATCACATGTTTGACAATTCTAGAATGGAATGTTCGGCAACATTCTAAATCACATGTTTGACAGTTCTAGAATATAATGTTCGCCAGCCTTCTAAATCACATTTTTGACAATTCTAGAATGGAGTGTTCGTGATTATTCTAAATCACACTGTCTGACAATTCTAGAATGGAATGTTCGCCAACATTATAAAAACAATGTCTGACCATTCTGGAATGGAATGTTTGCCAAAATTCTAAATCACATATTTGACAATTCTAGAATGGAATGTTCGGCAACCTTCCAATAGCAATGTCTGACCATTGTGGAATAGAATTTTCGGCAACATTCTAAATCACATGTTTGACAAATCGTGAATGGAATGTTCGCCGACATTCTAAAAGCAATGTCTGACCATTCTTGAATGGAATGTTCGGCAACATTCTAAATGTTCTAGAATGTAATGTTCGTCAGAATTCCAGAACGTTGTTTGAATGTTTGAAAATTCGAGAATGGAATGTTTGTCAACATTCAAGAATGGAATGTTCATCAAGATTCTAAATCACATGTTTGACAATTCTAGAATGGAATTTTCGTCTACATTCTAAAAGCAATGTCTGACCATTCTAGAATGGAATGTTCGTCAACATTCTAAATCACATGTTTGACAATTCTAGAATGTAATGTTCGCCGACATTCTAATAACAATGTCTGACCATTCTGGAATGGAATGTTTGTCAACATTGTAAATCACATGTTTGACAATTCTAGAATGGAATGTTCGTCAACATTCTAAATCACATGTCTGACCATTCTAGAATGGAATGTTTGTCAACATTCTAAATCACATGTTTGACAGTTCTGGAATGTAATGTTCGCCAAGATTCTAAATCACATTGTTGACAGTTCTAGAATGGAATGTTCGTCAGAATTCCAGAAGGTTGTTTGAATGTTTGAAAATTCTAGAATGGAATGTTTGTCAATATTTCAGAATGGAATGTTCAACATTCTAAATAACACGTTTGACAATTCTAGAATGGAATGTTTGTGATCATTCTAAATCACATTGTCTGACAATTCTATGATGGAATGTTCACCGACAATCTAAAAGCAATGTCTGACCATTCTAGAATGGAATGTTCATCAAATTCTAGATCACATGTTTGACAATTCTAGAATGGAATGTTTGTCAACATTCTAGAATGGAATGTTCGTCAGAATTCCAGAACGTTGTTTGAATGTTTGAATATTCTAGAATGGAATGTTTGTCAACATTCTAGAATGGAATGTTCGTCAACCTTCTAAATCACATGTTTGACAATTCTAGAATGAAATGTTCGCCGACATTCTAAAAGCAATGTCTGACCATTTTAGAATGGAATGTTCGTCAACATTCTAAATCACATTTTGACAATTCTAGAATGTAATGTTCACCGACATTCTAATAGCAATGTCTGACCATTCCGGAATGGGATGTTTGTCAACATTCTAAATTACATGTTTGATAATTCTAGAATGGAATGTTCGTCAACATCCTAATAGCAATGCTTGACAGTTCTAGAATGGAATGTTTGTCAGAATTCCAGAACGTTGTTTGAATGTTTGAAAATTCTAGAATGGAATGTTCGTCAGAATTCCAGAACGTTGTTTGAATGTTTGAATATTCTAGAATGGAATGTTTGTCAACATTCTAGAATGGAATGTTCGTCAACCTTCTAAATCACATGTTTGACAATTCTAGAATGAAATGTTCGCCGACATTCTAAAAGCAATGTCTGACCATTCTAGAATGGAATGTTTGTCAACATTCTAAATCACATGTTTGACAGTTCTGGAATGTAATGTTCGCCAAGATTCTAAATCACATTGTTGACAGTTCTAGAATGGAATGTTCGTCAGAATTCCAGAAGGTTGTTTGAATGTTTGAAAATTCTAGAATGGAATGTTCGCCGACATTCTAATAGCAATGTCTGACCATTCTGGAATGGAATGTTTGTCAAAATTCTAAATCACATGTTTGACAATTCTAGAATGGAATGGTCGCCGACATTCTAAAAGCAATGTCTGACAATTCTAGAATGGAATGTTCACCAACGTTCTAATAGCAATGTCTGACCATTCTGGAATGGAATTTTTGTCAACATTCGAAATCACATGTTTGACAATACTAAAATGGAATGTTCGTCAACATCCTAATAGCAATGCTTGACAGTTCTAGAATGGAATGTTCGTCAACATTCTAAATCTCATGTTTGACAATTCTAGAATGGAATGTTAGCTGACATTCTAAAAGCAATGTCTGACCATTCTGGAATGGAATGTTCGTCAACATTCTAAATCACGTTTGATAATTCTAGAATGGAATGTTCGCCGACATTCTAAAAGCAATGTTTGACCATTCTGGAATGGAATGTTCGTCACCATTCTAAATCACATTTTTGACAATTCTAGAATGGAATGTTCGCCGACATTCTGAAAACATTGATGATTCTGGAATAGAATGTTCGTTAACATTCTAAATCACATGTTTGACCGTTCTAGAATGGAATGTTCACCAACATTCTAAATCACATGTTTGACAGTTCAAGAATGGAATGTTCGCTAACATTCTAAATCACATTTTCGACAATTCTAGAATGGAATGTTCGTGATCATTCTAAATCACATTGTCTGAATATTCTAGAATGGAATGTTCGCCGACATTCTAAAAACAATGTCTGACTATTATAGAATGGAATGTTCGCCAACATTCTAAATCACATGTTTGACAGTTCTAGAATATAATGTTCGCCAGCCTTCTGAATCACATTTTTGACAATTCTAGAATGGAATGCTCGCCAACATTCTAATAGCAATGTCTGACCATTCTTGAATGGAATGTTCGGCAACATTCTAAATGTTCTAGAATGTAATGTTCGTCAGAATTCCAGAACGTTGTTTGAATGTTTGAAAATTCTAGAATGGAATGCTTGTCAACATTCTAGAATGGAATGTTCATCAAGATTCTAAATCACATGTTTGACAATTCTAGAATGGAATTTTCGTCTACATTCTAAAAGCAATGTCTGACCATTCTAGAATGGAATGTTAGTCAACATTCTAAATCACATGTTTGACAATTCTAGAATGTAATGTTCGCCGACATTCTAATAACAATGTCTGACCATTCTGGAATGGAATGTTTGTCAACATTCTAAATCACATGTCTGACAATTCTAGAATGGAATGTTCGTCAACATTCTAAATCACATGTCTGACCATTCTAGAAAGGAATGTTTGTCAACATTCTAAATCACATGTTGGACAATTCTAGAATGGAATGTTCGCCAACATTCTAAAAACAATGTTTGACCATTCTGGATTGGAATGTTCGTCAACATTCTAAATCACATGTTTGACAATTCTAGAATGGAATGTTCGCCGACATTCTGAAAGCAATGTCTGACCATTCTGGAATGGAATGTTCGTCAACATTCTAAATCACGTTTGACAATTCTAGAATGGAATGTTCACCGACATTCTAAAAGCAATGTTTGACCATTCTGGAATGGAATGTTCGTCACCATTCTAAATCACATGTCTGACCATTCTAGAATGGAATGTTTGTCAACATTCTAAATCACATGTTTGACAGTTCTGGAATGTAATGTTCGCCAACATTCTAAATCACATTGTTGACAGTTCTAGAATGGAATGTTCGTCAGAATTCCAGAAGGTTGTTTGAATGTTTGAAAATTCTAGAATGGAATGTTTGTCAACATTTTAGAATGGAATGTTCAACATTCTAAATAACACATTTGACAATTCTAGAATGGAATGTTTGTGATCATTCTAAATCACATTGTCTGACAATTCTATGATGGAATGTTCACCGACAATCTAAAAGCAATGTCTGACCATTCTAGAATGGAATGTTCATCAAATTCTAGATCACATGTTTGACAATTCTAGAATGGAATGTTTGTCAACATTCTAGAATGGAATGTTCGTCAGAATTCCAGAACGTTGTTTGAATGTTTGAAAATTCTAGAATGGAATGTTTGTCAACATTCTAGAATGGAATGTTCGTCAACCTTCTAAATCACGTGTTTGACAATTCTAGAATGGAATGTTCGTCAACATTCCAAATCACATTTTGACAATTCTAGAATGTAATGTTCACCGACATTCTAATAACAATGTCTGACCATTCCGGAATGGGATGTTTGTCAACATTCTAAATTACATGTTTGATAATTCTAGAATGGAATGTTCGTCAACATCCTAATAGCAATGCTTGACAGTTCTAGAATGGAATGTTCACCAACGTTCTAATAGCAATGTCTGACCATTCTGGAATGGAATTTTTGTCAACATTCAAAATCACGTTTGACAATTCTAGAATGGAATGTTCGTCAACATCCTAATAGCAATGCTTGAGAGATCTAGAAAGGAATGTTCGTCAACATTCTAAATCACGTTTGACAATTCTAGAATGGAATGTTCGCCGACATTCTAAAAGCAATGTTTGACCATTCTGGAATGGAATGTTCGTCACCATTCTAAATCACATTTTTGACAATTCTAGAATGGAATGTTCGCCGACATTCTGAAAACAATGTCTGATGATTCTGGAATAGAATGTTCGTTAACATTCTAAATCACATGTTTGACAGTTCTAGAATGGAATGTTCACCAACTTTCTAAATCACATGTTTAACAGTTCAAGAATGGAATGTTCGCTAACATTCTAAATCACATTTTTGACAATTCTAGAATGGAATGTTCGTGATCATTCTAAATCACATTGTCTGAATATTCTAGAATGGAATGCTCGCCGACATTCTAAAAGCAATGTCTGACCATTCTGGAATGGAATGTTCGTCAACATCCTAATAGCAATGCTTGACAGTTCTAGAATGGAATTTTCGTCAGAATTCCAGAACGTTGTTTGAATGTTTGAAAATTCTAGAACGGAATGTTTGTCAACATTCAAAATCACATGTTTGACAATTCTAGAATGGAATGTTCGCCGAAATTCTCAAAGCAATGTCTCATCATTATAGAATGAAATGTTCATCAACATTCTAAATCACATGTTTGACAGTTCTAGAATGTAATGTTCGCCAACATTCTAAGAGCAATGTCTGACCATTCTAGAATGGAATGTTCATCAACATTCTAAATCACATGTTTGACAGTATCTAGAATGTGATGTTCGCCAACATTCTAAATCATATTTTTGACAATTCTACAATGGAGTGTTCGTGATTATTCTAAATCACACTGTCTGACAATTCTAGAATGGAATGTTCGCCAACATTATAAAAACAATTTCTGACCATTCTGGAATGGAATGTTCGTCAACATTCTAATGGAATGTTATTCAACATTCTAAATCACATGTTTGACAATTCTAGAATGGAATGTTCGGCAACATTCTAAATCACATGTTTGACAGTTCTAGAATATAATGTTCGCCAGCCTTCTAAATCACATTTTTGACAATTCTAGAATGGAGTGTTCGTGATTATTCTAAATCACACTGTCTGACAATTCTAGAATGGAATGTTCGCCAACATTATAAAAACAATGTCTGACCATTCTGGAATGGAATGTTTGCCAAAATTCTAAATCACATATTTGACAATTCTAGAATGGAATGTTCGGCAACCTTCCAATAGCAATGTCTGACCATTGTGGAATAGAATTTTCGGCAACATTCTAAATCACATGTTTGACAAATCGTGAATGGAATGTTCGCCGACATTCTAAAAGCAATGTCTGACCATTCTTGAATGGAATGTTCGGCAACATTCTAAATGTTCTAGAATGTAATGTTCGTCAGAATTCCAGAACGTTGTTTGAATGTTTGAAAATTCTAGAATGGAATGTTTGTCAACATTCAAGAATGGAATGTTCATCAAGATTCTAAATCTCATGTTTGACAATTCTAGAATGGAATGTTAGCTGACATTCTAAAAGCAATGTCTGACCATTCTGGAATGGAATGTTCGTCAACATTCTAAATCACGTTTGATAATTCTAGAATGGAATGTTCGCCGACATTCTAAAAGCAATGTTTGACCATTCTGGAATGGAATGTTCGTCACCATTCTAAATCACATTTTTGACAATTCTAGAATGGAATGTTCGCCGACATTCTGAAAACATTGATGATTCTGGAATAGAATGTTCGTTAACATTCTAAATCACATGTTTGACCGTTCTAGAATGGAATGTTCACCAACATTCTAAATCACATGTTTGACAGTTCAAGAATGGAATGTTCGCTAACATTCTAAATCACATTTTCGACAATTCTAGAATGGAATGTTCGTGATCATTCTAAATCACATTGTCTGAATATTCTAGAATGGAATGTTCGCCGACATTCTAAAAACAATGTCTGACTATTATAGAATGGAATGTTCGCCAACATTCTAAATCACATGTTTGACAGTTCTAGAATATAATGTTCGCCAGCCTTCTGAATCACATTTTTGACAATTCTAGAATGGAATGCTCGCCAACATTCTAATAGCAATGTCTGACCATTCTTGAATGGAATGTTCGGCAACATTCTAAATGTTCTAGAATGTAATGTTCGTCAGAATTCCAGAACGTTGTTTGAATGTTTGAAAATTCTAGAATGGAATGCTTGTCAACATTCTAGAATGGAATGTTCATCAAGATTCTAAATCACATGTTTGACAATTCTAGAATGGAATTTTCGTCTACATTCTAAAAGCAATGTCTGACCATTCTAGAATGGAATGTTAGTCAACATTCTAAATCACATGTTTGACAATTCTAGAATGTAATGTTCGCCGACATTCTAATAACAATGTCTGACCATTCTGGAATGGAATGTTTGTCAACATTCTAAATCACATGTCTGACAATTCTAGAATGGAATGTTCGTCAACATTCTAAATCACATGTCTGACCATTCTAGAAAGGAATGTTTGTCAACATTCTAAATCACATGTTGGACAATTCTAGAATGGAATGTTCGCCAACATTCTAAAAACAATGTTTGACCATTCTGGATTGGAATGTTTGTCAACATTCAAAATCACATGTTTGACAATTCTAGAATGGAATGTTCGCCGAAATTCTCAAAGCAATGTCTCATCATTATAGAATGAAATGTTCATCAACATTCTAAATCACATGTTTGACAGTTCTAGAATGTAATGTTCGCCAACATTCTAAGAGCAATGTCTGACCATTCTAGAATGGAATGTTCATCAACATTCTAAATCACATGTTTGACAGTATCTAGAATGTGATGTTCGCCAACATTCTAAATCATATTTTTGACAATTCTACAATGGAGTGTTCGTGATTATTCTAAATCACACTGTCTGACAATTCTAGAATGGAATGTTCGCCAACATTATAAAAACAATTTCTGACCATTCTGGAATGGAATGTTCGTCAACATTCTAATGGAATGTTATTCAACATTCTAAATCACATGTTTGACAATTCTAGAATGGAATGTTCGGCAACATTCTAAATCACATGTTTGACAGTTCTAGAATATAATGTTCGCCAGCCTTCTAAATCACATTTTTGACAATTCTAGAATGGAGTGTTCGTGATTATTCTAAATCACACTGTCTGACAATTCTAGAATGGAATGTTCGCCAACATTATAAAAACAATGTCTGACCATTCTGGAATGGAATGTTTGCCAAAATTCTAAATCACATATTTGACAATTCTAGAATGGAATGTTCGGCAACCTTCCAATAGCAATGTCTGACCATTGTGGAATAGAATTTTCGGCAACATTCTAAATCACATGTTTGACAAATCGTGAATGGAATGTTCGCCGACATTCTAAAAGCAATGTCTGACCATTCTTGAATGGAATGTTCGGCAACATTCTAAATGTTCTAGAATGTAATGTTCGTCAGAATTCCAGAACGTTGTTTGAATGTTTGAAAATTCGAGAATGGAATGTTTGTCAACATTCAAGAATGGAATGTTCATCAAGATTCTAAATCACATGTTTGACAATTCTAGAATGGAATTTTCGTCTACATTCTAAAAGCAATGTCTGACCATTCTAGAATGGAATGTTCGTCAACATTCTAAATCACATGTTTGACAATTCTAGAATGTAATGTTCGCCGACATTCTAATAACAATGTCTGACCATTCTGGAATGGAATGTTTGTCAACATTGTAAATCACATGTTTGACAATTCTAGAATGGAATGTTCGTCAACATTCTAAATCACATGTCTGACCATTCTAGAATGGAATGTTTGTCAACATTCTAAATCACATGTTTGACAGTTCTGGAATGTAATGTTCGCCAAGATTCTAAATCACATTGTTGACAGTTCTAGAATGGAATGTTCGTCAGAATTCCAGAAGGTTGTTTGAATGTTTGAAAATTCTAGAATGGAATGTTTGTCAATATTTCAGAATGGAATGTTCAACATTCTAAATAACACGTTTGACAATTCTAGAATGGAATGTTTGTGATCATTCTGAATCACATTGTCTGACAATTCTATGATGGAATGTTCACCGACAATCTAAAAGCAATGTCTGACCATTCTAGAATGGAATGTTCATCAAATTCTAGATCACATGTTTGACAATTCTAGAATGGAATGTTTGTCAACATTCTAGAATGGAATGTTCGTCAGAATTCCAGAACGTTGTTTGAATGTTTGAATATTCTAGAATGGAATGTTTGTCAACATTCTAGAATGGAATGTTCGTCAACATTCTAAATCACATGTTTGACAATTCTAGAATGAAATGTTCGCCGACATTCTAAAAGCAATGTCTGACCATTTTAGAATGGAATGTTCGTCAACATTCTAAATCACATTTTGACAATTCTAGAATGTAATGTTCACCGACATTCTAATAGCAATGTCTGACCATTCCGGAATGGGATGTTTGTCAACATTCTAAATTACATGTTTGATAATTCTAGAATGGAATGTTCGTCAACATCCTAATAGCAATGCTTGACAGTTCTAGAATGGAATGTTTGTCAGAATTCCAGAACGTTGTTTGAATGTTTGAAAATTCTAGAATGGAATGTTCGTCAGAATTCCAGAACGTTGTTTGAATGTTTGAATATTCTAGAATGGAATGTTTGTCAACATTCTAGAATGGAATGTTCGTCAACCTTCTAAATCACATGTTTGACAATTCTAGAATGAAATGTTCGCCGACATTCTAAAAGCAATGTCTGACCATTCTAGAATGGAATGTTTGTCAACATTCTAAATCACATGTTTGACAGTTCTGGAATGTAATGTTCGCCAAGATTCTAAATCACATTGTTGACAGTTCTAGAATGGAATGTTCGTCAGAATTCCAGAAGGTTGTTTGAATGTTTGAAAATTCTAGAATGGAATGTTCGCCGACATTCTAATAGCAATGTCTGACCATTCTGGAATGGAATGTTCGTCACCATTCTAAATCACATTTTTGACAATTCTAGAATGGAATGTTCGCCGACATTCTGAAAACATTGATGATTCTGGAATAGAATGTTCGTTAACATTCTAAATCACATGTTTGACCGTTCTAGAATGGAATGTTCACCAACATTCTAAATCACATGTTTGACAGTTCAAGAATGGAATGTTCGCTAACATTCTAAATCACATTTTCGACAATTCTAGAATGGAATGTTCGTGATCATTCTAAATCACATTGTCTGAATATTCTAGAATGGAATGTTCGCCGACATTCTAAAAACAATGTCTGACTATTATAGAATGGAATGTTCGCCAACATTCTAAATCACATGTTTGACAGTTCTAGAATATAATGTTCGCCAGCCTTCTGAATCACATTTTTGACAATTCTAGAATGGAATGCTCGCCAACATTCTAATAGCAATGTCTGACCATTCTTGAATGGAATGTTCGGCAACATTCTAAATGTTCTAGAATGTAATGTTCGTCAGAATTCCAGAACGTTGTTTGAATGTTTGAAAATTCTAGAATGGAATGCTTGTCAACATTCTAGAATGGAATGTTCATCAAGATTCTAAATCACATGTTTGACAATTCTAGAATGGAATTTTCGTCTACATTCTAAAAGCAATGTCTGACCATTCTAGAATGGAATGTTAGTCAACATTCTAAATCACATGTTTGACAATTCTAGAATGTAATGTTCGCCGACATTCTAATAACAATGTCTGACCATTCTGGAATGGAATGTTTGTCAACATTCTAAATCACATGTCTGACAATTCTAGAATGGAATGTTCGTCAACATTCTAAATCACATGTCTGACCATTCTAGAAAGGAATGTTTGTCAACATTCTAAATCACATGTTGGACAATTCTAGAATGGAATGTTCGCCAACATTCTAAAAACAATGTTTGACCATTCTGGATTGGAATGTTCGTCAACATTCTAAATCACATGTTTGACAATTCTAGAATGGAATGTTCGCCGACATTCTGAAAGCAATGTCTGACCATTCTGGAATGGAATGTTCGTCAACATTCTAAATCACGTTTGACAATTCTAGAATGGAATGTTCACCGACATTCTAAAAGCAATGTTTGACCATTCTGGAATGGAATGTTCGTCACCATTCTAAATCACATGTCTGACCATTCTAGAATGGAATGTTTGTCAACATTCTAAATCACATGTTTGACAGTTCTGGAATGTAATGTTCGCCAACATTCTAAATCACATTGTTGACAGTTCTAGAATGGAATGTTCGTCAGAATTCCAGAAGGTTGTTTGAATGTTTGAAAATTCTAGAATGGAATGTTTGTCAACATTTTAGAATGGAATGTTCAACATTCTAAATAACACATTTGACAATTCTAGAATGGAATGTTTGTGATCATTCTAAATCACATTGTCTGACAATTCTATGATGGAATGTTCACCGACAATCTAAAAGCAATGTCTGACCATTCTAGAATGGAATGTTCATCAAATTCTAGATCACATGTTTGACAATTCTAGAATGGAATGTTTGTCAACATTCTAGAATGGAATGTTCGTCAGAATTCCAGAACGTTGTTTGAATGTTTGAAAATTCTAGAATGGAATGTTTGTCAACATTCTAGAATGGAATGTTCGTCAACCTTCTAAATCACGTGTTTGACAATTCTAGAATGGAATGTTCGTCAACATTCCAAATCACATTTTGACAATTCTAGAATGTAATGTTCACCGACATTCTAATAACAATGTCTGACCATTCCGGAATGGGATGTTTGTCAACATTCTAAATTACATGTTTGATAATTCTAGAATGGAATGTTCGTCAACATCCTAATAGCAATGCTTGACAGTTCTAGAATGGAATGTTCACCAACGTTCTAATAGCAATGTCTGACCATTCTGGAATGGAATTTTTGTCAACATTCAAAATCACGTTTGACAATTCTAGAATGGAATGTTCGTCAACATCCTAATAGCAATGCTTGAGAGATCTAGAAAGGAATGTTCGTCAACATTCTAAATCACGTTTGACAATTCTAGAATGGAATGTTCGCCGACATTCTAAAAGCAATGTTTGACCATTCTGGAATGGAATGTTCGTCACCATTCTAAATCACATTTTTGACAATTCTAGAATGGAATGTTCGCCGACATTCTGAAAACAATGTCTGATGATTCTGGAATAGAATGTTCGTTAACATTCTAAATCACATGTTTGACAGTTCTAGAATGGAATGTTCACCAACTTTCTAAATCACATGTTTAACAGTTCAAGAATGGAATGTTCGCTAACATTCTAAATCACATTTTTGACAATTCTAGAATGGAATGTTCGTGATCATTCTAAATCACATTGTCTGAATATTCTAGAATGGAATGCTCGCCGACATTCTAAAAGCAATGTCTGACCATTCTGGAATGGAATGTTCGTCAACATCCTAATAGCAATGCTTGACAGTTCTAGAATGGAATTTTCGTCAGAATTCCAGAACGTTGTTTGAATGTTTGAAAATTCTAGAACGGAATGTTTGTCAACATTCAAAATCACATGTTTGACAATTCTAGAATGGAATGTTCGCCGAAATTCTCAAAGCAATGTCTCATCATTATAGAATGAAATGTTCATCAACATTCTAAATCACATGTTTGACAGTTCTAGAATGTAATGTTCGCCAACATTCTAAGAGCAATGTCTGACCATTCTAGAATGGAATGTTCATCAACATTCTAAATCACATGTTTGACAGTATCTAGAATGTGATGTTCGCCAACATTCTAAATCATATTTTTGACAATTCTACAATGGAGTGTTCGTGATTATTCTAAATCACACTGTCTGACAATTCTAGAATGGAATGTTCGCCAACATTATAAAAACAATTTCTGACCATTCTGGAATGGAATGTTCGTCAACATTCTAATGGAATGTTATTCAACATTCTAAATCACATGTTTGACAATTCTAGAATGGAATGTTCGGCAACATTCTAAATCACATGTTTGACAGTTCTAGAATATAATGTTCGCCAGCCTTCTAAATCACATTTTTGACAATTCTAGAATGGAGTGTTCGTGATTATTCTAAATCACACTGTCTGACAATTCTAGAATGGAATGTTCGCCAACATTATAAAAACAATGTCTGACCATTCTGGAATGGAATGTTTGCCAAAATTCTAAATCACATATTTGACAATTCTAGAATGGAATGTTCGGCAACCTTCCAATAGCAATGTCTGACCATTGTGGAATAGAATTTTCGGCAACATTCTAAATCACATGTTTGACAAATCGTGAATGGAATGTTCGCCGACATTCTAAAAGCAATGTCTGACCATTCTTGAATGGAATGTTCGGCAACATTCTAAATGTTCTAGAATGTAATGTTCGTCAGAATTCCAGAACGTTGTTTGAATGTTTGAAAATTCTAGAATGGAATGTTTGTCAACATTCAAGAATGGAATGTTCATCAAGATTCTAAATCTCATGTTTGACAATTCTAGAATGGAATGTTAGCTGACATTCTAAAAGCAATGTCTGACCATTCTGGAATGGAATGTTCGTCAACATTCTAAATCACGTTTGATAATTCTAGAATGGAATGTTCGCCGACATTCTAAAAGCAATGTTTGACCATTCTGGAATGGAATGTTCGTCACCATTCTAAATCACATTTTTGACAATTCTAGAATGGAATGTTCGCCGACATTCTGAAAACATTGATGATTCTGGAATAGAATGTTCGTTAACATTCTAAATCACATGTTTGACCGTTCTAGAATGGAATGTTCACCAACATTCTAAATCACATGTTTGACAGTTCAAGAATGGAATGTTCGCTAACATTCTAAATCACATTTTCGACAATTCTAGAATGGAATGTTCGTGATCATTCTAAATCACATTGTCTGAATATTCTAGAATGGAATGTTCGCCGACATTCTAAAAACAATGTCTGACTATTATAGAATGGAATGTTCGCCAACATTCTAAATCACATGTTTGACAGTTCTAGAATATAATGTTCGCCAGCCTTCTGAATCACATTTTTGACAATTCTAGAATGGAATGCTCGCCAACATTCTAATAGCAATGTCTGACCATTCTTGAATGGAATGTTCGGCAACATTCTAAATGTTCTAGAATGTAATGTTCGTCAGAATTCCAGAACGTTGTTTGAATGTTTGAAAATTCTAGAATGGAATGCTTGTCAACATTCTAGAATGGAATGTTCATCAAGATTCTAAATCACATGTTTGACAATTCTAGAATGGAATTTTCGTCTACATTCTAAAAGCAATGTCTGACCATTCTAGAATGGAATGTTAGTCAACATTCTAAATCACATGTTTGACAATTCTAGAATGTAATGTTCGCCGACATTCTAATAACAATGTCTGACCATTCTGGAATGGAATGTTTGTCAACATTCTAAATCACATGTCTGACAATTCTAGAATGGAATGTTCGTCAACATTCTAAATCACATGTCTGACCATTCTAGAAAGGAATGTTTGTCAACATTCTAAATCACATGTTGGACAATTCTAGAATGGAATGTTCGCCAACATTCTAAAAACAATGTTTGACCATTCTGGATTGGAATGTTCGTCAACATTCTAAATCACATGTTTGACAATTCTAGAATGGAATGTTCGCCGACATTCTGAAAGCAATGTCTGACAATTCTGGAATGGAATGTTCGTCAACATTCTAAATCACGTTTGACAATTCTAGAATGGAATGTTCACCGACATTCTAAAAGCAATGTTTGACCATTCTGGAATGGAATGTTCGTCACCATTCTAAATCACATGTCTGACCATTCTAGAATGGAATGTTTGTCAACATTCTAAATCACATGTTTGACAGTTCTGGAATGTAATGTTCGCCAACATTCTAAATCACATTGTTGACAGTTCTAGAATGGAATGTTCGTCAGAATTCCAGAAGGTTGTTTGAATGTTTGAAAATTCTAGAATGGAATGTTTGTCAACATTTTAGAATGGAATGTTCAACATTCTAAATAACACATTTGACAATTCTAGAATGGAATGTTTGTGATCATTCTAAATCACATTGTCTGACAATTCTATGATGGAATGTTCACCGACAATCTAAAAGCAATGTCTGACCATTCTAGAATGGAATGTTCATCAAATTCTAGATCACATGTTTGACAATTCTAGAATGGAATGTTTGTCAACATTCTAGAATGGAATGTTCGTCAGAATTCCAGAACGTTGTTTGAATGTTTGAAAATTCTAGAATGGAATGTTTGTCAACATTCTAGAATGGAATGTTCGTCAACCTTCTAAATCACGTGTTTGACAATTCTAGAATGGAATGTTCGTCAACATTCCAAATCACATTTTGACAATTCTAGAATGTAATGTTCACCGACATTCTAATAACAATGTCTGACCATTCCGGAATGGGATGTTTGTCAACATTCTAAATTACATGTTTGATAATTCTAGAATGGAATGTTCGTCAACATCCTAATAGCAATGCTTGACAGTTCTAGAATGGAATGTTCACCAACGTTCTAATAGCAATGTCTGACCATTCTGGAATGGAATTTTTGTCAACATTCAAAATCACGTTTGACAATTCTAGAATGGAATGTTCGTCAACATCCTAATAGCAATGCTTGAGAGATCTAGAAAGGAATGTTCGTCAACATTCTAAATCACGTTTGACAATTCTAGAATGGAATGTTCGCCGACATTCTAAAAGCAATGTTTGACCATTCTGGAATGGAATGTTCGTCACCATTCTAAATCACATTTTTGACAATTCTAGAATGGAATGTTCGCCGACATTCTGAAAACAATGTCTGATGATTCTGGAATAGAATGTTCGTTAACATTCTAAATCACATGTTTGACAGTTCTAGAATGGAATGTTCACCAACTTTCTAAATCACATGTTTAACAGTTCAAGAATGGAATGTTCGCTAACATTCTAAATCACATTTTTGACAATTCTAGAATGGAATGTTCGTGATCATTCTAAATCACATTGTCTGAATATTCTAGAATGGAATGCTCGCCGACATTCTAAAAGCAATGTCTGACCATTCTGGAATGGAATGTTCGTCAACATCCTAATAGCAATGCTTGACAGTTCTAGAATGGAATTTTCGTCAGAATTCCAGAACGTTGTTTGAATGTTTGAAAATTCTAGAACGGAATGTTTGTCAACATTCAAAATCACATGTTTGACAATTCTAGAATGGAATGTTCGCCGAAATTCTCAAAGCAATGTCTCATCATTATAGAATGAAATGTTCATCAACATTCTAAATCACATGTTTGACAGTTCTAGAATGTAATGTTCGCCAACATTCTAAGAGCAATGTCTGACCATTCTAGAATGGAATGTTCATCAACATTCTAAATCACATGTTTGACAGTATCTAGAATGTGATGTTCGCCAACATTCTAAATCATATTTTTGACAATTCTACAATGGAGTGTTCGTGATTATTCTAAATCACACTGTCTGACAATTCTAGAATGGAATGTTCGCCAACATTATAAAAACAATTTCTGACCATTCTGGAATGGAATGTTCGTCAACATTCTAATGGAATGTTATTCAACATTCTAAATCACATGTTTGACAATTCTAGAATGGAATGTTCGGCAACATTCTAAATCACATGTTTGACAGTTCTAGAATATAATGTTCGCCAGCCTTCTAAATCACATTTTTGACAATTCTAGAATGGAGTGTTCGTGATTATTCTAAATCACACTGTCTGACAATTCTAGAATGGAATGTTCGCCAACATTATAAAAACAATGTCTGACCATTCTGGAATGGAATGTTTGCCAAAATTCTAAATCACATATTTGACAATTCTAGAATGGAATGTTCGGCAACCTTCCAATAGCAATGTCTGACCATTGTGGAATAGAATTTTCGGCAACATTCTAAATCACATGTTTGACAAATCGTGAATGGAATGTTCGCCGACATTCTAAAAGCAATGTCTGACCATTCTTGAATGGAATGTTCGGCAACATTCTAAATGTTCTAGAATGTAATGTTCGTCAGAATTCCAGAACGTTGTTTGAATGTTTGAAAATTCTAGAATGGAATGTTTGTCAACATTCAAGAATGGAATGTTCATCAAGATTCTAAATCACATGTTTGACAATTCTAGAATGGAATTTTCGTCTACATTCTAAAAGCAATGTCTGACCATTCTAGAATGGAATGTTCGTCAACATTCTAAATCACATGTTTGACAATTCTAGAATGTAATGTTCGCCGACATTCTAATAACAATGTCTGACCATTCTGGAATGGAATGTTTGTCAACATTGTAAATCACATGTTTGACAATTCTAGAATGGAATGTTCGTCAACATTCTAAATCACATGTCTGACCATTCTAGAATGGAATGTTTGTCAACATTCTAAATCACATGTTTGACAGTTCTGGAATGTAATGTTCGCCAAGATTCTAAATCACATTGTTGACAGTTCTAGAATGGAATGTTCGTCAGAATTCCAGAAGGTTGTTTGAATGTTTGAAAATTCTAGAATGGAATGTTTGTCAATATTTCAGAATGGAATGTTCAACATTCTAAATAACACGTTTGACAATTCTAGAATGGAATGTTTGTGATCATTCTAAATCACATTGTCTGACAATTCTATGATGGAATGTTCACCGACAATCTAAAAGCAATGTCTGACCATTCTAGAATGGAATGTTCATCAAATTCTAGATCACATGTTTGACAATTCTAGAATGGAATGTTTGTCAACATTCTAGAATGGAATGTTCGTCAGAATTCCAGAACGTTGTTTGAATGTTTGAATATTCTAGAATGGAATGTTTGTCAACATTCTAGAATGGAATGTTCGTCAACCTTCTAAATCACATGTTTGACAATTCTAGAATGAAATGTTCGCCGACATTCTAAAAGCAATGTCTGACCATTTTAGAATGGAATGTTCGTCAACATTCTAAATCACATTTTGACAATTCTAGAATGTAATGTTCACCGACATTCTAATAGCAATGTCTGACCATTCCGGAATGGGATGTTTGTCAACATTCTAAATTACATGTTTGATAATTCTAGAATGGAATGTTCGTCAACATCCTAATAGCAATGCTTGACAGTTCTAGAATGGAATGTTTGTCAGAATTCCAGAACGTTGTTTGAATGTTTGAAAATTCTAGAATGGAATGTTCGTCAACATTCTAATGGAATGTTCGTTAACATTCAAAATCACATTTTTGAAAGTTCTAGAATGTAATGTTCGCCAACATTCTAAATCACATTTTTGACAATTCTAGAATGAATTGTTCGTGATAATTCTAAATCACTTTTGTCTGACAATTCTAGAATGGAATGTTCGCCGACAATCTAAAAGCAATGTCTGACCATTCTAGAATGGAATGTTCGTCAACATTCTATAACACATGTTTGACAATTCTAGAATGGAATGTTCACCAAAATTCTAATAGCAATGTCTGACCATTCTGGAATGGAATGTTCGTCAGAATTCCAGAACGTTGTTTGAATGAAAATTCTAGAATGGAACTTTCCTGAACACCATAAAATGAAACGTTTGAAAATTCTAGAATGGAATGTTCGTGATCATTCTAGAATGGAATGTTCTTCAACATTCTAAATCACATGTTTGACAATTCTAGAATGGAATGTTCGCCAACATTCTATAAACAATGTTTGACCATTTTGGAATGGAATGTTCTTCAACATTCTAAATCACATTGTCTGACAGTTCTAGAATGTGATGTTCGCAAACATTCTAACAGCAATGTCTGACCATTCTGGAATGGAATGTTTGCCAAAATTCTAAATCACATATTTGACAATTCTAGAATGGAATGTTCGGCAACCTTCCAATAGCAATGTCTGACCATTGTGGAATAGAATTTTCGGCAACATTCTAAATCACATGTTTGACAAATCGTGAATGGAATGTTCGCCGACATTCTAAAAGCAATGTCTGACCATTCTAGAATGGAATGTTCGTCAACATTCTAAATCACATGTTTGACAGTTCTAGAATATAATGTTCGCCAGCCTTCTAAATCACATTTTTGACAATTCTAGAATGGAATGCTCGCCAACATTCTAATAGCAATGTCTGACCATTCTGGAATGGAATGTTCGTCAACATCCTAATAGCAATGCTTGACAGTTCTAGAATGGAATTTTCGTCAGAATTCCAGAACGTTGTTTGAATGTTTGAAAATTCTAGAACGGAATGTTTGTCAACATTCAAAATCACATGTTTGACAATTCTAGAATGGAATGTTCGCCGAAATTCTCAAAGCAATGTCTCATCATTATAGAATGAAATGTTCATCAACATTCTAAATCACATGTTTGACAGTTCTAGAATGTAATGTTCGCCAACATTCTAAGAGCAATGTCTGACCATTCTAGAATGGAATGTTCATCAACATTCTAAATCACATGTTTGACAGTATCTAGAATGTGATGTTCGCCAACATTCTAAATCATATTTTTGACAATTCTACAATGGAGTGTTCGTGATTATTCTAAATCACACTGTCTGACAATTCTAGAATGGAATGTTCGCCAACATTATAAAAACAATTTCTGACCATTCTGGAATGGAATGTTCGTCAACATTCTAATGGAATGTTATTCAACATTCTAAATCACATGTTTGACAATTCTAGAATGGAATGTTCGGCAACATTCTAAATCACATGTTTGACAGTTCTAGAATATAATGTTCGCCAGCCTTCTAAATCACATTTTTGACAATTCTAGAATGGAGTGTTCGTGATTATTCTAAATCACACTGTCTGACAATTCTAGAATGGAATGTTCGCCAACATTATAAAAACAATGTCTGACCATTGTGGAATAGAATTTTCGGCAACATTCTAAATCACATGTTTGACAAATCGTGAATGGAATGTTCGCCGACATTCTAAAAGCAATGTCTGACCATTCTTGAATGGAATGTTCGGCAACATTCTAAATGTTCTAGAATGTAATGTTCGTCAGAATTCCAGAACGTTGTTTGAATGTTTGAAAATTCTAGAATGGAATGTTTGTCAACATTCAAGAATGGAATGTTCATCAAGATTCTAAATCACATGTTTGACAATTCTAGAATGGAATTTTCGTCTACATTCTAAAAGCAATGTCTGACCATTCTAGAATGGAATGTTCGTCAACATTCTAAATCACATGTTTGACAATTCTAGAATGTAATGTTCGCCGACATTCTAATAACAATGTCTGACCATTCTGGAATGGAATGTTTGTCAACATTGTAAATCACATGTTTGACAATTCTAGAATGGAATGTTCGTCAACATTCTAAATCACATGTCTGACCATTCTAGAATGGAATGTTTGTCAACATTCTAAATCACATGTTTGACAGTTCTGGAATGTAATGTTCGCCAAGATTCTAAATCACATTGTTGACAGTTCTAGAATGGAATGTTCGTCAGAATTCCAGAAGGTTGTTTGAATGTTTGAAAATTCTAGAATGGAATGTTTGTCAATATTTCAGAATGGAATGTTCAACATTCTAAATAACACGTTTGACAATTCTAGAATGGAATGTTTGTGATCATTCTAAATCACATTGTCTGACAATTCTATGATGGAATGTTCACCGACAATCTAAAAGCAATGTCTGACCATTCTAGAATGGAATGTTCATCAAATTCTAGATCACATGTTTGACAATTCTAGAATGGAATGTTTGTCAACATTCTAGAATGGAATGTTCGTCAGAATTCCAGAACGTTGTTTGAATGTTTGAATATTCTAGAATGGAATGTTTGTCAACATTCTAGAATGGAATGTTCGTCAACCTTCTAAATCACATGTTTGACAATTCTAGAATGAAATGTTCGCCGACATTCTAAAAGCAATGTCTGACCATTTTAGAATGGAATGTTCGTCAACATTCTAAATCACATTTTGACAATTCTAGAATGTAATGTTCACCGACATTCTAATAGCAATGTCTGACCATTCCGGAATGGGATGTTTGTCAACATTCTAAATTACATGTTTGATAATTCTAGAATGGAATGTTCGTCAACATCCTAATAGCAATGCTTGACAGTTCTAGAATGGAATGTTTGTCAGAATTCCAGAACGTTGTTTGAATGTTTGAAAATTCTAGAATGGAATGTTCGTCAGAATTCCAGAACGTTGTTTGAATGTTTGAATATTCTAGAATGGAATGTTTGTCAACATTCTAGAATGGAATGTTCGTCAACCTTCTAAATCACATGTTTGACAATTCTAGAATGAAATGTTCGCCGACATTCTAAAAGCAATGTCTGACCATTCTAGAATGGAATGTTTGTCAACATTCTAAATCACATGTTTGACAGTTCTGGAATGTAATGTTCGCCAAGATTCTAAATCACATTGTTGACAGTTCTAGAATGGAATGTTCGTCAGAATTCCAGAAGGTTGTTTGAATGTTTGAAAATTCTAGAATGGAATGTTCGCCGACATTCTAATAGCAATGTCTGACCATTCTGGAATGGAATGTTTGTCAAAATTCTAAATCACATGTTTGACAATTCTAGAATGGAATGGTCGCCGACATTCTAAAAGCAATGTCTGACAATTCTAGAATGGAATGTTCACCAACGTTCTAATAGCAATGTCTGACCATTCTGGAATGGAATTTTTGTCAACATTCGAAATCACATGTTTGACAATACTAAAATGGAATGTTCGTCAACATCCTAATAGCAATGCTTGACAGTTCTAGAATGGAATGTTCGTCAACATTCTAAATCTCATGTTTGACAATTCTAGAATGGAATGTTAGCTGACATTCTAAAAGCAATGTCTGACCATTCTGGAATGGAATGTTCGTCAACATTCTAAATCACGTTTGATAATTCTAGAATGGAATGTTCGCCGACATTCTAAAAGCAATGTTTGACCATTCTGGAATGGAATGTTCGTCACCATTCTAAATCACATTTTTGACAATTCTAGAATGGAATGTTCGCCGACATTCTGAAAACATTGATGATTCTGGAATAGAATGTTCGTTAACATTCTAAATCACATGTTTGACCGTTCTAGAATGGAATGTTCACCAACATTCTAAATCACATGTTTGACAGTTCAAGAATGGAATGTTCGCTAACATTCTAAATCACATTTTCGACAATTCTAGAATGGAATGTTCGTGATCATTCTTAATCACATTGTCTGAATATTCTAGAATGGAATGTTCGCCGACATTCTAAAAACAATGTCTGACTATTATAGAATGGAATGTTCGCCAACATTCTAAATCACATGTTTGACAGTTCTAGAATATAATGTTCGCCAGCCTTCTGAATCACATTTTTGACAATTCTAGAATGGAATGCTCGCCAACATTCTAATAGCAATGTCTGACCATTCTTGAATGGAATGTTCGGCAACATTCTAAATGTTCTAGAATGTAATGTTCGTCAGAATTCCAGAACGTTGTTTGAATGTTTGAAAATTCTAGAATGGAATGCTTGTCAACATTCTAGAATGGAATGTTCATCAAGATTCTAAATCACATGTTTGACAATTCTAGAATGGAATTTTCGTCTACATTCTAAAAGCAATGTCTGACCATTCTAGAATGGAATGTTAGTCAACATTCTAAATCACATGTTTGACAATTCTAGAATGTAATGTTCGCCGACATTCTAATAACAATGTCTGACCATTCTGGAATGGAATGTTTGTCAACATTCTAAATCACATGTCTGACAATTCTAGAATGGAATGTTCGTCAACATTCTAAATCACATGTCTGACCATTCTAGAAAGGAATGTTTGTCAACATTCTAAATCACATGTTGGACAATTCTAGAATGGAATGTTCGCCAACATTCTAAAAACAATGTTTGACCATTCTGGATTGGAATGTTCGTCAACATTCTAAATCACATGTTTGACAATTCTAGAATGGAATGTTCGCCGACATTCTGAAAGCAATGTCTGACCATTCTGGAATGGAATGTTCGTCAACATTCTAAATCACGTTTGACAATTCTAGAATGGAATGTTCACCGACATTCTAAAAGCAATGTTTGACCATTCTGGAATGGAATGTTCGTCACCATTCTAAATCACATGTCTGACCATTCTAGAATGGAATGTTTGTCAACATTCTGAATCACATGTTTGACAGTTCTGGAATGTAATGTTCGCCAACATTCTAAATCACATTGTTGACAGTTCTAGAATGGAATGTTCGTCAGAATTCCAGAAGGTTGTTTGAATGTTTGAAAATTCTAGAATGGAATGTTTGTCAACATTTTAGAATGGAATGTTCAACATTCTAAATAACACATTTGACAATTCTAGAATGGAATGTTTGTGATCATTCTAAATCACATTGTCTGACAATTCTATGATGAATGTTCACCGACAATCTAAAAGCAATGTCTGACCATTCTAGAATGGAATGTTCATCAAATTCTAGATCACATGTTTGACAATTCTAGAATGGAATGTTTGTCAACATTCTAGAATGGAATGTTCGTCAGAATTCCAGAACGTTGTTTGAATGTTTGAAAATTCTAGAATGGAATGTTTGTCAACATTCTAGAATGGAATGTTCGTCAACCTTCTAAATCACGTGTTTGACAATTCTAGAATGGAATGTTCGTCAACATTCCAAATCACATTTTGACAATTCTGGAATGTAATATTCACCGACATTCTAATAACAATGTCTGACCATTCCGGAATGGGATGTTTGTCAACATTCTAAATTACATGTTTGATAATTCTAGAATGGAATGTTCGTCAACATCCTAATAGCAATGCTTGACAGTTCTAGAATGGAATGTTCACCAACGTTCTAATAGCAATGTCTGACCATTCTGGAATGGAATTTTTGTCAACATTCAAAATCACGTTTGACAATTCTAGAATGGAATGTTCGTCAACATCCTAATAGCAATGCTTGAGAGATCTAGAAAGGAATGTTCGTCAACATTCTAAATCACGTTTGACAATTCTAGAATGGAATGTTCGCCGACATTCTAAAAGCAATGTTTGACCATTCTGGAATGGAATGTTCGTCACCATTCTAAATCACATTTTTGACAATTCTAGAATGGAATGTTCGCCGACATTCTGAAAACAATGTCTGATGATTCTGGAATAGAATGTTCGTTAACATTCTAAATCACATGTTTGACAGTTCTAGAATGGAATGTTCACCAACTTTCTAAATCACATGTTTAACAGTTCAAGAATGGAATGTTCGCTAACATTCTAAATCACATTTTTGACAATTCTAGAATGGAATGTTCGTGATCATTCTAAATCACATTGTCTGAATATTCTAGAATGGAATGCTCGCCGACATTCTAAAAGCAATGTCTGACCATTCTGGAATGGAATGTTCGTCAACATCCTAATAGCAATGCTTGACAGTTCTAGAATGGAATTTTCGTCAGAATTCCAGAACGTTGTTTGAATGTTTGAAAATTCTAGAACGGAATGTTTGTCAACATTCAAAATCACATGTTTGACAATTCTAGAATGGAATGTTCGCCGAAATTCTCAAAGCAATGTCTCATCATTATAGAATGAAATGTTCATCAACATTCTAAATCACATGTTTGACAGTTCTAGAATGTAATGTTCGCCAACATTCTAAGAGCAATGTCTGACCATTCTAGAATGGAATGTTCATCAACATTCTAAATCACATGTTTGACAGTATCTAGAATGTGATGTTCGCCAACATTCTAAATCATATTTTTGACAATTCTACAATGGAGTGTTCGTGATTATTCTAAATCACACTGTCTGACAATTCTAGAATGGAATGTTCGCCAACATTATAAAAACAATTTCTGACCATTCTGGAATGGAATGTTCGTCAACATTCTAATGGAATGTTATTCAACATTCTAAATCACATGTTTGACAATTCTAGAATGGAATGTTCGGCAACATTCTAAATCACATGTTTGACAGTTCTAGAATATAATGTTCGCCAGCCTTCTAAATCACATTTTTGACAATTCTAGAATGGAGTGTTCGTGATTATTCTAAATCACACTGTCTGACAATTCTAGAATGGAATGTTCGCCAACATTATAAAAACAATGTCTGACCATTCTGGAATGGAATGTTTGCCAAAATTCTAAATCACATATTTGACAATTCTAGAATGGAATGTTCGGCAACCTTCCAATAGCAATGTCTGACCATTGTGGAATAGAATTTTCGGCAACATTCTAAATCACATGTTTGACAAATCGTGAATGGAATGTTCGCCGACATTCTAAAAGCAATGTCTGACCATTCTTGAATGGAATGTTCGGCAACATTCTAAATGTTCTAGAATGTAATGTTCGTCAGAATTCCAGAACGTTGTTTGAATGTTTGAAAATTCTAGAATGGAATGTTTGTCAACATTCAAGAATGGAATGTTCATCAAGATTCTAAATCACATGTTTGACAATTCTAGAATGGAATTTTCGTCTACATTCTAAAAGCAATGTCTGACCATTCTAGAATGGAATGTTCGTCAACATTCTAAATCACATGTTTGACAATTCTAGAATGTAATGTTCGCCGACATTCTAATAACAATGTCTGACCATTCTGGAATGGAATGTTTGTCAACATTGTAAATCACATGTTTGACAATTCTAGAATGGAATGTTCGTCAACATTCTAAATCACATGTCTGACCATTCTAGAATGGAATGTTTGTCAACATTCTAAATCACATGTTTGACAGTTCTGGAATGTAATGTTCGCCAAGATTCTAAATCACATTGTTGACAGTTCTAGAATGGAATGTTCGTCAGAATTCCAGAAGGTTGTTTGAATGTTTGAAAATTCTAGAATGGAATGTTTGTCAATATTTCAGAATGGAATGTTCAACATTCTAAATAACACGTTTGACAATTCTAGAATGGAATGTTTGTGATCATTCTAAATCACATTGTCTGACAATTCTATGATGGAATGTTCACCGACAATCTAAAAGCAATGTCTGACCATTCTAGAATGGAATGTTCATCAAATTCTAGATCACATGTTTGACAATTCTAGAATGGAATGTTTGTCAACATTCTAGAATGGAATGTTCGTCAGAATTCCAGAACGTTGTTTGAATGTTTGAATATTCTAGAATGGAATGTTTGTCAACATTCTAGAATGGAATGTTCGTCAACCTTCTAAATCACATGTTTGACAATTCTAGAATGAAATGTTCGCCGACATTCTAAAAGCAATGTCTGACCATTTTAGAATGGAATGTTCGTCAACATTCTAAATCACATTTTGACAATTCTAGAATGTAATGTTCACCGACATTCTAATAGCAATGTCTGACCATTCCGGAATGGGATGTTTGTCAACATTCTAAATTACATGTTTGATAATTCTAGAATGGAATGTTCGTCAACATCCTAATAGCAATGCTTGACAGTTCTAGAATGGAATGTTTGTCAGAATTCCAGAACGTTGTTTGAATGTTTGAAAATTCTAGAATGGAATGTTCGTCAACATTCTAATGGAATGTTCGTTAACATTCAAAATCACATTTTTGAAAGTTCTAGAATGTAATGTTCGCCAACATTCTAAATCACATTTTTGACAATTCTAGAATGAATTGTTCGTGATAATTCTAAATCACTTTTGTCTGACAATTCTAGAATGGAATGTTCGCCGACAATCTAAAAGCAATGTCTGACCATTCTAGAATGGAATGTTCGTCAACATTCTATAACACATGTTTGACAATTCTAGAATGGAATGTTCACCAAAATTCTAATAGCAATGTCTGACCATTCTGGAATGGAATGTTCGTCAGAATTCCAGAACGTTGTTTGAATGAAAATTCTAGAATGGAACTTTCCTGAACACCATAAAATGAAACGTTTGAAAATTCTAGAATGGAATGTTCGTGATCATTCTAGAATGGAATGTTCTTCAACATTCTAAATCACATGTTTGACAATTCTAGAATGGAATGTTCGCCAACATTCTATAAACAATGTTTGACCATTTTGGAATGGAATGTTCTTCAACATTCTAAATCACATTGTCTGACAGTTCTAGAATGTGATGTTCGCAAACATTCTAACAGCAATGTCTGACCATTCTGGAATGGAATGTTTGCCAAAATTCTAAATCACATATTTGACAATTCTAGAATGGAATGTTCGGCAACCTTCCAATAGCAATGTCTGACCATTGTGGAATAGAATTTTCGGCAACATTCTAAATCACATGTTTGACAAATCGTGAATGGAATGTTCGCCGACATTCTAAAAGCAATGTCTGACCATTCTAGAATGGAATGTTCGTCAACATTCTAAATCACATGTTTGACAGTTCTAGAATATAATGTTCGCCAGCCTTCTAAATCACATTTTTGACAATTCTAGAATGGAATGCTCGCCAACATTCTAATAGCAATGTCTGACCATTCTGGAATGGAATGTTCGTCAACATCCTAATAGCAATGCTTGACAGTTCTAGAATGGAATTTTCGTCAGAATTCCAGAACGTTGTTTGAATGTTTGAAAATTCTAGAACGGAATGTTTGTCAACATTCAAAATCACATGTTTGACAATTCTAGAATGGAATGTTCGCCGAAATTCTCAAAGCAATGTCTCATCATTATAGAATGAAATGTTCATCAACATTCTAAATCACATGTTTGACAGTTCTAGAATGTAATGTTCGCCAACATTCTAAGAGCAATGTCTGACCATTCTAGAATGGAATGTTCATCAACATTCTAAATCACATGTTTGACAGTATCTAGAATGTGATGTTCGCCAACATTCTAAATCATATTTTTGACAATTCTACAATGGAGTGTTCGTGATTATTCTAAATCACACTGTCTGACAATTCTAGAATGGAATGTTCGCCAACATTATAAAAACAATTTCTGACCATTCTGGAATGGAATGTTCGTCAACATTCTAATGGAATGTTATTCAACATTCTAAATCACATGTTTGACAATTCTAGAATGGAATGTTCGGCAACATTCTAAATCACATGTTTGACAGTTCTAGAATATAATGTTCGCCAGCCTTCTAAATCACATTTTTGACAATTCTAGAATGGAGTGTTCGTGATTATTCTAAATCACACTGTCTGACAATTCTAGAATGGAATGTTCGCCAACATTATAAAAACAATGTCTGACCATTCTGGAATGGAATGTTTGCCAAAATTCTAAATCACATATTTGACAATTCTAGAATGGAATGTTCGGCAACCTTCCAATAGCAATGTCTGACCATTGTGGAATAGAATTTTCGGCAACATTCTAAATCACATGTTTGACAAATCGTGAATGGAATGTTCGCCGACATTCTAAAAGCAATGTCTGACCATTCTTGAATGGAATGTTCGGCAACATTCTAAATGTTCTAGAATGTAATGTTCGTCAGAATTCCAGAACGTTGTTTGAATGTTTGAAAATTCTAGAATGGAATGTTTGTCAACATTCAAGAATGGAATGTTCATCAAGATTCTAAATCACATGTTTGACAATTCTAGAATGGAATTTTCGTCTACATTCTAAAAGCAATGTCTGACCATTCTAGAATGGAATGTTCGTCAACATTCTAAATCACATGTTTGACAATTCTAGAATGTAATGTTCGCCGACATTCTAATAACAATGTCTGACCATTCTGGAATGGAATGTTTGTCAACATTGTAAATCACATGTTTGACAATTCTAGAATGGAATGTTCGTCAACATTCTAAATCACATGTCTGACCATTCTAGAATGGAATGTTTGTCAACATTCTAAATCACATGTTTGACAGTTCTGGAATGTAATGTTCGCCAAGATTCTAAATCACATTGTTGACAGTTCTAGAATGGAATGTTCGTCAGAATTCCAGAAGGTTGTTTGAATGTTTGAAAATTCTAGAATGGAATGTTTGTCAATATTTCAGAATGGAATGTTCAACATTCTAAATAACACGTTTGACAATTCTAGAATGGAATGTTTGTGATCATTCTAAATCACATTGTCTGACAATTCTATGATGGAATGTTCACCGACAATCTAAAAGCAATGTCTGACCATTCTAGAATGGAATGTTCATCAAATTCTAGATCACATGTTTGACAATTCTAGAATGGAATGTTTGTCAACATTCTAGAATGGAATGTTCGTCAGAATTCCAGAACGTTGTTTGAATGTTTGAATATTCTAGAATGGAATGTTTGTCAACATTCTAGAATGGAATGTTCGTCAACCTTCTAAATCACATGTTTGACAATTCTAGAATGAAATGTTCGCCGACATTCTAAAAGCAATGTCTGACCATTTTAGAATGGAATGTTCGTCAACATTCTAAATCACATTTTGACAATTCTAGAATGTAATGTTCACCGACATTCTAATAGCAATGTCTGACCATTCCGGAATGGGATGTTTGTCAACATTCTAAATTACATGTTTGATAATTCTAGAATGGAATGTTCGTCAACATCCTAATAGCAATGCTTGACAGTTCTAGAATGGAATGTTCACCAACGTTCTAATAGCAATATCTGACCATTCTGGAATGGAATTTTTGTCAACATTCAAAATCACGTTTGACAATTCTAGAATGGAATGTTCGTCAACATCCTAATAGCAATGCTTGAGAGATCTAGAAAGGAATGTTCGTCAACATTCTAAATCACGTTTGACAATTCTAGAATGGAATGTTCGCCGACATTCTAAAAGCAATGTTTGACCATTCTGGAATGGAATGTTCGTCACCATTCTAAATCACATTTTTGACAATTCTAGAATGGAATGTTCGCCGACATTCTGAAAACAATGTCTGATGATTCTGGAATAGAATGTTCGTTAACATTCTAAATCACATGTTTGACAGTTCTAGAATGGAATGTTCACCAACTTTCTAAATCACATGTTTAACAGTTCAAGAATGGAATGTTCGCTAACATTCTAAATCACATTTTTGACAATTCTAGAATGGAATGTTCGTGATCATTCTAAATCACATTGTCTGAATATTCTAGAATGGAATGCTCGCCGACATTCTAAAAGCAATGTCTGACCATTCTAGAATGGAATGTTCGTCAACATTCTAAATCACATGTTTGACAGTTCTAGAATATAATGTTCGCCAGCCTTCTAAATCACATTTTTGACAATTCTAGAATGGAATGCTCGCCAACATTCTAATAGCAATGTCTGACCATTCTGGAATGGAATGTTCGTCAACATCCTAATAGCAATGCTTGACAGTTCTAGAATGGAATTTTCGTCAGAATTCCAGAACGTTGTTTGAATGTTTGAAAATTCTAGAATGGAATGTTCGTCAACATTCTAATGGAATGTTCGTTAACATTCAAAATCACATTTTTGAAAGTTCTAGAATGTAATGTTCGCCAACATTCTAAATCACATTTTTGACAATTCTAGAATGAATTGTTCGTGATAATTCTAAATCACTTTTGTCTGACAATTCTAGAATGGAATGTTCGCCGACAATCTAAAAGCAATGTCTGACCATTCTAGAATGGAATGTTCGTCAACATTCTATAACACATGTTTGACAATTCTAGAATGGAATGTTCACCAAAATTCTAATAGCAATGTCTGACCATTCTGGAATGGAATGTTCGTCAACATTCTACATCACGTTTGACAATTCTAAAATGTAATGTTCGTCAACATCCCAATAGCAATGCTTGACAGTTCTAGAATGGAATGTTCGTCAGAATTCCAGAACGTTGTTTGAATGAAAATTCTAGAATGGAACTTTCCTGAACACCATAAAATGAAACGTTTGAAAATTCTAGAATGGAATGTTCGTGATCATTCTAGAATGGAATGTTCTTCAACATTCTAAATCACATGTTTGACAATTCTAGAATGGAATGTTCGCCAACATTCTATAAACAATGTTTGACCATTTTGGAATGGAATGTTCGTCAACATTCTAAATCACATGTTTGACAATTCTAGAATGGAATGTTAGCTGACATTCTAAAAGCAATGTCTGACCATTCTGGAATGGAATGTTCATCAACATTCTAAATCACATGTTTGACAATTCTAGAATGGAATGTTTGCCAACATTCTAATAGCAATGTCTGACCATTCTAGAATGTAATGTTCGCCAACATTCTAAATCACATTTTTGACAATTCTAGAATGGAATGTTCGTGATCATTCTAAATCACATTGTCTGACAATTCTAGAATGGAATGTTCGCCGACATTCTAAAAGCAATGTCTGACCAATCTAGAATGGAATGTTCGTCAACATTCTAAATCACGTTTGACAATTCTAGAATGGAATGTTCGTCAACATCCTAATAGCAAGGCTTGACAGTTCTAGAATGGAATGTTCGTCAGAATTCCAGAACGTTGTTTGAATGTTTGACAATTCTAGATTGGAATGTTCGCCAACATTCTAAAAACAATGTCTGACCATTCTAGAATGGAATGTTCGTCAACATTCTAAATCACATGTTTGACAGTTCTAAAATGGAATGTTCGCCGACATTCTAAAAGCAATGTCTGACCTTTCTAGAATGGAATGTTCGTCAACATCCTAATAGCAATGCTTGACAGTTCTAGAATGGAATGTTCACCAACGTTCTAATAGCAATGTCTGACCATTCTGGAATGGAATTTTTTTCAACATTCAAAATCACGTTTGACAATTCTAGAATGGAATGTTCGTCAACATCCTAATAGCAATGCTTGAGAGATCTAGAAAGGAATGTTCGTCAACATTCTAAATCACGTTTGACAATTCTAGAATGGAATGTTCGCCGACATTCTAAAAGCAATGTTTGACCATTCTGGAATGGAATGTTCGTCACCATTCTAAATCACATTTTTGACAATTCTAGAATGGAATGTTCGCCGACATTCTAAAAGCAATGTTTGACCATTCTGGAATGGAATGTTCGTCACCATTCTAAATCACATTTTTGACAATTCTAGAATGGAATGTTCGCCGACATTCTGAAAACAATGTCTGATGATTCTGGAATAGAATGTTCGTTAACATTCTAAATCACATGTTTGACAGTTCTAGAATGGAATGTTCACCAACTTTCTAAATCACATGTTTAACAGTTCAAGAATGGAATGTTCGCTAACATTCTAAATCACATTTTTGACAATTCTAGAATGGAATGTTCGTGATCATTCTAAGTCACATTGTCTGAATATTCTAGAATGGAATGCTCGCCGACATTCTAAAAGCAATGTCTGACCATTCTAGAATGGAATGTTCGTCAACATTCTAAATCACATGTTTGACAGTTCTAGAATATAATGTTCGCCAGCCTTCTAAATCACATTTTTGACAATTCTAGAATGGAATGCTCGCCAACATTCTAATAGCAATGTCTGACCATTCTGGAATGGAATGTTCGTCAACATCCTAATAGCAATGCTTGACAGTTCTAGAATGGAATTTTCGTCAGAATTCCAGAACGTTGTTTGAATGTTTGAAAATTCTAGAATGGAATGTTCGTCAACATTCTAATGGAATGTTCGTTAACATTCAAAATCACATTTTTGAAAGTTCTAGAATGTAATGTTCGCCAACATTCTAAATCACATTTTTGACAATTCTAGAATGAATTGTTCGTGATAATTCTAAATCACTTTTGTCTGACAATTCTAGAATGGAATGTTCGCCGACAATCTAAAAGCAATGTCTGACCATTCTAGAATGGAATGTTCGTCAACATTCTATAACACATGTTTGACAATTCTAGAATGGAATGTTCACCAAAATTCTAATAGCAATGTCTGACCATTCTGGAATGGAATGTTCGTCAACATTCTACATCACGTTTGACAATTCTAAAATGTAATGTTCGTCAACATCCCAATAGCAATGCTTGACAGTTCTAGAATGGAATGTTCGTCAGAATTCCAGAACGTTGTTTGAATGAAAATTCTAGAATGGAACTTTCCTGAACACCATAAAATGAAACGTTTGAAAATTCTAGAATGGAATGTTCGTGATCATTCTAGAATGGAATGTTCTTCAACATTCTAAATCACATGTTTGACAATTCTAGAATGGAATGTTCGCCAACATTCTATAAACAATGTTTGACCATTTTGGAATGGAATGTTCGTCAACATTCTAAATCACATGTTTGACAATTCTAGAATGGAATGTTAGCTGACATTCTAAAAGCAATGTCTGACCATTCTGGAATGGAATGTTCATCAACATTCTAAATCACATGTTTGACAATTCTAGAATGGAATGTTTGCCAACATTCTAATAGCAATGTCTGACCATTCTAGAATGTAATGTTCGCCAACATTCTAAATCACATTTTTGACAATTCTAGAATGGAATGTTCGTGATCATTCTAAATCACATTGTCTGACAATTCTAGAATGGAATGTTCGCCGACATTCTAAAAGCAATGTCTGACCAATCTAGAATGGAATGTTCGTCAACATTCTAAATCACGTTTGACAATTCTAGAATGGAATGTTCGTCAACATCCTAATAGCAATGCTTGAGAGATCTAGAAAGGAATGTTCGTCAACATTCTAAATCACGTTTGACAATTCTAGAATGGAATGTTCGCCGACATTCTAAAAGCAATGTTTGACCATTCTGGAATGGAATGTTCGTCACCATTCTAAATCACATTTTTGACAATTCTAGAATGGAATGTTCGCCGACATTCTAAAAGCAATGTTTGACCATTCTGGAATGGAATGTTCGTCACCATTCTAAATCACATTTTTGACAATTCTAGAATGGAATGTTCGCCGACATTCTGAAAACAATGTCTGATGATTCTGGAATAGAATGTTCGTTAACATTCTAAATCACATGTTTGACAGTTCTAGAATGGAATGTTCACCAACTTTCTAAATCACATGTTTAACAGTTCAAGAATGGAATGTTCGCTAACATTCTAAATCACATTTTTGACAATTCTAGAATGGAATGTTCGTGATCATTCTAAGTCACATTGTCTGAATATTCTAGAATGGAATGCTCGCCGACATTCTAAAAGCAATGTCTGACCATTCTAGAATGGAATGTTCGTCAACATTCTAAATCACATGTTTGACAGTTCTAGAATATAATGTTCGCCAGCCTTCTAAATCACATTTTTGACAATTCTAGAATGGAATGCTCGCCAACATTCTAATAGCAATGTCTGACCATTCTGGAATGGAATGTTCGTCAACATCCTAATAGCAATGCTTGACAGTTCTAGAATGGAATTTTCGTCAGAATTCCAGAACGTTGTTTGAATGTTTGAAAATTCTAGAATGGAATGTTCGTCAACATTCTAATGGAATGTTCGTTAACATTCAAAATCACATTTTTGAAAGTTCTAGAATGTAATGTTCGCCAACATTCTAAATCACATTTTTGACAATTCTAGAATGAATTGTTCGTGATAATTCTAAATCACTTTTGTCTGACAATTCTAGAATGGAATGTTCGCCGACAATCTAAAAGCAATGTCTGACCATTCTAGAATGGAATGTTCGTCAACATTCTATAACACATGTTTGACAATTCTAGAATGGAATGTTCACCAAAATTCTAATAGCAATGTCTGACCATTCTGGAATGGAATGTTCGTCAACATTCTACATCACGTTTGACAATTCTAAAATGTAATGTTCGTCAACATCCCAATAGCAATGCTTGACAGTTCTAGAATGGAATGTTCGTCAGAATTCCAGAACGTTGTTTGAATGAAAATTCTAGAATGGAACTTTCCTGAACACCATAAAATGAAACGTTTGAAAATTCTAGAATGGAATGTTCGTGATCATTCTAGAATGGAATGTTCTTCAACATTCTAAATCACATGTTTGACAATTCTAGAATGGAATGTTCGCCAACATTCTATAAACAATGTTTGACCATTTTGGAATGGAATGTTCGTCAACATTCTAAATCACATGTTTGACAATTCTAGAATGGAATGTTAGCTGACATTCTAAAAGCAATGTCTGACCATTCTGGAATGGAATGTTCATCAACATTCTAAATCACATGTTTGACAATTCTAGAATGGAATGTTTGCCAACATTCTAATAGCAATGTCTGACCATTCTAGAATGTAATGTTCGCCAACATTCTAAATCACATTTTTGACAATTCTAGAATGGAATGTTCGTGATCATTCTAAATCACATTGTCTGACAATTCTAGAATGGAATGTTCGCCGACATTCTAAAAGCAATGTCTGACCAATCTAGAATGGAATGTTCGTCAACATTCTAAATCACGTTTGACAATTCTAGAATGGAATGTTCGTCAACATCCTAATAGCAAGGCTTGACAGTTCTAGAATGGAATGTTCGTCAGAATTCCAGAACGTTGTTTGAATGTTTGACAATTCTAGATTGGAATGTTCGCCAACATTCTAAAAACAATGTCTGACCATTCTAGAATGGAATGTTCGTCAACATTCTAAATCACATGTTTGACAGTTCTAAAATGGAATGTTCGCCGACATTCTAAAAGCAATGTCTGACCTTTCTAGAATGGAATGTTCGTCAACATCCTAATAGCAATGCTTGACAGTTCTAGAATGGAATGTTCACCAACGTTCTAATAGCAATGTCTGACCATTCTGGAATGGAATTTTTTTCAACATTCAAAATCACGTTTGACAATTCTAGAATGGAATGTTCGTCAACATCCTAATAGCAATGCTTGAGAGATCTAGAAAGGAATGTTCGTCAACATTCTAAATCACGTTTGACAATTCTAGAATGGAATGTTCGCCGACATTCTAAAAGCAATGTTTGACCATTCTGGAATGGAATGTTCGTCACCATTCTAAATCACATTTTTGACAATTCTAGAATGGAATGTTCGCCGACATTCTAAAAGCAATGTTTGACCATTCTGGAATGGAATGTTCGTCACCATTCTAAATCACATTTTTGACAATTCTAGAATGGAATGTTCGCCGACATTCTGAAAACAATGTCTGATGATTCTGGAATAGAAAGTTCGTTAACATTCTAAATCACATGTTTGACAGTTCTAGAATGGAATGTTCACCAACTTTCTAAATCACATGTTTAACAGTTCAAGAATGGAATGTTCGCTAACATTCTAAATCACATTTTTGACAATTCTAGAATGGAATGTTCGTGATCATTCTAAATCACATTGTCTGAATATTCTAGAATGGAATGCTCGCCGACATTCTAAAAGCAATGTCTGACCATTCTAGAATGGAATGTTCGTCAACATTCTAAATCACATGTTTGACAGTTCTAGAATATAATGTTCGCCAGCCTTCTAAATCACATTTTTGACAATTCTAGAATGGAATGCTCGCCAACATTCTAATAGCAATGTCTGACCATTCTGGAATGGAATGTTCGTCAACATCCTAATAGCAATGCTTGACAGTTCTAGAATGGAATTTTCGTCAGAATTCCAGAACGTTGTTTGAATGTTTGAAAATTCTAGAATGGAATGTTCGTCAACATTCTAATGGAATGTTCGTTAACATTCAAAATCACATTGTTGAAAGTTCTAGAATGTAATGTTCGCCAACATTCTAAATCACATTTTTGACAATTCTAGAATGAATTGTTCGTGATAATTCTAAATCACTTTTGTCTGACAATTCTAGAATGGAATGTTCGCCGACAATCTAAAAGCAATGTCTGACCATTCTAGAATGGAATGTTCGTCAACATTCTATAACACATGTTTGACAATTCTAGAATGGAATGTTCACCAAAATTCTAATAGCAATGTCTGACCATTCTGGAATGGAATGTTCGTCAACATTCTACATCACGTTTGACAATTCTAAAATGTAATGTTCGTCAACATCCCAATAGCAATGCTTGACAGTTCTAGAATGGAATGTTCGTCAGAATTCCAGAACGTTGTTTGAATGAAAATTCTAGAATGGAACTTTCCTGAACACCATAAAATGAAACGTTTGAAAATTCTAGAATGGAATGTTCGTGATCATTCTAGAATGGAATGTTCTTCAACATTCTAAATCACATGTTTGACAATTCTAGAATGGAATGTTCGCCAACATTCTATAAACAATGTTTGACCATTTTGGAATGGAATGTTCGTCAACATTCTAAATCACATGTTTGACAATTCTAGAATGGAATGTTAGCTGACATTCTAAAAGCAATGTCTGACCATTCTGGAATGGAATGTTCATCAACATTCTAAATCACATGTTTGACAATTCTAGAATGGAATGTTTGCCAACATTCTAATAGCAATGTCTGACCATTCTAGAATGTAATGTTCGCCAACATTCTAAATCACATTTTTGACAATTCTAGAATGGAATGTTCGTGATCATTCTAAATCACATTGTCTGACAATTCTAGAATGGAATGTTCGCCGACATTCTAAAAGCAATGTCTGACCAATCTAGAATGGAATGTTCGTCAACATTCTAAATCACGTTTGACAATTCTAGAATGGAATGTTCGTCAACATCCTAATAGCAAGGCTTGACAGTTCTAGAATGGAATGTTCGTCAGAATTCCAGAACGTTGTTTGAATGTTTGACAATTCTAGATTGGAATGTTCGCCAACATTCTAAAAACAATGTCTGACCATTCTAGAATGGAATGTTCGTCAACATTCTAAATCACATGTTTGACAGTTCTAAAATGGAATGTTCGCCGACATTCTAAAAGCAATGTCTGACCTTTCTAGAATGGAATGTTCGTCAACATCCTAATAGCAATGCTTGACAGTTCTAGAATGGAATGTTCACCAACGTTCTAATAGCAATGTCTGACCATTCTGGAATGGAATTTTTGTCAACATTCAAAATCACGTTTGACAATTCTAGAATGGAATGTTCGTCAACATCCTAATAGCAATGCTTGAGAGATCTAGAAAGGAATGTTCGTCAACATTCTAAATCACGTTTGACAATTCTAGAATGGAATGTTCGCCGACATTCTAAAAGCAATGTTTGACCATTCTGGAATGGAATGTTCGTCACCATTCTAAATCACATTTTTGACAATTCTAGAATGGAATGTTCGCCGACATTCTAAAAGCAATGTTTGACCATTCTGGAATGGAATGTTCGTCACCATTCTAAATCACATTTTTGACAATTCTAGAATGGAATGTTCGCCGACATTCTGAAAACAATGTCTGATGATTCTGGAATAGAATGTTCGTTAACATTCTAAATCACATGTTTGACAGTTCTAGAATGGAATGTTCACCAACTTTCTAAATCACATGTTTAACAGTTCAAGAATGGAATGTTCGCTAACATTCTAAATCACATTTTTGACAATTCTAGAATGGAATGTTCGTGATCATTCTAAATCACATTGTCTGAATATTCTAGAATGGAATGCTCGCCGACATTCTAAAAGCAATGTCTGACCATTCTAGAATGGAATGTTCGTCAACATTCTAAATCACATGTTTGACAGTTCTAGAATATAATGTTCGCCAGCCTTCTAAATCACATTTTTGACAATTCTAGAATGGAATGCTCGCCAACATTCTAATAGCAGTGTCTGACCATTCTGGAATGGAATGTTCGTCAACATCCTAATAGCAATGCTTGACAGTTCTAGAATGGAATTTTCGTCAGAATTCCAGAACGTTGTTTGAATGTTTGAAAATTCTAGAATGGAATGTTCGTCAACATTCTAATGGAATGTTCGTTAACATTCAAAATCACATTTTTGAAAGTTCTAGAATGTAATGTTCGCCAACATTCTAAATCACATTTTTGACAATTCTAGAATGAATTGTTCGTGATAATTCTAAATCACTTTTGTCTGACAATTCTAGAATGGAATGTTCGCCGACAATCTAAAAGCAATGTCTGACCATTCTAGAATGGAATGTTCGTCAACATTCTATAACACATGTTTGACAATTCTAGAATGGAATGTTCACCAAAATTCTAATAGCAATGTCTGACCATTCTGGAATGGAATGTTCGTCAACATTCTACATCACGTTTGACAATTCTAAAATGTAATGTTCGTCAACATCCCAATAGCAATGCTTGACAGTTCTAGAATGGAATGTTCGTCAGAATTCCAGAACGTTGTTTGAATGAAAATTCTAGAATGGAACTTTCCTGAACACCATAAAATGAAACGTTTGAAAATTCTAGAATGGAATGTTTGTGATCATTCTAGAATGGAATGTTCTTCAACATTCTAAATCACATGTTTGACAATTCTAGAATGGAATGTTCGCCAACATTCTATAAACAATGTTTGACCATTTTGGAATGGAATGTTCGTCAACATTCTAAATCACATGTTTGACAATTCTAGAATGGAATGTTAGCTGACATTCTAAAAGCAATGTCTGACCATTCTGGAATGGAATGTTCATCAACATTCTAAATCACATGTTTGACAATTCTAGAATGGAATGTTTGCCAACATTCTAATAGCAATGTCTGACCATTCTAGAATGTAATGTTCGCCAACATTCTAAATCACATTTTTGACAATTCTAGAATGGAATGTTCGTGATCATTCTAAATCACATTGTCTGACAATTCTAGAATGGAATGTTCGCCGACATTCTAAAAGCAATGTCTGACCAATCTAGAATGGAATGTTCGTCAACATTCTAAATCACGTTTGACAATTCTAGAATGGAATGTTCGTCAACATCCTAATAGCAAGGCTTGACAGTTCTAGAATGGAATGTTCGTCAGAATTCCAGAACGTTGTTTGAATGTTTGACAATTCTAGATTGGAATGTTCGCCAACATTCTAAAAACAATGTCTGACCATTCTAGAATGGAATGTTCGTCAACATTCTAAATCACATGTTTGACAGTTCTAAAATGGAATGTTCGCCGACATTCTAAAAGCAATGTCTGACCTTTCTAGAATGGAATGTTCGCCAACGTTCTAAATCACATGTTTGACAGTTCTAGAATGTAATATTCGCCAACATTCTAAATCACATTTTTGACAATTCTAGAATGGAATGTTCGTGATCATTCTAAATCACATTGTCTGCCCATTCTGGAATGGAATGTTCGTCAACATTCTAAATCACTTGTTTAACAATTCTAGAATGGAATGTTTGCCAACATTCTAAAAGCAATGTCTGACCATTCTAGAATGGAATGTTCGTCAACATTCTAAATCACATTTTTGACAATTCTAGAATGGAATGTTCGTGATCATTCTAAATCACATTGTCTGACAAATCTAGAATGGAATGTTCGCCGACAATCTAAAAGCAATGTCTGACCATTCTGGAATGGAGTGTTCGCCAACATTCTAAATCACATGTTTGACAATTCTAGAATGGAATGTTCGTCAACATCCTAATAGCAAGGCTTGACAGTTCTAGAACGGAATGTTCGTCAGAATTCCAGAACGTTGTTTGAATGTTTGCCAATTCTAGAATGGGATGTTCGCCAACATTCTAAAAACAATGTCTGACCATTCTAGAATGGAATGTTCGTCAACATTCTGAATCAAATGTTTGACAGTTCTAAAATGGAATGTTCGCCGACATTCTAAAAGCAATGTCTGACCATTCTAGAATCGAATGTTCGCCAACATTCTAAAGCTACGGTGGCCCTGAAGTGCAAAACGCTAACGCAAAAGAGAAAACACGAACGCAAAAAAGAAAACACAAACGCAAAATAGAAAACACAAACACAAATGAGAAAACATGAACGCAAAAGAGGAAACACGAACGCAAAAGAGAAAACACAAACACAAATGAGAAAACACGAACGCAAAAGAGGAAACACGAACGCAAAAGAGAAAACACGAACGCAAATGAGAAAACACGAACACAAATGAGAAAACACGAACGCAAATGAGAAAACACGAACGCAAAAGAGGAAACACAAACGAAAATGAGGAAACACAACAACATTAACTCTAACGGAAGAGGTAGGTACCTTCGGGTGGCATGACTTGACGCTGATTGGACGACGTCACTGCCCGTCTCTTTACCAGGAAGTAAACATTTTTTTCCTTCTTTGCCCGCCAAGCAGACAGAGCAGTCATGAGTTGTGCAGTCTAGTCTAGCGATAAAAGTTACGGTGGATAGAGAAATAATAATGTATTGCCCGAAGTGCGGAAAAAAGTTGACTGAAAAGCCAAGGCCGAATTTTTGTAGCGGTTGTGGCTGGAGGCTTCAAGAAATTCCCGAGGACACCAGCAGACCTCCTGGTATGTTGACCAACGAAATGGGTTTGTGAGGACCATAGTTTACCATTGTGAGCTAGTTAGCTCGTCGGCCACCCAGCCAGACATGACAAAACACATGCATGCACATTTGTGCATGTAAACATTCTATATGCATCATAACTAGAAGGTAACTGGGTCTCCCCAGCTCAAACCCAGTCTGAAATCTATCTATGGCTAGCTTACAATGATTTGTTAAGAGTAGCGTCTTAAAATTGGCAAATACATTGCAGGCATCTAGAATGCAGGCAAGTAGCTAACTGTCGATCAGCACCCGACATAGAGTGGTTTTTGAACGGCCACTTCTTGCCGATATTTTACCAACACGTGCCAGATAGGCTATTAGGGGTCTAATACGCCGTTCAGCTGTGTGCCCCCTAAATCAAAAACATACTCCGGTGCTACTGAGCATACGTGCTTATAATTAAACTTATCATACATTTCCTAATTCACAAATATAGGCTAATCCGCTCTGTTTAGGCTCCCTCAGTCCTCCCTCAATCGACAATTAGCGCAGATAAATTCAATTGTAAACAGATAAACTGGCCAGTTTGCTGCTAAACTTAAGTCAGTGGGGTTTTTATGAAGTGTACAGTAGGTCTCTGATGGAGATCAGTCTCTGCCTCCATTGCGGAACTTAAGTGTTAATAATGATTAAATGCTTGAATGACAGGTTAAAGATATAAAACAAAAAGTAGTCTTAATTTGCAGGCCCCCCAAAGAATGCACCGGAGATCTTGTTTTGCAATGCAATTTCAAGAAAAAAATAACGGTACACTAAAATAATGTAGGCTAGCTGTGTGCACATTGATAATAAAATTAAAGCAAATATTTAAACACAAAAGCTGTTTTTGAAGTAATAATCACCTCATCATGCAGTAAATGATAAAGTAATTCAATAACTTTTTAATGAAGTAATTAGTAATTTGCATGAATTTGCTGTATTTTAAAAACAGTGAATCTGAATTACATTTTTTAATCAATTGACAGCACTGCTATATAGTGATTTAACAAAGTACCAGCAACTCAGATTTGTTGCAGTATTTCATATGTAATTTTAGAGTGGCTAGAAATAGATTCATTCTCTAAAGAGAAGATATTGTGCAGTATTGCTATTTTCTGTTCTGCATGTTGGTTAATGTTTAACACAGTTTTCATTGCCTCCCTCTACTGCCAGAGACCCGTGAATCTGATCAAACCCCAACCCTTGCAACCTTTCTGGAATATAGAAAGAAAAAATCAGAGGAGAGACAAAAGTTTTCCTGTGGAAAAATGGGGGCAAAGAAAAAACTGAAAAAGAGAGTTCAGGTAAGATAATTATGACCCTTCAACCCATGCTGACTTCTTGTTGATGTGCCTCCATCCTCTCTGTCCTCTGACAGCCATCATACTTTCTTGTATGAAGCCATCATGCAAAATAAATGTATTAATGTGAGAAATGAAAAGACGCATACTAATTGGCATCAATTATAACTATATAATTATTATAACTATATAACAACACTTACACATCCTGTTTTTACTTTTGAATATATTTGCCTATTTTTGAGAGATACCTGAATATATTTTTGTATCATGTTGTTCTTTACATAGCAACTGTTGTACTTATCATTTAACCTTGATCAAGACCTTGATGATAATTGTTATCCTACAAATCTTCAGTTTGCTATTTTTTATTTTTATTTATTTTTGTCCCTCTGGGTAATAGCAAAGGAATTAATAAAGATTCATTTTGAAATCATATTATAAATGTAACATTTACAAACCTCATAACAGAAACAACCTGTTTTATTACAGTGCTCTTCAAACATTCCCTCCATGAGTCCCTATCTTTTATCTTACAGATAAATGTTGGCTTGATGACAGTGCAGAAGGGTGGTATGAAGCCACAACGTGGGAAAAATATTTCCCTGACAACAGACCCTGACACCACTGCCCCAAGTTTGCTTACCCAGGCTGTGAAAAAAATGGGAGACTTCAATAAGAACTTGGGCGAGGGACCCTTTAAACTTCTGTATCCAGATGGCTCGGAAGTCATTAACATCCCTGGGACACAAAAACCATTCACTGTAGAGCAATATAAGGAAGAACTAGGCAGACCATATCAGAGAAAGGGAAGAGGGACTTTGAAAAAGGTAATTTTTGATGTTGGCCAAGTCAGTATTTGATGCAACGACATTTTGACTTGCTGCACTGGTGTATGTTTGTGTAGATCAATCAGAGATAACCTTATGCAGAAAGTCCTATTTTTCCCTTTGCAGTGTAAGTTATTAATAGTGGTAAGTTAGTAGTGCAATAGTCCCCCTAGCTTGAAACGTCTGATATTTTGTCTGTTTTACATGTTGGAAATAGGGGGTCCACACATTTTTCTCTTTTTGAATCAGCATTTATCATGTACATATATGGGGAGTGTTAACATTATAGTAAATAAAAATTACGTCAATAAGATGCTTGCAATAATGAATAAGAGTGGCTCATGGTTTTACTTAAAAAAATATGAATATTTTAAAAGTAACTATTACCAGAACCAGAGTTGGTTCTTTTGCTGAAACTGGATGAAGTTGGATCTCTTACTAATGTTTGTCTTACCCCTCTTTCTGCAACATTAAACCCAAACTTCCCCTAAAACAGGATTACCAGAGTAAGAAATATCATTAAACCTTCTTTGAAATACTGATCCATTTGTTTTATCAGTTGCTAGTCCCTGTTTTTTTAGCATTGGTCTAAGCCAGTTGGGTGTTGCTGATATAGGTTTTCATTTATGTATTTATTGACTATTACTTGATTATTGAATACAGTCAAGTTCAAAACTAATTTCAATTGTTTGTGTCTTGCAGTTGGAGAATTGTCAGACATTTCTGACTCTGACTCGGAAATTGTGATTAAAACTTCTACCGAGTTTGATCTCGCTGACACGCTGGTGAGATAACTTTGAGAAATTTGAAACATTTGAACCACAATGTGTTCTTATTGTTATTACTGTATTGTTGTTAGAGTTATGATTGTCATGTACTTAACCATTATGAGTTTTGCTGTGGCAGAAGCACATATTTAAAGTGCAGGTTTGCCACTGGCTAGTATATACTGTAATACTATAACCCTATGCCCATCTATGTGAAGGCGTCATTGCTGTTGTTTACTTTAAAGCAGTAGATGTCAGCAGACTTGTACAAAGCAAATCTTTTAATTATTTAATTTAATTTGACCTTTAAAAAGTATGTTTCTCAATACAGCCATACCAACCCCTGCATGAGAGCAGTCCTGTGCACAAAGAGCCAGAAACAGTGTAAGTAGTATATTTACAGATGTATTTAGTTGCTTATTTCATCATAAGGTATACACTTTGTTCTGTGGTTTGTGGGTATTGGGATATGTTCATTACATTCTTATATTACTATTGTGATATCTATGCTTGTTGCAATATTAGCAATATATTGTCATTGGACACCATTGTGCACTCTTTCAGGAATTGCACTGGGGAGCAATCACCTACGACTAAAGTACATGAGGTAATAAACTGTTTTAATAGTAAAATAGTAGAGCAGGAACACTGCATGTTGGCCTCATACTTCTAGAACTTTTGATGACAAAATAATAGATGAGTTCACTTATAGGCAAATAACTCAAGTAAGGCCTGATGGGCATAAATGCAATGGTCTGGTTAATTTAATGTCATTGATATAAAAATCTGACAGGCAAAGGCATTAACTAACTAACATATTTGTTGCTGTATTTTAGAATTAAACCCCTGCCACTATAGATGGATCATACTAGGAATAGAACATTAGATGATCATAGATGCACAAAGAATTCCCTTCAAATATCATATTTCAAAATCAGCTTAACATAATGAAGCCAATACAACAAAAAGTGCCTCAATTTGCAAGCATTTTACTGTTTTTCCAGGTAAAGGAACAAAAAAGTTCATCTCTTGACATCTAGTGTCTGTAGTCATACCTCTATTGAGTTAGCCTACTGAGGCAGTAACATTACTATCTCATTATCGCTATCTGGTTAAGTGCTTTTTAAAAATGTAGGTCTTACTTGTAGGTTATAAATTTGGATACGGAGGATAATGGTCCAAGTACCTCAGGATATTGCGCAGTCGAGAGCTCAAGCTACAGGTGTGCTTTTTCATATAGATAGACAGATAGTACTGTGCAAAAGTCTACTACTAGCCTACTAGCTTTGATACAAACAGATCATATAGGAAATACAGAGATAAAATTTATAAAACACAATCTCAAAACCAAATGGCCCTTACAAGCACATGTCAGTATTTAGTGTGACCTCCCTTGACACGAAGCACATCTTGAACTCTTTTGGGGAGACTGTCCTGGAGTTTTTTTTTTTTTTTTTGAAGTAATCTTCAAATATGTTATAGTAGGCTTTTTTCAGCACTTCCTAGGGTCCTTCTTTAAATTTAGACTGTGTTTTTTTATTTTCTCTGACCAGGTGATGTCATACTGCCTCTGTTATATTCAGGTCTGTACTCTGGAGAGGCTTATCCATGATTGTCAGTATTGATTGGCAGTTTTTCTCTCAAAATATGACTGAGAGATTTAACTGAGAATTTAACTGCAATAGCAGTGTTCTTTGGATCATTATCATGCTGAAAAATCAAGCCATTCCCGATCAGGTGCTTTCCAGAAGTAATGCTGAATTAAAATCTTTTTGACCTTATCAGCATTCATGACGCTGCCTGATCCTGAGTCCACTCCTTGCCAGACTTCGTCTGGTCTCTCAAAGAAAAAAATCTCAGAAACTCCTCATCAGATTCTGAATTCTTTTTTTTTAGGTTTAGGGTGTTTTAAGTTTAAGGTAGTCAGGTTCCTGCTGATGTTTGAAGGGTGAGGGGAGGTCACATAATACTTGGTTATTAGGCCTATAGAAGCTGTTTTATAAAGTTTTTTCTTTTTACTACATACACAATGTCTGTATTTTATGGTTGTATTCTAATAAAGACACTGACAGATAATTACACATGGTCACTATGGCATTGCTAAAACAACAAATCTAATGGTGGCCTAAGACTTTTGCACAGTACTGTGTATATATCTACTGTATGTGTGCATATATTAATAATATTATTTTTGGTTTTTGGCAGTTCTCCCCGTGTACTTATGTTTTGTATTTTGCATTTTGCAGAAACTACACAGACATTTTTGCTCCCATCATCATCGATGAAGATGATGATGATGATGATGATGACAACGACGATGGTCTCATTCCTCAAGACACAAATGATGTGTCGCCAGAAGAACCTTTGTGAGTCAGTTAAGCACTATCAGGGAAAGATTCAGTACTAGTTTCGACGTAAAATGTAATCTTTGAATTTGAATTTTCAGTAATTGAAATATGATATGCCAGTTTGCTTAGGTGTGCCTATAACTGCTTGTGGTAGTTCATGCTGAGAAGGATGTTTTTGTCTGTTGGATTAACAACAGACAAAAAGTATCTTTTTGTTGTAATATTATAGGAATTAATCAAGTGTCAGAAAACAGTGAATATTTAATGTAATTTTGTGTTTCAACAGTAGTCACTTGAGTATACTTTGAACCTCCTGAAGTTACTTTTTTTTTCTTCCAGGAGTACCAGTGTACAGGCACCTGAAATCATCGCTAATTTGGCGCTTGCCATTGACCACAAGAGCGTGAGCAGGTTCAATGTGTCAAGGTCAGACATATGGGATGGAGCTGTTCAGGGATTTCGACGTAGCTCTTACTCGGAAAACAGCGACATGTTTGTCAAGTTTACTGACGATGCTGGATCCATGGAAGAAGGACTCGACACAGGTGGCCCGACCCGGGAATTTCTCACGCTCCTCATCAATCGTCTGAGGCATCGCCCCATCTTTGATGGACCACTTCAAAGCCGTTACCTGGTGTACAATGCCACAGGTGGGTTTTTTCCTCATGGGAGTTTCTCTGATTTTCTCAGTATCTGTTTATATGTCAAGTTGTTTTGGATTTATATGAGCTGATATGAATATGAATTAACCCTACTTCCTCTGTACCCTACATAACAGCTGTCAGGGAAGCTGAGTACTTTTTAGCTGGAAAAATGATTGCTGTGTCCATCGTACATGGGGGACCAGCACCACATTTCCTATCAAAGGACTTTGTGAACCACATTGTAGGGAAGCCAGGTTTCAGCGCCACTGTTGATGATATTACAGATGAGGAGATAGGGAGAGTTCTGCGTCAGGTAGGAAATGGTCTTGACTCATAGAGTGGATTTATTAAGAGGACATATGAAAATAGTTTTACAGTGAAGCTATTCTCAAACCAACAGACCAGATATATATCACTCTTAAAAGGATGGATTTCTATTTCTGTCTGTAATGAACAAAGTGAAATGATTTCATGTCAGCTGTCAGTGTTTGGAAAGTTTTCAATAAGCCAAATTTCTAGTTGATTTTAAGTTCAAGTCTTTTTAACAGGTTGAGAAAGCAGAAACAGAGGAATCTCTGCAGAATTTGGTTTTGGAAAACAGCACCATGTTCCAGACTGCTGGATGTTTCCGACCTGTGAAAACCTCTGACAAGCGTGCACTCGTGCAGGACTACCTCAGGTGGTACGTCATCGACAGAAACCACAGTGTCATTCAAAGGTAATGCTTGTTAAAACAAAATGTCTTTGCTATTATTAACCCAAAAACACATTGGACATTTTTAGCCAATTACTCACAGTTACTTGCCAGTTGCTTATCATAGCAGCTATGGGTAGGTTGTGAGATAAGGACAGCTAATTTTAAAAGCATCACTGAATGCAGCAATACAGAGTAAAATTGTGGATTTAAAAGCTTCACTCTGGAACAGTAATTTTAATTTTAGCCGTTTCTTACATGATCACTTTTCTCAATAGATTCAAAGATGGACTTTCAAGTCTCCAATTCTTAGCTGCACTACAGCAACATTCAAGTGTGCTGTCCCCTCTCCTGTACTATTCTGCCAAGAACTTGACAGCCTCAGATGTTGAGAGCATGTTCCGTCCAGACCTCAGTCCTGCAGGTAGCAACAGGCGGCAAAAGGAAGGCCAAACACTAGCATTTTGGGCGGACTATCTCTTGGACTGTGAAGGTTAGTCAAGGCTCTTTTGATATAGATATATCTAAGTACTTTAGTAGTGTTTGTTTATCTTGTATCTGCATTTAATTGTAAAATAGGAGACAGATGCTTCACTTGATGTAATTTAAAGATAATGCTGGGTCAAAAAGTGGATCATAATGTTGACTTTATCCCCTTAGAGAAAGTGACGGCTGTGTCCCTGGGGGATGTCATGATGTTTGCCACGGGTTTGGCTTCCATTCCACCTGCAGGACTCACACCTTTGCCACGCATTGAGTTCTTGACAGATTCTCCTTTTCCAATTGCAAACACGTGTGCCAACACCATAAAGTTACCAATCCTGGACTCATACAGTCTTTTTTCCATCAACATGGACTTTGGCATACAAAATGCACCAGGGTTTGGTTTTTTTTAGCCCCTTTGGACTTCATGGACTGACATGACATGTGCATTGTAAAAATGTTAAGGCCTGCTGCAATGCCAATGTTTGGAAAACATTTTGATTTTTAATTTTTTTTTGGCATTTCAGGTTCAAGCCAAAATTTGAGTTTTAGACACATTAAGTCATGTCCCTGTGTTACAAGAGGCTCACCAATAAAGCTTTTGGTAAACTCTCAATGTCTGTGCATTTTTCCCTGAAACACATACCCTTTTGATGATAGAGTGTATATACAAATGATTTAGTTTATTAATCATGTACCAAAAATGTACAGAATCTCCTGTTAACAAACATCATTGTGTCACTTGTTCACATCAAAACAGCAGTGTCTCATTTCTTTGAACAAGTTGCAAATGCTTTGGTACATCCATGCAAAATATTATGTACAATTCTCTGTTGAATAGTCTCACCTCCCACAACATTTATGCATTAGTTCTTTGTCTTCACATGCAAAATGGTTAAACAAGTTGTCATAATAGTCAAGCATATTTCTACATTTCCATTGGACTTTTTTTTCTAAACTTGTCCTGAATTGGTAAATTGCTCCCAGGTGAATCTTGACTTTTTGTAATGAAGGGAAATGTGTGAAGCATTAGATCAGTTTTCCCTAAGACGACTGTCCTATGTTCACATTTCTACTTTTGTTTTTTTTTCTTTGTGCTATGCAGCGCTGTCTTTTCCTCTCTGTATCGCAATGACATGGTCTGTCCACAAATTACAATACAAACAGTAAACAGAAATGTGAATCTTGTCCAGTCTCTTGCAATCACTCTCCCACATACACTAAGGTGTAACTTACAATTTACAATGATTGTCATCAAAACTTTAGCCATAGTTCACATCAGAACATCCCTCCAGAGTCGACTGTTGTATGACAACACGACTAAGGAATTTGACTGTCTTATCCGTACACAATGACACGAGGACTTGTCATTCTGAGGCACTGACATGTTCATTGACACAGATATTTACTTTTGAGAGATGAACTAAGGATTTTGAGCAAGAGACTGGATTTTGCAGGTAATCTACGGTGTTTTGCTGTTTGTACAAAGTGTTTTGAGAAATGCACTTACTGTTCTGCAAATGTTGAGGATGATTCGAGAAAAATGTACCAAAGCGTCTGAGAAAAACTGTAATATTACTGTGTCACTTTTGCACCATATTTATACATACAGACATACTACGTGCATATCTATAGCCCAGCTATTTCCTTCAGCGCTGTGTACAGTTCTAAGGCTGCCTCCCAGTCTTGCAGCTGCTGTAGTCCGTTTTCTTCCACAGCCTGTTGCAGATAATCCTGAATGTCTTGGTCACCGCATGTGTCGATTGTCTGCCTTGCCTCTGGAAACACATTTAGTTCCCTGTCTTCAATGGCCAGTCCACAGTCCCTTGAATTAAACCTACAGATGACACAATTATATAAGTATGAGAGGTTTTTCTCCAAAGATATTAAAAACAAAAGTTTGAAATTGTTATTAACATCATTTGTCTACATTTTCATTTAGAGAAATGTGGACGCAAACAAAGGTGAGGTGAGTTTTTTAAATTACAAACATATGTGATAAATTCTGAATTGGTATTACCTGTGAGGCAAAAAATAAAGTTCATCAGGAATCCCCCCAGGACAAGATGCAAGTCTGGATGGTCGAATCCTGTGTTTGTTCCAGAGATCTTTACATTCGTCCAGGTCTTTCTGTAGAACACAGTTGAAGCAAAATCTCAGCAAGCACTGGTGTTCGTGACTGCCATTGAAGTGTCCGGAGTCACGCAGGTCTCCAAAAAGGTCCATCCAAAACTGAGACCTAGGAATACATTAGATGCAAAGTCAATTATTTTTAGTGTTGTCAATTGATTTAAAAATGTAATCTGATTAGTCACAGTTTTATGCTGTGATTAAAAAAAGTTATTGAATTACTTTATCATTTACTGCATGATGAGGTGATTACTATTAAAAACAACTTTTGTGTTACTTTAAATGTTTGCTTTAATTTTATTATCAATGTGCACAAACACAGCTAGCCTACATTATTTTTGTGTACCTTTATTTTTTTTCTTGAAATCGCATTTGAACACACACCATGACGACTTTTTGTTTACCATCGGCTAATTGTCATTTTTTTGAGCCGACCATGAACACATCATAATAACTTTATGGTGCCTCATTTACCTAGCGAACTAGTTGTTATCCTACAGTATTCAACACGGATTTCAACATCGGATTATTATTTTTTAACTACCGAGGCTGTCTACAATGTTTGAGGTCACATCAGGAGGCTGCTCTGAGCAGACGGCCTGTCCTGCAGCTGCAGCAGCAGCCAGAGGTGACGGAGCTGTTTCATCCAACGGACAGTGAAGGTAACATGACTCCACTGTACAGACTGAAGGCTGCTGAAAACTGACTGCACCACAGCTTTCTGTCTGTCTGATGCTGACAGTCATTGTAGCACCGTAATGTAATGTGACAAGTCTGTATGTCTCTGGCCGTGTGATTAATTTGCGTTAATAAAAAAAAGAATAATAATGCATAAATTATCTGGATTAATCGCGTGCGTTAACGCGTTAACGTTGGTAGCCATAATTATTTTACATGAGAGGGAAAACTAATGAAATGTAGGCTATGTTATAAAAATATGTAGAACTAAAGAGGTAATCCATATTAAAATCGCCATCTGCAACAATAAATGCAGACAAATGAAGGTCTTTACTGAACTCAGCGCAGAGAGAGTGGTGCTTTTTAATGATCAAAAATGGCCATTAAAGTTATTCTGACGATACCTGTAGCTGTGCACTCACTATAACATCCTTCTAAAAACGCATCAAAGAATCAGCACAAGTGAGATTGTTGAACCTTCACACTGAGTAGATATTGAAAATAACGATGCACATTGTTTGAAATTAATTCGGGTGGTATGTGAGATTGCTGACTTACAACGAAAGATTAAAACAAGTCTGCTGATACGTAGGACAACAACTTCATAATGTAGTCTTAGAGCCATCATTGGCAATTGGTCCTTTTCTTACCACTGATTATCAAATCCAGCATAGAATCATGAGAAGTAACACAGACGTAGTTTTGACATGCTGTGCACCTCGTAAAGTATTCTGTTCAAAAGCTCAAAACATGCTTTGTGTTTAGGATTGAGAGGCTGAACTAGTAACAAAATATTTAATATTTCAGTGTAATTTCAGCATAAATGATAGCCTACTGCTTTTCTTCAACATTCAAAATCACATTATTGAAAATTCTAGAATGGAATTTTCGTGATCATTCTAAATCACATTGTCTGACCATTCTGGAATGGAATGTTCGTCAACATTCTAAATCACTTGTTTGACAATTGTAGAATGGAATGTTCGCCGACATTCTAAAAACAATGTCTGACCATTCTAGAATGGAATGTTCGTCAACATTCTAAATCACATGTTTCACAATTCTAGAATGTAAAGTTCGCCAACATTCTAAATCACATTTTTGACAATTCTTGAATGGAATGTTCGCCAACATTCTAAATTACATTTTTGACAATTCTAGAATGGAATGTTCGTGATCATTCTAAATCACATTGTCTGACAATTCTAGAATGGAATGTTCGCCGACAATCTAACAGCAATGTCTGACCATTCTAGAATGGAATGTTCGTCAACATTCTAAATCACATGTTTGACAATTCTAGAATGGAATGTTCGCCAACATTCTAATAGCAATGTCTGACCATTCTGGAATGCAATGTTCGTCAACATTCTAAATCACATGTTTGACATTTCTAGAATGGAATGTCCGTGATGATTCTAAATCACATTGACAATTCTAGAATGGAATTTTCGCCAACATTCAAAATCACATTATTGACCATTATAGAATGGAATTTTTGTCAATATTCTAAATTACTTGTTTGACAATTGTAGAATGGAATGTTCGCCGACATTCTAAAGGCAATGTCTGAGCATTCTAGAATGGAATGTTCGTCAACATTCTAAATCACTTGTTTGACAATTGTAGAATGGAATGTTCGCCGACATTCTAAAGGCAATGTCTGAGCATTCTAGAATGGAATGTTCGTCAACTTTCTAAATCACATGTTTCACAATTCTAGAATGGAATGTTCGCCAACATTCTAATAGCAATGTCTGAACATTCTGGAATGGAATGTTCGTAAACATTCTAAATCACATGTTTAACAGTTCTAGAATGGAATGTTCGCCAACATTCTAAATTACATTTTTGACAATTCTAGAATGGAATGTTCGTGATCATTCTAAATCACATTGTCTGACAATTCTAGAATGGAATGTTCGCCGACATTCTAAAAGCAATGTCTGACCATTCTAGAATGGAATGTTCGTCAACATTCTAAATCACATGTTTGACAAGTCTAGAATGGAATGTTCGCCACCATTCTAAAAGCAATGTCTGAACATTCTAGAATGGAATGTTCGCCAACGTTCTAAATCACTTGTTTGACAATTCTAGAATGGAATGTTCGCCGACATTCTAAAAGCAATGTCTGACCATTCTAGAATGGAATGTTCGTCAACATTCTAATTCACATTGTTGACAGTTCTAGAATGTAATGTTCGCCAACATTCTAAATCACATTTTTGACAATTCTTGAATGGAATGTTCGTGATCATTCTAAATCACATTGTCTGACAATTCTAGAATGGAATGTTCGCCGACAATCTAAAAGCAATGTCTGACCATTCTAGAATGGAATGTTCGTCAACATTCTAAATCACATGTTTGACAATTCTAGAACGGAATGTTCGTCAACATCCTAATAGCAAGGCTTGACAGTTCTAGAATGGAATGTTCGTCAGAATTCCAGAACGTTGTTTGAATGTTTGACAATTCTAGAATGGAATGTTCGCCAACATTCTAAAAACAATGTCTGACCATTGTAGAATGGAATGTTCGCCGACATTCTAAAAGCAATGTCTGACCATTCTAGAATGGAATGTTCGCCAACGTTCTAAATCACATGTTTGACAGTTCTAGAATGTAATATTCGCCAACATTCTAAATCACATATTTGACAATTCTAGAATGGAATGTTCGTGATCATTCTAAATCACATTGTCTGACCATTCTGGAATGGAATGTTCGTCAACATTCTAAATCACTTGTTTAACAATTCTAGAATGGAATGTTTGCCAACATTCTAAAAGCAATGTCTGACCATTCTAGAATGGAATGTTCGTCAACATTCTAATTCACATGTTTGACAGTTCTAGAATGTAATGTTCGCCAACATTCTGAATCACATTTTTGACAATTCTAGAATGGAATGTTCGTGATCATTCTAAATCACATTGTCTGACAATTCTAGAATGGAATGTTCGCCGACAATCTAAAAGCAATGTCTGACCATTCTGGAATGGAATGTTTGTCAACATTCTAAATCACTTGTTTGACAATTCTAGAATTGAATGTTCGTCAACATCCTAATAGCAAGGCTTGACAGTTCTAGAATGGAATGTTCGCCAACATTCTAAAAACAATGTCTGACCATTCTAGAATGGAATGTTCGTCAACATTCTGAATCACATCTTTGACAGTTCTAAAATGGAATGTTCGCCGACATTCTAAAAGCAATGTCTGACCATTCTAGAATGGAATGTTCGCCAATGTTCTAAATCACATGTTTGACAGTTCTAGAATGGAATGTTAGCCGACATTCTAAAAGCAATGTCTGACCATTGTAGAATGGAATGTTCGTCAACATTCTAATTCACATTGTTGACAGTTCTAGAATGTAATGTTCGCCAATATTCTAATAGCAATGTCTGACCATTCTGGAATGGAATGTTCGTCAACATTCTAAATCACATGTTTGACAATTCTAGAATGCAATGTTCGTCAACATCCTAATAGCAAGGTTTGACAGTTCTAGAATGGAATGTTCGTCAACATCCTAATAGCAAGGCTTGACAGTTCTAGAATGGAATGTTCGTCAGAATTCCAGAACGTTGATTGAATGTTTGAAAATTCTAGAATGGAATGTTTGTCAACATTTTAGAATGGAATGTACGTCAACATTTTAAATCATATGTTTGACAATTCTAGAATGGAATGTTCGTCAACATCCTAATAGCAAGGCCTGCCAGTTCTAGAATGGAATGTTTGTTAGAATTCCAGAACGTTGTTTGAATGTTTGACAATTCTAGAATGGAATGTTCGCTGACATTCTAAAAGCAATGTCTGACCATTCTAGAATGGAATGTTCGACAACATTCGGTAACACTTTTTATGAAGCCCATACTAATAATGCATTATGACGGCATTTATAATGCATTATAATGCATTCATAATGCCTCATAACTACACTTATAAACACACATAATGCTTCATGATGCATTATATCAACAGTCATAACATGTCATAATGATATTTATAATGAATTATAATGACTTGTACAATGGGTTCTCATGAATATTCATGAACATCACATGTATTATGCTTTATGAGGTATGAAGCCCCCACAACCATAATGCACTATGGGGCCCTTCAAAATGCTTCATAACTACATTCATAATGCATAATGACTAGTTATATGGATGCTCTTGAACAGTCATGAACATGTATATTATGCTTCATGAGGTCACTCAGAGTGCATTATAATGCACTCTTCACTGACTGTTTATATTACATTATGATTACCTATACACAAACTCCAGTCAATTGTAGTAAGGACTCATAGTATGCTATAATAATCTATGCGGTATCATGAGTCATCATTGTATGTGTTAAGTAAAGTGACATATATAAGGGTGCATTTATAATAATGTATAATTCATCATAAGGCTTTATTGTAGGGGCTAAGTAAAGTGGGATGCATTTAGATGCATTTATAAGGATATATGCTGCATCTTAAGTGATTATTAAGCAAGACATGATAAAACGGAAACTGTAGGAAAGGAAACTTAAGGTATAAATATAAATATTGAAAGTAAGAAAAAGGCCAAATACATTTTTACAAGTTTATTCGGGGTGCTCAAACAGAGGAGCCACTATTTAAAGAGGTACAAAGAAGACAAAGAACCCTTCATAAATCCCTATCAACACTCATGAACATTAAACTTTCTTATGTCATGGAGGAGACGCCCGAGAATGCCATTCCTATGCGATCTCCCAAGCCAATACTCCCACTCAATTACCCTTAAATGCTCTTTTAAAAGTTTAGTCGTTCGATTGCCTCGATGACGCCAAACCTCACATTTAAACGTTTGCCAGGCTCGCTCTAAGTTCTGAGTATGAGCTCTGGTTACAGGATCAACAAAGTGTCTCTTATGGCAGACAGTATGGTGATCATAACCTTCATCTGATAGAGCTCTCCTATAAGCTCTCCACTCATCAGTCACAATGCTGGATCCCCTCCTAATATGGCGCTGTATGATGGGAAGAAGCTGCTCTTTGGAACGCCTCGTGACGATCTTGAGAATGGGTCTCCTGGTGGTCTGCGCTACTTCCAGCATACCAAATACCCATTTTTTATTGCGTCTCCATGCTGGTCCCATTCTCCCCCTGTTGTACTGTCAAACATATATTTTTTGTCTTTATCAGATTAATACTTACAAGCACTTGTAAAGACATTTCCTTGGATACTAACACACAAAAGCACACAGTCAGTCAAACTTCAGGGATATAAATCTGTCCATTTAGGAAGTACAGTGATATCAACCTGAATTGTATAAAGATAATGTTACTGTTGTCACTTTAATTCGAACCAAAGCAGGAATAATTGATTCACAATCACTTGTGCTTCCTAAATATCCCGATTGATATCCCTTAGGGTTAGTGAAGTTGTGTTATAACTGTGACGATTGTTTTTCCCTAATTTTAACGTTCTTCTATCAAAGAATTTCAACATAATGAGAAAATGTAACTTACCTTTCTTTTGTGTGAGAACTTGCTTTCATCCAGCATAACAAAGCAATGGCGGCCACCAATTTTCATTTGACCCTGAACTTGAAGTTTGCGTATAGCACGTCTGCAGACCTGCATGTAGTAAACAATGACAATTGAGTAAAGCTGCTATGTGTGTTTCTATAGTCACACATCTACCCTCAACTACTTAGCTACGAACTGTAAAGCCAAGGATAGGTTTTGACAGAATTTGAAATCATGCTGATGGGCCTGGTTAACAAAGGCATCAATCATATTACACTTTAGAAAATTAATTTGAGATATTGTTCTCCTTTTCACATTTAACAAATTCAAAGGCATGATTATGGTCCATGCACATTTGCTCCAAGTAACCTTTCCTTCAACAAAAGCAAATATGTGGTATGTTTTTATACTTTTCTCAAAGATGAAGCCATCTTGGTTAGGGTCCTGCTACTGCTCGCAACACCATCTTCAATAAGGTCTGTCTGCTTCAAACGTAATCCTTGGGAGAACCTACAAAGAGATGAAAAGAAGTTCAAAGTCAAACCACTTGCCCAATGGACAAAAAAAGTCCATTGACAAAAAAAAATGATAACTTGCACAATAAGTTTGGTGTTCCGAATAACTTAAGCAAAAGAAAACCCACCTGTAAATGAATTCCAGGTGGTTTTGGAGGGACCTGCGGGACTTGTAGAAGATACTCCCTTTGCGAACTGAAACACCTTGTCTATGTCGCCTGCAAAACCTGAAGAAAAAGGTCATGTAAGACATGCAAGATATGGACAAACTCAATTAAAGCCATGCTAAAGTTTGCAGCTTAGATAGACATTTTAAATTAAAGCTTTGGTTCAGATGGGACTTAGACAATTATGCAGTGTGGGGCAAGTTACTGAAAATCTGCCATTAGTACCAGTAGTAGTTGCATCAAAATGAGTTACTAGGGAATTTGAGTTTTGTGTTACTTTTAAAAGCCTGCTTTACTATCTTATTAATGCACACATTCTTTTTATGTGCATTATATTAGTGTCTACTATTGTACCTGCATGGGATACTTGAACATTAACTTAATGGGGAGGCTTAATGAGATAACTGATATGATATTGCTGACAAAGCATCAAGATAGCTGTGTTCTGTGGATCAAAGGGGTGTGAACACTGCATGCAGCTGCGCTGTTTGTCCACTAGGTGGCTTTATGCTATACATTCTATACAATGCCTTGGAAGGCGATTTTATGGAAATGAATACAATCTGTTACACTAGGTCACCTGGCTGAGGGAGTGTGATCACTGATGATGTCTCTAGTTTGTAGCGCACCTTAAGGTGTGTGTAAAACAGTAAGATCATAATCTAGTACTCCTCTGAAGTAGTCTGTTATTTTCATTTGTGAAAATAATTACTAATTCAGTACTGTAATCATTAATTAGTAAATTAATTTGTTAGAAAAACACTGGTTGCAGCAAAAGTAGTTAAAATAGTATTACTCAGCAAACATGTAGCTGCCAATATATCTGAAAGAAGATTATACAACTTTTATATACGTTTTTAAAAACAACATAAACACATTTCCTCTTGTTAAGGTTTTTATCTGGAGTGCGCAGTCCTCTTGTGAGTATGGAGGATAAGCAGAACAAACTCGGATCTTCTTTTTAGCCTCCCGGCATATTTATTCAGCAATAAAGTGCTAAACTGGTATTGATGAACATGGTGCCGTCTCATCACCCGAAGCTAACACGATAGCTGTGTCCCAATTCAGGGGCTGCATCCTTCGGAGGATGGATTTGAAGGCCGCTTACATCATAACGCTGCACGAAGGCTGTCCCAATTCGTCCAAATTCGAAGGATCCTCCAAATGCAGCCGACAAATGCGTCCTCCTTTTCCCTGTATTTGGTGGATGCGTCGCTACTATCCTTCACGGCCTCCCATATCCGGAGATGCTTTGCGCACCGATTTTTTTTTTTTTTAATAATGGCAACCTGTTGATATGAGGAGCTCAGTTAACAGTTAGCCTTATTAAAACTCTTCACTTACAAATGTTACAAGCTCGCATGTCAACTAATATCTTATTTTGGGTGAATACTCGATTGTGATTGGCTGCAGGGTCTCCGTTAAAAAGTGTTGTAGGACAACTATAAAAAAGTTCTGGTCAAATAGCCTGATTGTTCTAAATTATTGCGCTGGCTCAAACGCTAGTTGGCAACAGAAACTCAGAACATACATTATTTCACAGTTTATTCAACACAGCGGCAAGACAGTAGACAACATGAGTGATTTTATAGTTTCCTTTAACCACATTTAATGATCAGAGTGAATGGTGGATAATATTTCTTGCAATAAAAATGATTTAGGAAGCTATCTGTGGACTTTGAGTCTTTGAAACAAAATTTGGCATCATCCTCTGGACACACACAAGCGGTAAGAGGTGCACTTGCCCTCTGAAACGATATTTTGTATCACGTAACATAACGTTAAGCAATCATGTCACTTCCCTCCACTGATTAGGTCTAATATAACAGTTGCGCCGACCGAGCTGCAGGTTCTGTGGCCAGAGCCGGTTACCTTGGCAACGCGTCACAACAAGCGATATTAAATAGTCCACTCAGCCGCCTCTTGTTAAAAACTCACTATGTTAACGGTAAAAAAAACAACATTAACGTATTAATAATTGATTTAATATTTAGAGAAGTTATAAGTGACCATGGTAAAAGCGGGATAATGCCCTTCGTGTTGTCCATTATCAGAAATGAATGGACGACGCGGAGGCGTGAACCGTCCGACGCGAAGCTGTGAAGATATTCACATCAGGTGAATTTGTAAGTTGTATAATAGACTACATTTCGCGCCTTTTACAAGCGATAGGAGCTGTACGGGCGCATCTCTGCACCCCATACGTGTGTTTTTCCCGGGTTAGGAGGGAAGAAGTTATGACATCATGACGCAATCAGGACACACTCCGAAGGCTAGACCATCCCATTTACCGATAGTTGATGCGGCCGACGGAGGATCCTCCGCAGGACCCAGCCTCCAGAGACCGCGTAGGCTGGGTCCTCCGAAGGATGCAGCCCCTGAATTGGGACACACAACTGGCACTCTCTGGGAGCGTGGTGACGTCATGTCCCGTACATACCGTAAGTCGTATACAATACAGCAGTGCAGTACATCATTTTACCGTAATACAGGGAGTAAGGGCGCCATCAAATTACAACACTTAACACCTCTTATAATAATGTTACACTTAGTCAAATGATAGCTAGTTAGACCACACTTTTTCTTACCAGTGGAAGCCGTCTTGTCTGTTAACCTGCACGGTTCTCATCTGAGTGTCACAGGACTTGCATTTCATGTGACTCTGGAGAATGCCTCGTTTCTGCATCCACAACACAATTTTCCTTTTATTTCTAATTGTATTTTCTGTACGCAATAATTGTTGAACCTCCCTCTCCAAGACACCCATCTCTTAACGTTACTTTCCCTTAGTTTTCTCTTACATGAATTCGTCTGCTGTCTACTTTGTTGTCATGAGGAAAATGACTGAGAAGAGTTTCTTCTTTATGATTTCGCGGGTTTATGGATGGACTTCCACTCAGATTCTTTCAAAATAAAACATCAACCAAATGGCTTTTAACGTTAGATGGATGAAATAAATAATAATAGCTTAAAGTTCTTGTTTGCTGTTTGAAAGAAACTACAAGGTAAGGAAATAAGCTGCTTTTTTCCATAAGCTGTTGACGTTGCGAGTTGGGTTGGTAAAAATTAAAACAAAAACTCGAAACTGGGAATAGTCAAAGCTTTTCTCTCCCTCCCCTACCCTTCTAAGTGTAGGCCTACATACTTCTACCTTTTACTTTTTATTTGGTTTTGTTTTTTTTCTTGCAGTATAATTGAATGCTATTTTCAGCATAGTACAGTGTTCTATCTGTATGTTTAATGTTATATGAGTTAACAAAAAGTCTCTATGTGAACAATCTTAGGCTTTCTTGGGGTAATTCATTAGGTTAACCTTGTAACAGTGAATTTGTACTGTCATGAAAAGGTACATTTTGCTACGCAAACAATAAATTCAATATTGATATAATCGATACACATTAATTGCTGCATACATGCTGTTGACCATGATTACAGTGTTGTTTGAAGTGGCTGGACCTACAAAGAAAGGGTAAGCGGTGGTTTTAATACGTTTTTAGGGATTATAAAGTTTTGGCTTTTAATTAATGGCACCAGTTTTGCACACATTAATCATGTGCACTAATGCAGTGCATTTCACTGAAAGCTATGTTACAAAATCTTTTCTTTAGCTAACGCCATTATACAGGGTCATCATTAGTCCTGAAACATGACGAACAGTGGTGATGATCTGACGGTACAACCACCGACCGTCATGTTTCAGGGTTAGGTCATCATTATGTCTATACTCGGACAAATGAGTCTGTGGCAAACAATTATTAAATTATGTCTTTTACACATCATAATAATTATATTGATCATAAGACCCAATTACTCAATGTCAAGGCTTTGGGGTTTTCTTCAGATTCTGTATGACACTGGTTTACTATGACACTATGGCACATTGGGAGTCCAACTAGTACTAATGGTTCCAAATGTTTTATTTGCAAGGGTTCCATTTGCACAATCAGAGTTACAGACCTGGCTGTGAAAATGTTTCTTGTCTACTCATTTTCTGTCCATGGAGAAAAATAATTTTGACAAATATCCACCACTTGCCAACATGACCCCTGTTACTGCATGTATATGTGTGTATGTATACTGAGAGCATGTTACTATACCATTTATCCTACTAATAGGCTCTTTTCTTTTCTTTTTTTCCCCCCAGCTTTCATAACATAAACATATTTAACTGACGTTATTTTAGATTCGCACCACTAATCTTTTTAAGTATTGTTTTCTTCATGTTATTATGATTGTTGACGGTGTCTTATTGGATGCCATGATGTGGTTGCTTTGTACAGTACTTTGAAACAAACTATCAAATCCCCAAGCAACAAACAAATACTCTAGATTTGGTCAAATGTTAGACACATCATTTCATCATTGGGTATCATTTCATCGTGTTCACATTGTTTTAGCCGTACTTGTACACTGTTCTGCAAACTATAAAGTGTTAAATCAATCCATTTAAATTGTACCTGCACACAGACACACACACACTCTGAGGCGTTTCTAATTTATGTGTTGTATCCACCAACAGCCTCACCAAATGCTGTACTGGAGGTCCAAAGACTGGAGGTCCTCTTAGAGGCAGAACAGGAAAAGGCGCGCATCCGTGAAGAGATGATAACTGTGCTTAAGGAAGACAAAGCTTACCTCCAAGGCGAGCTAGTTAAAAAGAATGAGCTCATCAAGGAGCTACTGGCAAAAGAGGATGGTGCTGGTAGCTCCAGCACCATCCAGTCTGAAAAGAGTGAAAAGGGTGAGTATGGCAACCTGATTGCACCCTACAGCCCCATCCGGCCACTAAGATCAGTTAATATAGGGACACTTACAGTGCCCTCGCTAAAAACTCAAGGACGAAAATCCACTCCTGGACAATTCGCCCTGCTGGCACCCAAACTGTGGAGTAATCTCCCTGTTGTACTTAAAACAGCAGACTCACTCCCTAACTTCAGTTAGAACAGCAGACTCACTCCCTAGCTTCTGCCGTGGTATGAACACCCACCTCTTCAGACTCCATCATAGCCCATAGTACCCGCTCACTGACCTTTGTCACCTTACATGTAAGCTAGATTGCATTGTATACTTTTTTTATTGTAGTATTTTTTTTTCTTTCTTTCTTAGATTACAATTGCTATGCTTTTTGATGTATTGATCTTGATTTATTAACTTGCTTAATGTAAGTTACTCTGGATTAAGAGCGTCAGCTAAGTGACTAAATTATAAATTGAGCAGCTTAATTTCCAGCAATTATAAATGAAGTTTGTGGAGGGGGAAAAGTCCTTGAATTTAATATTTTAATGTTTGTATGAACCCTGGATTTGTTTCCTCTTTTGTCATTTCCAGCTGTCAAACGCAGGCAGAGAGGACGCCCATTAAAAATGACATCCAGGACCAGGGTCGAGGATGACGAAGAGTTTTCTGAATCCGTCCTCTCCGATTCATCTGAAGGTATAATGCTGAATGTATTTTGAACATCATCACGTCATGTAGGATGCATTTTCTATTTTTGAAAAGTAGAAAATACTTATTACATGTAACTACTCACAACAATATTTCTGAATTATCCTGACCAACCAGATCAAACGTAACCAATTTAGACCTGGGCGCTTTACTGTAGCTTTGAATCCACTCAAACCATTATTTTGATGCATTAACTGTTGAAAAATAGCAGACAAATGAAATGGGATGCAGAATCAATCAGATACCTAGGGGTAAACTTAACAAAGGATATCACTAAATTATTTGATCTGAATTATAACCCCTTAAATTCTCAGTTGAAGTCTGATATTTCACGTTGGAATGTTATCCCTTTCTTGAGTTTAAGTTCCAGGGTGGAGTCCATTAAAATGAACATATTGCCAAGATTGCTTTATCTTTTCCAAAATCTTCCAGTGTCAATACCAACCAAACAATTCCTAGAATGGGATGTGATGATATCCAGGTACCTATGGCAGGGGAAAAAACCCAGGATCAAGTTTAAGACCTTACAACTAAGCAAAGAGAGTGGGGGTATGGGTCTCCCCTCCTTCAGAGAATATTATCTAGCAGCACAGTTGAGGCCACTGATTTGCTTATGTACCCCAGCTTATTCTGCACGTTGGAAAGAAATTGAAAATGAGCTACTAGATGGGTTACCTATTGAAGCTATTATTGCAGATAATGAACTTTTAAATAAACAGCTGAACATGGGCAACCCGTGGTTAAATATACTATTGAGAACCTGGCAGGAAATTGTGAAAACTTGTAATTTAAATGATTCAATTAAATTACTGAGATGGTGTGCTTATGACACTGAATTTATACCAAACAGATCTGATGTTACCATTTTTTAAATGGTAGATTTAAAAAATGGGCTGCTAAAGGTTTAACAAATTATTACTCATTCACTAAGGAGGGGGCATTCCATAGTTTTGAATTCTTAAAGAAAAGGTACAATCTTGATCAAAAGGATTTCTATAGATATCTTCAAGTTAGAAATTATTTTAATCAGAATCTGAGACCAAATTTAGGTAAAGTAGAAACAGGAATTTTGAAAAAACAGCTGAACATGGGCAACCCGTGGTTAAATATACTATTGAGAACCTGGCAGGAAATTGTGAAAACTTGTAATTTAAATGATTCAATTAAATTACTGAGATGGTGTGTTTATGACACTGAATTTATACCAAACAGATCTGATGGTAGATTTAAAAAATGGGCTGCTAAAGGTTTAACAAATTATTACTCATTCACTAAGGAGGGGGCATTCCATAGTTTTGAATTCTTAAAGAAAAGGTACAATCTTGATCAAAAGGATTTCTATAGATATCTTCAAGTTAGAAATTATTTTAATCAGAATCTGAGACCAAATTTAGGTAAAGTAGAAACAGGAATTTTGAAAATTCTTTTGTCAGTATCAGAATCTCTGTGTACTAAGATTATCTCTAAACTATATAAAGGAATACTCCATTCCAAATCAGGAAATACCTGGTATATAAAAGAAAAGTGGGAAAAAGAAGGCAATTTGATCATAACAGAGGATGCTTGGAAAAGAATATGCCTCATACAATGGACTTCAACTTGCTCGACTACTTGGCGTGAATTTTGCTGGAAAAATGTAGCTAGATTTTTTATTACACCCTTACAAAAGAGACATGGGGGAGGGGGTTCCAGCTGCTGGAGACAATGTGGGATGGATGACGCCCATCATTATCATGTTTTCTGGATCTGTCCAGTCATCGTTCCTTATTGGCAGGAAATCCACAAACATATTAACAATATATTTGGAGTCAATATCCCTTTTACTATGGATACAGTTTATATGGGAGACATTCAATTCGATGGATGGAGAAATAACGATAAAAAGTTGGTTCAAATTCTCCTGGCTGGAAGCAAAAAAGTTATTACGAGAAATTGGCTTAAACCCACTATAGATGAATGGATAGATATTATTCATGAAATTTACGTAATGGAGCGGCTGACATATTCCCTTAAAGTCCAGAAAGATAGATTTTACAAAATCTGGAGTAAATGGACTGAGTACGTCAAACCTATGTCTTGACTTCTCTTAAATTACTGAAAAAAGGTCAGGGAAACTGTTTATTGCTCTAGACTTTTTTTTTTTTTTTTTTTTTTTCCCTTGGTGACCTTTAACCTGAATCTTTTTATTTTGTTATATTGTTATATTACTGGTACTTTGTTTTCTATACCTCTCCAATGTGAAAGCTTCCCGTGTTCTTTTTGTAAATAATTCATACCAATGTTTACATAAAATGCTAAAAACATTTGAAAGAGCTACATAGAAAAATACTTAGATGACCTGGGACTATTTATATGATAATGTCATTATATACATATGTGTTGTTGGCTGAATGTTACAGACTGTGGCATTGTCATTTGACAGTGCTCTTTCTAAATAAAAAATTAAAAAAAAAAAAAAAAAAAAAGCAGACATACAAGCTCACAGCGCTGTAAGCTTATAGATCTGCTATTTTTGAAAAATTGACATTTTTTGCAAATATTCGAGTATCTATTTTTCAACGCAAACTTTTGTAACTCAAATCTCTGCTTCTGGGGGTCCACGGCCAAATGTAATTTTTGGGAACCGCTGGATTTAGAAGGATTTGGAGAACATTCATAGAATTGGGTCAACTCAGACTTGCACTTGTCAAATAGCAGATCTACAAGCCCACAGTGCGTGCAGATCTGCTATTTATGAAATACAACCCCATTTCTGGTGAAGTTTGGACGCTGTGTAAAACTTGGACAAAACATAATGTGATAATTTGCAAAGCCTATTTGACCTATATTCAATTGAATACACTACAAAGACAAGATAGTTAAAGCATAAAAAAATGGTTCAAATAATACTTACTCCATGGCTTATACTGTTAGGTTCATCCATGGATCGCTACAAAAGGAAGAGATCCCCCAGGTCTCCCCGATCTCACTCCTCCTCCTCCTCCTTCCGCCGTCCACCCAAGGCCACTGTCAAAGCAGAGGACCTGACTACTCGATCAAGAGGTAATTCATTTCATTGCCATTGGCCTTCATTGTCTTGGAGGATAAATGTATTTGCATACCATTACATACCATTCATGCAAAACTATTATCCTATCAGTTATTGAGTGCTTTTATTGACAGTGAAACAAAGTAGAATTTCTAGCAGAGCTTACTGTATGATAACTGTACTATCTGCTGGATGGCACCAGCTCATATTCTTTATGGAGGTTGTGATGTGGGTCTTGGGTGATTTTGAAGCTTTGCTTCCACACTGCTCGTAGATTTATTGGAGAGAACATGGGGGCTACATACCTACCTATAATTTTACAAGCCCTCTTTAAAAGGTTTTGAGATTGCTCGTTACACTTTAAGAAGTACAGTTTCACCTTCAATTATCTATTTTAGTTTGTAAGGAAATATTGAACAGGAGTTTAAAACAATTTGTTTTCTTTCTGTTCTGAATGTGTTGTATACAGCTAGAAACACCAAGGGAATCGTCGCACGTTACAAAATGGCCCTGGACGCCTTCAACAGAGGAGGTTCCATGAAGGCAGCCTTCGACCTCGTTGGCACTGACCGAAACACTGTGGCCAGGACCGCACCAATTGCTGAACTGAGCTTGGCTGCTCCTAAGGTCTTCGAAACTCTGGGATCCTGGAATGAACGCAAGGAGAAAATGTCATCGTTCGTTGCCCGATGCCGTGATGCTATGACTCCAGAGATCAAGGAAGAGATCAGTAGGATGAAAGTTGAGGGGCTTCTCCTTCCCATTGCCAGTTCCACCCCAGTGTAGGAAAGATGGTTTTCTGTGTTCACCCACATGGGTGGGGTTCATTGTCTGAGTGATGTTTTACAGGGTTGTTTTATAATGTAATGGCCACATGTTTACATACTGTACAGTATATATTTACAATTATATTTGATTATATATTTAACTATATAAAAAAAAGCTATATAAGCTATATAAAGGCGTTCCTTTGTTTGAAGCCCCCCTAGGGGTAGGGCGTTCCTCTGTTACATTTTTGTATTTTATCTCTTGTTGTAGTGGCTAGTTTGTTCAAGCATCCTGAATAAACTTGTAAAAATGTATTTGGCCTTTTTCTTACTTTCAATCTTTATATATACTTTAAGTTTCCATTCCGTCACTAAAGATGCAGCATATATCCTTATAAATGCATCCAAATGCATCCCACTTTACTTACCCCCTACAATAAAGCCTTATGATGAATTATACATTATTATAAATGCACCCTTATGTATGTCACTTTACTTAACACATACAATGATGACTCATGACACCGCATAGATTATTATAGCATACTATGAGTCCTTACTACAATTGACTCGAGTTTGTGTATAGGTAATCATAATGTAATGTAAACAGTCAGTGAAGACTGAATTATAATGCACTCTGAGTGATCTCATGAAGCAGAATATACATGTTCATGAGTATTCAAGAGCATCCATATGACTAGTCATTATGCATTATGAATGTAGTTATGAAGCATTATGAAGGCCCCCATAGTGCATTATGGTTGTGGGGGCTTCATACCTCATAAAGCATAATAGATGTGATGTTCATGAGTATTCATGAGAATCCATTGTACAAGTCATTATAATTCATTATAAATATCATTATGATATGTTATGACCGTTGATATAATGCATCATGAAGCATTATGTGTGTTTATAAGTATAATTATGAGGCATTATGAATGCATTATAATGCATTATAAATGCCGTCACAATGCATTATAAGTATGGGCTTCATAGAAAGTGTTACCCAACATTCTAATTCACATGTTTGACAGTTCTAGAATGTAATGTTCGTCAACATTCTAAATCACATTTTGACAATTCTAGAATGGAATGTTCGCCGACAATCTAAATCACATTTTTGACAATTCTAGAATGGAATGTTTGTGATCATTCTTAATCACATTTTCTGACAATTCTAGAATGGAATGTTCGCCGACATTCTGAAAGCAATGTCTGACCATTCTGGAATGGCATGTACAGCAACATTCTAAATCACATGTTTGACAATTCTAGAATGGAATGTTGGTCAACATCCTAATAGCAATGCTTGACAGTTCTAGAATGGAATGTTCGTCAGAATTCCAGAACGTTGTTTGAATGTTTGAAAATTTTAGAATGGAATGTTTGTCAACATTCAAGAATGGAATGTTCGTCAACATTCTAAATCACATTGTCTGACAATTCTAGAATGGAATGTTCGCCAACATTCTAAATCACATGTTTGACAATTCTAGAATGGAATGTTCGCCAACATTCTAATAGCAATGCTTGACAGTTCTAGAATGGAATGTTCGTCAACATTCTAAATCACATGTTTGACAGTTCTAGAATGGAATGTTCGTCAACATTCTAAATCACATGTTTGATAATTCTAGAATGGATTGGTTGCCGACATTCCTTGAGCAATGTCTGACGATTCTGGAATGGAATGTTCGCCAACATTCTAATAGCAATGTCTGACCATTCTAGAAAGGAATGTTCGTCAACATTCTAAATCACATGTTTGACAGTTCTAGAATGGAATGTCGCCAACATTCTAAATCACATTTTTGACAATTCTAGAATGGAATGTTCGTGATCATTCTAAATCACATTGTCTGACAATTCTAGCATGGAATGGTCGCCGACAATCTAAATCACATTTTTGTCAATTATAGAATGGAATGTTCGTCAACATCCTAATAGCAATGCCTGACAGTTCTAGAATGGAATGTTCCTCAGAATTCCAGAACGTTGTTTGAATGTTTGAAAATTCTAGAATGGAACGGTTGTCAACATTCTAGAATGGAATGTTCGTCAACATTCTTATGGAATGTTCGTCAACATTCTACATCACATTGTCTGACAATTCTAGAATGGAATGTTTGCAAACATTCTAAATCATGTTTGACAATTCTAGAATGGAATGTTCGTCAACATTCTAAATCACATGTTTGACAAGTCTAGAATGGAATGATCGCCGACAATCTAAAAGCAATGTCTGACCATTCTGGAATGGAATGTTCGTCAACATTCTAAATCACATGTTTGACAATTCTAGAATGGAATGTTCGTCACCATCCTAATAGCAATGCTTGACAGTTCTAGAATGGAATGTTCGTCAGAATTCCAGAACGTTGTTTGAATGTTTGAAAATTCTAGAATGGAATGTTTGTCAACATTCTAGAATGGAATGTTCGTCAACATTCTAAATCACATGTTTGACAATTCTAGAATGGAATGTTCACCGACATTCTAAAAACAATGTCTGACGATTCTGGAATGGAATGTTCGTCAACATTCTAAATCATGTTTGACAATTCTAGAATGGAATGTTCGTCAACATTCTAAATCACATGTTTGACAAGTCTAGAATGGAATGATCGCCGACAATCTAAAAGCAATGTCTGACCATTCTGGAATGGAATGTTCGTCAACATTCTAAATCACATGTTTGACAATTCTAGAATGGAATGTTCGTCACCATCCTAATAGCAATGCTTGACAGTTCTAGAATGGAATATTCGTCAGAATTCCAGAACGTTGTTTGAATGTTTGAAAATTCTAGAATGGAATGTTTGTCAACATTCTAGAATGGAATGTTCGTCAACATTCTAAATCACATGTTTGACAATTCTAGAATGGAATGTTCACCGACATTCTAAAAACAATGTCTGACGATTCTGGAATGGAATGTTCGTCAACATTCTAAATCACATGTTTGATAATTCTAGAATGGATTGGTCGCCGACATTCCTTGAGCAATGTCTGACGATTCTGGAATGGAATGTTCGCCAACATTCTAATAGCAATGTCTGACCATTCTAGAAAGGAATGTTCGTCAACATTCTAAATCACATGTTTGACAGTTCTAGAATGGAATGTCGCCAACATTCTAAATCACATTTTTGACAATTCTAGAATGGAATGTTCGTGATCATTCTAAATCACATTGTCTGACAATTCTAGTATGTAATGGTCGCCGACAATCTAAATCACATTTTTGTCAATTCTAGAATGGAATGTTCGTCAACATTCTAAATCACATGTTTCACAATTCTAGAATGGAATGTTTGCCGACAGTCCAAAAGCAATGTCTGACCATTCAAGAATGGAATGTTCGTCAACATTCTAATGGAATGTTCGTCAACATTCTAAATCACATGTTTGACAATTCTAGAATGGAATGTTCACCGACATTCTAAAAACAATGTCTGACGATTCTGGAATGGAATGTTCGTCAACATTCTAAATCATGTTTGACAATTCTAGAATGGAATGTTCGTCAACATTCTAAATCACATGTTTGACAAGTCTAGAATGGAATGATCGCCGACAATCTAAAAGCAATGTCTGACCATTCTGGAATGGAATGTTCGTCAACATTCTAAATCACATGTTTGACAATTCTAGAATGGAATGTTCGTCACCATCCTAATAGCAATGCTTGACAGTTCTAGAATGGAATGTTCGTCAGAATTCCAGAACGTTGTTTGAATGTTTGAAAATTCTAGAATGGAATGTTTGTCAACATTCTAGAATGGAATGTTCGTCAACATTCTAAATCACATGTTTGACAATTCTAGAATGGAATGTTCACCGACATTCTAAAAACAATGTCTGACGATTCTGGAATGGAATGTTCGTCAACATTCTAAATCACATGTTTGATAATTCTAGAATGGATTGGTCGCCGACATTCCTTGAGCAATGTCTGACGATTCTGGAATGGAATGTTCGCCAACATTCTAATAGCAATGTCTGACCATTCTAGAAAGGAATGTTCGTCAACATTCTAAATCACATGTTTGACAGTTCTAGAATGGAATGTCGCCAACATTCTAAATCACATTTTTGACAATTCTAGAATGGAATGTTCGTGATCATTCTAAATCACATTGTCTGACAATTCTAGTATGTAATGGTCGCCGACAATCTAAATCACATTTTTGTCAATTCTAGAATGGAATGTTCGTCAACATTCTAAATCACATGTTTCACAATTCTAGAATGGAATGTTTGCCGACAGTCCAAAAGCAATGTCTGACCATTCAAGAATGGAATGTTCGTCAACATTCTAATGGAATGTTCGTCAACATTCTAAATCACATGTTTGACAATTCTAGAATGGAATGTTCGCCGACATTCTAAGTCACATTTTTGACAATTCTAGAATGGAATGTTCGCCAACATTCTAATAGCAATGCTTGACAGTTCTAGAATGGAATGTTCGTCAGAATTCCAGAACATTGTTTGAATGTTTGAAAATTCTAGAAGGGAATGTTTGTCAACATTCTAGAATGGAATGTTTGTCAACATTCTAAATCACATGTTGAACAATTCTAGAATGGAATGTCCGCCAACATTCTAAAAACAATGTCTGACGATTCTGGAAAGGAATGTTCATCAACATTCTAAATCACATGTTTGACAATTCTAGAATGGAATGTTCGCCAACAATCTAATAGCAGTGTCTGACCATTCTGGAATGGAATGTTCGTCAACATTCTAAATCACATGTTTGACAATTCTAGAATGGATTTTTCGTCAACATTCTAATCGCAATGCTTGACAGATCTTGAATGGAATGTTCGTGATCATTCTAAATCACATTGTCTGACAATTCTAGAATGTAATGTTCGCCGACAATCTAAAAGTAATGTCTGACCATTCTAGAATGGAATATTCATCAACATTCTAAATCACATGTTTGACAATTCTAGAATGGAATGTTCGTCAACATCCTAATAGCAATGCCTGACAGTTCTAGAATGGAATGTTCCTCAGAATTCCAGAACGTTGTTTGAATGTTTGAAAATTCTAGAATGGAATGGTTGTCAACATTCTAGAATGGAATGTTCGTCAACATTCTAATGGAATGTTCGTCAACATTCTACATCACATTGTCTGACAATTCTAGAATGGAATGTTTGCAAACATTCTAAATCACGTTTGACAATTCTAGAATGGAATGTTCGTCAACATTCTAAATCACATGTTTGACAAGTCTAGAATGGAATGATCGCCGACAATCTAAAAGCAATATCTGACCATTCTGGAATGGAATGTTCGTCAACATTCTAAATCACATGTTTGACAATTCTAGAATGGAATGTTCGTCAACATCCTAATAGCAATGCTTGACAGTTCTAGAATGGAATGTTCGTCAGAATTCCAGAACGTTGTTTGAATGTTTGAAAATTCTAGAATGGAATGTTTGTCAACATTCTAGAATGGAATGTTCGTCAACATTCTAAATCAAATGTTTGACAATTCTAGAATGGAATGTTCACCGACATTCTAAAAACAATGTCTGACGATTCTGGAATGGAATGTTCGTCAACATTCTAAATCACATGTTTGACAATTCTAGAATGGATTTTTCGTCAACATTCTAATCGCAATGCTTGACAGATCTTGAATGGAATGTTCGTGATCATTCTAAATCACATTGTCTGACAATTCTAGAATGTAATGTTCGCCGACAATCTAAAAGTAATGTCTGACCATTCTAGAATGGAATATTCATCAACATTCTAAATCACATGTTTGACAATTCTAGAATGGAATGTTCGTCAACATCCTAATAGCAATGCCTGACAGTTCTAGAATGGAATGTTCCTCAGAATTCCAGAACGTTGTTTGAATGTTTGAAAATTCTAGAATGGAATGGTTGTCAACATTCTAGAATGGAATGTTCGTCAACATTCTAATGGAATGTTCGTCAACATTCTACATCACATTGTCTGACAATTCTAGAATGGAATGTTCGTCAACATTCTAAATCACATGTTTCACAATTCTAGAATGGAATGTTTGCCGACAGTCCAAAAGCAATGTCTGACCATTCAAGAATGGAATGTTCGTCAACATTCTAATGGAATGTTCGTCAACATTCTAAATCACATGTTTGACAATTCTAGAATGGAATGTTCGCCGACATTCTAAGTCACATTTTTGACAATTCTAGAATGGAATGTTCGCCAACATTCTAATAGCAATGCTTGACAGTTCTAGAATGGAATGTTCGTCAGAATTCCAGAACATTGTTTGAATGTTTGAAAATTCTAGAAGGGAATGTTTGTCAACATTCTAGAATGGAATGTTTGTCAACATTCTAAATCACATGTTGAACAATTCTAGAATGGAATGTCCGCCAACATTCTAAAAACAATGTCTGACGATTCTGGAAAGGAATGTTCGTCAACATTCTAAATCACATGTTTGACAATTCTAGAATGGAATGTTCGCCAACAATCTAATAGCAGTGTCTGACCATTCTGGAATGGAATGTTCGTCAACATTCTAAATCACATGTTTGACAATTCTAGAATGGATTTTTCGTCAACATTCTAATCGCAATGCTTGACAGATCTTGAATGGAATGTTCGTGATCATTCTAAATCACATTGTCTGACAATTCTAGAATGTAATGTTCGCCGACAATCTAAAAGTAATGTCTGACCATTCTAGAATGGAATATTCATCAACATTCTAAATCACATGTTTGACAATTCTAGAATGGAATGTTCGTCAACATCCTAATAGCAATGCCTGACAGTTCTAGAATGGAATGTTCCTCAGAATTCCAGAACGTTGTTTGAATGTTTGAAAATTCTAGAATGGAATGGTTGTCAACATTCTAGAATGGAATGTTCGTCAACATTCTACATCACATTGTCTGACAATTCTAGAATGGAATGTTTGCAAACATTCTAAATCACGTTTGACAATTCTAGAATGGAATGTTCGCCAACATTCTAATAGCAATGTCTGACCATTCTAGAAAGGAATGTTCGTCAACATTCTAAATCACATGTTTGACAGTTCTAGAATGGAATGTCGCCAACATTCTAAATCACATTTTTGACAATTCTAGAATGGAATGTTCGTGATCATTCTAAATCACATTGTCTGACAATTCTAGTATGGAATGGTCGCCGACAATCTAAATCACATTTTTGTCAATTATAGAATGGAATGTTCGTCAACATCCTAATAGCAATGCCTGACAGTTCTAGAATGGAATGTTCCTCAGAATTCCAGAACGTTGTTTGAATGTTTGAAAATTCTAGAATGGAACGGTTGTCAACATTCTAGAATGGAATGTTCGTCAACATTCTAATGGAATGTTCGTCAACATTCTACATCACATTGTCTGACAATTCTAGAATGGAATGTTTGCAAACATTCTAAATCATGTTTGACAATTCTAGAATGGAATGTTCGTCAACATTCTAAATCACATGTTTGACAAGTCTAGAATGGAATGATCGCCGACAATCTAAAAGCAATGTCTGACCATTCTGGAATGGAATGTTCGTCAACATTCTAAATCACATGTTTGACAATTCTAGAATGGAATGTTCGTCACCATCCTAATAGCAATGCTTGACAGTTCTAGAATGGAATGTTCGTCAGAATTCCAGAACGTTGTTTGAATGTTTGAAAATTCTAGAATGGAATGTTTGTCAACATTCTAGAATGGAATGTTCGTCAACATTCTAAATCACATGTTTGACAATTCTAGAATGGAATGTTCACCGACATTCTAAAAACAATGTCTGACGATTCTGGAATGGAATGTTCGTCAACATTCTAAATCACATGTTTGATAATTCTAGAATGGATTGGTCGCCGACATTCCTTGAGCAATGTCTGACGATTCTGGAATGGAATGTTCGCCAACATTCTAATAGCAATGTCTGACCATTCTAGAAAGGAATGTTCGTCAACATTCTAAATCACATGTTTGACAGTTCTAGAATGGAATGTCGCCAACATTCTAAATCACATTTTTGACAATTCTAGAATGGAATGTTCGTGATCATTCTAAATCACATTGTCTGACAATTCTAGTATGGAATGGTCGCCGACAATCTAAATCACATTTTTGTCAATTCTAGAATGGAATGTTCGTCAACATTCTAAATCACATGTTTCACAATTCTAGAATGGAATGTTTGCCGACAGTCCAAAAGCAATGTCTGACCATTCAAGAATGGAATGTTCGTCAACATTCTAATGGAATGTTCGTCAACATTCTAAATCACATGTTTGACAATTCTAGAATGGAATGTTCGCCGACATTCTAAGTCACATTTTTGACAATTCTAGAATGGAATGTTCGCCAACATTCTAATAGCAATGCTTGACAGTTCTAGAATGGAATGTTCGTCAGAATTCCAGAACATTGTTTGAATGTTTGAAAATTCTAGAAGGGAATGTTTGTCAACATTCTAGAATGGAATGTTTGTCAACATTCTAAATCACATGTTGAACAATTCTAGAATGGAATGTCCGCCAACATTCTAAAAACAATGTCTGACGATTCTGGAAAGGAATGTTCGTCAACATTCTAAATCACATGTTTGACAATTCTACAATGGAATGTTCGCCAACAATCTAATAGCAGTGTCTGACCATTCTGGAATGGAATGTTCGTCAACATTCTAAATCACATGTTTGACAATTCTAGAATGGATTTTTCGTCAACATTCTAATCGCAATGCTTGACAGATCTTGAATGGAATGTTCGTGATCATTCTAAATCACATTGTCTGACAATTCTAGAATGTAATGTTCGCCGACAATCTAAAAGTAATGTCTGACCATTCTAGAATGGAATATTCATCAACATTCTAAATCACATGTTTGACAATTCTAGAATGGAATGTTCGTCAACATCCTAATAGCAATGCCTGACAGTTCTAGAATGGAATGTTCCTCAGAATTCCAGAACGTTGTTTGAATGTTTGAAAATTCTAGAATGGAATGGTTGTCAACATTCTAGAATGGAATGTTCGTCAACATTCTAATGGAATGTTCGTCAACATTCTACATCACATTGTCTGACAATTCTAGAATGGAATGTTTGCAAACATTCTAAATCACGTTTGACAATTCTAGAATGGAATGTTCGTCAACATTCTAAATCACATGTTTGACAAGTCTAGAATGGAATGATCGCCGACAATCTAAAAGCAATATCTGACCATTCTGGAATGGAATGTTCGTCAACATTCTAAATCACATGTTTGACAATTCTAGAATGGAATGTTCGTCAACATCCTAATAGCAATGCTTGACAGTTCTAGAATGGAATGTTCGTCAGAATTCCAGAACGTTGTTTGAATGTTTGAAAATTCTAGAATGGAATGTTTGTCAACATTCTAGAATGGAATGTTCGTCAACATTCTAAATCAAATGTTTGACAATTCTAGAATGGAATGTTCACCGACATTCTAAAAACAATGTCTGACGATTCTGGAATGGAATGTTCGTCAACATTCTAAATCACATGTTTGACAATTCTAGAATGGATTTTTCGTCAACATTCTAATCGCAATGCTTGACAGATCTTGAATGGAATGTTCGTGATCATTCTAAATCACATTGTCTGACAATTCTAGAATGTAATGTTCGCCGACAATCTAAAAGTAATGTCTGACCATTCTAGAATGGAATATTCATCAACATTCTAAATCACATGTTTGACAATTCTAGAATGGAATGTTCGTCAACATCCTAATAGCAATGCCTGACAGTTCTAGAATGGAATGTTCCTCAGAATTCCAGAACGTTGTTTGAATGTTTGAAAATTCTAGAATGGAATGGTTGTCAACATTCTAGAATGGAATGTTCGTCAACATTCTAATGGAATGTTCGTCAACATTCTACATCACATTGTCTGACAATTCTAGAATGGAATGTTCGTCAACATTCTAAATCACATGTTTCACAATTCTAGAATGGAATGTTTGCCGACAGTCCAAAAGCAATGTCTGACCATTCAAGAATGGAATGTTCGTCAACATTCTAATGGAATGTTCGTCAACATTCTAAATCACATGTTTGACAATTCTAGAATGGAATGTTCGCCGACATTCTAAGTCACATTTTTGACAATTCTAGAATGGAATGTTCGCCAACATTCTAATAGCAATGCTTGACAGTTCTAGAATGGAATGTTCGTCAGAATTCCAGAACATTGTTTGAATGTTTGAAAATTCTAGAAGGGAATGTTTGTCAACATTCTAGAATGGAATGTTTGTCAACATTCTAAATCACATGTTGAACAATTCTAGAATGGAATGTCCGCCAACATTCTAAAAACAATGTCTGACGATTCTGGAAAGGAATGTTCGTCAACATTCTAAATCACATGTTTGACAATTCTAGAATGGAATGTTCGCCAACAATCTAATAGCAGTGTCTGACCATTCTGGAATGGAATGTTCGTCAACATTCTAAATCACATGTTTGACAATTCTAGAATGGATTTTTCGTCAACATTCTAATCGCAATGCTTGACAGATCTTGAATGGAATGTTCGTGATCATTCTAAATCACATTGTCTGACAATTCTAGAATGTAATGTTCGCCGACAATCTAAAAGTAATGTCTGACCATTCTAGAATGGAATATTCATCAACATTCTAAATCACATGTTTGACAATTCTAGAATGGAATGTTCGTCAACATCCTAATAGCAATGCCTGACAGTTCTAGAATGGAATGTTCCTCAGAATTCCAGAACGTTGTTTGAATGTTTGAAAATTCTAGAATGGAATGGTTGTCAACATTCTAGAATGGAATGTTCATCAACATTCTACATCACATTGTCTGACAATTCTAGAATGGAATGTTTGCAAACATTCTAAATCACGTTTGACAATTCTAGAATGGAATGTTCGTCAACATTCTAAATCACATGTTTGACAAGTCTAGAATGGAATGATCGCCGACAATCTAAAAGCAATGTCTGACCATTCTGGAATGGAATGTTCGTCAACATTCTAAATCACATGTTTGACAATTCTAGAATGGAATGTTCGTCAACATCCTAATAGCAATGCTTGACAGTTCTAGAATGGAATGTTCGTCAGAATTCCAGAACGTTGTTTGAATGTTTGAAAATTTTAGAATGGAATGTTTGTCAACATTCTAGAATGGAATGTTCGTCAACATTCTAAATCACATGTTTGACAATTCTAGAATGGAATGTTCACCGACATTCTAAAAACAATGTCTGACGATTCTGGAATGGAATGTTCGTCAACATTCTAAATCACATGTTTGATAATTCTAGAATGGATTGGTCGCCGACATTCCATAAGCAATGTCTGATGATTCTGGAATGGAATGTTCGTCAACATTCTAAATCACATGTTTGACAATTCTAGAATGGATTTTTCGTCAACATTCTAATCGCAATGCTTGACAGATCTTGAATGGAATGTTCGTGATCATTCTAAATCACATTGTCTGACAATTCTAGAATGTAATGTTCGCCGACAATCTAAAAGTAATGTCTGACCATTCTAGAATGGAATATTCATCAACATTCTAAATCACATGTTTGACAATTCTAGAATGGAATGTTCGTCAACATCCTAATAGCAATGCCTGACAGTTCTAGAATGGAATGTTCCTCAGAATTCCAGAACGTTGTTTGAATGTTTGAAAATTCTAGAATGGAATGGTTGTCAACATTCTAGAATGGAATGTTCGTCAACATTCTAATGGAATGTTCGTCAACATTCTACATCACATTGTCTGACAATTCTAGAATGGAATGTTCGTCAACATTCTAAATCACATGTTTCACAATTCTAGAATGGAATGTTTGCCGACAGTCCAAAAGCAATGTCTGACCATTCAAGAATGGAATGTTCGTCAACATTCTAATGGAATGTTCGTCAACATTCTAAATCACATGTTTGACAATTCTAGAATGGAATGTTCGCCGACATTCTAAGTCACATTTTTGACAATTCTAGAATGGAATGTTCGCCAACATTCTAATAGCAATGCTTGACAGTTCTAGAATGGAATGTTCGTCAGAATTCCAGAACATTGTTTGAATGTTTGAAAATTCTAGAAGGGAATGTTTGTCAACATTCTAGAATGGAATGTTTGTCAACATTCTAAATCACATGTTGAACAATTCTAGAATGGAATGTCCGCCAACATTCTAAAAACAATGTCTGACGATTCTGGAAAGGAATGTTCGTCAACATTCTAAATCACATGTTTGACAATTCTAGAATGGAATGTTCGCCAACAATCTAATAGCAGTGTCTGACCATTCTGGAATGGAATGTTCGTCAACATTCTAAATCACATGTTTGACAATTCTAGAATGGATTTTTCGTCAACATTCTAATCGCAATGCTTGACAGATCTTGAATGGAATGTTCGTGATCATTCTAAATCACATTGTCTGACAATTCTAGAATGTAATGTTCGCCGACAATCTAAAAGTAATGTCTGACCATTCTAGAATGGAATATTCATCAACATTCTAAATCACATGTTTGACAATTCTAGAATGGAATGTTCGTCAACATCCTAATAGCAATGCCTGACAGTTCTAGAATGGAATGTTCCTCAGAATTCCAGAACGTTGTTTGAATGTTTGAAAATTCTAGAATGGAATGGTTGTCAACATTCTAGAATGGAATGTTCGTCAACATTCTACATCACATTGTCTGACAATTCTAGAATGGAATGTTTGCAAACATTCTAAATCACGTTTGACAATTCTAGAATGGAATGTTCGTCAACATTCTAAATCACATGTTTGACAAGTCTAGAATGGAATGATCGCCGACAATCTAAAAGCAATGTCTGACCATTCTGGAATGGAATGTTCGTCAACATTCTAAATCACATGTTTGACAATTCTAGAATGGAATGTTCGTCAACATCCTAATAGCAATGCTTGACAGTTCTAGAATGGAATGTTCGTCAGAATTCCAGAACGTTGTTTGAATGTTTGAAAATTTTAGAATGGAATGTTTGTCAACATTCTAGAATGGAATGTTCGTCAACATTCTAAATCACATGTTTGACAATTCTAGAATGGAATGTTCACCGACATTCTAAAAACAATGTCTGACGATTCTGGAATGGAATGTTCGTCAACATTCTAAATCACATGTTTGATAATTCTAGAATGGATTGGTCGCCGACATTCCATAAGCAATGTCTGATGATTCTGGAATGGAATGTTCGTCAACATTCTAAATCACATGTTTGACAATTCTAGAATGGATTTTTCGTCAACATTCTAATCGCAATGCTTGACAGATCTTGAATGGAATGTTCGTGATCATTCTAAATCACATTGTCTGACAATTCTAGAATGTAATGTTCGCCGACAATCTAAAAGTAATGTCTGACCATTCTAGAATGGAATATTCATCAACATTCTAAATCACATGTTTGACAATTCTAGAATGGAATGTTCGTCAACATCCTAATAGCAATGCCTGACAGTTCTAGAATGGAATGTTCCTCAGAATTCCAGAACGTTGTTTGAATGTTTGAAAATTCTAGAATGGAATGGTTGTCAACATTCTAGAATGGAATGTTCGTCAACATTCTAATGGAATGTTCGTCAACATTCTACATCACATTGTCTGACAATTCTAGAATGGAATGTTCGTCAACATTCTAAATCACATGTTTCACAATTCTAGAATGGAATGTTTGCCGACAGTCCAAAAGCAATGTCTGACCATTCAAGAATGGAATGTTCGTCAACATTCTAATGGAATGTTCGTCAACATTCTAAATCACATGTTTGACAATTCTAGAATGGAATGTTCGCCGACATTCTAAGTCACATTTTTGACAATTCTAGAATGGAATGTTCGCCAACATTCTAATAGCAATGCTTGACAGTTCTAGAATGGAATGTTCGTCAGAATTCCAGAACATTGTTTGAATGTTTGAAAATTCTAGAAGGGAATGTTTGTCAACATTCTAGAATGGAATGTTTGTCAACATTCTAAATCACATGTTGAACAATTCTAGAATGGAATGTCCGCCAACATTCTAAAAACAATGTCTGACGATTCTGGAAAGGAATGTTCGTCAACATTCTAAATCACATGTTTGACAATTCTAGAATGGAATGTTCGCCAACAATCTAATAGCAGTGTCTGACCATTCTGGAATGGAATGTTCATCAACATTCTAAATCACATGTTTGACAATTCTAGAATGGATTTTTCGTCAACATTCTAATCGCAATGCTTGACAGATCTTGAATGGAATGTTCGTGATCATTCTAAATCACATTGTCTGACAATTCTAGAATGTAATGTTCGCCGACAATCTAAAAGTAATGTCTGACCATTCTAGAATGGAATATTCATCAACATTCTAAATCACATGTTTGACAATTCTAGAATGGAATGTTCGTCAACATCCTAATAGCAATGCCTGACAGTTCTAGAATGGAATGTTCCTCAGAATTCCAGAACGTTGTTTGAATGTTTGAAAATTCTAGAATGGAATGGTTGTCAACATTCTAGAATGGAATGTTCGTCAACATTCTACATCACATTGTCTGACAATTCTAGAATGGAATGTTTGCAAACATTCTAAATCACGTTTGACAATTCTAGAATGGAATGTTCGTCAACATTCTAAATCACATGTTTGACAAGTCTAGAATGGAATGATCGCCGACAATCTAAAAGCAATGTCTGACCATTCTGGAATGGAATGTTCGTCAACATTCTAAATCACATGTTTGACAATTCTAGAATGGAATGTTCGTCAACATCCTAATAGCAATGCTTGACAGTTCTAGAATGGAATGTTCGTCAGAATTCCAGAACGTTGTTTGAATGTTTGAAAATTCTAGAATGGAATGTTTGTCAACATTCTAGAATGGAATGTTCGTCAACATTCTAAATCACATGTTTGACAATTCTAGAATGGAATGTTCACCGACATTCTAAAAACAATGTCTGACGATTCTGGAATGGAATGTTCGTCAACATTCTAAATCACATGTTTGATAATTCTAGAATGGATTGGTCGCCGACATTCCATAAGCAATGTCTGACGATTCTGGAATGGAATGTTCGTCAACATTCTAAATCACATGTTTGACAATTCTAGAATGGAATGTTCGCCGACGTTCTAAAAGCAATGTCTGCCCATTCTGGAATGGAATGTTGGTCAAAATTCCAGAACACAGTGTATGAAAATTCTAGAAGAGAATGTTCGTCAACATCCTAATAGCAAGGTTTGACAGTTCTAGAATGGAATGTTGGTCAGAATTCCAGAACGTTGTTTTAATGTTTGAAAATTCTAGAATGCAATGTTCGTCAACATTCTAAATCACATGTTTGATAATTCTTGAATGGAATGTTCACCGACATTCGAAAAACAATGTCTGACGATTCTGGAAAGGCATGTTCGTCAACATTCTAAATCACATGTTTGACAATTCTAGAATGGAATGTTCGCCAACAATCTAATAGCAGTGTCTGACCATTCTGGAATGGAATATTCATCAACATTCTAAATCACATGTTTGACAATTCTAGAATGGAATGTTCGTCAACATCCTAATAGCAATGCTTGACAGTTCTAGAATGGAATGTTCGTCAGAATTCCAGAACGTTGTTTGAATGTTTGAAAATTCTAGAATGGAATGTTTGTCAACATTCTAGAATGGAATGTTCGTCAACATTCTAAATCACATGTTTGACAATTCTAGAATGGAATGTTCACCGACATTCTAAAAACAATGTCTGACGATTCTGGAATGGAATGTTCGTCAACATTCTAAATCACATGTTTGATAATTCTAGAATGGATTGGTCGCCGACATTCCTTGAGCAATGTCTGACGATTCTGGAATGGAATGTTCGCCAACATTCTAATAGCAATGTCTGACCATTCTAGAAAGGAATGTTCGTCAACATTCTAAATCACATGTTTGACAGTTCTAGAATGGAATGTCGCCAACATTCTAAATCACATTTTTGACAATTCTAGAATGGAATGTTCGTGATCATTCTAAATCACATTGTCTGACAATTCTAGTATGGAATGGTCGCCGACAATCTAAATCACATTTTTGTCAATTATAGAATGGAATGTTCGTCAACATCCTAATAGCAATGCCTGACAGTTCTAGAATGGAATGTTCCTCAGAATTCCAGAACGTTGTTTGAATGTTTGAAAATTCTAGAATGGAACGGTTGTCAACATTCTAGAATGGAATGTTCGTCAACATTCTAATGGAATGTTCGTCAACATTCTACATCACATTGTCTGACAATTCTAGAATGGAATGTTTGCAAACATTCTAAATCATGTTTGACAATTCTAGAATGGAATGTTCGTCAACATTCTAAATCACATGTTTGACAAGTCTAGAATGGAATGATCGCCGACAATCTAAAAGCAATGTCTGACCATTCTGGAATGGAATGTTCGTCAACATTCTAAATCACATGTTTGACAATTCTAGAATGGAATGTTCGTCACCATCCTAATAGCAATGCTTGACAGTTCTAGAATGGAATGTTCGTCAGAATTCCAGAACGTTGTTTGAATGTTTGAAAATTCTAGAATGGAATGTTTGTCAACATTCTAGAATGGAATGTTCGTCAACATTCTAAATCACATGTTTGACAATTCTAGAATGGAATGTTCACCGACATTCTAAAAACAATGTCTGACGATTCTGGAATGGAATGTTCGTCAACATTCTAAATCACATGTTTGATAATTCTAGAATGGATTGGTCGCCGACATTCCTTGAGCAATGTCTGACGATTCTGGAATGGAATGTTCGCCAACATTCTAATAGCAATGTCTGACCATTCTAGAAAGGAATGTTCGTCAACATTCTAAATCACATGTTTGACAGTTCTAGAATGGAATGTCGCCAACATTCTAAATCACATTTTTGACAATTCTAGAATGGAATGTTCGTCAACATCCTAATAGCAATGCTTGACAGTTCTAGAATGGAATGTTCGTCAGAATTCCAGAACGTTGTTTGAATGTTTGAAAATTCTAGAATGGAATGTTTGTCAACATTCTAGAATGGAATGTTCGTCAACATTCTAAATCACATGTTTGATAATTCTAGAATGGATTGGTCGCCGACATTCCATAAGCAATGTCTGACGATTCTGGAATGGAATGTTCGTCAACATTCTAAATCACATGTTTGACAATTCTAGAATGGAATGTTCGCCGACGTTCTAAAAGCAATGTCTGCCCATTCTGGAATGGAATGTTGGTCAAAATTCCAGAACACAGTGTATGAAAATTCTAGAAGAGAATGTTCGTCAACATCCTAATAGCAAGGTTTGACAGTTCTAGAATGGAATGTTGGTCAGAATTCCAGAACGTTGTTTTAATGTTTGAAAATTCTAGAATGCAATGTTCGTCAACATTCTAAATCACATGTTTGATAATTCTTGAATGGAATGTTCACCGACATTCGAAAAACAATGTCTGACGATTCTGGAAAGGCATGTTCGTCAACATTCTAAATCACATGTTTGACAATTCTAGAATGGAATGTTCGCCAACAATCTAATAGCAGTGTCTGACCATTCTGGAATGGAATATTCATCAACATTCTAAATCACATGTTTGACAATTCTAGAATGGAATGTTCGTCAACATCCTAATAGCAATGCTTGACAGTTCTAGAATGGAATGTTCGTCAGAATTCCAGAACGTTGTTTGAATGTTTGAAAATTCTAGAATGGAATGTTTGTCAACATTCTAGAATGGAATGTTCGTCAACATTCTAAATCACATGTTTGACAATTCTAGAATGGAATGTTCACCGACATTCTAAAAACAATGTCTGACGATTCTGGAATGGAATGTTCGTCAACATTCTAAATCACATGTTTGATAATTCTAGAATGGATTGGTCGCCGACATTCCTTGAGCAATGTCTGACGATTCTGGAATGGAATGTTCGCCAACATTCTAATAGCAATGTCTGACCATTCTAGAAAGGAATGTTCGTCAACATTCTAAATCACATGTTTGACAGTTCTAGAATGGAATGTCGCCAACATTCTAAATCACATTTTTGACAATTCTAGAATGGAATGTTCGTGATCATTCTAAATCACATTGTCTGACAATTCTAGTATGGAATGGTCGCCGACAATCTAAATCACATTTTTGTCAATTATAGAATGGAATGTTAGTCAACATCCTAATAGCAATGCCTGACAGTTCTAGAATGGAATGTTCCTCAGAATTCCAGAACGTTGTTTGAATGTTTGAAAATTCTAGAATGGAACGGTTGTCAACATTCTAGAATGGAATGTTCGTCAACATTCTAATGGAATGTTCGTCAACATTCTACATCACATTGTCTGACAATTCTAGAATGGAATGTTTGCAAACATTCTAAATCATGTTTGACAATTCTAGAATGGAATGTTCGTCAACATTCTAAATCACATGTTTGACAAGTCTAGAATGGAATGATCGCCGACAATCTAAAAGCAATGTCTGACCATTCTGGAATGGAATGTTCGTCAACATTCTAAATCACATGTTTGACAATTCTAGAATGGAATGTTCGTCACCATCCTAATAGCAATGCTTGACAGTTCTAGAATGGAATGTTCGTCAGAATTCCAGAACGTTGTTTGAATGTTTGAAAATTCTAGAATGGAATGTTTGTCAACATTCTAGAATGGAATGTTCGTCAACATTCTAAATCACATGTTTGACAATTCTAGAATGGAATGTTCACCGACATTCTAAAAACAATGTCTGACGATTCTGGAATGGAATGTTCGTCAACATTCTAAATCACATGTTTGATAATTCTAGAATGGATTGGTCGCCGACATTCCTTGAGCAATGTCTGACGATTCTGGAATGGAATGTTCGCCAACATTCTAATAGCAATGTCTGACCATTCTAGAAAGGAATGTTCGTCAACATTCTAAATCACATGTTTGACAGTTCTAGAATGGAATGTCGCCAACATTCTAAATCACATTTTTGACAATTCTAGAATGGAATGTTCGTCAACATCCTAATAGCAATGCTTGACAGTTCTAGAATGGAATGTTCGTCAGAATTCCAGAACGTTGTTTGAATGTTTGAAAATTCTAGAATGGAATGTTTGTCAACATTCTAGAATGGAATGTTCGTCAACATTCTAAATCACATGTTTGACAATTCTAGAATGGAATGTTCACCGACATTCTAAAAACAATGTCTGACGATTCTGGAATGGAATGTTCGTCAACATTCTAAATCACATGTTTGATAATTCTAGAATGGATTGGTCGCCGACATTCCATAAGCAATGTCTGACGATTCTGGAATGGAATGTTCGTCAACATTCTAAATCACATGTTTGACAATTCTAGAATGGAATGTTCGCCGACGTTCTAAAAGCAATGTCTGCCCATTCTGGAATGGAATGTTGGTCAAAATTCCAGAACACAGTGTATGAAAATTCTAGAAGAGAATGTTCGTCAACATCCTAATAGCAAGGTTTGACAGTTCTAGAATGGAATGTTGGTCAGAATTCCAGAACGTTGTTTTAATGTTTGAAAATTCTAGAATGCAATGTTCGTCAACATTCTAAATCACATGTTTGATAATTCTTGAATGGAATGTTCACCGACATTCGAAAAACAATGTCTGACGATTCTGGAAAGGCATGTTCGTCAACATTCTAAATCACATGTTTGACAATTCTAGAATGGAATGTTCGCCAACAATCTAATAGCAGTGTCTGACCATTCTGGAATGGAATATTCATCAACATTCTAAATCACATGTTTGACAATTCTAGAATGGAATGTTCGTCAACATCCTAATAGCAATGCTTGACAGTTCTAGAATGGAATGTTCGTCAGAATTCCAGAACGTTGTTTGAATGTTTGAAAATTCTAGAATGGAATGTTTGTCAACATTCTAGAATGGAATGTTCGTCAACATTCTAAATCACATGTTTGACAATTCTAGAATGGAATGTTCACCGACATTCTAAAAACAATGTCTGACGATTCTGGAATGGAATGTTCGTCAACATTCTAAATCACATGTTTGATAATTCTAGAATGGATTGGTCGCCGACATTCCTTGAGCAATGTCTGACGATTCTGGAATGGAATGTTCGCCAACATTCTAATAGCAATGTCTGACCATTCTAGAAAGGAATGTTCGTCAACATTCTAAATCACATGTTTGACAGTTCTAGAATGGAATGTCGCCAACATTCTAAATCACATTTTTGACAATTCTAGAATGGAATGTTCGTGATCATTCTAAATCACATTGTCTGACAATTCTAGTATGGAATGGTCGCCGACAATCTAAATCACATTTTTGTCAATTATAGAATGGAATGTTAGTCAACATCCTAATAGCAATGCCTGACAGTTCTAGAATGGAATGTTCCTCAGAATTCCAGAACGTTGTTTGAATGTTTGAAAATTCTAGAATGGAACGGTTGTCAACATTCTAGAATGGAATGTTCGTCAACATTCTAATGGAATGTTCGTCAACATTCTAAATCACATGTTTGACAATTCTAGAATGGAATGTTCGTCACCATCCTAATAGCAATGCTTGACAGTTCTAGAATGGAATGTTCGTCAGAATTCCAGAACGTTGTTTGAATGTTTGAAAATTCTAGAATGGAATGTTTGTCAACATTCTAGAATGGAATGTTCGTCAACATTCTAAATCACATGTTTGACAATTCTAGAATGGAATGTTCACCGACATTCTAAAAACAATGTCTGACGATTCTGGAATGGAATGTTCGTCAACATTCTAAATCACATGTTTGATAATTCTAGAATGGATTGGTCGCCGACATTCCTTGAGCAATGTCTGACGATTCTGGAATGGAATGTTCGCCAACATTCTAATAGCAATGTCTGACCATTCTAGAAAGGAATGTTCGTCAACATTCTAAATCACATGTTTGACAGTTCTAGAATGGAATGTCGCCAACATTCTAAATCACATTTTTGACAATTCTAGAATGGAATGTTCGTCAACATCCTAATAGCAATGCTTGACAGTTCTAGAATGGAATGTTCCTCAGAATTCCAGAACGTTGTTTGAATGTTTGAAAATTCTAGAATGGAACGGTTGTCAACATTCTAGAATGGAATGTTCGTCAACATTCTAATGGAATGTTCGTCAACATTCTACATCACATTGTCTGACAATTCTAGAATGGAATGTTTGCAAACATTCTAAATCATGTTTGACAATTCTAGAATGGAATGTTCGTCAACATTCTAAATCACATGTTTGACAAGTCTAGAATGGAATGATCGCCGACAATCTAAAAGCAATGTCTGACCATTCTGGAATGGAATGTTCGTCAACATTCTAAATCACATGTTTGACAATTCTAGAATGGAATGTTCGTCACCATCCTAATAGCAATGCTTGACAATTCTAGAATGGAATGTTCGCCGACATTCTAAAAACAATGTCTGACGATTCTGGAATGGAATGTTCGTCAACATTCTAAATCACATGTTTGATAATTCTAGAATGGATTGGTCGCCGACATTCCTTGAGCAATGTCTGACGATTCTGGAATGGAATGTTCGCCAACATTCTAATAGCAATGTCTGACCATTCTAGAAAGGAATGTTCGTCAACATTCTAAATCACATGTTTGACAGTTCTAGAATGGAATGTCGCCAACATTCTAAATCACATTTTTGACAATTCTAGAATGGAATGTTCGTGATCATTCTAAATCACATTGTCTGACAATTCTAGTATGGAATGGTCGCCGACAATCTAAATCACATTTTTGTCAATTCTAGAATGGAATGTTCGTCAACATTCTAAATCACATGTTTCACAATTCTAGAATGGAATGTTTGCCGACAGTCCAAAAGCAATGTCTGACCATTCAAGAATGGAATGTTCGTCAACATTCTAATGGAATGTTCGTCAACATTCTAAATCACATGTTTGACAATTCTAGAATGGAATGTTCGCCGACATTCTAAGTCACATTTTTGACAATTCTAGAATGGAATGTTCGCCAACATTCTAATAGCAATGCTTGACAGTTCTAGAATGGAATGTTCGTCAGAATTCCAGAACATTGTTTGAATGTTTGAAAATTCTAGAAGGGAATGTTTGTCAACATTCTAGAATGGAATGTTTGTCAACATTCTAAATCACATGTTGAACAATTCTAGAATGGAATGTCCGCCAACATTCTAAAAACAATGTCTGACGATTCTGGAAAGGAATGTTCGTCAACATTCTAAATCACATGTTTGACAATTCTAGAATGGAATGTTCGCCAACAATCTAATAGCAGTGTCTGACCATTCTGGAATGGAATGTTCATCAACATTCTAAATCACATGTTTGACAATTCTAGAATGGATTTTTCGTCAACATTCTAATCGCAATGCTTGACAGATCTTGAATGGAATGTTCGTGATCATTCTAAATCACATTGTCTGACAATTCTAGAATGTAATGTTCGCCGACAATCTAAAAGTAATGTCTGACCATTCTAGAATGGAATATTCATCAACATTCTAAATCACATGTTTGACAATTCTAGAATGGAATGTTCGTCAACATCCTAATAGCAATGCCTGACAGTTCTAGAATGGAATGTTCCTCAGAATTCCAGAACGTTGTTTGAATGTTTGAAAATTCTAGAATGGAATGGTTGTCAACATTCTAGAATGGAATGTTCGTCAACATTCTACATCACATTGTCTGACAATTCTAGAATGGAATGTTTGCAAACATTCTAAATCACGTTTGACAATTCTAGAATGGAATGTTCGTCAACATTCTAAATCACATGTTTGACAAGTCTAGAATGGAATGATCGCCGACAATCTAAAAGCAATGTCTGACCATTCTGGAATGGAATGTTCGTCAACATTCTAAATCACATGTTTGACAATTCTAGAATGGAATGTTCGTCAACATCCTAATAGCAATGCTTGACAGTTCTAGAATGGAATGTTCGTCAGAATTCCAGAACGTTGTTTGAATGTTTGAAAATTCTAGAATGGAATGTTTGTCAACATTCTAGAATGGAATGTTCGTCAACATTCTAAATCACATGTTTGACAATTCTAGAATGGAATGTTCACCGACATTCTAAAAACAATGTCTGACGATTCTGGAATGGAATGTTCGTCAACATTCTAAATCACATGTTTGATAATTCTAGAATGGATTGGTCGCCGACATTCCATAAGCAATGTCTGACGATTCTGGAATGGAATGTTCGTCAACATTCTAAATCACATGTTTGACAATTCTAGAATGGAATGTTCGCCGACGTTCTAAAAGCAATGTCTGCCCATTCTGGAATGGAATGTTGGTCAAAATTCCAGAACACAGTGTATGAAAATTCTAGAAGAGAATGTTCGTCAACATCCTAATAGCAAGGTTTGACAGTTCTAGAATGGAATGTTGGTCAGAATTCCAGAACGTTGTTTTAATGTTTGAAAATTCTAGAATGCAATGTTCGTCAACATTCTAAATCACATGTTTGATAATTCTTGAATGGAATGTTCACCGACATTCGAAAAACAATGTCTGACGATTCTGGAAAGGCATGTTCGTCAACATTCTAAATCACATGTTTGACAATTCTAGAATGGAATGTTCGCCAACAATCTAATAGCAGTGTCTGACCATTCTGGAATGGAATATTCATCAACATTCTAAATCACATGTTTGACAATTCTAGAATGGAATGTTCGTCAACATCCTAATAGCAATGCTTGACAGTTCTAGAATGGAATGTTCGTCAGAATTCCAGAACGTTGTTTGAATGTTTGAAAATTCTAGAATGGAATGTTTGTCAACATTCTAGAATGGAATGTTCGTCAACATTCTAAATCACATGTTTGACAATTCTAGAATGGAATGTTCACCGACATTCTAAAAACAATGTCTGACGATTCTGGAATGGAATGTTCGTCAACATTCTAAATCACATGTTTGATAATTCTAGAATGGATTGGTCGCCGACATTCCTTGAGCAATGTCTGACGATTCTGGAATGGAATGTTCGCCAACATTCTAATAGCAATGTCTGACCATTCTAGAAAGGAATGTTCGTCAACATTCTAAATCACATGTTTGACAGTTCTAGAATGGAATGTCGCCAACATTCTAAATCACATTTTTGACAATTCTAGAATGGAATGTTCGTGATCATTCTAAATCACATTGTCTGACAATTCTAGTATGGAATGGTCGCCGACAATCTAAATCACATTTTTGTCAATTATAGAATGGAATGTTCGTCAACATCCTAATAGCAATGCCTGACAGTTCTAGAATGGAATGTTCCTCAGAATTCCAGAACGTTGTTTGAATGTTTGAAAATTCTAGAATGGAACGGTTGTCAACATTCTAGAATGGAATGTTCGTCAACATTCTAATGGAATGTTCGTCAACATTCTACATCACATTGTCTGACAATTCTAGAATGGAATGTTTGCAAACATTCTAAATCATGTTTGACAATTCTAGAATGGAATGTTCGTCAACATTCTAAATCACATGTTTGACAAGTCTAGAATGGAATGATCGCCGACAATCTAAAAGCAATGTCTGACCATTCTGGAATGGAATGTTCGTCAACATTCTAAATCACATGTTTGACAATTCTAGAATGGAATGTTCGTCACCATCCTAATAGCAATGCTTGACAGTTCTAGAATGGAATGTTCGTCAGAATTCCAGAACGTTGTTTGAATGTTTGAAAATTCTAGAATGGAATGTTTGTCAACATTCTAGAATGGAATGTTCGTCAACATTCTAAATCACATGTTTGACAATTCTAGAATGGAATGTTCACCGACATTCTAAAAACAATGTCTGACGATTCTGGAATGGAATGTTCGTCAACATTCTAAATCACATGTTTGATAATTCTAGAATGGATTGGTCGCCGACATTCCTTGAGCAATGTCTGACGATTCTGGAATGGAATGTTCGCCAACATTCTAATAGCAATGTCTGACCATTCTAGAAAGGAATGTTCGTCAACATTCTAAATCACATGTTTGACAGTTCTAGAATGGAATGTCGCCAACATTCTAAATCACATTTTTGACAATTCTAGAATGGAATGTTCGTCAACATCCTAATAGCAATGCTTGACAGTTCTAGAATGGAATGTTCGTCAGAATTCCAGAACGTTGTTTGAATGTTTGAAAATTCTAGAATGGAATGTTTGTCAACATTCTAGAATGGAATGTTCGTCAACATTCTAAATCACATGTTTGACAATTCTAGAATGGAATGTTCACCGACATTCTAAAAACAATGTCTGACGATTCTGGAATGGAATGTTCGTCAACATTCTAAATCACATGTTTGATAATTCTAGAATGGATTGGTCGCCGACATTCCATAAGCAATGTCTGACGATTCTGGAATGGAATGTTCGTCAACATTCTAAATCACATGTTTGACAATTCTAGAATGGAATGTTCGCCGACGTTCTAAAAGCAATGTCTGCCCATTCTGGAATGGAATGTTGGTCAAAATTCCAGAACACAGTGTATGAAAATTCTAGAAGAGAATGTTCGTCAACATCCTAATAGCAAGGTTTGACAGTTCTAGAATGGAATGTTGGTCAGAATTCCAGAACGTTGTTTTAATGTTTGAAAATTCTAGAATGCAATGTTCGTCAACATTCTAAATCACATGTTTGATAATTCTTGAATGGAATGTTCACCGACATTCGAAAAACAATGTCTGACGATTCTGGAAAGGCATGTTCGTCAACATTCTAAATCACATGTTTGACAATTCTAGAATGGAATGTTCGCCAACAATCTAATAGCAGTGTCTGACCATTCTGGAATGGAATATTCATCAACATTCTAAATCACATGTTTGACAATTCTAGAATGGAATGTTCGTCAACATCCTAATAGCAATGCTTGACAGTTCTAGAATGGAATGTTCGTCAGAATTCCAGAACGTTGTTTGAATGTTTGAAAATTCTAGAATGGAATGTTTGTCAACATTCTAGAATGGAATGTTCGTCAACATTCTAAATCACATGTTTGACAATTCTAGAATGGAATGTTCACCGACATTCTAAAAACAATGTCTGACGATTCTGGAATGGAATGTTCGTCAACATTCTAAATCACATGTTTGATAATTCTAGAATGGATTGGTCGCCGACATTCCTTGAGCAATGTCTGACGATTCTGGAATGGAATGTTCGCCAACATTCTAATAGCAATGTCTGACCATTCTAGAAAGGAATGTTCGTCAACATTCTAAATCACATGTTTGACAGTTCTAGAATGGAATGTCGCCAACATTCTAAATCACATTTTTGACAATTCTAGAATGGAATGTTCGTGATCATTCTAAATCACATTGTCTGACAATTCTAGTATGGAATGGTCGCCGACAATCTAAATCACATTTTTGTCAATTATAGAATGGAATGTTAGTCAACATCCTAATAGCAATGCCTGACAGTTCTAGAATGGAATGTTCCTCAGAATTCCAGAACGTTGTTTGAATGTTTGAAAATTCTAGAATGGAACGGTTGTCAACATTCTAGAATGGAATGTTCGTCAACATTCTAATGGAATGTTCGTCAACATTCTAAATCACATGTTTGACAATTCTAGAATGGAATGTTCGTCACCATCCTAATAGCAATGCTTGACAGTTCTAGAATGGAATGTTCGTCAGAATTCCAGAACGTTGTTTGAATGTTTGAAAATTCTAGAATGGAATGTTTGTCAACATTCTAGAATGGAATGTTCGTCAACATTCTAAATCACATGTTTGACAATTCTAGAATGGAATGTTCACCGACATTCTAAAAACAATGTCTGACGATTCTGGAATGGAATGTTCGTCAACATTCTAAATCACATGTTTGATAATTCTAGAATGGATTGGTCGCCGACATTCCTTGAGCAATGTCTGACGATTCTGGAATGGAATGTTCGCCAACATTCTAATAGCAATGTCTGACCATTCTAGAAAGGAATGTTCGTCAACATTCTAAATCACATGTTTGACAGTTCTAGAATGGAATGTCGCCAACATTCTAAATCACATTTTTGACAATTCTAGAATGGAATGTTCGTCAACATCCTAATAGCAATGCTTGACAGTTCTAGAATGGAATGTTCCTCAGAATTCCAGAACGTTGTTTGAATGTTTGAAAATTCTAGAATGGAACGGTTGTCAACATTCTAGAATGGAATGTTCGTCAACATTCTAATGGAATGTTCGTCAACATTCTACATCACATTGTCTGACAATTCTAGAATGGAATGTTTGCAAACATTCTAAATCATGTTTGACAATTCTAGAATGGAATGTTCGTCAACATTCTAAATCACATGTTTGACAAGTCTAGAATGGAATGATCGCCGACAATCTAAAAGCAATGTCTGACCATTCTGGAATGGAATGTTCGTCAACATTCTAAATCACATGTTTGACAATTCTAGAATGGAATGTTCGTCACCATCCTAATAGCAATGCTTGACAATTCTAGAATGGAATGTTCGCCGACATTCTAAAAACAATGTCTGACGATTCTGGAATGGAATGTTCGTCAACATTCTAAATCACATGTTTGATAATTCTAGAATGGATTGGTCGCCGACATTCCTTGAGCAATGTCTGACGATTCTGGAATGGAATGTTCGCCAACATTCTAATAGCAATGTCTGACCATTCTAGAAAGGAATGTTCGTCAACATTCTAAATCACATGTTTGACAGTTCTAGAATGGAATGTCGCCAACATTCTAAATCACATTTTTGACAATTCTAGAATGGAATGTTCGTGATCATTCTAAATCACATTGTCTGACAATTCTAGTATGGAATGGTCGCCGACAATCTAAATCACATTTTTGTCAATTCTAGAATGGAATGTTCGTCAACATTCTAAATCACATGTTTCACAATTCTAGAATGGAATGTTTGCCGACAGTCCAAAAGCAATGTCTGACCATTCAAGAATGGAATGTTCGTCAACATTCTAATGGAATGTTCGTCAACATTCTAAATCACATGTTTGACAATTCTAGAATGGAATGTTCGCCGACATTCTAAGTCACATTTTTGACAATTCTAGAATGGAATGTTCGCCAACATTCTAATAGCAATGCTTGACAGTTCTAGAATGGAATGTTCGTCAGAATTCCAGAACATTGTTTGAATGTTTGAAAATTCTAGAAGGGAATGTTTGTCAACATTCTAGAATGGAATGTTTGTCAACATTCTAAATCACATGTTGAACAATTCTAGAATGGAATGTCCGCCAACATTCTAAAAACAATGTCTGACGATTCTGGAAAGGAATGTTCGTCAACATTCTAAATCACATGTTTGACAATTCTAGAATGGAATGTTCGCCAACAATCTAATAGCAGTGTCTGACCATTCTGGAATGGAATGTTCATCAACATTCTAAATCACATGTTTGACAATTCTAGAATGGATTTTTCGTCAACATTCTAATCGCAATGCTTGACAGATCTTGAATGGAATGTTCGTGATCATTCTAAATCACATTGTCTGACAATTCTAGAATGTAATGTTCGCCGACAATCTAAAAGTAATGTCTGACCATTCTAGAATGGAATATTCATCAACATTCTAAATCACATGTTTGACAATTCTAGAATGGAATGTTCGTCAACATCCTAATAGCAATGCCTGACAGTTCTAGAATGGAATGTTCCTCAGAATTCCAGAACGTTGTTTGAATGTTTGAAAATTCTAGAATGGAATGGTTGTCAACATTCTAGAATGGAATGTTCGTCAACATTCTACATCACATTGTCTGACAATTCTAGAATGGAATGTTTGCAAACATTCTAAATCACGTTTGACAATTCTAGAATGGAATGTTCGTCAACATTCTAAATCACATGTTTGACAAGTCTAGAATGGAATGATCGCCGACAATCTAAAAGCAATGTCTGACCATTCTGGAATGGAATGTTCGTCAACATTCTAAATCACATGTTTGACAATTCTAGAATGGAATGTTCGTCAACATCCTAATAGCAATGCTTGACAGTTCTAGAATGGAATGTTCGTCAGAATTCCAGAACGTTGTTTGAATGTTTGAAAATTCTAGAATGGAATGTTTGTCAACATTCTAGAATGGAATGTTCGTCAACATTCTAAATCACATGTTTGACAATTCTAGAATGGAATGTTCACCGACATTCTAAAAACAATGTCTGACGATTCTGGAATGGAATGTTCGTCAACATTCTAAATCACATGTTTGATAATTCTAGAATGGATTGGTCGCCGACATTCCATAAGCAATGTCTGACGATTCTGGAATGGAATGTTCGTCAACATTCTAAATCACATGTTTGACAATTCTAGAATGGAATGTTCGCCGACGTTCTAAAAGCAATGTCTGCCCATTCTGGAATGGAATGTTGGTCAAAATTCCAGAACACAGTGTATGAAAATTCTAGAAGAGAATGTTCGTCAACATCCTAATAGCAAGGTTTGACAGTTCTAGAATGGAATGTTGGTCAGAATTCCAGAACGTTGTTTTAATGTTTGAAAATTCTAGAATGCAATGTTCGTCAACATTCTAAATCACATGTTTGATAATTCTTGAATGGAATGTTCACCGACATTCGAAAAACAATGTCTGACGATTCTGGAAAGGCATGTTCGTCAACATTCTAAATCACATGTTTGACAATTCTAGAATGGAATGTTCGCCAACAATCTAATAGCAGTGTCTGACCATTCTGGAATGGAATATTCATCAACATTCTAAATCACATGTTTGACAATTCTAGAATGGAATGTTCGTCAACATCCTAATAGCAATGCTTGACAGTTCTAGAATGGAATGTTCGTCAGAATTCCAGAACGTTGTTTGAATGTTTGAAAATTCTAGAATGGAATGTTTGTCAACATTCTAGAATGGAATGTTCGTCAACATTCTAAATCACATGTTTGACAATTCTAGAATGGAATGTTCACCGACATTCTAAAAACAATGTCTGACGATTCTGGAATGGAATGTTCGTCAACATTCTAAATCACATGTTTGATAATTCTAGAATGGATTGGTCGCCGACATTCCTTGAGCAATGTCTGACGATTCTGGAATGGAATGTTCGCCAACATTCTAATAGCAATGTCTGACCATTCTAGAAAGGAATGTTCGTCAACATTCTAAATCACATGTTTGACAGTTCTAGAATGGAATGTCGCCAACATTCTAAATCACATTTTTGACAATTCTAGAATGGAATGTTCGTGATCATTCTAAATCACATTGTCTGACAATTCTAGTATGGAATGGTCGCCGACAATCTAAATCACATTTTTGTCAATTATAGAATGGAATGTTCGTCAACATCCTAATAGCAATGCCTGACAGTTCTAGAATGGAATGTTCCTCAGAATTCCAGAACGTTGTTTGAATGTTTGAAAATTCTAGAATGGAACGGTTGTCAACATTCTAGAATGGAATGTTCGTCAACATTCTAATGGAATGTTCGTCAACATTCTACATCACATTGTCTGACAATTCTAGAATGGAATGTTTGCAAACATTCTAAATCATGTTTGACAATTCTAGAATGGAATGTTCGTCAACATTCTAAATCACATGTTTGACAAGTCTAGAATGGAATGATCGCCGACAATCTAAAAGCAATGTCTGACCATTCTGGAATGGAATGTTCGTCAACATTCTAAATCACATGTTTGACAATTCTAGAATGGAATGTTCGTCACCATCCTAATAGCAATGCTTGACAGTTCTAGAATGGAATGTTCGTCAGAATTCCAGAACGTTGTTTGAATGTTTGAAAATTCTAGAATGGAATGTTTGTCAACATTCTAGAATGGAATGTTCGTCAACATTCTAAATCACATGTTTGACAATTCTAGAATGGAATGTTCACCGACATTCTAAAAACAATGTCTGACGATTCTGGAATGGAATGTTCGTCAACATTCTAAATCACATGTTTGATAATTCTAGAATGGATTGGTCGCCGACATTCCTTGAGCAATGTCTGACGATTCTGGAATGGAATGTTCGCCAACATTCTAATAGCAATGTCTGACCATTCTAGAAAGGAATGTTCGTCAACATTCTAAATCACATGTTTGACAGTTCTAGAATGGAATGTCGCCAACATTCTAAATCACATTTTTGACAATTCTAGAATGGAATGTTCGTCAACATCCTAATAGCAATGCTTGACAGTTCTAGAATGGAATGTTCGTCAGAATTCCAGAACGTTGTTTGAATGTTTGAAAATTCTAGAATGGAATGTTTGTCAACATTCTAGAATGGAATGTTCGTCAACATTCTAAATCACATGTTTGACAATTCTAGAATGGAATGTTCACCGACATTCTAAAAACAATGTCTGACGATTCTGGAATGGAATGTTCGTCAACATTCTAAATCACATGTTTGATAATTCTAGAATGGATTGGTCGCCGACATTCCATAAGCAATGTCTGACGATTCTGGAATGGAATGTTCGTCAACATTCTAAATCACATGTTTGACAATTCTAGAATGGAATGTTCGCCGACGTTCTAAAAGCAATGTCTGCCCATTCTGGAATGGAATGTTGGTCAAAATTCCAGAACACAGTGTATGAAAATTCTAGAAGAGAATGTTCGTCAACATCCTAATAGCAAGGTTTGACAGTTCTAGAATGGAATGTTGGTCAGAATTCCAGAACGTTGTTTTAATGTTTGAAAATTCTAGAATGCAATGTTCGTCAACATTCTAAATCACATGTTTGATAATTCTTGAATGGAATGTTCACCGACATTCGAAAAACAATGTCTGACGATTCTGGAAAGGCATGTTCGTCAACATTCTAAATCACATGTTTGACAATTCTAGAATGGAATGTTCGCCAACAATCTAATAGCAGTGTCTGACCATTCTGGAATGGAATATTCATCAACATTCTAAATCACATGTTTGACAATTCTAGAATGGAATGTTCGTCAACATCCTAATAGCAATGCTTGACAGTTCTAGAATGGAATGTTCGTCAGAATTCCAGAACGTTGTTTGAATGTTTGAAAATTCTAGAATGGAATGTTTGTCAACATTCTAGAATGGAATGTTCGTCAACATTCTAAATCACATGTTTGACAATTCTAGAATGGAATGTTCACCGACATTCTAAAAACAATGTCTGACGATTCTGGAATGGAATGTTCGTCAACATTCTAAATCACATGTTTGATAATTCTAGAATGGATTGGTCGCCGACATTCCTTGAGCAATGTCTGACGATTCTGGAATGGAATGTTCGCCAACATTCTAATAGCAATGTCTGACCATTCTAGAAAGGAATGTTCGTCAACATTCTAAATCACATGTTTGACAGTTCTAGAATGGAATGTCGCCAACATTCTAAATCACATTTTTGACAATTCTAGAATGGAATGTTCGTGATCATTCTAAATCACATTGTCTGACAATTCTAGTATGGAATGGTCGCCGACAATCTAAATCACATTTTTGTCAATTATAGAATGGAATGTTAGTCAACATCCTAATAGCAATGCCTGACAGTTCTAGAATGGAATGTTCCTCAGAATTCCAGAACGTTGTTTGAATGTTTGAAAATTCTAGAATGGAACGGTTGTCAACATTCTAGAATGGAATGTTCGTCAACATTCTAATGGAATGTTCGTCAACATTCTAAATCACATGTTTGACAATTCTAGAATGGAATGTTCGTCACCATCCTAATAGCAATGCTTGACAGTTCTAGAATGGAATGTTCGTCAGAATTCCAGAACGTTGTTTGAATGTTTGAAAATTCTAGAATGGAATGTTTGTCAACATTCTAGAATGGAATGTTCGTCAACATTCTAAATCACATGTTTGACAATTCTAGAATGGAATGTTCACCGACATTCTAAAAACAATGTCTGACGATTCTGGAATGGAATGTTCGTCAACATTCTAAATCACATGTTTGATAATTCTAGAATGGATTGGTCGCCGACATTCCTTGAGCAATGTCTGACGATTCTGGAATGGAATGTTCGCCAACATTCTAATAGCAATGTCTGACCATTCTAGAAAGGAATGTTCGTCAACATTCTAAATCACATGTTTGACAGTTCTAGAATGGAATGTCGCCAACATTCTAAATCACATTTTTGACAATTCTAGAATGGAATGTTCGTCAACATCCTAATAGCAATGCTTGACAGTTCTAGAATGGAATGTTCCTCAGAATTCCAGAACGTTGTTTGAATGTTTGAAAATTCTAGAATGGAACGGTTGTCAACATTCTAGAATGGAATGTTCGTCAACATTCTAATGGAATGTTCGTCAACATTCTACATCACATTGTCTGACAATTCTAGAATGGAATGTTTGCAAACATTCTAAATCATGTTTGACAATTCTAGAATGGAATGTTCGTCAACATTCTAAATCACATGTTTGACAAGTCTAGAATGGAATGATCGCCGACAATCTAAAAGCAATGTCTGACCATTCTGGAATGGAATGTTCGTCAACATTCTAAATCACATGTTTGACAATTCTAGAATGGAATGTTCGTCACCATCCTAATAGCAATGCTTGACAATTCTAGAATGGAATGTTCGCCGACATTCTAAAAACAATGTCTGACGATTCTGGAATGGAATGTTCGTCAACATTCTAAATCACATGTTTGATAATTCTAGAATGGATTGGTCGCCGACATTCCTTGAGCAATGTCTGACGATTCTGGAATGGAATGTTCGCCAACATTCTAATAGCAATGTCTGACCATTCTAGAAAGGAATGTTCGTCAACATTCTAAATCACATGTTTGACAGTTCTAGAATGGAATGTCGCCAACATTCTAAATCACATTTTTGACAATTCTAGAATGGAATGTTCGTGATCATTCTAAATCACATTGTCTGACAATTCTAGTATGGAATGGTCGCCGACAATCTAAATCACATTTTTGTCAATTCTAGAATGGAATGTTCGTCAACATTCTAAATCACATGTTTCACAATTCTAGAATGGAATGTTTGCCGACAGTCCAAAAGCAATGTCTGACCATTCAAGAATGGAATGTTCGTCAACATTCTAATGGAATGTTCGTCAACATTCTAAATCACATGTTTGACAATTCTAGAATGGAATGTTCGCCGACATTCTAAGTCACATTTTTGACAATTCTAGAATGGAATGTTCGCCAACATTCTAATAGCAATGCTTGACAGTTCTAGAATGGAATGTTCGTCAGAATTCCAGAACATTGTTTGAATGTTTGAAAATTCTAGAAGGGAATGTTTGTCAACATTCTAGAATGGAATGTTTGTCAACATTCTAAATCACATGTTGAACAATTCTAGAATGGAATGTCCGCCAACATTCTAAAAACAATGTCTGACGATTCTGGAAAGGAATGTTCGTCAACATTCTAAATCACATGTTTGACAATTCTAGAATGGAATGTTCGCCAACAATCTAATAGCAGTGTCTGACCATTCTGGAATGGAATGTTCATCAACATTCTAAATCACATGTTTGACAATTCTAGAATGGATTTTTCGTCAACATTCTAATCGCAATGCTTGACAGATCTTGAATGGAATGTTCGTGATCATTCTAAATCACATTGTCTGACAATTCTAGAATGTAATGTTCGCCGACAATCTAAAAGTAATGTCTGACCATTCTAGAATGGAATATTCATCAACATTCTAAATCACATGTTTGACAATTCTAGAATGGAATGTTCGTCAACATCCTAATAGCAATGCCTGACAGTTCTAGAATGGAATGTTCCTCAGAATTCCAGAACGTTGTTTGAATGTTTGAAAATTCTAGAATGGAATGGTTGTCAACATTCTAGAATGGAATGTTCGTCAACATTCTACATCACATTGTCTGACAATTCTAGAATGGAATGTTTGCAAACATTCTAAATCACGTTTGACAATTCTAGAATGGAATGTTCGTCAACATTCTAAATCACATGTTTGACAAGTCTAGAATGGAATGATCGCCGACAATCTAAAAGCAATGTCTGACCATTCTGGAATGGAATGTTCGTCAACATTCTAAATCACATGTTTGACAATTCTAGAATGGAATGTTCGTCAACATCCTAATAGCAATGCTTGACAGTTCTAGAATGGAATGTTCGTCAGAATTCCAGAACGTTGTTTGAATGTTTGAAAATTCTAGAATGGAATGTTTGTCAACATTCTAGAATGGAATGTTCGTCAACATTCTAAATCACATGTTTGACAATTCTAGAATGGAATGTTCACCGACATTCTAAAAACAATGTCTGACGATTCTGGAATGGAATGTTCGTCAACATTCTAAATCACATGTTTGATAATTCTAGAATGGATTGGTCGCCGACATTCCATAAGCAATGTCTGACGATTCTGGAATGGAATGTTCGTCAACATTCTAAATCACATGTTTGACAATTCTAGAATGGAATGTTCGCCGACGTTCTAAAAGCAATGTCTGCCCATTCTGGAATGGAATGTTGGTCAAAATTCCAGAACACAGTGTATGAAAATTCTAGAAGAGAATGTTCGTCAACATCCTAATAGCAAGGTTTGACAGTTCTAGAATGGAATGTTGGTCAGAATTCCAGAACGTTGTTTTAATGTTTGAAAATTCTAGAATGCAATGTTCGTCAACATTCTAAATCACATGTTTGATAATTCTTGAATGGAATGTTCACCGACATTCGAAAAACAATGTCTGACGATTCTGGAAAGGCATGTTCGTCAACATTCTAAATCACATGTTTGACAATTCTAGAATGGAATGTTCGCCAACAATCTAATAGCAGTGTCTGACCATTCTGGAATGGAATATTCATCAACATTCTAAATCACATGTTTGACAATTCTAGAATGGAATGTTCGTCAACATCCTAATAGCAATGCTTGACAGTTCTAGAATGGAATGTTCGTCAGAATTCCAGAACGTTGTTTGAATGTTTGAAAATTCTAGAATGGAATGTTTGTCAACATTCTAGAATGGAATGTTCGTCAACATTCTAAATCACATGTTTGACAATTCTAGAATGGAATGTTCACCGACATTCTAAAAACAATGTCTGACGATTCTGGAATGGAATGTTCGTCAACATTCTAAATCACATGTTTGATAATTCTAGAATGGATTGGTCGCCGACATTCCTTGAGCAATGTCTGACGATTCTGGAATGGAATGTTCGCCAACATTCTAATAGCAATGTCTGACCATTCTAGAAAGGAATGTTCGTCAACATTCTAAATCACATGTTTGACAGTTCTAGAATGGAATGTCGCCAACATTCTAAATCACATTTTTGACAATTCTAGAATGGAATGTTCGTGATCATTCTAAATCACATTGTCTGACAATTCTAGTATGGAATGGTCGCCGACAATCTAAATCACATTTTTGTCAATTATAGAATGGAATGTTCGTCAACATCCTAATAGCAATGCCTGACAGTTCTAGAATGGAATGTTCCTCAGAATTCCAGAACGTTGTTTGAATGTTTGAAAATTCTAGAATGGAACGGTTGTCAACATTCTAGAATGGAATGTTCGTCAACATTCTAATGGAATGTTCGTCAACATTCTACATCACATTGTCTGACAATTCTAGAATGGAATGTTTGCAAACATTCTAAATCATGTTTGACAATTCTAGAATGGAATGTTCGTCAACATTCTAAATCACATGTTTGACAAGTCTAGAATGGAATGATCGCCGACAATCTAAAAGCAATGTCTGACCATTCTGGAATGGAATGTTCGTCAACATTCTAAATCACATGTTTGACAATTCTAGAATGGAATGTTCGTCACCATCCTAATAGCAATGCTTGACAGTTCTAGAATGGAATGTTCGTCAGAATTCCAGAACGTTGTTTGAATGTTTGAAAATTCTAGAATGGAATGTTTGTCAACATTCTAGAATGGAATGTTCGTCAACATTCTAAATCACATGTTTGACAATTCTAGAATGGAATGTTCACCGACATTCTAAAAACAATGTCTGACGATTCTGGAATGGAATGTTCGTCAACATTCTAAATCACATGTTTGATAATTCTAGAATGGATTGGTCGCCGACATTCCTTGAGCAATGTCTGACGATTCTGGAATGGAATGTTCGCCAACATTCTAATAGCAATGTCTGACCATTCTAGAAAGGAATGTTCGTCAACATTCTAAATCACATGTTTGACAGTTCTAGAATGGAATGTCGCCAACATTCTAAATCACATTTTTGACAATTCTAGAATGGAATGTTCGTCAACATCCTAATAGCAATGCTTGACAGTTCTAGAATGGAATGTTCGTCAGAATTCCAGAACGTTGTTTGAATGTTTGAAAATTCTAGAATGGAATGTTTGTCAACATTCTAGAATGGAATGTTCGTCAACATTCTAAATCACATGTTTGATAATTCTAGAATGGATTGGTCGCCGACATTCCATAAGCAATGTCTGACGATTCTGGAATGGAATGTTCGTCAACATTCTAAATCACATGTTTGACAATTCTAGAATGGAATGTTCGCCGACGTTCTAAAAGCAATGTCTGCCCATTCTGGAATGGAATGTTGGTCAAAATTCCAGAACACAGTGTATGAAAATTCTAGAAGAGAATGTTCGTCAACATCCTAATAGCAAGGTTTGACAGTTCTAGAATGGAATGTTGGTCAGAATTCCAGAACGTTGTTTTAATGTTTGAAAATTCTAGAATGCAATGTTCGTCAACATTCTAAATCACATGTTTGATAATTCTTGAATGGAATGTTCACCGACATTCGAAAAACAATGTCTGACGATTCTGGAAAGGCATGTTCGTCAACATTCTAAATCACATGTTTGACAATTCTAGAATGGAATGTTCGCCAACAATCTAATAGCAGTGTCTGACCATTCTGGAATGGAATATTCATCAACATTCTAAATCACATGTTTGACAATTCTAGAATGGAATGTTCGTCAACATCCTAATAGCAATGCTTGACAGTTCTAGAATGGAATGTTCGTCAGAATTCCAGAACGTTGTTTGAATGTTTGAAAATTCTAGAATGGAATGTTTGTCAACATTCTAGAATGGAATGTTCGTCAACATTCTAAATCACATGTTTGACAATTCTAGAATGGAATGTTCACCGACATTCTAAAAACAATGTCTGACGATTCTGGAATGGAATGTTCGTCAACATTCTAAATCACATGTTTGATAATTCTAGAATGGATTGGTCGCCGACATTCCTTGAGCAATGTCTGACGATTCTGGAATGGAATGTTCGCCAACATTCTAATAGCAATGTCTGACCATTCTAGAAAGGAATGTTCGTCAACATTCTAAATCACATGTTTGACAGTTCTAGAATGGAATGTCGCCAACATTCTAAATCACATTTTTGACAATTCTAGAATGGAATGTTCGTGATCATTCTAAATCACATTGTCTGACAATTCTAGTATGGAATGGTCGCCGACAATCTAAATCACATTTTTGTCAATTATAGAATGGAATGTTCGTCAACATCCTAATAGCAATGCCTGACAGTTCTAGAATGGAATGTTCCTCAGAATTCCAGAACGTTGTTTGAATGTTTGAAAATTCTAGAATGGAACGGTTGTCAACATTCTAGAATGGAATGTTCGTCAACATTCTAATGGAATGTTCGTCAACATTCTACATCACATTGTCTGACAATTCTAGAATGGAATGTTTGCAAACATTCTAAATCATGTTTGACAATTCTAGAATGGAATGTTCGTCAACATTCTAAATCACATGTTTGACAAGTCTAGAATGGAATGATCGCCGACAATCTAAAAGCAATGTCTGACCATTCTGGAATGGAATGTTCGTCAACATTCTAAATCACATGTTTGACAATTCTAGAATGGAATGTTCGTCACCATCCTAATAGCAATGCTTGACAGTTCTAGAACGGAATGTTCGTCAGAATTCCAGAACGTTGTTTGAATGTTTGAAAATTCTAGAATGGAATGTTTGTCAACATTCTAGAATGGAATGTTCGTCAACATTCTAAATCACATGTTTGACAATTCTAGAATGGAATGTTCACCGACATTCTAAAAACAATGTCTGACGATTCTGGAATGGAATGTTCGTCAACATTCTAAATCACATGTTTGATAATTCTAGAATGGATTGGTCGCCGACATTCCTTGAGCAATGTCTGACGATTCTGGAATGGAATGTTCGCCAACATTCTAATAGCAATGTCTGACCATTCTAGAAAGGAATGTTCGTCAACATTCTAAATCACATGTTTGACAGTTCTAGAATGGAATGTCGCCAACATTCTAAATCACATTTTTGACAATTCTAGAATGGAATGTTCGTCAACATCCTAATAGCAATGCTTGACAGTTCTAGAATGGAATGTTCGTCAGAATTCCAGAACGTTGTTTGAATGTTTGAAAATTCTAGAATGGAATGTTTGTCAACATTCTAGAATGGAATGTTCGTCAACATTCTAAATCACATGTTTGATAATTCTAGAATGGATTGGTCGCCGACATTCCATAAGCAATGTCTGACGATTCTGGAATGGAATGTTCGTCAACATTCTAAATCACATGTTTGACAATTCTAGAATGGAATGTTCGCCGACGTTCTAAAAGCAATGTCTGCCCATTCTGGAATGGAATGTTGGTCAAAATTCCAGAACACAGTGTATGAAAATTCTAGAAGAGAATGTTCGTCAACATCCTAATAGCAAGGTTTGACAGTTCTAGAATGGAATGTTGGTCAGAATTCCAGAACGTTGTTTTAATGTTTGAAAATTCTAGAATGCAATGTTCGTCAACATTCTAAATCACATGTTTGATAATTCTTGAATGGAATGTTCACCGACATTCGAAAAACAATGTCTGACGATTCTGGAAAGGCATGTTCGTCAACATTCTAAATCACATGTTTGACAATTCTAGAATGGAATGTTCGCCAACAATCTAATAGCAGTGTCTGACCATTCTGGAATGGAATATTCATCAACATTCTAAATCACATGTTTGACAATTCTAGAATGGAATGTTCGTCAACATCCTAATAGCAATGCTTGACAGTTCTAGAATGGAATGTTCGTCAGAATTCCAGAACGTTGTTTGAATGTTTGAAAATTCTAGAATGGAATGTTTGTCAACATTCTAGAATGGAATGTTCGTCAACATTCTAAATCACATGTTTGACAATTCTAGAATGGAATGTTCACCGACATTCTAAAAACAATGTCTGACGATTCTGGAATGGAATGTTCGTCAACATTCTAAATCACATGTTTGATAATTCTAGAATGGATTGGTCGCCGACATTCCTTGAGCAATGTCTGACGATTCTGGAATGGAATGTTCGCCAACATTCTAATAGCAATGTCTGACCATTCTAGAAAGGAATGTTCGTCAACATTCTAAATCACATGTTTGACAGTTCTAGAATGGAATGTCGCCAACATTCTAAATCACATTTTTGACAATTCTAGAATGGAATGTTCGTGATCATTCTAAATCACATTGTCTGACAATTCTAGTATGGAATGGTCGCCGACAATCTAAATCACATTTTTGTCAATTATAGAATGGAATGTTAGTCAACATCCTAATAGCAATGCCTGACAGTTCTAGAATGGAATGTTCCTCAGAATTCCAGAACGTTGTTTGAATGTTTGAAAATTCTAGAATGGAACGGTTGTCAACATTCTAGAATGGAATGTTCGTCAACATTCTAATGGAATGTTCGTCAACATTCTACATCACATTGTCTGACAATTCTAGAATGGAATGTTTGCAAACATTCTAAATCATGTTTGACAATTCTAGAATGGAATGTTCGTCAACATTCTAAATCACATGTTTGACAAGTCTAGAATGGAATGATCGCCGACAATCTAAAAGCAATGTCTGACCATTCTGGAATGGAATGTTCGTCAACATTCTAAATCACATGTTTGACAATTCTAGAATGGAATGTTCGTCACCATCCTAATAGCAATGCTTGACAGTTCTAGAATGGAATGTTCGTCAGAATTCCAGAACGTTGTTTGAATGTTTGAAAATTCTAGAATGGAATGTTTGTCAACATTCTAGAATGGAATGTTCGTCAACATTCTAAATCACATGTTTGACAATTCTAGAATGGAATGTTCACCGACATTCTAAAAACAATGTCTGACGATTCTGGAATGGAATGTTCGTCAACATTCTAAATCACATGTTTGATAATTCTAGAATGGATTGGTCGCCGACATTCCTTGAGCAATGTCTGACGATTCTGGAATGGAATGTTCGCCAACATTCTAATAGCAATGTCTGACCATTCTAGAAAGGAATGTTCGTCAACATTCTAAATCACATGTTTGACAGTTCTAGAATGGAATGTCGCCAACATTCTAAATCACATTTTTGACAATTCTAGAATGGAATGTTCGTCAACATCCTAATAGCAATGCTTGACAGTTCTAGAATGGAATGTTCGTCAGAATTCCAGAACGTTGTTTGAATGTTTGAAAATTCTAGAATGGAATGTTTGTCAACATTCTAGAATGGAATGTTCGTCAACATTCTAAATCACATGTTTGACAATTCTAGAATGGAATGTTCACCGACATTCTAAAAACAATGTCTGACGATTCTGGAATGGAATGTTCGTCAACATTCTAAATCACATGTTTGATAATTCTAGAATGGATTGGTCGCCGACATTCCATAAGCAATGTCTGACGATTCTGGAATGGAATGTTCGTCAACATTCTAAATCACATGTTTGACAATTCTAGAATGGAATGTTCGCCGACGTTCTAAAAGCAATGTCTGCCCATTCTGGAATGGAATGTTGGTCAAAATTCCAGAACACAGTGTATGAAAATTCTAGAAGAGAATGTTCGTCAACATCCTAATAGCAAGGTTTGACAGTTCTAGAATGGAATGTTGGTCAGAATTCCAGAACGTTGTTTTAATGTTTGAAAATTCTAGAATGCAATGTTCGTCAACATTCTAAATCACATGTTTGATAATTCTTGAATGGAATGTTCACCGACATTCGAAAAACAATGTCTGACGATTCTGGAAAGGCATGTTCGTCAACATTCTAAATCACATGTTTGACAATTCTAGAATGGAATGTTCGCCAACAATCTAATAGCAGTGTCTGACCATTCTGGAATGGAATATTCATCAACATTCTAAATCACATGTTTGACAATTCTAGAATGGAATGTTCGTCAACATCCTAATAGCAATGCTTGACAGTTCTAGAATGGAATGTTCGTCAGAATTCCAGAACGTTGTTTGAATGTTTGAAAATTCTAGAATGGAATGTTTGTCAACATTCTAGAATGGAATGTTCGTCAACATTCTAAATCACATGTTTGACAATTCTAGAATGGAATGTTCACCGACATTCTAAAAACAATGTCTGACGATTCTGGAATGGAATGTTCGTCAACATTCTAAATCACATGTTTGATAATTCTAGAATGGATTGGTCGCCGACATTCCTTGAGCAATGTCTGACGATTCTGGAATGGAATGTTCGCCAACATTCTAATAGCAATGTCTGACCATTCTAGAAAGGAATGTTCGTCAACATTCTAAATCACATGTTTGACAGTTCTAGAATGGAATGTCGCCAACATTCTAAATCACATTTTTGACAATTCTAGAATGGAATGTTCGTGATCATTCTAAATCACATTGTCTGACAATTCTAGTATGGAATGGTCGCCGACAATCTAAATCACATTTTTGTCAATTATAGAATGGAATGTTAGTCAACATCCTAATAGCAATGCCTGACAGTTCTAGAATGGAATGTTCCTCAGAATTCCAGAACGTTGTTTGAATGTTTGAAAATTCTAGAATGGAACGGTTGTCAACATTCTAGAATGGAATGTTCGTCAACATTCTAATGGAATGTTCGTCAACATTCTAAATCACATGTTTGACAATTCTAGAATGGAATGTTCGTCACCATCCTAATAGCAATGCTTGACAGTTCTAGAATGGAATGTTCGTCAGAATTCCAGAACGTTGTTTGAATGTTTGAAAATTCTAGAATGGAATGTTTGTCAACATTCTAGAATGGAATGTTCGTCAACATTCTAAATCACATGTTTGACAATTCTAGAATGGAATGTTCACCGACATTCTAAAAACAATGTCTGACGATTCTGGAATGGAATGTTCGTCAACATTCTAAATCACATGTTTGATAATTCTAGAATGGATTGGTCGCCGACATTCCTTGAGCAATGTCTGACGATTCTGGAATGGAATGTTCGCCAACATTCTAATAGCAATGTCTGACCATTCTAGAAAGGAATGTTCGTCAACATTCTAAATCACATGTTTGACAGTTCTAGAATGGAATGTCGCCAACATTCTAAATCACATTTTTGACAATTCTAGAATGGAATGTTCGTCAACATCCTAATAGCAATGCTTGACAGTTCTAGAATGGAATGTTCCTCAGAATTCCAGAACGTTGTTTGAATGTTTGAAAATTCTAGAATGGAACGGTTGTCAACATTCTAGAATGGAATGTTCGTCAACATTCTAATGGAATGTTCGTCAACATTCTACATCACATTGTCTGACAATTCTAGAATGGAATGTTTGCAAACATTCTAAATCATGTTTGACAATTCTAGAATGGAATGTTCGTCAACATTCTAAATCACATGTTTGACAAGTCTAGAATGGAATGATCGCCGACAATCTAAAAGCAATGTCTGACCATTCTGGAATGGAATGTTCGTCAACATTCTAAATCACATGTTTGACAATTCTAGAATGGAATGTTCGTCACCATCCTAATAGCAATGCTTGACAGTTCTAGAATGGAATGTTCGTCAGAATTCCAGAACGTTGTTTGAATGTTTGAAAATTCTAGAATGGAATGTTTGTCAACATTCTAGAATGGAATGTTCGTCAACATTCTAAATCACATGTTTGACAAGTCTAGAATGGAATGATCGCCGACAATCTAAAAGCAATGTCTGACCATTCTGGAATGGAATGTTCGTCAACATTCTAAATCACATGTTTGACAATTCTAGAATGGAATGTTCGTCACCATCCTAATAGCAATGCTTGACAGTTCTAGAATGGAATGTTCGTCAGAATTCCAGAACGTTGTTTGAATGTTTGAAAATTCTAGAATGGAATGTTTGTCAACATTCTAGAATGGAATGTTCGTCAACATTCTAAATCACATGTTTGACAATTCTAGAATGGAATGTTCACCGACATTCTAAAAACAATGTCTGACGATTCTGGAATGGAATGTTCGTCAACATTCTAAATCACATGTTTGATAATTCTAGAATGGATTGGTCGCCGACATTCCTTGAGCAATGTCTGACGATTCTGGAATGGAATGTTCGCCAACATTCTAATAGCAATGTCTGACCATTCTAGAAAGGAATGTTCGTCAACATTCTAAATCACATGTTTGACAGTTCTAGAATGGAATGTCGCCAACATTCTAAATCACATTTTTGACAATTCTAGAATGGAATGTTCGTCAACATCCTAATAGCAATGCTTGACAGTTCTAGAATGGAATGTTCGTCAGAATTCCAGAACGTTGTTTGAATGTTTGAAAATTCTAGAATGGAATGTTTGTCAACATTCTAGAATGGAATGTTCGTCAACATTCTAAATCACATGTTTGACAATTCTAGAATGGAATGTTCACCGACATTCTAAAAACAATGTCTGACGATTCTGGAATGGAATGTTCGTCAACATTCTAAATCACATGTTTGATAATTCTAGAATGGATTGGTCGCCGACATTCCATAAGCAATGTCTGACGATTCTGGAATGGAATGTTCGTCAACATTCTAAATCACATGTTTGACAATTCTAGAATGGAATGTTCGCCGACGTTCTAAAAGCAATGTCTGCCCATTCTGGAATGGAATGTTGGTCAAAATTCCAGAACACAGTGTATGAAAATTCTAGAAGAGAATGTTCGTCAACATCCTAATAGCAAGGTTTGACAGTTCTAGAATGGAATGTTGGTCAGAATTCCAGAACGTTGTTTTAATGTTTGAAAATTCTAGAATGCAATGTTCGTCAACATTCTAAATCACATGTTTGATAATTCTTGAATGGAATGTTCACCGACATTCGAAAAACAATGTCTGACGATTCTGGAAAGGCATGTTCGTCAACATTCTAAATCACATGTTTGACAATTCTAGAATGGAATGTTCGCCAACAATCTAATAGCAGTGTCTGACCATTCTGGAATGGAATATTCATCAACATTCTAAATCACATGTTTGACAATTCTAGAATGGAATGTTCGTCAACATCCTAATAGCAATGCTTGACAGTTCTAGAATGGAATGTTCGTCAGAATTCCAGAACGTTGTTTGAATGTTTGAAAATTCTAGAATGGAATGTTTGTCAACATTCTAGAATGGAATGTTCGTCAACATTCTAAATCACATGTTTGACAATTCTAGAATGGAATGTTCACCGACATTCTAAAAACAATGTCTGACGATTCTGGAATGGAATGTTCGTCAACATTCTAAATCACATGTTTGATAATTCTAGAATGGATTGGTCGCCGACATTCCTTGAGCAATGTCTGACGATTCTGGAATGGAATGTTCGCCAACATTCTAATAGCAATGTCTGACCATTCTAGAAAGGAATGTTCGTCAACATTCTAAATCACATGTTTGACAGTTCTAGAATGGAATGTCGCCAACATTCTAAATCACATTTTTGACAATTCTAGAATGGAATGTTCGTGATCATTCTAAATCACATTGTCTGACAATTCTAGTATGGAATGGTCGCCGACAATCTAAATCACATTTTTGTCAATTCTAGAATGGAATGTTCGTCAACATTCTAAATCACATGTTTCACAATTCTAGAATGGAATGTTTGCCGACAGTCCAAAAGCAATGTCTGACCATTCAAGAATGGAATGTTCGTCAACATTCTAATGGAATGTTCGTCAACATTCTAAATCACATGTTTGACAATTCTAGAATGGAATGTTCGCCGACATTCTAAGTCACATTTTTGACAATTCTAGAATGGAATGTTCGCCAACATTCTAATAGCAATGCTTGACAGTTCTAGAATGGAATGTTCGTCAGAATTCCAGAACATTGTTTGAATGTTTGAAAATTCTAGAAGGGAATGTTTGTCAACATTCTAGAATGGAATGTTTGTCAACATTCTAAATCACATGTTGAACAATTCTAGAATGGAATGTCCGCCAACATTCTAAAAACAATGTCTGACGATTCTGGAAAGGAATGTTCGTCAACATTCTAAATCACATGTTTGACAATTCTAGAATGGAATGTTCGCCAACAATCTAATAGCAGTGTCTGACCATTCTGGAATGGAATGTTCGTCAACATTCTAAATCACATGTTTGACAATTCTAGAATGGATTTTTCGTCAACATTCTAATCGCAATGCTTGACAGATCTTGAATGGAATGTTCGTGATCATTCTAAATCACATTGTCTGACAATTCTAGAATGTAATGTTCGCCGACAATCTAAAAGTAATGTCTGACCATTCTAGAATGGAATATTCATCAACATTCTAAATCACATGTTTGACAATTCTAGAATGGAATGTTCGTCAACATCCTAATAGCAATGCCTGACAGTTCTAGAATGGAATGTTCCTCAGAATTCCAGAACGTTGTTTGAATGTTTGAAAATTCTAGAATGGAATGGTTGTCAACATTCTAGAATGGAATGTTCGTCAACATTCTAATGGAATGTTCGTCAACATTCTACATCACATTGTCTGACAATTCTAGAATGGAATGTTTGCAAACATTCTAAATCACGTTTGACAATTCTAGAATGGAATGTTCGTCAACATTCTAAATCACATGTTTGACAAGTCTAGAATGGAATGATCGCCGACAATCTAAAAGCAATATCTGACCATTCTGGAATGGAATGTTCGTCAACATTCTAAATCACATGTTTGACAATTCTAGAATGGAATGTTCGTCAACATCCTAATAGCAATGCTTGACAGTTCTAGAATGGAATGTTCGTCAGAATTCCAGAACGTTGTTTGAATGTTTGAAAATTCTAGAATGGAATGTTTGTCAACATTCTAGAATGGAATGTTCGTCAACATTCTAAATCAAATGTTTGACAATTCTAGAATGGAATGTTCACCGACATTCTAAAAACAATGTCTGACGATTCTGGAATGGAATGTTCGTCAACATTCTAAATCACATGTTTGATAATTCTAGAATGGATTGGTCGCCGACATTCCATAAGCAATGTCTGACGATTCTGGAATGGAATGTTCGTCAACATTCTAAATCACATGTTTGACAATTCCAGAATGGAATGTTCGCCGACGTTCTAAAAGCAATGTCTGCCCATTCTGGAATGGAATGTTGGTCAAAATTCCAGAACACAGTGTATGAAAATTCTAGAAGAGAATGTTCGTCAACATCCTAATAGCAAGGTTTGACAGTTCTAGAATGGAATGTTGGTCAGAATTCCAGAACCTTGTTTTAATGTTTGAAAATTCTAGAATGCAATGTTCGTCAACATTCTAAATCACATGTTTGACAATTCTAGAATGGAATTTTCCCCACCATTCTAAAAACAATGTCTGACGATTCTGGAATGGAATGTTCGCCAACATTCTAAAAACAATGTCTGACCATTCTGGAATGGAATGTTCGTCAACATTCTAAATCACATGTTTGACAATTCTAGAATGGAATGTTCGCCGACATTCTAAAAGCAATGTCTACCCATTCTGGAATGGAATGTTGGTCAAAATTCCACAACACAGTGTATGAAAATTCTAGAAGGGAATGTTTGCCAACATCCTAATAGCAATGAGTGACAGTTCTAGAATGGAATGTTGGTCAGAATTCCAGAACGTTGTTTGAATGTTTGAAAATTCTAGAATGGAATGTTTGTCAACATTCTAGAATGGAATGTTCGTCAACATTCTAAAAGCAATGTCTGACCATTCTAGAATGGAATGTTCGTCAACATTCTAAATCACGTTTGACAATTCTAGAATGGAATGTTTGCCAACATTCTAAATCACATTTTTGACAATTCTAGAATGGAATGTTCGTCAACATTCTAAATCACATGTTTGACAGTTTTAGAATGGAATGTTTGTCAACATCCTAAATCACATGTTTGACAGTTCTAGAATGTAATGTTCGCCAACATTCTAAATCACATGATTGACAACTCTAAAATGGAATGTTCGTGATCATTCTAAATCACATTGTCTGACAATTCCAGAATGGAATGTTCGCCAACATTCTAAAAACAATGTCTGACGATTCTGGAATGGAATGTTTGTCAACATTCTAAGTCACATGTTTGACAATTCTAGAATGGAATATTCGTCAACATCCTAATAGCAATGCTTGACAGTTCTAGAATGGAATGATCGTCAGAATTCCAGAACGTTGTTTGAATGTTTGAAAATTCTAGAATGGAATGTTCGTCAACATTCTAAATCACATGTTTGACAATTCTAGAATGGAATGTTGGTGAATGTTCTAAATCACATTGTCTGAAAAGTCTAGAATGGAATGTTCGCCAGCATTCTAAAAGCAATGTCTGACAATTCTGGAATGGAATGTTCGTGAACATTCTAAATCACGTTTGACAATTCTAGAATGGATTGTTTGCCGACATTCTAAAAGCAATGTCTGACCATTCTGGAATGAAATGTTGGTCAAAATTCCAGAACGCAATGTCTGAAAATTCTAGAACGGAATGTTTGTGAACACCATAAAATGAAACGTTTGAAAATTCTGGAATGGAATGTTCGTGAACATTCTAAATCACATTGTTTGAAAATTCTAGAATGGAATGTTCGGCAACATTCCAGAACGCAATGTTTGAAAATTCCAGAATGGAATGTTCGTCAAAATTCCACAACGTAATGTTTGAAATTTCTAGAATGGAATGTTGGTCAACATTCTAATAACAATGCTTGACAATTCTAGAATGGAATGGCCCAGCCAGCATGTCCATGTGGGGCCCATAAGGGTCAAGTTTGGGCTGCCATGTGGGTTTGTCCGCAGTTTCCATGATCGCCCCACATGTGTTTTCCCATATGAGCTTCAAGTGGGTTCTGACTGGGTTTCAGTTGGGGCCCAAATTGGTGAATTGCATGGGACCCATGCAGGCCCCATATGTTTTCCCATATGGGCACAAAGAGGGGTCAGAATTGATATGAAATGGGGCCCAACTGGGCAATTTATCTGAGACCCATTTGGTTTCCTTCTGTATGCCCGTAAGAGGGATCTGTTTGGGCTTTAAGTGGGACCCAAATAGGCTACTTTATGGGTTTCAAGTGGGTTTGTCCGCAGTTTCCATGGTGGCTCCACATATGTTTGCCCATTTGGGCTTCAAGTGGGCTCTGACTGGGTTTCAGGTGGGGCCCAAATTGGTAAATTGCATGGGTCCCATGTAGGCCCCATATGTTTGCTCATATGGGCACAAAGAGGGGTCAGAATGGACCATGAATGGGGACCAATTGGGCAACTTATTTGAGACCCATTTAAGTCCCTCTTGTGTGCCCGCAAGAGGGATGTGATTGGGCTTTATGTGGAACCCAAATGGGCTACATTATGGGTTTCAAGTGGGTTTGTCCGCAGTTTCCATGGTGGCCCCACCCGTGTTTGGCCATATGGGCTTCAAGTGGGTTCTGACTGGGTTTCAAGTGTGGCCCAACTTGGTGAATTACACGGGACCCATGTAGACCCCATATGTTTGCCCATATGGGAACAAAGAGGGGTCAGAATGGACTGTGAATGGGGACCAAATGGGCAACTTATCTGAGACCCATTTAGGTCCCAGCTGTGTGACTTTAAGAGGGATCTAACTGGGCTTTAGGTGGGACCCAAGCAGGAGACTGTTATGAGACCCATAAATAAGATAAATAATATAAATCTATTAAGTTTATTTAATAAAAGGACACAGTCTAGACCTGTTCTATAGGAAATGTGACCTTAATTGACTTAAGTTGTTATATAAAATAAAATAGTATTAACTTCACTTTCAAGGTTGCGGGGGGCTGGAGCCTATCCCAGCTAGCAATGGGCGAGGGGCGGGGTACACCCTGAACCGGTCGCCAGCCGATCGCAGGGCAACATAGACAGACACACAGACAGACAACCATTCACACTCACACTCACACCTACGGACAATTTAGAGTCACCAAATAACCTAATGAGCAGGTTTTTGGTCTGTGGGAGGAAGCCGGAGCACCCGGAGAGAACCCACGCATGCACGGGAAGAACATGCAAACTTCACACCTGCTGCGCCACCGTGCCGCCCTCAGATATTCATATTTAAGTAAATACAAAAAAAGTGCTACAATTTAGCAAGAAACATCCCAATATAAAGTTGTTTTTCAATGAACATGTTTAATAAAACTCCAAATTTACAAGAGGGGACAGAAGGTTATGAAATTTCCCACAAGTCAACAACTCACTACACATTTCTTAAAGGTGGCTGACATGCCAGCATCTCAATTTCTGTTGAACAGAACTGAGTAAACTTTAACAAGATCACTGTGTTCCCTGCTGCTTTCTGTTGTTTATTAACCTTATTTTGTTTTCAAACACATTCAGGGCAACGAACATGACATGCCAAACAATAAAATAGGCAAACAGGTCAAGAGCTGCGAGTGGGCTATTATTTTGGTGTAAACGAGACTTATCTGACAGTGTGTTTTTGTGTTCCTACTGTATGGCAATACCAGGTGACACCTACTGGGACTGCATCTCTTCTTGGCCTACCCATCCAATTTTTTTTAAGCTCTCTCTGAGCTCTTACTGTCCTGTTTCCTCCTCTGTCACGGGCTCCAGTGAACCACTTGGAGAGGGCCTTCTGTGCATCCTTCTGGGTAATTCCTTGAGTTAATGCGTTCCTCTTTAGTGCCCCTAAAAATAAATCACAAGACCCAACTTAGTAGCTGTAGCTTGATTTTTACATTATGAAACTATTGTGACAGACAGTCAAAACTGACATTCATTCAAAAGTTTGTAACCACAAGTTTTTATCGGACAAGTACAGTCTGATGGGTTGGCCAGCACAATTGTTTGATCTAAATCCTATTGAGCATTTATGTAAAAAGTTATTATTAGGTGTATGTTACGGCCCCCTAGCTCGCGTTGGAAAAGGGAACGAAACATAAAACCAGATGTACTTGGTGAAATAAAATTATTTATTGACCAGAGGTCCATTAATTGTCCAGAGAATACAAAGAAGAACAAAACTTACAGGAGGAGACAGGGCCGACGGGTGCTGCTCAACACAAAGAAATAAATATAACTAACCCTGTTAAAAATGGATAATAAATAAATAAATAGTTTAAATATGTTCATTTCATGTAAAACTGTGATTAAAAGTGTTTAAAAGAATATTTCATTAAGGTTAAAATAGGGATACCAATGTGCACTTTTAAAATATTTTATTTTGAAAAGTGCTGATTGAGAAAAAATGTTATTCTGTTAATTAATTGGTTAAGGTATGTGTGAAACAGGAAGAGAAATGTGTGGGTGTGATTTTGTTGTTGTGAGCAAAAACTTGACTGTAAGTGTGCGCAGCCAAAAATGAAGAAACGAGAGTGAGGAGCGACGTGGCGGTGAAAAGTTATTGTAAGAGTGTGGGCGTTCAGGAAAATATATGTATCGAGATAAACGGACAGTGAGTCTCAGAGTGACAGTTATTCATCGTAACACTGCGTTTGTCTACCGGAGGAGTGCTTTGGCCAAAAGTGTTCTACGAGGAGCGCAGCTAGCGGCTAACGTAGCTCACATTAGCCTATCTAACAGACTTTATCCACGTGCAGCTAAACCAGCTACTCAACTGGGTGAAACTGTTAGCTTGCTGTGTACCGGACCAAGGATGTGTGGTGAGTTTCTATCAGGGGAGCGGGAGAAGTCGTCTGCATCCCATGCTTCAGCAACCCGCTGTACCACGGACGGGATAAGGAGGACGCCACTACTGCAGTGAGGGGTAACTGTGTTTTCCAGCGCTGTAGCGCGAAGCCGCCACCATTGTTTCTGGCAAACACGCCCACAAGTATCGTAACAGGCCTGCAACGCACACACACACACACTGGGTACCCAATTTGATTTTAGTTAATTAAAACTGCCGGCTTTAGGTGTAGTGTGTCATAATTTGGGTGTTTGATATTGAGTGCACTGGAAAAAAGGTATTTGAGTTAACTGATTGAATTTGAATTTGAATATTATTGTTTCCTCATTTCTTATTTTGCATTATTGAAAGAACATGTTTGTGTGTTGTTTACGCCAGTAAATCTTTAAAACTTACTTTTTGAGTCATTGTGTGTTACCGTTTACTCATCATTCAGTATTGGTTAATCTTAAAGAAAGAGATTTCGGGAATACAAAGAACTTGGGGAGCGTACCTCATTAAAATAGATCGGACGTCTATGAGGGCACTACATAAAATGGAGGCACCGCTGGGACTGTGGGATAACTAATGCTGAAATTGGTAATTAATGACAGTAAATTTTCTAGTGTGTGAACTATTAAACCGAAGAGAAAAAAATAAAAACTAAAAGTAAACAGAAGATCTCTGGGATTTGACAAATACAGTTTGGGTTTCTAATATAACTGAAACTAAATCAGATAAATGAAACCATATACAGTGTTGTAGACTCAACTAATTGCAGCTGAAGTGTCACAATGTACCAGAACAAGCTGAAGAACTGGTGTCGAGGTGAGAACCTGGATGAGAGCCATGCCTTGCTGACCATTGTTCCTGAGAAAACAGAAATCGCACACATAGAAGAGAGATTACAAACTATAAAATGCTTGGGACGGGTACGTGTAAGAGGCAGAATGTTAAGTGAAATTGCAAATGAAGTGCAAGTGCTTTGTGAGTGCAGAGAAAACTTGACCGAGGCCAATGTCCCACGGGAAGTGCTGAGCTCAGATGGACAAACAGCATGGCCAATCTTCACTGTGGCCCAAAGCTCAGGCCCTGATTTGGATTTGAACCATAAACTGAATGCTCTTCTACAGGCAGAAGGAAAGTCTATGGAGGATGTGCAGGCTTTGTTGACTCCACAGCCAGTCTCCTCTACCGAAGCCATCCTTCGTGCTGTCGGTGAACTGTTTGATAAATCTGCTAAGCCATCAATGGAAAGTGGAGGATACCGCCGTCTGCGGATCTTTTCAGGTACTGTGCCTACTCCAGCAGGAGAGGAACAATTCAACCACTGCCTAGAACAAGCTTACCTGATGGTGGAAGAGAGTGAGGACTCTGCCAAAGACAAGAGGAGGAGGATAATGGAAAGTTTAAAGGGGCCAGCCTTAGAGGTGATAAAAGCAGTGCGTCTCTCCGATCCTGAAGTTACCCCTGCAAAGTGCCTAGAGGCTCTCGAAAATGCCTTTGGATTAGCAAAGTCTGGAGATGATCTGTATTTCACATTCAGAATGCAGCAGCAGCAACCTGGTGAGAAGCTATCTGATTTCCTCAGGAGATTAGAACGTTGCCTATCCAAAGTGGTACAAAGAGGTGGTCTCCCTCCCCTAGCCATGGATGGTGCACGGCTTGAGCAGCTTCTTAGGGGCGCAGTTAATGCTGACTTAATGTTAATCCAACTGCGACTGAGGGAGAGAAGAGCCAAACCCCCAACTTTTCTTGAGCTCTTGAAAGAAATACGTACAGTAGAAGAATATGAAGCTTCCAGAGCAAAGCTAAATCATTCAGTGTATACAGTTCATACCAAGCTTCAAGAAGAAAGCAAACACTCAGAGATACAGAGTTTGAGAGCTGAAATTAAGGAAGTGAAATCAATGTTTGCAGCACGAGACAAAGACAAAGTGACGCGAAATGAAAACTTTCAGGCTAACCTCGAAAAAGCCTCAGAGACTAATGCTGATCCAGAAGTAGTAGCTCTGAGGAAGTGAGTGAAACAGTTGCAACAGAAAGTGAACTCCAGATTGCCTTGTCCATCTACAGCTTCACCGACAGTGATGACTGTAAACACCCCAAACAGACAGGGGCTGAGGCAGAAGAGCGTTTCTGCTACCGCTGTGGTGAAAATGGACACATGGCTGGAAAGTGTAAAAACCCTGAGAACCAAAACAAAGTGATCCAAAGACTCATTCAAGCTCTCAAAAAGGCCAAGACCCATAGCACTCCACCTACGACTGATGCCCCCTCATCAGGAACTGACTGTACTGTGAGGAGGAGTGCAGTAGACCAGCTTGCTTCAACAGGCATCCCAGAGGGTTTAATAGGGCCACCATCTTTGGAGCCTCTGAAAGTGAATGGACATTTGTGTGATGCATTACTCGACAGTGGTTCACGAGTTAGCATCATCTTTGAGTCCTGGTATAGGAGATATCTGGCTGATACTCCTATTCACCCAGTAAGCAAACTCAACATTTGGGGTTTAAGTGACACTGATTACCCTTACCTTGGCTATGTGGCAGTGGACATAGTTTCCAAAGAAAGTCGCAGGTACCCCAACCGCTCTATCAGCCCTGGCTCTTATTTGCCCTGATCCACCAGGTCCCGATCAGACGCCTGTGATTCTAGGGACAAATACCAATGCTAACCTGTCCAAGCGGCTAGCTCAGCTGCATGAAGACAGAGGTGGCGAGACTGTAGCCTACAGCTTTGGCATACAGAACACTTGCCCCGAAACAGTCAAAAAAAAACTATTGACTTGTAAAAAGAAGAAGAGGATGATGAAGTAGGTTCTGTACAGTTTGGAGGTCCAAGCCCACTAACACTACCTGCAGGCGGCAGTAGTAAAGTAGTCTGTAAAGTTGTGCTTGGAACATCACTGCCAAATGATGTCTTGATGGTTGAACCCTCCAGTACAGCTACTCTCCCATCAGGCATCATGCTGCAGCCTATGGTAATACCGAGCAATGCTGTGGACATTAACCGGCTGACAGTTGTGGTTCATAATGAGTCACAGAAGGAAGTGACAATTAATGCCGGTGCTGTCCTGGGTCACCTGTGTGTGGCTGATGTGGTTACCACAGTGCCGAAACAAAAGCCAGAGACTGAGAATGCTTTTGATGTCAACATGATCGACTTTGGTGAGTCACCTGTCCCTGAAGCCTGGAAAGCAAGGCTCCGACAGAAACTGTCTGAAAGAGCAGATGTATTCTCTCTCCATGAACTGGATGTGGGACTTGCCAAAGAAGTGGAGCATACAATCCGCTTATCTGATTCACGACCCTTTCGTGAGCGCTCCAGACGCATTGCTCCGGCGGATATTGACGACATGCGGTGTCATATCCAAAAGCTACTAGCAGCAGGCATCATTAAAGAGTCCAGAAGTCCATATGCATCGCCCATAGTGGTTGTGAGGAAAAAGAATGGGGATGTAAGGATGTGCATTGACTACCGCACACTCAACAGCCGCACTGTCCCAGATCAATATACTACCCCACACATCGATGAGGCTCTTGACTGTCTGTCGGGTAGTAAATGGTTTTCTGTCCTAGACTTAAGAAGTGGTTACTATCAAATAGCCATGAAAGAAGAGGACAAAGAAAAAACTGCGTTTATCTGCCCTCTTGGGTTTTACCAGTTCGAAAGGATGCCTCAGGGTATAACTGGAGCTCCTGCAACCTTCCAGTGCCTCACGGAGAAAGCCGTTAGCGATATGAACATGCTCCAAGTAATAGTCTATCTGGATGATCTGATCATATTTGGAAAGACCCTGGCAGAACACGAAGAGAGACTCTTAAAGGTGCTGGACAGATTCAGAGAAGTAGGGCTCAAGATTTCACTCGACAAGTGTCAGTTTTGTCAAACAAAGGTCAAGTATGTGGGTCATATTGTGACTGCTGAGGGTGTTGCTGCTGACCCTGCAAAAATTGAAGCTGTGACCACTTGGCCCCAACCCTACAATCTCAAGACCCTACGATCCTTTTTGGGGTTTTGTGGTTATTACAGACGATTTATCCACAACTACTCCTCCATCGTCCGCCCTTTAACTGACCTCACTAAAGGTTATGGCCCCACTCAGCGCAGCAAAAAGCCAGCAAAAGGGAAGAGAGATGTTTATTTGGATGAGAAGGAACCATTTGGAGACAGGTGGGATGAGTCGTGCACTGAAGCCTTTGAGAAAATTAAAGAGTGCTTGACAAATGCCCCTGTGCTCGCCTTTGCAGATCCTGACAAACCCTACACGTTGCATGTGGATGCTAGCCTCACGGGGCTTGGAGCTGTTCTATATCAGGAGCACCCAGAAGGGTTGCGACCAGTGGCGTTCGCAAGCAGAAAACTGAGCTCTTCAGAAAAAAATTACGCCATTCACCAGTTAGAGTTTCTGACGCTCAAATGGGCAGTTGTGGAGAAATTTCACGACTATCTCTACGGAGCCCACTTTACTGTGCGTACAGACAACAACCCTCTAACTTACATCCTGACATCAGCAAAGCTCAATGCCACAGGACATGGGTGGCCATCTCATTTGTCAATGTACGATTTTGACATCATCTACAGACCAGGTAGAAATAACATTGACGCTGATCTTTTATCGCGTATAGAGGCAAGAGATGAAGAGACGGAATGGCAGAGCATCTTGCAGGCTGGAGTCAAGTCAATCTGCCAGCGGGTTGGTGTTCTTGGCCCATCGGCAGACTCCCCTAAGTATGCTGAACAGCTTGGAGCTCCACCTGACTGCATTCCTGATGTATATGCTTTCCCCACACGTCTTCAGCTGAACTCACTGGAACAAATGTCCAGGCAGGACTTAATTGCAGCCCAAGCCCAAGACAGCTTGATAGCACCCACCATACAAGCCATAAAGTGTGGCAAGTGGCAAGACAGCCCAGAGTTGCTCCCTATGAAGAGAGAGATGAGTAAGCTAGTCATGACTGATGGGTTACTACATCGGGTGAACACATGCCATACAGGAAAAAAGACACAGCAGCTAGTGCTACCTGCTAAATTCAAAACAGTAGTACTCAAAACCATGCATGATGATCTTGGTCATCTAGGAGTGGAAAGAGTCACTTACATGATCAGGAGCCGGTTCTTCTGGCCGAAGATGTCAGTCAATGTAGAGCAATATGTGAAAAACTGTGGAGAGTGTGTCCTCAGGAAGACTCCATGTCAAAGAGCGGCACCGTTACATCAGATAGTGAGTTCTGGACCTATGGACCTAGTCTGTATCGACTTCCTGTCTATGGAACCAGATTCAAGAGGAGTGAGTAATGTGCTTGTCGTAACTGATCAATTTACGAGATACGCCCAAGCTTTTCCCACTCACAATCAAAAAGCTCTCACAGTGGCGAAAGTCTTAGTGGAAAAGTATTTTGTACATTATGGCTTGCCATCCCGTATCCACTCTGATCAAGGCAGAGACTTTGAGTCTTGACTCATTAAAGAGCTGTTAAAGATACTGGGTATACAGAAGTCACGGACCACTCCCTACCACCCACAGGGTGATCCCCAACCTGAACGCTTCAACCAAACTCTGTTGTCCATGTTGACCACACTCAACCAAGAAAAGAAGCGGCAATGGAGTCAGCATGTGGTACACCTGGTGCACGCATATAATAGCACCAAGTGTGACGCCACGGGACATTCCCCATACATGCTGATGTTCGGCCGAGAGGCCCGACTCCCGCTAGATGTGTGCTTTGGAACATGCCCAGATGGCAAAGGTGACCAACCACATTCTGCATATGTTGCCAAACTGAAAGAGGACTTGCAGAAGGCCTACAACCTGGCCATGGAGGTCTCTAACAAGAGACACCAGCAAAATAAAAGGGCATACAACAAGAGACTTAGGTTCCACAAACTAGAACCTGGTGACAGAGTATTGCTGAAAAACCTTGGATTGAAGGGAAAACACAAACTGGAGAATCGTTGGTACACTGTTCCTCATGTCGTGGTGGATAAGTTGCCAGACTTGCCTGTCTACGGAGTGAAGCCACTGAATGTGAAAGGGAGGCTCAAAATATTGCACAGAGATAATCTCCTCCCCATAGGAGATCAAGTGAGGATCCCAGTGCAGGATGAAACAGAGAATGTCCCAGAGAGGCCTGTGACTCGAAGTCGTGTACCCAACCAACACAAACGAAACTCTACAGATCACACTGTACAGAGAGAGAGCAATACCTCGAGCGACTCCTCTGATCTGGAGTGTGAATGGCTAACCAGACCCTACAGGAAGTTCATGGGAAAGCTCATCCAAAGGAGAGAAAGAGACAATGCTGAAGGATCAGAGCAGTTGGAGGTCCTCAGTCCTTCAGAAGAAAGTCACTCAGAGAGAGACAACTCCCCTGTAGAGCATGTTCCAGATGTCTCTCAGACGACCAACTCTGAGTCCCAGCCAGTCTCCAGTGAAGATGAACAACCACCCTCAAGCTATTCTGATGTACATGTGACACCACAGCCAAGTAGGCCAAAAAGATCGTTGAAACCAGTTGTAAGACTTACCTATGATGAGCCAGGAAAGGCTAGAGATCAGCCCATTACCATTGTACACAGAGGGGTTACTATAAGAATAGGTAAACACTAGGCTGGGCCTATTTCAACTCATCCTTGTTATTTCTGCGTGGAAACTGAAGTTTAAATTCTGGTATTCTGATGAGGACATCAGACATTTAGAGGGGGGAGGGTGTAACCCTGTTAAAAATGGATAATAAATAAATAAATAAATAGTTTAAATATGTTAATTTCATGTAAAACTGTGATTAAAAGTGTTAAAAAGAATATTTCATTAAGATTAAAATAGTTTAAGAGTAGAGTTTAATAAGTTTTAAAAGTTTTAAAAAGGATACCAATGTGCACTTTTAAAATATTTTATTTTGAAAAGTCTCAGGGGTACAAAGGAAGTGCTGATTGAGAAAAAATGTTATTCCGTTAATTAATTGTTTAAGGTATGTGTGAAACAGGAAGAGAAATGTGTGGGTGTGATTTTGTTGTTGTGAGCAAAAACTTGACTGTAAGTGTGCGCAGCCAAAAACGAAGAAACGAGAGTGAGGGGCGACGTGGCAGTGAAAAGTTATTGTAAGAGTGTGGACGTTGTTCAGGAAAATATATGTATCGAGATAAACGGACAGTGAGTCTCAGAGTGACAGTTATTCATCGTAACACTGTGTTTGTCTACCGGAGGAGTGCTTTGGCCAAAAGTGTTCTACGAGGAGCGCAGCTAACGGCTAACGTAGCTCACATTAGCCTATCTAACAGACTTTATCCACCAGCTACTCAACTGGGTGAAACTGTTAGCTTGCTGTGTACCGGACCAAGGATGTGTGGTGAGTTTCTATCAGGGGAGCGGGAGAAGTCGTCTGCATCCCATGCTTCAGCAACCCGCTGTACCACGGACGGGATAAGGAGGACGCCACTACTGCAGTGAGGGGTAACTGTGTTTTCCAGCGCTGTAGCGCGAAGCCGCCACCATTGTTTCTGGCAACCACGCCCACAAGTATCGTAACAGGCCTGCAACGCACACACACACTGGGTACCCAATTTGATTTTGGTTAATTAAAACTGCCGGCTTTAGGTGTAGTGTGTCATAATTTGGGTGTTTGATATTGAGTGCACTGGAAAAAAGGTATTTGAGTTAACTGATTGAATTTGAATTTGAATATTATTGTTTCCTCATTTCTTATTTTGCATTATTGAAAGAACATGTTTGTGTGTTGTTTACGCCAGTAAATCTTTAAAACTTACTTTTTGAGTCATTGTGTGTTACCGTTTACTCATCATTCAGCATTGGTTAATCTTAAAGAAAGAGATTTCGGGAATACAAAGAACTTGGAGAGCGTACCTCATTAAAATAGATCGTACGTCTATGAGGGCACTACATAACAAAAAGAGGACTCCCTAAAATCGAGCCAACCACTATAAGGGTAAATCAAACCAGAGGAAAAAAAACCAAACTCTATACAAGCGTAAAACATAAATACAAGAGAGTCAGCACCCCTGTGCCTAGTGTAATCTAATACAATGAGTGTTCTCCTACCAGGCGTGCACAACGGGATCAGTTTTGAACCTCTCCTGGCCCAACTCCTCTCAACATGACTAAGGTGCCTCGTCTTAAACAAAAACTCTCACTACATAGACTTGGAGGCACATGTGGCAAGCCCTGCGTCTTGGTGACAGCCGCCCCGTCGGGTGCGCTCGGCGAGCTCTTAAACTGGTCAGCAGGAGCTGGTGATGAGCCGGCCACGCCTCCCCTCCACAGGAGCCAACCACGAGTCGGAGGCGACACACTGCAATCAGCATAGGGAACTACAAGACGAAAGGGGTTACACACACGGGAGGGAACGGCGGTGGCCGTAACAGTGTATGAACAGTGTCCTACTATCCAATCACAGTATGACAAGTAATTCATGAAACTGGGTAAGATTTCAATTGATCTACAGAGACCTAATGAACCTGACAGTTAGAATGCCCAAGGTCTGTAAAAATGTCCTCATTGAACACTTTGATCAAGAGAGTATTTCAAGAATAGAGCAATTAATACTTGTGTGATACATTTAAAGAACATTAGTAAATTTTAGCATCTCATAAAATTCAGCCTGAGGCATTAAAGAATGTCTGTAAATTCCAAGAAAGGTTATGGTTACACCCTTCATCTCCCCCAACAGCCCATAAATTGAGGATATGAACCAATTCTTACAAACAGACGACACATTTACCCTGCTTATGGAGTTTTTCCTCCTGACATTAGTGTATGCATGGAAAAGCAAAAATTCCTAAATCTCATTCTCAATATATCACCACAAGAAATTACATTTAAAATCGGTAATTACAGAACATGATCCAGTAACTATGTAACCTTAGATATTCCACATGCACTAATGTTGGCAGAACTTGTTTCAGCTACTATGCTCCCTTTAAATTGAATGAACTGCAATCTGCCCTAAAACTTGAGACATCTCTGTTTTCTGTTTTCTGGCCTACATTCAGGTGAAAGATTTTTTAGAAAATTATAAAAAAATTTAATACTTAAAGGTTACTTACAAGTTACTTAAGCATAGCAATGTTTTACTAAATATACTGAGGTAACATTAGTATCAATCATCAATTATGCATTATCAACTGTTGTAAAGAATTTGGTGTAAGACCCTAAAATGTGTCAGTATGGTCCAAGTACTACAGGCATGCATACACATAAAAGTTTAGGGAAGCACAATAAAATATATATCACCGATATATCACTGAATATTGTTAATCATCGATATTGTTGTATATGTTGTTCAATATGATTCATGATGAAACTGTACAGAACCTGGCCAGGGACTAGAGATGAATTAGTGTTTTGGGCTGTGACATCTTTACAGCAATTGAACATAAAAAAGTGAAAAAAGATGTTTGTGCCAGTTGAAAAATCAAACAATTATCACATCACCAATGAAGTTTCCGGTCCATTCCAGAGGTATGATCAATTTTGGACAGTCCAAAATGTGAAATTATCATTCATCTCACATGTGTCAGCCATGACAGGCAGGACATTTTTAGTGATCGTGCTGGCTGAAAATAATTCTGTAAAACTGTCATATTTTTTCATACAGTTGGACCCTACTGCCATTATACTATGACAAAACTGTTAAAATATGCAAAATCTGCCTTGAAGTATTGTGAAGGAAACTATAAAATTCCACTGTGGACAGTACCAGGTTTAAGTACATTTTCATTACCTTCTTTGTCGTTTCTTTGGTGCATCATTGTCTGTTTGAAGATCAGATGTAACCTCTGCTCGTGCACGTTTACGTCGAGCATCCCCATATGTAGCTTAAAGACAAAAAAAAGTATAGGTTAATCTACATCTCATACAGCTTCAGACTTATCCCACTCCCCCAAAATCTGATTTGTACTTGCATGTCCAATTACACGCACACTGCATGTCCTCCATGAAGAATCTGGCAGGAGTTGCTGCTTAACTGCCTTAGTGATGTTAAGACTTCGGCCTGAGGGCCAAAAACAGTCCGTCTTGTCTTCATCAGTAAACCAACACGATGGGATTATATCCACTAGAGTCTTTTCTTCTCTTGATTCTTCATCTCTGAACTCCACAACACTGAAGAGGGCCATGCTGCAATGTTCATAAGGTCAATCACTCGTCATGTAACTGTGGAAAAGCTACACATCCCTCTAGCATAGGAAGCAGTATGAGTTTTTTTGTTAAGGCAATTACAGGCACAGCATGAAGCTGGTCAGAGAGTTGTATCATTGTTCTGATCCCCACACAAGATGAATCAATAGGGTAATTGTAAAAGCATCCTTGTCTCTCATAAAACTGACACACAGTGTACACGGCTCCTGATAACACCTCTAGAATATTCCTCACAACAGCAACTCTGCCCTCAACATCAAAGCAGTTGTTGCCTTTAGAGCAGGAAATAATATTTGTCTCATGTCTATACTTCTTGTACTGCATACAAGCAGGGAACTCTGGGAGAGTTGGACCATCGAGATGTGGTTGTTGAAGCTGCTTCCTCATTTCCTTCCCATCATCAAAAGGGATAGGTTTTTCACTTAAACGGCGCACAACTTGTTGAAGAGGATTTTGTGGCCTTCTTACCAGCCATTTTAGTGTGCCGAGATAATTTTCAAAAGTGAAACATGAAACACTGTCTAGGGCACCAAACTTTCTTTCATCATCAGCCAGGTGTATAAGACTGTGGGTGTTGTACACAAGGTGCTCTGATCCATATATCCTAACAAAGCTAGTCACATAATATTTCAATAGTTTGTCTGCATAGTCACAGTATTCAAAACACAAGGCTGGGCTGAGAAGAATTCTCATTGCTATTGACAGTAGCATAAAGTTCTTATACTGTCGTGTAGGTACGCGTCCTTGTAGAACCACAGGGCCTGTATACAACAGAAATTGTCTGAATTCAGTGGCCTTCCACTGACTGTATTCCATAAGTGACAGTGGTTTTCGAGAAAAAAACCTTGGGAGATGTTCTCTAATGGATTTCAAATGGCCAGAGATAACAGTGATGGTGGCTGCAGAAACCCGACACCTTAAAGGTCCTTTTATCCACATACAAGTTTTCTCACATTTCCTAAGCAAACTAAATGCATGTAATCAAGTACAAAGCTCGACACCATCCCAATGCCAAGCTCTTGTAGGGGTGAAACACCACGATGATGTTCTTCATTCGTCATATTTTTAAACTGCATATCTGTTCTAAGTGGTGCTTTCATATCAGGAAACACAACCTTATTGTCCATGCGAATCCCATGCTCTGTACAGCGTTCACAGGAGTTGTAACCAGAATGACCCTTGGTACATTTCAAGAAGGCACGGGCAGGTGCACCACAGATGAAAGCATCCGGAAGTGCAATATTGTAATGTTTTCCATTGTAATGCAAACCCTCATTAGTTATTACCTTCAGGTCCTGAATGAAATCCATTAAGTAATCCTCACCAGAAGTTGGCTTTGTTGGGCCTGCATACAGACCAATGATAATAACATCAGACTTTGGAAGTTCTTTGATCTTGGACAAAATAGGCCATAACTCCATTTTGGAGCTTCTGAAGAGTGGTAATCCATCAATATTATGATAGTAGCTGCCGTCTCCAATTTCTTTGACCTCACAGGTTTTTAAGGTTGACAAAAGAGTCCTTGGATCTATGGGTAGATCCTGGCCACATTGCACTAAAATATGCAATAGTTCTGACAATGCACTGTGTGAGATATTGTGATTTGGGGCCCAAACAGCCAATTTCTTTTTCAGTTTATCACAAGGGTTAGTTCTTTCAGTGCTAGCATCCAAATTTAATTCTTCACTAGGATCACTGTAGAACATCTCAGAATCTGATTCTTGGCCACTTTTGTTGTAAACAGTCTGGGCCTGAGAATCCAACTTCTCATTAGGAATCTGGCTGTCCACTTCAGTGACACAATCCAGATTTGAAGACAATTTGTTTTTCGTTCTTCCAACATCTGCAAGTGCTCTGCAACTTTGGCTTGAATGCATCTCCGTTTGGTTCGAGAACTACCATAGTAATCCATTTTTCTGATCTGTAACAGACAAAGATTTTGACACTTACATACATGCATGTGCCTGAATATTTGAATATTTGTCTAATCACTTGCTGATCAGGTATTTGGCTTTCAAATTTGGGATTTGTTTGCAAAAGCACTTTGACGCTGAATGAATAAAAACTGAGGAAGTATTTAACTGTCTGTAAAAGACAGTGAGGGGGAGTTTATCTATGTAATACAATAACTCCATTTTGCAGGCTTCATTGTCTATGCAGAGAGACAGGTAGACTCTGTTTGGCTCTGTTACTATACCTCCAGAGGTGGCACAGAGAAAGAAGGCAATAAATACTACACTGACAACACTCTAACTACAAAAGAGTAACAAAGAACTCCTCAAAACCTCTCCCTTAATGTCATCAAAATATGCCAATGTGTTCATTTACCTTTTTGGAACTTCTTGACAATCTGGTTACTGGTGATGCCCCAAACCTATCAGATGCTTAGAGACCTGCAAAAATATACGGCACAAAGCATCAGTGCAGGCAATGGAAAATCCATACTAAAAACACATGCTTGTCTGGTGTATCTTTAATGGCCAAAATAATAAATTTCCTTCCTCTCTCTCTCTCTCTCTCTCTCTCTCACACACACACACACAGACACACACACACACACACACACACACACACACACACACACACATCCAAGAAATAATAAGGTATTATGTTGAATATACACTTGATGACCATAGCAAAATTTAAATCAGATTTACTTAAATACATTGGCCAGTGGTTGATAAATGCATTGAATTTAAAGTTGAATTGAAATTAAAATCCAGAATGCAACTCAATAAGTCTGGGTTTCTAAATTCTGCTGAATGTATGAATAAGAATTTACTTGCTGTAGTGGTGGGTGGCACACTTGTGCTCAATAAGTACCTTATGACCTTAGGTCAGTCTTAGTCCCTGGTGCACACATGCATCTTTGATAATAATACCATAAGTGGACAGTACTTCTGTGCATGCACCCAATGCATCATCAGTCCACATTGAGATCTGATCACTCAAACTACATTTGGTTGTTGTCTGAGCCACATGTAACCACATTCAGTGTGTACACAAATGTGAGTCAGACCACACTGAAGGATCTCTGACTGAACTGAACTCTCCCTGCATAAGTGGAAATATGTATATAATCATGTGTCAAAGATTCAAGGATTGCAATTCCCATTAAAATGTTTCCATTTTTCATACACACCTCATCCAGTTACTTGTGTTCTGTTCATTCTGACAAACAGCTGTAAACAGCTGTATACTCTCCATTTTAAGACTCACAATAGCTTATTCAGAAGGTATACTGGACATTCACTTTCACAGGCCATTAGATATGTAAACACCCACTAAAGTAGTCAGTCACCATATTAAAGGAATGCTCATGCCTTTCTCTCTGTCAAACGCTATTATATCACATGATAATGTGCATTTCATTATAGTCTCAGCTTGGGGGTGGGGCAGGGAGATACAATGACAAACAACCATAAGCCACAATGTCACTTATTTACTGGCAATGCTTTCAGATTTAACATGTTTTGTACCCCATGGTGAGAAAAAGTCAACACGAGAGGCAGACCCGGCTGCAGAAACAAACTGGAGGGGGGGCATTAAATATTTTCGGGGGCACACTGATTTTTCAACATTTGCTTTAAACTGACTTTTCGATTGGTTGTGCTGCAGCACCAGCACATCTTTTGCTCATACTTGTTATAAACAGACTGCAGTCTATCCTCATGATGCACACTGTGAAGCGTTCTTCTCTTTAATTATGTTAAACAAATATGTAAAATTACGTCACTAAATTTTGATACGAGATACAATCACATTCATAACGGTTGTAAAAACAGATTAATGTAAAAACCTGCTCTGAATCACGAGAAAGAGATAGAGACACAGAGCTTCACTGTAACCGTAGTAACCACAGAAATTCACTCACACACGGGTCACTTCTGGAGAGAGAATGGGCAACAGAATGGGAATATATGACAATTACAGATCTATGGAGATTTCTCAGTTTGCCTCAATGCTCTATTGAACTCACTGTTTCTCTGTCCAGGCCCTGTCTCATAACACAGTGACCTTAAACTCACCACAGAGCGTCTCAGCTCGACTCAGGCCGGCTGATGGCGTCTCCTGCGACAGCTTGTCAAATCGACAGTAGCTGGTTTTAGAACGTACAGCACGTCACCTGTTTCAGCAGCCAGTCAGATCATAGTGAAGTCAGCAACCTATCAGCTGGTCGAAATGGCAGCGTTTTGGACGGAAGAAAGAGAGCATCCCTCATAAATTAGTTTGAGGAACAGCAGTGTCTGTGAGACACAAGCCTTGAAATTTACTTCAACAAGCTCAACAAACTTTGTTCAAACTTTGTTGATTCTTTCTGATCCGTTGAACAAAGAGCACCAAGTATCATCTTGTTGTGTCGACTTTGTAGCTCCGCTAACCAAACTCCGATAACTTAATAAATTTTATTTATGTTCGACATAAACTATTCATTCGTTTTCAGCATCTACCTGGAGGTTCACCTCGTTAGCTAGCAAAACATTTTGCTAGCTAACAACGTCATGATGAGCGTGTTTATTCCCTCCAAAGTTTTGTAAACTACATTCTGTACTCATAAAACAATCTGCGAAAACCCAATCATACTGACAAAACATTCATACTGACAAAACATTACTCTTACCTTAATTAAGCCGGATATGCGATAGAGGAGACAAGACGAAGAGGAGACTGGCCACCAAACGCCAGGGAATTGATTTTCAAATACCATATCCATCCGCAGAGAACCTGCTTAAAACTCTTCCATCCGTAAAGTCATGATATTTGCAACGTATCTGACAGTTATGGTTAAAATATAACTTATGGAAATACTGACATTTGTGAATGTAATGGGAATTCTTGTTATTCATCTTCTCTTTACTTAATCATAAGTATTCACTGTCTTAAAGCCAAATGAACAACCATATCATATGATTAGGTGCGTGCGTATGTCATAATCTGCTGACCATGTAACCACGTACAGTATGTTATTATGCACTGATTAAGTGAACCTTGTGTCCTGATTGTACAACACATTATGACGTGCCTATTGTGCTGACATTGTTCTGATGATAGAACAAAGTCATCCTGTCTACAAAGATAATATATTGTATATAATCTTTCAACTTCTCTTGCTCCGGGCTCTTTCTTGTCATCTCACACTTGAGACAACAAGAAGGGAGTCCGTCTGCAGGCGTCAGAATAAACTCACAGAAAGACAACGAACGACTCTGTGCTTTTTAGTACAAAATTGCCAGAACAGTGAACAAATTAAATATAACCATCAGGAACTGAATTTGATGTAGGACTACTCTGTGAAGCGGACAGTTACAGTGGGGTGAACCGAAATACTTTATATTAGACACTTTATATTAGACAAATTTGTCTAATATCCTAGATTATGAAACAAAGTATAATGTGTGCGTGTGTGTGTGTGTGTGTGTGTGTGTGTGTGTGTGTAAAAATTATGATATTTATGATATTAACATCCCATACCATTGACATAGGCTATTGTTTCAAATTTCTTAGATACAGGGTAAAAAAAGAAAATGTGCTCTAACGGTTTGTCTGCTGCATTTCAAAGGGTACAAGGAACAACTTAACTAATACTTAATGCTTAAATTTAAGCATTTTCATTTTTTCTCAGAAAATCTGGCAAACACTATTAATTATTTTAAACTAAGCTTCTTTCACCTTTACAAACAGCTATAACAAAGTTTTATTTGAACAGCACCTTTCTGAAAGGCCCAGTTCTTTTGTTGGAAGTTCAAGAAGAGTCTGAGGAGACTTCTGTTCAAACATTTATTCTGGAAACACACACACATAAAGAAAAGGCGGATCCGGACTCACTCTGACTGAGCTGCCACAGAGACTCAGCCAGGAAAATGAGTGCGGAAGACAGATTCTGTGTACATTTTATCTTCTTAGAGGGGTGCTTTCCAGTGGTTGGTCATCTTCATGTGTGCTAGTAAATGTGTTTGTGTGTTGAAGTGTAGACATGGATTCTTTGGTTATCCTGACATCAGCAGAAGTCACCATGACAGGAACATAATGAGGATAACACATAGACAGTCATCATGACAGGAACATTATGAGGATAGCACATGGATATGGTGATTCTAATGATAAAACATGAATATAATGGTAGACAGTGTGTCACACAAAAAAATGAGGATGCAATAAGAACAAAGTGAATATTAGTCAATCCTAACATTTCAAAACATCGTCACAAAGAGCTTCACACAACTATGTCTGACAAATGGACGCAAAAAGGACTCATATTATAGTTAGTTTTGTAAAGTTAGTTTTTAGTTTTTTTTAAGCTGGTGAGTGATTTTCACTAGGCAAAAACAGAGCTCAGTCTTGTTATGTTCTCTATTGAAATAAACTGACATAATTCAGTGCAATTATTTTTCTCATGATCTCTTCAGGTTTGATCATCGGGAGTATGCTTATAAACCCCAGAATTCTCTCACCAGGGATGGGTAATATGTTTTAAGTAACAGGTAACCCTTTCTTTTACGGTACAGTAATTACGGGTATTTACCCAGCAATTAGATGGTAACAAAAACATGTTACCAGGTAATTACAACTGGTAACAAGAAGGTAAGTACAATGAAACTATGGACAAATTGCTGGGTATTTACCTTGTAACTGTTTGGTAAATTTTAGTGTGTTATTGGGTTATAAGCTGGTAATAAGCAGGTAGCTACAGTCCCCTAATTACTAGCTACTTACCCAGTGAATATATGGTAACAAAAAGATATTACTAGGTATTAACCACTCTAATAAGAAGGTAAGTACAATGAAACTATGGGCAAAGTACTGGGTATTTACCCACTAAATTATAAAGCATTATTGGTAATCACTACTGGTAATAAGTGGGTAAAAACAGCAAATCTACGGCTGAAATACTCGGTATACTAGGTAAATTATACTTAAGATTGTAGATACTTTCCCTTTGCCATTGTATCAACACAAACTTGTACCATGTAGGTTCAGATATATTACTATGTAATACATGATCATTTACCTGGTAAGTAAACTAAAACTGTACTGTAAAAGAAAGCCTTGTTTGTTTCCATGTAATTACCATGTTCTTACACATATAATTTGTAATAGATAACTCACCTCACTGGTAAATAAACACAAACGTGTACCATGTAGGCTCAGATATATTACTATGTAATACATGATCATTTACCTGGTAAGTAAACTAAAACTGTACTGTAAAAGAAAGCCTTGTTTGTTTCCATGTAATTACCATGTTCTTACACATATAATTTGTAATAGATAACTCACCTCACTGGTAAATAAACACAAACGTGTACCATGTAGGCTCAGATATATTACTATGTAATACATGATCATTTACCTGGTAAGTAAACTGAAACTGTACTGTAAAAGAAAGCCTTGTTTGTTTCAACGTAATTACCATGTTCTTACACATATAATTTGTAATAGATAACTCACCTCACTGGTAAATAAACACAAACTTGTACCATGTAGGTTCAGATATATTACTATGTAATACATGATCATTTACCTGGTAAGTAAACTGAAACTGTACTGTAAAAGAAAGCCATGTTTGTTTCCATGTAATTACCATGTTCTTACACATATAATTTGTAATAGATAACTCACCTCACTGGTAAATAAACACAAATGTGTACCATGTAGGTTCAGATATATTACTATGTAATACATGATCTTTTTCGTGGTAAGTAAACTGAAACTGTACTGTAAAAGAAAGCCTTGTTTGTTTCAACATAATTACCATGTTCTTACATCTATAATTTGTAATAGATAACTGGTAACACTTTATTTTAAGGGGTCACTGTTCCTGTGTATCTACCTAATTAATTACAGTGTAATTACCTATGTAACTATATGTAATAACATGTACTTACATTGTAAATACATAGTGTATTTTGGTGTACTTACAGGTCCTTGTTACACTTGTAATAAGAAATGCTTGTTACAATACCTTGTCAAAGTGGCCTCTCTCTTTGGGGAAGGGGTACACCTGAAGGGAAAAAGGGTGAAACCACAACCCATGTTGCCTGGGCAAACTTTTCCATCAATCTTCCTCCTGCTTCTTGAGTCTTGGAACATGTATGCTGTTACACAACTTAGTATATGTAACAGTTGTGTTAATACACCTTTGTTACTCTTTGATACAGTGGAATGAGCACATTAAAATAAAGTGTACCTGCTGGGATACCACAGCTCTTACACATTAACTACAATAATCAGTGTCTTCAATAGTGTACCACGTGTGCTGTTACACAACATAATCTATGTAACAGTGGTGTTAGTACACACTTGTTACTCTTTGATACAGTGGAATAAGCACATTAAAATAAAGTGTACCTGGGATACCTCAACTCTTATAAATTAACTGCGATAACCAGTGTCTTCGGTCTTGTACCACTTGTGCAGTTTCACAACTTTATGTGTAACAGTTGTATTAATACCTTTGTTACTCTTTGACAGAGTGGAATGAGCACATTAAAGTGTAGCCTACCTGCTGGGATACCACAGTTCTTACACATTAACTGCAATAATCAGTGTCTTCGTTAGTGTACCACGTGTGCTGTTAAACAACTTAGTATATGTAACAGTAGTGTTAGTACACACTTGTTACTCTTTGATACAGTGGAATAAGCACATTAAAATAAAGTGTACCTGCTACATACTTACTTACATGTTACCTGTAGAAACTCTAAACTGGTGTTGACCTTGGTACTCAAGTATTTTTGCACCAAAAAGTAATTTCATTGTGTTAATCTTATTTGATTCCCACCTTTTGAATGTGATAAACCTAAACAGTGTTACAATCACAACAAGTTGACAACATAATGATTTACATCTTTAATACAAATAGTGTATTCAATTACAAATAGTGAAATCGTAACTCCAGTGTTATGTGACTATAAGCTATGTTATAAGTGATCCTCAGTGTAGGTTTGTAAGAGTACTTTGTACCTGTAACCTATTTGAGTACATTTAGACATCACATAGAACTGAGTAACTTTGGTATTGTCTTTTCTGTTTTTTAGAACTTTTTCTCTGTGAACTGACCCAACGTGTCCCCCTTTATCATGCTTGCTATGGTGTCGGCCGCCACCTAAATGTTTACAGCAGAGAAATAAAAACTATAATGAACCTAAAATGCCTTTAAAATAATACGCCAATTTCCCTCATACTGTAGCCTATAACCACTTACAGTTTGTAATATCTTTGGTTGTCATGGACAATCGGCATAAAGACAACATTTCTTTCATTGAACTTTAACTTAAAATGTTTGCATCTTATAAAGATAAAAACAAAAAACAAAACCAAAAAAACTACCACAACCTATCGGAATTTGGGTGTGATGGGCAGTAATTTGCCTTTCTTTTTGGCACGATCTATCTTGCCCTTTGTCTCAGCGGAGACCAAAGAAGTGCACCGCTTAACATAACTTAACAGCTTCTCTTTCCCAACGTCAAATGGAGGTATTGTCTTCAGGAATTTTTTGTCCACCATCATTATCTCGGCTAGTGGAGCAGACAGGGCCACTGTATTCCTGTCGATGCCCTCCTCCCGGAAAGCCTTTGACATGCTCTGATGTTTTTTGTAGCATTTAAGTACCCGTTTGTATCTTTGTAACACGTCATCAGGGGTGTGAGCTGGAAGAAGAAAAGGGGAAACAGAACTAAATCATTATTTTTTATTAATGCATTAAGTTGCATGTCTATCATAGTCTAATGGGTGGCTACATGAATGCAACTTGAAAGTTAAAAAATGTTTTTCGCAAATGAAGGGTTATGAAGCAAGACAGCAGATGGATGGATATCTAGAGAGCAAACATGTGGTAGCTTATATAGTAGTTTTATAGTCAGGTCTCTAATATTATGTAAAAAAAAAAAAAAAAAAGTCCCGCACACTGTCCATTACGCATGCAATAAACTTTCATTCACTTAATCACAATGTTTCGGTCCGGAAACCTTCTTCAGGTAAAGTTTGTTTACCTCCTTCAGGTGAATTTTATGTGGTTTATTGCATGCATAATGGAAAATGACCTGACTATAAAACTACTATATAGGCTACCACACATTATAAATCTATATATCTATTTTTTACATAATACTGGTGAGCCAAACCTGCCTAAAAAGAGGTGTGCAAAAGCGCTTGTGGACTATAGTCAGGTCTCTAAAAAATGAAGCATATCATGCCCATAGTTGGCTGAACACAGACTAATTAGTTGCTTACTGATTGTAGTTTAGGCCATTATGATGGCCTGTATGTGATGGCAAGTGACACAACTGGCATGTTCAAGCATTGCACAGCCTACTCATACTTCAGCACAATAATGGTTGCCAGTAGCCTAAAGAAAAAAAAAAACTATCAAGACATTTTGATGTCTGACAGGCAGTAGACTCTAGCATAACTACAGGAATGTATGTATATAATACCTCTTAGCTTAGATAGTGGATGAGGGTCCTTCTTCTGTTTCTTCTTCTTTTTTATCTTTTCTTCTCCATCAGAGTCAGACGAGAATGAACACTGCAGTGATGAGCCAGAATCTGAGCTGTCAGATGATGATGATGATGTATGATGTCGCTTTTTCAGTGTACTTTTTCCTGTGTGAATGGTACAAGAGATAGCTGTTAAAATAAGGATAATTTCAAATATGC